>NW_028270151.1:10703748-11919581 GCF_037043375.1 Chiloscyllium plagiosum | reverse complement strand
CATAGATGGGCTTAAGTGTGTATACTTCAACGCAAGGAGTATCAGAAATAAGGTGGGTGAACTTAAGGCGTGGATCGGTACTTGGGATTACGATGTTATGGCCATCACGGAAACGTGGATAGAAGAGCGACAGGAATGGTTGTTGGAGGTTCCTGGTTACAGATGTTTTAGTAAGATTGGGGGGGAGGGGAAGGCGTTTCTAATTAGAAATGGTATAACGGCTGCAGAAAGGCAGTTCGAGGGGGATCTGCTTTTGGAGGTAGTATGGGCTGAAGTCAGAAATAGGAAAGGAGCAGTCACCTTGTTGGGTGTTTACTATAGGCCCCCCAATAGCAGCAGAGATGTGGAGAAACAGATTTTGGAAAGGTGCAGAAGCCACAGGGTAGTAGTCATGGGTGATTTCAACTTCCCAAATATTGATTGGAAGCTCTTTAGATCAAGTAGATTGGACGGGGCGGTGTTTGTGCAGTGTGTCCAGGAAGCTTTTCTAACTCAGTATGTAGATTGTCCGACCAGAGGGGAGGCCATATTGGATTTGGTACTTGGTAACGAACCGGGACAAGTGATGGGCTTGTTAGTGTGTGAGCATTTTGGTGATGGTGACCACAATTCTGTGACTTTCACCTTGATTATGGAGAGAGATAGGTGCATGCAACAGGGTAGGTTTTACAATTGGGGGAAGGGTAAATACGATGCTGCAAGACAGGATCTGAGGAGCATAAATTGGGAGCATAGGCTGTCAGGGAAGGATGTCATTGAAATGTGGAACTTTTTCAAGGAACAGATACGACGTGTCCTTGATATGTATGTACCTGTCAGGCAGGAAAGCGATGGTCGTGTGAGGGAACCTTGGTTGACGAGGGAGGTTGAATGTCTTGTAAGGAGGAAGAAGGAGGCTTACATAAGGTTGAGGAAACAAAGTTCAGACAGAGCATTGGAGGGATACAGGATAGCGTGGAGGGAGCTGAAGAAAGGGATTAGGAGAGCTAAGAGAGGGCATGAAAAATCTTTGGCGGGTAGGATCAAGGATAACCCCAAGGCCTTTTATGCGTATATGAGAAATATGAGAATGACGAGAACGAGGGTAGGTCCAATCAAGGACTGTAGTGGGAGACTGTGTATTGAGTCGGAAAAGATAGGAGAGGTCTTGAATGAGTACTTTTCTTCAGTATTTACAAACGAGAAGGACCGTATTGTTGAAGAGGAGAGTATGAAACGGACTGGTAAGCTAGAGGAGATACTTGTTAGGAAGGAAGATGTGTTGGGCATTTTGAAAAACTTGAGGATAGACAAGTCCCCCGGGCCTGACGGGATATATCCTAGGATTATGTAGGAAGCAAGAGAGGAAATTGCAGAACCGTTGGCAATGATCTTTTCGTCTTCACTGTCAATGGGGGTGGTGTCAGGGTACTGGAGAGTGGCGAATGTTGTGCCCCTGTTCAAAAAAGGAAATAGGGATAACCCCAGGAATTACAGGCCAGTTAGTCTTACTTCGGTGGTAGGCAAAGTAATGGAAAGGGGACTGAGGGATAGGATTTATGAGTATCTGGAAAGACACTGCTTGATTCGAGACAGCCAGCATGGATTTGTGAGGGGTAGGTCTTGCCTTACAAGTCTTATTGAATTCTTTGAGGAGGTGACCAAGCATGTGGATGAGGGTAGAGCAGTGGATGTAGTGTACATCGATTTTAGTAAGGCATTTGATATGGTTCCCCATGGTAGGCTTATGCGGAAAGTCAGGAGGCATGGGATAGTGGCAAGTTTGGCCAGTTGGATAGAGAACTGGCTAACTGGTCGAAGTCAGCAAGTGGTGGTGGATAGTAAATATTCAGCCTGGAACCCAGTTACAAGTGGAATTCTGTAGGGATCAGTTCTGGGTCCTCTGCTGTTTGTAATTTTTATTAATGACTTGGAAGAGGGAGTCGAAGGGTAAATTTGCAGACGATACGAAGATTGGTGGAGTTGTGGATAGTGAGGAGGGCTGTTGTCGGCTGAAAAGGGACTTAGATATGATGCAGAGCTGGGCTGAGGAGTGGCAAATGGAGTTCAACCCTGTCAAGTGTGAGGTTGTCCATTTTGGAAAGACAAATAAGAATGTGGAATACAGGGTTAACGGTAGGGTTCTTAGTGAGGTGGAGGAACAGAGGGATCTTGGGGTCTATGTTCATAGATCTTTGAAAGTTGCCACTCAGGTGGACAGAGCTTGTAAGAAGGCCTATGGTGTATTAGCGTTCATTAGCAGAGGGATTGAATTCAAGAGTCGTGAGGTGATGTTGCAGCTGTAAAGGACCTTGGTTAGGCCACATTTGGAGTACTGTGTGCAGTTCTGGTCGCCTCACTTTAGGAAAGATGTGGAAGCTTTGGAGAGGGTGCAGAGGAGATTTACCAGGATGGTGTCTGGAATCAAGAATAGGTCGTACGAGGATAGGTTGAGAGTGCTAGGCCATTTCTCATTGGAACAGAGAAGGATGAGGGGTGACTTGATAGAGGTTTATAAGATGATCAGGGGAATAGATAGAGTAGACAGTCAGAGACTTTTTCCCTGGATACAACAGAGTGTTACAAGGGGACATAAATTTAAGGTGAAGGGTGGAAGGTATAGGGGAGATGTCAGGGGTAGATTCTTTACCCAGAGAGTGGTGGGGGCATGGAATGCGCTGCCTGTGGGAGTGGCAGAGTCAGAATCATTGGCGAACTTTAAGCGGCAATTGGATAGATACATGGATGGGTGCTTAAGCTAGGACAAATGTTCGGCACAATATCGTGGGCCGAAGGGCAGGTTCTGTGCTGTATTGTTCTATGTTCTATGTTCTATGTTCTAAGGTGGTTGTTCGGGTGCTGATCAAACAAGCTCCTTTGCCTTGAAAGAGTTGCTCTCCTTAACTATTGATAGAAAGCTAGACTCACCCAGGCAAGAGGAGAGTATTCCATTAGTCCCCTGCTTATATCCTTTCAATACTGGGCAGGGTTTGGGAGTCAGGGAGTGAGCTGCATAATGATGTCACAGAATAACCAGGTGTGCTGTTATGTCTTTTAGTTTCAGCTCTTAGAGAATTGATTCTTGTTCACACACTCTATTGCTCTCTTATCTTTTTTGTAAATACCCCACCGTCCCCAGTTTATGCTACAGCCCAATGTTCCTACACGAAACATCAGACAAATCTGCCATAACATTTTGCACCATCTAATGCTTTCTGCACATTGTAGGGTCATAGAGATGTACAGCATGGAAACAGACCCTTCCATCCAAATCATCCACACCAACCAAATATCCTAAATTAATCTAGCCCAATTTGCCAGCACTTGGCCCATATCCCTCTAAACCCTTCCTATTCATATACTCATCCAGATGCCTTTTAAATGTTGTAATTGTACCAGCCTCCACCATTTCCTTGGGCAGCTCATTCCATACAGGCATCACCTTCTGCATGAAAACATTATCCCTTAGGTCCTTCTTAAATCTTTCCCCTCTCACCCTAAACCTATGCCCTCTAGTTTTGATTCCCCCACTCCAGGGAAAAGATCACGTCTATGTACCCTATCCATGCCCCTCATGATTTCTATAAGATCACCCCTCAGCCTATTGCCATTTTCAGTATTTTTTGCATACATAGACTGCAGCAAGCAAGCCTCTCCACTTTGCTCCATAAGACCATAAGACCATAAGACATAGGAGTGGAAGTAAGGCTATTCGGCCCATCGAGTCCACTCCGCCATTCAATCATGGCTGATGCGCATTTCAGCTCCACTTTCCAGGTTTCTCCCCGTAGCCCTTAATTCCTCGAGACAACAAGAATCTATCAATCTCGGCCTTGAAGACATTTAGCGTCCCGGCTTCCACTGCATTCCGTGGCAATGAATTCCACAGGCCCACCACTCTCTGGCTGAAGAAATGTCTCCGCATTTCTGTTCTGAAATGACCCCCTCTAATTCTAAGGCTGTGTCCACGGGTCCTAGTCTCCTCGTTTAACTGAAACAATTTCCTAGCATCCACCTTTTCCAAGCCATGTATTATTTTGTACGTCTCTATTAAGTCTCCCCTTAATCTTCTAAACTCCAATGAATACAATCCCAGTATCCTCAGCCGTTCCTCATATGTTAGACCTGTCATTCCAGGGATCATCCGTGTGAATCTCCGCTGGACACGTTCCAGTGCCAGTATGTCCTTCCTGAGGTGTGGGGACCAAAACTGGACACAGTACTCCAAATGGGGCCTAACTAGAGCTTTATAAAGTCTTAGTAGTACATCTCTCGTAGCAACATTGAATTTTCTGAAGGCTAAATTTTGCAGCACAGATGGGAGTTGTGTTTTGGGAGCCTGAGGGATTTCCAACATAGTGACCTCCGATGGAAATTCAAAATGGTGATGGACAATTTCCCTCAGCCTGGGACCCTCCAAAAGTACTCAGTTAAACAAGTCAGAATTCAGAGGGTTCCACTGCTATTAAATTAACAGATACTGAGAAAAAATCAGAATATCAAAAACAAAGTCTAACTCCTGAGCAACTATCCACTGGGGTGGCATGGTGTCTCAGTAGCTAGTACTGCTGCCTCACAGCACTAAGCCCTGGGTTCAATTCCGCCCTTAGGCGACTCTCTGTGTGGAGTTTGCACATTCTCCCTGTGTTTGCGTGGGTTTCTCCAGGTGCTCCGGTTTCCTCCAACAGTCCAAAGATGTGCGGGTTAGGTGGACTGCCCATAGTAGTTACAGGCATAGGCAGAGTATGCTCTTCAGAAGGTCGGTGTGGATTCGATGGGCCTGCTTCCAAACTGATTCTCCAAGTTACCAAAATCTCCACCCCACCCCCAAATCAATTACACCTTCCTAGACACCTTACACCTCCCCAAGACTGATTCAACGCTCTCCCTCTCTGCCCAGGACATGACACTTTTCTCCTGGCCCCCAGGACCAGAAACTCTCCACCTGTGGTTCCAGTACCTCCTCTCCTGCTGAGATCTGATACTTTCCATGATTGGACCTGGCACCCCATCTGCACTGGAACTTGAAGACCTCTGCTGCCAGAACCACTTTACCCTTGTGACATGATAGTTACCCCCCTCTCCCACTGCTGTACTTGTGTTTTCCCAGGACCTGACACTGCCCACTGGGACTGAACATACTCTACTGGCCAGACCCAAAATCTCCTCTGCCACAGATTTAGCTCTGGACGGCACTCATCCAAGGAACTATCACCCACACCAATATCCAGAATGGAAAGCTGAGGTTAACAAATGAGATTCTCTCAAAGGACCTCTGTGTTATTACCTGGTTCTCTTAGACTGCTTGGTGGTCACCCATCCTCTCTCTGCCTGCATGCTCCCAAACTATGGTGTGACTCCCTCCTTATCCACTTAGCTCTCTGCCTCACAGATGCACCATAGTGACTCCAGTTGCTTTTTGAGTTCCAAAATCAGATATCTGCAACTGGTGACACTTCCTGCAGACATGATTGTCTAAGTCACGCAGTGTCTCCATTGCTTCTCATGTGTCACAAACTGCACATTCGCACTGGGATAAGCTGTCCTGCCATACCTTCACTTTGCAAACTATTTATTGTAAGCAGAACAACTTATTAATTACTCACCAACAGCCTCTTTCCCAAATTCCCAGTTTATTGCTCTGTCCAGACCACATTCCATGTTTATTAACTATTGTTCTCCCCTCCCTATAAAGTCCTGACAGCTCTTCCACATCAGAATCTGGGGCCTGAATCAAACAATTCAGATATTTTCATATTTTATTCTTGTTCTGCATCACCAGATGTATTGTGAGCATTCCTGATCCTTTCAGAAATGCTTACATCTGGCAGCTTTACACTAATCTGACTTCCAAATGGAATAGTTCCCAATACTTGCAGCTGATCTATAATTTACCAATGCTACTTATCCCAGAAGGTATAATGCGGTCAATATTAATTGACATGGGTTGGGTGAAATCCAGCCCAAATCACCGCTGGCCGGGATTGTTCCTCATGGCAAACTTGGTTTTAATTTTCTAAATTGTAGCAGAGCTACGTTCAGCCAAAGAGTGCATGGACGATCATTTCAACCCCATAAGCTCCACATGGGAAATAAAGTCAAATACTTTGTTGAGCAGAAAAGAGCATTCTTCAGGGTAAACAAAAACTCCAGTGACATCCATTTTTCTAGTTTAACCCTTATAGTACACGCTATCTCAAGCACACTTGATCCAATGTAAACTTTGATCTCAATTATACCAGAAAGCAGTTCAATTCCAAAGTCATATTTGACTCAGTCACCTTTTATACTTAAGTCAGGACACATAGACAATAAAGCATTGATTAAAATAAAACATGAGAAATGGGTACTTCCACAGATGTTCGCACAATTAATATATAATCCAGCTAAATTGCTCAGTGCAACAGAGCTTCAGATATCTATTTATGTTTATTATTCTGTTTCAGACAAACTATTTAATTTTCTGTTGTGCTAATGTAAAAAAAAATATCTGCCATCCCTCATGGAGCACACACGCACAATCTGTTTTCTCTACATTGACAAGTACTACCTGAACACCGTTGGCAGTGCTCCCCGAGCAGTGCTCATGGTAAATCACAGGGAACACTGGGGAAGACTCTCATCCCCAGCACTTACACCGAACAGATGGAAGCAATAATTGCATAGTTTACAGGATCTTCCAAAACAAACTTTTTGACTTCACAGTGCTGTAAAGCCAGTTAGGTTACCCCACATGACATGCAATGTACAGCATGCTTGCTGAGGTGGGAGGGCGGGGGAAGCTACTCTCTAATTGGTGTACTCCTCGGTGATGGAGAACTTGAGCAAATGAGGGTCGATTACCCTCCAGTGAATCTGAAGGTCACTGTGATTATGTTGTGTACAAACTGTGGTCACGACCCTCTTGCAGCTCCTGAATGTCAAAACACAAGGGTCAAAACATTCTGAACCAGACACGCCCCAAATATTTGGCAGCAAAGATGCAGTTTTTAAAACAAAATGGAATTGGCATTGGATGTGGAAATTTTGCATGCAGTCACTGACAGATGCTATTTTAATGAGAGTATCAGCATTGATTTCAGGAATGTGCACCAGAAGAATTTAGAGGGGCATGTTCTCATGTCAGCTGAAAATGTGTTGCTGGAAAAGCACAGCAGGTCAGGCAGCATCCAAGGAGCAGGAGAATCAACGTTTGAAGGGCTCATGCCCGAAACATCGATTCTCCTGCTCCTTGGATGCTGCCTGACCTGCTGCACCTTTCCAGCAACACATTTTCAGCTCTGATCTCCAGCATCTGCAGTCCTCACGTTCTCCATGTTCTGATGTCAGTCAGCTTCTAAGACAGATTTTAGCAGTACCACTCTCAGAATAACTGCTTCAGTTGAAACCCATCTTTACATCTGAGCAGACATTGGCTGGCCTGAATTAGCACTCCTGGAATGGATTGTGATGTGAGTTAAAATTTTGGACTCAACCTGAAATGTTAACTCTGATTTCTCTCCACTGCTGAGCTTTTCCAGAGATACCAGGATGTTGCCTGGGCTGAAGAGTTTTAGGAAAGAGGGAGGACTGCAGATGCTGGAGAGTCAGAGTCAAAAACGTGTGGCACTGGAAAGGCACAGCAGGTCAGGCAGCATCCGAGGAGCAGGAGACGTGAAGTTTCAGGCATAAGCCCTTCATCAGGAATGTGTGGGGAGTGGTAAGGGAGCTGAGAAATAAATAGGAAGGTAGGGTTAGAATAAGGTAGCTGGGAAAGTGATAGGTAGATGTAAGTGGAGATTGATTGCGATAGGTTGGTGGGGATGGTGGAGTGGATATGTGGGAAGGAAGATGGACGGGGGGACAGGTCAAAAGGGCAGTGCTGGGTTGGAGGGTTGGATCTGGGATGAGGTGGGGCTAGGGGAGTTGAGGAATCAGGTGAAATTGACGTTGATATTGTGTGGGTGGAAGGTCCCAAGGCGGAACATGAGGCGTTCTTCCTCCAGGCGTCGGGTGGCTTGGATTTGGCGGTGGAGGAAACCCAGGCCTTGAGTGTCCTTGCTGGAATGGGAGGGAGAATTGAAGTGGTCAGCCACAAGGCGATGGGGTTGTTTGGTGCGTGTGTCCCAGAGATGTTCCCTGAAACATTCTGTGAGTTGGCACCCAGTCTCCCCAATGTAGAGGAGACCACATCAAGACCGATGGAGAGTTTTAGTTATGAAGAGAAATTGGACAGAAATTGGGGTTGTTTTCCTCAGAGCAGAGGCGATTGAGAGGGGACATGATTGAGAAGTATGAAATTCTGAGGGGAATAGACAGGAAGAAACTTCTCCCTTTGATGGACCAATCTATGTCCAGGGGACGTAGACTTAAGGTAAGGGACAGGACATTTAGAGGAAAGATTTTTCAATCAGAGGGTGGTGGGAATCTGGCTGTCATTGCCTGTAAGGGTGATGTGGAGGTGACGGTGTTGGACTGAAGTGGACAAAGTTAAAAATCACACAATACCAGGTTATAGTCCAACTGGTGGTTGTGAAGTGATGAAGAAGCAGCGCTTCTAAAGCTAGTGCTTCCAAATAGACCTGTTGGACTATAACCTGGTGTTGTATGATTTTTAACTTTGCCTGTAAGGTAGAGGCAGAAATCTTTGTAACATTTAATCAGTACTGAGATGTGCACTTGCAATGTCAAGACAATGGGCCAAATGCTAGAAAATGAGACAGGAATAGTTAGATCATTGTTTTTGACTAGTCACAGATTTGATGGGCAGAAGGGACTTTTCTCAGTTCTGCAGGTCTCTATGACTCAACTTGCAGGCAGACCTGGAAGTTCAGAGTAAGAATAAGGGGAGCATCACCAGAAGCTGTGAAGACAATTGTGCATAAAATCGTTTTTGGATTGGGATTTTCAGAGGCTGGAGCAGTTAGGAAACAAAAAAAAAACCTGTCGTTATGCTGAGATGTGCAGAGGGGACTGACATTCTCTCTGGTTCGAGAGCAAAGTTGACACATGAATGTGGCTTTTCAGGGCAAGGGGCAGCTGCTGCTGCTCACTGTGGGTTTGTAGTGTTGCATCTAAATGTAGAAATATATCCCACATGCAAAGGGTACCATGTCCTGAATAAACAATTGATGTGTTTTCATACTCTGCGCATCATGCAGATGAATGCTCAGTATTTTGGCATCACTGGTGATTTCACTATTCCATTACGGCCTGCTGTATTATTCATATTTTAGCCACTGCATCAAAGCAGACAGTGGTTACAGGGCGGATACAGGGCATGCTGGAAAAACTCAGCAGATCTGCAAGCCTCAGTGGAGAGAGAAACAGAGTTAACACTTCGAGTCTCATGTGAATTCCTCAGAACTGAAGAAGAGCTATACTGAACTTGAAACATTAACATTGTTTCTCTCTCCACCGATGTTCTCCAATGTCACATGATACCAGATTATAGTCCAACAGGTTTATTTCAAACCACAAGCTTTTGGTGCACTGCTTCTTCATCTGGTGAAGACCAGTATTCCAAAAGCTTGTGATTTCAAATAACTACATTGGGCTATAACCTGGTGTTGTGTGACTTCTGAGAACATTGGTGGAGAGAGATACAGAGTTAATGTTTCGAGTATGACTCTTCTTCGGTTCTGAAGAATTCATATGAGACTCGAAATGTTAATTCTATTTCTTTCTCCACTCAGACTTGCAGACCTGCTGAGTTTCTCTAGCATGCCCTGTATCCGCCCTGTAACCACTATCTGCTTTGATGCGATGGCTAAAATATGAATAATACAGCAGACTGGTATCGAATAATGATATCATCAGTGATGCCAAAATATTGGGCATTCATCTGCATGATGTGTTGAGTAAGAAGACACACTAATGTCTACTCCAGTCCAACACCGTCACCTCCATATTGTGGCTTCCACAGATGTTGCCAGACCTGCAGAGTGTCCCCAGCATTCTCTGTATTTGTTTCAGATCTCCAGCATCTGCCAATACTTCACTTTAATTTAAGTGGTGTCTGGGCTATCTGCTGTGTTTTGGGTAAGACTGTCATAGTTAAATAGTTGAATAGCAGGCAGTGAGTGCATGGATGTGACTTGTACATGAGCTCTGCAACAATGCATATTGATGTCTGAATCAAGATCTCGATGTGGCCCTGAGACAATCATCAGTGTGGTAGGTTAATGGAACAATGTGTGATATTTGAAAATTAATTCACTGACCTTAACCACTTATGGAATTCATGATGCATCCACATTTTCAGAGCTGCATTCATTGCATTGGCAGCAATGCATATTGTTCCCACTACTGTTCTTCAGAGGGTCTCCTGATCCCTGTGAATAGATCCAATCACTTGTCCTTTACCTGTCTCCAGGCCACTACTCTTACTTATGAGAATCTCGGTGCATACCTGTTAGCCAGTCTTCATGCACCATCTTCTCCAGCTGCTTTCCATCACTTGTTGCCTCCCCTTTCCCTATAAGATATACAGGATGATTTGAATTACTGCTGGTCAGGTTTAAGTGATCGAACCAGGTCAATTAAACTGCCAATCCACAACAAACGCAGAGAATGCTGAAGGAAGTTCTTTCTATTGGGGAAGAGAGAAACACCCTCAGAATTGGCATCTTCTTCAGAGCAGTTCTCTTTCTGAAAAACTGGTTTGAAGAAGAGTCACACCCGACTCTGTTTTTCTCTCTCCACAGATGCTGCCAGTCTTGATGAGTTTCGTCAGCATTCTAGATTTAAGGGGGCGCTAGACTTGCATAAACATGAGCACCCCCTCATGCCATCTCCCCCTCCACGCCCCCATTAACCTGTGCATTACTCATCAATGCATTGAGTACCTAGCTGCGTGCAGCTATTACGCAGGAGAACAAGCTGCACACGAAAACATTCTTTTACCGAAGGAATGAATCACGTACTGTCACCTCAGTGCCCATTGAACTGAACTGATGCTTCCTCTCCCAAAACAACTCGGTTTAATTTTGCTTCTGTTTCTTAGTCACCTCTTTGCCCTTTGGAACCCCAAATCAAAATTGCCCCTGGGTTTCTAAATGTGAATTGTTTTGAGATGTGTTAATTGCACATCTTTCTTTTTGAAAAGCTTGTCCTCTGTCAAGTGCAGCACCTTCAACAGCTTGATTTATTGTCCCTTGCACAGACTATTCCCAGCTATTATCAGAAGCAAGGCACCCTTGTCTTGCAACCAACTAATCATTCATTGCAGGTGCAATTAAAACTAACCATGAACTATTTGCACATGCCTTGGTGTTGGGTCACCAACCTCATTGCTGTTGTCGAATTATGACATATTTTTAATGGAGGACCTTCAACGATCAAGTGTACAGAACAATGTTTATCGATTTTTTGCTCTAGTTTTATGAGAATTTGTCCAAGGAAGCCAAAGGAAAAGCCAATGATTTACAACAACTGCCCCCTGTAAAAAAAAATTGCTACATTTCACACCAGACTACTTGAGAATTGCATTACCTTTGTTTGGATTGGCAGAACTTTTGGCTCTGTGACATTTTCAAACAACAATTCACACAAATGTTTCCTACCAACTCTTGAAAGAAAATTCCACTGGGCTTTTCCACTCGTTATCTGGAGGTATTCCTGGCACATGCTGTTACGTGTGCTGTATTCTAAATAACTTACTTCAATTCCTAAACTGTTTCATCTTGGCTTCTGCTATCCCAGAAGCACATAAAGGCAGTTTGAGCATGCAGACACATTACTGAATCAGGCTTTTAAGAGTTTTTTCAATGCCCCCACTGGAAGCAAAACTCACTGAGGATTAAGTGTATTGCCCTAGGTTGGCATTTCTTGTCATAACAGTGGCACAGGCTTTGCATTATTACTGTCTGGATAAGAGACTTCTGTGAGTTCTTAAACATAGATTTGGAGAGCCACAAAGCCAAGAGCAATGCATTACCTGTGGCTCTCAAAAGTCATATGAGTCACAGATGAATCTCATTCAATTGCAGAGATTTCACATATCTTGGGAACAATTGCGTGTGCAGATATATCCCTGTAGGCACCTTCTGAGGAATAAACTGTTTTCTGGAATTGGAAATGGTTTAATTAGATGAATATGCAGGTGGTGTGTGATACAAGTGTAAGATTATGAAGCCTGGCTGCCAAATTTCCAGACTCTTATTGTGACTCATATCTCCTTGGTTGCCAGGACAATTTGAGAATGTAAGATATGACTGGAGGTGCTTTTGTAAGCAACTTCCTTTCTAATATTTTCAAAGTTACCATTCTTTATACTTTAAATGTCTTCTGAATGAACATTTCTGCTCATCAAGGTTGAGAAATGTCAAAGCTGGAAATGCAATGACTTTTTTCCACATTTGGCATCAGCTTTTTTAAGGCATTAAGTAATTACAGGCCTCACTGGAGAAGAATAAAAATCACTTCACTGCATCCATAATGTACTTTCAATCCCAATTTTATAATATTATCTTGCAATTCATTAGAATTAACATCTTATGGTGCACAAGTCAGATATTTCCAATTCTCTCCCTGAAGCTGGTTAGAGTGAGAATGCCAACCATAGAATCCCTACAGTGTGGAAGCAGACCATTCAGCCCACTGAGTCCACAACCACCCTCTGAAGAGCATCCCACCCAGACCCACCCCATCCCTGTAACCCTGCAGCTCCCATGGCCAATCCACCTGACCTGCACATCTTTGGACTGTGGGAGGAAACCAGAGCACCCGGAGGAAATCCACACAGACACGGGGAGAATGTGCAAACTCCACACAAAGGCGCCCGAGGGTGAAATTGAGCCCAGGTCCCTGGTGCTGTGAGGCAGCAGTGTTATTGACTGAAACACCATGCCATCCTTCTGTGAATGATTATTTAACACTTTTATTCTTGGTGTTCCATATAATGATGTGCATTGTGTTGGTCCTTTATTATTGAGCAGTTCCTATATTGCTGCATCCTACAACTTAGACACCAATCATTGTGTTTTAAACTCATTTCAATTGTACCTTGCTGCTATCAATGAGTTGGAACAAACATCCAATTAGATTGGGCTGGTTTCAGAAAAGTTGTGATTCGGAGATGGGCTTAGAGGTCCACATTACTGCGTCATCCCCAAGACCAACTGCTTTCCCATTTCCAAATTTGCTGAGCTTTGTGTCATCATCAACTCATCAGCTGCTAACACAGTATAGATCAATATAGATCCCCATGAATCCTTGGCTAGCTATCAATTTTTCAGATTCTGTTAAGGTCATAAAAAACTCTGCTGCACTTCTCCTAATTTGCACCAAATCCCGTTCAACCATAACTGCTCTGCTTGCTAACCTTCAGTGCCTCCTGAAGGTATTACCTCCATTAAAAATTCTCTGATGAAGAGTCATTTAAACTCAAAACATTGGCTTGCTCTTTGTCCACTGATGTTGCCTGGCTGGCTGTGATCGCCAGCAATTTTTGTTTTCAGTCCAGATCCCAGCAGTAAATTAAAAATTCTCATCCATGTTTTTAGATCTCTTCATAGCTTTGCCCCTTCCATACAACTGTAATCTGCTCAGCTCATCAAACCCCCTGAGATTATTCCAATCATTCTGTCAATGGGCCAGTATGCATTGGCCATTCATAGCTGCCCTTGGAAATATGGCAATGAGCTGCCTTCTTGAACCACTGTGGTCCATGTGCTGCAGGTTGACCCTAAGTGCCTTTAGAGAAGGAATTCCAGGATTTTGACCCAGTGACAGTGAAGGAACTGTGATATATTTCCAAGTCAGGATGGTGAGTGGCTTGGAGGGGAACTTGCAGGTGGTGATGTTCCCGTATATCTGCTGCCCTTGTCCTCCTAGATGAAAGTGGTTGTGGGTTTGGAAGAGGACCTTTGGTGAATTTCTGCAGTGCATCTTGTATATCGTACACACTGCTGCTACTGAGCATTAGTGGCAGAGGGAGTGGATGTTTGTGGATGTGGTGCCAGTCAAGTGGGCTGCTTTGTCCTGGATGGTGTCAAGCTTCTTGAGTGTTGTTGGAGCTGCAACTGCACCTGCACCCAGGCTTTGGGGAGTCAGGAGCTGAGTTACTCACTGCAGGATTCATTCCTCTGACTTTTGGGGAGTCAGGAGCTGAGTTACTCACTGCAGGATTCATTCCTCTCACTTTTGGGGAGTCAGGGGCTGAGTTACTCACTGCAGGATTCATTCCTCTCACTTTTGGGGAGTCAGGGGCTGAGTTACTCACTGCAGGATTCATTCCTCTCACTTTTGGGGAGTCAGGGGCTGAGTTACTCACTGCAGGATTCGTTCCTCTGACTTTTGGGGAGTCAGGAGCTGAGTTACTCACTGCAGGATTCGTTCCTCTGACCTTTGCTTATAGCCTTAGATTCATATTGTACGCCCAGTCCAGTTTTTAGTCAATAGTAATCCCAAGAAGTTGACTGTGGGCAACTCAGTAATGCTAATATGATTGAATATCAAGGATGGATGGTATGAGAGAAAATGTCATACTGGAATTAAAATAAAGTAGTGTGTTTAGTTAGCTTAGTATCATCAATAATATAAATAATTTAAGATTTTTTTTCTCATTTATTCTTATTCAGGAAAAGTAGTCATGTTAAAAAAAAAAGCAATCGCACACAAACATGTCCACTCTGAATGCTGACTGCAGCAGATATATAATTTTACAGCACTGACCCTGAGGCCCTCCATAGAGATGGAAAGTGAAGGTGACTCTGTACCACACCTAGAGCAATACTCTTAGACAAAGCAATGGGGCTTTGTTAGCAGTAAGAAGGATGCACAGACATCGGAGAGGCGATGGACTAACACTGGGGAAGGCAGAGGATGGTGAGACCAGGAATAACAGGAGTCTTGTTCAAAAAAAGTTAGCCTTCTGAAACATAAGTTTGGAATCCAAGTGTAAATGTAATTTATAAAGAATAAATATCTGATGAGTCCTCAAGGACTGAGAGTACTAACTTGCAATCGCCCCTGGGATAGAGTCTCCCAATGTTGGCTGAATAACTGAGTATTAACCTGGATCTTGAGACCCCTGATTATATTTTGTAAAATAATCTCCTGCAATAATTGCTTAGCTTCTCTCTTTTTGGGGGGTGACTATTGTCTGCCACTTTTCCTGGCATGAATGTTGCTTAACACTTCCCAGGTTAAACCCAGATATTGTCCAGGCCTTACACTTAAACATAGACTGCTTCAGGACCTGAGGAGTTGCAAATGGTATTGAACATTGTACAATCATCAGCAAACATCTCCACTTCTGACCTTAAGATGGAGGGAAGGTCATTGATAAAGCAGCTGAAGATAGTTGGGCCTTGGACTCTACCCTGAGGAACTCCTGCAGAGATATCCTGGAGCTGAGATGACTGACCTCCAACAACCATGACCATCTTCATAAGTGTCAGTTATGACACCAACCAGCACAGAGTTTGCCCCCTGATACCCATTGATCCCAGTTTTGCTCGGGCTACTTCATCTCACACTTGGTCAAATGTGGGCTTGATGTCAAAGGCTATCACATATACCTCACTTCTAGAATTTAATTGTTTAGTCTAAGGCTGAATGAGGTCAGGAGCTGATTGGCCCTTGCAGAACCCAAGCTGTCATCTCTTTTGGGTCTGACTTTCTTATGGACTGGGCATACCCAGGATTAATAATAGGGCAACCTGAGATATTGGCTAATAGCTATGATTCAGTAAATTTATGTTGCTTGAATATGGGATAGCACAATGTTGGTCTACAATCTTAACTTTTACTGAGGGGGCACATGTAGGGTTGAATAGACAAGATGTGCCTTTGTCTTTGAAATTTCCAACGTCAATGCCAGGCGTGTTCAATAGGTACTTGGAAGACTTACATAATATTTCACATTCAGTGCAGCACTTGAAATCTTTTAGTCTTGGGGGACTGATTATACATTGATAGATAGCCAACACACTAAATTTTCTTCCAACATCATTAAATGCAATGTCTGAGATTAGAAGTGCTGATTTTGCCTCCAGCAAGTTGAGCCTGGCATTCTTCCCTTGTTGGTCTATAGCCACATTGACCTTGTGCCCAGATCCATCAACATTATGCCACTGTCTGGGCAATCAGCCCTTATAAGATCCAACAGAATTTCCACTTTCAGGTCCATTGCTTTATCTGAGTTACTCCATTTACTTGAGAGCTCCCAATAGTTTTAGCTTGGAAATCCAGTGAAACCACTAAGAAAATGCAGGCCCAATGATTTTATGTCTTGGTTAGCATAGCACAATAATCTCATTTTTTTTGTCCACTTTAGAGATGTTAGTAATAAAATAAAATGCTACAAGTTCTGGAAAATATCAGACTTGGGATGACAACTGGCAAGTAACATTTGCACCACACAAATGCCAGGCAATGAGCATCTCCAATAGCAGACAATCTAACCCTGCCCTAGATTTTCAATACTGTTACCAGTGCTGAATGCCCCACTATCAACATTCTGGGGGTTACCATTGACCAGATACTCAACTGGACACAGCAAGTAAATACAGTGGCTACAACACCTGGTCAAACTAGAAATCCTGCAGCAAGTAACTCACTCCTGACTCCCCAAGGCCTGTCCACCATCTATAAGGTACAAGTCAGGAGTATGATGGAATACACCCCGCTTACCTGGATGGGTGCAGCTCCAACAACACTCAGGAAGCTTGACACTGTCCAGGGCAAAGCAGCCTGCTGGATTCTCTTCACATCCAGAAACATCCACTCCCTACATCACTGACAATAGCAGCAGTGTGTACGACTGACAAGATGCACTGCAGAATCTCACTGAAGATCCTCAGACAGCGCCTTCCAAACCCACAACCACATCCATCGAGAAGGACAATGGCAGAAGATACACAGGAGCTCCACCACCTGCAAGTTCCCCTCCAAGGTGCTCGCCATCCTGACTTATTGGAAATGTATTGCCATTCCTTCACTGTCGCTGGGTCAAAATCCTGGAATTCCTTCTCTATTTCTATTGTGAGTCAGCCGACATTACATGGACTGCGGCAGTTTAAGAAGACAACCCATTACCATATTTCCAAGGGCAGCTATGAATGGTCAATAAATGCTGAACCAGTCAGTGACCCCCACATGAGTAGGAAAATCTCTGAGGACTTCAGGGCTGAGCAGATTACTGATTTGTGGAAGGGGAAAAGATGCGAAGAGATTTAAAAGCCAACAGCTTGTGAGTGATTCAAGAAGGCAGCTCACCACCACCTTTTCAAGGGCAAGTAGGGACAGGCAATAAACACTGTTCTGTGAGTGAATTTAAAATAAGTCAAGATGAAGTATCTGTGTGGGTCCTCCATGTTTATCCGAACCTATGAAACTTCATAGCACCAGCTGAAACAGGGGAAAGGAATCCATCTGCTGATTGTTAGCCACTGCTATCCCTTAGCTGATGAATCAGTGCTCCTCCATGTTAAACATCATTGAGGAGAAACAATGTGATTGCTTGTTGACATTTCTGTACATAACAGGGGGTTCCATAAACACCCCTTCCTCAATAATGGGAGAGTCCAGTACTCCTTGCACAAGCTCAGGCGAAACCATTTGCAACCATCTTCAAGAAGTGCCAAATACTTTATTCAGCATGACCTCCTCCAAAGATCGAGAGTGTGGTGCTGGAAAAGTACAGCAGGACAGGCAGCATCAAAGGAGCAGGAGAATTGATGTTTCGGGTTTAAGCCCTTCATCAGTAATGAGGTCATTAGTGATGAAGGGCTTATGCCCATAACATCGATTCCCCTGCTCCTCGGATGCTGCCTGACCTGCTGTGCTTTTCGAACACCACACTCTTGACTTTGATCTCCAGCATCTGCAGTCCTCACCTTCTCCTCCTCCAAAGGTCCCCAACATCAGGGGCTCCAGTTCTCAGCTTATTTGATTCACTTCACATGACGTCATGAAGTGGCTGAAGTCCCTTAAGACAGCAAAAGCCATTGGCCTTGCCAGCATCCTGGATGTGTTACTGAATGATTGTGCTTGAACTGTCTCATCAAGACTGAGGCTGTTCCAGCACAGATGCAACTCGAACATGTATCTGACAAAGTGGAAGTTGTTCAGGCTGTAATTAGTCCACAAATGCAAGATCAACTTTCATCCAGTGAATTCCTGCCTTAACAGTCAACTGACAATCACATACACATTATTTGGAAGGTGTTTTTGACAATGTTATCAAGTGAACCTCATACTAATGCAAAGATATTCAGTTTGGCATACTGCCGAGGGGTCTAATTACAGCCTTGGTCAAATCGTGGACCAATGAGTTGAATTCCTGAGATGGCAGATTATGGTATCAAAACCCAAGCAAAATTGAAATGAATGAGTATTAAAGGGAAAACCTTTCACTGGCTGGAGGCATATTATGTACAAGAGCAAGTCTGAGGTTGGGAATTCTGTGGTGAGACCCTATTTTTAATTCTATATAGCCTGTCAGTCATTTACAAAACACAACTCAGGCATATGATAGAAAACTCTCCAGTTGCCGAGGTGGGAGCAGTTCCAAATAAACTCAAGAAGCTCGGCACCATCAAAGACACAGGACACACTAGATTGACATCTCATCCAGCAATTTAAATATTCACTCCCTCCACCACAGGTGCTCAATGACAGCAGTGTGTACCACTGGATTGGTGCTGGGTCCACTATTCATCACTTAGAGTCATAGAGTCATAGAGATGTACAGCATGGAAACAGATCCTTCGGTCCAACTTGTCCATGCCAACCAGATATCCCAACCCAATCTAGTTCCACCTCCCAACACATGGTCCATATCCCTCCAAACCCTTTCTATTCATATACCCATCCAAATGTCTTTTAAATGTTGCAATTGTACCAGTCTCCACCACATCCTCTGGCAGCTCATTCCATACATGAACCACTCTCTATGTGAAGAAATTGCCCCTTAGGTCTCTTTCATATCTTTCCCTTCTCAGTCTAAACGTATGCCCTCTAGTTCTGGACTCCCCCACCCCAGGGAAAACACTTTGTCTATTTATCCTGTCCATGCCCCTCAGGATTTTATGAACCTGTATATGGTCACCCCTCAGCCTCTGACATTCCAGGGAAAACAGCTCCAGCCTGTTCAACCTCCCCCCATAACTCAAATTCTCCAATCTTGCCAACATCCTTGTAAATCTTTTCTGAACTCTTTCAAGTTTCACAACATCTTTCCGATAGGAAGGAGACCAGAATTGCACACAATATTCCAACAGTGACCTAACCAATGTCCTGTACAGCCGCAACATGACCTCCCAACTCCTGTACTCAATACTCTGACCAATAAAGGAAAGCATACCAAATGCCTTCTTCACTATCCTATCTGCCTGCGACTCCACTTTCAAGGAGCTATAAACCTGCACTCCAAGGTCACTTTGTTCAGCAACACTCCTTAGCACCTTACCATTAAGTGTATAAGTCCTGCTAAGATTTGCTTTCCCTAAAATGCAGCACCTCACATTTATCTAAATTAAACTCCATCTTCCATTTCTCAGCCCATTTCTCAGCCCATTGGCCCATCTGGTCAAGATCCTGTTGTAACTTGAGGTAACCCTCTTCGCTGTCCACTACACCTCCAATTTTGGTGGCATCTGCAAACTTACCAACTACACCTCTTATGCTCACAGGCAAATCATTTATAAGTAGTGCACCCAGCACCGAGCCTTGTGGCACTCCACTGGTCACAGGCCTCCAGTGTGAAAAACAACCCCTAACCACCACCCTCTGTCTTCTACCTTTGAGCCAGTTCTGTATCCAAATGGTGAGTTCTCCCTGTATCCCATGAGATCTAACCTTGCTAACCAGTCTTCCATGGGAAACCATGTTTAATTTAGATAAATGTGAGGTGCTGCATTTTGGGGAAAGCAAATCTTAGCAGGCTTTACTGAAGTCCATTTAGATCACATCTATCGCTCTGCCTGCATCAATCCTTTTTGTTCCTTCTTCAAAATCTCAATCAAGTTTGTGAGACATGATTTCTGACGTATAAAGCCATGTTGACTATCCCTAATTTGTCCTTGCCTTTCCAAATACATGTACATCCTGTCCCTCAGGATTCCCTCCAACAACTTGCCCACCACCGACGTCAGCCTCATTGGTCTATAGTTCCCTGGCTTGTCCTTACCACCCTTCTTAAACAGTGGCACCATGTTAGCCAACCTCCAGACTTCTCGCACCTCATCTGTGACTATTGATGATAGAAATATCTCTGTAAGAGGCCCAGCAATCACTGACCAGCTTCCCACAGAGTGCTAGGGTACACCTGATCAGGTCCTTGCACTTTTATGCACTTTTATGCATTTCAAGACATCCAGCACTTCCTCCTCTGTAATATGGACATTTTTCAAGATGTCACCATCTATTTCCCTACATTCTATATCTTCCATGTCCTTTTCAACAGTAAATACTAATGCAAAATATTCATTTAGAATCTGCCCCACCTCCTGCATCTCCACACAAAGGCCACTTTGCTGATCTTTGTGGGCCCTATTCTCTACCTAGTTACCCTTTTGTCCTTATTATATTTGTAAAACCCTTATATTCTCCTTAACTCTATTTGCCAAAGCTATCTCATGTCCCCTTTTTGCCCTCCTGATTTCCCTCTTAAGCATACTCCTACTGCATTTATACTCCTCTAAGGATTCATTTGACCTCTCTCCTGTCTATGCCTGACAAAGATCAAAGAACAATTTACAGCCCAGGAACAGGCCCTTCGCCCCTCCAAACCAGAGCTGATCCAAATGTACTGGCTAAACCTGTTGGTCAATTCCTAAGCATTTGTATCCCTCTACTCCCCACCTACTCATGCATCTGTCCAGACGCATCTTAAATGAATCTACCGTGCCTGCCTCTACCACCTCTGCTGGCAACACATTCCAAATGCCCACTACCCTCTGTGTCAAGTACTTGCCACGTGCATCCCCCTTAAACTTTCCACCTCTCACCTTGAAAGCGTGACCTCTCGTTATTGAATCTCTCACCCTGGGGAAAAAGCTTGTCTCTATCCACCCTGTCTATACCCTTCATAATTTTGTAAACCTCAATCAGGTCCCCCCTCAATCTCCTTTTTTCTAATGAAAATAAACCTAACCTACTCTACCGTTCTTCATAGCTAGCACCTTCCATCCAGACAACATCCTTGTAAACCTTCTCTGCACCCTCTCCAAAGTGTCCACATCCTTTTGGTAATTTGGCGACCAGAACTGCACACAGTATTCTAAATGCGGCCGAACCAATAACATATGCTTCCTTCGTTTTATTAGCCAAACCCTCAATTTCTTTAGTCATCCAGCATTCCCTATACCTACCAGACTTTCCTTTCACCCTAACAGGAATATACTTTCTCTGGACTCTTGTTATCTCATTTCTACAGGCTTCCCATTTTCCAGCTGACCCTTTACCTGTGGACATCTGCTCCCAAACAGCTTTTGGAAGTTCTTGCCTAGTCGGGTCTATCCTTTTCCATCACTATTATAAATCTAATAGAATTATGGTCGCTGGCCCCAAAATGCTCCTCCACTGACACCTCAGTCACCTGCCCTGCCTTATTTCCCAAGAGTAGGTCAAGTTTTGTACATTGTCTAGTAGGTACATTCACATAGGATACCTCTGAGTACAATGGGACCTTGATCAGATGAGCGAATGGACCGAGGAGTGGCAGATGGAGTTTAATTCCAATAAATGTAAGGTGCTGTATTTTGGAAAGGCAAAATCAGAGCAGGACTTATACACTTAATGGTAAGGTCCTAAGGAGTGTTGCTAAACAAAGAGACCTTGGAGTGCAGGTTCATTGTTGTTTGAAAGTGGAGTCCCAAATGGACAGGATAGTGAGGGAGGTGTTCAGCATGCTTTTCTTTATTGATCAGGGCAATGAGTATAGGAGTAGGGAGGTCATATTGCAGCTTCCAGGACATTGATTAGGCCACTTTTATAATGTTGCATTCAATTCTGGTCTTCCTGCTTTGGAAAGATGTTGTGAAACTTGAAAGCGTTCAGAAGAGATTTAACAAGGGTGTTGTCATTATTGGAGGGTTTGGGCTATTGGAAGAGTCTGAATAGGCTGGGGTGGGGGAGTCCAAAACTAGAGGTATTAAGTTTAAGGTGAGAGGGGAAAGATTTAAAAGGGGCCAAAGGGGCAAATTTTTCATGTACAGGGTGGAGCATGTATGGAATGAGCTGCCAGAGGATGTGGTGGAGGCTGGAACCATTACACCATTTAAAAAGCATCTGGATGGGTATATGAATAGGAAGAGTTTGAAGGGATATGGGCCAAAGACTGGCAAATGGGACTAGATTAATATAGGATATCTAGATATCTGGACTGGAGTAATTTCGGATATCTGCTCGGCTTAGATGAGTTGGACTGAAAAATCTGTTTCCGTGCTGTATAGTTCCATGACTCTATCTACAAAATGCAATGCAACGACTCATCAAGACTCCTTCAGCCCTCCAAACCTGCAACCTCAACCTCTAGGTGGGCAAGGGCAGCAGATGCATGGGAACACCACCACCATAAGTTCCCCTTCAAGCCACACACCATTCTGACTTGGAAATATGCCACCATTCCTTCACTGTCATTGGGTTAAATACTTGGAAATCCCTTACTTAAAGTGTATCGATTATCACATCGACTGCAGTTGCTTAAGGGGACAGCTTACTGCCACCTTGTGCAGGTCAGTTTTGAAATCATTATTCGTTTTGCTGACCAGGCCAACATTTCTTGTCCACCTATAGTTTCCCTGGACAAGGTGACAGCTGACTACCTCCTTGAGCTGCCAGTTCACGTAGATGGGGTAACAAGCATTGTCATTATTACACTTCTCCTATGTGAATAACAAAAAAAAAATCAAAATTCTTTGTGCAATCATATTTAACACAGTGAGCCCTTATAATACACCAAGTGCAGTTAATTTGTGGCATTTTATGGTAGAAAGCTTGAGCAATTTCAGACAAGATCACACTAAAAAGGCACACCATTCCAATAAATAAACTTCCTGTGATCCTATTTTCCCAAAGATTGTTGACAGTAACGGGCATTAAAAATAGGTTTAGGAAATATTTTTGTAAGTGCAAATTGTGGTTAAAAATGAAAAAGGTTGAACTCTAACAGGCACAGTCACTCTTTGGCATATTGCTTTTGTGTGAGTCATCCAAGTTCATGGCATTTAGTTCCTTCTTGCTACTCTACACTGCTCCCCTAATACCATGGCCTCTGGGAGCTCAGCTCATTTATCTCTAGGCACTGCACCATCTAAAGAGTGGTGAAAATCGCCAGATGCAGATTAAAGCTCTTTTTTATTCCACCCTGATAATGAACCTCGTCCGTACACAGAGAAGACCGCTGTTTTGTACATCAGTGTGGTATTATCATTTCCCTGTCGCCCTTGTCACATCCCTGAGTGAGAGTGCTAATTAGTGCCAAATCACGGATAGCTTTATACTGTGGTCTTGTAGTATTCCATGCCCAAATTTATTTCACTGGTGCTCACAAATGACACAGATAACACACTTTCACATACATGCCAGCTGTGTACATTTAACACAGTGCTGTTTGAGATTGAGTTACTCCTTGTCCATGTTTATAGCTAAAAATTAATAGGAATTGAAACGTCACTGCTTCTCAATATGATCTCAAATCACCCCCACACCTCACCAGTAGAAAAATAGGAAGCAGAACTTTTAAATCATACAAAATCAGAGCACGATTATGGCACAGAATGAGAACCACTTGTCCTCTGAAATCTGCACCAGCTAAATAACAGTCACCCAACCTAATCTCATTTCCCAGCATCTGGTGCATAGCCTGCAGGTTACTGCAATCGAGGTACTTGTCTTTTTAAGTAACTTGAAGGTTTCTGCATCTTCCAAAGTTTCAGGCAGTGAGTTCCAGACCTCTTTCACCCTCTGGATGAGAAATAAAAAGCTTTCCTTATCTCCCGTCCAATCTTTTGACCAATTGCATTAAATCTATGCCCCCATTAGGCACTGACCTCTTAGCGAAAGTAAATGCATCCCTCCCATCCATTCTATCCAGCATCGTCAGGATTTTGTATGTCTCAATAAAATATCTGAGCATTGAGTATAGGAATTGGGAGGTCATGTTGCGACTGTACAGGAAACTGGTTAGGCCACTTTTGGAATATTGAGTGCAATTCTGGTCTCCTTCCGATAGGAAGGATGTTTTGAACTTGAAAGGGTTCAGAAAAGATTTACAAGGATGTTGCCAGGGTTGGAGGGCTTGAGCTATAGGGAGAGGCTGAATAGGATGGGGCTATTTTCCCTGGAGCATCAAAGGTTAAGGGGTGACGTTACAGAGATTTATAAAATTATGAAGGGCATGGATAGGATAAATAGACATGATCTTTTCCCTGGGGTGGGGGCATCCAGAACTAGAGGGTATAGGTTTAGTGAGAGAGGGGACAGATTTAAAAGGGACCTAAGGGGCAACTTTTTAACACAGAGGGTAGTGCATGTATGGAATAAGCTGCCAGAGGAAGTGGTGGAAGCTGGTACAATTACAACATTTAAAAGGCATCTGGATGAGTATATGAATAGGAAGGGTTTAGAGGAATATGGGCAAATGGGACTAGGTTGGTTTGGGATATCTGGTCAACATGGATGAATTGGACCGAAGGGTCTGTTTCCGTGCTGTACATTCCTATGACTCTATGATTTTCCTCAGCTCCCTCTGTTTGAAGGAGAACAATCCCATCCTTTTCCTAAAGGCTGTTTCTTTCCGGATCTGGCAAGACCCTTGTAAATCCAAAAGGAAAGCAAGTTACCGAGGCGGCTAGAAATCAGAAATGAAAACAGCAAGTGCTTGGAAGTGGTAAGGCCCTGGATAGTGTTGCAGGATAGAGAGACCTAGGGGTTCAGTACATAATTCTTTGCAATTTGCATCACATGCAGACAATGTGGTTAAGATGGAGTTTTGCCTTCATTGTTCAGACCTCTGATTTTCGGAGTTGGGATGTCATGATGAGATTGTACAGGACATTGGTGAAACCTCTTCTGTAGCCCTGTGTCCAGTTCTAAGACCAAAGAACAATACAGCAAAGGAACAGGCCTGATGGCCCTCCAAGCCTACACTTGTTCTCCCTCCATACTAAAACTGTCTTCACTTACAGGGCCTGTATCCTTCTATTCCCTTCCTACTCATGTATTCGCTCAGGTATTTCTTGAAAGCTGCTATTGTGTCTGCCTCCACCACCTCCACTGGCAGCCTGTTCCAGGCCCTTACCAGTCTTTGTATGAAAAACTTCCCTCGCTCATCTCTTTTAAACTTCTCCCCTCACATCTTGAAACTGTGTCCCTGAGTAATTGACCCCTCCACCCTGGGGGAACAGCCTCATACTTTCCACTCTATCCAAGTCATTCACAATCTTATAAATTTCTACCAGGTTGCTCCTCAACCTCCTGTGTTCCAATGAAAACAAACTCAGACTGTCCAACCTTTTTTCATAGCTAAAATCCCCCATACCAGGCAATATCCAGGTAAACCTTTTCTGTACCATCTCCAAAACATCCATATCCTTCTGGTATTGTGATGACCAGAACTGTATGCAATATTCCAAGTGCGGCCAACTAAGAGTCCACAGACATTTTGCTGCCTTATCTCCCTGCACTGCCACCTTCAGTGATCTGTGGGCCTATGCACCCAGATTCCTCTGCATATCAATACTTCTTAGGATTCTACCATTCACTGTATAATTTTCACCTGTATTTGACCTTTTAAAATGCATTAGCTCACTTTTGTATGGATTAAACTCCATCTGCCATTTTCCTGCCCATGTCTCCAACTGATCTATATCCTGCTGTGTCCTCTGACAATCCCCCTCACTATCTGCAATTCCACCAATCTTTCTATTCTCCACATTGGTCAGCCTGCTATGGGAAGAATAGTTTTAAATTGGAAAGTGCTCAGAAAAGGTTTGCCAGAATGTTGCCAGGGCTGGAGGATTTGAGTTAAAAGAATAGGCTGAATAGGCTGGGAGCTTTCTCTCTGGAGTGTAGGAGATTGAGGGATGGACGTCATCTTCAAAAAATCATGAGTGGGATAGATAAAGTGAATCACAAGGATATTTTACCTAAGGTGGGGGACTTCAAAATTAGGAGGCATATTTTTAAGATGAGAGGAGGAAGTTTTAAAAAGAACATGTGGGGTAACCTTTTTATACAGTGAGTGGTTCGTCTGTGGAATAAACTGCCTGAGGAGGTGGTGGACACAAGTACAGTTAGAACCATTAAAAAACATTTGGATAAGTAAATGAATCAGAAAGATTTGAATGGATCTGGACCAAATGGAGGCAAGTGCAACTAATTTAGTTTGAGAACATGATTGGCATGGACTGGCTGGACTGAACGGTCAGTTGCCATGCTGTAAGACTCTATGATTCTATGAGAAGCTCAGACCTCATCAATGGAGACAGAAAAAGAGTTTCCAGTTCAATACGTCTCTTCTTCGGACCTCTTCATGAATCTCCTCTGTACAATTATATTGGCTCTGTGATGATAAGACCTGAATTGCACATGATATTACAGTTATGGCCTAACTAATGGTTTTTAAAGTTCTAACACAACTGTCTTGTTCTTATCTTTTAAATCTTGCTAAGCTCTGTGAGCTTGGTCTGCCAATTAATTAGATCAATGTGGACCTTCTTTACCTGGCTCACAAGCTATGGGCTTTCCAATTTTGGCAGATCATGCACCAATCCGTAGCTGCAGTGATGACCCGTGCTTTAAAATTTGACATAGGGATTGACCTTTGGATTATCATGACAAGCTCTTTCCTGCCATTCCTGAGAAAAGTGAAATTATCACCACTATATGAATTTCTTTAGACATTGACTGAAAAAATGTGTTAGGTAAAAACAAGGGTTGCAGATGCTGGAAACTAGAGTCTGGATTAGAGTGGTGCTGGAAAAGCACAGCAGGTCAGGCAGCATCCGAGGAGCAGGAAAATCGATGTTTTGGGCAAAAGCCCTTCATCAGGAATAGAGGAAAGGCTTTTACCCGAAACGTCAATATTCCTGCGCCTCGGATGCTGCCTGGCTCTCTGAAAAATTGTGTTGACTGAACCTAAGTTGAGTAGGTAAAAACAGTGACTGCAGATTCTGGATTAGTGGTGCTGGAAGAGCACAGCAGTATAGGCAGCATCCGAGGAGCAGTAAAATCGACGCTTCGGGCAAAAGCCCTTCATCAGGAATACAGGCAGAGAGCCTGAAGCGTGGAGAGATAAGCTAGAGGAGGGTGGGGGTGGGGAGAAAGTAGCATAGAGTACAATAGGTGAGTGGGGGGAGGGGATGAAGGTGATAGGTCGGGGGGGAGGGAGGGAGGAGTGGATAGGTGGAAAAGAAGATGGGCAGGTAGGACAAGTCATGGGGACAGTGCTGAGCTGGAAGTTTGGAACTTGGGAAAGGGGAAATGAGGAAACTATTGAAGTCCACATTGATGCCCGGGGGTTGAAGTGTTCCGAGGCGGAAGATGAGGAGTTCTTCCTCCAGGCGTCTGGTGGTGAGGGAGCAGCGGTGAAGGAGGCCCAGGACCTCCATGTCCTCGGCAGAGTGGGAGGGGGAGTTGAAATGTTGGGCCACGGGGCGGTTTGGTTGATTAAACCTGCTTTAATTGTGATGACGTGTTTTTATTTTCTCATCCTCTTCCAGTAATTTAGTGACACAGATTGTGGTGCAGTGGTAATGTCTCGACCTCTGGAACAGGATTTAAGTCCCATCTGTTCCACAGGTGTGTATTAGCATACTTTAACACGTTGACTAGAAAGTGTCTATTAGTGATGTTCATTAGAAGCATAAACACAAATTGAAACATTTTGCACTTTTGGATTTATCTGTGATATTTCAGCAAAAATAAAGGAAAATTTCCATCTTTTATAGCAAGGAAAGGTAATATTTCAAGAGAGGAAGGAAGGGAGGGACAAATCATCTAAATTTATATATATGTCTTGATAACCATATGTAATTCACATCCAACAATTAAAATAATTTTGAGCTTGGAAACTCCAGTATTATAGAATAGTTTCAGTTAGGTGCTATAAATAATGGAAGAATGTTTTATAATGTTGTTAGGCAGGTTTAGCAGCTCATCTTAAGTGGCTCTCCTGCAAAGTGAAGATGGGGAAACTCAACTCAAAGAGCATTTTAAAATAAACTTGTTGCAATTTTAATTCGTAACAAACTGTTTTGCACCTACTCTTTGCAGTAGTTTGCTTTTATAATTGCAGATGCTGGAAATCTGAAACAGAGACAATGCTGGAGAAACTCAGCAGGTTTCTCAAGAGGGCAGCACAGTGGCCCAGTGGTTAGCACTGCTGCCTCACAGTGCCAGGGACCTGGGCTTGATTCCCACTTCGGGGGACTGCCTGTGTGGGGTGTGCACATTCTCCCTGTGTCTCTGTGGGTTTCCTCTGGGTGCTCTGGCTTCCTCCCTCTATCCAAAGATATGCAGGTTAGGTGTATTGCCCATAGTGTTAGGTGCATTAGTCCGGGGTAAACATAGGATAGAAGAATGGGTCTGGGCGGGTTACTCTTCAGCGTGTTGGTGTGGACTTGCTGGGCCAAATGGCCTGTTTCCATACTGTAGGGAATTTAAACTAATCTAAGGTCTGGCAGTGCCTGTGGAGAGTTCATGTTTCAAGCCCTGGTTCAAAAGCATAGTCAAACCAAACTCGCAATGTTAACTATGTTGCTTTCTCTACAAACTTCTCCGTTTATGTTACTCTTTATAAGGACCTACATTGAGAGGCACTGCCCATTATGTTATGGATAACTAGCTCGTGCTGACATCGGAGCCCTTGATGATGACATGTATACTACAATCTAATTATCTAATTAAGTTAATTATTGGGGTGGGGGGGTGGGGTTGCTGATTGATAAAGAGTGGAGCTGGGAAAAGCACAGCAAGTCAAGCAGCATCAGAAGAGCAGGGGAATCGATGTTTCAGGTCAGACCTTTCATCAGTCCCGAAACATCGACTCTCTTGCTCCTCAGATGCTGCCCTTCCAGCATTTGCAGTTTTCACTATATCCTAATTATGGGAAAGTAATCCCCTAAATATGGGGAGGTGATGGCCTAATGACTGTTAATCCAGAGACCCATTAGATTAGATTCTCTACAGCGCAGAAACAGGCTCTTCGGCCCAACCAATCCACACTGCCCCTCCTAAGAGTAACCCACCCAGACCCGTTTCCCTCTGACTAATGCACCTCGCACAACGGGCAATTTAGCATGGCCAGTTCACCTGACCTGCACATCTTTGGACTGTGGGAGGAAACCAGAGCACCCGGAGGAAACCCACACAGACACAGAGAGAATGTGCAAACTCCACACAAACAATCGCCCGAGGCTGGAATTGAACCTGGGATTCTGGTGCTATGAGGCAGCAGTGCTAACCACTGAGCCACCATACCACCCCTGTGATCCATGTGATGTTGTGGGGACCCAGGTTCAAATCCTGTCATAACAGATGGTAGAATTTGTAGTCAATAAATATCTGGAATTAAGAGCCTCATGATGATCGTGAATCAATTGTCAATTGTCAGGAAAACGCATCTGGTTCACTGATGTCCCTTAGGGAAGGAAAACTGCAACCATTACCAGGTCTGGACTACATGTGACTCCAGACCCACACCAATATGATTCACTCTTAAATGCTGGCCCAGCCAGTGACACCCTCATCCCGTGAATAAATAAAAACAAAGTGAGATGGAGAAATGATCCCAACAGACGACATTTGATGGACTAAATGTAATGTATGTAATTCTATGGAGGGCACTAATGTCAGGATATTAATAGTTTGCTGGGTTCTAAATTAAGATTTACAGAGAGAAGGCAAGATGCTGAGGTGTTATAGCACATAGATTTCTACAGGTGCACAATCCATAACAGCAAAACTAGGGAATATAACCTGTGTGACCCATTCTAAAATTAAAAATACCATCGTGTCTCTGTACATAATTTAGACTGGGGCCACATTTAGAATTTCGCATCAAATTCTGGCCTTTTCAGGGAGACAGACAGCCTGGAAAGGATTCAGAAGAAATCGTGGTTCCCATGAATAGCTCTGGGACCTCATTTTAAATTGTTGGACTTTCCTTGTGCATACATGAGTACGCGTGTGCAGAGTTAATGTTTTGAGTCCGACAACCCTTCTTCAGAATCCCATTCATCCATTAAATCATCAGAACCTTCTCTGGTGTCCAATAGTTAGGCTTTTGTGCTGTCACCACTTAAAAATCTTGGTCAGGGGCAGGTAGCTCAGTTGATAGGATAGCTGCGACACCAACAGCATGGGCTGAGTTCTCACACCGACTGAGGTTACCATGAAAGACTTTCCTTCTCAACCTCTCCCCTTGCCTAAGGCAAGATGACCCCCAGGTTAAACCACCACCAGTCACTTCTCTTTAATAACAGAGTGAGCCCCATGGCCTGGTAAGACTCTAGCAACTTTATTTTGACTCACCTTTTACATTGAGAGAGATAAATAGCTTCAGCAGGCTCATGGCGGAACAACGTCAATGGAGGCAAGATGGCAGTGAAGACTAGCAACACAGTTCCAGCAGTGGGTACCTGACAGTGCAAGTAATGGCGTTGTGCAGAGTGTGCGGACTCGGGGCACCTGACGGTTTGCAGACTGAGCAATGGACTTTTTCACTGGTGGTGGGGACTTACGACAGAGACGGGGGAAGTGATCTGGACATTTCCTTTTCTTTTGGCTGTTTCTTTTATTTCTGTTTCTGGTCTCAATTCTGCCTTTTGTATGCTGCCAGAGATAGGTGACTTTGTACGTTTTCCGCTGTACTCCTGTATTCCAATGCTCGTTCACATGTGACAATAATAATCTAAATCTAACATGAAGATGGATTATTTGAATGAAGTGCTAAGCTCACAAATTGTGCTTTTATAAAACCAAGTTCGATAATACACTCAAGAATCTCAAGTAGCATATTCCCATTTCATGGAGCACCTTGAAGCGAAAGCAGTCCAAACAGATTTGATGCCCATTCTCTCCTGTGATGACCTTTGATATTGTACCATGTCAATTGTATTAGTAAAATACAAAATGTGCATGTAGAGTTGCCTTTAAGTCAGAAATGGCTGCAGTTTGCTCTCCAACTTCTTTTAATCTATCTGTAGAAACGTTTCCAGTTTCTGAGTGCGCATGTAGGTTAAACAATTCCTGACTATTGCTGTGACAGCTATAAACAAACGTGTTACAACAGACTTTCAGCGCTTTTAAAGGAAGCTTTTTAATGCTTTTAGCTGAACCCCTGATATGGAAATGCGGTGTTGGACTGGGATGGACAAAGTCAGATCACACGACACCAATTTGTAGACCAACACGTTTATTTAAAATCACAAGCTGTCAGAGCGCGGCTTCTAGAGTGACTTCACCTGATGAAGGATCAGCACTCAGAAAGCTTACAATTTTAAATAAACTTGGAGGACTATGATCTGGTATCATGTGACTTCCGACTTTAGCTGTACTCAGTATAGTGTGGCCCTCAGTGGTTCGTACTGCTGCCTCATAGCACCAGGGGCCGGGCTTCAATTCCAGCCTAGGGTGACTGTCTGCGTGGAGTTTTCACATTCTCCCCGTATCTGCGTGGGTTTCCTCCGGATGCTCCGGTTTCCTCTCACAGTCCAAAGACACGCAGGTCAGGTGAATCAGCCATGCTAAAATTGCACATATTGTACAGGAATGTGTAGGTTAGGTGGATTAGCCAGGGTAAATGTGAGGTTACAGGGATTGAGTGGATCTGGTTGGGATGCTATTTGGAGGGTCAGTGTGGACTCAATGGGCTGAATGGCCTGCTTCCACACTGTTGGGGTTCTATCATTTCCCATTGTCTTTAAGTTTCTGAAAGTATCTTTGTGTCCAATTTGTCCTTGGAGGAGAGTGGCAGGGGATCAATATATTTGCTGCAGCAGCGTCATTAACCTTGGGGATGAGTTGTTTTCTTGTGCAGATTCACTGCAATTATTCAGAAGGGAAGTTGGACAACTGCCTGGAAGAGGTTGACATTGCTGGGTGTAAGTGCTATGTGAGATATTAGGTCATTTACATTGTGGGGGCATGAATCTCTCAGAGCTTATTTTTGATCATCATTGTACCTAGAGAGAGAAATCACCCCAACCCTGATTTAAAGCTATTTGATGCCTTTCCCAGGAAATGCAGTGCCTGCTGATAGGTGAGGAGAATTGAAGGGATGGGGACACCACTCAATGTGACAGCCTCAATGGAGCAGTTAGTCATTTTCAGATGCCTGTATTGGTGTTTCCTCGAATGTTCTTTCCGGCTGTGTAGACATTTGAGGCCTGTGCACAACAGCAACTTCTGAAACAGGAAGTAAAGGCTGTGATGGGCATACCGATACCATCACTGTATGTTAAACTTTGAAGAGGCTGCATGCACAGCTGAAGAGCTTGGAAGGGCCATTAATCTTTATCACCTGACCTTCCCTACACCTCCTCACCTTCTCACATAGGCACATCAGGACAGGAGTAGGCCTTTCAGCCCCTCCGGCCTGTTCCGCCACTCTATGAGATCATGGCTGATCTGTGGCTAACTCCATAACCCTCACTGTGGCCCATATCGCTTAATAGCTTTGTTTAACAAACATTTATAAGTCACAGATTTAAAATTAACAACTGATCCAGCATCCACTGCCATTTGTAGAAGAGAGTTTGCCTCACATTCTGTCATTTAAGAACACCCCTTGAAACTTAGGTATTCGTTAGTCTGATTCATCTCTTCTCATGTGGCTTAGTGTTATATTTTGATTTATAATGTACTTATGTTACATGATATTTTCTAAACTTAAGGATGTGATATTAATATAAGTTGTTCCTGCAAGAAACCACTATTAATAACAGGTAACATGACTGTGAATGACAACTCTCTGGAATTTTGGTAATTTTTCAAATAGCATACAACACAGCTCCAAGTTCGGTGATATACTGTTTGATAAAATATATTCATTAAAAGAAAGCAACACTTGAAAATAGGGCCCGGAATTTTTTCATCTCCATGGTGCTGTGGTGTTAATGTGGTAAATGTTTAAAAGGCTATATATAGAATAATTAATACCTGAGAGTGAGCTGCAACACTGTAATTAATCAAGGGGTTCAGATTACATCATCAGCCCTGACAGCAGAGCTGAACTCGTTTTTAAATATCATCTCAACTCTGAGGCAAAGCCAAATTAGTGCAGGCGCTTGAACTCTGAAATAAAAACACAAGATGCTGGAAAGGTTCGACAGGTCTCACTATACAGGTCATTCTGCTATAATGTGGCACGGGGGCTCAGTGGTTAGCACAGCTGCCTCACAGCACCAGGGTCCGAGGTTTGATTCCAGCTTCAGGCGACTGTCTGTGTGGAGTTTGCACATTCTCTCTGCATGTGTGTGGGTTTCCTCCGGGTGCTCCAGTTTCCTCCCACAGTCCAAACATGTGCAGATTAGGTGAATTGGCCATGCTAAATTGCCCGTAGTGTTAGGTACATTAGTCAGAGGGAAATGGGATTGGATGGGTTACTCTTCAGAGGGTTGGTGTGGACTTGTTGGGCCCAAGGGCCTGTTCCCACACTGTAGGTAATCTAATCTAATCTAATCTAATGTGTGTCTTGTTAACATGAATTCGCGAGAACACAGTTGATGAATTAGAGACACTGTTTCTAAAGCATAAAGTTTTAAAGCATGTATTGGTTATAACACGATTCCAGCCCCATTAGTTTAAATGGTGCTGCTATTACATAAATTTCTTACAGCATGGGGTCGCACGAGATCAAAGCTACACAGTTAAAGCAGAACCGACTGTACCTGAGGAGAAACAAATAGATTTTTCTCACTGTGTGGGCACCCCCAGTGTAAATGGCAGAGGTGACTCAGCTTCTGCTTAACCAGCTTACCCCCCAGGTTAATTGGTCAGGTGATGGCCCTATTATTGATAGAAGGTGAGACTTCTATCAAAGAGGACATCTTGCCTCATTGAGCTGCCAACCAGTTGGAGACTGGCACTTCCAGCAGTGCTGAAGAAGAACAGTGGTCACTATTGGTACTGCAAGAGGTCAATAAAGTGGCTTTCAGCAATGGATGGACACATTCAGCTAAGTCCAAGCTTTCACTGGGACCAGGATGATAGGGCCCACCAAGAGATTATGGGGTAACATTGGATAGGACTAAAGCTGCCAGGCTAACTGTGTGTGCAGATCTCCCTCCCTCTTGTTAAAGCAGAGCAGCCATGGATTGAGTCCCATCATAGAATTTGTTAAGATTAGATTAGATTACTTACAGTGTGGAAACAGGCCCTTCGGCCCAACAAGTCCACACCGACCCGCCGAAGCGTATACCACCCAGACCCATACTCCTACATTTACCCCTTCACCTAACACTACGGACAATTTAGCATGGTCAATTCATCTAACCTGCACATTTTTGGACTGTGGGAGGAAACCAGAGTACCCGGAGGAAACCCACACACATGCAGAGAGAATGTGCAAACTCCACACAGAGAGTCGCCTGAGGCGGGAATTGAACTCAGGTCTCTGGTGCTGTGAGGCAGCAGTGCTAACCACTGTGCTACCATGCCGCCCAAGTGTGTACAAGACAATTTTCTGATTCAGTATGTGGATGTACCTACTAGAGAAGGTGCAAAACTTGACCTACTCTTGAGAAATAAGGCAGGGCAGGTAACTGAAGTGTCAGTATGGGAGCACTTTGGGGCCAGCAACCATAATCCTATTAGATTTAAAATAGTGATGGAAAAGGATAGACCAGATCTAAAAATTGAAGTTCTAAATTGGAGAAAGGCTAATTTTAATGGTATTAGGCAAGAACTTTCAAAAGCTGATTGGGGGCAGATGTTCGCAGGTAAAGGGATGGCTGGAAAATGGGAAGCCTTCAGAAATGAGATAACGAGCGTCGAGAGGAAGTATATTCCTGTTAGAGTGAACAGAAAGGCTGGTAGGTATAGGGAATGCAGCATGACTAAAGAAATTGAGGGTTAGGTTAAGAAAAAGAAGGAAGCATATGTAAGGTTGATTGATTGAATCCTTAGAAGAGTATAAAGGCATTAGGAGTATACTTAAAAGGGAAATCAGGAGGTCAAAAAAGGGGACATGAAATAGCTTTGGCAAATAGAATTAAGGAGAATCCAAAGGGTTTTTACAAATACATTAAGGACAAAAGGATAACTAGGAAGAAAATAGGACTCCTTAAAGATCAGCAAGGCGGCCTTTGTGTGGAGTCGCAGAAAATGGGAAGATACTAAATGAGTATTTTGCATCAGTATTTACTGTGGAAAAGGATATGGAAGATATAGATGGTAGGGAAATAGATGGTGACATCTTGCAAAATGTCCATATTACAGAGGAGGAAGTGCTGGATGTTTTGAAACACATAAAGGTGCATAAATCCCCAGGATCTGATCAGGTGTACCCTAAAACTCTGTGGGAAGCTAGAGAAGTGATTGCTGAGATATTTTTATCATCGATAGTCACAGGTGAGGTGCCAGAAGACTGGAGGTTGGCTAACGTGGTGCCACTGTTTAAGAAGGGCGGTAAGGACAAGCCAGGGAACTATAGACCAGTGAGCCTGACCTTGTTGGAGGGTGTCCTGAAGAACAGGATGTACATGTATTTGGAAAGGCAAGGACCGATTAGGGATAGTCAACATGGCTTTGTGCGTGGGAAATCATGTCTCACAAACTTGATTGAGGTTTTTGAAGAAGTAACAAAGAGGATTGATGAGGGCAGAATGATAGATGTGATCCATATGGACTTCAGTAAGGCGTTCGAGGAGGTTTCCCATGGGAGACTGGTTAGCAAGGTTAGATCTCACGGAATGCAGGGAGAACTAGCCATTTGCATACAGAACTGACTCAAAGGTAGAAGACAGAGGGTGGTGGTGGAGGGTTGTTTTTCAGACTGGAGGCCTGTGACCAGTGGAGTGCCACAAGGATCGGTGTTGAGTCCTCTACTTTTTGTCATTTATATAAATGATTTGGATGCAAGCATAAGAGTTACAGTTAGTAAGTTTGCAGATGACACTAAAATTGGAGGTGTAGTGGACAGCGAAGAAAGTTACCTCAGATTACAACAGGATCTTGATGAGATGGCCAATGGGCTGAGAAGTGGCAGATAGAGTTTAATTCAGATAAATGTGAGGTGCTGCACTTTGGAAAAGCAAATCTTAACAGGACTTATACACTTCATGGTAAAGTCCTAGGGAGTGTTGCTGAACAAAGAGACCTTGGAGTACAGGTTCATAGCTCCTTGAAAGTAGAGTCGCAGGTAGATAGGATAGTGAAGAAGGCATTTGGTATGCTTTCCTTTATTGGTCAGAGTATTGAGTACAGGAGTTGGGAGTTCATGTTGCATCTGTACAGGACGTTGGTTAGGCCACTGTTGGAATATTGCGTGCAATTCTGGTCTCCTTCCTATCAGAAAGATGTTGTAAAACTTGAAAGGGTTCAGAAAAGATTTACAAGGATGTTGCCAGGGTTGAAGGATTTGAGCTATAGGGAGAGGCTGAACAGGCTATGGCTGTTTTCCCTGGAGCGTCGGAGGCTGAGGGGTGACCTTATGGAGGTTTACAAAATTATGAGGGGCATGGATAGGGTAAATAAACAGAGTCTTTTCCCTGGGGTCGGGGAGTCCAGAACTAGAGGGCATAAGTTTAGGGTGAGAGAGAAAAGATTTAAAAGAGACCTACGGGGCAACTTTTTCACACAGAGGGTGGTACACGTATGGATAGAGCTGTGAGAGGAAGTGGTGGAGGCTGGTAAAATTGCAACATTTAAGAGGCATTTGAATGGGTATATGAATAGGAAGGGTTTGGAGGGAAATGGGCCGGGTGCTGGCAAGTGGGACTAGATTGGATTGGGATATCTGGTCGGCTTGGACGGGTTTGACCAAAGAGTCTGTTTCCATGCTGTACATCTCTATGACTCTATGACTCTATTACTGACAACCTTAGGAACTGAATTGGGCCATAGATGGGTGACCCATCTGATGCCTACCTATAAAATTATGGTTGTAACATTGGGCAAGTGGTCTGATGCCAAATACTTCAGTACCTGTACGACACCAAACTTTAAGGGTGGCATCAGTCTGAAATTTCAATCCTTCTATCTGAACTTGTTACTTGATAGAATAGATTTAGGCTTGCAAAATCAGAAATGATGTTATGTGTCAATTTTGTAATGTGCTCCAGACTCTATTATTCACAGAAAAATACAGTTCAACCCTCTTTGATTTTCTACAGTGCATCTATTGAAAATATACTTGACTGCAGGTTACAGGGAATTTCTATCGCAATTTATTTCATAAGAATAGGTTAATTGGGGATGAGGTGCATGTCCGTACCATACTAATGGAACTTGGATAACAAGATACAGCACAAGAACTGAAGCTTCAATCTTTCTGAACAATTGTCTGAACTCCAAGCTTGAATTGTAGAATTGAGAATGCTTGAAGCATTTTTACTCTTCACAAACCTACATTTGTCTCTGTGTTTTCTACCAAGATTTGATAATGCAGCTCAAATCATTTTCAATTCTTGTTTAGCTGTAGGGGCACTACCACTGCACCAAAAGAGAACTCAGAGTGTATTACACACTTCTTAGAATAAACATCTCAAATAAATCAATCTTTGTTGCTGAACAAAGAGACCTTGGAGTGCTGTTGCACTGTTAGTTGAAAGTGGAATCACAGGTAGACAGGGTTGTCAAGAAGGCGTTTGGTATGCTTGCCTTTATTGGTCCAGAGCATTGTTTTTAGGAGTTGGGAGGTCATGTTGTGACTGTATAGGATATTGGTTCGGCTACTTTTGGAATACTACATGCAGTTCTGGTCTCCGTGCTGCAGGAAGGATGTTGTGAAACATGAAAGGGTTCAGAAAAGATTTACAAGGATGTTGCCAGGGTTGGAGAGTTCGAGCTATATATAGGGAGAGGCTGAACAGGCTGGAGCTATTTTCCCTGGAGCATTGGGGGCTGAAGGGTGACCTTTTATGGGGTTTAAAAAAATCATGAGGGGTATGGATAGGGAAATAGGCAAGGTCTTTACCCCAAGTTAGGAGAATCCAAAACTAGAAGGTGTAGGTTTAAGGGGAGAGGGGAAAGATTTAAAAGTTACCTGAGGGACAACCTTTTTACACAGAGGGTGGTGCGTGTATGGAATGAGCTGCCAGAGGAAGTGTTGGACGCTGGTACAATTACAGCCTTTAAAATGCATCTGGATGGGTACATGAATAGGAAGGGTTTAGAGGGACATGGGCCAAGTGCTGGCAAATGGAATTAGATTAGGTTACAATATCTGGCCGGCATGGACGAGTTGGACCGAAGGGTCTGTTCTGTGCTGTATGTCCCTATGACTCCATGACTATAGACCAAAATAAAAAGTGACAACTTCGAATGGGGGCAGCGTATCAAAAGGCAAAATCCTAAAGAAATCTTGTTAATATTAAGTTTTGAATATTTTTTTGAAAGGGTGATGATGCAGTCCAGTCCAAGCAGAGTCAACCTGTCATGGGAATTCTGAGGTGCTTCAGTGGATTCCACATGATGCTTCTTTAGAGACTGCCAATAACCATGGGAGACGGACAGGCAACTGGATGTATCTCAAAGCTTCTGAGGCTATTGCTTGGACCTGTTCATGCCCACATTGGCCAGGCCCAGGACCTGAAGCAAGAGGATTTCCCTATGACTTCCCTGCCTCTCTCCAGGTGACCACAGATCAGAGGGAGTTCAAGTGGATGGCAACGCCGAGGAGCAGACCTCCCAAGCAATGAAAGGGAAGCTGAAAGCCAAGTAAAGTTGGAGTATGTATTCCTCCAAACTGTATAACATGCAGTTAGCCTGTACATCCATGAACATACTAACTCTGTCAATATGAATGCCACAATGCAACTTGGATAGTCGCAAAGTTTCAAAGAGTAGATACATTGGTTTGTAGTTCCTTTGGGGTCTGTATTGGGTCTCTTGCCTCTCCTCACCTTCGTGATCTGGATCTTGGTGTGTCGGAATAATTTCAATGTTTGCATTACATTTAGAAAATTGTACACTGTGAAAAGGACCATGGGGAATTCCTGTAGGACGTTGACAAGTTGATGGAATGAGTGGGATCTGTGGCAGATGAAGTTCCACACAGAGGAGTGTGTGGTGATGAACTTTTTTTGGATGAGTATTGACAGACAATGTGGTACAGAGGGAACAATTATGAAGGGGTGCAGGAGCATGGGGACATGGTGTATAAATGCACAGAACATTGAAGGTAGCAGGAGAAGTAGAATACAATGTCCTCAGCTTTATTCTTAGGGGAATAGAGTGCAAGAGCAAGGGAGTGACTTTACGTTTGTTATCTCTTGGCTGGAATATTCTGTTTCATTCTGGGAGCAATGTTATAGGAAAAGTGCAAACAAATTGGGAAGACAGCAGAAGTGATGTACCAAAATAGCTCCAGGAATGAGAAACTTCAGTTATGAGTATAGATTGAAAAAGACAGCACTGTACTCCTTGAAGAGAAGCAGGCTGTGAGGAGATTATATAGATGAATTCAAAATCATTAGCAGGCTGGATAGAATAGATGAAGCTGTTCTATCTCATAAAAGTAACAAGAATGAGAGGGCATTGATTTAGAGCAACATACAAAAGGAACAAGAGTAATGTGAGAAGAAAAAGCTCATGTGGAGTGCTAGTGCAGTCACAATGGGCCAAATGGCCTCTGCAGTGACTGGACCAGGTGGGCCTTGTTGACTATGAGGTCCTTGATTGGGGTTGTTAACCTGGACCAATCAGGAAGCCCTGGCTGACCAATATTAATAGGGGATTTAGAATCTCCTTAGTTCAGGAGACTGACTCTGAGCTGGCTAGCCATACACACTGTACTGTGCACACGTAAATAAAGGGTGACTTGGTGACAGGATGCTGGCTTCTGTGCAGTTATTCCAGCCTCATTCTGTACCACATGACTTTGGTGATTCTGTGGTTACAACATTTGGAATATATGTGTTAAAAAGATGATGACACTGAGTCACGCTTGTCTTGAGGTGTAGACATTTTAAATTATTTGTTTCTTTAAGGGATGTGGGCATAACTGCTAGGCTAGTGTACAAAGTACAGCTGTTGGTCGAGAAATACACATGGGTCAGATCAGGTAAAGATGGAGAAAGACCATTCATTAAACAGATGGGTTTTTACCACATGCATGGTTGACATCCAGCTAGCTTCCTTTTGTTAAATTTCTGATTTTTAAAATTAAATTAAAATTTTACAATCTGCCATGGTGGGATTGAAACCCATGTCCCCAGAACATTAAAGTGTGGCTCAGTCTAATCCAGTGACGATGCTATGCTGCCACCTCCCACTCTCTACAAGTTTCTATTTTGGTAGGATCAAGATCAATATTCCCTGGAGAGTAAGATGATCCAAAGAAGTTGATTTATTTCCTGTTGCTTTTGACATTTTTTGCTCTTGAAAACAAAACAGTTTTTTTTGTTGCTTCCATGAGCTGATGAAAGCTTATCATGTTCAAGTTTAATTTTCCATAAACAGCAGTGTCATTTGCAATATAGATATAGACTTTGGGCGGCACGGTGGTACAGTGGTTAGCACTGCTGCCTCACAGCGCCAGAGATCCGAGTTCAATTCCCGCCTCAGGCGACTCTCTGTGTGGAGTTTGCATATTCTCCCCGTGTCTGTGTGGGTTTCCTCCGGGTGCTCCGGTTTCCTCCCACAGTCCAAAAATGTGCAGGTTAGGTGAATTGGCCATGCTAAATTGCCTGTAGCGTTAGATGAAGGAGTAAATGTAGGAGAATGGGTCTGGGTGGGTTACGCTTCGGCGTGTCAATGTGGACTTGTTGGGCCGAAGGGCCTGTTTCTACACTGTAAGTAATCTAATCTAATCATTCGCTATGATTCTATCCATATGTTGTTTGAATACATCCCGGTTAATGGATAATCCAAATGGTTGCTTGAGAAACCAGTATTGATTGAAGGGTATTTTAAGAGTTGTCAGTTCCTGTGATTCTGGGAAGCGATGTATTGACCAATGCTCGCTTTTGGCATTGAAATTCGAAAAAAATGTTTGCCGCCTGAAATTGTGGGATATTTTCATCAGGTCTTCATGGCCATCACTAGAAAGAATAGAGAATTATATTGTTTGTAATCCTTCGTTTTACAATCCATTAAGAAATTTGACTGCCTTTTTTTTAAAGAGTTGTATTGATCTATGAAGTAAAGAATCATTCTTTCCCTGAATAATTGAAATACTGACAAATTGTCATTGGTTTGCCAATCCATGTTCAGATGTGTGTTTTCCATTCTTACTGTGTAGGTCTGTGCTCTTTAGAAATTGCCATTATATAAAATACCTGTAGTACAGTGTAATGACTTTCTTATTTCTTGTTAGCTTCTCTCTTTTTTTGTTTCTCTCTTTGTTGCTTCTTGAAAGGTTGATACTTTCTTAATTTGTATTATTTATATTTTAAAAGAAATAGCTAAACACTGCCTAAAGTGGTGTTGGAACTAAGGAAGCATTGGAGTGAGGCCATATCTGATATTTTTCTATTTTGGTTCTATTTCTGAAGATAACAAATGATGCAATAGATCGATAACTGGTAGGGTCTTAACGAATGTGTTTTCCTGATGTTTCATCTGAGGATTGCTTTGCCAAATTGGAGTCATTCTGCAGCCTCTTTTCTCATTAGTATTCAAGAAAAGGTTTGATCCTTTAATAGGTGAAGACGCTAAATGAGAAAAAGTGAAAAGGCCAACAATATTTTGATTTTAAATAGCTTTACGAGATTCGCCAGAGGAACTTGAATGATTAAACAGCTCAGTTCTTAAAGAGGAGACTAAATGGTTGGTGCAATGAAGCTGAGACAAAGGAAAATGAAAGAGATGAGAAACAACACTCTACTGAATAAAAACTGTCTTATCTCGTCAATAAAGCCAAAATACTGTGAAGGCTGGAAATTATAGAATAGAATCCCTATAATGTGGAAACAGGTCTCTTGGCCCAACAAGTCCACAGCAACCCTCTGAAGAGTATCCCACCCAGAGCCATATCTCTACCCCATTTCCTCTGACTAATGAACACTATGGGCAATTTAGCATGGCTAATTCACCCTAACCTGCACATCTTTGGATTGTGGGAAGAAACTAAAGCACCCAGAGGAAACCCACGCAGACACAGGGAGAACGTGCAAACTCCACACAGAGAGTCATCCTAGGCTGGAATTGAACCTGGGTTCCTGGCACTGAGAGGCAGCAGTGCTAATCATTGAGCTAGCATACTGCTTGAGATGAAACCTGAAATGAACACAGAGAATGCTAGAGATACTCGACAGGTCTGACAGCATCTATGGAGAGACAGAGTTGATGTTTTGAAGATTGCATGATTCTTCAGAATTCCTTATCTTATTTCTTTTGTAGGAGACTGAATAAGCAACTGGAAGTTTCTTGTTTAAGGGATCCATGTTTTTTCATTTTAAAATAAAGCTAATGTTTAGTGGGTTTCTGGGAAGGGAGGCGGGGTGTTAACTTTCAGAAATATGCAGTGTATTGTCTGTGGGGTATGTCCAGAAATGTGCCAGAGTGGGCATGTTAAACATATAATTTATTTGTCTTCCAAAACCTTGATGAATAAGAAAACCTAATCCCTATATCGTTCTATTTCTATGATTTGCAGGCAGAGCACAGAGGCCAATCTTTGGAGTTGAACATAAGCAAAAGGTGTTGGGAAAAAGCTGAATTATTTCACATTGGCAGACTTACAGGGCACACTGTGAGTACTTATTAGGAAATTCCACATCTCAGCCTTTGATTCTTCCACTATTAAGTTTAATAGTTGGAAAATCATCAATTCGGGGGATGGAATTTCACATGCTATTCCTGGCATATAACATTGACATGGAAACACTCAGCTCCTGATTCATATGGGTCTATGAGATTGCTTCCAAATTTAGAAATTTAAGTGTTGGCAACTGGTTGATGGATGCCACCTGCCCAGAAAGTGACAACGCAGTATCAATCCAAAAGAAAAACCGTTCCTAACACAGATTTATGTTCCTGGGAAATGGGTCCAGCTTTGTTTATTCAAGAAAGGGAAGAAGAAAAGCTGGTTGAGTTCTTTTATAGAAACCAACCTGCTCACACTCACCAACAGGTTCAAGAACAGCTTTTTCCTTGCCATTATTGGACTATTATATGGACTCTCTACCTTCAATAATGGTCATTTTGTTCATGTTGATCTTGTTACATGCACCTCCTGTGTGGTGTAACCTGTATGTCTCACTCTATCTAAGTTCTGTGATTTGTACCTCCTTGGTTACAATGATCTGCTTGTATGACTCTTAAACAAAGCTTTTCACTGTACTTAGGTACACCTGACTACAATAAATCAAATCAACTCAAAGTCAACCTTTTTTCTCTTAAATACTTCCCATTGCTGTTCCAGAAGGAAGTCATTGTCAGAAAGTCATGTTTTGGAGATGCTGGTGTTGGACTGGGGTGCATAAAGTTAAAAATCACACGACATGAGGTTATAGTCCAACAGGTTTAATTGGAAGCACTAGCTTTCAGAGCGCTGCTCCTTCATCAGGTGGTTGTCACCTGATGAATCACCTGATGAAGGATCAATGCTCTAAAAGCTAGTACTTCCAATGAAACCTGTTGGACAATAACCTGGTGTTGTGTGATTTTTAATATTGTCAGAAAGGACATTGTCCACCTCTGTGCTGCTACGACCAACAGAAAGCCTTCGCCCAATGTATTTAACACAAATCGCAAATTCAATCAAAACTTGGCAGAGTTGTTGCTGTTCAATGAACATTCTCAAAGGATCCCAGACTGAAAAATGAACCTCTGGACATAAAACAATAAGTTTCATTGATGAGCCTCATAGGATGAGTGGCAAATTTGGATAGCTGGTGAAAATGATCATGGAGGTCAGAGTGCAGGATGAACATATACACGTTCATTTCAATGTAGAGCAACACTCAGACTTTGTGTTGCCTGCTCACTTACATGAATGCACATTAACTTGCACTACTTAAAGCCAAGCTGCATCTCTTAAAGGGGAGATATCTTTCAATTGGATCAGGTAATATATATGCCATTTTAGAAGTAATTTGTCCTGGAGAAAGACAGAAAAATGGTACAATATGACAGAGAAGACAACTCTAAGGTAGCTTCAATCCCCTGATTTTTCTGTTTGTTGTCTGATAGGCACATTTTATGGGCATGTTATCCATTGTTTCAAAGTTTGCATTTTGCAAAGCAAAAATTGAAAAGAGAAATTGAGAAAGGGAACTGACCTGCCCATTTTCCTGGAACATTAATACAGACACTGTGGTTGTAAACCAAAATCTCTGGGAATATGAAACCTTCTGGGACTTCTTAAAGTGCGCAGAGTAGCCAGAGTTCATGACATGATGAGTCCAGTAATGATGTACAAGCAAGATAAAGCAGCCAGAAGTTAGACATCAAAGATACAGTTAATGCAGATGCTTTCACTACCTGAATATAATACGAGTGGACCTATGTCACTAAGACCATTTTAAGAAGTTTTACAGATGTATACCATTTTCTGTGAAGCCTATGAAAGACTTTAAACTCTGATTATGTGTTGGTGTCAGCTGAGGATCAGATTAATGAAGAGAAGAGGAGCTTAAATTCTTTGTGAGAAAGACTGAATTCTGAAGATTTTTTGACTGAAATTGATGTCATATATATCGAGTTGTTTGCTAAATCAATGTGTCATATCTGTCTTAGTTGTGACTGCCATTTAATGTGTAACTTGCAGTTTACAATCAACTGCAATTTTTCTGTTAGTTCATATTTAAATTGTCTTGATTGAGTTGTTGACTGTAGGTGGATAATAAAGATCATATTTAGTGTTTGCTTTGTTTGATTCTTGTTAAGTAAAGTATCTTTTATTTGAAGGCATGAAATTCTGGTGGCTTCATTCTTTGAATAAATAACTGAGATTTTGAATTTCCTTTTCACAAATTGAAAGTTACTGGTCTCAACCAAGATTATAACTCATACCCCTTGCTAAGCTGAGAGAACTATTACCTATTCCTGTTTCTATGTGACTTCCTATTGAGAGTCAGCATGTATATTGAGGCTTGGCTGAGAGATCATACCTCCGTTGGGCTGTCAAGAAAGCTATTGCCAAGGGAAAGCACAGCTTGATTGACAATCTTAGATTTATTTCTAAATAGCTTAATCTTTATTTACTTCAGAAAGAGGGGCATCACATGCTTGCTGTTTCTGCTATTGGTAGTTTAAAAGCCTGGTTGGTTAACAATTGTGAAGGTCTGTAATAACACCAGTTTGCTCAATGAAGACATGAATTAATTACTTTTTCCAAAAGCTTTTCACACACGCCATTGTTTCTATCATGTTCATTGGTTCTGGACAGATTGTATAGTGGGTACTATGGGTTGGCATGGTGGGTATGAGAGACCATGAGGGAAGGGATTGTAGATAGAGACACATTTGGAGATAGTTGGGGTCATGGCAGCATTGGTATAGGGGCAAACATTGAGAAAGGAAACTGACCCATCTAGTTTCCAGGAAAGCTATAACTGAAACTTAGATTGAAAACCAAAACTGGACGGATAGGTCCACAGTTGCTTGAAATTGGCAACACAAATGGATAAGATGGTCAAGCATGCATAAGGCATGCTTGCCTTCATCACAATTGAATATATATATATTAGCAAGCACGTTGCAGCTGTATAGAACATTAGTTAGGCCATATTGTATTCTGTTAGGCCGTATCTGGAATATTATGTTCAGTTCTGGTCGCCACTTTATTAGGAGGATGTGGAGGCTTTAGAAAAGGTTTGCCAGGATGTTGCCTGGTTTGGAGGGTATTAGCTATGAGAAGAGATTGGACAAAGTTGGTTTGTTTTCAAAGGATGAGAAGCTACCTGACAGCAGTTTACAAATATATGAGCGGCATGGATAGAGTGATAAGTCAGAGGGTGTTTTTTCCCAGGGTAGGAAAGTCAATGTTTAAGGTCAAAGAGGGAAAGTTTAAAGGAGCTGTGAGAGGCAGATTTGTTTTGACAGAGGGTGGTTAGTGCCTGGAATGTGGTGCCAGCGAAGGTGGTGGAGGCAGCTACAAAAGCAACATTTAAGAGGCATCTTGACAGGTACGTGAATAGGCAGAGAATAGAGGGATACACCCGAGGAGCAGGAGAATCGATGTTTCGGGCATAAGCCCTTCATCAGATTCCTGATGAAAGGCTTCTGCGTGAAACATTGATTCTCCTGCTCCTTGGATGCTGCCTGACCTGCTGTGTTTTTCCAGCACCAAACTCTTCAACTCTGATCTCCACCATTTGAAGTGCTCACTTTCTCCGAATAGAGGATTACAAGCATCACATAGAGGCAAAATGTTTTAGCTTAGAAATGGGTCATGAGTCAGCACCATGTTGGTGGGTCAAAGGGCCTGTTCCTGTGCTGTACTGTTCTTTGTTCTTTTGTATGCCATGAGGTGGTTGGAGAATGGAAATGGGTGGAGAGATTTAGTTTAATCTGAAGGGTCGTGGAAACTGTTGGGGTAGGGGAGGGGGCGAAGAGCTGATTTGTGTTTAATTGGTTTTATTACAGTTGAGATGAAGTCTCAGCTCACCAAGGCAAGCCTTCAAGACAGGTCATCCCTGTATCTAGCAGCTCCAATGGCTTCTCCAGGAAAGGCCATCATGGCCTGTCGTATTCTCCAACCCTCCAGAATGAAAACTGGGCATTTTCAGGCACCATCTACTAAGATGGGTGAGACAAGCTTGGAAATCTCCCGCTCCCCACTAACCACTAATGGGATAAAAATCCAAGCCTCATTTGTATTTAGGCTGCCCTTTCTTCTTGTAGATCCCTCACCCCATTAAAAAAAACTGTTTTGCTTTGGAGACATAGCTTTCAAAATGTAAATACAGTTAACATTTATTAATGAGAAGGAATAAATGTTTCCAACATTCCAATTAGAAATGTTAGGAAGAACAGAATAGACAATTAAGCCTCTTCTATCAGACTATGAGATGCTCTGTGACTAGCAACATGGGGTCATAATGTTTTTTTACCATACCCTTTAATACCATTAGTTAACAAATATATTTTGATCTTGAGTTTGAAATTAACCATTGTTCTAATATCAATTGCTGTTTGTGGAAGAGGCTTCCTGACTTCCCTTATGAAAGGTCTGGTGCTAGCATTTAAGCAATCTCTGACCTTTGATCTAGTTATAGAGTCATAGAGATGTACAGCACGGAAATAGACCCTTCGGTCCAACTAGTCCATGACGACCAGGTATCCCAAACCAATTTAGTCCCACCTGCCAGCACTTGGCCATTTCGCTCCAAACCCTTCCTATTCATATACCCATCCAAATGCCTTTTAAATGTTGCAGTTGTACCAGCCTCCACCACTTCCTCTCGTAGCTCATTCCATACACATACCACACTCTGAATGAAAAAGTTGCCCCATAAGTCTCTTTGCCTCTCACCCTAAACCTATTCCCTCTAGTTCTGGACTCCCCCACCACAGCAAAACTACTTTGTCTATTTACCCTATCCATGCCCCTCATGATTTTGTAAACCTCTATAAGGTCATCCCTCAGCCTCCGACACTCCAGGAAAAACAGCCCCAGCCTGTTCAGCCTCTCCCTGTAACTCAGATCCTCCAACCCTGGCAACATCCTTGTAAATCTTTGCTGAACCCTCTCAGGTTTCACAACATCTTTCCAATAGGAAGGAGACCAGAATTGCACGCAATATTCCAACAGTCGCCTAACCAATGGCCTGTACAGCCGCAACATGACCTCCCAAATCCTGTACTCAATATTCTGACCAATAAAGGAAAGCATATCAAACGCCTTCTTCACTATCCTATCTACCTGCGACTCCACTTTCAAGGAACTATGAATCAGTACTCCAAGGTCTCTTTGTTCAGCAACACTCCCTACGACCTTACCAGGCAGGGACGAGGTAGGACTAATAAATTAAACTGCATTTATTTCAATGCAAGGGGTCGAACAGGGAAGGCAGCTGAACTCAAGGCATGGTTAGGGACATGGGACTGGGATATCACAGCAATTACAGAAACATGGCTCAAGGATGGGCAGAACTGGCAGCTTAATGTTCCAGGATACAAATGCTACAGGAAGGATAGAAAGGGAGGCAAGAGAAGAGGGGGAGTGGCGTTTTTGATAAGGGATAGCATTACAGCTGTGCTGAGGGAGGATATTCCTGGAAATACATCCAGGGAAGTTAGTTTGGTGGAACTGAGAAATAAGAAAGGGATGATAACCTTATTGGGATTGTATTATAGACTTCTAATAGTCAGAAGGAAATTGAAAAACAAACTTGTGAGGAGATCTCAGCTATCTGTAAGAATAATAGGGTAGTTATGGTAGGGAATTTTAACTTTCCAAACATAAACTGGGACTGCCATAGTGTTAAGGGTTAAGATCGAGAGGAATTTGTTAAGTGTGTACAAGATAATGTTTTGATTCAGTATGTGGATGTACCTACTAGAGAAAGTGCAAAACTTGACCTGCTCTTAGAAAATAAGGCAGGGCAGGTGACTGAGGTGTCAGTGGGAGAGCACTTTGGGGCCAGCGAACATAATTCTATGTAAGCATATGTAAGGTATAGACAGGATAGATCGAGTGAATTCTTAGAAGAGTATAAAGGAAGTAGGAGTATACTTAAAATGGAAATCAGAAGGGCTAAAAAGGGACATGAGATAGCTTTGGCAAATAGAATTAAGGAGAATCCAAAGGGTTTTTATAAATACACTAAGGACAAAAGGGTAACTAAGGAGAGAATAGAGCACCTCAAGGATCAACAAAGCGGCCTTCATGTGGAGCTGCAGAAAATGGGGGAGATACAAAACGAGTATTTTGCATCAGTATTTACTGTGGAAAAGGATGTGGAAGATATGGAATGTAGGGAAATAGATGGTGACACCTTGCAAAATGTCCATATTACAGAAGAGAAAGTGCTGGATGTCTTGAAATGCATACAGGTGGATAAATCCACAGGAGCGGATCAGGTGTACGCTAGAAATCTGTGGGAAACTAGAGAAGTGATTGCTGGGCCCCTTGCTGAGATATTTGTATCATCGATAGTCACAGATGAGGTGCCAGAGGACTGGAGGTTGGCAAACGTGGTGCCACTGTTTAAGAAGGGTGGTAAGAACAAGCCAGGGAACTATAGACCAATGAGGCTGACCTCGGTGGTGGGCAAATTGTTGGAGGGAATCCTGAGGGACAGGATGTACATGTATTTGGAAAGGCAAGGACTGATTAGGGCTAGTCAACATGGCTTTGTGCGTGGGAAATCATGTCTCACAATCTTGATTGAGTTTTTTGAAGAAGTAACAAAGAGGATTGATGAGATTAGAGTAGTAGATGTGATCTATATGGACTTCAGTGAGGTGTTCGACAATGTTCCCCATGGGAGACTGATTAGCAAGGTTAGATCTCATGGAATACAGGGAGAACTAGCCATTTGCATACAGAACTGGCTCAAAAGAAGAAGACAGAGGTGGTGGTGGAGGGTTGTTTTTCAGACTGGAGGCCTGTGACCAGTGGAGTGCCACAAGGATCAGTGCTGGGTCCTCTATGTTTTGTCATTTACATAAATGATTTGGATGCGAGCATCAGAGGTACAGTTTGTAAGTTTGCAGATGACACCAAAATTGGAGGTGTATTGGACAGCGAAGAGGGTTACCTCAGATTACAACAAGATCTTGACTAGATGGGCAGATGGGCTGAGAAGTGGCAGATGGAGTTCAATTCAGATAAATGCGAGGTGCTGCATTTTGGAAAAGCAAATCTTAGCAGGACTTATACACTTAATGGTAAGGTCCTAGGGAGTGTTGCTGAACAAAGAGACCTTGGAGTGCAGGTTCATTGCTCCTTGGAAATGGAGTTGCAGGTGGATAGGATAGTGAAGAAGGCATTTAGTATGCTTTCCTTTATTGGTCAGAGTATTGAGTACAGGAGTTGGGAGGTCATGTTGTGGCTGTACAGGACATTCGTTAGGCCACTGTTGGAATATGCTTGCAATTCTGGTCTCCTTCCTATTGGAAAGATGTGAAACTTGAAAGGGTTCAGAAAAATTTACAGGCATGTTGCCTGGGTTGGAGCATTTGAGCTATAGGAAGAGGCTGAACAGGCTGGGACTTCTTTCCCTCGAGCGTCGGAGGGAGAGGGGTGACTTTATAGAGGGTTACAAAATTGTGAAGGGCATGGATAGGATAAATAGACAAAGTCTTTTCCCTGGGGTCGGAGTGTCCAGACCTAGAGGGCATCAATTTCAGGTGAGAGGGGAAAGATATAAAAGAGACCTAAGGGGCAAAAGTTTCACACAGAGGGCGGTACGTGTATGGAATGAGCTGCCAAAGGATGTGGTGGAGGCTGGTACAATTGCAACATTTAAAAGGCATTTGGATGGGTATATGAATAGGAAGGGTTTGGATGAATATAGGCCGAGTGCTGGCAGGTGGGACTAGATTGGTTTGAGATATCTGACCAGCATCGACGGGTTGGACTGAAGGGTCTGTTTCCATGCTGTACATCTCTATGAATCTATGACTCTATTAAGTGTATAAGTCCTGCTAAGATTTGTTTTCCCAAAATGCAGCACCTCACATAGTTGCTCTATATTCCTTCCCAGGATTCCCTTCCTAAGAATTAGAACTACTCATAATAATTCAAATGTCGTCTAATCCAGACTTTGTAAAGTTGAAGCATGATTCTACCCCTTTATTTCTCGCCTTCTAGTCATATAGGTCAACATTTCACTCGCCTTTTTGCTTAGTTTCTGTACACATTGGTGACATTCTAATGTACAACTGTCTCTTTGGATTATTACTGTTTTCAGTTCCTCACCATTTAGAAAGTGCACTGTTTCATCCTTGTTTGTTCCAAAGTCCACCCTGATATTGATTGCTGTTCAATAATGTATGTATGCATGTGATTTGGGTGATATTATTCTCTGCCATACACAGAGAATGCCCCTGTTAAAAAAAAAACACTGGCATTTATATAGCACCTTTTGCAATCTCAGATTGTCCCAAAGCACTTTACAGTCAATGAAATACTGTTGAAGTGTAGCCACTGAGGTATTGTAGGAAACAGATTGCATTAATAGCCATGAGATTGAGCAGATAAACTTTTATAGTGAAGTTGGTTGAGGGAGAGGTATTGTCCAAGACACTGGAGATAATGCACGAATGCATGAATGCACGAAGCATTAGACATAAGGTGGATGAGCTTGAGGGTCTTTTGGAAATTGGCAGATACGATATTGTGGGGATAACTGAGACGTGGCTTCAAGTGGACAGGGCCTGGGAAATGAATATTCAAGGATACACGTGCTATCGTAAGGACAGACTGACGGGCAGAGGGGGTGGGGTGGCCTTGTTGGTAAGGGAGGATATTCAGTCCCTTGCGCGGGGGGACCTAGAATCAGGAGATGTAGAGTCAGTGTGGATAGAGCTTCGAAATACTAAGGGTAAAAAGACCCTCTTGGGAGTCATCTACAGGCCCCCAAACAGTAGTCTGGATGTCAGATGTAAGTTAAATCAGGAGCTGAAATTGGCCTGTCGCAAAGATGTCACTACAGTTGTTATGGGGGATTTTAACATGCAGGTAGACTGGGAGAATCAGGATGGCATTGGGCCTCAAGAAAGAGACTTTGTGGAGTGCCTCCGAGATGGATTCTTAGAGCAGCTGGTTCTGGAGCCGACTAGGGAGAAGGCAATTCTGGATCTGGTATTGTGTAACGAACCAGAATTGGTCAGAGACCTTGAAGTGAAGGAGCCATTGGGAAGTAGTGACCATAATACAATAAGCTTCAATCTGCAATTTGAGAGGGAGAGGGTACAGTCGGAAGTGACAGTACTTCTATTGAATAAAGGGAACTATGGAGCTATGAGGGAGGAGCTGGCCAAAGTTCAATGGTGCAATACCTTAGCAGGGATGACCGTGGAGGAACAATGGCGGATATTTCTGTGCATAATGCAGAAGTTGCAGGATCAGTTCATTTCTAAAAGGAAGAAAGATCCCAGGAGGAGGCATGGGCGGCCGTGGCTGACGAGGGAAGTAAAGAAACATATAATGTTAAAAGAGAAAAAGTATAACATAGCTAAGATAAGTGGAAAAACTGAGGACTGGGAAGCTTTTAAAGAGCAACAGAGGATTACTAAGAAGGAAATATGCAGAGGAAAAATGAGGTACGAAGGTAAACTGGCCAAGAATATTAAGGAGGATAGTAAAAGCTTTTTTAGGTATGCGCAAGGCAAAAAAATGGTTAGGACAAAAATTGGGCCCTTGAAGACAGAAACAGGGGAATATATTACTAGGAACAAAGAAATGGCAGAGGAATTAAATGGGTACTTCAGATCTGTGTTCACTGGGGAAGACACAAGCAATCTTCCTGAGGTAACAGTGGCTGAAGGACCTGAACTTAAGGGAATTTATATTTGCCAGGATTTGGTGTTGGAGAGACTGTTAGGTCTGAAGGTTGATAAGTCTCTGGGGCCTGATGGTCTGCATCCCAGGGTACTGAAGGAGGTGGCTCGGGAAATCGTAGATGCGTTGGTGATTATTTTCCAGAGTTCAATAGATTCGGGGTCGGTTCCTGAGGATTGAGGGTGGCTAATGTTATACCACTTTTTAAGAAAGGTGGGAGAGAGAAAGCAGGAAATTATAGACCAGTTAGTCTGACCTCAGTGGTGGGAAAGATGCTGGAGTCTATTATAAAGGATGAAACTACTGCACATCTGGATAGTAGTAACAGGATAGGACAGAGTCAGCATGGATTTATGAAGGGGAAATCATGCTTGACTAATCTTCTTGAATTTTTTGAGGATGTAACTCTGAAGTTGGACGAGGGAAATCCAGTAGATGTAGTGTACCTGGACTTTCAGAAAGCTTTTGATAAAGTCCCACACAGGAGGTTAGTGAGTAATATTAGGGTGCATGGTATTGGGGGCAAAGTACTAGATTGGATTGAAAATTGGTTGGCTAATAGGAAACAAAGGGTAGTGATAAACGGCTCAATTTCGGAATGGCAGGCAGTGACCAGTGGGGTACCGCAGGGATCCGTGCTGGGACCACAGCTTTTTACAGTATTTGTTAATGATATAGAAGATGGTATCAGCAATAACATTAGCAAATTTGCTGATGATACAAAGCTGGGTGGCAGGGTAAATGTGATGAGGATGTTAGGAGATTACAGGGTGACCTGGACAAGTTAGGTGAGTGGGCAGATGCATGACAGATGCAGTTTAATGTGGATAAATGTATGGTTATCCACTTTGATGGCAAGAACAGGAAGGCAGACTACTACCTCAATGGAATCAATTTATGTAAAGGGGCAGTACAGAGAGATCTGGGTGTTCTTGTACACCAGTCAATGAAGGCAAGCATGCAGGTACAGCAGGTAGTGAAGAAGGCTAATAGCATGCTGGCCTTCATAACAAGAGGAATTGAGTATAGAAGCAAAGAGGTTCTTCTGCAGCTGTACAGGGCCCTGGTGAGACCACACCTGGAGTACTGTGTGCAGTTCTGGTCTCCAAATTTGAGGAAAGACATTCTGGATATTGAGGGAGTGCAGCGTAGATTCACGAGGTCAATTCCTGGAATGGCAGGATTACCTTACACTGAAAGTCTGAAGCGACTGGGCTTGTATACCCTTGCGTTTCGAAGACTGAAGGGGGATCTGATTGAGACATATAAGATTATGAAAGGATTGGACACTCTGGCAGTAGGAAACATATTTCCACTGATGGGTGAGTGCCGAACCAGAGGACACAGCTTAAAAATACGGGGTAGACCAGTTAGGACAGAGCTCAGGAGAAACTTCTTCACCCAGAGAGTGGTGGCTGTGTGGAATGCTCTGCCCCAGAGCGCAGTGGAGGCCCACTCTCTGGATTCATTTAAGAATGAGTTGGATAGAGCTCTCAAAGATATTGGAATCCAGGGTTATGGAGATAAGGCAGGAACAGGATACTGATTAGGAATGATCAGCCATGATTATATTGAATGGCGGTGCAGGCTCGAAGGGCTGAATGGCCTACTCCTGCACCTATTGTCTATTGTCTATAATGCCCAACCTCTTTTCAAAATAGTGCATGAGATATTTTGCCTCTACATGAATGAACAGACAGAGAGCCTCAGTTCTACGTCTCATTCAATAGACCCACGTTAAATAGAGTAACACTCACTCAGTACTATACTGGAGTTCTACACGCAAATTCCTGAAGGGTGACTTGAATACACAATTCTCTGATGCATAAAATGAAAGATACCCTTTGAACCATGGCTGACACGTATACTACTGTAATCTATATCTATGAGCGATGACCAATTAACAAAAGCACTGGAGGTGAATGAATTGTACCCTTGGCAAGGGAATAATGGCTTCCACAAAGGAAATACAAGGAAACAATTAATAAGACAATCAAAGTTTTATGCAAAACTGAAAAAAGTCATATTATGCTGCATTTCAGGGATAGAGTATCAATAATTATTCCATTCTACTTACTATAATGTCAAATCTGTTAGTTTAATCCTCAAGATTGAGCTAAATATTTTAGTTGCAGAAAAATGCACAAAACAAATTTGAACTTTAATTTCTGTGTCTACCTCCTGAATTGTTGGCAGAAACTTTACAATAATGGCATAAAGAGCCTTTGTCAGCAATTTACACCATCTCCGTCAAGGTTCTGTTGATCAGCTGCTGGACTTATGACAGTAGATTTGGTGCACCATTGTCAACGTTCAGAATGTTTTAAGATATGGCTCATACAAAACAAACATTGGATATGGTCATGTTTTGTGAGGTATAGATTACAGCCAGGACACTGAGGAAAGGGACCAACTTAATGATGGGCAGATTGTCTCTCCTCTTTTCATCCTTTTTTGTGAATCAAGAGGAAATATTTCACTTCAATAAAAATACAGTTACCTTATTCAACAGAAATAATTGAGGAATCAGTTTCTTTGAGTGAAAGGAACAGCATTTTATCATTTGTGAATCCTCAGAAAAATAATAAAGATAAATGCGAGGTGCTGCATTTTGGGAAAGCAAATCTTAGCAGGACTTATACACTTAATGGTAAGATCCTGGGGCGTGTTGTTAAACAAAGAGACCTTGGAGAGTTGGTTCATAGTTCCTTGAAAGTAGAGTCACAGGCAGATAGGATAGTGATTTGGTATGCATTCCTTTATGGTCAGAGCATTGAATATAGGAGTTGGGAGGTCACGTTGTGGCTGTGCAGGACATTGGTTTGGCCATTGTTGGAATATTGCATGCAATTCTGGTCTTCTTTCTATCAGAAGGATGTTGTGAAACATGACAGGATTCAGAAAAGATTTACGAGGATGTTGTCAGGGTTGGAGAATTTGAGCTACAGGGAGAGGCTTAATATGCTGGGACTGTGTTCCCTGGAGCATCGGAGCTTGAGGGGTGACCTTATAGAGGTTTATAAAATCATGGATAGGATAAACAGACAAAGTCTTTTCTGGCATTGGGTGGGGTGGGGGGTAGGGGTAGTCCAGAACTAGAGGGCATAGGTTTAGGATGAGAGGGGAAAGATATAAAAGAGACCTAAGGGCAACATTTTCACGCAGAGGCTGGTATGTGTATGGAATGAGCTACCAGGGAAGTGCTGGAGTCTAATACAATTGCAGCATTTAAAAGGCATCTGGATGGGTATAAGAATAGGAAGGGTTTAGAGTGATATGGGCCAAGTGGTGGCAAATGGGACAGATTAGGTAAGGATATCTGGTCGGCATGAATGAGTTGGACCGAAGGGTCTGTTTCCATGCTGTACATCTCTATGACTCCATGACTCTATGTGACATCAAACAAAGGTACAAAGTTTAATAGAGTTTAGTGTCCAGTACAAATAGAAAGATTAAAGAATGTTCAGTTTAGAGTCCTTAGGATGTGTTTTGAAGTATTAGGTTTGAATCTGGAAACACAATTGGTTAGAGATGACTTTGTTCAATGGAACTGGGAATATTGAAGATGTTTTTGAGGTCTCAGCAGTTGGATGTTTCTCAAATTCACCAGTTACCATGCATTTTGTCCTTTGAAAGGCTGAGAGAAAGCTGACAGAAAGAAAGAGTTCTTTGTTTTCAGTTAGAAATCCATCTCACTCAGCTCTGCCAAAACAGTTGCTTAAAATATCGATCATTTGTGCGTTCCCCTGACTGAGTTTATTGTCTCCAAGCTGGATAAGTGCAGCAATGTTTATCTTTGTCTCAGCATGTGAATTCTCTATGAAGGTACAAATGAAACAGGAACTGGTTCACTGGTTTCTGAAATAACTCCACTGAGGCAGTATCTGGTCACCAAGCCACTATATTTTAAATGTGGAGAGTCCATGATACTGGTCCAGATCCCTCAGAGCCAGCTCTCAGAGGAAGACTGCCTGATCACTCCTCTTTTATCTGTTAGCCAGGGCTCCCTGATTGGACAGATTAATAGCCCTAACCATGGAACTCATATTCTATGACGTCCACCTGGCTGACCCCATTACAATCACTACAGCTTCAATCTCCGATAATGTGTTAATTTCTGTTCAAGGTGATTTTTTTGTTGATAATTTTATGAAGCTTGGCTTAACATGGGGCCAGGTGATCACTGTGGCCACTTTAAGTTAGTGTCCTTTTTCCGCATTAAAATCATCTCAGTTCATGAAAGTTCATGAAAGCATTTAGATATTGAAAATTGCTCGTCCTTTTTTTTTAATCACTCTGATGACAACCTTTAGTCTTCTTCAGAAGAGTCATTGTGTCTTTTGAATCCACCAAAGAGGTCAGATGGGTACTTGGTTTAATATTTCATCCCAAAAGAGGTCTATTCTTTTGATTAACTATCAAAAGTGAGGTTGGATGGAGTTTGTAAGGGATAACTTAAATGGTATCATTTCTTAATCTCTCTAGGAGAACTGAAATTTTGGCCCTTGGTCTACATATCTGCACTTTTCCTGGTTAAAAGAAGACCATTAGATTTAGACTTAATTGACACGTGTACTCAAGTACAAAAGTACAGGATTACAGTGAAAAGTTTTCAATACCACCATATATGGTGCCATTTTAGGTACAAGGACTTGGGTACAACATTTAAGAAAAAAGTAAGGACTGCAGATGCTGGAGATCAGAGTCGCAAAGTGTGCCACTGGAAAAACACAGCAGGTCAGGCAACATCGGATGAGCAGGAGAGTCAATGTATCGGGTATAAACCTTTCATCAGGAATTCCTGATGAAGGGCGTATGTCCGAACGTCGACTCTCCTGCTCATCCGATGTTGCCTGACCTGCTGTGTTTTTCCAGTGGCACACTTTTAGGTTACAAAATTTAAGAACAAGGTAGAAAGAAGTAAGGAACAAAGTTAAATGTTACAGTCCTGGTCAGTATTATGTCAAAAAATAAAGGAATGCAGTTAAAAGTTCAAACAATGCAATCTTTCTTAAATGCTTAGTCATAAAGTGACCACATTTCCTACAGTTTCTCTGTGCTGGGTCATCTCTCTGTTCTCAGTAAGCAAGTATTGCCTCTTTGCCTTCCATTAATAGCCAACAGGTTTATTTGGAAGCACTAGCTTTCGGAGTGCTGCTCCACAGCTACCTGATAAAAGAGCAGTGCTGGACTATAACCTGGTATTGTGTGATTTTTAACTTTGTCCACCCCAGTCCAACACCAGCAATTCCACATCATGCCTTCCATAAATAGCTTACTTAAGGTGTTTGGGCTGATTCTATGCAGAATCTTGAAACTGCTTAAAATGAACGGTTGAATTGAATCTTTGATTTGGGATCCGAGTGAGTGATGCTCAAAGGCTGGAAGCACAAATTCAGAAAACTATCTTTCACAAGAGGGATATTGTGGTGCAGTGATAATGCCACTGCCAGGTAAGGGGATACAGGTTCAAATCCTATCACTGCAACTAATGGAATTTAGATTCAAGCAATACCTCAGTAATGCTAAGTTGGTGTCAGCGAGGTGATGATGTGCGGTGTTATCAATTGTTTTTATTTGTTCAAAGGATGGGCTGTTGCTGGCCTGAGCAGCATTTATTGCCCATCCCTAATTAAGAGTTGACCACATCACTGTGGGCCTGGAGTCACATGGAGGCCAGAACTGGTAAGGAAGGCAGATTTCCTTAATGAACAAGATATGTTCTTACAACAAAGAAAATGTGGCTACCAAGTCAACTTTGGCTTAGCTTTCCAATCCAAAGGTTTTTTTTTTCTAAATTGAATTCATAAAATTTTACCATCTGTCATGGTGGGATTCAAACCAATGTCCCCAGAATATCAAACTCGGTATCTTGGATTCTTAGTCCAGTGACATTATCATAAAGCCACCACCTCCCATAAAGTTCCCTGGCTTCTCAGGTGGAAATCTGCTGTCCTAACCCAGTCTGGCTTAGATGCGGCTCTGGATCCACAGAAACATGGTTGACTCTCAAAGATCCTCTTCAATGGCATGTGAGCCCCTGAGCTTGAAGACGTTCGGCAGTCAGTACAAATGCTGGTTTCGCCAATGATGCCGAGATCCCACGAAAGGGAGAAAGAAGAAAATATACTGAGATAATTAACAAGAATGTAAAGACAAAATTGACTTGGTGCAAATACTCGTGCCTGTTATGTTTATCAAAGTGTGCAATATAATGGTGTGATTGATATTGGAAATCCACTCGTGGTCAGACCAAAGTCGGGGGGGGAGGAGGGGGGCGGGGGATGCGCAGCGTGGTTTGTGCATATGACGATAAAGACGCTCTATAGACCTAACTGTCCTACCAAGCAGGTCCACAGCAGAAATCAAAGTTAATTTAAATATGCAACCATAAAAAGCGATGTGAATAAAAGGTTCCAGAAATCAGTTGTCACAATGTTGCCAGTAAATCTGTGTCTTCCTAACTAAACTGAAAATATGCTATTTGGTAATCTTTTTTATTTAAAACCCTGACAGGCAATGAACATGATATAATGGACTCAGATATTAATAATTAAGTACACAGAGAAACAGCATCAACATGTCAACCATTCCAGTGAGTGAGGTGCAGGCTACAAAATAATTAGCTTGTGTAATTTTCTCATATAATTGTAACTCAGTGAAATGACACATTCTCCGAGCCTTATCATTTCTGAGGGGCTGGCAGATGAAGCAGATGTCCAGAATTACAAAAACAAACATAATGAAAGCTACTTAAGTGAAACAGATTTGCGGTATTGATGTGTCACTGACACACCTTACCTCTTGAGCATTGAAATGCGTCCTGAATCTGATAGTCTCATTGTCTACTGTCACAATGATAATGTTTCGTACGTTTGAGAGACCAAGTGAAGGGCTTTTGCCAGCTGTCAGCGAAAGAAAATGCATTTCCATTACACATTAATTTGTCTGATCTCAATTCTGTTCCATTATTATTGTATCTTAATTATTTGAATGCTGGAGGCAACAATTTTGAGAGAAAACAAACAAGCAGTGGGTGTTCATCTACAAATTGCAATTGATCTTAGATACTAGGGAAAATGTATTATTATTCAGCCTGTCCCCTATCTTGAAGGGTAGCTGAACGTGCAGGACTATTTGCACGCAAAGTAATGCATGCAGCATGTGATAGACAGAGGTAAGAGTTCCCACAACTAAACCTGTCAGATCTAAGCTCTGCAAAACTGTCCCATTCAGTCAAAAATAGTGGTGTTCAATTTCATCGTTGATTGTAGAAGGAGGCACCATAATTATCGACATTCTCAGTAACAGAGGAGCCTAACACATCAGTGCAAAAGCGAAGGCTGAAGCATTTTTAATTGCCTGCAGCCAGAAATTCTCAGTCGATGATCTATCTCAGCCTCTTCCAGCATCACAGATGTCAGTCTTCAGCCAATATACGTTCACTCCACATGATTTCTTTTTCATTCATTCACAGGATATGGATGTCACAGGCTAGGCCAACATTTGTTGCCCATCCCTCATCGCCCAGAGGACAGTGAAGAGTTAACCACATTGCTGAGGATGTGGAGTCACATGTAGGTCAGACGGGATAAGCTTCCTTCCTTAAGGGACATTTTGAACCAGATGGATTTTTCCAACAATCAACACTTTCATGGACATCATTAGACTCTTAATTCCAGATTTGGTATTGAATTAAAATTCCTCCATCTGCTGTGGCAGAATCTGAACTTGGGCCTCTGAATTAAGAGCTGAAAATGTGTTGCTGGAAAAGCGCAGCAGGTCAGGCAGCATCCAAGGAACAGGAGAATCGACGTTTCGGGCATAAGCCCTTCTTCAGGAATGAGGAAAGTGTGTCCAGCAGGCTAAGATAAAAGGTAGGGAGGAGGGACTTGGGGGAGGGGCATTGGAAATCCTTTTATCTTAGCCTGCTGGACACACTTTCCTCATTCCTGAAGAAGGGCTTATGCCCGAAACGTTGATTCACCTGTTCCTTGAATGCTGCCTGACCTGCTGCGCTTTTCCAGCAACACATTTTCAGCTCTGATCTCCAGCATCTGCAGTCCTCACTTTCTCCTCTGAATTAAGAGTCTTGCAATAATACATTGATATCATTGCCTCCCCTTAAATTAATAGTAAGATCAGGCTGAAGATACTAGATTATACAAAGGCCAATGGCCCAGGAACATTTCACAAGTAGATTTGCACCCCTAGCCAATTTGTTCCAATACAATTACAACTATGGCATCTGTCAGGTCGTGTGGAAAACTGCTCAGTTATATCCCGAGCACAAACATTAAGACAAATCCAAACAGGCCAATTACTGCTCCAGTAGTCCACACTCAGCAAAATGATGAAAGGTTTCATCAACAGTGCTGCCAAGTGACATTTACACAACAGTAACTTGCTCATTAACACTCTGTTTGGGTTCCACCAGGGCCACTCAGGTCTTCACATTATTGTAATTCATCGAATCATAGAATTGCTACAGTGTAGAAACAGGCCATTTAGCTCAAGTCCACACCGACCCTCTGAAGAGCAACCCACCCATTCCCCTACTACTCCATATTTACATGGTAAAAACAAGGACTGCAGATGCTGGAAACCAGAGTCTAGATTAGAGTGGTGCTGGAAAAGCACAGCAGGTCAGGCAGCATCTGAGGAGCAGGAAAATCGACGTTTCGGGCAAAAGCCCTTCATCAGAAGTAGAGGCAGGGTGCTTGCAAGGTGGAGAGATAAATGAGTGAAGGGTGGGGTGGGGAGAAAGTAGCATAGAGTACAATGGGTGAATGGGGGTGGTGATGGAGGTGATAGGTCAGAGAGAAGGGTGGGAGAAGGTAGCAAAGAGTACAATGGGTGAATGGGGGTGGGGATGAAGGTGATAAGTCAGAGAGGAGAGTGGAGTGGATAGGTGGAAAGGAAGATAGGCAGGTAGGACAAGTCATGGGGACGGTGCTGAGCCAGATGGTTGGAGCTGGAGTGAGGTGGGGGAAGTGAAAATGAGGAAACTGGTGAAATCCACATTGGTGCCATGGGGTTGAAGTGTTCCAAGGTGGAAGATGAGACATTCTTCCTCCAGACATCGGGGGGGGACGGTGGGGGGGTGGTTGAGGGAGCAGCCGTGAAGGAGGCCCAGGACCTCCATGTCCTCGGCAGAGTGGGAGGGGGAGTTGAAATGTTGGGCCACAGGGCAATAGGGCTGATTGGTGCGGGTGTACCAGAAATGTTCCCGAAAACGCTCTGCTAGGAGGCGTCCAGTCTCCCCAATGTAGAGGAGACCGCATCTGGAGCAACGGACACAATAAATGATATTGGTGAATGTGCAGGTAAAACTTTGATGGATGTGGAAGTCTCCTTTGGGGCGTTGGATGGAGGTGAGGGAGGAGGTGTGGGCGCAGGTTTTGCAATTCCTGCGGTGGCAGGGGAAGGTGCCAGGACAGGAGGTTGGGTTGTTGGGGGTGTGTGGACCTGACGAGGTAGTCACGGAGGGAACTTTGCAGAAAGCAGAAATGGGTGGGGAGGGAAATATATCCCTGGTGGTGGGGTCCGTTTGGAGGTGGCAGAAATATCATCAGATGATTTGGTTTATGTGAAGGTTGGTAGGGTGGAAGGTGAACGCCTGGAGGCTTCTGTCCTTGTTATGGTTGGAGGAGTGAGGTTTGAGGGCGGAGGTGCAGGATGTGGACGAGGTGCGTTGGAGGGCATCTTTCCCGACGTGGGAAGGGAAATTGTGGTCTCTAAAGAAGGAGGCCATCTGGTGTGTTCTGTGGTGGAACTGGTCCTCCTGGGAGCAGATATGGCGGAGGTGGAGGAATTGGGAATAGGGGATGGCATTTTTGCAGGAGGTAGGGTAGGAAGAGGTATAATCCAGGTAGCTGTGGGAGTTGGTGGGTTTGTAAAAAATGTCAGTGTCAAGTCGGTCGTCATTAATGGAGATAGAGAGGCCCAGGAAGGGGAGGGAGGTGTCAGTGATGGTCCAGGTAAATTTAAGGTCAGGGTGGAATGTGTTGATGAAGTTGATGAATTGCTCAACCTCCTCGTGGGAGCACGAGGTGGCCCCAATGTGGTCATCAATGTAGCGGAGGAAGAGGTGGGGAGTGGTGCCGGTGTAATTACGGAAGATGGACTGTTCTACATAGCCAACAAAAAGGCAGGCATAGCTGGGGCCCATATGGGTGCCCATGGCTACCCCTTTGGTCTGGAGGAAGTGGGAGGATTCGAAGGCGAAATTGTTAAGGGTGACGACCAGTTTAGTCAAATGAATGAGAGTGTCGGTGGAAAGATACTGTTGGGGACGTTGGGAGAGGAAGAAATGGAGGGCTTGGAGGCCCTGGTCATGGCGAATGGAGGTGTAGAGGGATTGGATGTCCATGGTGAAGATGAGGCATTGGGGACCGGGGAAGTGGAAGTCTTGCAGGAGGTGGAGGGCATGGGTGGTGTCTCGAAAGTATGTGGGGAGTTCCTGGACTGGGGGGATAGGACAGTGTCGAGGTAGGTGGATATGAGTTCGGTGGGGCAGGAGCATGCTAAGACAATGGGTTGGCCAGGGTGGTCAGGCTTGTGGATCTTGGGAAGGAGGTAGAACCGGGCAGTGCGGGGTTCCCGGACTATGAGGTTGGAAGCTGTGGGTGGGAGATCTCCTGAGGTGATGAGGTTCTGTCTGGTCTGGGAGATGACAGTTTGGTAATGTGGTGGGTGGGGTCATGGTCATGGGGGTGGTAGGAGGAGGTGTCTTTGAGTTAGCGTCTAGCTTCAGCGGTGTAGAGGTCAGTGCGCCAGACTACCATTGCACCCCCTTTATCTGCTGGTTTGATGGTGAGGTTGGGATTGGAGCAGAGGGAGTGGAGGGCAGTGCGTTTTGAGGGTGAGAGGTTGGAGTGGGGGGAGGGTAGACAGGTTGAGGCAGTTAATGTCCCGCCGGCAGTTGGAAATGATGAGATTGAGGGCAGGTGGATGCAGTGTGTTGGAGGTGGGCGAAGGGGTCCTCGGAAGGTGGGCGGGTATCCTGATTGTGAAAGTAAGCTCAGAGGCGGAGGCGGCGGAAGACGTGTTCAACGTCACGGCGTGTATTGAATTCATTGATGCGTGGACAGAGGGGGATGAAGGTGAGTCCTTTGGTGAGGACTGATCGTTCATCCTCAGTGAGGGGGAGGTCAGGGGAAATGGTGAAAACTCGACAGAGCTGGGATCTGGGATCTGGTGTGGGTGTGGAGCTGGGAGTTGGGGGGGGAGAGCCAGTAACAGGAATGGGTGTGATTGTGGGGGAATGGGGATGGAGTCATGAGCAGGTGTGGTGTTCCCCTCAGGGCTCCGGAGGGGGGGGGGTGGGGATGGTGACAGTGGGATCTGTTGGGGGCATGTCAGCAGAATGCTGGTGAGTGGCGTTGGTGGGGGCGGAAGTCGTGATGAACACGGTAGCACGGGGGAGATGGAAGTCACTGAGCTTGCGACATCAGCAATGATGTGAGGGGTGGAAGTGATGTCACGTGTGTTGCATGAGGAGTTGTGAGGGGTGGAAGTGGCTGTGGAAGTGGTCATGATGGGGGCAGAAGTGATGTAATCCATCACTGTGGGGATGGTAGCTGCATCAGCCACATTGGTAATGGCATCCAAGCAGTTCCAGAGGCCGGGGGATTGTTCTGGAATGTTTGAGGAGTGCTAGTTATGCAGGTGGTAATATAAAAGTTTGTTGTGCTTACAGTTTTTGGTGTTTGAGATGGTGTTGAAATACTGTTTGTTGAGAGTATGAATTCTCCTGAGGATATAGTAAAGGAAGGGTCCTTTGCAATTCTGAGAGAGTGTTACCCTCAGCTGAAGCAGGGCTGACTGTAGAGAGGTTAGGTGCCAGCGCATGGCTGCGAGTGTGGAGCGGAGGATCTTGAAGGAGAACTGTTGCTGGTGTTTTTGAATCTGTAGTCCGTACTGTTTGTCCTGTTCGGGTCCGAACTCTGCTGGTTTAAAGGTGGTCTGGAGTCTGTGTGGGATGAGTTGGTTACAGAGGCAGGCACTGAGGAAGCAAATGTGGCTGGGGTAGCGAATCTGTTTCAGGACATGTTTGAAGAGCTTCAGGGCAGAGGAGATGACCAGGGGGTTGCAGTGGGAGAGAGACTCACTGAGATTCTTGTAGAGAGAGGAGGAAAACTTCTTCAAGACAGGCATCCTTGCAAGAGGATTCACTGTAGGGTTAAAATCAACTTGGTAAAAACAAGGACTGCAGATGCTGGAAACCAGAGTCTAAGTTAGAGTGATGCTGGAAAAGCACAGCAGGTCAGGCAGCATCTGAGGAGCAGGTAAATCAACGTTTCGGGCAAAAGCCCTTCATCAGGAATGAAGGCAGAGTGCTTGCAGGGTGGAGAGATAAATGATAGGAGGGTGGGGGTGGGCAGAAAGTAGCATAGAGTACAATAGGTGAGAGGGGGTGGGGATGGAGGTGATAGGTCAGAGGGGAGGGTGGGGGAAGGTAGCAAAGAGTACAATGGGTGAATGGGGGTGGGGATGAAGGTGATAGGTCAGAGTGGAGTGGATAGGTGGAAAGGAAGATAGGCAGGTAGGACAAGTCATGAGGGTGGTGCTAAGCTGAAATTTTGGAACTGGGGTGAGGTGGGGGAAGGGGAAATGAGGAAACTGGTGAAGTCCACATTGATGATTTACCCATAACTAATGCACCTAACCTACACATCCCTGAAAACTATGGGTAATTTAGCATGTCCAATTCACCTGACCTGCACATATTTGGAGTGTGGGAGGAAACCGGAGCACCCGGTGGAAACCCACACAAACACGGGAACGACATGCAAACTCCACAGAGACAGTCACCCGAGGCTGGAATCAAAGCTGGGTCCCTTGCACTGTGAGGGACTGAGCCACTGAGCCACTGTGCTGCCTTTAATCCATGGACAAAAAAACAGAACACTAGTTTTGAGTGACAATGACTGCACTCAAATCATGGTAGTGTTTGACCAAATATGGTTTCCTGCAGCCCAAGCAAAACTGAAGTTAATGGAATCAGGAGAAAAACAATCTACTTATTATAAAGTCATAGAGTAATATAGCATGGAAACATTTTGACCATGGTGCAAATTCAGCTAGTTCCAATTGCCCTCATTTGATCCATATCACATCCATGTATGTATCCAAATGTTTTTTTAAATGTTGCTGTTGTATCTGCCTCAACCACTTTCTTTAGCAGCCTATGCCATATACGCATCACTGTCTGCGTGAAGAAATTTCCTTTCAGGTCCTTCCTAAATCTTTCCCCTCTCACCTTAAACCGATACCCTTTAGTTTTCAATTCCCCATCCCTGGGAGCAGGACTATATACATTCATCTAACCTATGCTCCTCATAATTTTATACACCTCAATAAGGACACCATATCTAGCAGAAGAGAAGATGGGTTTTGAAGGCCAATCATCTTAGTTTATACAATCATAGGGACAAATGATTAGATTACTTTAGATTAGATTACTTATAGTGTGGAAACAGGTCCTTCGACCCAACAAGTCCACACTGACCCGCCAAAGCGTAACCCACCCAGTCCCATTCTCCTACATTTACACCTTCACCTAACACTATGGGCAATTTAGCGTGGCTAATTCACCTAACCTGCACATTTTTTGGACTGTAGGAGGAAACCGGAGAACCCGGAAGAAACCCACACAGACACAGGGAGAATGTGCAAACTCCACACAGAGAGTCGCCTGAGGTGGGAATTGAACCCAGGTCTCTGGCGCTGTGAGGCAGCAGTGCTAATCACTATGCCACTGTGCCACCCACTAATTACGCCCTCTTGAATTAGGAACAGAAAAGGCTGCTTTGTCCCTCAAGCCTATTCCACCATTCAATACTATTATGGCTGATCTGATCACTCCACAAATCTTCTACCCATGGTACCTTTTCATCCCTTTGTTTATCAAGAATCTATCTATCTCTACCTTCAAAGATTTCAACTTCCATCGCCTTTTGAGGAAATGAGTTCCAAAGTCTTTGTGAGAAAAATATGCTCCTGATTTCTGTCTCAAATAGGTGATCTTTGGATTTTAAACAAAGACCACTAATTATAGATTCTTTCACAAGCATAACATCCTTTCTACATCTACACTGTCCAGACTGCTCAGGGTCTCAAATATATTTCACCTTTTCCTTTCCTAAACTCCAGCACACACAAGCCTAGCCCATCCAAAATTCCCTCATAAGACAATTTGGCAATTCTCAGTATTTGTCTAGTAAACCTCTGAACTGCTTCCAATGCATTTAAATTCTTCCTTAAACAAGGAGACCAATATTGCACATTGTACCCCAGATGTGGTCTCTCTGATGACCTGCTTAACTCACTTGCTTTTATATTCCCCACACAATAAATCACAAAATTCCATTTGCCTTTCTAATTACTTACTGTCCCTGAATGCTACCTCCTTTGATTCATGCTCTAGGACATCCAGATCCCTCTGCATCTCAGATCTCTGCAATATCTAAGCAATTCTAATCTTCCACCAAAATGGACAATTTCACATTTCCTACATTACATTCCATTTTCCAGATCTTGGTCCACATCCCAGACTCCTTAAATCCTGTTTGCAATTTGCTTTCCTACCAGTTGAATTATCATCAGCACATTTAGCAGCCAACCCTTCAACAAAGTTATTTATATTAATTGCAAAATGTGAGGTCCGAGTCTTGATCCCTATAAGAAAACACTCATTACATCTTGCCAAATAGAAAATCATCCATTTCTGCCTAATCTGTTTCCAGTTAGTCAGCCAAACTCCTGATTTATATTTATTTCTGGATTTTTATTTATATCTTACTCAAAAAGACTGATGGAAAATAACTGATTTTTTTGACATCTCATTATTTTCCTAGACTAATTTCCCAAAGGACAATACTGACTTTCATCAGTAAAGTGATAGAGGGTGTAATCAACAGCTCTATCAAGCAGCACTCACTGAGCAATAACCTGCTCACTGATGCTCAACTCAGGTTCTATCGGGGCACTCAGCTCCTGATCTCATTACAGCCTCCGTTCAAACATGGACAAAAGTGATGAATCCCAAACATAAGGTGTGAGTGAGAGCCATTGACATCAAGGTTGGATTTGACTGAGTGAGGCTTTATTAAGGACACCTAGTAAAATTGGAAACATTGGGTATCGGTGAGGGTGGGGGGAAGACTCTTTGTTGTCCAGCTTCCTAACTACTACAAAGGCAGATGGTTGTGACTGTTGGAGATTGGTCACCACAGCTCCAGGACATCTCTGCAAGAGCCCATCAGATGGAATCCTTGCCCCAACCATGTTCAGTCACTTAGTTAATGACAGAAGGTTAGGAGTATCGGGAGGTCATGCCAGGATTGAGGCTGCAAATTGTATTTAAGGTAAATTCTGCTGCTGATTATGCTTCATAGAATCTCATGCATACCCAGTCTTGAGTTGCTAGATCTTTAGGAAGTCTATCCCACACAACACAATGAAGGGTATTGTCACTGTGAAGGCAAGACTTTGTCTCCACAAGGGCAGTGCGGTGATCATTTCGAACATGGCCAGCATAGCCAGATGTACCGGGAGCCGGCAGATATGTGAGGATGAGGTCAAGTATTTTCACTCCCTCACCACATACCTCAGACTGAGTTGAAGGTAGACAAGCAGCAGGCTGGAAGAACACAGGAAGCCAGGCAGCATCACGAGGTGGAGAAGTCGATGTTTTGAGTGTAATCCTTCTTCAGGAGTGGGGTGTAAGGGGAGCTGCAGATAAGGTCTAGCAGCAATGGCATTCAACACCGGCTTGGTCAGCAGTATGCTGCCCACCCACTCTTCGTGAGATAAATAGAAGCCACAGAATACATTCTGTGCCATTGCCACCCTCAGAGCTCATCCAAGTAGTGTTCAGCATGCTGGTGTACTGAGTCATCAACCAGGAAGTAAGGAAATTTGTGGTAATGAGCAGGGTGTTTCCTATTCCACTTTTGACCTGATGCCATTAGACTTCATGAGGACCGGAATCAATGTTGAAGACTTCTAGGCAACCACTTTTCCACTGTTTGTGTGGAGTTTGCACATTCTCCCTGTTGTCTGCAGGGGTTTCCTCCGGGTGCTCCAGTTTCCTGCCACAATCCAAAGATGTGTAGGTTAGGGTGGATTGGCCATGGGAAATTGCCCATAGTGTCCAGGGGTGTGTAGGTGAGGTGCATTAGCCACGAGAATTGCAGGGTTACAGGTATAGGTTAGGGATATGGGTCTCGGTGGGATGCTCTTCAGAGAGACAGTGTAGACTTATTGGGCTGAATGGTCTGATTCCACCACTGTAGGGATGCCACGATTCTATGATTTTACAACTACTCCACCATCAGGGTTACAGGGATTGGGCTGGGTGGGGATGCTCTCCAGAGGTCGGTGTGGACTCGATAGGCCGAATGGCCTGCTTCAATATTTTTTAGGGATTCTAATTGGTCTAATTTGCCTCAGCTGGACCTGTCCTGTTGGTGGGATAGTACATACCTATGGATATTGTTGCTGGTGTCTGGTACATTGTCTGAGTGATAACTAATTCCTGATAGGTATAAAAGGAGTCAAAACAAAGCCCTTTTGCAAATCACTGACAACTATTATTCACCTAACACCATCACTTTGTTCTCATAGAATCCCTACAGTGTGGAAGCAGGCCGTTTGGATCCTCCAAAGAGCATCTCGGCCAGACCTGTCCCTGTAACCCTGCATTTCCCATGGCCAATCCACCTAGGCCGCACATCTTTGGATTGTGGGAGGAAACCCACACAGACACAGAGAGAATGTGCAAACTCCACAGACAGTTGCCCGAGGCAGGAATCGATCTCAGGTCCCTGGCGTGTGATGCAGAAACATTAACCACTAAGCCGCTGTGTAACTCTTAAATCCCAGTTGTCTCAAGCTAAAGGTTATGAGTTCACTCAGCTCTAATTACAGTAAAGCCAGTTTCATCTGGTTTGCTTATTTAACTAAATTCAACAACTCTTAGGTAGTGAGATTATGTATCTCTGTTCAAACTGAGATGAAGTGGGGGTTGGGTGGTTAGGGAGATTGTATCTGGAGTGGGGGAAGTGTAACAAGGTCAGCCAGGTGGCCCTGACAGAATGAGTTCCCTGACTGGGGCTGTTAGTCTGGTCCAATCAGGGAGGGCTGGTTGACAAATATAAACAGGAGTGTCAGAGGTTCTGCTCACTCTGAGAGCTGACTCTGAGGGAGCTGGACCAGTGTCAAGGACTCTCTACGTGTAAGTAAAGAGTGAATTGGTAATAGGATATCAGTCTCTGTGGAGTTATTTCAGAAGGACTGTGCCAGGTCCTGCAGGAGATAAGGGTGATGTGGCTCAAAATCTGTGGTCTGTAAAGGGGATTGGGGAAATATAGTTTAAGATGTATGGGGTCAGTTAAAGAACTGCTGTGCTCTTCCAGCACCACTAATCCAGATATATTTAATAGTCTAACCTTTACTAATAAGTCCATTGGATCCCTTTGGATCCTCCAGTTTAAACAGATACTTTCAGCAAAATCTTCTCCTTCCCAGGCAGCTTGTTCAGAGCCTGCTATGATGGGGAAGTGCAACACCCTTCCATGCTGGGTTAAAGACTGTCAGCTAAACAGAAAATCTGGGCAAATATTTTTATTTCTGATACCTGGACAGACAAGGGCAGCGTAACATCTGTATGTTCCCCTCCATGGCACCCAGCATCCTACATTGGAAATATATCCCTATCCCTTCACTGTCACTGGGTGTAAGTCCCTCTCTGTTTGCGCTGTGGGTGCACTTACACCAGATGCACTGCTGCAGTTGTAGACAAAGGCTCAGCACTCCTTTGTCAAGGGCAATTAGGTATGGTCCATAAATTCTGACCTACCCAGTGATATGCCTGTCCCAAGAAAAAGTGATAGAAATGGTCATTTGCGTGTAGAATAAAATAATTAAAAGGTCTTCTCTACTGAGACACTTTCCTTCTTAAAGGGACAGCTTACCTATTTTCCCTCTGAGATTTCCAACTAATACAATGAGCTCATTTCCTGGGCGACTGTTCTCATTCTGGAATAAATACCAACACAGTTTATGATTAACACAGACTTTAGAGCTTTTGGAAACATATTTAACTGAAAGGGCACTGAGAATTGATGGAAAACACAACCTTTGCAGACCTGAAATATCTTAGTGAGTAGACATTGAATCTAAAGAAGGATAAATGTTGTACTGTCTTATATGAGATATGTATTTTCTTCCATCTACTGCTGTACTGTATTAGGAAATGGATAGCACTTTGAGTCCAATCCTTTGGGATGATTTTCTGATAAAGGCCTCAATTTATTGACCATTACTACGGCAATCCACTGACTGCACTTCATTTTTGGTACTGTAAATGAATCACAGCAGGGGACTAGAATCAGAAGCATTATTCAAGGGAGACCAAATATCATGGACAGAAATGGGAAGAAAATGCAATTTTAGCACACTCTCAGGTAGGTAAAGCTGAATGCTTGCTCTCTTGTGGTGGCTCACTGTTAGAAAGTCAACTGTGAGACAGGATTTTCCTTCCGATGGTGCCTTAAACTGACTGAGGCCTGATGTTGCCCAGGTACGTACAGCTGTGTTCAATTTCCACACCAGCTGAGGTGATCACGAAGGCCTTACCTTCTCAACCTCTCCCCTTGCCTAAGGCTTGGTGACCCCCAGGTTAAACTCAACACCAGTTGAGCCCTCCAGTGCTCTTGGAAGACGGTAACTTTATGGTTTCCTTTAGAATGGCATTGGGCCTCAGAGAAAAATCATGGAAGGCTGGCACTGATTCTGTAGCCAATGAGCAGAAAACCACTTGCTCATACAACATACCAATTCATGTAGAAGGAAAGTAACATGATAATAATTACCCACAGAATTGGTAGACTTTTCAATCATTTGACTGTGTCATAGAAACATTTTTTCATATAGTTTAATTTTCCTCCTTCTCTTCACATACACGCTTGTAAATCAGTCTGTTATGACACAGCTCTGGAGCGAGTGGGAGTTGAACCTGGGCCTCTTAACTTAGATGGAGGGACACTCCCACTTAAGCTCACACCTTCTTTGGGTATATGGTTGCTTGGGGGAGAGAAAAGGAGGGTAGGAGTGTTTAGTTTCACTGATCTGGCCTCAGGATGTGGGATAGATTTAATTGAACGCACTTGTTCTGGAGATTAATTTTGTCCTTCCTCAGTCCCAAGATCAATATTCCTCCATCAGCCAATCTTGCCAGAATTGGATTAACTCACTATTTATCTCATTGCTGGTTCTGGGAAGTAACTTTGCTGCTATTTTTCTGTGGTAAATCAGTGTTCCCAGTTAAAATCTATTGACTGTGGAGCATAGAGTCATAGAGACGTATAGCACAGAAACACTTGCAACATTATCTAGTAATGAGAAGCCACAGTCTAAATCCCAAACTTGTTGTCTTATTATCCGATTAAGGTCGAATAGCTGTAATAAATCTTTTTGCATCACACAGCTGAGAGTCACAGCATCATACAGCATGGAAAAGGATCTTTCAGTCCAACTAGTCTGTACTAACCATGTTTCCAAACTAAACTAGTCCCACCTGCCTGCATTTGGTCCACATTCCTTCAAACCTTTCCTATTCATGAACTTATCCAAATGTCTTTTAAATGTTGTAACTGTACCTGCATCCATCACTTTCTCTGGGAGTTCATTCCATCCACAAACCACCCTCTGTGTAAAAAAGTTGCCCCTCACATCCTTTGTAAATCCTTCTCCTTTCACTTTAAAAATATGCCCGCTAGTTTTGAACTCCCCCACCCGAGAGATAGACCCTTGTCATGCACCTTATGTCCTGGGGAGTTTCCCATACCATCGACAAAGAGGGAAGTATTATGATTTCTGGGACTGAGTGGTTTTTCATTGGAAGATCATACCAAATTTTAACAGAGATTTCCAAGATGAAGGTGCGAGCGAGAAGCTACATCTGGTGGCTGCAGTTGATGGGGCAGTGCCCAGAGTGCCAACGAGAACAAAGATTGCCAACAAGCAGCACCATCACATTCGTGGGAATGGCCGGGTAGACCCTGGTTACATGTCAACTATGCCGATGCTTTCATGGCCTCAATGTTCCTGGTCATTGTGGACACCTATTCAATGTGGCTGGCTGTGCAAAGGGCTTGTTCGGCAAACTCAGAGATGATGATTGAAAAGCTGCAAGCATTCTTCATGGCACAGGCACTCCCAGAAGTATTGCTCGCAGATAATGGGAGGTCATTTACCGGCAGGGAATTTGAAAATTTCTGAAAGTCCAATGGCATTTGATAGTAAAATCATGAGGGGCATGGATAGGATAAATAGACAAAGTCTCTTCCCTGAGGTGGGGGAGTCCAGAACTGGAGGGCATAGGTTTAGGGTGAGAGAGGAAAGATAAAAAAAGAAGACGTAAGGGGCAACTTTTTCACACAGAGGGTGGTACGTGTATGGAATGAGCTGCCAGAGGAAGTGGTGGAGGCTGGTACAACTTCAACATTTAAAAGGCATTTGGATGGGTATATGAATAGGAAGGGTTTGGAGGGATAAGGGCCGGATGCTGGCAGGTGGGACTAGATTGGGTTGGGATATCTGATTGGCGTGGACAAGTTGGACCGAAGGGTCTATTTCTGTGCTGTACATTTCTATGACTCTATGACTTAAGGATCCATCCCATCCATCGTTCAATGTTCGAGCAGAAAGAGCAATCCAAACAATGAAGGCAGGCTTAAAGAAGCAGCCTATAGTGCCACTCAATACCAAACTGTCGATTGTATTACCATCCCTCACACAGGGATAGCTCCAGAAGAGTGGCCGCTGGGGAGAAGATTCTGCACCAGGTTGACCCAGATATTTCCAGACCCTGGGGAGGAGGGTGAAACAGCAGCAGCAATGTCAATGCTGGCTGACCGCTTTCTCTAGGTAAGAGGGACAATTTTATTCAGGGGCTGAAGCTTGGTGCTAGAACCATGGGAATGGCCCTGTATGGGTATGAGGTGAGGTTGACACAAGGTCAGGTCCCATCGCTTACAAAGTTTGGGTCAGTGATATAGCCCTGAACAAACACGTGGACCACCTGAAAGCCAGCACCTCACAAGCAGGGCCTGAGCAACACGTACATGGCCCCTCCGAACAGCTAAAAAGGGCTAGCAGAAACTGTAGATGCTCCCCCTCCATCAAGTGTTAAGAAAACCTCAGAGTCTGAAATAGATGAAGCCTCGATACCGTTACTGCCAGAAAAAGAGGAGGAGACTCTATCAAGACATTCCGGATGCACAAGACAAGCCATAGTCTGGTACACACCGCCAGTGTCTGAGTCCAAGTCAGATGAACCAGACCTGGAGTGAAAACTTTGCAAGAGAAGCTACAAACAAAAGACCAGGCCTACATCCATGGACTGGGGGCTGAGAGGCGGGGGAGGGAATGTAGTGATTGGAACTAGGGTGACCCCATTAACTATGAGATTCTTAATTGTTAACCTGGGGCAATCAGGAAGCCCTGGCTGACCAATATAATTAGGATATTGCCCTTTGTTAAGGAGGGCACTGCTTGTCATTCACTATGTCATTGTTCATTCACTATGTCTTACTCCTACACACACACAACACGGGTGCCGGGAAAAATAAACATTACCGCTGTTTAATAAAAGAAATATAACCAAGAGATTAGAATCTCCTCAGTTCAGGGGACTGACTCTGAGCTGGCTAGTCACAGTCAGTGCATTGTGCATAAGTAAATAAAAGGGGATTTGGTGACGAGATACTGACCTCTGTGAAGTTATTTCAGTGCCTTATCAAACTATGTTTTTGTGCTCTTCCAGGTCTAACCATTTTAACAAGTAAGTGCGTATGTCTGAGACCCATTCTTCAGTACATTTTATCATGTATTTCCTCATGTTTGTCATTTCAGATGTAGCAATCACTTTTGCACACTTACATCATTATGCTAAGATCATGTCATGCATTCTTTACTCGGGTATGATTTTTTTGAGTTGATTTGATTCGATTCACTTATTGTCACCTGCACTTATTACAAAAAAAAACCAGGAGATTAGAATCTCCTCAATTGAGGACTGACTCTGAACCTGGCTGGCCACAGCTAGTGTACAGTGCACTAATAAATAAAGGGGGACTTAGTGATGGGACCCAGCCTCTGTGCAGTTATTTCAGTCCAGAATGGGATTAATGCACCAATTATGCCATTGTTGATTTTGGGAAATAAATTTACTGTTGCTTTTCTTTGTCCACACTTCAAATCCATTAACCATGCAGCATTTGTTCCATTACCTACTGATATGAGACATAGGCTAAATCCCAAATATTTTGTATTATTATGCTGTAAAAATTCAAGGGTATAGAATGCATCTTATTACATCGTACAGTTGATTGTCATAGCGTCACAGACTCATTCAGCACGAAAACAGAACCTTTGGTCCAACTAGTCTACAATGACCACGTTCCCAAACTAAACTCATCCTACCTGCCTATGTTTGGCCTATATCCCCCCTAACTTTCCTGTTATGTACTTATCCAAATATAATTTAAACATTGTAACTGTACTTCATCACTTCATTACATCATTCATTGTGTAAAAAGGCTGCCCCTCATTCCATTTGAAACACCAATTTAAGGGCATTTATATGGTCATTAGATAAACATATGGATGATAATGGAATAGTGTAAGATAGATGGGCTTCAGATTGCTTCCACAGGTCGTCACAACATCGAGGGCCAAAGAGCCCGTACTGTCCTGTAATGTTTTATATTCTAAATCTTGCTCTTCCCAACTTAAAAGTATGCCACCTAGTTTTGAACTCCCCCATCCTAGGGAAAAGACCAATATCATTCACCTCATGTCCTGGGCAGTTTCCCATGCCATCAATGAAGAGGGAAGTATCCGATTCCTGGGACTGGGTAGTTTTTATTGGGCGTTTATACCGAATCATAGCAGTGTGGTTGCTCCACTGAGTGACTTGTTGAAGAAGTGCAGGAAATTTCCATGGACAGAAGGCAGACTATCATAAGGCATTTGACAGCATGAAAGCTGTGTTTACTGCTGTCCCAGTCTTAGCCACATCTAATTATGCAAAGTCATTCAAGGTGGCCATCGATGCAAGTGTTGGTACTGTGCTCTTACAAGAAAACAATAAGAAGATGGAAGAACCTGGTAGATATACAGAAAATTGAATAAACATGATCAGAAATATTCCATGATTAAGAAGGAGTCCTTGAGCTTGATATTGGCGTTGCAATATTTCAACATTTATATTGCCGGTAATGTGTCTGAGACAATTGTGTACAATGATTACAACCCTTTAAAAATTTTGTAGAAATTTAAGGACAAAAATTCCAGACTGTTTAGGTGGAGCTTATTATTTCAGCTATCCAATTTGATAGCACAAGAAACTATAATTGCCAACATGTTCTCATGACTTAGAAAAGGGAGACGGAAGCTTTCGGTGGCAGGAGGGAATAAAGGACTGAAATGAAATGCAGTGGTGAATGTTTTCATGCTTAGAATCAATGTAATATATATGTGGTATCATGTACTAATAGCATAAGACTGACTCTTTTTTATATAAATGAAGCCATCTTTATATATTATAGTTCTTTTTTCAGGGGAGAGGTGTAATAATACTACGGCTTTAAGAGGTGAATTTCTCCTGGCTTTTTTTTAATGAAGAAAGGTGGAGACAGAGATGGTAAGCAGTCTGCACAAAGCCAATGAAGTAAATAGCTTGTTGTTTTTTTAAAAAGTTGGTACAATAGAAGCAGCCTGAATGGGTGGGATCAAACTCTCTCAAAACCAGGATTTTTAGTTTTAACTCTCAGTAGCAGTTGCTGGATCTTGAAGCTAGATATGAAAGCTTTTATTCCTCTCTCAGTTGCAGCTAAAAGCTGGGGTTCTCTCCTGGTTGCTACAATTGCATCTGAGACAATATATTTTACTGAATTCATCTTAGTCAAGGGTGTGTTTATAGGATGTTACTATAATGGAGCAATTAATTAGTAATAGTTACTATATTTATTATTTTGTTAAGCATTTCTATAGAGTTACAGTTCTTTTCTTTTTATTTTGTATGTATTTTAATTATAGTGAATGAATAAAGTGTGTTTTGTTTCAAGCCTAGTAGTTTGACCAATTGAGTTACATCCGGAACACAGCACCTTACACTAACCTTTAAGATAAGAAAAAGGTAGGGTCTAGCCTATCTCCTTAATATATTTTGAGGAGGTTTGGTCTGGTCCATAACAGCGGGCCTTGCAGTATTGTGGAATGGCTTCCTTGTCAACATCCCAGGTCGCTGTGCCTTCTTTGCTGGTCATGAGACCTTCCTGAAAAACTCTCAGGTATTTTGAGGACTTCACTCATTCAACCATTTTCTAATCGAAAAATGCTAAGTCAGTTAAGGTGAATCTTTGTTGACAAATTTCACCCCAACAAACCTGGGCCCAAGCCTTTTACTACAATCAGTCGGAACTGAACCAGTTGCTTCTCAAAAGAGTCTAGAATCGAAGTTGTCCCCTTAATCTGTACTGACTCCCCAGTATAGGTTCTCAGCCTAGCCTGCGGTCTTGTGCAAACTTAAAGTTTGGAGTTCAGGGTGAATTTTATTAAAGACTGGTTCTGTGATTACTGAAACGGCTACACTGGTATCAACTTCCATTAGAATGAGGTGACCATTTAATAAGACATTTTGATTGGTTCTAATTTGGATACTGCTGAGCAATTTAGCTGTTCCAAACGATATGTAGGTGGATTTTTCACAGCATGCAGTCTCCAGAATACTGACCCCTGAGTTCTCTTACTAAATTTAGGTCTAGTCAGACTCCTATGTTGTCCCAAATCTGTATACTGGCGGCTACAACAACGGCTTGATGGCCCAGATCCTGAAGAAAATTTAACCAATTAGTCGAGGCTTGGCTTTTACCTTGTGTTTTGCTGTGAGCTGACATAAAGTCCTTCTGTTCGGGATATATCCTGAGTGAGGCTGTGCAATTGCCTTCACTCAACTGGTGTTCCCCAAGCTCAGTCGGACTGGCAAGAGTGTCCACTTCCACTGGAATGTGCTGTAACTGATATGCTCCACTTGCCACATCGTTCAATGATAAAGCCAATTGTGGTGCCTGTTTAATGTCCAGTTGGGCTTTAGCTAGTAGGCGCCTTTGTATGGTTATATCATTAATGGAGAATGGTCCAAGAATTGGCTGATGAAATTCAATGTGAGCAAATGCAAGATCTTGCAGTTTGGAAAAAAAGAACACAGGCATGGACTATTTGATAAACGGTAAGAAAATTCATAAAGCCAAAGTACAAAGGGATCTGGGAATGCTAGTACAGGATTCTCTAAAGGTTGATTTGCAGGTTGAGTCCGTGGTTAAGAAAGCAAATGCTTCATCAAGCAGCTAGCTCCTTACCAAGGAATGTATCATGGGATTTTGAGCAGCATAAAGGTAACACAGAGGTAATGAGTTAATGTTGGGTGACTCCAAGTTAGTTTATTTCCATCTCACAGAGCTGGATTGCCAACATTTGCAATCTTCAAGGCTGGACTGAGGACTCACAAGCCTTCAGTTTGTTGAATCTTTCTTCAGAAGAAAAATGGTGTTATCAGCAAAGGAAGGTGAGGGATGATTAATTATGGAAAAGAACAAAAGAAAAATAAGCTTTGTGGTTTAATTGGCTTTGTTTTACTTTGTAGTGTTTTAGAACAGGAGCAATTACCAGGTGGTTAAATATACTCTTTGTTTTGAAGTTCACTTTAATCATGTAGATTTGAGTTTGTAAATGTGTCATCCTTTGGACTTATTACTCAAGACTATGTATTGACTGAATGAATAAGGATATCTCATGCTTTATGCATTGATTATTCTGAACTTATACTTTATACGCTGTCTGTTTAACTTTTACTACCTACATTGTGATCAGTATTAGTACTTTTTAAAGCTCTGTATTTGCTTCATATAGTTTTAAGTTTATATTGAACATAAACTCTGGTTTAAAAGCTTAAGAAGCTTAATACAAGCACCACAACCACCAAAAGAAAAACACCAAGTAAAAAAACAGTCTCTAAAAACAACTGGTCAATGATAGGTGTTTGGTGAACTTTTACACATAATCGCTCAGAATATCATTCACAAGGACGTGTTCATATAGAACTCCCTATTCCTGAAGAAATAGGCAAAGTAAAATATACTTTTTAAAATTCATTCACAGGATGAGGGCATCACTGGCTGGACAAGCATTTATTGCCCATCCCTAATTGCCCTCAGGGCAGTTAAGAGTCAACCATATTGCCATGAGTCACATGTAGGCCAGATCAGGAAAGGATGATGGATTCCTTCCCGAAATGATATTACTGAACCAGGTGAGTTTTACCTGACAATTGACAATGCATTAATGGTCACCATTAGACTCTTAATTCCAGACTTTTTAAAAAAATTGAATTCAAATTCCATCATCTGCCATTCGAATCCAGGTCCCAGAACATCCCGAGGAAGGGTCACTGGAGCCAAAAGGTTCACGGATACTGTCAGACCTGCTGAACGTTTCCAGTAATTTTTGTTTTTGTCCCCTGGATTAACAGCCCACCTATAATACCACTAGACCATCCCATTGCCTCTTATTTTAGGAAACTAGCAAAAACAGACCACTATGAAGAGAATTGACCCGTGAATAAGTGACATCTTAAAGAACTAGTCAGGAGATAGTGAGAGTTGATAATATCTATCAACCTCAATGGCCAATCACAGATTGATCACACTCACTTTGAGCCAATTAAAAATGCAACCTGCCTCCGATGATCATTTGAAACACAACATTGTTATTGATCTTGTTGTGGGTTCTGGCTCTGAAAGAGTTAATACACTCCAGCTTTCGGTGACCAAAGCATATGGCAAGTTTGAAACTGAAGTTATAAGAGTATCCGTCCAGTCAGATGCACAGGGCGGAACTGAAATGAGGATGAATTTCTCATCTAGAGGGTGATGAATCTATGGAACTGATTGCTGTAGAAGGCTGTTGAGGCCAAGTCATTGAGTGTTTTTAAGACAGATATAGATAGCATCTTGATTGGTAAGGTGATCAAATGTTACAGGGAGAAGGCAGGAGAATGTGATTAAGAAACATATCAGGCATGATTGAATGGTGAAGCAGATCGATTCTCCTGTTCCTCGGATGCTGCCTGACCTGCTGTGCTTTCCCAGCATCACACTCTCGACTCAATGGGCTGAATGGCCTAATTTCTGCTTCTATATTTTAGGGAGTTCTGTTATACTCAACTAGGCTACCAAGAGCAGCAATCTGCAGTGCTGTAAAAATGAAAAAAAGGAGCTTTCACTCCCTCCCAGGACTTGTCTCAGTACACCTGTGGCTGCAATGTTGAACAATGTTGACTGAAGCTTCCACAACTGCTGGATTCTGACTTTAAGTTTTCTGACTTTAAGTTTTCAACCCATTTACTTTGGAAAGAAAGTCTGCCAACAAATAACAGATCTTTAACAGTCTGAGAGACACGGGTGGTACGGTGGCTCAGTGGTCAGCACTGCTGCCTCACAGTACCAAGTTCGATTCCAGCCTCGGGCAACTGTCTGTATGGCGTTTGCACATTCTCCCTGTGTCTACGTGGGTTTCCTCTGGGTGCTCTGGTTTCCTCCCACAGTCCAAAGATGTGCAGGTCAGGTGAATCAGCCATGCTAAATTGTCCATAGTGTTAGTTGCATTAGTCAGAGGGAAATAGGTCTGGGTGGGTTACTCTTCGGAGGGTCGGTATGGACTTATTGGGCCGAAGGGCCTGTTTCCACACACTAGGGAATCTAATCTTATTTTCATCTTTATAAGTCTATATTCTTACCTACTTTTAATCTTTGCAACTCTGTTTTAGCAAATAACATTATCATTTTTAGTTTTTCATATTCTTTCAAGAGAATGTGACTAGGTACAGTATTTATTGCTTATTCCTAATTGCACAGAGGAGATAGTAAATGAGCTCACTTCTTGAACCGTGGTAATCCTTGGAGACTGGGACTGGAACAATCACAATGCTGTTAGGAAGAGAATTCCAGGATATTAATCCATCAGTAGAGAAGAAATTATGATATAATTTAACGTCAAGATGGGGTGTGACTTGGAGAGAACTGTTCAGCCTGTGGTATTTATATGTACATCTGATGCCCTTGTCTTTCCAGGTAATAGAAAGTGAGGGTTTGAAAAGTGCTGTCAAAGGAGGTTTTGTGACAGTACATCTGATTGATGATCGAGAGTTTAGTGTTGGAAAAGCACAACAGGTCACGCAGCATCCGAGGAGCAGGAGAATCCTGATAAGACCATAAGACGTAGGAGCGGAAGTAAGGCCATTCGGTCCATCGAGTCCACTCCGCCATTCAATCATGGCTGATGGGCATTTCAACTTCACTTACCCGCATTCTCCCCGTAGCCCTTAATTCCTTGTGACATCAAGAATTTATCAATTTCTGCCTTGAAGACATTTAGCGTCCCAGCCTCCACTGCACTCTGCGGCAATGAATTCCACAGGCCCACCACTCTCTGGCTGAAGAAATGTCTCCGCATTTCTGTTCTGAATTTACCCCCTTGATCCTTTCTTGACCAAAGGCGTTATAACAATGATTTTCCAATCATCTGGGACTTTCCCTGACTCTTGTGATTTTTTGAAAGATTACAACCAACGCCTCCACTATTTCTTCAGCCACCTCCCTCAGAACTCTAGGATGTAGCCCATCTGGACCAGGGGATTTATCAATTTTCAGATCTTTCAGCTTTTCAAGCACTTTCTCTTTTGTAATGTCTACCATACTCAACTCTGCCCCTTGATTCTCCTTAATTGTTGGGATGAATGACTTATGCATGAAATGTTGATTCTCCTGCTCCTCAGATGCTGCCTGACCTGCTGTGCTTTTCCAGCACCACACTCTCGACCCTGATCTCCAGCATCTGCAGCCATCACTTTATCCTATCTGATTGATGGTACCCACTGCTCTCAATTTGAGTTGGTAGTAAAAGGTTGGGGTTCAATGCTCAATGCTGTGGATGGGGCACCAATCAAGTGGGCTGCTTTGACCAGGATGGTGTAGCACTTGTCCAGGCAAGTGGAGAATATTCCATCCACATAAGACTTATGCACTGCTGATGGTGGACAGACATTTGGGGGATAGGAGTTGACTTACTCTCCGTAGAAATTCTAGCCAGCAACCCATTTCCAGTTTTTCTGGACCTCGCACTCAGTCAAATGTGGCTGTCTCTCTCACCACGCCTCTGTAATTCAGTACTTTCACTCACATTTGAACCAAGGCTGTAATGAGGTCAGAGGTCCCTGCTTTTTGTTACAGTTTACACCAAAGTGATTTCTATGTTGTCAGGTCGCTTTCGATGTCAGTGTTGTAACTGTACTGGAGCAGTTTGACTACGGGTGCTGCTGGTTCTGGAGCCCAAACTTTCAGTCCTATTTCTGAAATGATATCAGAGCCAATAGCCTTTGCAGTATCTAGTGTCTTTAGCCATTTCTTGATATGGGATTGGAAATACATATGTATATTTACAGACTATGTGAAAAACTGCAAGATATTAAGGCCTTAAGGTACATGGTAAATGGTAGGGCCTTAAGGAGTGTAGTGAAACAAGGGACCTTGGAGTTCAGGTACATGGTACATGAAAGTGGAGTCACAAGTAGACAGAAGGCTTTGGCACACTGGCCTTCATCAGTCAGGACACCGAGTATAGAAGTTGGGAAGTTATGTTGCACTTGTACAGGACATTGGTGAGGCTGCAATTGGAGTATTGTGTTCAGTTTTGGTCACCTTGCTATAGAAAGGATGCTATTAAACTAGAAAGAATGCAAAAGAAATGTACAAGGATGTTGCCAGGACTGAATGGTATGGGTTATAGGGAGAGGTTAGAGAGGTTAGAGGACTTTTTTCTTTAGAGTGTAGGAAACTGAGGGAGGAACTTATAGAAGTGTATTAGATCATGAGAGGCATGGACACGGTGAATACTCCCAGTCTTTTCCCCAGGGTTCCCAGGGCATTAAGGACCAGAGGACATTGGTTTAAGATTAGAGGGGAAAGAATAAAAGGGAACCTGAGGGGCAATTGTTTTACACAGAGGGTGGTACACATATGGAATAAGCTGCCAGCGGAAGTGCTTGAGGTGAGTACATGAATAACATTTAAAAAGCATTTGAACAAATACATTGGAAGGTTGAGAAGGATATGGGCCAACTGCAGGGAAATGGGGTTAGCATGGATGGACATTTTGGTCGGCATTGTCCAGTTTGGGCCAAAGGGCCTGTCTCCATGCTGTGTGACTCCATGACTCTATGACTCTATATTAAACTGTTTGGACACTCCGTGGATTAAACAGAGTTTTATCAAAGGGGAAAGGTCAAGAGTTTAATGTGGGCTGCATGCCACCTGCTGATTACAGAAAGTCAAATGTCTCTGGCCTTTAGGGAGATAAGAAGTGATGTATATTGCTCTTAATTGTTAGAAAACACGATTGGAAGAGATTGTGCAGGTGGTTGCCTAACAGTTCCATCTTCTCTTGGTTTCCGTTTCGAAGAGAGTCAGGAAGGAAAAAAAACTTTCAAAGCTTGCAGTATAGGCAAAAACTTATCTCTCAGTTGAAGTATTTGAAAACCTTATTGAGGTTCTACATCCACGGTGGCTCAGTAGTTAACACTGCTGCCTCACAGCGCCAGGGAACCTGGTTCAATTCCAGCCTTAGGTGACTGTCTGTGTGGAGTTTGCATGTTCTCCCTGTGTCTGCGTGGTTTTCCTCCCACAATCCAAAGACATGCAGTTTAGATGGATTGGCCATGCTAAATTATCCACCCTGTTGAGGGATGTGCAGGTTAGGTGAATTAGTCAGGGTAAAGAGAGAATTGGGTGGGTTCAGAGGCCCAGTGTGGACTTGTTGGGCCAAATGGTGTTTTTCCATACTGCAAGGCTTCTATTCTATTCATCTCAGTGCTCTTAACTACCATTTAAACCCAAAGAATCTGAACTTTGTCTACTTTCCAAAGACTTGCAACTAGCTTGATGTCGATCCAAACCAACGTATGGCCATATCTGTCAAAAATTCAATTTTGTAAACAGGAAACGAGGTGGACTGTGAGAATTTGTCAAATTCTATGTTGGGCTTTTCAGACTATTGGTGAAGAAAGATGTTTTTTCTTATACTGTTTTAAAGTAACCTTGTTGCAGAGCTTGTTGTCCTTTGTATTGGGTACATAGAACATAGAACATTACAGCGCAGTACAGGGCCTTCGGCCCTCAATGTTGCCCCGCCCTGTCATACTAATTTGAAGCCCATCCCACCTAAACTATTCCATGGACGTCCATATGCTTGTCCAATGCTGACTTAAATGCACTTAAACTTGGCGAATCTACTACCATTGCAGGCAAAGCATTCCATACCCTTACTACTCTCTGAGTAAAGAAACTACCTCTGACATCTGTCTTATACCTATCTCCCCTCACTTTAAAGTTGTGTCCCCTCGTGTTTGCCGTCCCCATACTTGGAAAAAGGCTCTCCCTGTCCACCCTATCTAACCCTCTGATTATCTTGTATGTGTCTATTAAGTCACTTCTCAACCTTCTTCTCTCTAACGCAAACAGCCTCAAGGCCCTCAGCCTTTACTCGTAAGACATTCCTTCCATACCAGGCAACATCCTAGTAAATCTCCTCTGAACCCTTTCCAAAGCTTCCACATCCTCCTTGTAATGCGGTGACCAGAACTGTATACAATACTCCAAGTCTCGCTGTACGAGAGCTTTGTACAGCTTCAGCATAACCCCCTGGTTCCAGAACTCAATCCTGCTATTAATAAAGACCAAAACACTGTATGCCTTCTTAACAATCCTGTCAATCTGGGTGTGTTCATTTCAAGATTCAAAAGGAATTTAGATTTAATTGCAGCTTGTAGCTGACTTATGAATTAGTTTTGCCTCTTGTTTTGAGAATAAAGTAAATGATTTTTTTCTTGAGTTGAGGAAAGCCTCTGATGCTGAAGAGCAACTCCAAGGGTGAAAAAAATTGGTGGCTTGTTGGGCTGTTTCACAATGTAAACTAGAGCAGGATTTTGTTCCCTGAAGGATATCAATGAATGAAATAGGTTTTTATGACATTGACAATGGGTCAATTGTCATCAGACTAGCTTAAAAATTCAGATGCTTATTGACTTTAATTTTCACCATTCACCATTATAAGGCAAACCCATGTTCCCAGAATATTAGCCTGGGGATATTTGTCCTGTGCTATTACCATCAGTTGAATAACTAATGGTGTAGTTTTGCAAATACAATCATAGAATCACTACAGTGTGGAAGCAGCCCATTTGACCCATCGAGCCAACATTGACCATCCAAACAGCAACCCACCCAGACCAACTCCCTACCCTATCCCTGTAACCCTGTAAAATCCTATGGCAAATCCACCTAACCTACACATTCTTGGACACTAAGGGGCAATTTAACATGGTCAATCCTCCTAACCTTTGTCCTAAATCTTAATCTTTATCTTGTATAAAACTGTTCTGTAACTGACATTTTAAATTGAGTCATTCAAAAACTAAAACTAATAACTAGAAAGAGACTTAAACAATTTCTCAGTTCATGGAATACTCTCTGGGCATGTCTAGTGTGGTTGTGATACCAACTTGGAAAAATATTATCTTAGTAACAAAACTATTTGTTTTGAGCTTTGAATTCGGTTAGGATTCTGCTGATCCTAAAAGCCTTTTAATCATATGTGACACATTGAGTAGTTGTATTACAAAAGATCTAGCTCTTTACTACAAAATATTCCATACTTTCTGTTAGCTAACCGTAAGTATTCTAAATGTTGGGACAGCATGAATCTAAACTAATAGATTTGAATGTAACTATATAATCACCCGCATTTATTCCTTGATTACTTTATAAGTTCCCTCAGAGAGTATGGGTATTACTGATGAAGTCAGCATTTATTGCTCATTCCTAATTGTCCATGTTGTAGTTCAGAGTTAATCACATTTCTGGGATCTAGAGTCAAATGAATAAATAATGAATTTTCAGTTGACAACAAAAGAAATTATCAATGATATTAGGGTGGCACAGTGATTAACACATCAGCTTCACAGTGCCAGGGACAATGGCTTGATTCCACCCTCGGGTGATTGTCTGCATGGAGTTTGCACATTCTCCCTGTATCAGCGTGGGTTTCCTCTGGGTGATCCAGTTTTCTCCCTCAGTCCAAAGATCTGCAGGTTAGGTGGATTGGCCATGCTAAATTGCCCTGTAGTATCCAGGGATGTACATGCTAGGTAGATTAGCCATGGGAAATGTAGGGTTGCAGGGTTCGGGTGGGTCTGGCTGGGCTGCTCTTTGGAGGGTCAGTGTGGACTTGAAGGACTGATTGGCCATATTCTGCACTGTTGAAGTTCTATGATTAAATAAAAATACATTCCTAGCAAAGGGACAGTCCAGGTAAGGATAGTATACTTCCCTCCCGACAGATATTTGTGAACTAGATGCTTTTATTCCACACAAAAATCAACAGGATCACCCTTGACTACCTTCCTATTGAATTTAACTATCATCATCTGACACATTGGGATTCAAACTCATGCCCCCATAATAACAACTTGGTGCTTTGGATTACTGATTCCTGATGAAGGGCTTTTGCCCAAAACGTCGATTTTCCTGCTCCTCGGATGCTGCCTGACCTGTTGTACTTTTCCAGCACCACTCTAACCTTGACTCTGATCTCCAGCATCTGCAGTCCTCACTTTCGCTTTGGATTACTAACCCAGTGATATTACCAACCCAGTGATATTACCACTACACCATCACCTCCCCTGTACAGTAACTGAAAAAGTGTCAGAAGTCTAAGAATTGAATTTCAAATGGTCAAGTCACTCTTTAGATTTAATTCGGCCCTTGTAAATGACTTAATGAATTGACAAAAGAACCTAGTGTTTCCTTTGGGATTTCTGACAGAAGTCTAGCCCTGAGTTATGTTCAGAGGGCAGGTCAATGTGAACATTGATAATGGGCACCCATGAGCTTGCATTATTCACAAATTATGCCTTGTCTGATGTGGGGGAATGATAATAACCGTAGCTCCTGTCAGAACAACCACAAGCTGATCATCCATAATTGTGCTTTTACTTTCAAAATCAAATTTATTTTACATCATCAAATTGTCTTTAATTTGCAAATCTGTCCTTGCTACGAGGGATTCATTTTAATTTCCTTTGCAGCACAAACTTCCTGATGGTGGTTATGATTTGGAGGCGCCAGTGTTGGATTGGGGTGTACAAAGTTAAAAATCGAACAACACCAGGTTATAGTCCATTGGAGCCTGCTCCTCGGATGCTGCCTGAACTGCTGTGCTTTTCAAGCACCACTCTAATCTAGACTCTGGTTTCCAACATCTGCAGTCATTGTTTTTACCCTTTAAATAGTCCAATAGGTTTATAGCTTTCGTAGCGCTGCTCCTTCATCGGGTGGTTGTGGAGTATAAGATCGTAAGACGTAGAATTTATAGCAAAAATTTACAGTGTGATGTAACTGAAATAATATATCGAAAAAGACCTGGATTGTTTGTTAAGTCTCTCATCTTTTAGAATGACCACGTTGGTTTCAGTTCTTTCATATGTAAATTGCAAAACATTTTTTAAAAGTTACATTCTCAAATGAACTTTAACAATTGGTGTCATGTCAGCCCAGATAATGCGTTTAAGATGTGAGCTGCTTTGTGTGAGACTGTCTGTGCCACAGTTGTTAATGTTCACTTGAGAATATAACTTTTAAAAGAAAGTTTTGCGATTTACATATGACTGGAAAATGGTTAATGGAACATTCCTGTTTTAGAAGGGAGGGACGCAAAAGACAGGAAATTACAGGCTGGTTAGCCTGTCCTCAGTCATTGTTAAAATTTAGAGTCTATTATTAAAGATGAGATTGTGGATTACTTGCAAGTACACGGTAAAATAGGCAAGAATCAGCACAGCTTCGTCAAGGGGACGTCATGCCTGACAAATCTGTTAGAATTCTTTGAGGAGGTAATGAGCAAGTTAGAAAAAGGAGACCCAGTGGACATGATCTATTTGGATTTTCAGAAGGCCTTTGACAAGGTACTGTGCTGAAGGCTGCTTAATAAGATAAGGGGATAAAGTACTGGCTGACTGTCAGAAGGGAGAGAGTGGGGATAAAGGCGTGTTTTTCAAATAGTGACTAGTGGAGTTCTGCAGGGGTCAGTGTAGAGTTCACAGCTATTCATGTTATACATTAATGATCTAGATAAAGGAACTAAAGGCATTCTTGCAAAATTTGGAGATAGCATAAAGATAGGCAGAGGGGCAGGTCGGTAAAACAAGGACTGCAGATGCTGGAAACCAGATTCCAGATTAGAGTGATGCTGGAAAAGCACAGCAGTTCAGGCAGCATCCGAGGAGCAGGAAAATCGATGTTTCAGGCAAAAGCCCTTCATCAGGAATAGAAGCAGAGTGCCTGCAGGGTGGAGAGATAAATGATAGGGGGGTGGGGTTGGGGAGAAAGTAGCGTAGAGTACAATAGGTTAGTGGGGGTGGGGATGAAGGTGATAGGTCAGGGAGGAGGGTGGGCGAAGGTAGCAAAGAGTAAAATGGATGAATGGGGGTGGGATGAAGGTAATAGGTCAGAGGGAGGGTGGAGTGGATAGGTGGAAAGGAAGATAGGCCGGTAAGACAAGTCATGGGGATAGTGCTGAGCTGGAAGTTTGGAGCTGGGGTGAGGTGGGGGAAGGGGAAATGAGGAAACTGTTGAAGTCCACATTGATGCCCTGGGGTTGAAGTGTTCCAAGGCTGAAGATGAGGCGTTCTTCCTCCAGCGTGGTGAGGGAGGGGCGGTGAAGGTGGCCCAGGACCTCCATGTCCTCGGCTGAGTGGGAGGGGGAATTGAAAGAGGGACGGGTAGTGTTGAGGAAGCAGGGAGGCTGCAGAAGGACTTGGACAGGCGAGGAGAGTGGACAAAGAAGTGGCCGATGGAACACAAAATGGGAAAGTGTGAGGTTATGCACTTTGGTAGGAAGAATGGTGACATAAACTATTTTCTAGAAATCTGAAGACTTAAGGAGTCCGTTCATAATTCTCTTAAGGTTAACATGCAGTTTCAGTCAGCAGTTAGGAAGACATTTGCCATATTAGCATTTATTTCAAGAGCAATAGATCACAAGAGCAGGGATGTACTGCTGAGGCTCTGTAAGGCTCTGATCAGACCGCATTTGGAATATTGTGAGCAGCGGCAGGCTCTATATCTAAGGAAGGACGTGCTGGCCTTGTAGGGGACTAAAGGTTGTTTACAAGGATGATCTTGGGGATGAAGGATTTGTCATATGAAGAGTAGTTGTAGACTCTAGTACTGTATTTGATGGACTTTGAAAAGATGAAAAGAGTTCTTGTTAAAATTTACAGAATGTTGAGAAGGCTGGATAGAGAAAATGTTTCCAATAGAAGGATAGACTAGGACCCAAGGGCACAGTCTCAGAGGGGAGACCCTTTAGAATTGAGATGAGGAGGATTTTTTTCAGTCACAGGGGGGTTAATCTGTGGACTGTGAATCTGAGATGTCTAATCTCATTAGAAAAAAGGGATTGAGGGGCAACCTGATTGAGTCTACAAAATCATGAAGGATATAGACTGAGTGGATAGAGTCAAACTTTTCCCCAGGGTGAGGGATTTAATAACGAGAGGTCACACTTTCAAGGTGAGAGGTGAAAGGTTTAAGCAGGATACACACAGCAAGTACTTTACACAGAGGGCGGTTGGTGTCTGGAACATGTTGCCAGCAGAGGTAGTAGAGCTGAAAATGTGTTGCTGGAAAAGCGCAGCAGGTCAGGCAGCATCCAAGGAACAGGAGAATCGACATTTCGGGCATAAGCCCTTCTTCAGCAGAGGTAGTAGATGTTCAAAGTTTGTGCGAAGATTTGTAGCTCGGGTGCTCGTTGTTGTCGTTCTGTTCGCCGAGCTGGAAGTTTTTGTTGCAAACGTTTCGTCCCCTGGCTAGGCGACATCATCAGTGCTTGGGAGCCTCCTGCGAAGCGCTTCTTTGATGTTTCCTCCGGTGTTTATAGTGGTCTGTCCCTGCCGCTTCTGGTTGTCAGTTTCAGCTGTCCGCTGTAGTGGTTGGTATATTGGGTCCAGGTCGATGTGTTTGTTGATGGAGTTTGTGGATGAATGCCATGCCTCTAGGAATTCCCTAGCTGTTCTCTGTCTGGCTTGCCCTATGATAGTAGTGTTGTCCCAGTCGAATTCATGTTGCTTGTTGTCTGCGTGTGTGGCTACTAAGGATAGCTGGTCATGTCATTTCGTGGCTAGTTGATGTTCATGTATGCGGATTGTTAGCTGTCTTCCTGTTTGTCCTATATAGTGTTTTGTGCAGTCCTTGCATGGTATTTTGTACACTACATTAGTTTTGCTCATGTTGGGTATCGGGTCCTTCGTTCTGGTGAGTTGTTGTCTGAGCGTGGCTGTTGGTTTGTGTGCCGTTATGAGTCCTAGGGGTCGCAGTAGTCTGGCTGTCAGTTCTGAGATGCTCCTGATGTATGGTAGTGTGGCTAGTCGTTTTGGTTGTGGTATGTCCTCGTTCCGTGGTCTTTCTCTTAGGCCAATATACCAACCACTACAGCGGACAGCTGAAACTGACAACCGGAAGCGGCAGGGACAGACCACTATAAACACCGGAGGAAACATCAAAGAAGCGCTTCGCAGGAGGCTCCCAAGCACTGATGTCGCCTAGCCAGGGGACGAAACGTTTGCAACAAAAACTTCCAGCTCGGCGAACAGAACCACAACAGAGGTAGTAGAGACAGGCACAGTAGATTCATTTAAGATGCATCTTGGATCAGCTTGAAGGGCCGAAGGGCCTGTTCCTGTGCTGTAAATGTTCTTTGTCCTTTGTTCTCTTTGTTCTAACCCATTGCCACAGGAGGCTGTGGAGGCTAAGCCATTGCAAGTATTTAAGACAGCGATAGATAGGTTCTTGATTGGTAAGGCGAGAAAAGGTTATGGTCATGGTGTGGAGATGCCGGGTTTGAACTGGAGTGGACAAAGTTAAAAATCACAGGACACCAGGTTTTAATCCAACAGGTTTATTTAGAAGTACAAGCTTTTGGAGCGCTGCTCCTTTCGTCATGTAGCTACTGGAGAAGGATCATAGAATTCAATGATGCTGCCCTACTAGTTGCCTGATGAAGGAGCAATGCTCCAAAAGCTTGTACTTCCAAATAACCCTGTTGCACTGTAACCTAGTGTTGTGTAAAGGTTATGGTGAGAAGGCAGGAGAATGGTGTTGAGAAAAAATATCAGCCATGAGTGAATGGAGGAACAGACTTGATGGGCTGAATAGCCTTATATCTTCTGATTTTATGGTCTTATGTCAGAAGTCCTCTTGATAACATATTAATCGTGAGTGTATAATTATTCCAAATGCAGAGCTAATACTATAACCAAAAAAAGACGTAATGCAGAATATAATGACAAGCTTCAATACTAGTGACATTTATAAACATAGCCAACAATTAGTACCTGCTTTATTATTGCGGCTATGAAAATTTACTGAGATGCAACATGAAACTGGCACATACAAATATTAATGTGCAAAGTGAGGTCATGAAAGCAGTGAGCCACCAAATAGACCAGATCTCTGCACCACATAAAGTGAAATATGATTAAGATCATGTGACAAAGATTCCAGTTCAGCATTACGAAGTGAGCCAATTACTGAGCCCTCTCAAGAATGTGGTTCAAAGAATGATTGATTAGGTCACAACAGTTATTTACATTATTGTCATCAATTAGCAATCAAAACCTTATTCCCTCTTACTTGATGATCAATGATGAGGCAAATGACATCTTGACAATACAATAATCAATTAACGACATTAGTCCATGTAATTGTTAGTAATTAATTGCTAGCTATTAGATAAAAATTAGTTCTATATTGATCAACATTGCTTAGAAAGATGAGGATCTGTAAAACTGTCACAGGAATTAATGTGGAACTAATTATGCATCAATAGTGAAGCAGATAAACTGAAACTTATGGCCTAATTTCTCTTCTCTTGCCAAACCTTGTAAGATGTTCCTTAAAGGTGTATCCATGTACAGATTATTGGGAATAAAGGGAGCTTGGGGAGAGGAGGGAAAGGAAAAAAAAACACTTTTCTGAGTTGAGAGGAAGGATCTGGGGAAGGGTCACTTGATCCAAAACGTTAACTCTGATTTCTCTCCACAGGTGCTGCCAGACCTGCTGAGCTTTTCCAGCAAATTCTGTTTTTGTTTCTGTTTACAGCATCCACAGTTCTTTTGTTTTTTAAAGAAAGAGAAACATTCTCTCGATTTCAGTCTCTCTATTGTAATGGGTCTTTTTTTTGGGATGCACAACAGTTCCAGTTGTCTCAGCTCCCTGTACATTGTGAATGTCACTAAGATTTTGAATGAACCCCAGCATTTCTAAGCTCTGTCTCAGTTTAAGAGCTTATTGTGATGCGTATTCTGTGTCTTTTGCTCCAGTATACCAAAGAATTTTCAAGTCCAATTTGTTTACAGAGCTCCAATTCTATTTCAACATTTTGGTTATTTAAGAAAAATATACGTTTTTCATACTGCAAGATTTTGTTTTGTCCTTTCAAGTAGTTTTCCTCAGACCTTTATGAACAAAATATGATGAATACATGAGGGATTTTCAGATGACTGAATGAGATCAGGGAAAGTAACAATAAATAAATAATTTCTTACCAAACAGATAGTAGGCACCTTTTTATGTTTAAATTTTTATTGTGTTAGTGCACACTGATTAATAATAATAGAGTCTCATATGAAGGATGCACCCAATTCTCAAGCTTCTGCTGCACTGAAGTCTGAACTCATTTCAAGACAGTTCTCAATTGAAAGAATTTGATGCTGAATATCTAGTTCTGAGATGCATGGACGAGGAATTTGATTCAGATTGCATGATGTAACAGTCGGAGACTCGCCAACTTTAAGGGCATTTAAATGGTCATTGGATAAGCATATGGACAAGACTGGAATAGTGTAGGTTAGATGGGCTTCAGATTGGTTTCACAGGTTGGTGCAATATCGAGGGCTGAAGGACCCATCCTGTGCTGTAATGTTCTATGTTCTATGATGTGTGATAGGTCAGAAATGGAAGGGGTGTACATCTTAAAGCCTGACTTTTAACAAGAACGCCAGGAGGGATTCAGGGTCTTTCTTTTGAAGAACTGCCAGACAGTTCACTTCATCCTGATCTTTCTCCCAATTTAATGGTGGAAATTGGTGTAATTTCAGCTGTGCGATTAAACTAATCACAGCCTTAATGAGTTGAACTATTGCATTGTTATAGTTTCAGTTTTCATTTGAGTTGCTTCATGATCAAATCGTGGAAGACGTCTTGAGCCAAAGCCCATTTATTGGTGCTCGCAGCTGCCTTTAGACAGTCACAAAATCAGAAGAGATTTATCAGGATGTTGCTGGGTATGGAAGGTTTGAGTTATAAAGAAAGGCTGGATAGGCTGAGTCTTTTTTCACTGGAGCACAGGAGGTTTAGAGGTGACCTGATAGGAGTTTATAAATAATGAGGGCTATAAATAGAGTTAATGGCAGTTGTCTTTTCCATCGGGTGGGGGATTTCAAAACTAGGGGGTCAGACTTTTAAGGTGAGAGGACAGAGATTTGAAAAAGACATGATGGGCAATTTTTTGGGTGGCTCACATGTGGAATGTACTTCCTGAGGAAGTGGTGGATGTGGGTACAATTACAGCATTTAAAAAAATTTGGATAAGTACATGAATAGGAAAGGTTTGGAGAGATATGGGCCAGGAGCAAGCAGGTGGGATTAGTTAATTTGGGATTATGTTCTGCACAGACTGGTTAGACTAAAGGGTCTGTTTCCATGCTGTGTGGCTCTATGACTCTATAACTGCAGATACTGGAAATCAGAAACGAAAATAGAATTTGCTGGGAAAACTCAATAGATTTGGCAGCATCTGTGGAGAGAATGGAAAGTTAATGTTTTGGGTCCAGTGACCCTTCTTCAGAATTGTGAGCTGTTGAGTTTTCCTAACTATTTCTGCATTTGTCTTCAGACAATATTGTTCTTACATTGTTGGAAAGTGAATTTTGGAAAGCTATATGCAATATTGTGATTTAAAAAAAGGCAAAATGTTATTGAACTGGTATTCTTGGATATTTTGAATTTACTGTGACTATCTCTTGATTGTTCAATTTCACAACTTGATAGCTATATCATTATCCTGTAAGAGGAAGATAATTCTTGATTCATTTTCCTTCATCTCCAGCCTTCGAAACCCCACTTCTCCTCAGGACTGGATGTTGACTTGTGCTGGCATTTTTGTCGAGTTTTCTGACCTCTTTAGCTAAGGAGCTCCTTCTTCATCAGCCTCTGAAGGAGGACTTTTCAAACATTTTGACTGGCAGAGGCAGTGTTCCAGCGGGAATGTCACTGAACTATAATCCCAAACACTCGGCTAACATTCTGGGAATGTTCATTCACATTTAATGAATAAAATTCTGGATTAGTGGTGCTGGAAGAGCACAGCAGTTCAGGCAGCATCCAAGGAGCTTCGAAATCGACGTTTCGGGCAAAAGCCCTTCATCAGGAAAAAAAGCAGTGAGCCTGAAGCGTGGAGAGATAAGCTAGAAGAGGGTGGGGGTGGGGAGAAAGTAGCATAGAGTACAATGGGTGAGTGGGGGAGGGGATGAAGGTGATAGGTCAGGGAGGAGAGGGTGGAGTGGATAGGTGGAAAAGGAGATAGGCAGGTAGGACAAGTCCGGACAAGTCATGGGGACAGTGCTGACCTGGAAGTTTGGAACTAGGGTGAGTGGGGGAAGGGGAAATGAGGAAACTGTTGAAGTCTACATTGATGCCCTGGGGTTGAAGTGTTCCGAGGTGGAAGATGAGGCATTCTTCCTCCAGGCGTCTGGTGGTGAGGGAATGGCGGTGAAGGAGGCCCAGGACCTCCATGTCCTCGGCAGAGTGGGAGGGGGAGATGAAATGTTGGGCCACAGGGCGGTGTGGTTGATTGGTGCGGGTGTCCCGGAGATGTTCCCTAAAGCGCTCTGCTAGGAGGCGCCCAGTCTCCCCAAAATAGAGGAGACCGCATCGGGAGCAACGGATACAATAAATTATATTTGTAGATGTGCAAGTAAAACTTTGATGGATGTGGAAGGCTCCTTTAAGGCCTTGGATAGAGGTGAGGGAGGAGGTGTGGGCGCAGGTTTTATAGTACCTGCGGTGGCTGGGGAAAGTGCCAGGATGGGAGGGTGGGTTGTAGGGGGGTGTGGACCTCTCCAGGTAGTCACGGAGGGAATGGTCTTTGCGGAAGGCGGAAAGGGGTGGGTGGAGAAATATATCCCTGGTGGTGGGGTCTGTTTGGAGGTGGCGGAAATGTTGGCGGATGATTTGGTTTATGCGAAGGTTGGTAGGGTGGAAGATGAGCACCAGGGGCATTCTGTCCTTGTTATGGTTGGAGGGGTGGGGTCTGAGGGCGGGAGGTGCGGAATGTAGACGAGATGCGTTGGAGGGCATCTTTAACCACGTGGGAAGGGAAATTGCGGTCCCTAAAGAAGGAGGCCATCTGGTGTGTTCTGTGGTGGAACTGGTCCTCCTGGGAGCAGATACGGCAGAGGCGGAGGAATTGGGAATACGGGATGGCATTTTTGCAAGAGGTAGGGTGGGAAGAGGTGTAATCCAGGTAGCTGTGGGAGTCGGTGGGTTTGTAAAAAATGTCAGTGTCAAGTCGGTCGTCATTAATGGAGATGGAGAGGTCCAGGAAGGGGAGGGAGGTGTCAGAGATGGTCCAGGTAAATTTAAGGTCAGGGTTGAATGTGTTGGTGAAGTTGATGAATTGCTCAACCTCCTCGCGGGAGCACGAGGTGGCGCCAATGCAGTCATCAATGTAGCGGAGGAAGAGGTGGGGAGTGGTGCCGGTGTAATGATGGAAGATCAACTGCTCTACGTAGCCAACAAAGAGACAGGCATAGCTGGGGCACATACATGTGGGAGGATTCAAAGGAGAAATTATTAAGGGTGAGGACCAGTTCGGCCAAACGAATGAGAGTGTCGGTGGAAGGGTCCTGTTGGGGACGTCTGGAGAGGAAAAAACGGAAGGCTTGGAGGCCCTGGTCATGGCAGATGGAGGTGTAGAGGGATTGGATATCCATGGTGAAGATGAGGCATTGGGGGCCGGGGAAATGGAAGTCTTGGAGGAGGTGGAGGGCGTGGGTGGTGTCTCAAACGTATGTGGGGAGTTCCTGGACTAGAGGGGATAGGACAGTGTCGAGGTAGGTAGAGATGAGTTCACTGGGGCAGGAGCATGCTAAGACAATGGGTCGGCCAGGGTGGTCAGGCTTGTGGATCTTGGGAAGGAAGTAGAACCGGGCAGTGCGGGGTTCCCGGACTATGAAGTTGGAAGCTGTGGGTGGGAGATCTCCTGAGGTGATGAGGTTCTGTATGGTCTGGGAGATGATGGTTTGGTGATGGGGGGTGGGGTCATGGTTGAGGGGGCAGTAGGAAGAGGTGTCCTTGAGTTGGCGTTTGGCTTCAGCGGTGTAGAGGTCAGTGCACCAGACTACCACTGCGCCCCCTTTTTCCGCTGGCTTGATGGTGAGGTTGGGATTGGAGCAGAGGGATTGGAGGGCTGCGCGTTGTGAGGGTGAGAGGTTGGAGTGGGGTAGACAGGTTGAGGCGGTTAATGTCCCGCCGGCAGTTGGAAATGAAGAGGTCGAGGGCAGGTAATAGGCCAGCGCGGGGTGTCCAGGTGGATGCAGTGTGTTGGAGGTGGGCGAAGGGGTCCTCGGAAGGTGGGCGGGAATCCTGATTGTGAAAGTAAGCTCGGAGGCGGAGGCGACGGAAGAATTGTTTGACGTCACGGCGTGTATTAAATTCATTGATGTGTGGACGGAGGGGGATGAAGATGAGTCCTTTGCTGAGGACTGATCGTTTTTCCTCAGTGAGGGGGAGGTCTGGGGGGATGGTGCAAATTCGGCAGGGCTGAGAGCTGGGATCTGGTGTGGGTGTGGAGCTGGGAGTGGGGGCGGAATCTGTAACTGGAGTGGGTGTGATGGTGGGGGGAATGGGGGTGGAGTCATGAGCAGGGGTAGTGTTCCCCTCGGGGTTCTGGGGGGTGGGGATAGTGACAGTGGGGTTTATTGATGGAGTTCCGTTTAGAATGCAAGGCTTCTAGGAATTCCTGTGCTTGTCTCTGTTTAGCCTGTCCTAGGATGGATGCGTTGTCCCAGTCAAAGTGGGTCCTTCTTCATCCTGCAGTGTGTTGTGGCCTGTTTAAATAATGTCCAGTTGCAGCTTTTTTTGTGGGTTTTGGGATGATTGCTTCTGTAAATCAGTATTTGGTCTGTGTGTTTTGCTTCCTTGTAGACACTGGTTTGAAGTTCTCCATTAACTGTTTGTTCTACTGTGCCATCTAGGAATGGGAGTCTGTTGCCCTTCTCCTCCTCTTTTATACCAGCAAGGATATTATTGATGATGTTAAGTTTCCTCTTATTTGTTCCATTTTGTGATGACAAAGGTGTCATCCACATAGCGGATCCAAAGGTTGGGTAGGATAGTTGTGAGGGCTGTTTGTTCTGCATTACCGCTTCTGCTAAGAACCACAAATGAAGCTGTATCAGGACATTACTTCAATGGGCCACAACACACTGCAGCACCCAGGAACTATGAACAGCAGAAGAAAAATACCTATACAGCATATTCAGGAAGAACAGGTACCCAATAGTTAAAAATGACACAACACCAGGTTATAGTCCAACAGGTTTATTTGGAAGCACTAGCTTTCGGAGCGCTGCTCCTTCATCAGGTAGTTGTGGAGTACACAATTGTAAGACACAGAACTTATAGCAAAAGTTTACAGTGTGATGTAACTGAAATTATACATTGAAAAATACCTTGATTGTTTGTTAAGTCTCTCATCTGTTAGAATGACCATGTTAGTTTCACTTCTTTCATATGAAAATCACATTTTTAAAAAAAAGTTACATTCTCAGGTTAACTGTAACAACTGGTTAAACACTGGTGTCAGCCCAGATAAGATGTTGAAGGTGTTAGCCCCCTGTGTTCTGTTGTCTGTGCCATAATGTTTGGACTGATTCTAATCTAAAAAGTGAGTTAAAAGAGCCTTACGTGGATTCATGCAGTTTTTGAGCAAAGTATAATGTAACTCTGCAAGTACAAATTCACCCCACAAACATATATGTGTATGTGTGCGTGTGGGTTTGTGTGTATATGTGTATGTGTACGTGTGTCTAGGGTGGGGGGTTGTGAGTGTCTGTGAGAGAGGGTGTATATTTGTGTGTGAATGTAAAGGGGTCTAAGTCTGTGAGAGGATGCATGTGTGAGTGTGAGAGAGTGTGTGTCTGTGTTTGTGTGTGTGTTTATGTGTGTGTCTGGGCTGGGGAGTTGTGAGTGTCTGTAAGAGAGAGAGTATGTGTGTGTGTGAGTGTAAAGTGGTCTAAGTCTGTGAAAGGGTGCATGTGTGGGAGTGTGTGTGTCTGTAGGAGTGTGTGTGTGTGTCTGGGGTTATGAGTGTCCATGAGAGCGTGTATGTGTGTGTGAGTGTAAAGGGGGTCTACGTCTGTGAGAGGATGAATGTATGAGTGTGGCAGTATGTGTGTCTTTAGGAGTGTGTGTGTAGGAGTGTCTGTGTATGTGTATAGTGCAATGGTGGTCACCTGTAGTGTGACATGAACCCAAGGTCCCAGTTGAGGCCCTCCCTATGGGTACTGAGCTTAGCTATCAGCCTCTGCTCAGCCACTTTTTGTTGCTGCCTGTCCCGAAGTCCATCTTGGAGGATGGTCAGCCAAAGGCCCGAGGTCAACTGTGCTGGGCTGCTGAAGTGTTCCCCAACTAGGACGGAACACTCCTGTCTGTTGATTGTTGTGTGGTGCCCATTCATCCGTTGCCATAGCCTCTGCTCAGCTTCACCAATGTACCATGCCTCAGGGCATCCTTGCCTGCAGCATATGAGATAGACAACGTTGGCGGTTTTAAATGGGTACCTGCCACATACAGAGTTCCCTACGCGCCCTCATCCCATGTACTTCTCGCGTAGGCGACTTCTACTGCCTTTGAAAGATACACAAAGCCAACACACCAGGAAGTCCCATTGTATCAGGCAATGGGACCCTATGTGAAAATCTCTCCGGCTATGTGGAAGCCATCTTGAAACCCATTGTACAGGGGATCCCCAGTTTTTATCACGACACTACAGATTTCTTACAGAAACACAGCACCCATGGACCAGTTGAACCGAAAACATTCCTTGTCACAATCGACATTTCAGCACTCTACACCATCATCCCCCACAATGACGGCATCGTAGCAACAGCCTCAGTACTCAACACCAACAGCTGCCAAACTCCGAACACCGTCCTACAACTCATCCGCTTTATCCTCGATCACAACGTCTTCACCGTTGACAACCAGTTCTTCATCCAGACACATGGATCAGCCATGGGGACCAAATTTGCACCCCAATATGCAAACATCTTCGTGCACAGGTTAAAATAAGGTTTCTCTACGCAGGACCGTACGCGTAGATACGCCAGATATATTGATGACATTTTCTTCCTCTGGACCCATGGCAAGGAGTCACTGATAAAACTACACAGTGATATTAACGAGTTTCATCCCACCATCAAACTCACCATGGACTACTCTCTGCTATCTGTCTCATTCTTGGACACATGCGTCTCTATCAAGGACGGACACCTCAGCACCACACTCTACCTCAAACCCACAGACAACCTCAATGCTACAATTCTTCAGCTTCCACCCAAAACATATTAAAACAGCCATCCCCTAAGGACAAGCCTTATGTGTACACAGGATCTGTTCAGATGAAGAGGAACATGATGGGCACCTGGAAGAACTCAGGAATGCCCGCATAAGAAAGGGGTACAATGCTCAACTCATCAACAGCCAGTTCCGACGTGCCACAGCAAGAAACCGTAATGACCTCCTCAGGAGACAGACACGTGTTGCAACCGACAGGGTAGCCTTCATTGTTCCAGTACTTCCCAGGAGCTGAAAAACTACGTCATGTTCTTCGTGACCTGCAACACATTATCAATGAGGATGAGTACCTCACCAAGATCTTCCCCACACCTCCACTGTTCGCCGTTAAACAACCGCCAAACCTTAAACAGATCATTGTTCGCAGCAAACTGCCCGGCTTTCAGGACAACTCCATATATCCGTGTCACGGTAGGTGCTGCAAGACGTGTCAGAGTGTGGACGTGGATACCACCATTACGCGTGGGGACACCTCCCACCATGTACATGGCAGGTACTCATGCGACTCAACCAACGTTGTCTATCTCATACGCTGCAGGCAAGGATGCCCGGAGGCATGGTACATTGGGGAAACCGAGCAGAGGCTATGGCAACGGATGAATGGGCACCACATAATAATCAACAGACAGGAGTGTTCCCTCCCAGTTGGAGAACACTTCAGTGGTCCGGAACATTCGACCTCGGACCTTCGGGTGACCATCCTCCAAGGTGGACTTTGGGACAGGCAGCAGTGAAACGTGGCCGAGCAGAAGCTGATAGCTAAGTTCGGTACCCATAGGGAGGGCCTCAACCGGGACCTTGGGTTCATGTCACATTACAGGTGACCACCATTGCACTATACACACACAGAGGCACTCGCACGCCCACACACACACTCCGACACTCACACGTGTACCCTCTCAATGATTTAGACACTTTACAGTCACACACACACATCCAGTCTCTCTCACAGACACTCAAAACCGTCCACCCCAAACACACGCACACACTCACACACACACTCCTACAGACACACACACTCCCACACTCTCACATGCACCCTCTCATAGACTTAGAGCCCTTTACACTTACACACATACACGCACACATGAAAAAACCCACATGCACCCATACACATATATGTTTGTGGGGTGAATTTGTACTTGCAGAGTTACATTATTCTTTGCTCAAAAACCGCATGAATCCATGTAATTCAGTGTTAACTCAGTTTTTAGATTAGAATCAGTCTAAACATTATGGTACAGACAACAGAACACAGGGGGCTAACATCTTCAACATCTTAACATCTTATCTGGGCTGACACCAATTGTTAACAGTTAACATGAGAATGTAACTGCTAAAAAAAAATTGAGATTTACATATGAAAGAAGTGAAACTATCATGGTCATTCTAACAGATGAGAGACTTAACAAAAAATCAAGGTATTTTTCAATGTATAATTTCAGTTACATCACACTGTAAACTTTTGCTATAAATTCTGTGTCTTACAATTGTGTACTCCACAACCACCTGATGATGGAGCAGCGCTCCAAAAGCTAGTGAGCTTCCAATTAAACCTGTTGGACTATAACCTGGTGTTGTGTGTTTTTTTAACTTTGTACGCCCCAGTCCAACACCGGCATCTGCAAATCAGGTACCTAATAAACGCAACCTGCCAATTTCTCAACAAAAAACCCAAACAAGCAGACATAACATGCCCAGAAACCCTCGCCACATTACCATACAAAGACATCTCCAAAATGACTTCCAGACTACTCAGACCCCTTGGCATCATGGTAGCCCTCAAACCTTGTAACACACTTAAACAGTGGCTGACGAAAGTAAAGAACCCCATGTGAACACCAAAACTAATGTCATTTACAAAATGCTATGCAAGGATTGTAACAAACACTATATCAGAGAGACAGATAGGAAGCTAGCCACCAGGATACATGAACACCAACTAGCCACAAAAGGATATGACCTACTCTCAATAGTATCCTCACATACAGGCAATGATTAAATTAGATTACATTACAGTGTGGAAACAGGCCCTTCGGCCCAATAAGTCCACACCAACCCGCCGAAGCGCAACCCACCCATAGCCCTATATTTACCCCTTACCTAACACTACGGGCAATTTAGCATGGCCAATTCACCTGAGCTGCACATCTTTGGACTGTGGGAGGAAACCGGAGCAAACCCACGCAGACACGGGGAGAACATGCAAACTCCACACAGTCAGTCGCCTGAGGCAGGAATTGAACCCGGGTCTCCGGCGCTGTGAGGCAGCAGTGCTAACCACTGTGCCACCGTGCCGCCCAATGAGCGACAACACATCCATCCATTGGACAAGCTAAACAGAGACATGCACGGGAATTCCTAGAAGCTGGCATTCTAACCAGAAGTCCATCAATAAACACATTGATTTGGACCCCATCTACCATCTTCTGAGAAAAAGAACTGGAAATGATAACACTCAACTTAACAGACCAAGAGACATAAATAGAAAGTGAGACATAACACCAGCACCACCGAAGGCTCACTGATGATGTTACCTAGTATGGGTGATGAAACGTCTGAAAACAAACCTTCCAGCTCAGGGAGCAAACTTGCATCCTGAACCTCAACCGAAGCTACAAATCCACTAAAAAAACTGCAGATTACTATCAACAGGAATGCTGCTAACATTCTCCCAAATGGAACTAACAACTGCATCCATGTCTCTGTTGACAGTACATCTACCTCTGACTGTAATATAAGATTTTGAGTGGTCATTCCACTGGAGTGAAGTGAAGGGAATGCAGCATTATTGAAGGTACCATTATCTCAACGAAGACATGAATAGCTGACCAACATCAATAAAGAGAAACAGTTTGCCAGATCTTTGTCTCTTTGCTGCTTATGGAGCCAAATTATAGGACCTTAGGACTGAGGCATAAGAATAAATCATTCAGCACTCTGAGACTGCTCTGCCATTCAATAAGATGGTGGTACAGTGATTAGTGTTGCATCTGGGACCCGGGTTTGATTCTATCTTTGGATGATTGTCTGTGCGCAGTTTGTATTTGGAGTCTGGGTAGGATACCCTTTGGAGGATTGGTGCAGACTTGATGGACTGAATGGTCTCTTTTTGTACTGTAGGAATTCAGTGAAATTGTAGATAATAACTGATCTGGTTGTGGTCCCATTTTTACTTCCTTGTCTGCACCACCCTTGACTCCATTGTCTCTCAACAAAATCTGTCTAACTCTGCCTTGAGTATATGCAGTGAACCAGGGTCCACTGCTCTCTGAGAAAGGGAACTGCACAGACTAATGAATCTGAACAAAACAAAATCCTCATCTCAGTCCTAACCTTTCATTCGCAGCTGTGTGCCCTTGGCCTAGACTCTCCAATCAGGAGAAACATCGTCTTAGGTTAAAACCTGTCTAGTGCCCTTGGACCTTACACATTTCAAAGAAAGAATAAAGAACAATACAGCACAGGAACAGCCTCTTCGGCCCTCCTAGCCTGCACCACCACATTTTGCCCTTCCATACTAAAACTGTCTTCACTTACAGGATCTGGGTCCCGCCATTCCCTTCCTATTCACATATTCATCCAGGTGCGTCTTCAATGCTGCTATAGTGTCTGCTTCCGCCACCTCCTCTGGCAGCACATTCCAGGCACTCACCATCCTTTGTGTGAAAAACCTGCCTCACACATCTCTTTTAAACTTCTCCCCTCGCACCTTGAACTTGTGTCCCCTAGTAATTGACTCCTTCACCCTGTGAAAAAGCCTCATACTTTTCCTATCCATGCCATTTGCTGAAGTTTCAATAAGATCACCTCTCATACTTCTAAACGCTAATGGGTAAAGGATCAAATTGTTCTTCATAAGATCAGGCCTTCTTTCTAGACATTGGCTTGGTGTACCTTCTCTGGACTGGTTCCAGCAATCTTATGTATATTTTTCAAATAAGAAGATCAAAATTGTATAATTGCTCCAGAAGTGGTTTCATTAAGACTTCACACAGCTGCAGTTAAATTTCCCTATTTCCCTTGCAATAAATGGAAATAGTCTGTTTGCCTTTCTAATCATTTGTATTTTCAAACTAACCCTTTGTGATTCACATACCAGATCTGTTTGTACCTTTCAGATCTATAATCTTTCTCCATTAAACAGTACACTGATTTTCTATTCCTCTTATCAAAGTAGGTAAGTTCACATTTTCTTACATTACACTCCATCTACCAAATATTTATTGTATTAATTTGCAGATTCTACCTTCTCTAGGTAACTTACCTTCTTACTTAGCTCACTGTCATCAAAAGAAACAGCTACTGGTTTCTGCATTGATAAGTCATTGATAAAGTTCAGGTCCCGGCATTATGTTCAGTAAAACTTGCCAAACTGACAAAGATCCATTTATCCCTAATCTCTGATTCCAATCCTTCTCCCATGCTGTATTACCCCACATGTTTCTCCATATGCCATGATCTCTTATTTTGTGTAATAACTTTTGATGTTGGACTTTATCAAACATCTTTCAAAAATCCAAGTTGGCTATATGCTTTCAACATGACAACAGCTACCATAAGTGGAATCTTCCCAGCTCCCAAACGGAATGTGCATGGCCGAGAAAGTAAGTTAAGGTTGGCAGTAAAGACATTCTCAACATCAGGAGCTAGACATCTGATTCTCCACTTAAGTGTTGAACAATGAGATGAGAATCTCGCTTGCGAATGGTGTGGCAATACTGTGACTTTAAAAGGCGTGTTTTGTCCTTATTTTTTGAAGAGAGGTTTTAAGGCAGAGACACAGAGCTATGTACTAGAGCCAATAGAGTAAACAACTTGTGAGGCCACGGGGTTTTTTTAATAGTTGGAACAATAGAAGCAGCCTGAATGAGTGTGGTCAAGCTCCAATACAGCCAGGAATTTTAGTAGAAATGATTCTTTCCCTCAATTCAAAATCTGGAGGTTCGCTTCCTGCTTCTGGAGTTGCATGCAAGACTTGGGGCGGCACGGTGGTTAGCACTGCTGCCTCACAGCGCCAGAGACCTGTGTTCAATTCCCGCCTCAGGCGACTGACTGTGTGGAGTTTGCACGTTCTCACTGTGTCTGCGTGGGTTTCCTCCGGGTGCTCCGGTTTCCTCCCACAGTCCAAAGATGTGCAGGTCAGGTGAATTGGCCATGCTAAATTGCCCGTAGTGTTAGGTAAGGGGTAAATGTAGGGGTATGGGTGGGTTGCGCTTCGGCGGGTCGGTGTGGGCTTGTTGGGCCGAAGGGCCTGTTTCCACACTGTAATGTAATCTAATCTATCTGTGTTCTAAATTTCCCTTTTGCCAAGAGTATGTTTATAGGATGTTGGCAAATTGGAACAGTTAATTAGTAACACTTACTGTACCTATTATTCAGTTAAATTTTCCAATAGGGTTATGTTATTCCAATTCCTTCTTTTTTTCTATATTTTAACTATAGTAGATGAATAAAATGTGTTTTGCTTTAAATCCGGTAGTTTGACCAATCAAATTATATTTGGAACCTTACATTTGCCTTTAAAAAAAGAAAAAGTTTTGGCTAAACAATTTTCTGAATATTTTGAGGGCGTTTGGTCAGGTCCATAACAATGGTTAGAGACCTTCATGTGCATCAATAAATTGGCAATGCTTCATAAGATCTGAGTCCTATGGATGCAGCGCAACTAGACTGGGGAGTCACGGTGAGTCAGTATGGGAGCTGCCCACAGATCAGTCAAGGTTCAGGTCATACCTTTGTTGGGGCTGTCCAACCAAATTGGCCAAATGGGTGATCCATGGTCAGTCATGGGGGTTTGTCCACCAAAGGCAAGTCATCTGGCTCCACTGCAGAGTGGGATAAGCAGGGGAGCCCAATTATCCAACAGCGTATTTAGAGAAAGAGGTAGCAGTCATGATGGTATTGAATGGCGGAGTAGACTCGAAGGGCTGAATGGCCTACTCCTACTTCTGTTTTCTATATTTTTAGAGCTCTACATAAAGTCTCATGGTGTTAAGGTTAGCACATTAGCGTCAATACAATATTGTTGCAGTTGATTACACTCTGATTCACCAGCGGCTCTTAATAAATGGGACTACTGCTTCTTGGGCCTTAGTGCCAGGAGAAGTCCTTCTGGTGACCTCACCGTGTTCTGATTGGCTTGTGTTTTGGTGGGCCTTCCTGGAAAGATGCAATATGGCTTATTCACCACTTTCACAACCAGCAGATGAGACTCTGATACCTCCACAGGAATCCTCTTTTCTACCTTGGGAACTTGCTTTCCAGACTATTTCTGATTTGTCTGCAAATTTGGCTGCCATGGTCAATTTAAATCATTAATATATATGTAAATAATACTTGAGGCCTTTGTCCTTGTGACGCATAACTCATGGACAATCTGAAAAGAAAATGATCCCATTTATCTTGTTAGCAGATCTTTCATTGATGCCAATATATTACCCCCAACATCATGAGCACCTTATCAAAGACCTTTTGAAATTCCACTGTTCTTAAGGGATCCTGACAAATTTGTCTCACGCATGAAGACATGTCGATTCTGCTTGATTGCATTATGATTTTCTAAGTGTGTTACATTTTCCTTAGTAATTGTTTCTAGCATTGTCTCAATGTTAGATGTTAGACTAACAGGCCTATTGTTTCTTAATCTCTATCTCCGTCCTCTCTTGATTAGAAATATCACATTCGCAGTTTTCCAAATCACTGGGATCTTACCAGAACCGAGGCTTAGCTCTGCACTAAGTGGAAAAGTTATTTTACATTAAAGGAAGCTGATTCATTATTTAAGTACGGAAACCTGACAAAAGTTTGATTGCCACCTGAGTATCAGTCCCCGTGAGCAAGGGCTAAAAAAAATCAAAGAAATGCAGGCCTAGGACACAGACATGATCAGGCCCAACTTTGCTTGACCTTTTGCAGGAGGAATTGTCTGTGTGCACTGATGACACATGTCTTTGCTGTCTATGCTCAGGAAATCAAGGATAATTGCATGTTTATCGCTGAAATTGCACAAATTATTGTCATTCTCATCAAGATCTACTGGAACATAAAAGTGGGCATGAACAAGTGAAGATCAACGTAACAAACTGGCCATCAATGTACCAAACTCAAAGCATTTACTCATCTTTTATGAATAAAATTTAATGTCTCAAGCTATCTACTCATCATTCATGCACATTAGGCACAGCATGTTTAAGATTATGCAATTGTGGATGCTTTTCACTGTTTAATGCGACTTATCAAAATAAATTAAATAAAAGAGAAAATACAGAGCAGCTTATCAGCGAGGATAAATGAATAGAAATCACTCAAAAAAATCACGACTCGACGCCAGAGAAATCTCTCTGTTTCCTGTTGCACTTGACAATAGAGGTGCAAATTTATACCCAGCTAATTTGCATCAAGTGTGCATTTGGACACTTTACTGGGTCACAGATTTGTCGGGGTGCAGAAGGACAACAAGCAGGAGGTTGGAGGAACATACCAAACCAGGCAGCATTAAGCGATGGAGAAGTCAATGTTTCGGGTGTAACCTTTCTTCAGTACTGGGGCTGGGTGTGGGGGAGCTGCAGATAAGGTGTAGTGGAGATTTGGATGGGGAGAGGGGTGGAAGGGTGAGGTAGGGACAGGTGAACGCAGGTAGTGGGTACAACTTGGTTGCCTGATGGGAGGATTGAATCCACTTGGTAGCTGGAAGGAAGGGAAGGGTCAGTCAGAGGAATGGAAGGGAGGAGGCAGGGGCTGGATAGGGAGTTGGGGGATGGGACAGGAGGTTATGTATTCCTCTGATTGACCCTTCCTTCTAGCCACCAACTGGATTCATTCCTCCCATTGACCATCCAGGTGGTACACTCTACCTGTGTCCACCTATCACTACCTCATCACTCTGCCCCTTTCCCCACCCAAAATTCTCCCCCTCACCCCTTTGTCTGCAGCTCCCCTTACACTCCTGGTCCTGAAGAAGGGTTACACCTGAAACGTTGACTTCTACACCTCCTAAAGCTGCCTGGCTTGCTATGTTCTCCCAGTCTCCTGTCTATCTACCCTTGGTTAAAGCATCTGCAGTTTTGTTGTCTTTAACTAAGGGTGCAGAAGGAGGGCCTTTCACCCATCGTGCCTGCACTGGCTTTTCAAATGAGCATCATCACCTGCAGATTTACAGAAACATTGGAATTCATAGAATCACAGAACTGTTATGGCCGGGAAAGAGGCCATTCAGTCCATCGTGCCTGCCCCAGTTCTATTCCCCAGTGCCCGTCTCCTGCTTTTCCCCCATACCCTAGCCCACTATTTCTATTCAAATAGTCATCCAGTGAATGTCTCAATTGAAACTGCCTCCATCATATTTCCAGGCAGTACCTTTCCTACCCAATGTACTTGCTTTCTTTCTGATGTATTTTCTCACATTACCCTTGCGTCTTTTGCACATCACTTTACATCAATGTCCTCTCGGTCTTGTGGTTTTTATAGAATCATAGAGTCACAGAGATGTACAGCATGGAAACAGACCCTTCGGTCCAACTCGTCCATGCCGACCAGATATCCCAACCCCAACTAGTCCCACCTGCCAGCACCCGTAACTGCTCCCTATTTACTCTTTTCAATCATGTCATGATTTTGAAACTCTCTATCAAATCTCCTCTTTGAGGAGTACAGTCCCAATTTCTTCAGTCTATCCTCATATCAGAAGTTTCTCATTCCTGGCATCATTCTCGTAAACCTCATCTGCGCTCCCTCCAATGCATTCATAACTTTGGTACAATGAAACATTCACAACTACACTCTGTACTCCAGCTGATTTCTACCAAGTACAATCATACAATTTCAATGCCATCTCCTCTATACTCTGTTAATAAAGCTTTAATCTGATGTTGCACACAGGCATTCATGGATCAATAGATGAGTTTTCAGCAAAAGGTAATTATAACGTAATGAACACACTTGCTAATGAGCTTCTTTGACCTTTTATTTCTGGTAGTTATTTTCCATCTGATTACATGTCTCATACAACAAACAAGAAATTTTAAAGCAATACACTTGAGTCATAACTTTAAAGAAGAGATCGTGGATGTAAACTTAGAGGACAGATGAAAATACTATTTAGGGTCACTAGTTTGTGTCCAGATATATGAACATTGGGAAGTTGGGAAGAGAATGGCAGCTGATTGTAGCAATAGATTTGAGAGAAGTGAACTTTTGTGTCAAGAAATACTAGCTCGGTGCAGTTCTATGAAGTGGCTAAAGCAGAGTGTTCTGGAATGGGATATTGGAAGGTTGTGAGTTCAAATCCCACTGTAGAGTAGTGTGTATGGAATGGTTGTGTCTCATTGAATTAACTCTGTTTTATTGGCACAGATGAGTAAAGTGAAAGGTTTATGAGTCAACACTTACAGCACCACGTTAAGTACAGAGGTTCTTTGGTACTGATTCTTCAGTGCAAGTTCTTAGGGAAAATAAAAGAAATAAAGACATTCAGCATTGCAGATTGTAGGAATAGATTAGGGAATGCATAAATAAAATGTTCTGAATAACAGTCCTTCCAATCCAGTACATACTGGTACCTAGTTTCCAATCAAGCATCACCTGGAGGTTCTCAAGGCTGAGAGATCACTCTGGATTCACCTCGAGACTGGAATCCAGGCTGATGCCATGTTAGGCCGCCAACCGTATTGGAGTTGAGGACCAGAGGATATAGTCTCAGAATATTTACAACAGAGATGAGGAGGAGTCCCTTTTCTGACGGTGGTGCACCTGTATAACCTAGGCCATTAGGAAGCTTAAGACAAGTATAGATAGATTTTTAATCAGCAGGGGATCAAAGGTTATGGAGGAAAGGCAGGAAAATGGACTTGAGGAATGTCAGATTAACCGTCATGATTTGGAGATGCCGGTGTTGGACTAGGGTGTACAAAGTTAAAAATCACACAACACCAGGTTATAGTCCAACAGGTTTAATTGGAAGCACACTAGCTTTCGGAGCGACGCTCCTTCATCTGATGAACTTCATCCACTATCACCTGATGAAGGAGCGTCACTCCAAAAGCTAGTGTGCTTCCAATGAAACCTGTTGGACTATAACCTGGCATTGTGTGATTTTTAACAGATTAACCGTGATCTCATTGAAACACAGAGCAGATGTGATGGGCTGAATGGACTACTCTTCATTTAGTTTTATGGAGAATTAATATGATGATTGCATGAACATAGAATGTTACAGCACAGTACAGGCCCTTTGGCCCTCAATGTTGGGCCAACCTGTGAAATTATTCTGATGCCCATCTAACCTATGCCGTTCCATTATTATCAATATGTATGTCCAATGCCCATTTAAATTTCCTTAACGTCTACAACAGTAGCAAGCAGGCCATTCCATGCCCCTATTAATCTGAGTAAAGAAATTATCTTTGATATCTGTCCTAAATCTATCACCCTTCAATTTAAAGCTATGTCCCCCATGTTAAAAATCACACAACACCACGTTATAGTCCAACAGGTTTAATTCTGTTGGACTATAACCTGGTGTTGTGTGATTTTTAACTTTGTACATCCCAGTCCAACACCGGCATCTCCGAATCCCCCATGTTAACCTTCACTATCTGAGGAAAAAGGGTCTCACTGTTCACCCTGATGATCTTATGCGTCTCGAATAAGTCACCTCTCACCCAGCGAAAACAGCCTCAGATCTCTCAGCCTTTCCGCGTAAGACCTTCCTTCCTTACCAGGCAACATCCGAGTAAATCTCCTCTGAACCTTTACCAAAGCTTCCACATCCTTCCTACAATGCGGTAACCAGAACTGCACGCAATACTCCAGGTGTGGCCGTACCAGTGTCTTGTACAGCTGAAGCATGACCTCGTGGCTCCAAAACTCAATCCCCCACCAATAAATGCCAATACAGCATATGCCTTCTTAACAACCCTATCAACCTGGGTGGCAACTTTTCGGGATTTATGCACCTCGACGCTGAGATCTCTCTGTTCATCTACACTGCCAAGAATTTTACCATCAGCCCAGTACTCTGCATTCCTGTTACTTCTTCCAAAGTGAATTACCTCACATTTTTTCGCATTAAACTCCATTTCCCACTTCTCAGCCCAGCTCTGCATCTTATCTATGCCCCTCTGTAACCCACAACATCCTTCAGCACTATCCACAAGTCTACCTACCTTAATGTCATCCGCAACTTTACTAACCCATCCTTCTACGTCCACCTCCAGATCATTTATAAAAATGACAAACAGTAGTGGCCCCAAAACAGATCCTTGCGGCACACCATGGTAACTGAGCTCCAGGATGAACATTTCCCATCAACCACCACCCGCTGTCTTCTTTCAGCTAGCCAATTTATAATCCAAACAGCTACATCACCTTCAATCCCGAAGCTCCATATTTTGAGCAATAGCCTACCATGTGGGACCTTATCAAATGTTTTACTGAAGTCCATATACATCACATTACCTTCATCCACCTGTTTTTTCACCTTCTCAAAGAACTAAATAAGGTTAGCGAGGCATGATCTACCCTTGCCAAAACCGTGTTGACTATCCCTAATCAAATTATTCCTTTCCAGATGATTATAAATCCTACCTCTTATCACCTTTTCCAACATCTTACCCAAAACTGACGTTAGGCTCACTGGTCTATAATTACCAGGGTTGTCCCGACTCCCCTTCTTAAACAAGGGAACAACATTTGTTATCGTCCAGTCTTCTGGCATTACTCCTGTCGACAATAATGACATAAAGATCAAAGCCAAAGGCTCTGCAATCTCCTCCCTGGCTTCCCAAAGAATCTGAGAATAAATCCCATCCAGCCCATGGGTCTCATGTATTTTCAAATCTTACAAAATTGCTAAAACCTCTTCTTTGTCATTCTCAATCCCATCTAATCTTGTAGCCTGTATTGCTGTATTGTGGGCGGCACGGTAGCTCAGTGGTTAGCCCTGCTGCCTCACAGCACCAGGGTCCTGGGTTTGATTCCTGCCTGTCTGTATGGCGTTTGCACATTCTCCCTGTGTCTGCGTGGGTTTCCTCTGGGTGCTCCAGTTTCCTTCCACAATCTAAAGGTGTGCAGGTCAGGTGAATCGGCCGTGCTAAATTGCCCACTGTGCTAGTCAGGGGCAAATGTAGAGGAATGGGTTTGGGTTGGGGTTCTCTGCGGAGGAGTGGTGCAGACTTGTTGGGCTGAAGGGCCTGTTTCCACAATGTAGAGAATCTCATCTCACTAACATTGTCCTTTTCTAGTGTGAATACTGATGAAATGTATTCATTAAGCGCTGCCCCAACGTCCTCAGATTCCACGCACAACTTTCCACCACTATCTTTGATTGGCTGTAATCTTACTCTGAACTCACTTTTATTCCTGATATGCTTGTAGAAGGCCTTAAGGTTTTCCTTGATCCTATTCACCAACAACTTCTCATGTCCTTCTGGTTCTTCTTCACCCTCTCTTTAGATTTTTTCTGGGTAACTTAAAACTCTCAAGCCCCCTAACTGAGCCTTCACACCTCATCCTCTCATAAGTCTTCTCCTTCCTCTTGACAAGAGCAAGCCACAAACCTGCCTTCTCTGAGGATTGAACTCAGGGCCTTCAGATTATGAGACTAACACCCTGCCTACTGCGCTAAGAAGGTACCATAATGTACATGGTAATGTAACGCTATCATCAACAGTTTCGTGCTATTTAGACTGAGGGAATAGAAGAATGGAAGAATTGTAGTTACTCTTTTAAATACATAAATTGTATGGAAAATAGTATTAGTATGCAAATAAGAGAGGTTGTTGGAACTCCTGAGAGTAAGACAATAGTTGCTCTTAGACAAATTAGAGACAGAGATTTAGCAGACTCAGAATAGGGACATTGTAACTATAAATAGAGTATCTTAAGCATGCAATATAGATATCCATTGCCCAAATCTTATGACTGGAGATCACCATGGGTGTAACTCCATGGATAAAGCTCAAACCACCCACTTCAGCGAGTTCATTGCTAAATCTAGATTGGCTTATTTGCTCAATAACAAGAGACTGATGCTCTGCCAGAGATGTCTTTTGATCAAGGTGTTACTTGAGATTGTGTCTTTCCTCACAGGGGGACACAAAAGGTTTTGTGGCCCTCTTTCAAAGCAGGAGCAGTTAGAGACATTGAATCATAAAGGTTTCCAGCAGAGAAAAAGGACCTTTGTCTCATCGTTTCTGCACCGATCAAAACAGTCACCTAACTATTTGAATCCCATCTTCCAGTATTTGGCCCATAGCTTTGTATTCAAAGTTTGTGAGAAGATTTGTAGCTTGGGTGCTCGTTGTTGTGGTTCTGTTCGCCGAGCTGGGAATTTGTGTTGCAGACGTTTCGTGCCCTGCCTAGGTGACATCCTCAGTGCTTGGGAGCCTCCTGTGAAACACTTCTGTGATGTTTTGTAAGGCTGCTTTGTATGCCTTGGCATGTCTAAATACTGATTAAATATTATGAGGATCTCTGTCTCTACCACCCTTACAGGCAGTGAGTTCCACATTCCCACCATCCTCTGGGTGAAAAGGTTGGTCTTCTCATCCCCTGTAAACCTTCTGCCCTTTACTATGCACCCCCACTCTGATCTAAACTCTGGTTTCCAACATCTGCTGTCCTCACTTTTGCCTACAATCTGTCGGCAGTCAGTCCATCTGACATTTTCTCAATTCCTACTTTGGAAATAGAACCAGTCTTACTCAAGATTGGATACAGGCAGACTCTAATGTCACACCTTTAATGCATTGTCTGAGCTGAGATGTCACCTTTTTTATAAAACCTTAAGTTATCCCAGGAATGTGACTTGAATTAAGTTCTGGGATTTACATATTAATGAATCAAAACCTGCATCCCCATTCTAAGTGATTAAAGACTGAACAGCAATCCAGATTTGTTCAAAACATTGCATTTGTTGTATGACACTTTGATCTTTTACTATAAATTCTGTGTCCTATGGTCCTGCCCCCCTAGCTACTTGTACTTCCAAATAAACCTGTTGGACTATGACCTGGTTTTGTATGATTTTTAACTTTGCTTCTGAGACCTCATTGTTGACAATTTTACTCTAGTGTTTCTTATACCAGTATAATGACCACATCAGCAAAATGTTTCAATGAAAATAAAGTTGCTACATAAGTTTTTTTTATTCCTTGAGTGCCACTGATGAGGACTTGATTTGAGTGTCATGTTAAACCATTTTGGAGAACAGACTCAACCACATTGATCCAATGCAAGCCTTCCTTTCTTTTCTACATAACATTTCTTTGACCATTAAACAGTCCAGATGGAACACAGTTATATTATAAGTTCTATGCACGACTTAATTTTGTTTATATCAAAAGAAAATATTTTTTAAAACTGTGTAAGATCACTCTATATGGTTCATGCTTGACTGCTCCAAGTATTGATTCATGTACTGTAAAATATGGTAAGTCTACTCTATTTAGCTGGTTTAATGATGAATAAAGCATTTTACACACTGCAGCTGTTAAAAAGTCGGAATGTTTATAAATGCATTGTGACTAATATCATCAAAGGTTAGTCCATTTATATGACTGGATAAATGCAAAAGACTGCCTTCAGATCTTAGCAGTTGTGAAGAGTTTTATGTTACCAAATCCAACCTTAGAACTGCAGACTAATTTTGTCAAGCTTGCTGCAGCTGTGTGAATTTTGCTTTCTTTTACAAAATAATTGGAAGTGGGCAGATTTTAAAAAATCTGCTGTGAAAATCTTTGAGATGAGACATCTAGCTCATTGGCAAATAATGGCGATACTGTTATGACATCTGTGTCCGTGTACCCATTCCACAAAACCACATGTAATATACAACAGAAAGCACCAAGATCGTTTGAAAGATGAAAGGTGAAAATTTTAAAAACAAAAAAGATATAAGCAGTCAATTGTTATGTCACTTTTAACTAGCTAACAATACAGCAAGAGTGTTTTGAATGTAATTTACATTTTAATTTGACAGAGGTGACTCATTAAGTGGATTTTTTTACAGCATTCAATCAGGTAAAACATAATTAAACAGGATGAAGTCAGCAGCACAGATCAATAAAGGAAGCATAGCATAATAGGAATGGGATGCTATCCTATATGTTTTGCCTTTCTCTAACTTTCCAACACTGTAATATCTCAATGATCAGATTATATATTTTTGCAAGCGTAATAATACAACACTTATTGCAGGTACAGTTGCCTTGAATCATACTGACATTGAACAGCTCCCATATGCTGTAGCATAACACATCACCACCTGCCAGCTTTAATTTGTTTTAATTAACTACCTAATTATTTTATCCACATTTTTTAATTTACCTTTTTTTGTACATTTTGTTAAGCCTACCACCAGTTTCTTTATCTTAAGAATAGAATCGATCTTAACCACTTACCTGGTAGTCACCAAATATCATGGTGGCTCAGTGGTTTGTCCTGCTGCCTCACAGTGCCAGAGGCCCGGTTCAATCCCTGCCTTGGGTGACTGTCTGTGTGGAATTTGTACATTTTCCCAATGTCTGTGCTGGCTTCCTCCCACAATCCAAAAATGTGTAGTTTAGGTGGATTGGCCATGCTAAATTATCCACAGTGTTTAAGAGGGGCGGATTAGGGGTAATTCTGGGTTAAAGGGTAGAGGGATGGTGCTGGGTAGGATGCTCTTTGGAGGCTTGGGCTGAATAGACTGTTTCCACAATGCAGGGATCCTATGATTCAAATGGGTATCCGCTTCCCATGTACAGAGGAGCCTCAATTATCCGAAGGGCATGGGCGGGGAGTATTTCATTCAGTTAATCGCATTCCGGATAACATAATTTAGCTGAGATCGGGATCTTGCCGGATAATCGAGGTTCTTCTGTAATGGAGTAAGAACCAATTTCTAGATGAAAATGTTAGAAGAGAAGTGTAGATAATGTGAGATCTCTTTCACCTCCTCCCTGAACCCCACCTAACCACTAAACTTCCTGTACTCAAGGATGAAGTTGCACTGAGGTACCTTATCTGTTCCCCTTAGTCAAAGGGCCAAGAATATGGGAGTGCAATTTTAAGATGCAGAACAGAGGGGATTTGAGGAAAGGTTATTCACCCAGACAGTGATGGGAATCTGGAATGTGCTGCCTGGGAGGGTAGTAGAGGTGGTATACCTTACAAAAGTATGTGGGTGAATACTTAAAATATCATTAGATTCAAGGTTGTAGGCTAAATGCTGGAAGGTGGAACAAGTATTGATATGAACTAGATCTAAACATGGGTCACTGCATTTGAAACAGTAAATCTGCTTTCCCTCCACAGACGCTGCCTAACCTGCTGAGTTTTATGGTTTTGGTTGTGTTGATTGGTTGGCGTAGGCTCTATGGACTGAAGTGACATTTCTGTCCTGTGTTACTCTATGACTATGACTTTATATGCTTCTGAATAGAAGAGCTAACTGACCCCCGTTACAAAAAGAACAGCTTCGGTTTAATTATTTGACTTCAGCTTTTCTTTAAGAGGAGACCTTGTTAAAATCCTACTTAAGGCTGGGAAGCTTATAATTGGTACAATAGGAACATAAGAACATAAGAACCAGGAGCAAGGATAGGCCCAAGAACGTCACCTCTGCTTTCGCGAATTCCATTTTGTTTAAGTTTATCTCCAGTTTTGCTTCTCGTAGTCATTCAAAGAGCTCTGCCAACTGTACCATGTGATCTTTTCAGGACTTACTGAAGATCACTACATTGTCCAAATGGATTGCACAGTTTGTTAACCCAGCCACAACTCTATTCAAGAGCCTTTGGAATGTGGTGGGCGTGTTCTTCATTCCAAAGGGCATCACTTTAAACTGATATAACCCATTTGGAGTAACAAATGTAGAATTCTTTTCGCCGTCTCTGATAAATGGCAAAAAGATTTGGGTAATCCTGACAGTATGCTCTTAACATGGTCTTCAAGGTCTGATGCCACTTTTCTAAAGCTCCCTGAGATTCAGGATGATATGCACTAGATTTAAAGTGCTGTAAATAGACTGTCCACAGCCTCCTTAAACAACCAAGCAGTAAAATTTGACCCTTGTTCTGACTGAATCTCTCTGGGTAGGCCATACCATGTGAAGAAAGCTACTAACTCCTCTAACGTCTTTTTTGCCTTGATACTCCGTAATGAATTGCCTCGGGAAATCTGGTAGACACATCCACTATGGTTAACAAGTCCTGGTTCCCACTTTAAGTTCTTGTTGGGGGGGGGGGGGAGCCTACACAATCAATTATAACCCGTGTGAAAGGTTCTGCAAATGTGGGAATTGTCAACAAAGGTGCTGCTTTTATTACCGCCTGTGGCTTACCTACCGTTTGGCATGCATGACACGTACAGCAAAAATTAACAATATCCTTGCACATTCCAGGCCAATAAAAATGTTTTTGTACCTTAGCCGGAGTCTTTCAACTCCTAAGAGACCTCCTACAAATAGTTCATGTGCTACCCGTAACACATCCTGTCTGTATGCTACCGGCAACACAATCTGGTGCACTTCGGCCCATTTCTCTTCTGCACTAACCTGCCGTGGTCTCCATTTCCATCTAGCAATTCTATCTTTCAGCCATCCGGATTATTCCCTGCCTCCTTTTCAGAGTGCGCATCCATATGCATGTCTTTTATTGTCTTGTCTTGCTGCTGCAAGTCTCTTAGCCTTTCAGGAGTAAACGCTTCTGTCTGACCCTCTGCCTGTTCAGATTTTTCCTGCACCATTACATCAAACAGGATATCTGTTAACTGAACCTCAACTCCTTCATCTTTCTCTTTACTTTTCACTTCGTGCTGTGACTTATGATAGTGGGATCTGGTTACCACACTGTCTGGGAAAATACCCAGATATTTCTGTTTTAACTCCCCAGTTTCTTGGTCTTCCTTGGGCTTCTCCACAACAGGGGGGTATCAGTCCCACCTTGGATCCTGCCAAATCATTTCCAAGAACAAATCAAATTCCTGGAACTGACACTCTCTCAATCACACCCACTGTAACTTCCCCAGTCTTAAGTTGGCACTCCAATTTGATCTTACAGAGGCAAACGCTAAATTTCTGTCCAACTCTCTCCCAAATTACCAGTCTCTTGGGTAACAGATCAGAAAGAATGCATATTCACTCATTTCAACCTGTTGTCCTTCTCCCCTTGTTCTTTCTGAGTAAACTTTACCCACAGAGGTGAATTCTTTGTAGAGAACAGGTCCTAACTCCATACCCAGCCCCTGCCTAGGCTGTGCACTCTCCTGCAGCTCCTTGGCTCTTCTCGGCCCTTCATTAATGCCACTGGCTTAGCTTCTTTTACCATATCTTTTCCCACAGTGCCTTTCTTTAACGACCAGCACTGTGACTTTGTGTGTCCCATCTTCTGGTAGTGAAAACACTTTTTCCCGGTGCCCTTCTCCAATCAACAGCACTGTAATTTTCTGTGTCCCACTCCATTACAGTGAAAACACCTGAGGCCTTTCACCTTGTGTCCACTCTCTTGGACTTCTTTAACTTGTGATAAATTCTTACCAGAGCACTTGACTCTTGGTTTAATTGTGTAGGATCTTCCCTTCTCCCAACTTCTATCCCTCAGAGGATGAAATTCTGGCCAGAAGCTTGTCTTATGCACCACCATGCACTCATCTGCCCTTCTGACTTCCTGATCTTTCTGTTCCTCCATGTGAATTCTTACCATCTCTGGAAGTGAGTTTTTAAACTCCTCCAGCAGAATAATCTCTTTTAGACCCTCAAGTGTCCTATCTATTTTCAAAGCACAGACCCATTGATCAAAGTGACGATGTTTAATTCTTTCAAACTCAACGTAAGTCTGACCTGGTTCCTTCTTTGGGTTCCTGATCCACTGTCTATATGCTTCTGGTACCAAGTCATAAGCACTGAAAATAGACTGTTTAATCTCTTGACACCTCATCTGACAACACGGGAAATATCTCACAAACTCTGCCTACCAATTTAGTCTGAACTAGCATTACCCATAAATCCCTGGACCACTCCACCTGCCGAGCCAATTTTTCGAATGAAATAAAGAAGGCTTCAACATCTTTCTCATCAAAATGTGGCAGAGGTTTGACATATTTATATACACCACTACCTTCTCTTTTAATCTCCAACCTGTTAATGTGGCTTTGCTGACTAAGTTGCAACTTCTCAAGTTCAAATTCGCTTTCTCTTTCTCTCTCTTCTCCTTCCCTTTCTCTTTTCTTCTCTCTCTCTTTGCTCAGCCAAGAACTTACTCTCTTTCTCTTTTTCTTCTCTCTCTCTCTTCTCTCTCTCTCCCTTTGTTTATCTTTGAACTCCATTTTCCTCAATTGTAATTTAAACTTTTCTACCTCTACTGCACTTGTCTGTTTCTCTGACACACCTAAGTGTTTGAGTAACGCCTTGGAGAAAGTGAGGACTGCAGACGCTGGGGATCAGAGCTTAAAAATGTGTTTCCTGAAGAAGGGCTTATGCCCGAAACGTCGATTCTCCTTCTCCTTTGATGCTGCCTGACCTGCTGCGCTTTTCCAGCGACACATTTTTGAGTAACGCCTTCACAATTTCAGCTTTGCTTTAGTCCTTGGTTAAACCTAAATTTAACTTATTTGCTAATTCTAAAAGTACGGTCTTTTTCTTTCCTTCTAAAATTTCTTAGCTAATTTGAGAATAATCTTCAAATCCCAGAACCTCTTTTGCAATTTTCAGAGCCATTTCTCTTATTTTTAATTTAATCAACCATAAGTCACCAAAATTAAATAAATTGGCTCATCTGCAGTTTAGTTAAAAATCTAGGATACTAACCTGCAAGTGCTTAAATCTGCTGGGATTTTTCATACCCCCAAATCTATTCAAATCTGTCTAAAACAGTTCAAATCATAGACCCGAGCCCCCAAACTGTTATGACACAGGGTAAACTCTCCTGCTTAATTTAACCAGTAACACAAAAAAGAGTTCTCCCATGCAGTAATCTGTAAAAATCGAGTGGCCAAGAACTATTTAAAGTAAAAATTAACAATTTTATTTCTTAACAGATAATAATTAACAAAACACTATTTACAATTTCTTTCTCTAACCGATCTTTTACCTTCCCTTCTATAATACTAGTCTGATAAAACTCCCAATTAAGATTTACAAAACAACATTTCTTAACTCAAAACCAGGCAGCTTTCGTTCATTTATCCGGATCTTCCTGTGTCTTCTTTTGTTTATCTTAGGAATTCCTTAATCACAGGTTACTGTTCGAAAAGGTACATTTTTAAGAGAGCTATTTTTCACACAGTCTGTGCTTGTCGGTTCTCCTCTCTACTGTTCAATCTTTCCCTGGACTTATACCCCAGAGCATTGGATTGTGTCATTGGCTTTTAAGATTGTCAATATACTCAATTCAAACTAGATTGGAAATTGGTATTTTTTTATCAGGGTATAATTTAAACTGATTGGCTGAATTCAAATTTGTTTTTGTCTCCAGGCAACGAATTACTCAAATTGTTCAATTCAGTGTTACATACATTGGTGCTGTGTCTGGTAGGTCTGCTACTTTTAACTCTCTTAAAGGTACACCCACATCTTCCGAACAATACAACTAAGCTGTAATCTAGAATGGGTGGCATGGGGGTTCCATGGTTAGCACTGAATTTGCATGTTCTCCCCATTTCTGTGTGGGCTTCCTCCCCTAGTCCAAAGATGTGCAGGATAGGTGTATTGGCCATGCTAAATTGCCCAGACTGTGCATGCTAGATGGGTTAGCAATGATAAATGCAAGATAAGGTGGTTGGGGTCAAGGTGGGATGCTCTTCAAAGGGTCGGTATGAGCTGAATGGCCTGCTTCCATACTAGAGGGATTCTATGATTAGGCTGATGTTTTAGTGTGTTACTGAAGGATTACTGTGCACTTGATCTGCCGCCTTTAAACTAGGGCCCTGTCTACTCTCTTAAGTGGATATGGAAGTCCCTTAACTGTGTTCAAAAAAAAAGTACGGAAGTCTTACCCAGTGTCCTATTTCAAGAGTAGTGACAATATTTATTCCTCATTCAACCTCATTAAAAAAGAAACAAACACACGACGCTGGAGAATCTCAGCAGGTCTGACAGCATTCATGGAGAGAGAAACGAAGTTAACGTTTCAAATCTGATATGATTCTTCTTCAAAACTCAAGAAGGAGGGTCATTAGCAGGTTTAAACTCTGATGCTGCCAGACGTGCTGAGTTTCTCCAGCATTTTCTATGTCTGTTCAGATTTCCAGCACCTACAGTATGCTGCTTTCATTCAATTCACGAAAAATGTGTTTGGTCTTTATTTGAAGGACTGAGTTATGTACAAATTAGCTGCTGCATTTCCTACACCACAACAGTTTTCAACCTACTTTCGGACACCATCACTTTACATAGATGGAAATCCAGAAAAATTACCCCACTGTGCCACTAATCACTAGATTGCAGTGCCAGACCAGATGAGGATGGCAGAGTTTTTAATAGTGATCTTTGTTGGGTTTTTTCAACAATCATTTCACCATCCCTATTGAACTTTTAATTGTGTTTTTAATTCCAGATGTATTAATTGAATTCAAATTTCACCATGTGCTGTGGTAGGATTCAAACTCACAAGTCCTTTAGCATTAGCTTGTGTCTCTGGGTTACTAGTCTAGTGACAATATCACAAGGGCACCACCTTCAAGTTTACTGACTAGTCTTTCTTAGCAATCTCAAATTGTTCTTCTTTCTAATAGCCATTTTTACATTCTGACTATTCAAGTAATAAGCCTATTGTTTCTCACAATCCTATTATTGTTGACAATAATGCTTTTATTTCTCACATTTAAAAAGCCTTGCCATCGTACTTTAATTTCAACTGTGTACATCTTGAAAATGTTACCCACGGATTGTGATGATGCTGTCACTTTAAGAGGTTATTTTGTCCTGGTCTTTTTTCTTGAAGAAAGGTTGTAAAGCAAATGTAATGAGCTGTCTCTAAGAAAGTAAACAATTTGTGAGACCTTGGGATATTTTTTTAAGTTGGAACGATTGAATCAGACTGGGTGGGGCCAGCTGTCACAGACCAGTCTATCTAGATTTGTTTTAGTTTTTAAGTTTAGTTTTAAGTAGAAGCCTTAAGGGTGTCAAAAGATTTGGAAGCTTCAGTAGAAATCTCTAATCTACTACACTCTCTGAATGTTCACTTCATATTTTTCCCCTCCTGGATTGGAGAACTGCATGTGAGAATTTGTATCTGAATTTGCCAGGGGGTGTGTTTGTGGGATGTTACTACATTGGATCAGTTAATTAGTATAAGCACTGTATCAATTATTCAGTTAAGTTTTCCAATAGTTAAGTCATTCTAAATTCCTCTTTCTTTTGTTTGTTATTTAACAACTGTGTTTAAATAAATTGCGTCTGCCTCAACATCGATTAGCTTGACCAGTCGCATTGTATCTGAAACATGGCACTCCACATGTACTTTTAAAATAAGAACAAGTACTCGGCTAACGTCTTAAAATATATTGAGAAGGTCTGATCTGGTCCATGACAGTTTATTATTTTAAAAATTCCTTTGGAGATTGAGCATTCAATATAACAGTGTAATCTAGAATTGAGTTCATTTGAGAGAAGAAAGTTAATGAGCTGAATGGCTTTCTATCATGCTTGCCAATGTGTAGAATGGAGATCAGCCTGTTAAAATATTCTCACACATGCCTTCAGTTCTGTAGACTTACTTGATTTCAGAAAAGAGACCAACACAAATATATATACTGCCTATCTACTGTCATTATGTTCTGTGTTGGGCATGAAACAGAGCAGCAAACAAAGTTAAGAAAAATTAAGATGCTAAATATGTGTTTCTGCACTGACTTGCATTGTTGCAGCATCATCCACAACCTATAAATATCTCAAAGTTCTTCTTAAATATTAGCAAATACAGTGGTCAGTCAATGAGACACATAGTCACGAATGGCTGCAGAGTTTTGTTAGCAGCAGAACAGAAGATTATTACAAAATGAACACAAAAATGGCAAAACAAACTATTGAGATAGAAAAGTCAGTTTGAAAAATCTTAAGTCACATAGCAAAACAAAATTGTCCAGGAACAAAAACAGCTAGTATCAAAACAATGCATCATCTTATATTCAGGCAGCACTCTGTCAGATGCACAATATGACCAACTTAATCCTTGCACATTCATCGTGCCTGGTCGCATGGACAAGTTAGACCAAACAGTCTGCATTGGTGCTGTACATCTCTTTGATTCTATGACTTGACTGCGTGGCTGCATTTTACAATGAGCCGCCTGCCACTGTCATCAAGACACTTTCTGACACTTTCACCTCTTGTAAGGTGGTCAGTTAATTTTACAAGTCTCTAATATGTCATCTGTGATAAGAATTGAACAATGTTTGTGACAATGTCTTATCATTTGGTCATGATTCGGAGATGCCGGTGTTGGACTGGGGTGAACAAAGTTAAAAATCACACAACACCAGGTTATAGTCCAACAGGTTTAATTGGAAGCACACTAGCTTTCGGAGCGACGCTCCTTCATCAGGTGATCTCCTTCATCACAGTCACCTGATGAAGGAGTGTCGCTCCGAAAGCTAGTGTGCTTCCAATTAAACCTGTTGGACTATAACCTGGTGTTGTGTGATTTTTAACTTTATCATTTGGTCACAGCATCACACTTTGGTTCCATGAATCCATGTATTCATATAAAGATCTGAAGCTATGGCATGTTTAAGTTGGGATAGTTGTTTGCATGTTCATTAATCACACAATTGTACTGGTTTCTCCATTCTTTTCAATATTATATCATTTGTGTGCTTTTTGTTTTATGTGTGCATTGGATGTTAGTGTCTCTGGCTCGGCAAGCATTTATTATCCATCATTAATTGCTCAAAAGAATGTGGTGGTGACCTGTCTCTTTTAACTCTGCAATACCTCTAGGATACAGGGACACCATAGTGCTATTAGGGAGGGTGGTCCAGGATTTTGACCAAACAGCATTAAAGCAATGGTGATATATTTTCAAATCAGAATGGGTTGTGGATTGGAGACAAACTTGCATGTTGTGGTATTGAAACACATTAGCTACCCTTGTCTTTCTAGATGGTAGAGGTTGTGAGCTTGCAACGTGCTGATGGAGATGTTGCATGGTAAGAGTGTGTGGTGGAAATGCTGTAAAATTGTCAAAGACCTAACAGACTGATCAGAGAGAGATGGCTGATGGCTGTTTAATCTGAGGGGAGAGATTGAGAAGGCGAGTCCTGTATGGTAATCTCAGCTAGTGCAGGAATTGAATCCATGCTGTTACTTTATGAACCAACTATCCAGGAAGTACTACATAGATTTGTCTTCCAAACATGAGAGTTGCTAGTGAAGATAAACCATTGCCTAGAGGTGTAGCACAAATGTTTAACATTCTTATGCAAAACAGCTTGGCAAGCAGCTTTGTATTTGACAAAAACCTCTTGAAAAGAGATACATTTGATCTTTGCAGGTTTGAGAAGTTGAGTAAGAGCATTGGGAATTAACATCTATGAGCCTGACTCGTATTGAACTTTGAAGTCATACCTTGGATTTTTATAAATATAGAGTGTATTCATGGTGCACTTATGAAACATTTTCAATGTTTTGTGGTCAGCTAGAACAATGAAATGCTTGCCAGGATAAGTACATGTTGAAATGCTATACTAAGAGAAACTAAAGCGAGAGTTTCCCTTTCTACCTTGGAATGCTTTGAGCAGGCTGTTGAAAGGATCTTGGATCCAAATGTAATAGGATTTCTCTCCCTGTAATAAACATGCTCTGAAGTTTTTCTGGGAGTCCTCTGCTTCCAATATGGTAAGCTTGGAGGGATCATCATATTGAAGAACATATTTGCTGGATGATGGAGCATTTTTAACCGATTGGGAAACATGCTGGTGATCTTCTTGCATGGACTTTGTTTACAAAGGAGAGGAGACACTTTGATCACAAAATTCAGAATAGACAGAGGTAAATAGTTCAAGAAACAATGACACCATTGTAAGTCGCTTTTATCTTGTGATGCAGGCATCTTTTGTACACCTTCAATTTTGGTCAGATCAAGTTTGGTACTTTTTGAAAAGTAAATTGATCCAAAGTTGTTTGAGCTAGTATTGATTTGACATTTCTTGCTGAGGGAAAGTAAACCCTATTCCTTGCTGATCTAGTGAGCTGATGTAAGTTTGTATTGTGCTCCTGTTCAGGTTTCTCAAGAGCTGCAACGTCATCTGTGAAAAAAAAAATACCTGACAGGTTTACACCATCTGCAGTTCAAATCTAGCCTGGCTAACGGATAATTCAAACTGTAATCTGAAGAAAAAAGCAATTTTCTCTAAAAGGTGTTCTGAAAATTGTCAGTTCTTGTGGGGAGAGATATATGAGCCATTGTTCATTCTTGGTATTAAACTTGGAACTCATAATGGCATTTTCTAAAAATTTCAAAATATATTTTATTCATTAAAAATTATCTTTGTACATATACATATTCACAAACACAATTTAATTTTGTCCAGTAGCATATCAAGCAAGCAATCAAGCAAACATTAGAGTTTGACTCTATCAAAACATACCAAAGGCATCTCTTGCTTGAACCAGACTATTTTTACATGTATTCGAGGCACTATGAGGGTCCAAGTATGGAGCAGACCCCCTCCAGATGATGTGGGATTCAGTTTTATGAGTGATGCTGTTCTGAACCACAGAATCTAGTTCCAACTGGAAATTATCCTGGATGTGGATACTGCACTAATGGAGAAGATTGATGTTTGACTGGGCATCATCTTTGAGATGGTAGTAGTAAATCTCACTTAAAGTTACCAATGGGAATAAACCAGCCAGCGTAGACTAGTCAAGTTCTAGATAGACTGAAAGCTGAAGTCCAGAACCTTTAGTGCTGGACCCAATGAGATCTTACCCTTGTAAAAATAAGCATTTATAATCTTGTAATTCCATGAAGTTCCACAATATGAGCATATATTCCATGATCATAAATCTACCATTTTCCATTAATTCAATTTAATAATGGGAAAATCCCAGATGCAGCATCAAGGTCTGGAATTTCCACCTCTACGCATGCCAAGGATTTAACAGCTGCTCCAAATTTGAACATTGTTTAAGTATCCAGTGATTGTCACTAGCATCAGTGATTCCGTCACATTAGGATTTTCAATCAGAATTACAGCTAAGTAGGTATCATGAGGGCATTGACACTTCCATGCCATACCATGCAGCGTGTTATGTATGAATTTTACTTATATTATGTTGGCTTCTGCTCAGTGTGGATTTCTGTCTTTTGTCACGTTTGACTTGAATCTTTATTTTTCACCTCTTAAACAATACTCTGTAAGAGATAAGAAAAATGTAAAGTATTTCTGTGTCTATTGTACAAGTTTCACACATATGCAATATGTACGTCTGGTGACAGAAAGTACAAATAATCTAGGTTCCATGTTGTCAGACAAAGCATTACACGTCTTGCTAACTGCTAGGAGAATTCCAACAAGCCCTTTTTAGTAGATTAGATTACTTTACAGTGTGGAAACAGGCCCTTTGGCCCAACAAGTCCACACCGACCCGCCGAAGTGCAAACCACCCATACCCCTCCATTTATCCCTTACCTAACATTACGGGCAATTTAGCATGGCCAATTCACCTGACCTGCACATTTTTGGACTGTGGGAGGAAACCGGAGCACCCGGAGGAAACCCACGCAGACAGGGGGAGAATGTGCAAACTCCACACAGTCAGTCACCTGAGGCGGGAATTGAACCCGGGTCTCTGGCGCTGTGAGGCGGCAGTGCTAACCACTGTGCCACCGTGCCACCCACCAGCACGCATAGAGAGTGAACGAAAACAGGAATTGCTGGAAAAGCTCAGCAGGTCTGGCAGCAACTGCGAGAGAAATCAGAATTAGCATTTTGGTCATAGAATCACACAACGACGAACCAGACCCTTTGGTCCAACTGGTCCATGCGGAACATAATCCCAAACTAAACTAGTCCCACCTATCTGCTCCTGGCCCATATTTCTCCAAACCTTTCCCATTCATTTATGTAGCCAAATGTCTTTTAAACGTTGCAATTGTACCCACATCCATCACTCCCTCAGGAACTACATTCCACACATGAACCACCCTCTGTGTAAAAAAGTTGCCCCTCATGTCTTTTTAAATCTCTCTCCTCTCACCTAAAAAACATGCCCCCGAGTCTTGAAATTTCCCATCCTAAGGAAAGGGCAAGCACCATTAACTCTAAGCTCGAGTGACCCTTCCTCAGGTTGCTGCCAGACCTGCTGAGTTTTTCCAGCAATTTCTGGCTCTTCTGATTTATAGCATCCGCAATCCTTTCGGTTTGTATCATAGAGAGTGAGTTGGTGAGCTCTCCTACGAGTATTCCTTTGTGATCACTAGAAAGTAAAAGGGTGAGGCTGTGTTGCCAAACCACGGGCACGACAGGCTTATTACTGGAATAGAGGCACAGAAGGTGAACTAGGGAATGGCAGGCTGGTGCACCAGGATGTGAGAGGAATGAAACAGATCAGAGTGTCTTTGAGTATTATGTTACATCTTAAATCTCCAAGCCCACAGAGAGAGTGAGACCGCTATGAGAAATTGCATTGCGTGTGTTAAGACACCTTCGGAAATAACTGGACCCTGATCATGGACATAACACTGTGAAGTTGGGCCATATTTTTCACTCCATGAACGGCATGGTGTCTGTCCGTTTTTATTGGATCCTTTATATCATGTGCATCTGTCTATAAAACTACCCTGTACTGAGCACTGGTTATATTTGCTTTATCTTTTATACAGTACTGCTCTGTGTCTACTCTGTAACTTATGTAGGTTGTCTCATGTGAAATCTCTTCAATAAATAAATCAGCGTTTCAGATCTAGTTTTATTTTAGGTCTGTCATAAGAGAAAAAGACATTCTTTGCCTGGTTAGTTGGGATTTTGTGCTGATGTTTCTGTGTGAGCAGGTCACTGCTCCAGTGACATATACAGGCTACCATTCTGTGAGTGCAGTGTGTCTCAATGTCATTTCCCCATTATACGCAGTTAAGATGAATTGAAAAGTATTTGAGGCTATATTATACAAACCGATTAAAAGGATAAATTGTGCCAGAGCTGCAGATCTCTGCACTGGTATGTTCCATGCCTTGGTATTCTTTGATGACATCAGACAGCCTTTTGATGTGAGCAACAAAGAAGCATTTTCATCTTTGAGCAAATATGTTTCCACTGAAAGATTAAAAACTCATGACACTTTCCCTTATGAAAATTTTACTAACCTACTTTGTAGGTTTGCAATGAGTTTATCCATCTTCTATTACTCATCAATGAAGATATTTCTTTACACTGAAAGGACTTTTTAAAAACTGAATGCCTTAACTCTTTTAGCATATATAATTTAGGTTTATTTAAAGTGAGATAGAATGTTCATGGTATTTAAAAGTGCAAATTTCAAGCTGCTACCAGCACTTTAAAAAGCCCTTTGAAAATCAGTGTGACGTCTTTCTTTCATGTGGGATACTGCGGAAAAAAAGAACTGCCTCAGTTCATTCTTAGTTATCTTTTATTCCAAACTATTTCATTTTCTTTAATCTGGAGACAAAGGCACATACATTTTTCACACTGTACATGTGATTACTGGGAAGCAACATTAATGATCAGTCTGAATTTGCACCATTTCCCTTCATTTTCAAAAAATTATGATTTGAAAAATTGTCTTATTCGTGTTCAGGTCTTAATGATACTTTTGATAAATCGATTGATTCCTTAGATCCATTTTTCTAGGCCCTTTTAATTTTCTTCACTTCTGTTTTGGCAAGACTCCACTTACTATGTGGCGTACAATCCATGGAGGCTTGCTGAGTCATTTATGTGCTCATCATTCAGTGTCACTGGGTCAAAATCCTGGAACTTGCATCCTCATCATACTGTAGGTGTACCTATACCAGCTCTGAAGAAAAGTCATCTAAACTCTAAACGTCAGCTTGCTCTCTCTCCATGAATGCTGCCTGACCTGCTGTGACCTCCAGCAATTTTTGTTTTCAGTCCAGGTTCAGTACAGCATCTACTTTAACTTGCTCCTGTACCAGGTGGGTTGTAGTGGTTCAAGCAGGCAGTTTATCACCATGTTCTCAAGGGCAACTATAAATGCTGGACCAGCCTACAAAGTTCACATCCCATAAGTGAATGGAAAACCAACATTTCACGTGTTTGCGCTGACATCATAGAATCCCAGCAGTGTGGAAACAGGCCATTTGGCCCAACAAGTCCACATCGAACATCCCACCCAGACCCATCTCCCTACCCTGCAGTTCCCATGGCTAATGCATCTAAACTACACATCCCTGGACACTACTGGCAATTTAGCACGGCCAATCCGCCTTAGCTACACATCTTTGGACTGTGGGAGGAAACCGGAGCACCTGAAGGAAACCCATGCAGACACGGAGAGAATGTGTAAACTCCACATAGTCGCCCCTAAGGGTGGAATCAAAGGGTGGTTTCTGGTGCTGTGAGACAGCAGTGCTAACAACTGAGCCACCATGCTGCCCTATGGGTCCAATATCCTTGCTGGGAGATTTGCTTGTGCTGTTGGTTTAAGTTTAATCTAATTTGGCAGGGGGATCGGGCACGGAGTAGATGTTAAGTCAGGAAGGTCCAATCTGATGTAGAAGGAATGCTAGGACTGTCCAGTAGGTGGACAAGGCATGGGCAGAATAAAGTACATTGGAGGGGGGTGGTGTTGAGGAAGCTAAATTGTATCTACTTTAATGCAAAGAGTTTGACTGTTTAGGTGGATGAACTAAGAGCATTGATCAGCATGTTGGAATACGATAATGTTGCAGTCAGTGAGATGTTGTTGAAGGAAGGACAGGACCGACAGCTCAATGTTCCAGGGTGTAGAAGTTTCAGGTGTGATTGGGGGACTGGTTGGTGTGTATATGAGAGTTGGGGACACTGAATTATTAATAAAAGAAATCATTAGTGCAGTCCAGGAAGGGTGTTCATCTGGTCCATCTGGATAGAGCTTAAAAATAAAACACGGATGATTTGTTTTGCTCGGATTATACTACAGGACTCCCAACCGTCAGAGGAAAATTGAGAAGCCGATATGTAGGGGGAAAAAAGGTCAGAGAGAAACAGAGTTATAAGAAAAGGGGATTTCAAGTTTTCTATAATCATTACACAGGATCTGACAAACACAGACTGGCAGCAGTTACTTGCAGATAAATTTATATTTGGAAATATTTGGAGTTCAATTCAGAAAAATGTGAGGTGCTGCATTTTGGGAAAGCAAATCTTTCAGGACTTATACACTTAATGGTAAGGTCCTAGGAAGTGTTGCTGAACAAAGAGACCTTGGAGTGCAGGTTCACAGCTCCTTAAAAGTGGAGTCGCAGGTAGATAGGATAGTGAAGAAGGCATTTGATATGCTTTCCTTTATTGGTCAGAGTATTGAGTACAGGAGTTGGGAGGTCATGTTGCGGCTGTACAGGACATTGGTTAGGCCACTGTTGGAATATTGCGTGCAATTCTGGTCTCCTTCCTACCGAAAAGATGTTGCGAAACTTGAAAGGGTTCAGAAAAGATTTACAAGGATGTTGCCAGGGTTGGAGGATTTGAGCTACAGGGAGAGGCTGAACAGGCTGAGGCTGTTTTCCCTGGAGGGTCGGAGGCTGAGGGGTGACCTTATAGAGGTTTACAAAATTATGAGGGGCATGGATAGGGTAAATAGGCAAAGTGTTTTCTCTGGAATCGGGGAATCCAGAACTCGAGGACATAGATTTAGGGTGAGAGGAGAAAAATATAAAAGAGACCTACGGGGCAACGTTTTCACACAGAGAGTGGTACGTGTATGGAATGAGCTGCCAGAGGAAGTGGTGGAGGCTGGTACAATTGTAACATTTAACAGGCATTTGGATGGGTTTATGAATAGGAAGGGTTTGGAGGGATATGGACCGGGTGCTGGCAGGTGGGACTAGGTTGGGATATCTGGTCGGCATAGACGTGTTGGACCGAAGGGTCTGTTTCCATGCTGCACATCTCTATGACTCTATGACTCTATGAAAGTAGGAATCTTTTAAAAGTAGTACTGTGAGAATTCAGCATGTTCCTTTAAGAGTGAAGCACTAGGGCAGCAAGTTCAAGGAAGTCTAGATGCCAAGGGTACCATGAGTTTAAAAAAAAAGGGAGAAGTATATTTTGATGCAAAAATTGGTGGTTATTGAGGAAGGATATCAAAGGATACATCAGCACACTGGAAACATGGGGGAAGAAATGGGAGACGGGGTTTAATCTGAACAAGTGTGAAATGATTCATTTTAGGAAGTCAAATGCAAGAGGAAAGTACACAGTAAATAGCAGAAACTTTAGGAGCATTGATATGAAAAGGGATCTTCAGAGCAAGTCCATAGATCCCTGAAAGTGAACACGAGTTAAGAAGGTAGCACTGCAGCATGCTTGCTTTCATTGATCAGAGCATTGAGGATAAAATTTGCCAAGTCATGTTGCAGCTGTATACAAATTTATATATTGTGTGTGATTCTGGTCACCACACTATAGGAAGGATGTAGAAGTTCTGGAGCCGGTGGAAAAGAGGTTTACCAGGATGTTGCCTGAATTGGAGTGTCACGGTATAAAAGGAGAGGTTAGACAAACTTGGATTGTTTTCACAAGCAGGGAGACTGAAGGGGAATCTGATACAAGTGTATAAAATTATAAGGGGCGGGATAATCACAGTCTATTTCCTTAGGAGGAAATGCCAAATACTAGAGGGCATAGCTTTAAGGCGAGAGAGGGAAAACTTCAAGAAGAATGTAAGAGGCATTTTTTTTTCCACAGAGGGTGTTAGGTACCTGGAATACATTGCCTCAGGAGGTGACAGAAGCTGGTATCATAGCAACATTTAAGAGACATTTAGAAGACATATGAAATAAAGGGATACGGACCATGTTCAGGTAGATGGGATTACTTTAGAATGGCATCATAGTCAGCACAGACATGGTGGGCCGTAGGACCTGTTCCTGTGATGTACTCTTCTGTGTTCTATTTCAGGTACAATGCATTAAAACAGGGAAGCCCTTCTGAAGTTTAGAGAGTGTAGGGAGTTACTTAAAAAGGAAATCAGGAGGACGAAGAGGGGCCACAAAATATCTTTGGCAAATAGGATCAAGCAAAAATTTAAGGTTTTTTTATAAGTGTATGAAGAATAAATTGATTGCGAGGGAAAGAGTGGGACCTATTAATGATCAAAGGGACAATCTGAGTGTGGAGCCTGAGGATGAGTTGTTCAATGAACACCTCTCATCTGTATTTACAAAGGAGAAAGATATTTGGAGTTTCAGTTGGGATGGTAAAGTTCTAGAACACATTAAGATTATAAGGAGGAGATATTGGGTGGTTTAGCAGGCATAATGGTGCATAAATCCCAAAGGCTGATGAGATGTACCCCAGGCTGTTCATGAGATTTCTGGAGCCTTGACAGTGATATTTAATGCTTCATTGACTACAGGTGAAATGCTGGATAAGCCTGTTCAAGAAGGACTGCAGGGATAGGTCAGGCTATTACAGACCAGTTGATCTGGTGTCATTGGTAGAGAAAGAATTGGGAACAATTCTGAGAGACAGGAATAATCAACACTTGGAAAGGCAGGGATTTATGAGGGATATTCAGTACAGATGTGTTGAACAGAGATCCTAACTGACAAACTTAATTGAGATTTTTGAAAACGTGAATAAATATTTTGATGAGAGTAGTGCAGTTGTGATTTACATGGACTTCAGTGAAGCCTTTGACAAGGTCCCAGGTGCAAGGCTGCATCCAAAGGCAGGCCCCATGGGATCCAAGCAAATTGGCAAACTGGATCTAATACTGGCTTACACATAGAAAGCAAAGGGTGATGATGGAAGAATGTTTTTGATTGGAAGACTGTAAGCAACGGTGTGCCAAACAGATCGGTGCTGGGACATGCTGTTTTTTATGCACATTAACAAATTGGATATGAATGTATAAGATATAATTAGTAAGTTTGCAGACGACATGAAAATTGACCGTGTTGTTGATAGTGAGGCAAATGATCTCTGGCTACAGTCTGAAAATTGATATATTTGTAAATTGGGTAGAGCAATGTCAGATGGAATTTAATCCCTCACCCGTGGATGAGGTGTACCAAGGTTTCCAAAAGACCTTGGGCATGGTGCCACACAAGAGGCTGCTGCATAAATAAGGATGCATAGCATTATGGGTAAAGTATTTAATAAGTATGAGGTGATATATTTTTTGAGGTCCAATAAGGGAAGAATATAAACAATGAATGGTAGGTCCCTAGGGAGTATTGAAGAACGAAGGGACCTTGGGTGTATAGGTCCATACATCCCTGAAGGTGATAGCACAGGAAGACAAGGTGGGCAAGGAGGCATACAGGATGTCTTCCTTCATGAGCTGGGACTTAGATTACAGGAGCAAGGAATTCTCATCACAATGTTACAAAACATTGGTTAGGGCACGGGTGGAATACTGTGTGCAACTGGTCGCCGTACTATCGGAAAGACACGATTACACTGAAGATGGTGTGGAAGAGATTCACCAGGATATTGCCTGGGATGGAAAGTTTCAGTTAAGAGAAAGAGAATGGATAGGTTGGATTTGTTTTCCTTGCAACATTGGAAGTCTATTATCAAGGAAGAAATGGCAGGGAATCTCCATAGAAATTGTCCAGTTGGGCAGATGCAGCATGGCTTCATGAAGGGCAGGTCGCATTTAACAAATCTTTTGGAATTCTCTGAAGACATTACGAGCAAGGTGGATGATGGGGTCCCCATGGATGAGGTGTACCAAGGTTTCCAAAAGACCTTGGGCATGGTGGAGGCGAAGAGTGGGGATAAATGAGTGCTATTCTGGCTGGCAATCAGTGACTAGTGGTGTGCCTCAGGGATCGGTGTTGGGACGCAATTATTTATCATTTATATCGATAATGTGGAGTTGAGCACCATATGTAGGGTGTCAATGTTTGCAGATAACACTAAGATGAGTGGCAGACCAAAGTGTTCAGAGGACTGTGAAACTTTGCAGAAGAATATAAGATACATTGAATGAGTGGGCAAAGATCTGGCAGATGGAATACAATGTAAATAAATGTGAAATTTTCCATTTTGGTAGGGATAACAGTAAAAAGGATTATTACTTGAATGGTAAAAAGTTGTAGCATGCTGCTATGCAGAGGGACTTGGGTGTCCTTGTGCATGAATCACAGAGGGTTGGTCTGCAGGTACAAGAAGTATTTAGGAAGGTAAATGGAATTCTGTCCTTGATTGCTAAAAGGGTTGAGTTTAAAAGCAGGGAGGTTATGTTGCAGCTGTACAGGGTACTGGTGAGGCCACACCTGGAATACTGTGTGCAGTTTTAGTCTCCTTACTTAAGAAAGGATATACTGGCACTGGAGGAAGTGCAGAGGAAGTTCATTAGGTTGATTCTGGAGTTAACGGGAGAGACTGAGTAAGTTGGAATTATATTCATTGGAATTCAGAAGAATGAGGGGGGATCTTATGGAAACATATAAAATTATGAAGGGAATAGATAAGATAGAAATAGAGAGGATATTTCCACTGGCACATGAAGCTAGGACAAGAGGACATAGCCTTAGCATTAGAGGGAGCAGATTTAGGACTGAATTGAGAAGGAACTTCTTCACCCAGGGGGTTGTGAATCTGTGGAATTCCTTGCCCAGTGAAGTATTTGATATTACTGAACATTTTTAAAACTAAGGTAGATAATTTTTGAAACAATAAAGGAATTAAGGGTTATGGTGAGAGCGCAGGTAAGTGGAGCTGAGTCCAGGGAAAGATCAGCCAAGATCTTATTGAATGGCAGAGCAGGTTCGAAGGGCTAGAGGTCAAATCCTGCTCCTAGTTCTTTTATTCTTGTCTTCCAAGAGAGGAGGATGTGGCAGATCTGATTGTGGTATACAAAATTATGAGAGGCACAGACCAGATGGTGAGAATTTCTTCCCCATTGCAGGAATCTTCAAGATCACAGGGCATAGGTTTAAGGTGAAGAGAAAGTGGTTTCAAAGGAGATCTGAGAAAAATGATTTCCCACTCAGAGTGTGGTCGAAATATGGAATGTGCTGCCTGAGAGGGTGCTGGAAACAGGTACTCTTGCAGCATTTCAGAAGCATCTGGATAAATATTTGAAATGCAAGGTCATAGTAGACCAAGTGTGAGTAAATGGGATTTATTAGTGGGCAGAGACATAATGTACTGAAGGGCCTGCTTCTATGCTGTAATTAGATTAGATTACTTACAGTGTGGAAACAGGCCCTTCAGCCCAAAACGTCCATACCGACCCGCAACCCACCCATTCCCCTACATTTACCCAACGCTACGGGCAATTTAGCATGGCCAATTCACCTGACCTGCACATCTTTGGACTGTGGGAGGAAACCAGAGCACCCAGAGAAAACCCACGCAGACACGGGGAGAACATGCAAACTCCACACAGTCAGTCAGTCGCCTGAGTCGGGAATTGAACCCGGGTCTCTGGCGCTGTGAGGTAGCAGTGCTAACTACTGTGCCACCGTGCCACCCATAAATGATTAATCTTTAACAAGGAGGTAGTTTGGCTCCCACTGAAGTACATTTCCATGAGAGTCAAAAGTAAGTAAAATAAAGACAGAAGTCCCTGGATGATGAAAGGGATAGGGACTCAGATGAAGCAGAAAAGGAGGGAAAATGGCAGATTGTTAATGCAAGCAAGTACTGGTCTGATTATGGAAGGAATGTTTAAAAAGAAATAAAAGAGACAGGGTAAGTATGAAAAGAAACTGAAAAATAACCAAAAATGAAATCTAAAAATCTTTCAAACAGTAAAATAGTCAAAGGATGGGAGAGTGTGGCTAATGAAGAGACCTATTCATTGAGGAAGAGGAAATCTAACAATCCTATGGCAACAGCTAACACGTCCCCATCATCTAAGTAGCTATTAAAGCACTTTTTGTTTTTAAGATACAAAAAAGATTCTTTTGCATCTGTCTTCCCTGAGGAGAGGATGCTGCTAAAGTCATACTGAAAGCAGATGAGCTACAAAATGCTCTAAAAATTGATAAACCCAACTACTAGAAATGGTGGCTATTATGAAAGTTGTTAAGTCCTCAGGACAAGATGGGATGCATTGAAGGTTGCTGACAGAAGTAAGGGTGAAAATTGTGGTGGTGTTGGCAATAATCTTCAAATCCTGGTTTTGATATATAGGGTTGGAGAATTGCAAATGTACTCTCTTGTTGAAAACAGAGTGCAAAGGTAAGCCCAGTAACATCATATCCATCTGTCTAACCTCTATTTTCAGAAGGTTTTTAGACATGATAACCTTGGACACAATCAACCATCATTTGGAAAGCCACCTAAATTTATTGAAGGAAAATTATGTTTAATTAACTCGATCATCCTTTGAGGTAAGGGTTGAAGAGGCCAATGTGGTTGAATACAATGTACTTTCAAAAGGTTTTTGGCAATGAAGTGGGTGGCACGGTGACTCATTGGCTAGCACTGCTGCCTCACAGTACCGGGAACCTGTGCTTGATTCCCACCTTGGGCAACTGTCTGCGTGGAGTTTGCACATTCTCCCCGTGTCTGTATTGGTTTCCTCCGGATGCTCCAGTTTCCTCCCACATACTAAAATTGCCCATAGTGTTAGGTGCATTAGCTAGGGGAATGTGTCTGGGTGGGTTACTCTTCAGAGGGCTGGTGTGGACTTGTTGGGCCGTAGGGCCTGTTTCCATACTGTAGGGAATCTAATAACAGTCTTACCATCCCAACCCATGAAATGAAATGGATGGTGGTGGCATGGATTCATATCTGATGAGGCAATAGGAATCAGTGGTGAGCATTTAATTTTTCCAATAGGAGAAGGAGAGGTCAAGCTCCCAACAGATTGATACAAGGACTGACTTGGGTTTAGATGGTGTACGGGACACGATTACAATCGTTAAGAGTCATCGCAGGAACAGAAACCTGGTTTTAAGGATTCAAAGATGGACTTCCGAATAGGAAATATCCACAATCTATCCTCCCTTATCCAACTCTGATTTTTCCATTCTCTCCACAACATTTTTGCCTGGCTCAGCAAAACAGGAACTATTATCTACATCAATAATTGACAATTGCCTCTTCTTTCAGTCATCAATCTGATTCCAACCAGATGTTTATCCAGCTGATTTTTTTGGGGGAAGGACTTAATCCACCCAGCCTCAACTGTTTTTTGCTGGGAGTGTTATATGCACTTGCCTGTGAGAAAAGGCAAGATCATTACAGATTTCAATCCTGTTCAAAGCGCATGTCACATACAGTACACAGTTCAAGGTATACAGCTGCAAACTTGGCCACAGGCTTCTGAAGATTCCCCTCCAGCAACCAGACAGGAAATGGAATGCAGACTGTTCCCACGCATCCCAATGGTAACCAGACTGGAAGAGCGAAAGACAAGAGAGAAGACACAGGGTGATTCTCATGCAATAGAAAAGGACACAGACTTGTTTGTGATGATGTTTGCACAATTTGTGAATCAGATGCACGATTGCACTCTCAATACATTTCTTTCTATAGAGCTGAGATGCATTTTTTAAAAAAGGTTATACCATCTCCAATGCAGCAATAATATACAATGCAAATCAGGCTGGGTCTCTCAGTTTTAGTGACATTGATAGGAGAGAATGGGATGGTTGGTTGGGGGTACAGGTTGGTGGGGAGGGGGGGGGGTGTGATTGTGGAATGCAGGGGTGGTGTGGAGCAGAGGACACCTGTTTGTCTACATTTATCACCCTCATGTTGGGGAAACAGTAGCCAGTGTGTTCTCAAGTCTCCACCATTTTCTGTTAGTACCCCTCAGATGATAAAGTAGCAAGTTGAGTGAATATATGATATTCCCATGCTAACTGAAATATTTCGTGATGTCTAATAATAATCTCTGTTTACTTTGCTGGAGAATTAATTCTACCTGTGAGTTTACTGAAAGTACAGAGGAAGATCCTTGCCTTCCCATACCCCCGTTAATTGTATGACAAAGATTAAGGAATTGCAGCTGGCACGGTGGCTTAGTAGTTAGCACTGTTGCCTCATAGCGCCAGGGATCCAGGTTCGATTCCACACCTGGGTGACTGTCTGTGTGGAGTTTGCACATTCTCCCCATGTCTATATGGGTTTCCGTTGAGTTCTCCAGTTTCCTCCCACAGCCTAAAGACATGTAGGCGTGGTGGAAATGCAGGGATAGAAGGGGGTATGGTATTCTTTGGAGGGTCGATATGGGCTCAAAGGGCTGAATGGCCTGCTTCTGCACTGTAGGGATTCTATGAATGGCATCAATCAAAGCTACAAATCTAATGTCTTATCTTTCCACTGTGCAGAAAAAATGTTAGAAACATCCTGGCCTGTACAACATAATACAATCTTTGACATGAAATAAAAATGTTTCTCTTGCTAACACAACATCAAGAGAATCATAAAGTTTACCCTTCTTCATAAACATAAGAATCTGCTTAAAGCATGATTCTATGGGAAAGACTCTCTCAAAGTCTAACTACCGCTCTATCTATCATCAGATACCCTTGCAACCCATCATGTTGGCATACTCCATGTGTTTGGATATTATATAGGCATTGAAGGTTCTTTCAAAATGGAAAAAAACCTAAGGCATATCAGTGACAGATAATCCTTCATATAAAACATTATAAATATAGTTTTATAGCCAGCTGCAAAACAAAATGCTGAGGAATTCAAACACATGATGTGAGGATTAACTCTGGGAAAAATGAGGAGGGGGTCAGCTTAGCATTGTGACCATGTATCTTGAGGAACATTAACGATATGGTTCACTTAACCTGCAGCAAAATGTGGGATAATATTGATGTGTAGCACTGATGCACTGTTCTTATGGACTCTGCTGGAGAATTCATTTCATCTGTGAACTAATCAAATAATACCTTAGCTCTGCTGATCTGTCTTGCAGCTGCTTAGGGCCATTCTGTTAAAAGAGTTCACAATATAATTGACTACTTTGCAAAGTCGGCGTGCCAAGCACAAGTATAGTAATACCTTCTAAACAAGCACAAAGTTGTGAATTCTGTTGCCAAAATATTCCCTTTGAACAATGCTGGAAACTTACCTTGAACTTTATCGTAATATTTTGAACGTTTCTTCCTCAATTCTCCTCCTTTTTTGCTAAAAGAAAGAAGGACTTGCCACTTATAAAGTGTAGTAGAAAGTGAGGACTGCAGATGCTGGAGATCAGAGTCAAGAGTGTGGTGCTGGAAAAGCACAGCAGGTCAGGCAGCATCCGAGGAGCAGGAGAATCAACGTTTCAGGCAAGACCCTTTCATCAGGAAGTGTACTGATAAAGTGTACATCAACATCTCTAGACAACTCAAAAGAACATTGCAGTTGACAAGATATTAGCAAAATACCATTGCATTGATATTGTTTAATGTAGGAAGGGAAACAGTTAATTTACTTACAAAAAAATCATACAGGCGGGAAGATGATAATGAAGGAACAGAAAATGTCAATGCTCAGCAATACAGGCAGTATCTGTGGTGAGAGAAGATGGCCTCTGATCAGAAACAGAAAAAGCTGGTGATGGAGCAAGTTTTGAGCAAGTATAGATGCAGGGAAAATGGAGGTGGAATGAAAGAACTGAAACAAAGTTAAGTGATAAAGAGGAACTTGGGTGAAATTTATTGACCGAAGAATTGATAAAGTAAAATCCTGAGAGGTAGAAAACAATAGATGATTGAGAATAGTTAGAAATGACAATGGCAGAATCACTGAAAAGAAAGGTCACGTTGAATCTGCGAGTTACCTGGAGGAAGAATGCCTCATCTTCCACCTTGGGACCCTGCAACCACACGGGGATTAATGTGGATTTCACTAATTTTCATATTTCTCCTCCCCTCACTTTACTCCAGTCCCAAGCCTCCAACTCGGCACCGCCCTCTTGAACTGTCCATCGTCTTTCCCATCTATCCCCTCCACCCTCCTCTCTGACCTATCACCTTCTCCCCTACATTCATCCACCTCCTACATTCTCAGCTACCTTGCCCATAGCCCCAACCCCCTCCCACTTATCTCTCTGCACCTGCGACCCACAAACCTCATTCCTGAAGAAGAGCTTATGCCCAAAACGTTGATTCTCTTGCTGCTTGGATGCTGCCTGACCTGCTGTGATTTTCCAGCACCACACTCTTCAACAATAGCACAATCATTACCAACCACCTTTATCAAAAAAAGGGTACAGTTCTTATGACTCAACACTGAAAAGGTTTAATTGAAAGACATTGGATAGAATATACTTCTACAGGAGGTCAAAAGAGTAAGAGGGAAAAAAATAAATAATTGGATGAATTTGCCTAAGAACCTCGTCCCCATTCTCAGCACCACTGCAATTAAATGCTGGATGAGAATGATCAACTTACTTGACTGGAGAAATGTTTTACATTTTATTCTTTGGTCTTAGTTTTTGGACCAAGTTTGTCATTTAAACCTGTTTCAGAAAGTGGCAGCACGCTCAGCTCTTTCAAGGTCATCTGGCTTGACTTCCATTGCAGCTAGTGGAAAATGCAAAGTGCAGACAGCCGTTTTTAAAGATTGTGTTTGTGAATCTCTTGCATCTCTGTGCACCTAACCCTGGAGTGAAGATCGTAGCATCATCGAGGTCTACGGCACTGATAAAGGCTCTTCAGCCCATCAAGTCTGCACCAATCGAAAGCAACCACTTGACTATTCAAATCCCATTTTCCAGTCCTTGACCCTTGGTCTTATATGCCTTGACATTGCAAGTGCACTGATTAAATGTTATGAGGGTTTCTGCATCTACTGCCCTAACAGACATGGAGTTTCAGATTCTCACCAGCCTCTGGTTAAGAAAGTTTATCCTCATATCCCCTTTAAATCTTCTGCCCCTTGCCTTAAATCTCGTCCATATCCGTCCATCAAGGGGAATAGTTTCTTCCTGTGAGCCCTGTCTATGCCCCTCATAATTTTATACATCTCAATCATGTCCCCTCTCAATTTCCTTTGTTTTAAGAGAAAAAACTCCCCAGTCCAAGCTCCTCATAATTAAAACTCTTTCATCAGGTAACATCCTGATAAATCCCCGCTGCATTTTTTCCAGTACAGTCTGGATTCCAGAATTGTAGACAATGTTCTAGATGTGGTCCATCCAACATTTTATATTGTTTCAACACAACGCTCCAATCTTAATCTGAATGCCTTGTCCAATAAAGGAAAGTATCCCAAAAGTCACATTAACCACTTTATCCACCTGTCCTTCTATCTTAAGGGACCAACGCACGTGCACACCAAAGTCCCTCTGTTCCTCACAGCTTTCCAGGGTCTGACTGTTCATCATGTATTCTCTAGCCTTGTTTATCCTGCAAAGTGCATCACTTCACACTTATCAGGGTTGAATTCCATTTTGCTCCTGATCAGCCCCTCTCTACCCTCTTGTATCCTCCTCATTATCAGTTGTCATCCCAACAACTTTTGTGTCATCAGTGAACTTACTGATTAACCTCCCTAAAGGCCTGTAAAATGTAGGAGTTATGCTCAGTGAGGTCAGAATGGAAGTGGATGGAGAATTCAAATGATAGATGATAGAACATTCAGACTTGCATATACAAAATGAACATAGGTGTTCTGTGAGTCAATCACTGAACTGAATTGGACTTCTTCATTCAGAAGACATCATCATTAGTTTTTTTTATTTACTCATGGGATGTGGCCAGCTTTAATTGCCCATCCTGAGTTGCCCTTGAGAAGGTGATGGTGAGCTGCCTTCTTAAACTGCCACAATCCAGTGGTGTAAACACATCCATAATAAAGAAGTCATAGTTTCAGAGGACCATAGGGCTGCTCTCTCATTTGCGAGAGAGACAGTGACAGCGGTTTAACCTGAGGGCCACTATGCCTCAGGTAAGGGGAGAGGTTGAGAAGATGGAACATTCATTGTGATCTTAGTTGGTGAGTCGAGAGGTGAGTTGCTCGTCAGCTTCTGATGCTCCAGGGAAAACAGCCCCAGTCGATTCAGCCTCTCCCTGTAGCTCAAACCCTCCAACCCTGGCAACATCTTTCTAAGTCTTTTCCGTAGCCTCTCAAGTTTAACAACATCTTTCTGATAGAAGGGCAACCAGAATTGTACACAATATTCTAAAAGTGGCCTCTCCAAGGTGCTGTACAGCTGCAACGTGGAATCCCAACTCCTCTACTCAATGATTTGGAGGTGCTGGTGTTGGACTGGGGTGTACAAAGTTAAAAATCACACAACACCAGGTTATAGTCCAACAGGTTTAATTGGAAGCACACTAGCTTTCGGAGTGAGGTCCTTCAAAGTTCCAGGAAAAAAGCCCTTCAATGGGCTTTTGCCTAAAACATTGATTCTCCAGCTCCTCAGATGCTGCCTGACCTGCTGTGCTTTTCCAACACCACACTCCTGACTCTGATCGCCAGCATCTGCAGTCCTCACTTTCTCCTTCTTCACTATCCTGTCTCCCTGTGACTCTACTTTCAAGGAACTATGCACCTGCACACCACGGCCTCTTTGTTTGGCAACACCCCCAGGGGCCCGACCACTAACTGCCCTGATTTGCTTTATCAAAATCCAACACCTTGCATTTATCGAAATTAAACTTGATCTGCCACTCCTCAGCACATTGACCCATCTGATCAAGATCCCGATATACTCTGAGGTGACCTTCTTCACTGTCCACGAGACCACTAGTTTTGGTATCACCTGCAAACTTACTAACCATTTCTGCTATATTCAAATCCAAATCATTCATATAAATGACAAAAAGCAGTGAAGCCAGTGCTGATCTCTGCAGCACCCAGCAGGTCACAGGCCTCCAATCTGAAAAGCAACCCTCTTTCCCACCCTCTATCTCCTACAATCAAGTCAATTTTGTATCCAACTGACCAGCTTCCCCTGGATCCCACGTGATCTAATCTTGCGAACGAATCCAGCATGTGGAACCTTGTCACGCGCTTTACTGAACTCTATGTAGACAATGTTTATAACTCTGCCTTCATCAAACTTCTTTCTCATCTCTTCAGAAACCTCATTCAAGATAGTGAGACATGACTTCCCATGCACAAAGCCATGTTGAACATCCCTAATAATTCCTTGCATTTCCAAATGTATATAAATCCGGTCCATCAGAATTCCTCTAACAACTTGCTCACCACTGACTAAAGCTCATCGGTTTATAGCTCCCATGCTTTTCCTTAAGGCCTTTCTGAAATAGTGGCACCACACATTAGTCAACCTCCAGTCTTCCGGCAACTCACGTGTGGCTATCAATAAAGGGTTGAAGAGGCTGTTCTGGAATGATTGATTCTATGACTGATGGGTGCACAATGGACAGAACCATTATAACAGAAAACGTCAGCATGGAGGGCCAATATTGCAATAAATATATTTCTTAATCAATCCCTCAGTCAACATATCTTCTATCAACAGTTCCACAATAACAGGGAGAATTAAAGTGTATGTCAATTTGCAAAAAATGAGTTTATTGTTGAAATTTATTCTGAGATCTTTTTTGATCAATCTGTGATGAAACAACCCTGGAACAGCTGAGACTTGAAATGATGATTCTGACACAGAGGTAAGGACAGTAACAGTGCATTACAAGAGACAAGTATACACTAATAAAATAACTGAAACAATGAGGCCAGTCTTTTAATTGTCCAATTGTCAACATTGTTAAAGTACTAATTAATAAATTATCCAAAGCCTTTGAATTCCATGCAATCGTGACAATTAATTCATATCCTTGTGCTCACATTTCTGACATTAATGCAATACACTCTAATCTGCACTGTGTCACTGTGATGCTGACTACACGATGGTCTATTCCGACACTGTGTCACTGTGATAATGATTGCAGGATGGTCTATCCCCACACTGTGTCACTGTGATACAGACTGCAGGATGGTCTATCCCCGCAGTGAGTCACTGTGATAGGGACTGCAGTATGGTCTATCAGAGCACAGTGTCTCTGTGATACAGACTGCAGGATGGTCTATCCCCGCACTGGATCACTGTGACACTAACTCCAGGATGGTCTATTCCCGCACTGTGTCACTGTGATACTGACTGCAGGATAGTCTATCACTGACTGTGTCACTGTGACACTAACTGCAGGATGGTCTATCACTGCACTGTATCACTGTGATACTGACTGCAGGATGGTCTTTCCCCACACTGTGTCTCTGTGATACAGACTGCAGGATGGTCTATCCCCACACTGTGTCTCTATGATACAGATTGCCGGATGGTCTATCCCCACACTGTATCACTGCGATACTGACTGCAGGATGATCTATCCCCACACCGTGTCTCTGTGATACTGGCTGCAGTATGGTCTATCCCCACACTCTGTCATTGAGATGCTGACGGCAGGATGGTCTTTCCCTGCAATGTGTCACAGTGATGCTGACTGCAGTTTGGTCTATCACTGCAATGTGTCACTGTGATACTGACTGCAGGATGGTCTATCATTACACTATGTCACTGTGATGCTGACTGCAGGATGGTCTTTCCCCACACTGTGTCATTGTGATGCTGACTGAAGGATGGTCTATCCCTACACTGTGTCACTGTGAAACTGACTACAGGATGGACAATTACTGACACTGTGGCACTGTGATACTGACTGCAGGTTGGTCTGTCACTGCACTGTGTCTCTGTGATGCTGACTGCAGCAAGGTCGAACATAGCACAGTGTCACTGTGATACGGACTACAGGACGGTCCATCCCCGCACTGCGTAACTGTGATGCTGACTGCAGGATGGTCTATCACTGCACAGTGTCTCTGTGATACTGACTTCAGGATGTTCTATCCCCGCACTGCGTCACTATGATACTGACGGCAGGATGGTCTATCCCTACATTGTGTCACTGTGATGCTGACGGCAGTATGGTCTATCCCCGCACTGTGTCATTGTAATGCTGACTGCAGTATGGTCTATCCCTACACTGTGTCACTGTGATGCTGACTGCAGAATGGTCTATCCCTGCACTGTCTCACTGCGATACTGAGTGCAGCAAGGTCGATCAAACCACAGTGTCACTGTGGTACTGACTACAGGAAGGTCTATCCCCGCACTGTGTCATTGTGATACTGACTGCAGGATGGTCTATCCCCGCACTGTGTCATTGTGATGCTGACTGCAAGATAGTCTCGCCCTTCTGCCCGAAACGTCGATTCTCTTGCTCCTTGGATGCTGCTTGACCTGCTGCACTTTTCCAGCAATACATTTTCAGCTCTGATCTCCAGCATCTGCAGTCCTCACTTTCTCCTGCAGGACGGTCTATCCCTACACTGTGTCATTGCGATGCTGACTGCAGGAAGGTCTATCCCGACACTGTGTCATTGCGATGCTGACTGCAGGATGGCCTATCCCTACACTGTGTCATTGTGATGCAGACTGCAGGATGGTCCATCCGCACACCGTGTCACTGTGATAATGATTGCGGGATGGTCTATCCCCGCACCATATCATTGTGATGCTGACTGCAGGATGGTCTAACCCCACACTGTGTCATTGTGATGCTGACTGCAGGATGGTCTATCCCCACACTGTGTCATTGTGATACTGACTGCAGAGTAGTCTATCACTGCACTGTGTCACTGTGATACTTTCTGCAGGATGGTCTATCCACGCACTGTGGCATTGTGATGCTGACTGCAGGATGGTCTATCTCTGCACTGTGTCACTGTGATGCTGACTTCAGGATGGTCTATCTCTGCACTGTGACACTGTGACAATGACTGCAGGATGTTCTATCCATACACTGTGTCACTGTAATACTGACTGCAGGATGATCAATCCACGCACTGTGTCACTGTGATGCTGACTGCAGGATGGTCTATCTCTGCACTGTGACACGGTGATGCTGACTGCAGGATAGTCTATCCCTGCACTGTGTCACTGTGATGCTGACTGCAGGATAGTCTATCCCTGCACTGTGTCACTGTGATGCTGACTGCAGGATGGTCTATTTCTGCACTTAGACACTGTGACAATGACTGCACGGTGTTCTATCCCCACACTGTGTCACTGTAATACTGACTGCAGACTGGACTATCCCCGCACTGTGTCACTGTTATACTGACTGCAGGGTGTCCTAATCCCGCACTGTGTCACTGTGATGCTGACTGCAGGAAGGTCTATCACTGCACTGTGTCACTGTGATGCTGACTGCAGGGAGGCCTAATCCCGTACTGTGTCAGTTGATGCTGACTGCATGATGGTCTATCACTGCACTGTGTCACTGTGATACTTACTGCAGGTTAGTCTATACCGCACTTTGTCACTGTGATGCTGACTGCAGAATGGTCTATCCCAATACTGTGACACTGTGATACTAACTGCAGGATGGTCTATTGTCGCACTGTGTCACAGTGATGCTGACTGCATGATGGTCTATCCCTACAGTGTCTCACTGCGATACTGACTGCACGATGTTCTATCCATACACTGTGTCACTGTGATACTGACTGCAGGATGGTCTATCCCCACTCTCTGACACTGTGATGCTGACTGCAGGATGGTCTATCACTACACTGTGTCACTGTGATACTGACTGCAGGATGGTCTATCCCCACTCTGCGTCACTGTGATACTGACTGCACGGTGTTCTATCCATACACTGTGTCACTGTGATTCTGACTGCAGGATGGTCTATCCCTGCACTGTGTCACTGTGATGCTGACTGCAGGATGGTCTATCTCTGCACTGTGACACTGTGACAATGACTGCATGATGGTCTATCACTACACTGTGTCATTGTGATGCTGACTACAGGGTGGTCTATCCCCGCACTGTGTTACAGTGATGCTGACTGCATGATGGTCTATCACTACACTGTGTCATTGTGATGCTGACTACAGGGTGGTCTATCCCCGCACTGTGTTACAGTGATGCTGACTGCATGATGGTCTATCACTACACTGTGTCACTGTGATACTGACTGCAGGATGTTCAATCCATACACTGTGACACTGTGATATTGGATACAGGGTGGTCTATCCCCGCACTGTGTCACTATGATGCTGACTGCAGGATGGTCTATCACTACACTGTGTCACTGTAATACTGTCTACAGGATGGTCTATCCCCGAACTGCGTCACTGTGATGCTGACTGCAGGATGGTCTATCCCCACTCTCTGACACTGTGATGCTGACTGCAGGATGGTCTATCACTGCACTGTGTCACTGTGATACTGACTGCAGGATGGTCTATCCCTGCACTGTTTCACTGTGATGCTGACTGCAGGATTGTCCATCCCTACACTGTGTCACTGTGATACTTACTGCAGGTTAGTCTATACCGCACTGAGTCACTGTGATACTGACTGCAGGATGGTCTATCCCTGCACTGAGTCACTGTGATATTGACTGCAGGTTAGTCTGTCCACGCACTGTGTCACTGTGATGTTGACCTCAGGATGGTCTATCCCAACACTGTGTCACTGTGATACTAACTGCAGGATGGTCTATCTTCGCGCTGTGTCACATTGATGCTGACTTCAAGATGGTCTATCACTTCACTCTGTCACTGTGATGCTGACTGCAGGATTGTCCATCCTTACACTGTGTCACTGTGATACTGACTGCAGGTTAGTCTATACCTCACTTTGTCACTGTGATGCTGACTGCAGAATGGTCTATCCCAATACTGTGTCATTGTGATACTAATGCAGGATGGTCTATTGTCGCACTGTGTCACAGTGATGCTGACTGCATGATGGTCTATCCCTACACTGTCACTGCGATACTGACTGCAGGATGTTCTATCCCTACACTGTGTGACTGTGATGCTGACTGCAGGATGGTTTATCCCCACTCTCTGACACTGTGATGCTGACTGCAGGATCGTCTATCACTACACTGTGTCACTGTGATACTGACTGCAGGATGGTCTATCCCCACTCTCTGTCACTGTGATACTGACTGCAGGATGTTCTATCCCCACACTGTGTCACAGTGATGCTGACTGCAGGATGGTTTATCCCCGCACTGAGTCACAGTGATGCTGACTGCAGGGTGGCCCAATCCCGCACTGTGTCACTGTGATAGAACATAGAACATAGAACACAGAACAATACAGCACAGAACAGGCCCTTCGGCCCACAATGTTGTGCCGAACTTCTAACCTAGATTAAGTACCCATCCATGTACCTATCCGAATGCCGCTTAAAGGTCGCCAATGATTCCGACTCTACCACTCCCACGGGCAGCGCATTCCATGCCCCCACCACTCTCTGGGTAAAGAACCCACCCCTGACATCTCCCCTATACCTTCCACCCTTCACCTTAAATTTATGTCCCCTTGTAACACTCTGTTGTACCCGGGGAAAAAGTTTCTGACTGTCTACTCTATCTATTCCTCTGATCATCTTATAAACCTCTATCAAGTCACCCCTCATCCTTCGCCGTTCCAACGAGAAAAGGCCGAGAACTCTCAACCTATCCTCGTACGACTTCCTCTCCATTCCAGGCAACATCCTGGTAAATCTTCTCTGCACCCTCTCCAAAGCTTCCACATCTTTCCTAAAGTGAGGCGACCAGAACTGCACACAGTACTCCAACTGTGGCCTAACCAAAGTCCTGTACAGCTGCAACATCACTTCACGTCCATCCCTACACTGTGTCACTGTGATACTGACTGCAGGTTAGTCTCTACCGCACTTTGTCACTGTGATGCTGAGTGCAGAATGGTCTATCCCAATACTGTGTCATTGTGATACTAATGCAGGATGGTCTATTGTCGCACTGTGTCACAGTGATGCTGACTGCATGATGGTCTATTGTCGCACTGTCTCACTGCGATACTGACTGCAGGATGTTCTATCCATACACTGTGTCACTGTGATGCTGACTGCAGAATGGTCTATCACTACACTGTGTCACTGTAATACTGTCTACCGGATGGTCTATCCCTGCACTGAGTCAATGTGATACTGACATCAGGATGATCTATCCTCGCACTGTGACACTGTGATGCTGACTGCAGGTTAGTCTATCCCCGCACTGAGTCAATGTGATACTGACATCAGGATGGTCTATCCTCGCACTGTGACACTGTGATACTGACTGCAGGATGGTCTATCCTCGCACTGTGACACTGTGATACTGACTGCAGGATGGTGCATCCTCGCACTGTGTCACTTTGATGCTGACTGCAGGGTGGTCTGTCATTACACTGCGTCACAGTGATGTTGACTGCAGTGTTGTCTATCACTGCAGTGTCACTGTGAAGCGGAACGCAGGATGGTCTTTCACCGCACTGTGTCGTTGTGATGCTGATTTCAGGATGGTCTATCCCCACATTGTGTGACTGTGATGCTGACTGCAGGATGGTCTATCCCTGCACTGTGTCACTGTTATACTGACTGTAGGGTGGTCTATCCCTGCACTGAGTCACTGTGATATTAACTGCAGGTTAGTCTGTCCACGCACTGTGTCACTGTGATGTTGACCTCAGGATGGTCTATCTCAACACTGTGTCACTGTGATACTAACTGCAGGATGGTCTATCTTCGCGCTGTGTCACATTGATGCTGACTTCAGGATGGTCTATCACTTCACTCTGTCACTGTGATGCTGACTGCAGGATTGTCCATCCCTACACTGTGTCACTGTGATACTGACTGCAGGATGGTCTATCCCTGCACTGTTTCACTGTGATGCTGACTGCAGGATTGTCCATCCTTACACTGTGTCACTGTGATACTGACTGCAGGTTATCTATACCTCACTTTGTCACTGTGATGCTGACTGCAGAATGGTCTATCCCAATACTGTGTCATTGTGATACTAATGCAGGATGGTCTATTGTCGCACTGTGTCACAGTGATGCTGACTGCATGATGGTCTATCCCTACACTGTCTCACTGCGATACTGATTGCAGGATGTTCTATCCCTACGCTGTGACACTGTGATGCTGACTGCAGGATGGTCTATCCTCGCCCTGTGTCACTGTGATGCTGACTGCAGGTTAGTCTATCCCCGCACTGAGTCAATGTGATACAGACATCAGGATGGTCTATCCCTTCACTGTGACACTGTGATACTGACTGCAGGATGGTGCATCCTCGCACTGTGTCACTTTGATGCTGACTGCAGGGTGGTCTATCATTACACTGCGTCACAGTGATGTTGACTGCAGTGTTGTCTATCACTGCAGTGTCACTGTGATGCGGAACGCAGGATGGTCTTTCACCGCACTGTGTCGTTGTGATGCTGATTTCAGGATGGTCTATCCCTACACTGTGTGACTGTGATGCTGACTGCAGGATGGTCTATCCCTACACTGTGTCACTGTGATACTGACTGCAGGATGGTCTATCCCTTCACTGTGTCACTGTGATACTGACTGCAGGATGGTCTATCCCTGCACTGTGTCACTGTGATATTGACTGCAGGTTAGTCTGTCCACGCACTGTGTCACTGTGATGTTGACCTCAGGATGGTCTATCCCAACACTGTGTCACTGTGATACTAACTGCAGGATGGTCTATCTCTGCACTGTGTCACTGTGATGCTGACTTCAGGATGGTCTATCTCTGCACTGTGACACTGTGACAATGACTGCAGGGTGTTCTATCCATACACTGTGTCACTGTAATACTGACTGCAGGATGGTCTATCCCCACACTGTTTCACTGTGATACTGACTGCAGGATGGCCTATTCCCACACTGTGTCATTGTGATGCTGACTGCAGGATGGTCTATCCCCACACCGTTTCACTGTGATGCTGACTGCAGGATGGTCTATCCCCACACTGTGTCATTGTGATACTGACTGCAGGATTGTCCATCCCTACACTGTGTCATTGTGATACTTACTGCAGGTTAGTCTATACCCGCACTTTGTCACTGTGATGCTGATTGCAGCATGGGTCTATCTCAATACAGTGTCACTGTGATACTAACTGCAGGATGGTCCATTGTCGCACTGTGTCACAGTGATGCTGACTGCAGGATGGTCTATCCCTGCACTGTGTCACAGTGATGCTGACTGCAGGATGGTCTATCCCTGCAGTTTGTCACTGTGATGCTGACTGCAGGATGAGTCTATCCCAATACAGTGTCACTGTGATACTAACTGCAGGATGGTCTATTGTCGCACTGTGTCACAGTGATGCTGACTGCAGGATGGTCTATCACTACACTGTGTCACTGTGATGCTGACAGCATGATGGTCTATCACTGCAATGTGTTTCTGTGATACTGACTGCAGGATGGTCTATCCCTACACTGTGTCACTGTGATACTGACTGCAGGGTGTTCTATCCATACACTGTGTCACTGTAATACTGACTGCAGGATGGTCTATCCCTGCACTGTGTCACTGTGATGCTGACTGCAGGATGGTCTCTCCCTACACTGTGTCACTGTGACAATGACTGCAGGGTGTTCTATCCATACACTGTCGCACTGTGATACTGACTGCAGGATGGCCTATCCCCGCACTGTGTCATTGTGATGCTGACTGCAGGATAGTCTATCCCCACACTGTGTCACTATGATACTGACTGCAGGATTGTCCATCCCTACACTGTGTCATTGTGATACTTACTGCAGGTTAGTCTATACCCTCACTTTGTCACTGTGATGCTGATTGCAGGATGGGTCTATCCCAATACAGTGTCACTGTGATACTAACTGCAGGATGGTCTATTGTCGCACTGTGTCACAGTGATGCTGACTGCAGGATAGTCTATCCCTGCACTGTGTCACAGTGATGCTGACTGCAGGATGGTCTATCCCTGCAGTTTGTCACTGTGATGCTGACTGCAGGATTGGTCTATCCCAATACAGTGTCACTTTGATACTAACTGCAGGATGGTCTATTGTCGCACTGTGTCACAGTGATGCTGACTGCAGGATGGTCTATCCCTACACTGTGACACTGTGATGCTGACTGCAGGATGTTCAATCCATACACTGTGTCGCTGTGATATTGACTACAGGGTGGTCTATCCCTACACTGTCTCACTGTGATGCTGACTGCTGAATGGTCTATCCCCGCACTGTGTCACTGTGATGCTGACGGCAGGATGGTCTATCACTACACTATGTCACTATGATTCGGAGATGCCGGTGTTGGACTGGGGTGTACAAAGTTAAAAATCACACAACACCAGGTTATAGTCCAACAGGTTTAATTGGAAGCACACTAGCTTTCGGAGCGACGCTCCTTCATCAGGTGATTCCTGTGATTCATCAGGTGAATCACCTGATGAAGGAGCGTCGCCTCCGAAAGCTAGTGCTTCCAATTAAACCTGTTGGACTATAACCTGATATTGTGTGATTTTTAACAGTGTCACTATAATAGTGTCTACAGGATGGTCTATCCCCACACTGTATCACTGTGATGCTGACTGCAGAATGGTCTATCCCTACACTGTGTCACTGTGATACTGACTGCAGGTTAGTCTATCCCCGGACTTTGTCACTGTGATGCTGACGGCAGGATGAACTATCCCATTACTGTATCACTGTGATACTGACTGCAGAATGGTCTATCCTGACACTGTGTCACTGTGATACTGGCTGCAGGATGGTCTATCCCCGCATTGTGTCACTGTGATGCTGACTGCAGGATGGTATATCCCCGCACTGTGTCACTGTGATGCTGACTGCAGGATGGTCTATCCCCACACTCTGTCACTGTGATGCTGACTGCAGGATGGTCTATCACTACACTGTCTCACTGTGATACTGACTGCACGATGGTCTATCCCTACACTGTCGCACTGTGATACTGACTGCAGGATGGTCTATCCCCGCATTGTGTCACTGTGATGCTGACTGCAGGATGGTCTATCCCCGCACTGTGTCACTGTGATGCTGACTGCAGGATGGTCTATCACTACACTGTGTCACTGTGATACTGACTGCAGGCTGGCCTGACCCCACACTGTGTCACTGTGATACTGACTGCACGCTGGTCTATTACTGCATTGTGACACTGTGATACTGACTGCACGATGGTCTATCCCTACACTGTCTCACTGTGATGCTGACTGCAGGATGGTCTATGCCCGCACTGTGTCACTGTGATGCTGACTGCGGTATGGTCTATCCCCACACTCTGTCATTGTGATGCTGACGGCAGGATGGTCTATCCCCGCAATGTGTCACAGTGATGCTGCCTGCAGGATGGTCTGTCATTACACTATGTCACTGTGATGCTGACTGCAGGGTGGTCTCACTGTGCACTGTGTCACTGTGATACTGCCTGCAGGATGGTCTATCCCTACACTGTGTCACTGTGATACTGACTGCAGGGTGGTCTACCCCAACACTGTTTCACTGCAATACTGACTGCAGGATAGTCTATCCCTACACACTGTCACTGTGATACTTACTGCAGGGTGGTCTAGCCCTACACTGTCTCACTGTGATACTTACTACAGGATTGTCTACCCCTCCACTGTGACACTGTGATACTGACTGCAGGATGCTCTATCACTACACTGTGTCATTGTGATGCTGACTGCAGGATTTTCTATCCCCGCACTGTGTCACTGTGATGCTGACTGCAGGGTGGTCTATCCACACACTTTGTCACTGTGATACTGGTTGCAGTATGGTCTATCCCTACCCTGGGTCACTGTGATACTTACTGCAAGATTGTATATCCTAACACTGTTTCACTGTGATACGTACTGCAGGATAGTCTATCCCTACACTGTGACACTGTGATACTTCCAGCAGGATCGTCTATCACTTCACTGTGTCACTGTGATACTGGCTGCAGTATAGTCTATCCCTACACTGACTCACTGTGATACTTACTGCAGGATGGTCTATCACTGCACTGTGTCACTGTGATACTGACTGCAGAATGGTCTACCCCTACACTGTGTCACTGTGATGCTGACTGCAGGATGGTCTAGCCCGCTACGTCTCAATGTGATACTGGCTGCAGGATGGTCTAACTGTGCACTGTGTCACTGTGATACTGACTGCAGGGTGGTCTACCCCTACACTGTGTCACTGTGATACTGACTGCAGGATGGTCTATCCCACAATGTGTCACTCTGATTCTTACTGCACGATGATCTATCACTGCAGTGTGTCACTGTGATACTTTTACTGCAGGATTGTCTTTCCTAACACTGTTTCAATGTGATACTTACTGCAGGATAGTCTATCCCGACACTGTGTCACTGTAACACTGACTGCAGGATTGTCTATCCCTACCCTGTGTCACTGTGATACTGGCTGCAAGATGGTCTATCCCTACACTGTGTAACTGTGATGCTGACTGCAGGATTGTCTATCCCTACCCTGTGTCACTGTGATTCTTACTGCAGGATGGTGTATCCCTACACTGTGTCACTGTGATACTTCATGCATGTTGGTCTATCACTACACTGTGTCACTGTGATTCTTACTGCAGGAGGGTCTATCACTGCATTGTGTCACTGTGATGCTGACTGCAGCATTGTCCATCCCTACACTGTGTCACTGTGAAGCTGACTGCAGGATGGTCTAGCCCCGCTCTGTGTCACTGTGATACTGGCTGCAGGATGGTCTATCCCTACACTCTGACACTGAGAGACTTACTGCAGGATGGTCTATCACTACACTCTGTCACTGAGAGGCTGACTGCAGCATTGTCTACCCCTACACTGTGTCACTGTGATACTGGCTGCAGTTTGGTCTATCCCTACACTGTGTCGCTGCGATACTTACTGCAGGATTGTCTTTCCCAACACTGTCTCACTGATACTTAATGCATGTTGGTCTATCACTGCACTGTGTCACTGTGATCCTGACTGCAGATGGTCTATTCCGACACTGTGACACTGTGATACTGACTGCAGGATGGTCTATCCCTACACTGTTTAACTCTGATACTTACGGCAGGATTGTCTCTCCCTCCACTGTGTCACTGTGATGCTGACTGCAGAATGGTCTATCCTTACACTCTGTCATTGTGATACTGACTGCACGATGATGTATCCCTACACTGTGTTACTGTGATACTGACTGCAGGATGGTCTATCTCTACATTGTGTCACTGTGATGCTGACTGCAGGATGGTCCATCCGCACACCATGTCACTGTGATAATGATTGCGGATGGTCTATCCCCGCATCATATCATTGTGATGCTGACTGCAAGATGGTCTATCCCCGCACTGTGTCATAGTGATGCTGACTGCAGGATGGTCTATCCCCGCACTGTGTCATAGTGATGCTGATTGCAGAATGGTCTATCGCTGCACTGTGTCCCTGTGATACTTACTGCAGGATGGTCTGTACACGAACTGTGACATTGTGATGCTGACTGTAGGATGGTCGATCCCCGCACTGTGTCTCAGTGATGTTGACTGCAGGATGGTCTATCACTGCACTGTGTCATTGTGCTGCTGACTGCAGGGTGGTCTACCCCTACACTGTGTCACTGTGATACTGACGGCAGGATGGTCTATCCCACAATGTGTCACTCTGATTCTTACTGCACGATGGTCTCTCACTGCAGTGTGTCACTGTGATACTTTTACTGCAGGATTGTCTTTCCTAACACTGTTTCAATGTGATACTTACTGCAGGATAGTCTATCCCGACACTGTGTCACTGTAACACTGACTGCAGGATTGTCTATCCCTACCCTGTGTCACTGTGATACTGGCTGCAAGATGGTCTATCCCTACACTGTGTAACTGTGATGCTGACTGCAGGATTGTCTATCCCTACCCTGTGTCACTGTGATTCTTACTGCAGGATGGTGTATCCCTACACTGTGTCACTGTGATACTTCATGCATGTTGGTCTATCACTACACTGTGTCACTGTGATTCTTACTGCAGGAGGGTCTATCACTGCACTGTGTCACTGTGATGCTGACTGCAGCATTGTCCATCCCTACACTGTGTCACTGTGAAGCTGACTGCAGGATGGTCTAGCCCCGCTCTGTGTCAATGTGATACTGGCTGCAGGATGATCTATCCCTACACTGTGTCGCTGCGATACTTACTGCAGGATTGTCTTTCCCAACACTGTCTCACTGTGATACTTAATGCATGTTGGTCTATCACTGCACTGTGTCACTGTGATGCTGACTGCAGAATGGTCTATCCTTACATTCTGTCATTGTAATACTGACTGCACGATGGTGTATCCCTACACTGTGTTACTGTGATACTTCATGCATGTTGGTCTATCACTACACTGTGTCACTGTGATTCTTACTGCAGGAGGGTCTATCACTGCACTGTGTCACTGTGATGCTGACTGCAGCATTGTCCATCCCTACACTGTGTCACTGTGAAGCTGACTGCAGGATGGTCTAGCCCCGCTCTGTGTCACTGTGATACTGGCTGCAGGATGGTCTATCCCTACACTCTGACACTGAGAGACTGACTGCAGGTTGGTCTATCACAACACTCTGTCACTGAGAGGCTGACTGCAGGATGGTCTATCCCTACACTGTTTAACTCTGATGCTTATGGCAGGATTGTCTATCCCTACACTGTGTCACTGTGATGCTGACTGCAGAATGGTCTATCCTTACACTCTGTCATTGTGATACTGACTGCACGATGGTGTATCCCTACACTGTGTTACTGTGATACTGACTGCAGGATGGTCTATCTCTACATTGTGTCACTGTGATGCTGACTGCAGGATGGTCCATCCCCGCACTGTGTCATAGTGATGCTGACTGCAGGATGGTCTATCTCTACATTGTGTCACTGTGATGCTGACTGCAGGATGGTCCATCCCCGCACTGTGTCATAGTGATGCTGACTGCAGGATGGTCTATTCCCGCACTGTGTCATAGTGATGCTGACTGCAGAATGGTCTATCGCTGCACTGTGTTTCTGTGATACTTACTGCAGGATGGTCTATACACGCACTGTGACATTGTGATGTTGACTGCAGCATTGTCCATCCCTACACTGTGTCACTGTGAAGCTGACTGCAGGATGGTCTAGCCCCGCTCTGTGTCACTGTGATACTGGCTGCAGGATGGTCTATCCCTACACTCTGACACTGAGAGACTGACTGCAGGTTGGTCTATCACAACACTCTGTCACTGTGATGCTGACTGCAGGATGGTCCATCCCCGCACTGTGTCATAGTGATGCTGACTGCAAGATGGTCTATCCCCGCACTGTGTCATAGTGATGCTGACTGCAGAATGGTCTATCGCTGCACTGTGTTTCTGTGATACTTACTGCAGGATGGTCTATACACGCACTGTGACATTGTGATGTTGACTGCAGCATTGTCCATCCCTACACTGTGTCACTGTGAAGCTGACTGCAGGATGATCTAGCCCCGCTCTGTGTCAATGTGATACTGGCTGCAGGATGATCTATCCCTACACTGTGTCGCTGCGATACTTACTGCAGGATGGTCTATCCCTACACTGTGTCACTGTGAAGCTGACTGCAGGATGGTCTATCACAACACTCTGTCACTGAGAGGCTGACTGCAGCATTGTCTACCCCTACACTGTCACTGTGATACTGGCTGCAGTTTGGTCTATCCCTACACTGTGTCGCTGCGATACTTACTGCAGGATTGTCTTTCCCAACACTGTTTCACTGTGATACTTAATGCATGTTGGTCTATCACTGCACTGTGTCACTGTGATGCTGACTGCAGGATGGTCTATCACTGCACTGTGTCATTGTAATACTGGCTGCAGGATGGTCTATCCCTACACTCTGACACTGAGAGACCTACTGCAGGATGGTCTATCACTACACTCTGTCACTGAGAGACTGACTGCAGAATGGTCTATCCTTACACTCTGTCATTGTGATACTGACTGCACGATGGTGTATCCCTACACTGTGTTACTGTGATACTGACTGCAGGATGGTCTATCTCTACATTGTGTCACTGTGATGATGACTGCAGGATGGTCCATCCCCGCACTGTGTCATAGTGATGCTGACTGCAGGATGGTCTATCCCCGCACTGTGTCATAGTGATGCTGACTGCAGAATGGTCTATCGCTGCACTGTGTTTCTGTGATACTTACTGCAGGATGGTCTATACACGCACTGTGACATTGTGATGTTGACTGCAGGATTGTCTATCCCTACCCTGTGTCACTGTGATTCTTCATGCATGTTGGTCTATCACTACACTGTGTCACTGTGATTCTTACTGCAGGAGGGTCTATCACTGCATTGTGTCACTGTGATGCTGACTGCAGCATTGTCCATCCCTACACTGTGTCACTGTGAAGCTGACTGCAGGATGGTCTAGCCCCGCTCTGTGTCACTGTGATACTGGCTGCAGGATGGTCTATCCCTACACTCTGACACTGAGAGACTTACTGCAGGATGGTCTATCACTACACTCTGTCACTGAGAGGCTGACTGCAGCATTGTCTACCCCTACACTGTGTCACTGTGATACTGGCTGCAGTTTGGTCTATCCCTACACTGTGTCGCTGCGATACTTACTGCAGGATTGTCTTTCCCAACACTGTCTCACTGTGATACTTAATGCATGTTGGTCTATCACTGCACTGTGTCACTGTGATCCTGACTGCAGATGGTCTATTCCGACACTGTGACACTGTGATACTGACTGCAGGATGGTCTATCCCTACACTGTTTAACTCTGATACTTATGGCAGGATTGTCTCTCCCTCCACTGTGTCATTGTGATGCTGACTGCAGAATGGTCTATCCTTACACTCTGTCATTGTGATACTGACTGCACGATGGTGTATCCCTACACTGTGTTACTGTGATACTGACTGCAGGATGGTCTATCTCTACATTGTGTCACTGTGATGCTGACTGCAGGATGGTCCATCCGCACACCATGTCACTGTGATAATGATTGCGGGATGGTCTATCCCCGCACCATATCATTGTGATGCTGACTGCAAGATGGTCTATCCCCGCACTGTGTCATAGTGATGCTGACTGCAGGATGGTCTATCCCCGCACTGTGTCCCTGTGATACTTACTGCAGGATGGTCTGTACACGAACTGTGACATTGTGATGTTGACTGTAGAATGGTCGATCCCCGCACTGTGTCTCAGTGATGTTGACTGCAGGATGGTCTATCACTGCACTGTGTCATTGTGCTGCTGACTGCAGGGTGGTCTACCCCTACACTGTGTCACTGTGATACAGACGGCAGGATGGTCTATCCCACAATGTGTCACTCTGATTCTTACTGCACGATGGTCTATCACTGCAGTGTGTCACTGTGATGCTGACTGCAGCATTGTCCATCCCTACACTGTGTCACTGTGAAGCTGACTGCAGGATGGTCTAGCCCCGCTCTGTGTCAATGTGATACTGGCTGCAGGATGATCTATCCCTACACTGTGTCACTGTGAAGCTGACTGCAGGATTGTCTTTCCCAACAGTCTCACTGTGATACTTAATGCATGTTGGTCTATCACTGCACTGTGTCACTGTGATGTTGACTGCAGAATGGTCTATCCTTACACTCTGTCATTGTAATACTGACTGCACGATGGTGTATCCCTACACTGTGTTACTGTGATACTTCATGCATGTTGGTCTATCACTACACTGTGTCACTGTGATTCTTACTGCAGGAGGGTCTATCACTGCACTGTGTCACTGTGATGCTGACTGCAGCATTGTCCATCCCTACACTGTGTCACTGTGAAGCTGACTGCAGGATGGTCTAGCCCCGCTCTGTGTCAATGTGATACTGGCTGCAGGATGGTCTATCCCTACACTCTGACACTGAGAGACTTACTGCAGGATGGTCTATCACTACACTCTGTCACTGAGAGGCTGACTGCAGCATTGTCTACCCCTACACTGTGTCACTGTGATACTGGCTGCAGGATGGTCTATCCCTACACTCTGACACTGAGAGACTGACTGCAGGTTGGTCTATCACAACACTCTGTCACTGAGAGGCTGACTGCAGGATGGTCTATCCCTACACTGTTTAACTCTGATACTTATGGCAGGATTGTCTATCCCTACACTGTGTCACTGTGATGCTGACTGCAGAATGGTCTATCCTTACACTCTGACACTGAGAGACTGACTGCAGGATGGTCTATCACAACACTCTGTCACTGAGAGGCTGACTGCAGCATTGTCTACCCCTACACTGTCACTGTGATACTGGCTGCAGTTTGGTCTATCCCTACACTGTCGCTGCGATACTTACTGCAGGATTGTCTTTCCCAACACTGTCTCACTGTGATACTTAATGCATGTTGGTCTATCACTGCACTGTGTCACTGTGATACTGACTGCAGGATGGTCTATCCCTACACTCTGACACTGAGAGACCTACTGCAGGATGGTCTATCCCTACACTGTTTAACTCTGATACTTATGGCAGGATTGTCTTTCCCTACACTGTGTCACTGTGATGCTGACTGCAGAATGGTCTATCCTTACACTCTGTCATTGTGATACTGACTGCACGATGGTGTATCCCTACACTGTGTTACTGTGATACTGACTGCAGGATGGTCTATCTCTACATTGTGTCACTGTGATGCTGACTGCAGGATGGTCCATCCCCGCACTGTGTCTCTGTGATGCTGACTGCAGGATGGTCTATCACTGCACTGTGTCATTGTGCTGCTGACTGCAGGATGGTCTATCGCTGCACTGTGTCCCTGTGATACTTACTGCAGGATGGTCTATACACGCACTGTGTCATTGTGATGTTGACTGCAGGATGGTCGATCCCTGCACTGTGTCACTGTGATACTGAGTGCAGGATGGTCTATCCCCACACTATCTCTCTGTGATACTGACTGCAGGATGGTCTATCACTGCAGTGCATCACTGTGATGCTGACTTCACGATGGTAAAAACAGGGACTGCAGATGTGGGAAACCAGAGTATAGGTTAGTGATGTTTGAAAAGCATTGCAGGTCAGGCAGCATCCAAGGAGCAGGAACACCCCTTGCTGTCCTCTTACCTACCCTCAATCTCTTCATTTCCAACTGCCGCCGAGACATTAACCGCCTCAGCCTTCTCCCCCTCTCCCCCACTCCAACCTCTCACCCTCACAACACACACCCCTCCACTCCCTCTGCTCAAATCCCAACCTCACCACCAATATAGTGGACAAAGGGTGTGCAGTGGTAGTCTGGCGCACTGACCTCTACACCACTGAAGCCAGACACCAACTCAAAGACATCTCCCCCTACTGCCTCCTCGACCATGACCCCGCCCCCATCACCAAACCATCATCTCCCCGACCATACAGAACTTCATCACCTCAGGAGATCTCCCACCCACAGCTTCCAACCTCATAGTCCAAGAACCCCACACTGCCCGGTTCTACCTCCTTCCCAAGATCCACAACCCTGACCACCTGGGCTGACCCATTGTCTCAGCATGCTCCTGCCCCACTGAACTTATCTCTACCTACCTCGACATTGTCCTGTCCCCCGTAGTCCAGGAACTCCCCACATACATTCCAGCCACTACCCATGCCCACCACCTCCTCCAAGACTTCCGTCTCCTCTCCACCATGGATATCCAATCCCTCTACACCTCCATCCACCATGACCAGGGCCTCCAAACCTTCCTTTTCTTCCTCACCCAACGTCCGCAACAGTACCCTTCTACCGACACTCTCATTCGTTTGGCTGAACTGGTCCTCACCCTTAACAATTTCGCCTTCAAATCCTCCCACTTTCTCCAGACCAAAGGGGTAGCCACGGGAACCCATATGGTCCCCAGCTATGACTGTCTCTTTGTTGGCTACGTAGAACAGTCCAACTTCCGTAATTACACCGGCACCACTCCCCACATCTTCCTCTGCTACAATGATGACTGCATCGGCGCCACCTCGTGCTCCCCCGAGGAGGTTGAGCAATTCATCAACTTCACCAACAAATTCCACCCTGACCTCAAATTCACTTGGACCATCTCTGACACCTCCCTCCCCTTCCTGGACCTCTCCATCTCCATCAATGACGACTGACTTAACACTGACATGTTTTACAAACCCACCAACTCCCACAGTGACCTGGATTACACCTCTTCCCGACCTCCTGCAAAAATGCTATCCGGTATTCCCAATTCCTCTGCCTTCACCGTATCTGCTCCCAGAAGGACCAGTCCACCACAGAACACCCCAGATGGCCTCCTTCTTCAGAGACCGCAATTTCCCTTCCCACATGGTTAAAGATGCCATCCAATGCATCTGGTCCGCATGTGGTCCACATCCCGCCCCTCCACCCTCAAACCCCACCCCTCCAACTGTAACAAGGACAGAACCCCCTCGGTGCTCACCTTCCACCCGACCAACCTTCGCATAAACTGCATCATCTGAACCGCCCTGTGGCCCAACATTTCAAGTCCCCCTCCCACTTTGCCGAGGACATGCAGGTCCTGGGCGTCCTCCACCGGCACTCCCTCACCACCCAATGCCTGGAGGAAGAACGCCTCATCTTCAACTTCGGAACACTTCAACCCCAGGGCATCAATGTGGATTTCACCAGTTTCCTCATTTCCCCTTCGCGCACCTCACCCCAGCTCCCACCTTCCACCTCAGCACTGTCCCCATGACCTATCCTACCTGCCTATCTTCCTTTCCACCAATCCACTCCACCCTCCTCTCTAACCTATCACCTTCATCCCCACCCCCATTCACCTATTGTACGCTATGCTACCTTCTGAGGAGCAGGAGAATCGATGTTTCGGGCATAAGCCCTTCTTCAGGAATGAGGCAGGTGTGCCAAGCGGGCTGAGATAAAAGGTGAGGGTGGGGGGAATTTGGGGGAGGGGCACTGGGAATAAGATAGGTGGAAGGAGGTGAGGGTGAGGGTGATAGGCCGGGGTTAACAAACACCTTCCACCCCGACCTCAAATTTACCTCAGACTCCTCCCTCCCCTTTCTAGATCTCTCCATTTCTATCTCGGGTGACCGACTCAACACAGACATTTACTACAAACCGACCGACTCCCACAGCTACCTAGATTACACCTCCTCCCACCCTGCCCCCTGTAAAAACACCATTCCATATTCCCAATTCCTTCGCCTTCGTCGCATCTGCTCCCAGGAGGACCAATTCCACTACCGAACAACTCAGATGGCCTTCTTCTTCAAAGACCGCAATTTCCCCTCAGACGTGGTCGACGATGCTCTCCACCGCATCTCCTCCACTTCCTGCACCTCCGCCCTTGCACCCCGCCCCTCCAATCGCCACCAGGACAGAACCCCACTGGTCCTCACCTACCACCCCACCAACCTCCAGATACATCGTATCATCCTTCGTCATTTCCGCCACCTCCAAACAGACCCAGGTCCACAGCCCCCACCAAAACAATCTCCACTCCCGGCACCTTCCCCTGCTACCGCAAGAAGTGCAAAACCTGTGCCCACACCTCCCCCCTTACTTCCCTCCAAGGCCCCAAGGGACACTTCCATATCCGTCGCAAATTCACCTGCATCTCCACATACATCATTTACTGCATCCGCTGCACCAGATGTGACCTCCTCTACATTGGGGAGACAGGCCGCCTACTTGCAGAACGTTTCAGGGAACACCTCTGGGACACCTGCACCAACCAACCCAACTGTCCCGTGGCTGAACACGTTAACTCCCCCTCCCACTCCGCCAAGGACATGCAGGTCCTTGGCCTCCTCCATCGCCAGACCCTGGCCACACGACGCCTGGAGGAAGAGCGCCTCATCTTCCGCCTAGGAACCCTCCAACCACACAGGATGAATGTAGATTTCTCCAGCTCCCTCATTTCCCCTCCCCCCACCTTATCTCAGTTCCAACCCCCAGATTCAGCACCGCCCTGTTGACCTGCAATCTTCTTCCCGACCTCTCCGCCCCCAACCCCTCTCCGGCCTATCACCCTCACCCTCACCTCCTTCCACGTATCGTATTTCCAGCACCCCTTCCCTAAATTCCACCCCCCTCCTCTACCTTTTATCTCAGCCTGCTTGGCACACCAGCCTCATTCCTGAAGAAGGGCTTATGCCCGAAACGTCGATTCTCCTGTTCCTCGGATGCTGCCTGGCCTGCTGCGGTTTTCCAGCACCACACTTTTCAACTCTGGTCTCCAGCATCTGCAGTCCTCACTTTCTCCTCTTTGCTACCTTCCCCCACCTTCCTCTCTGACCTATCACCTCCATCCCCACCCCCACTCACCTATTGTACTCTATACTACTTTCTCACTACCTCCACCCCCCTCTCATTTATCTCTCCACCATGCAGGCACCTTGCCTCTATTCCTGATGAAGGGCTTTTGCCTTTCCTACTCCTCGGATGCTGCCTGATCTGCTGTGCTTTTCCAGCGCCACTCTAATCTAGACACTGGCTGCAGGATGGTCTATCCCGTACTGTGTCACAGTGGTACTGACTGCAGGATGGTCTATCCCGTACTGTGTCACAGTGGTACTGACTGCAGGATGATCTATCACTACACTGTGTCACTGTGATACTGACTGCAGGATGGTCTATCCCGTACTGTGTCACAGTGGTACTGACTGCAGGATGGTCTATCCCGTACTGTGTCACAGTGGTACTGACTGCAGGATGGTCTATCACTACACTGTGTCACAGTGGTACTGACTGCAGGATGGTCTATCACTATACTGTGTCACTGTGATACTGACTGCAGGATGGTCTATCTCTGCACTGTGTCACTGTGATACTGACTGCAGGATGGTCAATCCCTACACTGTGTCACTGTGATACTGACTGCAGGATGGTCTAGTCCCGCAATATGTCACTGTGATACTGACTGCAGGATTGTCTATTCCCGCACTGTCACCGTGATGCTGACTGCAGGATGGTCTATCCCTGCACTGAACAACTCTTAACACCAATACATTTTTGCTTTTCTGTGGCATTTGTCTGGCTTGATTTTTTTTAATGCAAAATAACACCAACCGCTAAAGTTACCATTAGATTAGATTAGATTACTTACAGTGTGGAAACAGGCCCTTCGGCCCAACAAGTCCACACCGACCCGCCGAAGCGTAACCCACCCATACCCCTACATTTACCCCTTTACCTAACACTACGGGCAATTTAGCATGGCCAATTCACCTGACTTGCACATCTTTGGACTGTGGGAGGAAACCGGAGCCCCCGGAGGAAACCCACGCAGACACGGGGAGAACGTGCAAACTCCACACAGAGAGTCGCCTGAGGCGGGAATTGAACCCGGGTCTCTGGCGCTGCGAGGCAGCAGTGCTAACCACTGTGCCACCGTGCCGCCCACACGTCCCACATTGCGGTCCCACATTCTGGATTTCTTCCCTTGCCTGATGTTTGTTAACCCTTAATAAAGCACCACTTTTCTGTCTCTAATGGGAGAACACTCCTATGATCTGGTAGGACTATGATGAATTTAACTCTGCTTATCTGTGAGCGTAGAATTTCTATACAAGGTATAGAATGTTAACTATCTGGGCTGTACGCTGATAGTTCATTGTTTTTATTTATTTCTGTCGAGAATTTATATTAATATGTAATAAAGTGTAGGCTATAATGATTTTTAAAAAACCTGGTCAATGTCTTCTGTTAACTTGATCTCATTAGCCAGTAAGCTGAGAAACCTCTCCTTAGATTCAATCATTAACTTTTATGCTGATTCCAAGGTAAACAGAGCTTGACAATCAGCACACTTTTTCTTTTTTTACCTAAGTCATACTGTTCGGATTTCTCGCTCACTCTCCACTCACTGTTACATCCTTGCATATCAATTTTTATTTCCATCACTACTTTATTTTCCCTTCCCTTTTGTCAATTCATGTTTTTAAGATTCTGTATCTCTTACTCTTGCTTTCTTTTCCTTCTTTCTTTTCATTTCAAAGCTTTTAATTCCTGTTTTTCTTTCCTATGATTCATTGTTTTGAAGTATATCTTTTCTCAGTTGAGCTGTGAGATTCAATTTCAGGTATCTCCCCTCTTAATTCTACATTAACCACATCCTCCTTACAAATTCCTGGTTTTATATCTATTTTCAGTGGTTCACTAACTTTCATTTTATTCTCAATCAAACATAGAAACGTTGAAAATAAGAGGGGGAGCAGGCTATGAAATTCATTGAACCTACTCTACTACTCAACACAGTTCATGTTTTATTTCAATGCCATACTCCCACACACTCCCCATATCCCTTGACACCTGTAGCCTCTAGAAATCTATCTGTTTCTTTGTTAAATATGTTTAGTGTTTGGAATTCACTTTTTCATCTTCTACTCTGAGGAAAATATTAGCAACAATCAAAGACATTTCAAATGTCCACACATACACTGTACCTATTCCTGATTAAGGGTTTTTGCCCGAAACGTCAATTTTCCTGCTCCTCGGATGCTGCCTGACCTGCTGTGCTTTACCAGCACCACTCTAATCTAGACTCTGGTTTCCAGCATCTGAAGTCCTTGTTTTAAACCTCCTATCGCTCTGCCCAGTAGCTGCATATTTTCATTTTTTTAGCATGAACAGATTCCTCTCAAATTGCCATAAATGATGTTAATCCAGTGAGGGTAGTGATTGGACCCAGGGCCATGTGGATCTCATTGACTATGAGATCCTTGATTGGGGTTGTTAATCTGGGCCAATCATGGAGCCCTGGCTGACAGATATAAACAGAAGATTACCCTCCAACTCTATTTTAATTTAATCCCTGCCCTCCCCTTTACTGTTTGATCACACAGCATTACCCTTTGATGTGAAGGGCACTGCTTGTCACTGACCACCCGGGTGTTTCCTTTCTTCCTGGTGGTGGAAACTGAATAAAGATTTGTACACCTTGTGTCTTTCACTGTGTCTAACATCTGCACACACACAACATGGGTGCTGGGGAAAATAAGCACTACCGCAGTTAGGCGGTAGTGTGGGGGTTAAGAAAAAAATAAATAAACAGGAGATTCTAAAGGTTTGGTCAGAGCTGGCTGGTCAGAGCCAATGTACTGTACACATCTAAATACAGGGTGACTTGGTGATGGGATAACAGCCTCTGTGCAGTTATTTCAGTAATCCTCCACATTGTTTTATTCCCAAAGAATGTTATTAGTGAAAAACTCAAATCCCTGAATGAAAGCGGGAAACTATCTTGTTAGATCCTAACTTTGTTCTTTTTAAACCATGGAGCTGCTGAGGCTGCTGGTATACTCTGGCACTAAGTAAAATTTGTGTAATAATGAAGAAAACCATGAACTAAACTTTTCCAGTTGACAAAATAAAAGATGAGAAGATTTTTCATTATACAGATGGTGGTGGTGGAGGGTTGTTTTCAAACTGGACATCTGTGACCAGTGGTGTTCTGCAGGGATCGGTGCTGTTTATACAAATGATATGGATGAGAATTTAAGAAGCATGGTAAACAAGTTTGCAGATGCCACCAAAATTGGTGGGATAGTGGACAGTGAAGAAGGTTATCTAAGATAACATAGAACATAGAACAGTACAGCACAGAACAGGACCTTCAGACCACGATGTTGTGCCGACCATTGATCCTCATGTATGCACCCTCAAATGTCTGTGACCATATGCATGTCCAGTAGTCTCTTAAATGTCCCCAATAACCTTGCTTCCACAACTGCTGCTGGCAATGCATTCCATGCTCTCACAACACTCTGTGTAAAGAACCCGCCTCTGACATCCCCTCTGTAGTTTCCTCCAACCAGCTTAAAACTATGACCCCTCGTGTTAGTCATTTCTGCCCCTGGGAAATAGTCTCTGGCTAGCAACTCTATCTATACCTCTCATTATCTTGTATACCTCAATTTGGTCCCCTCTCCTCCTCCTTTTCTCCAATGAAAAAGTTTGAGCTCAGTCAACCCCTCTTCATAAGATAAGCCCTCCAGTCCAGGCAGCATTCTGGTAAACCTCCTCTGAACCCTCTCCAAAGCATTCACATCTTTCCTATAATAGGGCGACCAGAACTGGATGCAGTATTCCAAGTGCAGTCTAACCAAAGTTTTATCGAGCTGCAACAAGATCTCACGACTCTTAAACTCAATCCCCCTGTTAATGAAAGCCAAAACACCATATGCTTTCTTAACAACCCTGTCCACTTGGGTGGCCATTTTAAGGGATCGATGTACCTGCACACCAAGATCCCTCTGTCCCTCCACACTGCCAAGAATCCTATCCTTAATCCTGTACTCAGCTTTCAAATTCGACCTTCCAAAATGCATCACCTCACATTTATCCAGGTTGAACTCCATCTGCCATCTCTCAGCCCATCTCTGCATCCTGTCAATGTCCCACTGCAGCCTGCAACAGCCCTCTATACTGTCAACGACACCTCCAACCTTTGTTACGTCTGCAAACTTGCTGACCCATCCTTCAATCCCTCATCCAAGTCATTAATAAAAATTATAAACAGTAGAGGCCCAAGGACAGAGCCCTGTGGAACACCACTCACCACAGACCTCCAGGCGGAATATTTTCCTTCTACTACCACTTGCTGTCTTCTGTTGGCCAGCCAATTCTGTATCCAGACAGCTATGTTCCCCTGTATCCCATTCCTCCTGACCTTCTGAATGAGCCTACCATGGGGAACCTTATCAAATGCCTTGCTGAAGTCCAAATACACCACATCCACAGCTTGATCCTCATCAACTTTTCTAGTCACATCCTCAAAGAACTCGATGAGGTTTGTGAGGCCTAACCTGCCCCTCACAAAGCCATGTTGACTGCATTTAATCAAGCCATGCTCTTCCAGATGGTCATAAATCCTATCCCTCAGAATCCTTTCTAACACCTTGCAGATGACAGACGTGAGACTGACTGGTCTGTAATTGCCGGGGATTTCCCTATTTCCTTTCTTGAAGAGAGGAATAACATTTGCCTCTCTCCAGTCCTCAGGTACGACTCCAGTGGAGAGTGAGGATGCAAAGATCTTCGCAAGTGGCGAAGCAATTGCATTTCTCGTTTCCCAAAGCAGCCAAGGACAAATCTGGTCCGGGCCTGGCGACTTGTCAATCTTAATGTTTGACAAAATTTTCAGCACATCAGCTTCCTCTATCTCTATCCATTCCAGAGGGATTTATTGGGCCAATGAGCCAAGGAATGGCAGATTTAATTTGGATAAATGCAAGGTGTGGCATTTTGTTTAAGATGAACAAAGGCAGAGCGTATGCAGTTAATGGTAGGGCCCTGGGGTGTGTTGTAGAACAGAGAGATCCAGGTGTTCAGGTACACACAGAGGAACCTCAATTATCCGAATACCAATTATCCGAAAATCAAATTATCTGAAGGAGATCTCGAGGTCCCAATGGAAACATTACATTCAAGACATGTTTCCAACAGTGATCGCCTCTTTTGTTTACAGTGATTAAACTGGCACCGTCTCTAAATGACTGATCTCCAGTCCTTTCTCTCTCCCCCCACACTTTCCCTGGAGTTCTACACAGGCGTGTACCCTAAACCCCCCCTTCCCCAGATAATCTCTCCAACATTGTCCTGTACAGGGCAAAGGTGGAACCTGTCAAAACGTTGCAGTAAAAAAATCGTGTGTGCGTGTGTACATGCTATTTGGAGAATTACCACACAAAGGTAACTGCAGCAGTCCTGTTGTTGGTGTACAGTCCAGCTGCCCCGGAGAGGGGGGCGGTGGGTTTGTACGGGGCTGGGGTCAGCGGGGTGTTGGGGGCAGGGGGCAATGTTGCACGGGAGAGGGGCGGTGTTGCATGAGAGCAGGACGGCGGGGGGTGCGATGTTGGGGGTGGGGGGCGGTGTTGGGAGCGGGGGTCAGGGGCAGTGCCTTGCGCCCTGTGCAGCTGCCTTACCTCCTGAATGGGGAGCAGATTTTAAAAACTCCCAGCCCTAGTGGAAAGGCATTTAATCGATTAACTGAATAATTGATTATCCAAACGAAATAGTGCCCATCACGTTCAGATAATCAACGTTCCCCTGTAATGCTTTGAAATATACATCACAGATAGACAAGGTGGTTAAGAAGGCATTTAGCATGCTTGCTTTCATTGCTCAGACCTCTGAGTATAGGAGTTGAAGTGTCATGTTGAAGTTTTACAGGACGTTCATGAGGCCTCTTCTGGGTACTTGCAGTTCTGGTCACCATGCTATAGGAAAGGTATTACTAAATTGAACAAGGTTCAGAAAAGATCTATCAAGATGTTACCAGGAATGGAGGGTTTGAGGTATAAAAATAGGCTGGATAGGCTGGGAGGTAAAAACATTGGGGAGACTGGACGCCTCCTAGCAGAGCGCTTTAGGGAACATCTCAGAGACACCCGCATCAATCAACCAAATCGCCCAGTGGCTCAACATTTCAACTCCCCCTCCCACTCTGCCGAGGATATGGAGGTGCTGGGCCTCCTCCACCGCCGCTCCCTCACCACCAGACGCCTGGAGGAAGAACGCCTCATCTTCCGCCTCGGAACACTTCAACCCCAGGGCATCAATGTAGATTTCAACAGTTTCCTCATTTCCCCTTCCCCCACCTCATCCTAGTTTCTAACCTCCAGTAACTCGACCTGTCCGGACTTGTCCGACCTGCCCAGCTCCTTTTCCACCTATCCACTCCACCCTCTCTTCCCTGACCTGTCACCTTCATCTCCTTCCCCACCTACCTATTGTACTCTATGCTACTCTCTCCCCACCCCCACCCTCCTCTAGCTTATCTCTCCATGCTTCAGGCTCTCTGCCTTTATTCCTGATGAAGGGCTTTTGCCCGAAACGTCGATTTTGCCTGTCCTCGGATGCTGCCTGAATTGCTGTGCTCTTCCAGCACCACTAATCCTGGATAGGCTAAGACTTTTGTTAGTGGAGCGTGGAAGGTGGAGGGGGTGCTCTTATAGAGATTTATAAATTTATGAGCGGCACAGATAAGGTGAATAGCAAGGGTCTTTTCCCTAGTTTAGGGAAGTTCAAAACTAGGGTGGGTTACTGTTTTTAAGATGAGATGAGAAAGTTTTAAAAGGAAATGAGGAGCAACTTATTCACACAGAGAGTGATCCAAGTATGCAAGGAACTGGCAGAGGAAGTGGTGGATGCAGATACAGTTACAACATTTAAAAGACATTTGGATAAGTTCATGAATGGGAAAGGTTTGGAGTGATATGGGGCAAATGCAGACAGGTGGGACTAATTTAGTTTGGGAAACTTTGGTCAGTATGGACGAGTTAGACTGCCAGGTCTGTTTCTGTGCTGCATAACTCTATGGACTCTATATCAGAAATGAATTCAAATTCACATTATTTCTTTTATCCCAGCAATAACCTTAAAACTACCCAAATTTCAGTGAAGAGTTCTCACAATCTGCATGTTAAAACTCTTTGCTTCAGGATCTTACAGCAGTAATTGGTTTTGCTGACTTTCTGTGCAGTCATCAGATGCTATTTTCCTATGCTAATATTTCTCCATGGGACACCTAAAACAAATTGAAAACTAAACTGTCTATAGTTTTAACCTCAAAGCATACATAGGAGTTCCCTAAGCTCTGTGTCCAACAGCCTTCCCTCCTCTTCCTATTACTCATTGACATAGACGGACACACTTTCTGGATTGTTCTGTTTTCTGAGTCCCTGGACTTCTGTCATAGTCAGCAATATATTTTTTTTTCTTTCAATGCACTGAACTGTTAACCTCCCTAACTGTTCAAGTCAAGGCTGTAAAACTTTTTTAAAATGCAGGTAAACAAAATTGACCGTCAGACTTGTGGGCAGCACAGCCTCAAGCTTACAACTGAAACTTTACAAATGATAAATCCTTCTTAACGTACAAAATGCAAAATAACATTTCAATTTAATGTTATAACTTTGTATCAAGAGACAAAAGACAGAGCAAAAGGCATTTTGTACAAAATGGACTCGTTCATTTTGAAATTACAATATTATGGGGAGAATGCATTTTAGCTGAAAATGTGTTGCTGGAAAAGAGCAGCAGGTCAGGCAGCATCCAGGAACAGGAGAATTGACGTTTCGGGCATAAGCCCTTCTTCAGGAATGAGGAAAGTGTGTCCAGCAGGCTAAGATAAAAGGTAGGGAGGAGGGACTTGGGGGAGGGGCGTTGGAATTGCGATAGGTGGAGGGAGGTCAAGGTGAGGGTGATAGGCCGGAGTGGGGTGGGGGCGGAGAGGTCAGGAAAAAGATTGCAGGTTAGGAATGCGGTGCTGAGTTCGAGGGATTTGACTGAGACAAGGTGGGGGGACGGGAAATGAGGAAACTGGAGAAATCTGAGTTCATCCCTTGTGGTTGGAGGGTTCCCAGGCAGAAGATGAGGTGCTCTTCCTCCAACCGTCATGTTGCCATGGTCTGGCGATGGAGGAGTCCAAGGACCTGCATGTCCTTGGTGGAGTGGGAGGGGGAGTTAAAGTGTTGGGCTACGGGGTGGTTGGGTTGGTTGGTCCTGGTAAACCAGAGGTGTTCTCTGAAATGTTCCGCAAGTAGGCGGCCTGTCTCCCCAATATAGAGGAGGCCACATCGGGTGCAGCAGATGCAATAAATGATGTGTGTGGAGGTGCAGGTGAATTTGTGGCGGATATGGAAGTATCCGCCACAAATTCACCTGCACCTCCACACACATCATCTAGATTGGGTTGGGATTGGGACTAGATTGGGACTAGATTGGGTTGGGATATCTGGTCAGCATGGATGGGTTGGACCGAGGGGTCTGTTTCCATGCTGTACATCTCTATGACTCTATGACTATGACGATGACAGCAGGCACACGGGAACACCCCCTCCTGCAAGTTCCCCTTCAAGCAACTTACCATCCTGACTTGGAAGTATATTGCCATTCCTTCACTGTTGACAGGTCAAAGTTATGGAGTTCCCTTCCTAACAGCATTGTGAGTCAACCTACAAAACATGACTGTACCGATTCAAGAAGGCAACTCACCCCCACTTTCTCAAGGACAACTAGGGGCAGGCAATAAATACTGGCCCTGCCAGCAACATCCACATCACATGAGTGAATTTTTTAAAAAAGCTAAGTTACTCTTTCCCTTTCACCTCCTGACCTTTGGATATTCTGGGATATATTTTTTATCCTTTGTGATGAAGACAGATGCATAGCACTTGCTCATTTCATCTGTCTTTTCCTTATTATCTGATACTAACTCCCTTTTTTCAAACTCTGGAGAATCAGCACTCATTTCGTTTACAATTTTCCTTCTTAAGGATCTGCAGAGATTTATAGAATCTCTGCAGTGCAGAAACAGGCTATTCATCTCCTCAAGTCCATACTGATCCTCCAAACAGCATCCCATCCAAACCCATCTCCCTGCTCTGTCCCTGTCATCCTAAACTCCCCATGGCCAATCCACCTAACTTGCACACTTTTGGATTGTGTGAGAAAATTGGGAAACTGGAGCACCCGGTGGAAATCTAGGGGGAAAATGCATAAACTCCACATAGAGAGTCACCCGAGGCTGAAATTGAACCTGGGTTCCAGGTGCTTTGAGGCTGCAGTGCTAACCACTGAGCCACCGTTAAGCCATTCAGCCAATTGAGTCTGCCCTGGCATTCAATCATGGCTGATAAGTTTCTCAGTGAAGGACTTATGCCCGATATGTTGATTCTTCAGCTCCTCGGATGCTGCCTGACCTGCTGTGCTTTTCCAGCGCCACACTCTCAACTCTGATAAGTTTCTCAACCCTATTCGCCCGCTTTCTCGCTGTAATCCTTGAGCTCCTTTACAGTTAAGAGCCTATCTATCTCCGTCTTAAATATACTCAATGACCAGGCCTCCACAGCCTTCTGTGGCAGTGAATTCTGTTCTACTCTCTGGCATCTGACAACGCCACCTCTTTAGCCCATATTCCTTGATAATGTTGCTTAACAAAATAAAAGTTTCTCAGATTTAAAACTAACAATGACTGCCACTTGCGGAAGAGAGTTCCAAACCCCTACCAATCTTTATGGGTAGAAATGATTCCTAGCATCTCTCCTGATGGTCTAGTCTTAATTCTCAGAATATTCCCCCTCAATTCTAGAACCTCCAACCCGAGGAAATACTTTATTGTTATCTACCATGTCTCTTCCTGTTAATATCTGGAGGTCGTCTATCAAATCACCCTGCAACCTTCTAAATTCTAGAGGTGTCAGAGATTGTAGAGATTTTAGACATGTGCTATAAATGTATTTTCATGTATCATGTCCAGGTCCAGGCACATCCACATTCAGCAGTTGCAGCACAATATCTGTCTCACAACTGCTTGTGTGTTAATTAATTAAACCTAATTCCTTATTATAATCAGTGCTGTGAAATGAATAACTATTCTTAATCACAATTTCACTTATCTCTTAAACGCTGATATGACCTAAACCTTAAAGTAACACACTCCTTAAGTAAACAGGGAACCAGATTATGCATATATATTAAATTTTCAATAGTTTCCATTTATAGATCTTCTTTAGGTCAAACATCTTGAAGCAAAACATTTATACAATCTCTTATATTAAGAATTTGCTGGTTAATGAGCTTACCATACTTCTATGATAGTGCTCTTGTTTATCCTTTTTTTAAGGAGAAAGTGAGGACTGCAGATGCTGGAGATCAGAGCTGAAAATGTGTTGCTGGAAAAGCGCAGCAGGTCAGGCAGCATCCAAGGAGCAGGAGAATCGACGTCTCGGGCATGAGCCCTTCTTCAGGAATGGTTATCCTTTTTTTAAACCAAGTATGTCTGCTGGCCCCTGACAGCTGAATGATGCATATCAAACAGGTTCGGAAAAGCAAAGGTACACTGCTTTCCCCAACCTCCCATACAAATGAATGTTTCCATTCTAAGCCAGCTGCACAGAGTGGATTGTGCTGTCTCAGAATTAGCATGATCATTATTAACCCCTTAAAATACTCCTCCTCCCAAGTCTTCCATTCTCCCCCTTAATCATTCAAATTCCCATCCCACTCCACATCCCTATCCTCCCGACATCTCTTCCCCTCACCACCAAAGACTGTTTCATGAGAAGTGTCAATTTCCATCTATGCTCCTGGCTCTCTTTGGCAAAATGGTTTGCTGCACCTTAGGTTTTACTATTTGATGTGCATCCCTCTGGCTGCCAAGGACCAATGCAATGTACTTATTTGGAATAAACAAGGTATTACTTTCCCATTAGATACCAGCTTCTCACCACAGCTGGTACCTGAGCTAGGACACTGGCAGTGACTTGAAGATAAAAGCTGTGAAGACTGATTAAAGAAGGATTGATTGAAAAGTCAAACTTTCAGGACCTGAACTTTCAAAACTACATAACGGGAAAGACAATTTGCTATTTTCAAATGTTACTTTGCTACTGAGTGTGGTATTCAGCCAGTGAAATATATCTACAGAAAATCTGGAATTAAGAATCTACTGATGACCATGAATCCATTATCGATTGTCATGAAAACCCATCTGGTTCACTAATGTGCTTGAGGAAAGGAAATTGCCATCTTCACCTGGTCTGGCCAACATGTGACTTTAGACCTACAACAATGTGGTGACTCTCAGTTGTCCTCGAAAATGGCCTAGCAAGCCATTCAGTAGTACCAAAGCTGAAAATGTGTTGCTGGAAAAGCGCAGCAGGTCAGGCAGCATCCAAGGAACAGGAGAATCGACGTTTCGGGCATAAGCCCTTCTTCATTCCTGAAGATGGACTTATGCCCGAAACGTTGATTCTCCTGTTCCCTGGATGCTGCCTGACCTGCTGCGCTTTTCCAGCAACACATTTTCAGCTCTGATCTCCAGCATCTGCAGACCTCACTTGCTCCTCAAAACATTCAGTAGTACCAAGCACTACAAAATCTCAAAGAAATGGATAGACCATCTGGCATCAACCCAGGCATTGCAAAGGAAACAACGGCAAAATCAGCCATGTTGACCCAGCGAAGTCCTCCTTACTAACCTCTGGGGGCTAGAGCCAAAATTGCAAGAGCAGTCTCACAGACTCTTCAAGCAACAGCCTGACATAGTCATACTCACAGAATCATACCTTACAGACAATGTCACAGACACCGCCATCATCTGGATATGAGCTGTCTTACCGGCAGGGCAGACCCAGCAGAGGGGGCAGGTGTGGTGTAAAATTATGTCCCAATACATGTGTGAATCATAATGTAACACATGTATTGGGCCAAGCAGTGGAATGTGGTGAAACGGTTAAAAATTATGTCCCAATACATGTGTGAATCTAACCGGAATGGAGGTGTTGCTTAGTCCCGTGTGAATCTTATTACACACCTCCCCGTGTGAATCTTCTTATCTGTATGTAACCAGAATGGAATGTGTTTTTTAGCCTTGCTCTGCTGTTCACATGAATGTTTATATCTGGAAAAGAGTATATCAGCTGGAAAAGTCTCCAGTTCGGTGAGTCTGCTCCGGGGTTACGTTTAACCGCCGAGCGTGGGTTGTTGGCAACCGCTCTACGAGAACTGACGGCTCCCAGTTCCGGTAACATGTAGAGTGAGTATAAGCCAGACCCGTTGTAAGTATGAGACCTGGTTGTGGCGACGCTGCGGGGAATAAAATGCTCATATTCTAGCAGACTCGCCTCTTGGTCGTTTGTTCTGTGTCAGACTACTCTCCTACGAACCTGACCTTGAGAATTTTTTAAAACAGCAGGACAGTGGGATACAGTCAAGACAGAGTGGCCCTGGGAGTGCTTAACGTTGACTCTGGACCCCATGAAGTCTCATGGCTTCAGACTAAACACCAGCAAGGAAACCTCCTGCTGATTACCACGTGCCATCCTCCTTCAGCTGATGAATCCTCCATGTTGAGAAACACTTAGGGAAGCATTGAAGAGGGCAAGGGCACAACATGTACCCTGGGTGGGGGATTTCAATGTCCATCACCAGGAGTGGCTCAGTAGCAGCATTACTGATTGAGCTGGCCAGGTCCTGAAGGACATAACTGCTAGACTGGGTCTGCGGCAAGTGGTGAGGGAACCAACAAGCGGGAAAAACAAACTTGATCTCACTCTTATCAATCTGCCAGCTGCAGATGTATCTGTCCATGACAGTATCGGTAAGAGTGACCACTGCACAGTCCTTAGGGACACAAAGTCCCACCTTCACATTGAGAAAACCTCCATCACGGTGTGGGGCACTATCACTGTGCTAAATGGGACAGACTTCAAACAGATCTAGCAACTCAAGACTGGGCATCCATGAGACGCTGTGGGTCATCAATAGCAGCAGAACTGCATTCCAGCACAATCTGTAACCTCATGGCCCAGCATATCCCCACTCAACCATTACCATCAAGCCAGGGGATTAACCCTGGTTCAATGGAGAGTGCAGGAGGGCATGCCAGGAGCAGCACCAGGCATACCTGAAGTTGAGGTGTCAACCTGGTGAAGCCACCAAACAGGACTACGTGCATGCCAAACAGAAAAAGCAAGAAGTGATAGACAGAACTAAGCAATCCCATGATCAACGGATCAGGTCTAAGCTCTGCAGTCCTGCCACGTCCAGTCATAAATGGTGGTGGACAATTAAACAACTCACTGAAGGAGGAGGCTCCATCAATATCTTCATCCTCACTGACGGAAAAGCCCAGCACATCAGTGCAAAAGATAAGGCTGAAGCTTTCACAGCAAATGAATTATCCATCTTGGCCTCCTCCAGTGGTCTCCAGCATTATAGATACCAATCTTCAGCCAATTCAATTCACTCCACATGATATCAAGAAACAGTTGGAGACTCTGGATACTTTCCACCATTAGTACTGAAGACTTGTGCTTTAGAACGTGCTGCTCCCCTAACCAATGTGTTCCAGTCCCAGTTACAACACTGGCATCTACCCAACAATGTGGAAAATTGCCCAAGTATGACTTGTACATAAAAAGCAGGACAAATACAAACCTGGCCAATTACCGCTCCATCAGTCTACTCTCAATCATTAGTAAAGTGATGAAGCTGTCATCGACAGTGCTGTCAAGCAGCAACTGCTCAGCAATAACCTGCTCAGTGACACCCAGTTTAGGTTCCGCCAGCACCACTCAGCTCCTGACCTTGGTTCAAACACGGGCAATACAGCTGAATTCCAGACGGGAGGGGAGACTGACAGCCCTTGACATCAAGGCTGCATTTGACCAAGTGTGGCATCAAGGAGCCCTAGCAAAACTGGAATGATTGGATATCAGGGGAAAATTCTAGGGTGGTTGGAGTCACAACTGACACATGGGAAATTAGTCTTGGTTGTTGGAGTTCAGTATTCTCAGCTCCCGGACATCTCTGCAAGAGTTCCTCAGAGTAGTGTTCCAGGCCCAACCATCTTCATCAATGACCTTCCCTCTATCTTAAGGTCAGAAGTGGGGATGTTCACCAATGATTGCATAATGTTCAGCACCATTCGCGACTCTTCAGATACTGAAGCAGTCCATGTCCAAATGCAACATGGTCTGAACAATATCCAGGCTTGGGCTGACAAGTGGCAAGTAACAGTTGCAATATACAAATGCAAGCATCTCCAAAAAAAGACAATTTAACCATCATCCCTTGACATTCAACGTGTTACCATTGCTGAATCCCCCACTATCAACATCCTGGGGGTTATCGTTGACCAGAAACTCAACTGTACTCACCACATGAACACAGTAGCTACAAGAGCAGGTCAAAAGCTAGGAATACTGCAGTGAGTAACACACCTCCTGACTCCTCAAAGACTGTCCACCATTTACAAGTCACGAGGCAGGAATGCAATGGATATAGAGTTAGTGTAGATGGACATTTTGGTCAGCATGGACTAGTTTGGGCCAAAGGGCCTGTCTCCCATGCTGCAAGACTCTACGACTTCATGACTCTATGATGAAACCCATCGAGAGACCAGGTCGAAACCCACCATCAGCTGCCCAGAGATTGGGCCGGGACCTGGTATGGGTTGAGGTGAACACCAAAAGGAGAAAACACCAAAAAGGGGGAGAAAAGAGAAAAAAAGAGGATGAAAAGAGAAAGAAATGAGAAATAAACAGAAGGAGTAGAGGAGCTCAGGTTGGAGTGTCCTGATCCGCTGCCATCTTGAACAGTGGATTCAATTTGATGAGTCTGTTTCAAATGTGTCAAGGTGAATTTTTGTATAAATCAGAGGGTCTAAACTTTCTCAATTTTCAAAACAAACTTTTATGGCTTGGAAGTTTCATAAATGTAACCGTTCGGTTGGGGTAACTTGTTCCTGAACTGCCCTTACCTTTTTTTAGGAGAGAAACCATACCTGCTTCTAAACTAAACTTTGTACTGAATTTTAAAATGTACCTTGCTCGACCTAAATTCTTCTGAACTTAAAACAAAGCTAATGGCCTTATTTGTTGGTCTTACTTGTCATAAACCCAACATGATAAACATTTTTCCATTAGCACCACATGGATCTGCAGTCACCTGCTGTATGAAAACATATTGGATTTAATCACTGTCCTGGAAGGACTTTCTGATCATTTTGTTTTGGAATAAATATTCTTCATAGAAGTAACAACCATCTGCTTCCATTTTGAAATCCAAATTCCAAAAATGATATTCATATAATCTGTACACCCTTCGTCACAAAATGAAATGGCGTTCTCACTTTCCTTTCCTTTCCTTTCCTTTAACTTTTCTTACTTCCCTTAAGCCCTGCAACCACAGGTGGGCAGGGTTACCCTGACAATGTTATAAATAATGACCTCTTTTAACAATGAATCTGGACTCATGCACCAGAGAGCAGCAAATGTTCACTGAAACATGTGTATTTAAGACTTAGTCAGTTATTTGCAGTAGTGTCCACTTTCTGCTAGAACATACAACATAGAACACAGAACAGTACAGCGCAGTACAGGCCAACCTGTGAAACCAGTTTGAAGCCTGTCTAACCTACACTATTCTATTGTATCCAAACTAATGCTAACTCGTCTCGATTGCTACCTTCAGTGAGTGTTCTCAAACATGTACAGAAGTAGTACATCATAATTCTACATGCTGCAGACTATTGTCATTATAATTTATTTATTCCTTCTTTTAATCCCCGCCATTTGTTTTCAGTTGTTTGTCCTGCAGCTTTTTCCATTGTGTAACTCAAAGACTCCTGCAAAGACTCCTGCTCTTGTTTACATATAGATATGTGGCTCCCTTCCACATCATTTGACAACCAATTATACTCCAGCCTGTTTCTTTATTTCTGAACCGTTATTCCCTTAAACGTGAGTAGTGCAATGGCTCAGTGGTAAGCACAGCATCAGGGACCCAGGTTGAATTCCAGCCTTGGGTGACTGTGCGGAGTTTGCACATTCTCCCGTTGTCTGCATGGGTTAGGTGGATTGGCCATTGGAAATGCAGGGTTACAGGAATAGGGTGGGATGCTGTTCAGAGGGTTGGTATGGACTTGGTGGGCTGAATGGCTTGCTTGCACCATGCAGGGATTCTATTCGAGCATTTATATAGTGCTGAGGCCTTCAACGACATGCTGATCCTCTTCAACAAAGATATCAGAGCTATCATTGGCATTACTTGTGCAGCTGTCAAGGAGCAAAGCAAGATTCAGTGACTCCCTATCCCCCCCCCCCCCCCCCCGACCCCTTCCAATGAAACATCACCACCAGACACATCTTTTGTGATGATGCTGCTCCTTTAACAAGGGCATGCCTTAGTTTTTTTCAAGACGGGTTGTAAAAGGCAGAGTCAATCATTCACAGAGACATACAGCACAGAAGCAGACCCTTCAGTCCAACTCGTCCATGCCAACCAGATATCCTAACCTAATCTCGTCTCATTTGCCAACACTTCGCACATATCCCTCTGTACCCTACCTATTCATATACCCAACCAGATGCCTTGAAAATGTTGTAATTGTACCAGCCTCCACCACTTCCTCTGGCAGCTCATTCCATACACCAACTACCCTCTCCTGAAAATGTTGTCTCTTCGGTCCCTTTTACATTTTTCCCTTCTCACCCTAAACCTATGCCCTCTCGTTCTGGACTCCCTCATCCCAGGAAAAAGACCTTGTCTATTTATCCTTTCCATGCCCCTCATGATTTTATAAACCTTTAAAGCGTCACCCCTCAGCCTCCAATATTCCAGGGAAAACAGCCCCAGCCTATTCAGCCTCTCCCTATAGCTCAAATCCTCCAACCCTGGCAACATCTTTGTCAATCTTTTTTGAACGCTTCCAAGTTTCACAACATTCTTCTGATAGGAAGGAGACCAGAATTGCACAAAATATTCCAAAAGTGGCCTAACCAATGTCCTGTACAGCCTCAATATGACCTCCCAACTCCTTTACACAATGCTCTGTCCAATAAATGAAAGCATACTAAACGCCTTCTTCACTATCCAAGGAACTATGAACTTGCACTCCAAGGTGTCTTTGTTCAGCCACACTCCATAACACCTTACCATTAAGTGCCTAAGTCCTGCTCTGAAGTTGCCTTTCCAAAATGCAGCACCTCACATTTATCTAAATTAAACTCCACTTGCCACACCTCAGCCCATCTCTTCTGGGGTAGTAGTGACCTGTACAAGAAGGACGAATTGCACCTGAATTGGGAGGGGGCTAATATACTGGCAAGGAGATTTGCTAGAGCAGCTCAGGTAGATTTAAACAAGTAATGTGAGGGCTTGGGACCCAGGGAGATAATGAGGAAATATATCAATCTGAGACTGGTACAGTTGGGAAAAGGAGCAAATCAAACAGTCAGGGCAGGCAGGAACAAAGCAGAGAACAAGGTAGGACTTAAAAATTAAACTGCATTTTTTTCAATGCAAAAGGCCTAACAGGGAAGGCAGATGAACAAAGGACATGGTTAGAAACATGGTTTGAGAAATCATGACAATTACAGAAACGTGGCTCAGGGATGGACAGGACTGGCAGCTCAGTGTTCTAGAATAAAAATGCTATTGTAGGATAGAAAGGGGGTCAAGAGAGGAGGAGGAGTGGCATTTTTGCTAAGGGATAATATTACGGCTGTCCTTAGGTTAGATTCCCTACAGTGTGGAAACAGGCCCTTCAGTCCAACAAGTCCATACCAACCCTCTGAAGAGTAACCCACCCATACCCAGATCCATTTCCCTCTGACTAATGCACCTAACGCTATGAGCAATTTAGCATAGCACATCTTTGGACTGTGGGGGGAAACCAGAGCACCTGGAAGAAACTCATGCAGACACGGGGAGAAAGTACAAACTCCACACAGACAGTCACCCAATGCTGGTATCGAACCTGGGTCCCTAGCGCTGATGAGACAGCAGTGCTAACCACTGAGCCACCGTGCTGCCGTAGGGAGGATATTCCTGGGAATATATCCAGGGAAGTTACTTCGGTGGAACTGAGAAATAAGAAAGGGGTGATCACTTTATTGGGAATGTATTATAGATCCCCCAATAGTCAGCAGGAAATTGAGAAACAAATCTGTAAGGAGATCTCAGCTATCTGTAAAAATAATAGTGTGTTTATGGTAGGGGATTTTAACTTTCCAAACATAGACTGGGACTGCCATAATGTTAAGGGGTTAGATGGAGAAGAATTTGTTAAGTGTGTACAAAAACATTTTCTGATTTAGTATGTGGATGTCCCTATTAGAGAAGGTGCAAAACTTGACCTACTCTTGGGAAATAAGGCAGGGCAGGTGACTGAGGTGTCAGTGGGGGAGCACTTTGGGGCCAGCGACAATAATTTTATTAGTTTTAAAACAGTGATGGAAAAGGATAGACCAGAACTAAAAGTTGAGGTTCTAAATTGGTTGTTATGGGGGACTTTAACTTTCCTGATATTGATTGGGAAAGCTATAGCTCAAGTTCGTTAGATGGGTCAGTGTTTGTTCAATGTGTGCAGGAGAGTTTCCTGACACAATATGTAGACAGGCCAACAAGAGGTGAGGCCATACTGGATTTGGTTCTGGGTAACGAACCAGGCCAGGTGTTAGAATTAGAGGTAGGTGAGCACTTTGGGGATAGTGACCATAATTCGGTGATTTTTACACTCGTGATGGAGAGGGATAAGTGTGTACTACAGGGCAAGAATTATAGCTGGGGTAAGGGAAATTATGATGCGGTGAGGCATGACTTAGGATGTGTGGCTTGGAAAAGTAGACTCCAAGGCAAGAGTGTAAATGATATGTGGAACTTGTTCAAGGGGCAACTATTGAGTGTCCTTGATAATTATGTACCTGTCAGGCAGGAAGGAAAGGGTCGTGCGAGGGAGCCGTGGTTTAATAAGGAATTGGAATCCCTTGTTAAATGGAAGAGGGCGGCCTATCTCAAGATGAGACGTGAAGGTTCAATTGGGGCGATTGAGAGTTATAGGGTAGCCAGGAAGGACCTGAAGAGAGAGCTAAAAGCAGCAAGGAGGGGACATGAAAGGTCCTTAGTAGATAGGATTAGGGAAAACCCTAAGGCTTTCTATAGGTATGTTAGGAATAAAAGAATGACTAGGGTAGGAATAGGTCCAGTCAAGGATAGTAGGGGGAAGTTGCGTGTGGAGGCGGAAGAGATTGGGGAGACACTGAATGAATACTTTTCTTCAGTATTCACTCAGGAACAGGGCATTGTTGTCGATGAGAATACTGAGGAACAAATAAGTAGAATGGATGGCTTTGAGGTATGTAGAGAAGAGGTGTTGGAAATCCTGGAAAAGGTGAAAATAGATAAGTCCCCTGGGCCTGATGGCATTTATCCTAGGATTCTCTGGGAAGCAAGGGAGGAGATTGCAGAGCCATTGGCCTTGATTTTTATGTCCTCTTTGTCTACAGGAGTAGTCCCAGAAGACTGGAGGATAGCAAATGTGGTTCCCTTGTTCAAAAAGGGGAGTAGGGATAGCCCTAGTAACTATAGGCCGGTGAGTCTCACTTCTGTTGTGGGCAAAGTCTTAGAGAGAATTGTAAGGGATAGGATTTATGCACATCTGGATAGGAACAATGTGATCAAGGATAGTCAGCATGGTTTTGTGAAGGGCAGGTCGTGCCTCACAAACCTTATTGAATTCTTTGAAAAGGTGACGAAGGAGGTTGATGAGGGGAAAGCGGTAGATGTGGTATATATGGATTTTAGTAAGGCGTTTGATAAGGTTCCCCATGGTAGGCTACTGCAGAAAATACGGAGATATGGCATTGAGGGTGAGTTGGAGGTTTGGATTAGGAATTGGCTGGATGGAAGAAGACAGAGGGTAGTAGTTGATGGCAAAGTTTCTTCATGGAGTGCCGTCACTAGCGGTGTTCCGCAAGGATCTGTTTTGGGACCATTGCTGTTTGTCATTTTTATAAATGACCTGGAAGAGGGGTTAGAAGGTTGGGTGAGCAAGTTTGCGGATGATACGAAAGTCGGAGGAGTTGTTGACAGTGAGGAAGCATGTGGCAGGTTACAGCAGGATATAGAGAAGCTGCAGAGCTGGGCAGAAAGGTGGCAGATGGAATTCAATGTAGCTAAGTGCGAGGTGATTCACTTTGGGAAGAATAACAAAAAGATGGGGTACTGGGCTAATGGTCGGATACTTGGTAGTGTGGATGAGCAGAGGGATCTTGGTGTCCATGTACACAGATCTCTGAAAGTTGCCACCCAGGTAAATAGTGCGGTGAGGAAGGCATATGGTGTACTGGCTTTTATTGGTAGAGGAATTGAGTTCCGGAGTCCTGAGGTCATGATGCAGTTGTATAAGACTCTGGTACGGCCGCATCTGGAATATTGTGTGCAGTTTTGGTCGCCATACTATAGGAAGGATGTGGAGGCATTGGAACGGGTGCAGAGGAGGTTTACCAGGATGTTGCCTGGTATGGAAGGAAAATCGTATGAGGAAAGACTGAGGCACTTGGGGCTGTTTTCACTAGAGAAAAGAAGGTTTAGGGGTGACTTGATTGAGGTGTACAAGATGATTAGGGGGTTAGATAGGGTCGACAGTATGAACCTTTTCCCGCGTATTGAGTCGGGTATTACAAGGGGGCATAGCTTTAAATTAAGGGGGGGTAGATATAGGACTGATGTTAGGGGTAGGTTCTTCACTCAGCGAGTCGTTAGTTCATGGAATGCCCTGCCAGTAACAGTGGTGGACTCTCCCTCTTTATGGGCATTTAAGAGGGCATTGGATAGGTATATGGAGGATAGTGGGTTAGTGTAGTTTAGGTGGGCTTGGATCGGCGCAACATCGAGGGCCCAAGGGCCTGTACTGCGCTGTATTCTTCTATGTTCTATGTTCTATGTAAATTGGAGAAAGGCCAATCTTGACAGTATTAGGCAAGAACTTTCAAAAGATGATTACGGGCAGATGTTCGCAGATAAAGGGACGGCTGGAAAATGGGAAGCTTTCAGAAATTAGATAACGAGAGTCCAGATACAGTATATTCCTGGTCGGGAGAAAGGAAAGGCTGGTAGGTATAGGGAATGCTGGATGACTAGCCTGAATGTTGTTGGGCTTCTGAGCAAGAGCAGAGGTGAGCTGGTACCAAATAAAAACTGAAATAACTTTGGATGTTGGAAATCAGAAACAAAAACAGAAATTGCTGGAAAAGCTCAGCAGGTCTGGCAGCATCTGTGGAGAGAAATCCAAGTTAATGTTTTGGGTCCAGTGACCCTTCCTCAGAACTCTGGTGATTTGGTACCGACTGAAGTTGAAATACCAACTGCTCAACTCCTCAATGGAGCCTAGCCCTCCATATGGTCCAGGGGTTCAGGAAGGAATAAGGACTTTTCTGTTGTGCTATGACTTTGTTCCCATTGCACTCTGATAATATATACCTGCTCAGATTATTGGTGCTGGCATTTCTTTTTTAAAGCTCACTGACTTTTCACTTTCCTGCCTTTATCAGCATTGGTGAAGTTGTTTGATGTTTGATTTGAAGATGGCACGGTGGCTCAGTAGTTAGCACTGCTGCCTCACAGCACCAGGGGCCCAGGTTCGGGCGACTGTTTGTGTGGTGTTTGCACATTCTCCCTGTGTCTGCGTGGGTTTCCTCCGGGTGCTTTGGTTTCCTTCCACAGTCCAAAGATTAGGAGAATTGGCCATGCTAAATTGCCCATAGTGTTAGGTGCATTAGTCCGAGGGAAATGGGTCTCGGTGGGTGACTCTTTGGAGGGTCGGTGTGGACTTGTTGGGCCGAAGGGCCTGTTTCCACACTGTAGGGAATCTAATCTAATCATAATCAATTGTAAGGAATCTAATCTAATCAAGACGGATGTTGTCATATATAAATGTCATGACCAGAATCTGGGTGCTTTTGACAGATGAAGACTGGAAACAATACCTGTACAAACTAATAAACATTAATGAACTGTTCACACTATTTACAGTGACGCAGTTCAGCAGGGCTCCATTTTCTGCTTCCTTCAGGTCTCAGTTGCACGTGACCTCACACCATTTTATGATGCACATTAGCCATTAGCATTGCAGCCCTGAATGTCTTGTACTACTGAATGTGAGGTAGGTAGAGTCACCTGATTGAATTAGAGCATTGTATGTCACATGTTCATAATGTGCTCTCTATTACACATTATTTACATACATGTACACATTTTCACATGGCAACATCTATCTCCAAATTGTTACATATTATCTCACTGTCTGCTCTCTATGAATACGCTTAGTGGTTGATTTCTTTTTTATCAACCCCTATGAAGGTGCAAGGCTTTGAATAGAGATTGCAGAAGGCTTTGGGAAGGAATAATTTTGGAGGTGGTGATGTCAGTGATATCACTACCCTGCTGACCCATTGGCGGGGAAATCAATGAAACTGACCCATTGGCCAATTATCTACCAGTTGGTAACTCTGCAGGCCTTTTGCCATTCATGGGACTGCCAAGTCAATGATAAGACCACCCCAGCCTGTTCCCAGGCACCCTTCCTTTACCACTCTGGCATTGCCCACAAAAAGGTCTCCCAGTACCACTGATGGCAGCCCCAGCTCACCTTCAGCACCGGAGGTTTCACCCCTCTAATGACCTGCCTGACCCTCGCACAGTAAATTAAAAAAAAACACTAATCTGGCCTTAAGATGGGAAACCCTCTTCTTCCTCCAACAGCCTCAGTGGTGGCCATCTCTGATTGGCCTGGTCGCTCTCCTTAATTGCAAGAGACCTCCAGTAGTGGCCTCTTGATTGGCCATTTCCAGGAGCATGGTACTCAGGGTCCTGGTGTCCATCCATGCATGTTTGGGTCCCACTTTCAGTCCTGATGGCTGGACAACACATACTTTATAATGTTCTGGCCATTACCTCACTGTTAGCTTTCTATTAGCTTTTATATTATCTACTGTCAACTCATTACTGGCGCACACATTATCTTACTGTCTATTATGCTAAATGTATTTAATTACATTCCAGTTAGTGATCTATTTGTAGCTCTCTGAATGCATCTGAATTAAAAAATTCAAGACTTTTTCAGTGCAGCGTTTTTATTGTGTTCTTAAATTTGTCATTATGTTTACACAATGAATAGCTTTACTTTATCTTCCATCTTATCTCAAGGGAAATGGCTTCCCATCTCAAGCCTGATGTTTAAAATATCCTTTACATATTTAGCCGTACATTCTATCTCTCCCCTGCTTGCTCAAGATAACCCCACTTCCCAGATCAAGATAATGAAATTTGATTTGCGACTGGGAACAAATCTATATTGTAATGCTGTAAACTGCAATAAATTGAAATTAAATTATAATTATCAGTAGATCAAATTACATTATGCAGCATTATAGATGTGACAGCTGTTAAGAGAATTAAGCATTTATTATCAATCAGATGTGTTTTCTTTTGTAACCCATCCAGCCAAATAGAGCTTAGATCTCAATTGGACTATTATGGTCTTGGCATGTTTTGACGACAACACTGCACTGAACAGATGTTCCTTTGAAATAAAGAAAGGCTACTGTACACTGTACAACCTAAAGAGGGACATTCGAATCATTGTAAACCTTGCTCTTATATTAATAAGTGCAGTCTTACATGTCACAGTGCTTAACAGCCATCTCCAGTGCTGAAAATAAAGAGACGACCAGGTTTCAGTGCTTAATTTTAAAAGTCATAATTTTAAAAGCAATGTGATGGGAATTTTCAAATGGATGTGTAACTAAACCTTCAAAACCAAAAGCAAAAGAACCCCAAATATTTGTATTTCAGTGGTTCAACCCAGGGAATAAAGTTGTAAAAAAATATCTCATTTCCACTAATCACATTATGAAAACATAATAGTAATTACCAGTCCTGCAGGAGTTGTAACATTTTATGAATTCAATGTCTTAAAGTGCCGTATGGTACACTAATTTGTATTCAGTAGGAAACCTAATTTCAATCATTATACTTGCAATGTTTAATAAAAGTAAATTGTTCCTAATAATTTTTTGATACTTCTTAAAAGAATTAGAACTAGAATTAGGTTTTATTATTACATGTACTCAAGTACAAGGATACATGGGTACAATGAAAAGTGTACAAAGTCACCATATTTGGCACCACTACGGTTACAAAGGAGCCTAGATACAAAATCTTAGGTCATAGAGTCATAGAATTGTACTGCATGGAACCCAACCTTTTGGTCCAACTCATCCATGCCAACCAGATATTTTACAATAATGTAGTCCCTTTTGCCAATATTTGGCCCATATCCCTCTGTACCCTTCCTACTCATATACACCCATCCAGATGCCTTTTAAATGTTACAATTGTACCAGCCTCCACAACTTCCTCTAGCAGCTCATTCCATACATGCACCACCCTCTGCGTGAAAAAGTTGTTCGTTTGGTCCCTTTTAAATCTTTCTCCTCTCACCCATATGCCCTCTAGTTCTGGATTCCCCTATACTGGGGAAAAGACCTTGGCAATTTATCCTATCCATGCCCGTCATGATTTTATAAACCTTGATAAGATCACCCCTCAGCCTCCGACACTCCAGGGAAAACAGCCCAGCTTATTCAGCCTCTCCATATAGCTCAAAACCTCCAACCCTGGCAACATCATTGTAAATTATTTCTGAACCCCTTCAAGTTTCACAATATCTATCCTATAGTATAAATTAGAAAAATAAAGAAATAAAGTTAAGAGTTAAAAAGAGTTAATGATTTGAGTTCCAGTGATCTTCCTTGAGTTTTGGAGAAGGGTCACTGGACTCTAAATACTAACTCTGTTTCTCTGTCTACATATTCTGCCAGACCTGCTGAGGTTCCCAAGCAATTACTGTTTTTGTACAAAACTGAGTATAATCCTTAAACGTGCTGTACTTAAGGACATTAAAAAGCTACAACTGCTGAAAATCTGATATAGAAGTGGAAGATGACAATTTTGATATCCTGCTAATGGATCTTCACCAAATGGCTCATTCCCTCTTAAGAATCAACTTGAAAGTAGCAAGTTTTCTCAGAAGGTTAAAGCTTCAGGTTGCAGAGACTTGTACATATATTGTAAGCACTCCAGTGCAGTAAAGTTAGAAGTGTCATCTACCAAGTGAGATGTTAAAACAAGGCCAACCCCTCACATGGATTTAAAATATCCAACCATACTATTCAACAAACAGCAGAAGGCTGGTATTGTCTAGTATTGGTCCTGCTTGGTATTTGCCCTGAGCCAATATCTCAAAAACAATTATCAGGTCATTTATCTCATCGCTGCTTGTGGAAGGTTGTTGAGCACAGATTCATTGCAATATTTCCCGATGTTACTGTAGCGATTGGAATGAGGTTGGCCAGTTCGATCTCATTGAGTATGAGTTCCCCGATTGGGGTTGTTAACCCGGGACGATCAGGGAGTCCTGGCTGACAGATTTAAACAGGAGTCTCAGGCATTCTCCTCGCTCTATGGACTGGCTCTGAGCTGGCTGGTCAGAGTCCACGTGTAAATAAACAGTGATGGGATACCAGCCTCCATGGAGGTATTTGAGTTATAATACTTAAGTATTTTGTGAAGTACTTAGGTCATCCTGAGGCCAGGAAAGACACTATGTAAAAGTAAAATGTCTGCCGATCAGCTTCTTACCTAGCTTTTTTTCTGCTTTTATCTTGGGTCATCCTGAGGTCAGAGAAGGCACTATGTAAATGCAAAATGTCTGCTAATTAACTTCTTATTTACCTTTTATTTTGCTTTCATCTTGGGTCATCCTGAGGTTAGGAAAGGCACTATGTAAATAAAAAATGTCTGCTGATTAGCTTATTATATAGCTTTTTTTTGCTTTCATCTTAACTATGACAGTTATTAAGCACCACTTCAAACCAAAGGAACCCATTCAAAAAATTATCAATGCAAAAGTTATTTAAACAGACTTGTAACAAAATGCCTATACTGGCCAATCGAACTAATCTGTTTATCTCACTGAAGCTGGGCCCTACTCACATTGAGCAAAATGAAAGGTTCAACCAGACCCACTGTTGTGGGCGGCACGGTGGCCCAGTGGTTAGCACTGCTGCCTCACAGCGCCTGTAGACCCGGGTTCAATTCCCGACTCAGGCGACTGACTGTGTGGAGTTTGCACATTCTCCCCGTGTCTGCGTGGGTTTCCTCCGGGTGCTCCGGTTTCCTCCCACAGTCCAAAGATGTGCGGGTCAGGTGAATTGGCCATGCTAAATTGCCCGTAGTGTTAGGTTAAAGGGGTAATGGTAGGGGTATGGGTGGGTTGCGCTTCGGCGGGTCAGTGTGGACTTGTTGGGCCGAAGGGCCTGTTTCCACACTGTAAGTAATCTAATTCAACAGAGATTATTTTGAACAACTGATTTGTTAGGTGGTGTTGGCGGGTGGTGTTGGCGGGTGGTGTTGGCGGGTGCTGTTGGTTGGTGGTGCTGGTGGGTGGTGTTGGTGGGTGGTGTTGGCGGGTGGTGTTGGCGGGTGGTGTTGGCGGGTGGTGTTGGCGGGTGGTGTTGGTGGGTTGTGTTGGCGGGTGGTGTTGGCGGATGGTGTTGGCGGGTGGTGTTGGTGGGTGGTATTGGCGGGTGGTGTTGGTGGGTGGTGATGGCATATGCAATCGAATAGGTCAATGGAGGATCTGTGCTGTTTTCACTATTAGCTGTAATTTAAATGAGTCAAAACGTGACGAGGGGCTTATTGCCTGAAGTGTTGATTCTCCTGCTCCTCAGATGCTGCCTGACCAGCTGTGCTTTACCAGCACCACACTTTTTCACTCTGATCTCCAGCATCTGCAGTCTTCACTTTCCCCAATAATTTAAATGAGTTGAGTGAGATGTCAACCTGAAATGGGTTCACTACAGGCAGCTTTTTTATCTCGAGGATGAGAGACTCCAGCAGGAACATAGTGCTGTAACATTCCTGTTCTCCCTTGCTCCTGATACTGCCCAGCTTTTCAAAGCAAAATGGAGCAAAATTTGCCCATTGCCTCATCAATTCAGTGGGTTTTTTTTTTCAGGCCAAGTATCAGCTTTAGAAGAATGACATGGATAGCTCATGGAAACCTATAAAATTCAAACACAACCAGACATGGTAAACACAGTAAGGATGTTACCCATGGCTGGAAAGTCCAGAATCAGGAGTCACAATCAAAAGGGATGGAATAGGACATTTAAGGCAGAGATAAGGAAAAATGTCTTCACCGAGAGATTTGCGAGCTTGTGGAATTCTCTGCTACAGGAAGTATTTGAGGCCAAAGTATTGAATGCTTTCAAGAAAGGGTTAGACATAGTTCTTAGGACTAAAGGGATTAAACAGTAATGGGCAAAAATAGGAACAGTTTACTGAGTAGAGTGTCAAGCCGTAGAGCCACAGAGTCATACAGCATGGAAACAGACCCTTCGGTCCAACCAGTCCATGCTGAACATAACACCAAACTAAACTAGTCCCACCTGCCTGCTCCTGGCCCATATCCTTCCAAACATTTCCTACTCATATACCTATCCAAGTATCTTCTAAGTGTTGTAACTGTGCCCACATCCACAAGTTCCTCAGGAAGTTCACCCAACATGCAAACCACCCTCTGTGTAAAAACATTGTCCCCATGTCTTTTTTAAAATCTCTCTCACCTTACCTTAGAAATATGCCCCCAGTCTTGAAACCTGCATCCAAGAGAAAAGACACAGACCATTAACCCTTTCACTACTGTTGGACTTGGGCTCAATCTACCAGCTTACTTTCCTCTATGTGTGAGCCGAGTCCTGCGTGTTCTTTCAATGAAGCAATAGGAGAAGATATTCGGTCTCAAACTCTTAGTTTATTTTAGCAGTAAGTGGATAAAGTATACAGAGCTCTGGGTCTAGGTCTTCCCGTCCCTGACAAACAGCAAAGTTGTCAATTCACGAAATCCGACCTATTCCTGTCCCTGACCCAGTCTTTTATACAGTACAGAACATCATGCAATCACTGAGGAGGGATTGTCTTCTGATTGGCTGTTGATCTGACTCCATTCTCGGCCTTCTCATGTTCCCGGAGGTGTGACCCCATGTGACCTCCTTCTGCCCGCAAAACAGTCTCCACGTGACCTCGTCTTGCGCGCGAAACAGTCTCCGCGTGACCTCCTCTTGCAACCACAGAGCACCACACATCCCGTATCTGTACACACAGGGCGGTAACACCCTTGCTGTTTATCTCGTTCCCCTGACCGCAACTGTGGCCGCTCTCATTTAGCCGTTAGTACATGAGGTTCTTTTCCCAGATATGGGAATCAGTTTAGCACATTCTGATCTGCATTAACGTTTTTTTTATATCGTGTGGTCACATCAGCACATCTTTACAAGTCAGATGTACTCAGTGCTGGTGCCATCTTTAAAAGCTTGTTGTGGACAAGCACTATGAGTCTGGAGCTGCCCTTGACATTAGTATGGTTCATAACATTTGCCCTTGACATGGCAGGCAAGGAAGAATTGGCATATTGCTTTTGTGGAGGTCCTAATGGATGGAGTGGTGCATAAGTGGGGACTCCTCTTCCCCCAGGATTAATAGTGGAGATCATGACATCAGAGCATGGCAGCATCGTATGGGGTTGCCACCAGGATGGGATGCATATGGCCAGTACCCGTGGACCCTGCCCTGAGACATTGCTCTCCTGGTGTCTCCATGGAGGTCTTTTCACGCAAACAGTGAGTCACCAGATGCCTGCTCTGGCTTCCATGCTAAGAACCGACTGTTTGTAGTGGGTGATACAATAGAAAGTTACATATTCAGAAGACGAGATCTGTAACTTCAAAGGTCATTAACAAACTATAATTCCCACTGCCTGGTGAGAATCACTCATCAACACCTGGAACTCAGTTACGGGATGCAGTGAGGTAGGCCTCCCTGGTTTTGTTCCATGTGTTTTTGCTACATTGCCCACTGCAGCCCACATCATTCAGATTTTTATAAAATTCCAGCCAATGTTAGAAGCATAAATTGAACAGTTAGTAAAGCTTATCCTGCAGAACATTATTGGAATATAAAATGATTTTATTAGAGGCTATTAAACCAATCTAATCTTGACATTGAAAGGATACAATTAAGAAAAGAAATAAAGAAGGTGATGAAAGGTAGTACTAAAATGCATCGTTCTGATGCAAAACAAATACATCCAAGACCAGCTATTGTAATTCACAATAAATCTTGTCAGCATTTAATGAGAAAAGGAATTAGGATTGTCTTTTGGATGACGTGGTCTCCTCAATAGAATTTGATAATTGCTTTGTATTTCCAGAATTTTCACTTTGGGTAACAATTTTTGAGAATTTTAGTTTGCTTTAAAGTGCATCTAGTACATTTAAGTAGTTTAGTTTCATTGTTCTTTAATACAATGACCATACTTTGCTATATAAGACTTCTACTGTAGGCATCATACTGTTGAGGAGAACCTTCAACACAATTGAATGAAGACGACAAACAACATTTGATATGTATCTTGAGTTTATCTTTCTACACATTTCTATTGCTATTTTGACTGACACTGGTAGATCCTAAAGTCTCGAAATCTATTTGAAAATAGTAATTACAGTAATGATACACTCTATACATTAACCTCATCATATCGAATGTCTGTAGCACATCAATAATGAAAAAAGTATTTGTCAAATCAACAGGATGACCAATTAAGAAACATTTAAGATGCCTACCAGCTGCAGTTTGAATATGAGGCTAGACTTGTTAATATTCATCTTGGTAAAATATGAAATAAATTATGTTCATAGCTCGTGGGTTCTGCTTGGAGGGTTGCTTGTCTGCAGAAAATCTTGGGCGCGCTGTTAAAGGAGCATTGGTGAGTTGTTGTAGTGCATCCTGCAGATGGAGGGAAGATCACTGGTGAAGTTAGGAGACTTTCCCGAGAAACTCTAGCCACCGTCATGGGACTGAGTTAATTGTCCTACAACAATTACAGCCATTGCCCTTGGCACCAGGTTTGAAACTAACTACCAGACTATTTGCTGCTTGATTCACTTCTGCTTCTGTTTTACAGGTCCAACGTACAAACCTAGCACCCTCAGGACTAAGGCCATGTTGGATTTTAAATTTTCCCAGATTTTTTAAATTAGATTCCCTACCGTGTGGAAAAAGGCCCTTTGGCCCAACCAGTCCACACTGGTCCTCTGAAGAGTAACCCACGCAGACCCATTTCACTCTGACTAATGCACCTAACACTACGGGCAATTTAGCACGGCCAATTCACCTGACCTGCCCATCTTTGGATTGTGGGAGGAAACCCACGCAGACACAGGGAGAATGTGCAAACTCCACACAGACAGTCACCCAAGGCTGGAATCAAACGTGGGACCCTGGTGTTGTGAGGCAGCAGGGCTAACCACTGAGCCACGTACCACCTGAGGCCCTGAAAGTGACTGGGAATGTTGCAATTAGAACTGCAGAGAGAATCTCCAATTCTTTTGCATCAGTGGAACAGGCAACTTTGAACCTGGACAGTAAGAAGAGGTGGGAGCAGATAGGTCAGTTTTAAACTATGAAATGTTCTTAGTTCCCATGCATACATAACACTCACGTATTCTGTCTCTCCAGCATGAGAAAGGCTGTAAATATGAAAACAGAGGTTTTAACAGGACATGAGGAATGTCTGATTTTGGACAATTTTGTTGTCTTTTTTTAATATTCCATCTATGACATGCTTGATCAAACACTGCTTTAATATCAAGGGAAATCATTCTGAAACAATTTTTCAAGTAGTGGTTTGGATGATCGTACGATGCAGGTTGTTTAAAATTGGGGATTCCACTTTTTGAAGTTTGAGATCCTCTTGAGATTAGGTATTAATCTTTGTTTTAACCATATCTGCAATGATGTTCGCAATAATGAGGTAATGCTGTGTAGTAGTTAATTTCGCAACAGCTCTGAAGTTTAATGTGAGAACATGCTACAAAGACAGTTGTGCATGTTTGTTAAGAAACAAGAAACTTCCTAGGACTATAAAATCATTCCATATGACATTAATAGATTTTGCAGTTGCTTCCCAGTGTCTATCTTAAATCGCCTTGAAATTTTACCCTTTTGTTAGTTACTTGATTAAGCATCAAAATGCTATGGATCTGGCTGATACAATGATACAACTTGGCAGTAATAGGTACCACCTGTTATCTAATATATACATGGGGATGGGGGGAGATTTAAATGTTCCAGCCAAACAGGCACATGTGAACAGGCTGTCCACTGGTTTGAAACTTCATTCATGACCAGAAAACCAACCAACAAAATAGCTTCCCACACATCGAAGCACCAACAACTATTGATGCCGTGTGACTTTCTGCCATAGTCTGGCTCTTTCCCACAGACAATATCTAAAGCAGGTTTCCACTTCCCCCTGGTGCAACATATTTGTAAGGTAATGCATATCCAATGTATATTTATTACGATTGACGCTAATCTTACCTACCTGGGCAAAATAGAAGCCATTAAAGTTGATCACCTAAGCACCTTCTTTCGACTGTTTTCACATTTAAGCTTATTCTTGTGAACTGGACACAATGAATATCATTCTTTGATATGTAGGCAGTGGTCCAGTTTAAATCAATGTGATCAAATCACCATGCTAACTCTAACCTGAGTAGGGCAATTTACAAGTCCCACCAGATATTGGCTCAATGGTTAGCCCTGCCAACTTAGAGAGTCAGGGACCCGGGTTCGATCCCAGCCTCAGTGACTGGGTGGAATTTGCACATTCTCCCCATGTCTGCGTGGGTTTCCTCCAGGTGCTCTGGTTTCCTCCCACAGTCCAAAGATGTGCAGGTTAGGTGAATTGGCCATGCTAAATTGCCCAAACTGTTCAGGGACGTGTAGGTTAGGGGCATCAGGGAGAAAGTGAGGACGGGAGATCAGAGTCGAAGAGTGTGTTGCTGGAAAAGCACAGCTGGTCAGGCAGCATCTGAGGAGCAGGAGACCTGACGTTTGGGCATAAACCCTTAGGTTAGGGGCATTAGTCAGGGGAAATATGGAGTAATAATGTAGGAGTTTGGGTCTGGGTGGATTACTTTTTGGAGGGTTGGTGTGGACTTGTTGGGCCGTAGGGCCTATTTCCACACTGTAAGGAATCTATGATAAATTCCTGTGAGAAGTGAACTGGAAGAGGAAAGGCCAGTTCAAGGTAAGTTACTTTATTAAAAAAAACACTGAAAGAACTGCCAATGCTGTAAATCAGAAACAAAAACAGAAATTGCTGGAAAAGCTCAACAGGTCAGGCAGCATCTGTGGAGAGAAATCAAAGTTAATGTTTCAGGTTGAGTAATCTTAATTCTGAAACATTAACTTTGATTTCTCTTCATAGTTACTGCCAGAGCTTTTCCAGCAATTTCTGTTTAAGTTTTTTTTATTTGCCTTTGATTGATTAAAACGAGCAACTAGTGTCATTGAAGCCCTACAGTGTGGAAACAGGCCTTTTGGCCCAACAAGTCCACACTGACTCTCTGAAGAGTACCCCACCTAGACCCATTCCTCTACATTTACCCCTGACTAATGCACTTTACCCACATATCTCTGAACACTACGGGCAATTTAGCATGGCCAATTCACCTAAGCTGCACACCTTTGGATTGTGGGAGGGAACCAGAGAACCCAGAGGAAACCCACGCAGACAAGAGGGAATGTGCGAATTCCACAGAGACAGTCGCGCAAGGCTGGAATCAAACCCGGGTCCCTGGCGCTGTGAGGCAGCAGTGCTAACCACTGAGCCACAGTGCGACCCAAGTGTCCTGAAGTCCCAGAAAGAAAACCTAGCCTTGACCTAGCCCACACTCACCACCACAGAGGGAAAAACCAGTTAAATGAAAGGTTATACTTGGAAATGAACATACTGGTAACACTCAAGAGTATGGTGCTGGAAAAGCATGGCAGGTCAGGCAGCATAGAGTCATAGAGATGTACAGCATGGAAACAGACCCTTCGGTCCAACCCATCCATGCCGACCAGATATCCCAACCCAATCTAGTCCCACCCGCCAGCACCCGGCCCATATCCCTCCAAACCCTTCCTATTCATATACCCAACCAGATGCCTTTTGAATGTTGCAATTGTACCAGCCTCCACCTCAAGCTCTGACAGCTCATTCCATACATGTACCACCCTCTGCGTGAAAAAGTTGTCCCTTAGGTCCCTTTTATATCTTTCCCCTCTCACCCTAAACCTATGCCCTCCAGTTCTGGACTTCCCATCCCCAGGGAAAAGACTTTGTCTATTTATCCTATCCATGCCCCTCATAATTTTGTGAACCTCTATAAGGTCACCACTCAGCCTCCAATGCTCCAGGGAAAACAGCCCCAACCTGTTCAACCTCTCCCTGTAGCTCAGATCCTCCAACCCTGGCAACATCCTTTTCTTTTCTGAACCCTTTCAAGTTTCACAATATCCTTGCCAAAAGGAAGTAGACAAAAATTGTATGCAATATTCCAACAGTGGCCTAACCAGTGTCCTGTAGGGCCACAACATGACCTCCCAACTCCTGTACTCAATACTCTGACAAATCAAAGAAAGCATACCAAACGCCTTCTTCACTATCCATCTACCTGTGACTCCACTTTCAAGGAGCTATGGACCTGCACTTCAAGGTCTCTTTGTTCAGCAAAATGCAGCACCTCGCATTTATCTGAATTGAACTCCATCTTCCACTTCTCGGCCCATTGGCTCATCTGATCAAGATCCTGTTGTAATCTGAGGTAACCTTCTTCGCTGTCCAATACACCTCCAATTCTGATGTAATCTGCAAACTGACTATCTATACATCTTATGCTTGCATCCAAATCAACTTTGCTTTGTGCATGGGAAATCATATCTCACAAACTTGATTGAGTTTTTTGAAGAAGTAACAAGGAGGATTGATGAGCGCAGAGTGGTAGATGTGATCTATATGGATTCTGGATCAGTGGTGCTGGAAGAGCACAGCAATTCAGGCAGCATCCGAGGACAGGCAAAATCGACGTTTCGGGCAAAAGCCCTTCTTTTGCCCGAAACGTCGATTTTGCCTGTCCTCAGATGCTGCCTGAATTGCTGTGCTCTTCCAGCACCACTGATCCAGAATCTGGTTTCCAGCATCTGCAGTCATTGTTTTTACCTCGGTGATCTATATGGACTTCAGTAAGGCGTTCGACAAGGTTCACCATGGGAGAAAGGTTAGCAAGGTTAGATTTCATGGAATAAAGGGAGAACTAGCCATTTGGATACAGAACTGGCTCAAAAGTAGAAGACAGAGGGTGGTAGTGGAGAGTTGTTTTTCAGACTGGAGGACTGTGATGAGTGGAGTGCCACAAGGACCAGTGCTGGGTCCTCCACTTTTTATCATTTACATAAATGATTTGGATGGAAGCATAAGAGGTATAGTTAGTAAGTTTGCAGATGACACCAAAATTGGAGGTGTAGTGGACAGCGAAGAAGGTTACCTCAGATTACAACAGGATCTTGATCAGATGGGTCACTGGGCCGAGAAGTGGCAGATGGAATTTAAATCAGATAAATGTGAGATGCTGCATTTTTGGAAAGCAAATCTTAGCAGGACTTATACACTTAATGGTAAAGTCCTGGGGAGTGTTGCTGAACAAAGAGACCTTGGAGTGCAGGTTCGTAGCTCCTTGAAAGTGGAGTTGCAGGTAGTAGGATAGTGAAGAAGGCATTTGGTATGTTTTCTTTTATTAGTCAGAGTATTGAGTACAGGAGTTGAGAGGTCATGTTGTGGAGTTATGGCTTATATTTTAAGTTTAATCAAGAGACATATCTCAAAAAACATATAATCAAGAAAGAGCCCACACTACTCACTACTGCAGACGTCCTGTAGGTTACACTTAAAAACAATATGGTTATCTGCTTCTGTACTGTGAACTTTGCCCAAACAATTCCTCCAAGATTAGTTGTGTATTTCACTATTTGTTAATTTTCCCAGATGTACTCCAATGTCCAGCATTACATGAATTCAAACAGCAAAGGCAGTAACTGTGCAGGTTCACTGCTGTGTCAGTTTCTTTCTCTCTCTCTCCTGCACTGACCTTACCATAGAACATAGAACATTACAGCGTAGTACAGGCCCTTTGGCCCTCGATGTTGCGCCGACTTGTCATACCAATCTGAAGCCCATCTAATCTACACTATTCCACGTACGTTCATATGCTTGTCCAATGACAACTGAAATGTACTTAAAGTTGGTGAATCTACTACCTTTGCAGGCAAAGTATTCCATACCCTTACTACTCTCTGAATAAAGAAGCTACCTCTGACATCTGTCCTACATCTATTACCCCTCAATTTAAAGCTATGCCCCGTCATGCCCGCCATCACCATACTTGGAAAAAGGCTCTCCCTGTCCACCCGATCTAACCCTCTGATTATCTTATATGTCTCTATTAAGTCACCTCTCAACCTTCTTCTCTCTAATGAAAACAGCCTCGAGTCCCTCAGCCTTTCCTCATAAGACCTTCCCTCCATACCAGGCAACATCCTAGTAAATCTCCTCTGCACTCTTTCCAAATCTTCCAAATCCTTCTTATAATGCGGTGACCAGAACTGTACACAATACTCCAAGTGCGGCCGCACCAGAGGTTTGTACAGCTGTAGCATAACCTCATGGTTCCGGAACTTGATACTTCAATTAATAAAAGCTAAAACACTGTATGCCTTCTTAACAACCCTGTCAACCTGGGTGGCAACTTTCAAGGATCTGTGTACCTGGACACTGAGATCTCTCTGCTCATCTACACTACCAAGAATCTTACCATTAGCTCAGTATTTTGCATTCCGGTTACTCCAACCAAAGTGAATCACCTCACACTTGTCTGCATTAAAATCCATTTGCCACCTCTCAGCCCAGCTCTGCAGCTTTTCTATGTTTCTCTGCAACCTACAACATCCTTCGTCATTATCCGACCTTAGTGCCATCTGCAAATTTACTACGCCCTCCCTTCTACGGCCTCATCCAGGTTGTTTATAAAAATGACGAACAGCAGTGGACCCAACACCGACCCTTGCGGTACACCACTGGTAACTGGACTCCAGGATGAACATTTCCCATCAACCACCACCCTCTGTCTTCTTTCAATAAGCCAATTACTGATCCAACTGCTATATCTCCGACAATCCCACTCCTTCGCATTTTGTACAATAGCCTACTGTGGGGAACCTTATCGAATGCCTTGCTGAAATCCATATACACCACATCAACCGGTTTACTTTCATCTACCTGTTTGATCACCTTCTCAAAGAACCATGTGCTTCCTTTGTCTGTTCTTCTCCCTTTTAAAAGTGCCATTGTTTTGACTTTTTTTTCACAAAGTTCCAAAACAATTGCAACAGCATATGAAACAGTAATTGCTGGTCCTGGAATTCGAGGAAATCATCTCCAGCACCTAAAATATCTCAAAAAAGGATGAAGCTGTTACAGCCAGAAATTCAGCATCCGAGGAGGGGTAGAATTAACATTTTGGGCATAAGCCCTTCATCAGTACTGGTAACACTGTTCTGAGGTATACAAGACATGTTGGACCTGTATGTGTCATTTGCGAGTTTTACTGGTTTTCACTATTTTGATGAGGCCACCTCTACTACACCCGCATCATCACCTCTTTGAGTCCCAGTTTTCACATTTCCCTGAGTGCCAGGAATTATCCAAATGCCAGAGTTGAATCTGCAGTCTAAGTGCTGCTTCCTTTCATTTCCAAACTATTCCATGTCACGGAGTCTTAGCAGGTAAAGTCATGGCTTTTTTGTAGCACTGGCAAGCTGTAATTTAACTATCACAGATGCTTTTCCTTCAGCACTGCTGATGTTTAAAATGTACAGCTGTGCAGCTGCTTTTTTGTATCTGGTGTGTAAATATCAGAACTAACCAGGAACCTGGGTTTGGTTACATCCTTGGGCGACTATCTGTGTGAACTTTGCATGTTCTCCCCATGTCTGCGCGCATTTCCTCCAGGTGCTCTGGTTTCCTCCCACAGTCCAAAGATGTGCAGATTAGGTGAATTGGCCATGCTAATTTGCCTTTAGTGTCCAGGAATGTGCAGGCTGGGTGGGTTAGACATGGAAAATGCAGGGTTACAGGGATAGATTAGGGGGATGTTCTGGGTGAGATGCCCTTCGGTAGGTGGGTATGGATTCGATAGGCTGAATGGCCTACGTCCACACTATAGGAATTCTATGATTCTAGATTTCTCCAGTTTTCTTTCCATCTTCACTTCCTTAGATCAGGCAATAGACTTCTTGTGGACTGGCTCAAGCTTATGACCAATGTACTAAAGTGTTTGCCATTGCCTTCTGCAGGATAGCTGAGAGGAGACTCTCCTGCTCTGAGTTGCTGCCATTGGGAGTACTGGAAGGATTTCACAGGCTGACAATCAACATCACTCAACACCTTACCAACATGCCTTCCCTCAGCCACATAGGAGTTTCCTGGATCAAAGGGAGGATGCTACCACTGCACCACAAGACTTTCTCAGAGTGTCATACTTGAAAATAGTCACAATTTCATTTCCATTGTTTTCAGTGAGATGCATGTTTTCTATTCTTTTAAACAGAATGTTAATCAAGTTAGAGAGTCCTGCTGGAGCATTCCAACAAAAACAAAAGCAAATGGTCAATGGGAGCTTCCAAACTAGAACAGGGACTTATCAAAACCAAATAAAAGAATCGATGTCTAGTGTATGATGGTTCCCAGCCCCTGCAAGTGCCTGTCAGTCTCTAAAGACATGGAATAGGCATTTTCTACTGTCACGACAAGGGGTAAACCCCTCTGCTAATTTAAACCCAACACACAGAGAAGCTCACCTTGTGCCATAATCTGTTAAATTTCCAGAGGAAAAGAACTATCCCAGATTTCACTATTTAAAGTAAGAATTAACATTTTTATTCTTTAAGTCCAACAGAGAATAATAAAACCACTCTACAACTCCTTTCTCTTAAACCTATCTTTTACCTCCCACTCTATAGTATTGGTCTGATAAATTCCCTCTTAAATTTACAGCAAAATCAATTTCAAACCCAGGTATAGTTTTTAGATGTCGAATTTTCTCTGTAGATACCTCTAGGATGACTTCGGTGTTCTGCTGCACAAATGTCTTACAGACAGGTACTTTTCAGAAAGCTATTCAGCTAGAGCCTGTTTTTTGGCGCTTTTTAGTTCTCCCTATAACTGTTCAAAATGTCTGGTTTTATACCCCAAAACATTGGATCATTTCATTGGTTTGATGTCACCAAAACACTAAATTCAAATTCGATTGGATTTTGGAATCTTGGGACACCATTTAAAATGATTGGCCAACTTCGAATTTATTGTGTACCATGGCAACTCAGCTGGACTATTGGTTTCACAGTCAAATGTTACATTTTAAATTCTTTCAGCCTACTCTGTACCTCTCTAAGTCCGTGCCAGCTTCTAGTCTCTCTTAAAGGTACAGGACACATCTACACCTTCATAACACTGTACTGTCTGCCAATTCACTGTGTAACACACAGGCAACAAGTCGAACACTTGTCTTTTCTGTGTGTTGAAAGAAATGGGTCCCACTAGATCAGGTTTACTTTTACACATGAAGTTTACACTGTGCGCTGTAAAACCCTCAGTTATCATTTGCTCTCCACTTCACTGTGAACGCCATTTTTGCAAACCTGCTAGTTATACATAAAGTTAACCAAATGGTTTTGTAGTCATATCAGAAGTGAAATTAAAATCATCCATCATTGCATTTATTGCTTGTATTAATAATAATCATGACATGTACTATTTACGCCATATGGGGGCTTGTCCACACTGTTTAATTACTGGCGAGGTGAAATTGCCCATTGCAATCCCAGTGTCCAAGCCTTTCATTTATTTGCAAGAAACTCATTTGAAATCTATTTTAATATCAACATTAATCCATTCAAAGTAAAGTAGTCAGCATCCATTAAGGTATGCAACAGAGAAATATTGTACAAACAATTTCTGCATTCACAAACTATTGCTGCAATTTTAGCCCAGAATCTTGGATGCCTGCATTAGAGCATGTATTAACTTATTAAGGTATTTACTGCAATTAATCCTTTTCACTTTTCCTATCACCCTGCTCCCCATTGCTTTCTGAAGGTTTCAACAACAATCACTTGCATTTATGTAGCAGTTAACAAATGAACAAGTGTTACAAGACACAAAAACAGAGGTTGCCTGGAAAGCTCAGCAGGCCTTGGCAGTGTCTGCCAAGAGAAATCAGAGTTAACATTTCGGGTCCAGTGACCCTTCCTCAGAAGGGGTTCTGAGGAAGGGTCACTGGACCCGAAACGTCAACTCTGGTTTCTCTTCACAGATTCTGCCAGATCTGCTCGGATTTTCCAACAACTTCTGTTTTTATTTCTGATTTACAGTATCCTCAGTTCTTTTGGTTTTTATCAAATGTTACAAGACATTCGGTGCACAGAAAGGTTTGTGTGTTCTGTTTCAGTCACTAGTTTACATGGTAAAGTGAATCAAGGCTCTGAAACAGGAGCAACATATCAAAAAAAATCTGAGGCAGTTACATGAGGAGGTGTTAGTATCTAGGCAAAAAACCTTGGTGAAAGAAGATAGTTTTAAAACCATCATAAACAAAAGAGGGACTGGCAATGCCAAGGAGGAATTGAATAATTTGGAAGCTAAGCATTTGAAGGTGTGGCCACCAATGGTGGACTAATTAAAATGGGGCTAATAATCCACAAAAAAATGAGGATGTTGGAGATCTGAAATAAATCAAAGCAGAAATTGCTGGAGAAAGCCAACAGGTCTGGCAGCATCTCTGGATAAAGAAACAAAACTGACATTTCATATCCAATGACCCTTCTTCAGAAAGGTGAGTAAAATTAGGGATGGGCAAGAGAATTGAAGAATTGCAGAGATTTTCGAGAATTGCAGGACTAGAGGAGGTTACAGAGGTAGGGAGGATAAGAAATTTAGAACACAAACTGGTCAGAATTTTAAAACAAAAAATGGTTATTTTTCTTAACATTAATATTTTGTTAATTTTCTTTATATGACAATCATATCTATTCAATGATCACAATTTATTTTCAAGTAAATACTGCTGGCTCTTATCAGAATGAGTTGATATTTTACTGAAAAGGTAAAATTACTGGAGTCCTGCTCTCTCATTTGAGAAAGATGACTGGTGGTGAGTTTAACTTGCGGTTCACCACATTTCAGACAAGCTCAGATATTGAGAATGAGTGTGTATCATTGATAATCTCAGCTGGTGCAAGAATTGAACCCTCACTGTTAGCAGTACTCTACATGGTTAACCAGACACCCAGCCAACTGAGCTAATTGCCATAATATAGTACAATATCATACTGTAAGGTTCAGGAACAGGATTTCCTTCTTAAGGAAAAGCAAAATATTGAGAATGCTGGGGAGTTCTACTGTTTTGAGAAGAGTCATAATTGACTCGAAACATCTCCCCATTTTCAAACATTTCCAGCAATTTCTATTTTTATTTGCTGTTTAAACATTTTAAGTTATTTTGAGGTTAAACATTGGTTTGCTCCAGTTTTGGGTACAGGGACCATGACTCACAATCAGCCCACAACTGGACCCATTGAAGTGGGCAGGAAAAATATGTCACTCTGCCTCCTCACTGGAGTGGTTGTTGGCTCTGTTGCATATGGTCTGTGCTAATCGTTGGTTGACCATTCAGGATAGAGCCTGCAGAGGCAAGCATTTGTTCCAGCAAACCTGCACCTCTTAAAGGTCCCTTAAAGGGAGACTGCACACATTGGGCAGGTAGACCATGTTTCCACAGGGGCCAGGGACATCTCAAGGAATACCCTCAGAAGGGAATGGCTGCATGTGGACTGGGAAGATGAAATCCCAGAGCAGAGCCACAGAGGTTTAATGATATATTATAAAACATCACAGCTCCTTAGCCAAGTCTTCCAAGACTCAAGAATGGAGTCCATCAGAACTCACACACTTGTCATTCCGCAGCTCCATTATTTGCTCAGTAGCAATTCCTTGGTGATTGCAATTTCACTGAGTTCCTCCCTCCCCTCTACCTCCTGATTTTCAACTATTATAGGATTTTGTTTGTCTTGACTACAGTGAAACCAGAAGTCAAGTGCTTGTGCATCCCATTAGCTATTCCATTCATTATACCACCATTTTTGGATTGTTACTCGGTTCTGGATACTTCACTCACACATTTTCTTTTTAAATACCTGTAAAAACTCTTGCTATCTGTGTTTAATAGAAATGTACTTATTCTGAGCATTCCAAAGTATTCTCTTAAACATCTACCACAGCTTTCCCACTGATGATGCTCTCACCTATTATCCAATTCACCTCAGCTAGCTCTGCTTTCATTGCCGCACAGTTGCCCTTTTTGAAGATACTAGTCTTGGACTCACTATTCTCCATTTCCAAACTCGATGTAAAATGCTCTGTCTTTCAATAATGATATCACATTACAGAATACCAAGTCAAATTTTGTATGCTCTCTTGCTGGTTCCAGAACAGACTGCTGTCAGAAACTATCTTGAAAGCAAACCATGAACTCCTTTTCCAAGTTACCATAGCCAATTTGATTTCTCCAGTTTCCATTTAGATTAAAGCCACCCATGATCACTACTGTCCTTTTACCACATGCACCCACATTTTTCTATTATACTCAATTCTACATTGTGGTTAGTTTAGGGGCCTACAGACCACAAGTGACATTTTTCCCCTGTTTTACTCATCTTGATCTCTTCAGATAAAGTCATCTGCTGCTATTCCATTAATGAATCATTGATTAATAGTGCTCCTCCTCCACCTTTGTCTATTCTTCTTGAATATCATAAATTCCTCAATATTAAAGGTTTAATTCTTTCCCTCAATTTCATAATTAATATCAGATCACGTTTATTTACATTATTGTGCAGCACCAGTTAAGGGTGAGGAAATGGCCTCTGGAATGTTAATCCCGAGACCCAGGTAATGTCCCCAGTGACCTAGGTTCCAATCATGCATGGCAGATGGTGGAATTTGAATTCAATGAACTATCTGGAATTAAGAGTCCAAATGATGACCATGAATCTAATGTTATTTGGCAGGCAAAACGTATCTGATTCATTAATCTCCATTAGGGAAGGAAACTGCTGGTCTGGTCTACATATAATTCCAGACGCACAGCAATGTGGTTTACTCTTAACTGCCCCTTGGGTAATAGGGATGGATAATAAATGCTGACCTGGCTAGTGACACCCTCATCCTGTGAACGAATATGAAAAAAAAAGCTTCAAGTTCCGGAGTCTCATCCTCCATCGATATCTACAGAATGATGTTTGCCATTTTCACTTTCTCCCTAACTTAATTTGTACACTCCTCCTGTTTGCATGGAAGTGCTCACTGTTAGTATCTTCCAAACACCTGCACAATGCAGGCAGCAGCGTGCCTGTTGAGCTTGGTCCACTGCGACGCTTCCATGAATGTAGCCATCAACTCTAACAGACCTTTAAAGGAAAGATGTTGTGAAACTTGCAAGGGTTCGGAAGAGATTTACAAGGATGTTTCCAGGGTTGGAGGGTTTGAGCTATAGGGAGACGCTGAATGGACAGGGGCTACTTCCCCTGGAGCGTCGGAGGCTGGGGAGGTGACCTTATAGAGGTTTATAAAATCATGAGGGCTATGGATAAGACAAATAGACAAGGTCTTTTCCCTGGAGTGGGGGACTCCAGAATTCGAGGGTATAGGTTTAGGGTGAGAGGGGAAACATTTAGAAGGGACCTAAGGGGCAATTTTTTCATGTAGAAGGTGTATGGAATGAGCTGCCAGAGGAAGTGGTGGAGGCTGGTCCAATTGCAACATTTAAAAGGCATTTGGATGGGTATATGAATAGGAAGGGTTTAGAGGGACATGGGCCAAGTGCTGGTAAATGTGACTAGTTTGGTTATGATATCTGGTCAGTATGGACAAATTAGACCGAAGGGACTATTTCCGTGCTGTAAATCTCTATGTCTCTATGACTCTATGAAATGAATCCCATTTTCCAGCTTTTGGCCCATAATCTTGGAAGCTATAACAATGCAAGAAAATACAGCTTAAATGTTACTCGGGTTTCTGACTGAGTGCCCGTTCAGATGATAGAAGCACTTCCCAATTGCATTGCCTTACACTTTTTCTGGTTGAACTCCATTTGCCACTGTTCAATCCACCCGAACACTTCATCGATATCCTCCTGCAGGTTTTGCTGTCCTCTACCAATTCTTTTTATCTAATCCTTGAACTTTATGATCATACCCCTAAATTTAAATCTGAATCATTATTATATATCATAAACAGTAAGGGCCCCCACCCCAAGCCCTGTGAATTCCATTAGAAACTGAATTCCAGTCACAGAAACATCCCTTTGCTAGTGTCCTCTTCGTCCTGCGTCACTTTGCCACATGGGCTCTTACCTTCTTGACCAGTCTGCCATGGGAGATCTTATCAAATGTCTTGCTGAAATCCATCTAGATTATGATCAAGTGCATTACTTTCACCAGAACTCCTAGTGAAATTCATTTGAATGTTTCAAACCCAACTTTCCGTTAACAAATCTATCCATGGCTACGTCTGTTTAATCCATGTCTCACCAAGTGCAGATATGTTCTGTCTCTCAAAATTCTTTCTAACAATTTCCACACTACTGATGAGCCTGTAATTTCCCAGTCTATTCCTTCCTCCTTTTTTTTAAATAATGTGATGAAATTAGCGACCCTTCAATTTTCTTGCATCTCCCCACTGGCCATTACTGCATATTTCCTTGCCTTCTGGATTACATCTTATCTGGGGCTCGAGAGTGGGGTGCTGGAAAAGCTCAGTAGGTCAGTCAGCATCCAAGGAGCAGGAGAATCTAAACCTGCAAGTACTTACCCTCTCTATATTAATCTATTTTAATATTTCGCAGTCCTCCAAATCTATACATGTATTGTCCTTTTTTGCCCAGACCAATAAAAAGCATTTAATGAGGGCCATATCTACATCCTCCAGGTCCATTCACAGATTACTTTTATAGGTTCTACTCTTTCCCTAGTTATTCTCTTGATTTTTATATATTTGAAAAACCCCTTTGGGGTTTCCTTTATTCTCTCTAGCAATGCTTTCTCATGTACTCTTATTTCTCAGTTTCCTTTTTATGTTCCTCTGGCACGTTTTACGCTCTCGAAAGGACTCTGTCATATTGAGCCCTCAATTGCTGCCCTTAGCTTTTCTATTTTTTTCTTACTTTTACCTATTATGTCGTTCAGTATGCATGGTTCTTCAATCTTGATCTCCCCCTTTTTCTTTATGAGAATACATTTGCCCTGTGTTCTCACTATTTCCCACTGCTCTGACACCATTTCATTGGCAGTGCAGTAACTGCTTCCAGTCCATTTGAGTCAAATCCTAGCTTAACTTTGTAAAATTATTATTTCTCCAATTTAGAACTATTTTTCCCAATCCGTCCTTATCCTTTTCCATAACTGTATGAATCACAACTAAATTATGATCACTATTCAAAGTTTGGGTGAAGATTTGTAGCTCGGGTGCTTGTTGTTGTGGTTCTGTTCGCCGAGCTGGAAATTTTTGTTGCAAACGTTTCGTTCCCTGTCTCGGTGACATCCTCAGTGCTTGGGAGCCTCCTGTGAAGCGCTTCTGTCGTGTTTCCTCCGGCATTTATAGTGGCCTGTCCCTGCCAATTCCGGTTGTCAGTTTCAGCTGTCCGCTGTAGTGGCCGTTATATTGGGTCCAGGTCGATGTGTTTGTTGATGGAGTTTGTGGATGAGTGCCATGCTTCTAGGAATTCCCTGGCTGTTCTTTGTTTGGCTTGTCCTATAATGGTAGTGTTGTCCCAGTCAAATTCATGTTGCTTGTCGTCTGCGTGTGTGGCTACTAAGGATAGCTGGTCGTGGTGTTTCGTGGCTAGTTGATGTTCATGGATGCGGATCGTTAGCTGTCTTCCTGTTTGTTCTATATAGTGTTTTGTGCAGTCCTTGCATGGGATTTTGTACACTACATTAGTTTTGCTCATGCTGGGTATCGGGTCTTTCGTTCTGGTGAGTTGTTGTCTGAGGGTGGCTGTTGGTTTGTGTGCTGTTATAAGTCCTAGTGATTGCAGTAGTCTGGCTGTCAGTTCTGAAATGCTCCTGATGTATGGTAGTGTGGCTAGTCCTTTGGGTTGCGGCATGTCCTTGTTCCATTTCCATTATGAAAGCAACCACCCCAACACACACAAACGAAGTTGCATCAAGACACTATTCAAAAGGGCCACAACACACTGCAGCACACCAGAACTGCAAAAAGAGGAAGAGGAGCACCTGTACAAGGTATTCGCCAAAAAAGGATACCCGCACAATTTCATTAACAGATGCCTAAGGGAAAGACAACGGAATGAGGACATGACACAACCCAAAGGACTAGCTACACTACCATACATCAGGAGCATTTCAGAACTGACAGCCAGACTACTGCGACCACTAGGACTTATAACAGCACACAAACCAACAGCCACCCTCAGACAACAACTCACCAGAACGAAAGACCCGATACCCAGCATGAGCAAAACTAATGTAGTGTACAAAATCCCATGCAAGGACTGCACAAAGCACTATATAGAACAAACAGGAAGACAGCTAACGATCCGCATCCATGAACATCAACTAGCCACGAAACGCCACAACCAGCTATCCTTAGTAGCCACACATGCATACGACAAGCAACATGAATTCGACTGGGACAACACTACCATTATAGGGCAAGCCAAAACAAAGAACAGCCAGGGAATTCCTAGAAGCATGGCACTCATCCACAAACTCCATCAACAAACACATCGACATGGATCCAATATACCGGCCACTACAGCGGACAGCTGAAACTGACAACCGGAAGCGGCAGGGACAGGCCACTATAAATGCCGGAGGAAACACGACAGAAGCGCTTCACAGGAGGCTCCCAAGCACTGAGGATGTCACCGAGACAGGGGACGAAACGTTTGCAACAAAAATTTCCAGCTCGGCGAACAGAACCACAACTATGATCACTATCTCCAAAGTGCACTCACACATTTCCCCAGCCGATACTGAATTATTTCAACGTGAGCATGAAGTAGAGCTGCTTAGGCTCATTTCTGAATAATAGGCCTAGACCTTTCCTCCCCCTTGTTGAGCTTTCAATGTAGAAACGGTTCTGAGATAGCGCGATAGTTCCATTCTTGTGCAATCTCGCATTAGAAGAATGTCACTATTTAAAGCCTCACTATTTAAAGCAATGGGGCTGGAATCACGTTATAGCCAATACAGATATGGAAAGTTCATGTCCTACAAGTGACAGTCTAAATCCTTCAATTGCGTTGAAGCTAATTCCTGTTGAAGAAACACATGTTATAGCAGAACCGACTGTACTGGCTAAAAGAGTTCACATGGATACAATGATGCTGTCACTTTAAAAAGGTTATTTTGTCATGGGTTTGTTTGAAGGGAGGTTGCAATAGCAGAGGTGCTGAAGTGGCTACTCCAGACAGCTTTAGTCAATAACTTAGGAGATCTTTAGTTTTTTTTTAGAAACAGTTGTAACAGAGAGAAACTTTTCCCTTTAGTACAGGAGTCAATAACTGGGGGCATAGCTTTGATGTAAAGAGTAGGAGGTTCACAGTAGAAGAAAAGATGTTTACATCTAGAAGTGCGCATCGGGAACTTGCTGGCTAAAATGGTGGGTAAGGTGAAAAACCTCACGACATTTAAGAACTATTTAGAAGTGCACTTCAAATACCATTACATACAAGGCTGTGGGCCAAAAATAGATGATGTTTAATGACCTTTATGGTCACAATGGGCCAAAGGGCCTGTTTCCATGTTCTATGTCTCCATGACTATAAGTGAAGGTTAGATTGGGCGGCATTGTGGCCCAGTGATTAGCACTGCTGCCTCCCAGCACCAGGGACCTAGGTTCAATTCCAGCCTTGGGCCACAGTCTGTTTGTGCATCCTCCCCATGTCTGTGCAGTATTCCTCTGGGTGCTCCAGTTTCCTCCCACAATCCAAGGATGTGCAGGTTAGGTGGACTGGCCATGGGAAATTGCTCCATGCTGTCCAGGAATGTGCAGGTTAGGTGGATTAGCTATACGAAATGCAGGGTTATTGGGGGAGAGCTTGGGTGCGATGGTCTTCAACGGGTTGGTGCAGACTTGATGGGCTGAATGGCCTGTATCTGCACTGTAGAGATTCTATGGTTCTAGGTCCTGTGAACAAGGGAAATATAGTCTTACAGGGCACTGAGTTCCTGAGGTTGTGTTGACCTGTTAGTTAAACTGTGCAGTCTTAACCCAAATTCAATTATTCAGCTGCAGTCTGGTTCTGAGGAATTCATTCAGTTCCTTAAGCACCTTCTCAGGAATCATGATGAGATCATGGAAGGGAACATTCAAATGTTGCAAGTTGCTTTTTAATTTCTCCTTGAACAGCGGCTCATCTTCATGCTTAGGAAAACTTATGATGAAAGAATTCAGTAGCAGCTGGGGAAATGTTAAAATTATCAATGTCAATTTGTAACTTTGTACCTTGTAAAATTTAGACTCATTTCTGACAGGAAGAAATCTTGGATTGATTGACAAGTGATGGTCACAAAAAGAAACTGGGGATTAAAAAAAAATCTAAAGGAGAACTGTGAACCTTAAGGTTAAGTAATTATTCTTCAAAGTACTTAGCCTGGAGTTAACTTCTGCCTCAATAGGCAGAACCATATCAAACACTTTGTGAATTCTTTCCAGCTTCAAAGTCCAATTGCAGAGCTCAGAGCTAGGTCAGACTCAGGCAGGATATGAAGAGAATTCTTCTCTTTGCCATGTCAGTATGAAACTATACAAAAGAATATTGAACAGTGTTAGAATTTGAAATGGATACGATTGTTATGTTTTGGAACAATTTAAGGTGAAACAAAGGGATGCATCATCTGTTTTGAAGCTGACTTTTGAAGCCTGAGGGTGAAGATGTAGGGAGTGTAGGTGGGGTGGGGGAATTAATTGCTAGAGATTAAGGGAAAGTCAATATGCTTTTCATGGGAAAAAAAGGTGCAAAGTATTTATGCTTAGAATTAATGACAGTAATCTGTGTACTAGTTATGGATAAACTAAATCTCCATAGTTCCAGAAAAATGTCGAAATGTTTTGTCGTAAATATTCATGCTGTAAACTATCCATTTACTTCCAAGACACAAGAGACATTTCAAAATTAACTAGTCAACATCTCTACCTGGATAGATGGTCCTTATGATTCACATTGTCATGGTAGTGTGGCTTGAGATGGAATAATGGTGCAATGACTAAGGAGCACGGATTTAAGGTATTAAGTAAGAGGTGCAATGGGGGAATATAGGGAAGAACTTGTGTGGTAAGTTGTAATGACCTTGACTTCATTTTGCAAGAATAGAACATAGAACATTACAGCGCAGTACAGGCCCTTCAGCCCTCAATGTTGCACCGCCCAGTGAAACCAGTCTGAAGCCCATCTAACCTACACTATTCCATTTTCATCCACATGCCGTTCCAATGACCATTTAAATGCCTTTAGAGCTGGTGAGTCTACTACTGTTGCAGGCTGTAAAGAAACTCCCTCTGACATCTGTCCTATATCTATCACCCCTCAATTTAAAACTATGTCCTCTTGTGCTAGCCATCACCAACCTGGGAAAAAGGCTCTCACTGTCCACCCAAACTAACCCTCTGATTATCTTATATGTCTCAATTAAATCATCTCTCAACCTTCTTCTCTCTAATGAAAACAGCCTCAGGTACCTCAACCTTTCCTCATAAGGCCTTCCCTGTATACCAGGCAACATCCTAGTAAATCTCTGAATCCTATCCAAAGCAATAGTGAAAGCCATAAATAGTTCCAAAAGAAAATTGGATGATAATTTGAAGTAAATAAATTTGTACGGCTACAAGGAAAGAGTGGGTAGTGGGACTGATTGGATTGTTGTTAAGGAGCCTTAATTGATTTGATGAACTAAATGGATACCCTCTGTGTCATGAAGATTCTAGGATTCTATGACAAATTCAGAAGGTTATTAGAATAGATCCAGGAAATTACCATATTGTATTAATACCTGAGTGGTATTCAATTTTGGCATAGTGTAAAATAGCCTTTAATGAACTGGCAATCTGTCTTACCTCTCTCCTTATTTTTATTTGCATTGAAGTAGAAAGTGAGAGAAATGTAAAATGGGCTGCCGGTTTGCCCCAAGTACCATCCAAATCAAAATCTATCTCATCAACTTTATTGTCGGAACATTAGTTCAGCAACAACAACAACTACATTGCTCGCTAACATAGTGAAATTACACAGTCAAACAATCAAACAAAATAATGTTTGAAGGGTCACCGAAGCTGAAACGTTAACTCTGATTTCTCTCCACAGATGCTGCCAGACCTGCTGGGCTTTTCCAGCAATTTCTGTTTCTGTTTCTGCTCTCCAGCATCTGCAGTGATTTCAGTTTTTATTAAATAAAAGAATTGCTATGCTACATAACTCTACACTGCAGAGTTAGGTGTAATTTTGTCTCGGACTGCACTAACCTGCTCAGTGTCATACTATTTTATGGTTCTGTTGTGTGCACCATGCCATGTTCTGTTGCTGCTGGTCACCTTCAATTTTAAAATACTAAAACAAATCAGTAGCTCATTTTGATGAAATCAATGCAGTCTTGATATGCCTCTCAAAAATGAATTGCTCTGTCTTATTGGTTATATCATTTCGGAACCCAAGCTGAAATGACAACGCTTTGAAGCTTTGGAGTTGGTTGAGACTATAATCCCAGATCTCAGCATAAATGAAATGGATTTGCATGAGCAAATTAGGAAATCACTGCATAGTCTGATATGAACCCTGCAGTGATTTATTGTGAAGCACAGCCCCATCAAAATGTGATATTGTATTTATTTAACATAACCAAATTGTTCATGCCAGATTAGACACTGCATTCTCCTCAGGGAAGTGAGCTGGATGGCATTGCTTTATCTTGTATCTTGCAATCCTGAAAAAGAATAGCACCATGGTAACAGAATTAATGATGTCCAACCAAAATCCGCCCTTCGAGTGTGCTTTTTCATTTCCCAAGCTCATTGACACTGCAAAACTGTCCGACAGAAGTTAAGCTAAAGTTAATATTCTCAATGTTACCTGTGGTGGTGACACTCAATTACAATCTCATTTTATCATTTACTTGCTTCTCCACCTCCTTCTCCTCTTCTCTTATGTCAGGAATTTAGTATGTTTTCAAAGTAAAGGAACTGTGGAACTTTACAGGAAAAACAAATGCATTGTTTGGTAAGTTTATTTCTTAATCATCTGATAACTGGATAATTTTCCTTAACAAAACAGCATTTCAGGGGATTTCTTTAATTTTGGTAAGAAGCTGTGTTTTTCACCGTTTTACTTTCTTCTCTACTTACTGTACAGAAAGAAAGCAAGAGTTTAGATTAAAAAGCGTTATCATGATTAACAAAGAGGTTGGAATTTTCTTTAAAAATGAGATGTGAGTGTCAGTACCAAGGTCAGGATTCGTTTTCTATCTTCAACAGCCCTTGAGAAGGTGATAATAAACCATTTTCCTAAATCACTCCAGAATGTCGGGTGAAGATGCTCCCACAGTGACGAAAGGGGTGCACTTCCAGGATTTTGATCCAGCGATGATGATGAAACGGTGAGCTATTCCCAAGTCAGGATGATGTGAGACTGGACAAAATAAAATGAAAAACTGCAGATGCTGGACATCTGAAAAAAAACCAGAGAGAGCTGGAGAAAGTTCTGAAGAACTTTTGGTTCTCAAGAAGGGTCACTGGACCCAAAATGTTGACTCTTTTCTCTCCACAACTCAGCTGTCAGACCTGCTGAATTTCTCCAGCAATTTCTGTTTTGGTGTGTGACTTGTATGGGAAGTTAGATGTATTGGTGTTCCCAGACTCTTGTTGCTTCCTTTCAAAATGATGTTAAAAGGTGAGTTGGTGCAGTGTATCTTGTACATGCTGCAGGCGCAGAGCACAGTTGATGAAAAAAGTGAATGTTTAAGGAAATAGATGGAGTGCCAGTCAAACAGATTGCTTTTACTTTTCCTCACTCATTCCAAACACCCAGCTTAATTCCATTTGTTCTGGAATTGAGGTCACAGAATCCCTGCAGTGTGGATGCAGGCTACTCAGCCCACAAAATCCTCTGGAGAGAGCATCCCACCCAATCCCACACTCCCTACTCTTTCCCTGTAACCCTACATGCCCAATGGCTAATCTACCTAGCCTGCATACCTTTGGACCGTGAGAGGAATGCTGAGTACCCAAAGGAAACCCATACAGACATGGGGAGAATGTGCAAACTCCACACAGACAGTCACCCAAGGGTAGAATCGAACCCAGTTCCCTGGCACTGTGAGGCAGTAGTGCTAATCACTGAGTCACTGTGCTGCCCCAAGAGATGTATGGGTGACAGCTTTCTATGTTCGGCCTTCAGAGTTGTAGCCAATTAAAGTAACTTTACTGTCACTTCACTGATAATCAGCCACTTTAATACAAATAGACATTTTGGTGCAGTGATAATGTCCCTACAGCTAAGCCAGGAGGCTAGGGTTCAAAGTCCCACCTGCTTTAAAAGTGTGTCATAACATCTCTGAACAGGTTGATTGGAAAATATCTGTCGCTCCACTGATTATTAGGTGCATTAAGGCAAACAGACTTTGTGTTGCTGTGATAGTGTCTGCATCTCTGATCTGCAAGAACTGTGTTTGTCTCACCTACTCCAGAGATACGACAAAACACATCAGAACTGGTGGATTCAAAATAACCATCTTAATAATGAGTTGATGTTTTAAGAGCTCTTGTGGCTCAGTGGTAATGACCTTTCCTCTGGGCCAAAAGGCCTGGGTTCAAATTCCACATGCTCCAGAGATGTGTCTGACCTGATTGATTAAAAATACCTACAAAGAAATGAAAATCGGGAATTTATTGTTCTGCATACATGCAGTCAAGAATAGCAGGGGACATCTGAGCAACTAAAGTGAGGAGGAAACGTCATAAACATCTCCATTGTCAATGATGATGGAGTCTGGCATGAGACCGCAAAAGGTAAAGCTGAAGAAATCGCAATAACCTTCAGTGGAGAAGTGCTGAGTTGATGATTTTCAGCCTCTCCAGCATCACAGAAACTAATCATCTGCTGATTTGATTCGCTTCACATGATCTGAGGAAAAGGCTCAAAGCACAGGATCCAGCAACGACGTGTGAGTTAGCCATGGTCCTCACCAGGCTGTTCAGCTACAGCAACCACATCTCTCTGACAAAGTGAAAACTTTCCAACTGTGCCCTTCCATTTAAAGAAGGGAAAAGTACAATCCAGAAATTGTCACCCGATCAATCAGCTATCAACCATTAGCAAAGTGAATGGAAGTGCTGTCAACAATCCTGTCAGTTGGTACTCACTCAGCAATAATTGCTTATTGATGCTGATTTCGACTTCCACCAGCACGATGTGATTCCATTACAATACTCATTCAAACATGACCAAATGATGCTGAATTCCAGAGAATTCCAGAAGGACCATTCTTGACATCAAGAAATCACTTGACCCAGTTTAGCAAAAAGGATCCTGAGTAAAAGTCAGTCAATGAGAATATGGGAAATCTCACAGTTGTTTGGATTCATACCAAGCAGAAAGAAAAATTATTAATGATCAGTTATCATCCTCCCAAGGCTTGGTTGTAGGAGTTCTTCACGGTGTTTGTAAGGTCCAGCCATCTTCGTCCACTTTATAAATGACTTTCCGTCAATCATAAGGCCCAACATGGAAATATTTGCTGATAATTGGAAAGTTTTAAGTTCAATTTAAATCATTTCAGTCTGTGTTTACAGTCAGAAAAACCTGGGCACCACTCAGTCTTGGCTAATAATTGGCAAGCAAGGTTTGTGCATGATGTCATGCAACAAACAGCTCCAAACAAAGAGAAGCTAAACATCTTCTCTTGACAGTCACAGCCATTGTAATTGTAATTTAAAAAAAAATATTCACCAGATGAGGCACTACTGGCTAGGCCAACATTTACTGCTCATCAATAATTGCCCCTTGAGAAAGTAGCAATGAGCTGTCTTCTCGAACTGCTGCAGTTCATGTGATATAAGTCTATCCATAATGCTGGTAAGAAGCGAGATCCAGGATTTTGACTCAGCAACAGTAAATGAGTAGTGATAAAGTTCCAAGTCAGGATATGTGGCTACCTCCCACCATCAATGTTCTAAGTCAGACAGCTAACTAGACACGTGAATATTTTAGCTAGGAAAGCAGGTCAGAAGCAGGGAAATCTGGGGCAGAAATTTCTTTGGCTCTTCAACATCTGTCGATCGTAAAGATGACCGCAAGTCAAGAGTGTGATGGAATACTCCTCGCTTGCCTGAATAAGAAAAACACTCAAGAAGTTTGACACCATTCAGATGTAAGCAGCTGACTTCTTTAATACTTGATCCATGGCATTAACCTTTCATTTCCTCTTCCAATGGCATACGTGGCAATAGTGCGATACATTTGTATTACACCAATTCTAAAGTCCTCTGTGATAGCACATCCTAAACTATTAGTTCCACTAGTTAGAAGTACAAACTGATGTATGGGAGCATCACCATCTGCAAGTTGCCCTCCTGATTTGGAACTACATCGCTGTTCCCTCATTGGGGTACCAACTTAAGACTGAAATTGGGCGGAACTTCTTTTATAGAACATAGAGCATAGAAGAATACAGCGCAGTACAGGCCCTTCAGCCCTCGATGTTGCGCCGATCCCAAGCCCACCTAACCTACACTAGCCCACTATCCTCCATATGCCTATCCAATGCCCGCTTAAATGCCCATAATGAGGGAGAGTCCACCACTGCTACTGGCAGGGCATTCCATGAACTCACGACTCGCTGAGTAAAGAACCTACCCCTAACATCTGTCCTATACCTACCCCCCCCTTAATTTAAAGCTATGCCCCCTTGTAATAGCTGACTCCATACGTGGAAAAAGATTCTCACTGTCGACCCTATCTAAACCCCTAATCATCTTGTACACCTCTATCAAGTCACCCCTAAACCTTCTTTTCTCCAATGAAAACAACCCCAAGTGCCTCAGCTTTTCCTCATACGATCTTCCTACCATACCAGGCAACATCCTGGTAAACCTCCTCTGCACCCGTTCCAGTGCCTCCACATCCTTCCTATAATATGGCGACCAAAACTGCACACAATACTCCAGATGCGGCCGCACCAGAGTCTTATACAACTGCAACATGATCTCAGTACTCTGGAACTCAATTCCTCTACCAATAAAAGCCAGTACACCATATGCCTTCTTCACCACACTATTTACCTGGGTGGAAACTTTCAAAGATCTGTGTACATGGACACCAAGATCCCTCTGCTCATCCACACTACCAAGTATCCGACCATTAGCCCAGTACCCCATCTTTTTATTACTCTTACCAAAGTGAATCACCTCACACTGAGCTACATTGAACTCCATTTGCCACCTTTCTGCCCAGTTCTGCAGCTTATCTATATCCCGCTGTAACCTGCCATATCCTTCCTCACTGTCTACAACTCCTCCGACTTTCGTATCATCCGCAAACTTGCTCACCCAACCTTCTAACCCCTCCTCCAGGTCATTTATAAAAATGACAAACAACAATGGTCCCAAAACAGATCCTTGCGGAACACCGTGGGCGGCACGGTGGCCCAGTGGTTAGCACTGCTGCCTCACAGCGCCTGTAGAACCGGGTTCAATTCCCGACTCAGGCGACTGACTGTGTGGAGTTTGCACATTCTCCCCGTGTCTGCGTGGGTTTCCTCCGGGTGCTCCGGTTTCCTCCCACAGTCCAAAGATGTGCGGGTCAGGTGAATTGGCCATGCTAAATTGCCCGTAGTGTTAGGTTAAAGGGGTAGATGTAGGGGTATGGGTGGGTTGCGCTTCGGCGGGTCGGTGTGGACTTGTTGGGCCGAAGGGCCTGTTTCCACACTGTAAGTAATCTAAAAAAAAAAACCGCTAGTGACGGCACTCCAAGATGAACCTTTGCCATCAACTACTACCCTCTGTCTTCTTCCAGCCAGCCAACTCCTAATCCAAACCTCCAACTCACCCTCAATGCCATACCTCCGTATTTTTTGCAGTAGTCTACCATGGGGAACCTTATCAAACGCCTTACTAAAATCCATATACACCACATCTACCGCTTTCCCCTCGTCCACCTCCTTAGTCACCTTCTCAAAGAATTCAATAAGGTTTGTGAGGCACGACCTGCCCTTCACAAAACCATGCTGACTATCCTTGATCACATTATTCCTATCCAGATGTTCATAAATCCTATCCCTTACAATTCTCTCTAAGATTTTGCCCACAGCAGAAGTGAGACTCACCGGCCTATAGTTACTAGGGTTATCCCTACTCCCCTTCTTGAACAAGGGAACCACATTTGCTAGCCTCCAATCTTCTGGCACTACTCCTGTAGACAACGAGGACATAAAAATCAAGGCCAATGGCTCTGCAATCTCCTCCCTTGCTTCCCAGAGAATCCTAGGATAAATGCCATCAGGCCCAGGGGACTTATCTATTTCCACCCTTTCCAGAATTTCCAACACCTCTTCTCTACATACCTCAAAGCCATCCATTCTACTTAATTGTGACTCAGTCATCACATTGACAACAATGTCCTGTTCCTGATTGAATACTGACGAAAAGTATTCATTCAGTGTCTCCCCAATCTCTTCAGCCTCCACACGCAACTTCCCACTACTATCCTTGACTGGACCTATTCCTACCCTAGTCATTCTTTTATTCCTGACATACCTATAGAAAGCCTTAGGGTTTTCCCTAATCCTACCAACTAAGGACCTTTCATGTCCCCTCCTTGCTGCTCTTAGCTCTCTCTTCAGGTCCTTCCTGGCTACCTTATAACTCTCAATCGCCCTAATTGAACCTTCACGCCTCATCTTTACATAGGCCACCCTCTTCCCTTTAACAAGGGATTCCAATTCCTTATTAAACCACGGCTCCCTCACATGACCCTTTCCTCCCTGCCTGACGGGTACATACTTATCAAGGACACTCAATAGTTGCTCCTTGAACAAGCTCCACATATCAATTACGCCCTTGCCTTGAAGCTTACTTTTCCAAGCCACGCATCCTAAGTCATGCCTCACCGCATCATAATTTCCCTGCCCCCAGCTATAACTCTTGCCCTGTAGTGCAGACTTATCCCTCTCCATCACTAGAGTAAAAGTCACCGAATTGTGGTCACTGTCCCCAAAGTGCTCACCTACCTCTAATTCTAACACCTGGCCTGGTTCATTACCCAGAACCAAATCCAGTATGGCCTCACTTCTTGTTGGCCTATCTACATATTGTGTCAGGAAACCCTCCTGCACACATTGGACAAACACTGACCCATCTAACGAACTTGAGCTGTAGCTTTCCCAATCAATATCAGGAAAGTTAAAGTCCCCCATAACAACCACCCTATTACTTTCACTCTTCTCTTGAATCATCCTCGCAATCCTTTCTTCTACGTTTCTAGGACTATTAGGAGGCCTGTAAAAAACTCCTAACAGGGTGAGCTCACCTTTCCTATTCCTAACCTCAGCCCAAACTACCTCAGATGGCGAGTCTTCAGATGGCGATTTTCTCAGAGAGCTGTGAGTCTTTGGGTTGCCTTGCCATTGAGAGCTGTGGGGGCGGAGTCCTTGTGTGTATCGATACATTCTTGATCAGTCGGGGAATCAAAGAGAAAGGGCGGGAAAGTGATGGTGAGGAATGCCAATCAGCCATGATCCCATTGAATGATGGAGCAGGCTCAAGGAGCCAAATGGCCTCCTCCTGTTCCTATTTCTTATGGTCTTGTCGATGGGTCAAATACCAAGCACTTCCTTCCTAACTCAGGTGACACAAATTTCGGTTCAACGTGATTACATTCAGAAAGGCAATTAGGACGAAGCAATTAATACTGCCTTCTCAACATTGCCCACATCTGAAGAATGATTTTAAAAAAGAAATCCAACATTAAAAGTAAAAACAACGTAGACCTCTGTTTTTCCTTTCTGATTATCCCCAATGACTGAATCAGCAAAACACCTTTAGGCAAAATTTGAATGTAATTACTGAAAATCTGCCTGTAGATCTTGTCCTTGATAGATATCCTCCACTAATGACTCTTTTTCTAAATATGCAATTTTATATGTAAGTTTGCTAACCTAATTTAGTTTTAAATAGGTTTGATTCCTCTCAATAGGGATCTGCAGTGATTTAGCTTGAAGATTAAGAGCCTTTTCACTAATTCTCAGCAATCGTCAGCAAATCAATTTGGCATTACAGTCATTGTGCTAAAAGTCATTAAGTTGCTAAACACAGAGCTTTTGTTCAAAAAGTCATCTTTTTACATGTACCCTGCAGCATAGAATCCTGTCATTTCACCCAACTGGTCTATGTCTCCTCCCATCCTATTGCAGCCAACCCTCTCAGCATAAACCTTTAATCTCTCTCTCATCTCATGTACCAATCCAGCTTCCCTCAAACCACATCTATGCTATTCTCCTCAGTTCAACCATTCGGTTAATGAGCCACACTTCTAACACTGTCTGGGTCACAAAGTTTCTTCTGTGTTCCTTATTGGCTGATATTGAGTGAAAATTGTGTGCACAGCCCAGACCATCACAGAAGCCAACTTCCCATCCATGGACTCCAGTTACATTTCTCATTGATGCGGAAAGGCTGCCAACATTGTCAAAGACCCCTCCCTACCCCCTTAATGATCTCCTACAGCCTCTTCCATCAAGATGAAAATACAGAAACCTGACCACACGCACCAAACAGGTTCAAGAACAGCTTCTTCCCTGTTGTTATTCGACTGCAGAATGGCCCACTCTACCTGAAATAATGGTGATCTTGCTTTGCACACCTCCTCTGCAGTGTAGCTTTGTATGCTTCGTTCTGTCTAAGCGCCCTATGATCTGCATGTCCTTGTCTGCTATAATCTCGCTGTACTGCTCACAAAACAAGGCTTTTCACTATACTTAGGTACAAGTGCCAACAATAAATCAAATCCTCTGTTTTGTCATGACATTAAAGGGACAATTGCTGGGACATTAAAGGAAACATTAACATTGTAACAATGGGTCTGGGGGCATTTCCCGCCAACTGCTCTGTTTATTTGGCTGAAATGCAGGTGTAATTTGTTGAAATTCAAAATGTTACGTGTTCAAATCCCTACTATTTAAGCAAATAATCTCATCTGACACTCCCAAATTCAATACTGGGAGATCCTTTCACTGATAGATGAAGGTTTAAACTGAGATCCTATGGCACAGTTTTAAGACAATTGAGTTCTCCAATTTCAAAAAAACCTCCCTTCCCTTCCCCAACTCCCTTCCCAGCCCCTCCCTTCCACTTCTCCCAACCACCAACCGGATTCATTCCTCCCATTGACCAACCAGGTTGTACCCTCTGCCTGTCTTCATCTATCCCCACTTCACCCGCCTGACCCGCCAGCCCCTTTATCTGCAGCTCCCCCCAACACCCCCCCCCCCCCCCACCCCACCCAGTCCTGATGAAGGGTTACACCCGAAACAGCAACTTCTCCACCTCCTGATGCTGGCTGGCTTGCTATGTTCTTCCAGTTTCCTGCCTGTCTACACTTTTAAGAAAAGCAGGGGGTGCTCTCTCCCATGTATTGGGCAACATTCGTCTTTCAACCAATGTCACTAAAGCTGATGGACTTGTTAGTATGTGTCTGGAATATTAATGAAAAGAAAGACACGCTGAAGCTTGTTACTTTGCCTCCATCAAGGCAATGCAAGAATGTCATATTTTAAACAAAGTTAAAAATTACATAACATCAGGCTATAGCCCAACAGGTTTATTTGAAAGTACGGGCCTCCACATCATATTTTAAACAATCTCCTGTATGATTTTTTTGGGATTGTTGGAAATCTGGCATTGCTGCGGATGTCCTGATAGGAACGAGATAAACATCTTCAACAACGTGGGCGGCACGGTGGCACAGTGGTTAGCACTGCTGGAGACCCGGGTTCAATTCCCGCCTCAGGCGACTGACTGTGTGGAGTTTGCACATTCTCCCCGTGTTTCCTCCGGGTGCTCCGGTTTCCTCCCACAGTCCAAAGATGTGCTGGTCAGGTGAATTGGCCATGCTAAATTGCCCGTAGTGTTAGGTAAGGGGTAAATGTAGGGGTATGGGTGGGTTGCGCTTTGGCGGGTCGGTGTGGACTTGTTGGGCCGAAGGGCCTGTTTCCACACTATAATGTAATCTAAAAACATGTCAATCTTTTTAGCAAGATGATCTTGTCATTGTGACATAGCTGCAAGACAGTCCTGTTGACATTAGCTGTCACAAGATTCCTGATGAAGGACTTTTGCCCGAAACTTCGGTTTTCCTGCTCCTCAGATGCTGCCTGACCTGCTGTGCTTTTCCAGCACTACTCTGATCTAGACTCTGATCTTCAGCATCTGCAGTCCTCATTCTCACCCATTAGGTGTCGCAAGCAGAGTCGAGATAGATAAGCTTTAACAATGGCTGTTACCTGGTCAAAGTAGACAGCCAGGAGGCTGGAAGAACGCAGCAAGCCAGGCAACAACAGGAGGTGGAGAAGTCTCATTACCTGGTTTAAAGGCTGAAAAGATGGAATCTCATACCAATGTATCTGATCAACTTTCTGATGACAACAAGGAGGCCTTACGTGGCACAGTGGTTAGCACTGCTGCCTCACAGCGCCAGAGACCCGGGTTCAATTCCCACCTCAGGCAACTGACTGTTGCACATTCTCCTCATGTGTGCGTGCTCTGGTTTCCTCCCACAGTCCAAAGATGTGCAGGGTCAGGTGAATTGGCCATGCTAAATTGCCCGTAGTGTTAGGTGTAGGGTTGTGGGTCGGTGTGGACTTGTTGGGCTGAAGGGCCTGTTTCCACACTGTAAGCAATCTAAAAAAAAGCCGGGGGCTGACATTGTGGCTAGAGGTTGGAGGACTTTATTATAGGTAAATGTTATCGTGACCTCCTAGAGGTATAGTAAAAAAATTTAGATAAATATGAGGTACATTTCACAGGTACAGAACAATAGAATTGGGATCACTGTGGTACTGTTGTGTGTCAGTTATCTGGAACAGCTGGTTTGTGATGCAGAATGATGCCAACAGCATGGATTCAATTCCAGCACTGGCTGAGGTTACCTTACCCCCTTCACCTGAAAAACGCAGTGACCCTCAGGTTCAAATTGCCATCAGGTGTCATTCTAATGGGAGAGCAATACAATGGGACTTTACATGTCGGAGCCAACAAACACTGAAGTGATAGTGACTAGATAATCAGCTTTTAATTCTGTTGAGTGTGGGATAAATGTTGACCGAGACACAGAAAATAACTCCTCTGTTCTTCTTTGCTTTGGCACGTGGGAAATTGTGTCTCACTAATTTGATTGAGTTTTATGAAGAGGTGACAAAAAAGATTGATGAAGGCAGAGTGGTAGAAACTATTAATAGGAATTTCAGCCTGGCGCTTGACAAGGTTCCCTATGATAGAGTGGTTTGTAAGGTTTGATCACGTGGAATCTGGGAGGAGCTAGCCAATTGGATACATAATTGGCTTGAAGTTAGGATTCTGTGGGTGGTTGGTCCTGAGGCTGAAGATTGTTTATCCGATTGTGGGCGGCTGTATGCCACAGTGCTGGGTCCACCGCTTTTTATCATTTATATAAATAATTCGGACATGAATGTAGGAGGTATAGTTAGTTAGTTTGCAGATGTCACCAAACTTGGAGAGTGAAGAAGGTTACCACAGCTTACAGCATGATTTTGATCAGATGGGCCATTGGGCTGAGGAGTAGCAGATGGAGTTTAATTTAGATAAATGTAAGGTGCTGCATTTTGGTAAGGGCAAATCAGGGCAGGACTTATAGACTTAATGATAGGGCCCTGGCAAATGATGCCAAGCAAAGCAGCCAGGGGTCCAGGTGCACAGTTCCCTGAAAGTGGAGTCGTAGGTAGACAGGGTGGCGAAGAAGGTGTTTGGCACACTTCCCTTTATTGGTTAGAGCATTGAGTTCAAGAGTTGTAAAGTCATGTTGCAGCTGTGCAGCATGTTGGTTAGGCCACTTCTGTAGTACAGCTTCTGTAATATAGTCTCCCTGCAATAGGAAAGATGTCGTTAAACTTGAAAGGTTTGAGAAAAGATTTACAAGGATGTTGCTGCGATTGCAGAGTTTGAGGGAAAGGCTGACTGGGATGGGGCTTTTTCCCTGGAGCATCAGAGAATGAGAGGTGACCTGAAAGGGGTTTATAGAATCATGAGGGGCATGGATAGGGTAAATAGTCAAGGTCTTTTTCCCTGGGTAGAGGACTCTAGAACTAGATTGTACAGATTTAAAATAAGAGGGGAAAGATTTTAAGAAGACCTGAGGGGCAATCCTTTCAAGTAGAGGGTGATAGTGTATAGAATGAACATGTATGGGACTAGACCAGTTTAAGATATCTGGTCAGCACTGATGAGTGGACCAAAAGGTCTGCTTCTGTGCTGTATAATTCAATGACTCTGTAAAATAATATTTATGAATCTTTTAAACCCACTTGCAAAGTAAGACCAGTTCTAGGTTCAAAGCATATCACTGTATCCCTTCCTCACCGGAGTGTCAGCCGAAATCATTTGAATCACAACCTCGAAAAGAAAAGGCAAGAGTAAATGAACTGAAGCTGGCAGTAAAGTATAGAGAAAATGTAGACCCAGAAGGCTACTTGAAACTAGACTCTGACAGTAAGAGAAAGGAATACACACAGAGTGATGCAGGATTGTGCAAAACTTTCCCATCCTGAAATACAGGACCAAAATCCTGGACCTTTTAAATTAACTTTTATAAGTAAAAAGACATCTAGAAAAATACACAGTCACAGTGATAGCTGTCTAAAACCATTATTCAACCCAAAAATCCAATCAACACCTCAACTTTAAATGAACAATCAACCAGGCCTAATGCTATCCCAATGCAGACTGAATGGGGCCCTGGCAGATACCAGACATTCAACGGTGATCAATGTTCATGCACACAGATACCGGACATTCCACTTAATCAAAATACATTCATACCTACTGTCAAATATCAGAAAGCCAATTGACCTCAGAAGGGAACACCAGAAAAACAATGGCAAGTGCAGATTTGGCGTGAAGATAACAGGCCCACAATTAGTATAATTGCAGGCCCTGGTCTGACCTGAGAGAGCTATCCCTGCGGGTACCACCCAGAGATGATTCCTGGATCGCTACCAGCCTGAGAGCAATCGGCATAGCTACCTCCCGTGAAGGGATCACAGTGTGATTCTCCTCAAGAATTATCGGCACAGCCATCTCCGGAAGAGGTATCCTGATTGCCATTCCAAGACCTACTGACACAGGGGACTGACACATTTCTTCACCCAGGGGAACCAACAGCAACTAATCATGACAAGCATGCCTGAGAACTGGCAACCTCTGAAAACTACCAACTGACACCACAAGGCCTCAGGTACATGCTGAGGTGGAACCCAGCTCACAACACAATCAGAAAGCAAGAAGAACCAATTACTCACCTGATAAACCCAATGTGTATCCTACCGCATGCGCAGGCTCAAATCTGACTGAAGGCCTACACCATCCGAAGTCTTCAGCAAGGCACCAGGTGCAGCAAGCAGGAACAGCCAGCTGTACTTCAAAATCACAAATTCTCCCCAGTGAACATAGCCCTCCAAGCCTGTGCCGATCCAAATTCACTGTCCAAACCTGTCGCCCAATTCCTAAGCATCTATATCCCTCTGCTCCCCACCTACTCATGTATCTGTCCAGACACATCTTAAATGAATCTACCGTGCCTGCCTCTATTATTGCTGCTGGCAATGCATTCCAGGCACCTCAACCCTCTGTGTAAAGTATTTGCCATCCCCTTAAACGTTTCACCTCTCACCTTGAAAGCGTGACCTCTCGTTATTGAATCCTTCACCCTGCAAAAAAGTTTATCTCCATCTACCCTGTCTATCCCCTTCATGATTTTGTAGATCTCGGTCAGGTCCCCCCTCAATCTCCTTTTTTCTAATGAAAATAAACCTAACCTACTCAACCTCTCTTTATAGCGAGCACCTTCCATACCAGGCAACATCCTCGTAAACCTTCTCTGCACCCTCTCCAAAGTGTCCACATCATTTTGATAATGTGGCGACGAGAACTGTACACAGTATTCTAAATACAACTGAACTAATGTCTTGTACAATTTTAACATGACCTGCCAGCTCTTATACTCAATGCCCCATATGCCTTCTTGACTCATCTATTCACCTGTGCAGCAACCCTCAGGATACAATGGACCTGAACTCCCAGATCTCTCTGCTCTTCAACTTTTCCCAAGGCTCTTCCATTTACTGAATGATTCGCTCTAGAATTAGACTTCCCAAAATGCCTCACCTCACATTTGCCCGGATTGTACTCCAAAGTGGTGAGCTTAATTCCAAAGTTTCCAACCTAGCTTGGAAGGGAGGTAGTGGTGACAGTACTGGGAACCCCAAGAATAAGAAGCCTAATAATGGTTTCTGTGATAAAAAAAGACTTGCTGTTTAGTTCTAGTAGTGTTTAACCTATATTCGACTTAATAGTGTATCTAATTACTGTCCTCTGTGTTTCACTGGTTTATTGCATTTGGGTTTTTTTTTCTTGCACTATACTTACCTTTTTAGAGTTAAATCAACATAGAGATTCTTTTGCCCTGAACGACTTATCAACTGCCTTCTTCATTTCCAATTCCCTAAATAAGTTCAGTGTCAGATCCAGGAATCTTGAGGTGATTTGAACCACCTTAAAAATCAATAAATTACTGATCACAAACCAGGAACCCTACAGTGATCAATGGAATGAACTTCCTATTACAGTTAAAGAAATCAAAACCACTGAAGAAATTATTGATGCTTTGATATGGACATTGCTAGGTGTTCTTTGGTGAAGTAGGGTAGTGCATCGGTATCCATCACATCTACTTGTAAATGGTGTTGCCAGCAACTCCTTAATCATAATTTTTGACTATTCTGCATACTTACAGATTTATGGGAAAAAGCTTTGTGCAATCTTATTGGAAATCAATTATGAGCTTATGGCATCTCATACTTTTATTATTAATTCTTGGATATAGGCATCCCTAGCATGGTCAACAATTTTGTCCTATCTGATTTGGGAATGTGATGTTGTGTTGAGTTCTTTTCTTTTATTAATTCAAGGGATGTGGGCCTTGTTGGCTGGGTGAATATTCATTGGTTATCTCTAGTTGGCATTGAGGAGGTGGGGGGTGAGCTGCCTTCTTGAACTGCTGCAGTCTATATGGTATAGGGACACTTGCAATGCCATTCCAAGGATTTTGGCCCAGTGATAGGATATAATTCCAAATCAAGATGTCCTTCCAAATGGTAGCAATTGTGGTTTGTGCCTGAAGACCTTTGGTGAATTTCTGCAGTGCAACTTGTAGATGGTTCACATTGCTGCTACTGAACACTGTTACTGCAGTAGCAGGCCAGTGAAGAAACCTGCTCTGTCCTGCATGGTATCTAGCGTCTTGAATGTTGCTGATGCTTCACTCCAGGCAAGTGAGGAGGATTCCATTGCAATAGATTCATTCTCCTTTTGGATACCAGTGTGTGTCCACGAAATGTGATGAAATCTTCGATGGATGTCCCTCGACTCATTAGTCAACAACTGTTTGTTCAGTAAGTCCTGTGGTACCGTGACTGGCATCTCTTTGAATAATCTTGGCATAACTGATTTTCATGTGACCTGTTCTTTGTCAGTTGTAACTAGTTGAACTGCTTCCGCCACTTGAATAAGGTGGAGGCCATTATGTTCAAGAGTGGGAATTCCTGATGGTGAAGAACACATACACTTTCGAACACTTTCAAACTTTTGCACTGCAGAGTTGCTTGTAGCATAGCTTTAATCTTAAAATCTATTGCTCCTGAACTGTGCAGACTGGAATCACTGATTCTTCACCATGATATACAATCTTATTGTGGCAGTCACCTGAATATCAAGCTTAAAATGAATAAGATTTCCTTTGATATAAAACACTTTTTGCCAAAATAAATTGATTGGATCATTAATATTTCATCAAGTCATGGAGTCATACAGAACACAGACAGCCCTTCAGTCCAACTTGTCCATGCTGTCCACATTTCCCAAACTAAACTTGTCCCAATTGCTTGTATTTGGCCCAGATCCCTCTAAACCTTTCCTATTCATGTACCTGTCCAAACGTCTTTTAAATGTTGTAACTCTCCCTGCATCTACCACTTCCTCTGGCATTTCATTCCATTCACAAACCACCCTCTATGTCCCTTTTAAATATTTCTTTTCTCACTTTAAAAATATGCCCTTTAATTTGAACTCCCTCATCCTAGGAAAATGATGCTTGCTATTCACCTTATGTATACTGCTCTTGATTTTATAAATCTCTCCAAGGTCACCCCTCAACCTCCTAAACCCCAGGGATAAAGTCCCAGCCTATCCTGCCTATCCTTATCTCTCAAGCCCTCCATTCCTGTTAACATTCTTCTTGATATACATCATATGTTTTCCATTGCACGTTGTTGTAAATCATTAATATTTTTGTGTGGGCAGCTATTTGAGTTATTGCTGTTCTGTAATTGTGTCCTACATATGCACATGTTCTGGAAGTGGTCTATAGTATTAAGATTAAATTAGTTAGATCCCCTTCAGTGTGGAAACAGCCCTTCAGCCCAACAAGTCCACACTGACCCTCCGAAGAGTAACCCACCCAGACCCATTTCCCCCTGACTAATGCACCTAACACTATGGGTAATTTAGCATGACCAATTCACCTGACTTGCACATCTTTGGACTGTGGGAGGAAACTGGAGCACCTGGAGAAAACCCACGCAGACACAGGGAGAATGTGCAAACTCCACATAGAGAGTCCACTGAGGCTGGAATCGAGCCTGGGACCCTGGTGTTGTGAGGCACTGTTTTATGGTAGCTGGGCACGGCCTGGACCTGTGACGTTTTGTTATTCCATAGCACTCACACTAACTCTTAGAATCTGATGACTGGCCTGGTTTCTCACACTTTTATACTTTATAAACGACACTGTTTCTGTAGATCTGCAGTGATAAGACTGGTCTTCTCTTAGGATTGATCTGTGTTCTTTTCTGATATCTGCTTTCCACGCCATCTGAAAGGATTTTATCAACATGGAACCTTCTTTGGATTTAGATAAATCTAATAAAGATTCATTAGAAATGCCAACAGTTTTGTCTCTTATGAATTCTGATTTCAAAATTCCATAGTCATATCTTTCCAACAATGTGTATAAAACATTTATTAAATTACATATGGTTTCTCCAAATGGGGAATTGTTCAGCTAAACCTTATTCTTTTGAGAATTTTATAGAAGTAATTGTCAAAAGTTTGCAGAACATCAAAGTATGTGTTTCGTTTGATCTGTAGTTTCAAAGAAATACAAAATATGTTTTTACTAGTTCAACATCTGATTTAGTATCGGATTTGAAAGCATTTCTGTATTTTAACAACTGGTTTCTCTATTTTATTCAATTCTGCATTCTGAAAGCACCTCTCAAATTTCAAATTTAATGTCGACCTTGGTCCTTGTGCACCTTCTCTGCAGCCATAACATTGTATTTCTCACTCTATTCTATTACCATAATATGTGTTGTATGGTAAGATCTGCCTGTACTGCATGCAAAACAAAAATTTTCACTGTACTTAGGTGCATGTGATAATAATAGATTTAATCAAATCAAATCAAAAAACAGTTGGCCCATCTCTGGGTTAAATTAAATCGCCCTGACAATGTTATTTCTGCTTCCATTTCTTCCTAATATGATTATTAATTTTGCTTACTTCAAAGGTTTTCAATTCTGCAGTGTTTCGTTGCTTGTATGCATTTATTAATTTAAAGACTTTTAACCCTGCATTCACAACTGTGGTGCATTATCTTTTTTTTTGCCTGAAAGCTTCTGAAGTCTATTGGACAGCGATGTTGTTTATTTTGATTTCTCTGAAAGGCTTTTCACTGTAAGGTATTGCTGCTTCTCTCCACTGCTTACCTCAGTGAGGTTTCCTGGGCTTGAGCAACTTTATAAATAATTCCCAACTTCTGTGGCCTTAATAAATTCTTCTTGCCTTAACTATTGGCTTCACATAGAGTCTCCCATTCTCCCCACCCAAGTCACCAGATTGAATGAAGTTTTATGTTGTTTTCTACATTAACCCTTTCTGAACTTTATCGAAGAGAAGTTAATGTAGGGTCACACTTGCTGCAAAGTTCTTTGTCTTCAGTTCTTTCCCCAAATGCTCAACTTCGACGATGGATTGAAGAAGGAGGCAGGATCTGCTCAAGTTGGCATGGACATCAAACTTTGTCCAATTGGCGCCAATAAATTTAGGGTGGAAGAGTGTGGTGCTGGAAAAGCACAGTCAGTCAGGCAACATCCGAGGAGCAGGAGAATCTACATTTCGGGCATAAACTCATCATTTCTGATTAGGGGCTTATGCCCAAAATGTCAACTCTCCTACACCTCAGATGCCGCCTGACGGCTGTGCTTTTCCAGCACCACATTCTTCGACTCTGATCTCCAGCATCTGCAATCAATTTTTCCAATCTACTAATCAATTTAGGGACAGGCAATAAATGCTGGCCTAGCCTACAATGCCCACATCAGAAGATGGCTATTGGTTGGAAACTGATTAAATTCCCTACAGTGTGGAAACAGGTTCTTCAGTCCAACAAATCCACACCGACCCTCCAAAGAGTAACCTGCCCAGACCCATTTCCCTCTGACTAATGCACCTAACACTACGGGCAATTTAGCAAGGCCAATTCACCTGAACTGCACATCTTTGGACTGTGGGAGGAAACCAGAGCACCCGGAAGAAATCCACACAGACACAGGGAGAATGTGCAGACAGTCACCCAAGGCTGGAATTGAACCCAGGACCCTGGTGCTGTGAGGCAGCAGTGCTACCCACTGAGCCACTGTAGTGGACCTCAGTCAGACCTCCAGTATAAAAATACTGTAATGTCAATATTTTTAGATTTATTTTTCATTTTTCAGACTTATACCATGTTTATCTGTAATTTATTGTAACTTTTTTTCCTTTACTTTCTCTATATTTCTGCTTGTGATTTGTACCTGGGGAACTTTGTACCTAAGATGTCACTGTGTGCTGGTGACATTGTACACTTTTCACTGTACTCCTGTTCTTTTGTAACTTGAGTACACATGACAATAAACTTCATTCTAAATTCTAAATCATGAGTGAATTTTTTAAAAATGTGGTCCATACCAACCAAGCTAACCTTCACCCCAAGGAGTACAAGATTTTGTGTCAACGTATACTTCTATATGCTTGTTGTAGTCCAGAACTATGAACAATGACAGCAGAGACTCCAATTCACCTCCCATCACATAGCTGGACAGGAACCTCGCCCACTATCAATCACTGGTGCATGGAGGAAGGATTCTCACAATGATATTCAACCTATTTGGATGAATTGCAAATGCACTTCTCTCAGCCAGTAAGTCCTGGAGTGATACTTGGATGCAGAAATCACCTATGATGGAAATGTGCCGCTGGAGAAGCGCAGCAGGTCAGGCAGCATCTAGGGAACAGGAGAATCGACGTTTCGGGCATTAGCCCTTCTTCAGGAATCGTGCTAATGCCCAAAACGTCGATTCTCCTGTTCCCTAGATGCTGCCTGACCTGCTGCGCTTCTCCAGCAGCACATTTCCATCTCTGATCTCTAGCATCTGCAGACCTCATTTTCTCTGCAGAAATCACCTGCATGACAAGACCTCCTTGCTGCAAGAGCACCCACAGAAAAGCACCAAGTTTAAAGAAAGTTTGCAAGAGAAATTAAAGTACGTAGAAGTGGCAGATAGAGTTTAATTTAGATAAATGTGAAGTGCTACATTTTGGAAAGGCAAATCAGAGCTGGACTTGTACGCTTCATGGCAATGTCCTGGCTAGTATTTTTGAGCAAAGAAATCTTGGAGGGCAGGTTCATAGTTCCTTGAAAGAGGAGTTGTTGGTAGATAGGATAGTGAAGAAGGTATTTAGTACATTTACCTTTATTGGTCAGTGCATTGAAGTATCGGAGTTGGGAGGTCATGTTGCGGCTGTACAGGACATTGGTTGGGCCACTTTTGGAATTCTGCATTCAGTCCTAGTCTCTTTGCTATAGGAAAGAGTTGTGAAACTTGAAATGGTTCAGAAAATGTTTACAAAGATGTTGCCAGGGTTTTGGAAGGTTTGAGTTATAGGGAGAGGTTGAATAGGCTGGGGCTATTTTTCCTGGAGTGTCAGAGGCTGACTGGTGACCTTATAGAGGTGTATAAAATCATAAGGGGCATGGATACGGTGAATAGTCAAGAACTACTCCCCAGGATGGGTGAGTCCAAAACTAGAGGTCATAGGTTTAGTGTGAGGGGGAAGATTTAAAAGAGACCTAAGGGGCAACATTTTCATGTGGAGGGTGGTGCATGTATGGAACGAGGAAGTGTGGAATCTGGTCAGTTACAGCATTTCAAAGGCATCTGGATGAGTATATGAATTGGAAGGGTTTGGAGGGATGTGGGCCAACTGCTGGCAAATGGGACTAGATGAGGTTCAAATATCTGGTCAGTATGGATGAGTTGGACCGAAGAGTCTGTTTCTGTGCTGTACATCTCTATGACTCTATGTACTGAAGAATGTAGCGTGGTGGGGTCCATAAATATAATTTTTCATGCCCTGCACCTTGTGGAGGGACGTTGTGCAATTGGATTGAATTGTCAGCCTCTTCTTCTACCTAACCTCTGATGAAAATCTCAAAATTCAAATAGACAGAAGCTCAGTGAACCTGGAAAATGAGATAACTTCCTGTGCATTGAAAATTATATTCAGAGCTCTGCAAAACATATACTGCACATACTCTGTGATGATTGCATGTACAAACTCCAGAAATGACAGAGTGGGCAAATGGGGTTATTGCAATAAAAGATCATTATGTAAGTAGGTTTTGTTTTATGAAGCTCTGTGGCCTAAAGATTTTTTGCTGTTTCTTTTTTACTGTTGTTTCAAAAGTCTCATAGCAAAATTTATAACCATTCCCATGATGCAGTTAAGTACTTATCCAGAAAGCAGCGTATTTATTATGCTGTCATTCTGAGCAAAAGGAAACAATCATTTTAAAATATCCAGAATGATGTCAAAAGCATTAATCAAGTGCTGGTATTTTGAACAGTGGCTAAGATTTCAGGCTATCTGGAATTCTATTAATAACAAGACTAAAGGTGTAAGTCTCATAGCAGAACCACCAGTCAATGACCAAATAACACAGTGGTATGGAGCTGAAGAACAATTCTCCCCTGGTGATATGTCAGATCAGCAGACAAGATAACCTGCCAGTGTTGAATCTAATCACTTTATGTTATCATTGAATACAGCCAGTTCTAATATAACATGATGGTTGCATTCTTGTGCAATCCTGTATTAAGGGAAAATTGTGCTACAGAAACAGCACTTAAGATATTGGCGATGTTAATCGCCAACACACTTTTTAAATTTCGCTCTTCAGAAACAGTGTCCCCAATTTGTCAATTGTGTTACAGTGAATTTGCGTTAATGAAATGCGTGCAATAGCAGAAATGCTCAAAATCCAATCTAACTTTTTTCACAAGCTTTTACAGAAGTTACCATTCATTTGCCAACCAAGACGCTGATTCTCATTGCGAAACTGTGTGACACAGAAACTGAAACTGAGGTGTTCAATTGTTCATCAAGGGGTAAAGTCATCAGCATCCAGCCAGGTCATGGAACTTTTCTCTCATTGGAGAGAGAGAGAGAGAGAAAGAAAGAGAGAGAGAAATGGTGGTGGTTTAACTGAAAAAGGTTACCTCACCTCAGGCAAGGGGAGAGGTTGAGAAGGAGTGATCTTCATGATAACCTTTGCTCCTGTGGGAATTGAACCCATTGAACTGAGAGCAGGAGAAGGCAGCCTGAAGTGGCTGGCAGTGAGAGTGGGAGCCCAGCTCACACCTGGCGATCGGAGGCTGTGAGTGGGTCATACCCGGGCACACTCTGGAGGCAGCAGGAAGAGATCAGAGGCTGTGGCAGCAGCGGTGATGGCATTGGGACTTCACTTGGTCTGGAGTCATCGGACTTTGTCATTCAAAGTTGAGCACAATGAGGGAAGAGCGAGTGGCGAGGGAGGACCGTGGTATCTACAGCGGCAGCAGCGAGAACAGGCAGCTGAGGTCTCCAAGAGAGCTAGCTGAATGGAGGAAAGGGGGGGGGCCCATATGGAGAAGCACTCAAAAAAAAACAGTTGAACTTTAGCTTTATCTCAATATTTTTCAAGTTTATGCCAAGAACAGCTTTAATGTTAACTATTACCATATTTCTTTACTTTTCTAAGAATACTATTTAGATCTGTAATGCTTAACTTTTTAACCTGTTTCTCTCTTTTACTGCTTTATACCTGAGTGTTTTGTACCTCAGTACCTTTGTCCTTCAGATGGCACTGTGTGTGGCTGCATAAAGCACTTTCACTGTACTCCTGTACTTCTGCACTTGAGTATACATGACAGTAAAGTCTAAATTTAAATCTAGACTATTAACGTCACACTGCATTGCAAACCAGGAAGCCAGCCAAGGTGAGACCGCACCTGGAGAATTGTGCACAGTTTTGGTCCCCTTATTTGAGGAAAGACGTTGTGGTTTTGGAGGCAGTTCAGAAGAGGTTCAGTAGATTGATCCCAGAGATGAGGGGTTTCTCTGATGAAGAGAGATTAAATAGTAGAGGCCTATACTCTCCGGAATTTAGAAGAACGAGGGGAGATCAAATGGAGGAATTCAAGATGATAAAAGGTGAGGATAAAATAGATGTGGAGAAGATGCTTTCTCTTGTGGGGCAGTCTGGGACGACAGGGCATAGTCTTAGGATAAGGGGGAGCAAATTTAAAACAGAGTTGAAGAGAAACTGCTTTTCCCAAAGGGCTGTGAATCTGAGGACTTCCCAACTCCCCCCCCCCCCCCCCCCCCACCACCACCACCACCCAAGTACAATGGATGCTGGGACAGTGAGTAAATTTAAGGTGGAGTTAATTTTTGATTGATAGTGGATGAAAAGGATATGGACAGAAGGCAGTAAAATGGGGATGAGGAGAATATCAGTGATGATTAATGGCACAGCAGACTCAATGGGCCGAAAGGCCTAATTCTGCTCCTATACTTTATGAACATATGAACTTATGAGCTAAGTTAACTAAGTCCTATGTCACTTTCAGATTGACTGCAGTAAACATAGAGAAGCCTGGAGAAACTTAGCAGGTTTGGCAGCATCTGTGGAGAGTGAAACAGAGTTAATGTTTCAAGTCTGGTATGACTCTTCATATGTAACATTAAGTCTGTTCTCTCCACAGATGTTGGCAGACCTGCTGAGTTTTTCTAGAGTTCTCTGTGCTTGTTTCAGATTTCCAGCATTCGTTGTATTTTGCCTTTTTATAAATTACATGAGCTGGTGTCTGTTCTCTCTGCTTGATTAGTCAGGCAGGATTACAGTTGCTTAAGAAAAGAAACTAAATTTCAGAAAAGTGGATGGACAGAGCAGAATTTTCAAAACATCATAAATAAACTTTCAGCACAGGGAAACTAGTGTATTATTTCTCTTCAAGAATGAAATTGAACTGAACTTCCATTATTTCTTTCCTTTGATGCTTTAACATTAAAAATCAGACCGATATTATTTTCAAGGTTAATTAATACAACATTTTCTCGTTTCTTTTCTTGTATTTCCTTTGTCTTTCTTTTTAACTGCATTTTCTTCTTGATCAAGAAGGTTGTGAGAAAGGATGGTCAGAGATGACTGAGGGTGATGTATTCATCTCAGGGAAATGCCAAGCATCTATTCAGTTGTTTTCAAATGTCTACAGTATCCACCCAATAACTCCAGTGTGATTTGGAACTGATTGTTTAGCTCTTTAAAGAAGTCCAAAACACAGCCGGCCAACTTCCACTGTGCAGTTTTGTACTTTGATTCCAATGTTCAGATGAAGAGAATAGTTTTCCAAAACTACAATGTAAGCACTGAGTACCTATACTCAGTGTTTCCTTTTTACATTTGGATTCCTGTGCTGGTTTTTGAGGGGGGGGACTGCTAATAAAGAAAACATAGAACATAGGAGCAAGAGTAGGCCACTTACATGGATGATTTAGAATTGAGGACCAAGTGTAGTGTATCAAAGTTCACAGATGACACTAAGATGAATGCTAGAGCAAAGTGTGTAGAGACCACTGAAAGTTTGCAGAAGGATATAAATAGGTTAAGTGAGTGGGAAAACATTAACTCGTTTTCTCTCTCCACTAATGCTGCCATGTTTGTTGAGTTTCTCCAACATTATCTGTGTTTGTTTTAGATTTCCACAGTATTTTGCGATTGTCACAATGTTATCCAGCTTTGTCTCGCAGTTCTGCACGCATATATACCATTATTTTATCATTGCAACAATTGTAGTGCCAGTAGAATGTATTTTGAGGGGAATGGTTGTTGAAAGGATGGTTCCTGTTTTGGAAGATTTTAAGACCAGAAAGTGCTGGAGAAACCCAACAGCTCCAGCATCTTCTGTCGAGAGTTGAACAGAGTTAATGTTTCAAATCTAGTCTGACTCTTCTTCACAATGGTTCTGTCTTCAGACAACTGAGAACTTACTATCTTGTTTCATCCTGCCATTGGGAAATTGTTTCTTCAGCAATTAATTTCGCCTGCCCACCAAAAAACCCATTCTCAGGAGAAGCACTGGATTCCAACCATTGTCTTCCTGCCTTGTCTCCTGGGAGTCATTTCATCTTGACTGCTAGCCATAATGGCCTATTTGTGTTATCGCTAGACTATTAATCCAGAAGCTCAGTTAACGTTCTGGGAAAAAACAAAAATTGAACTGCGGATTAGTAAATCAGAGACACAAATTGAAATTGCTAGATAAGCATAGCTGGTCTGGCAGCATCTGTGGAGAGAAATCAGAGTTAACATTTCAGGTCGAGTGACTCTTCCTCAGAACTGATGGTAGCTAGGCTTTTATGCAAAGATAGGACAGGGGGAGGGGGTAAGGAGCAAATGATAGGTGGGTATAGAGCCCAAAGTGAGAGAAGAGCAATTGTATGGACAAAGGAGTGGATAATGTTCTGGCTGGGAGGGCGAATAGCTACTAATGGGGACTGTTAATGACTGCAATAGATTGTATGCAATTGCAGACTGTGTGATAACAAGGCTTGTTGATGATGTTCTAGGGACCTGAGTTCAAATCGTATTACTGCAGATGGTGGAATTTGCATTCAATGATTTTTTTATTAAATCTGGAATTAAGAATCTGCTAATGACCATGAAACCATAGTCCAATTGTCAGGATCTGGCTCTGAACACCAATGTATTGGCTTTGTCATTGACAATATGACCCCACTTTTCTTGTCAAATTAAGAATGAGGAGCTTTCCTTAGAGCACACAGACTGCTCCTGCTTTAGTGTGCCAAAGCTTCTGAATAAATTTGGAAATTCTTGTTGAAACACTCTTGCATTCTCATCTTGGAACACTGTATTCACTCTGTGTGAGACCTCGCCAAGTGTGTACATTTATACCGAGTATAGACAGCTCCTGGTTTACAAATGAGTTCCGTTCTGGAGTTCAATCACAAATCAATTTGTAACCAAGTTAGAACAATATAAAGGGCATTTTCAAGTATAGGAAATGGTTATGTGATGTGTCTTTGAAATTACATCCCTGTATGACATTGCATTCATAAATACAAGCACTCATCAGTTGGATGTTCAAAAATAAGGACCCCTGGCATGAAGAGCTCTGATTCTTCAGTATGTAGAGAGCCCCATTGACTTCTCATCCTTTGTGAATGAGTTTAGTGGTGAATTGAGCACACACCTGAAGATGTTTGTCCCTGAGCCTTTCTGTTTTTGTTCTATACATGACAGTTCATTGAATCAGTTCTATAGTGTGGTGTCCAAGACCTCTGTCTTCACACGCATGTCCCAAACTCTCAACTCTGATCTCTTCTTCTAATCTATCCTGCTGACATCAGAGTAACAGCATTTTCATATTCCATTATACTGCAAATATGTTGTTATTTTCTAAAGAGTATCACATTCTTGTGAAACTTTCTCTTGCAAGTGTTGGCTGTGCATCCTGGTATGTTATATCTCAGATATTATTAGGCATTTTGAATCAAATAATTCTACCCCAGACTCAATAATTTTAGTGACAGGAAGTATTTAAATATAAAGTATTATAATAATTAGTAGAAAGTATTCATTGACATACAAACAAATATAGTGGCACATTGAGATGCTCTCCTGCATAGACTAGACATATGTCTTCTAGAGGAACTATTTTAAAAAACACAAAGACTGAATACTGAGTTTTAATGTCAAAAGTATTACCAAATTTATGAAAATGAAAATTTTCCATTAGTGTGATCGGGGATTTCAGTAGATGGGCAGAGAATACATAATCTGAGACACATGGATGACACAGTAATTATACCAGAATCAGGGGAAAGTTTAAAAAGACAACTGGAACAAGCTGTTACAGTATAGACTATCATTAAAATTTAGCAAAGCAAAATGAGTGTTAACATCAAAGAACTAAATTGAAACAATAATGGAATAAAAAAACTAAAACAAATAGAGTAATCCTAATTTTTTTCTAACTTTTCTTGTTCTATTAGTATTATACAAAGTAAAGATTTAATGAAATTAAATGATGGTTTCTAACAGTAATGATTAGATTAGATTCAAGTAGATTAGATTCCCTACAGTGTGGAAACAGGCCCTTCAGCCCAACCAATCCACACCGACCCTCCGAAGAGTAACCCACCCAGACCCATTTCCCTCTGACTAATGCACCTAACACTATGGACAATTTAGCACGGCCAATTCACCTGACCTGCACATCTTAGGACTGTGGGAGGAAACTGGAGCACCCAGAGGAAACCCACGCAGACACAGGGAGAATGTACAAACTCCATACAGACGGTCACCTGAGGCTGGAATCGAACCTGGAACCATACAATGTTGGATTTTTTAAATTTCTTGTTCACAATCTAATAATCTTAGGCCTGATGTGTCCTCCTAGAAAACCAGGTTTACAAATGTAAACGGTGATAAAATGACCTTGAAGCTGTAGACCTGCACTACTACTGTAAAGGGCCTACCATGTAATAGTACTATGTATACAAACTCCCATACACACACACACATACAATGAAATGCACACGCACACACAAGCATGCATACATACAAACACGTGCACACAAATACACACATATACATGCACACAAGCACACATGCAAATTACACACAAATACACGTACACATATATACACAAACATATGCACACAAATACACATACACAAATGCACATATGCACAAAACACATTCACCCAAACACATGCACACATATAAATAAAGACACAAACAAACTCACACACACATATACACAGAAACATACATACAAACGTATGCACACAAACACGCAAACACATGCATACAAATACATGCACAGGGATACACACAAACACATACACACAAGCACATGCACATTAATGCATGCACACAGATACAAACACACACACACAAATACATGCACACACAAACACACAAACAAACACATGCACACACACAAACAGATGCACACGTACGCATCTTTCAATTTTTCCTATTCCATACCTTTAATGTCCTCATACAGATTGGATTGGAATAGCTCAATGATTGAGCAAAGACACAATGGGCCTCTTTCATGCTGTAAAACCTTTATGACTGTCTTTGACTTTCCCTCCACTAAGAGAGCTGTGAAAACATTCCCTTTCCCACTGATGGAAATTGATCCCCTGCGATAGAAGGTTCTGAAGTAGCTCAGAGTGGGGAATTATTTTGATTTTCTATTCCATCAGTTGCAGAAAATAGCAGCTCAGACAAGCTAAAGAACTAGTGTTATTAATCATAAAATTTTAATTTTCATAAACTTGAATATTCTTTTGAATTTAAAAATCTGAGTTTTCAGTCTTAGATTAGTTTGAGTTCCTTTAGTAGTCACTCTAGGAATCTTTATAGTTGAAGACTATATTTGAAAGATGTCTTTACGTTTTTGTAAAGTACCTCTTTAATTGTTTGTTTTATCAATGAATGTTATCAACTAATTATTTTCGTACCCTATGTTTAAGTACTTAATATTAAATTAAATGCGGTAAATAAACAACTGTTGGTTTATCACTGACGTCTGCCTTCCTGTTTTATACTTAGTGCCTTGAGTAGATCATAAAGGGAGATGGGTCTTGTAAATTTAATACAACTTCCAAAAAATTCAGTCTGCCTAAACCAGACTTCACTAGCTCCTAAGAATAGGCTGAGTGATAAACACCAAATAGGTTGTTGATGAGTAGTTACTGTGAAGCGTGAGAAATGTGTCTGATGCCTTAATTCAGTTTTCTTACATGTCACACTGTGTAATTATTTTTGTTTACTATAAACCGGCTGACACCCACAGCTACCTAGATTACACCTCCTTCCACCCTGCCCCCTGTAAAAACGCCATCCCATATTCCCAATTCCTTCGCCTTCGCCGCATCTGCTCCCAGGAGGACCAATTCCAATACCGAACAACCCAGATGGCCTCCTTCTTCAAAGACCGCAATTTCCCCTCAGACGTGGTTGACGATGCTCTCCACCGCATCTCCTCCGCCCTTGAGCCCTGCCCCTCCAATCGCCACCAGGACAGAACCCCACTGGTCCTCACCTACCACCCCACCAATCTCCAGATACATCGTATCATCCTTCGTCATTTCCGCCACCTCCAAACAGACCCCACCACCAAGGGTATTTTTCCCTCCCCACCCCTATCAGCGTTCCGGAAAGACCACTCCCTCCGCGACTCCCTCGTCAGATCCACACACCCCACCAACCCAACCTCCACTCCCAGCACCTTCCCCTGCAACCGCAAGAAATGCAAAACTTACGCCCACACCTCCCCCCTCACTTCCCTCCAAGGCCCCAAGGGATCCTTCCATATCCATCACAAATTCACCTGCACCTCCACACACATCATTTACTGCATCCGCTGCACCTGATGTGGCCTCCTATACATTGGGGAGACAGGCCGCCTACTTACGGAACGTTTCAGAGAACACCTCTGAGACACCTGCACCAACCAACCCAACTGCCCCGTGGCTGAACACTTTAACTCCCCCTCCCACTCCGCCTTCTCCATCGCCAGACCATGGCAATACGACGCCTGGAGAAAGAGCGCCTCATCTTCCGCCTAGGAACCCTTCAGCCACAAGGGATGAATGCAGATTTCTCCAGCTTTCTCATTTCCCCTTCCCCCCACATTTTCTCAGTCCCAACCCTCAGACTCAGCACCGCCTTCTTGACCTGCAATCTTCTTCCCGACCTCTCCGCCCCCATCGCCTCTCCGGCCTATCACCCTCACCTTAACCTCCTTCCACCTATCGCATTCTCAATGCCCCTCCCCCAAGTCCCTCCTCCCTACCTTTTATCTTAGCCTGCTTGGCACACCCTCCTCATTCCTGAAGAAGGGCTTATGCCCAAAACGTTGATTCTTCTATTCATTTGATGCTGCTTGACCTGCTGCGCTTTTCCAGCAACACATTTTTAAACACTGTGTAACTTATACTGGAACACAGGGGAAAACATCTTTAGTTAATTCCTTTCCTAGAACACTTTCTGCATTTATGTCATTCACAACTACACTTCAGCACGTGCCTGCATAGTTCTCAAACTTAATCCTTCACTTTCCCTTTAGACTTTATTTGTACATTTATTGCCTATTGTAACTATTCAAGTTCACCATTTATTTAGCCCTAGTTTATTATTCTTATAAGTTCTTGTTACGTATACTCCAAGTTATGGTTGCTGGTAAAATCTATATCATAAAATCCCTACAATGTGGAAACAGGCCACTTGGCCCATCAAGTCCACACCAACCTTCAAAAAGGAATCTCACCCAGTCCCTGGATTTCTCATGGCTAATCCACTTGGCCTGCATATCCCTGAACATTGTGGGCAATTTAACATGGCCAATCCATCTAACCTGCACATCTGTAGACTGTAGGAGGAAACCCACACAGACACAAGGAGAACGTGTAAGCTCTACGCAGTCGGCCGAGGTGGGAATTGAGCCAGGGTCTCTGGCGCTATAAGGCAGTAGTGCTAACCACTGAGCCACCATGCCACCCACGTTTACTGAGAAAGGTGGAAGAAGAAACAGATAAAAAGTAGAAAACAGAGTGGTTAGAGCCGGGGAACAGAAGGGATCAACGGTCTCGTTAAGTATTTATTATAGGCCTACAAATACAGAGAAGGAAGTAGAAGACAGCATTTGTCAGCAGATGATGGAAACTTGCTGGCCAAGTAGGGTTTTTGTGGGTGATGATTTCTATCTCGAGGGTAGACTGGGAAAAGGGTACTGTGTGGTACTGGGAAGGGGAGAAATTCCTGCAATGTGTTCAGGAGGATTTTCTGGGCTGAATGAATGAAACTGTGCTGGATCTGCTCCCTGGAAAAGCTGAATAGATACTTTGTATTAGTCTTCACTGTAGAAGACACCAGCAGCATATCAGAACTTCAACACAGTCAGAGGGCAGATGTGAGTCTAGTGGCTATCACTAAGGAGAGGGAGGTGGGGAGGCTTAAAAAGTGGAAGATGGATAAATTATCCGAACCAGCTGGACTATGCTGCAGTGTTCTGAATGGGATTGCTGGGGAGATTATGGAGGCATTGATGGTGATCTTTCAAGAATCACTGCAGGCAGGAAAGTTCCCAGAGAACTGGAAATGGCTAATTTAACACCCTTGATTAAGAAGGGAGAGGTGAAGAAAACAGGAGAGTATAAGCTAATTAGCCTGACCTCCATCATTGGTAAGATTTTAGGGTCCATTATTAAGGATGAGATTGCAGAGTACATGGATGTGCATGGTAAAATAGGTCAGAGTCAGCACAACTTCATCAAGAGGAGTCTAAATTCTTCGAGGAGGTATTGTGCAAGTTACACAAAGGAGATCCAGTGAACGTGATCTATTTGGATTTCCTGAAGGCCTTTGACAAGGTGATGCACAGGAGGTTGCTAGATAAGGTAAGAGCCCTTGATGTTAGTGGCAAAGTACTGGCATAGATAGAGGATTGGCTGGCTGGCAGAAGGCAGAGAGTATTTTTCAAGATGGCAGCCAGTGACTTGCATAGTAGTCAGCTTAGGAACCATCAATATTCACATTAAATATGAGCGATCTGGATCATGGAACTGTAGTGTTGAAGAGGCAGGGAGGCTGCAGATGGACTTGGACAGGCCAGGAGTTTGTGCAAAGAAGTGGCAGGTGACATACAATGTGGGCAAATATGAGGTTATGCACTTTGAAAGCAAGAATATTTTTTTAAAGAAGAAAGCATCAGAAAACTGAAGCGCAAAGGGACTTAGGAGTCCTACTTTAGGATTCTCTTAAGGTTAACATGAAGATTCAATCAACAGTTAGGAAGGCAGATGCAATGTTAGCAAAGGGCTAGTATACAAGAACAGGAATGTACTGCTGAGGCTGCATAAGACTCTGGTCAGACCACATTTGGAATATCGTGAGCAGTTCTGAGTCTCTATCTAAGGAAGAATGTGCTGGCCTTGGAGATTGTCAAGAAGAAGTTTACAAGAATGATCGCAGTAATGAAGGACTGGTCAAATAAGGAGCAGTAGAGAGCTCTGGACCTGTACTCGATGGAGTTTGGAAGGATTAGGGGGATCTCACTGAAACTTACAGAATACGGAGAAGCCTGGATAGAAGGTGTTTCCACTAGTGGAGAGATGAGGATCCAATGACAAAGCGCCAGAGTGAACGCACAACCCTTTAGAGATGTGGAAGAATTGTTTTCAGCCAGAGGGAGGTGAATATTTGGAACGTATTGCCACCGAAGGCTGTGGAGGCCAAGTCAGTGGTTGTCTTTTCTGGGAAAGTGGTGGAGATGGATTCCAAATGAGGGATCAAAAGAGAGCTGGATATATAATTGAAAGTGATGAATTTACAGGGAATGGTGGAACCAGCTGGAAAGCTCTCTCAGGAGCCAGTACAGGCACAATGGGTCAAATGGCCTCCTTCTGTAATATAAAATTTGATGATTCTAATGGACAGATGGATAAGCATATTATGCAGAAAACTTTAATTTGGAGTTCCAAACTTTCTGCTGTGCCCTTTGTTAACTTATCTGTCTATCCTTTGAGGTTTGACCTTTTAAAGTTAAATATTTTTGTCCTTACCATTACTGATGTTGAGTGGAAGCTAATTTTAAACTTCATAGAGTTATCAGAACTGATGTTATGAAAGATCACCCACCAGGCACACATTTCATGAAATGCCTGTGATTTTACATCCATTAAATATTAAAACTGTGAACATAATTTCATAATATGATATTGGCCCACTGAATATTTGCAATGCATTTTCCAAGGCTGTGATATCATCACTACCTGAGGTGCCCGTAATGCATGCAATATTTCAAACGTGATCTAAGCAAAGGTTTTGTGCAGGTGCACCTCTCCTCTTTCCTTTTGCTTGCAATGGTTTCAAAGTTCAGTCACATGACACCAGGTTATGGTCTGAAAATGTGTTGCTGGAAAAGCGCAGCAAGTCAGGCAGCATCCAGGGAACAGGAGAATCGACGTTTCAGGCATAAGCCCTTCTTCAGGAAGGGCTTATGCCCGAAACGTCGATTCTCCTGTTCCCTGGATGCTGCCTGACCTGCTGCGCTTTTCCAGCAACACATTTTCAGCTCTGATCTCCAGCATCTGCAGACTTCACTTTCTCCACCAGGTTATGGTCTAACAGGGTTTATTAAAATTACAATCTCTCTGAGCACTGCCCTTGAAGTGGAGGAAGGCATACAGGCATAGAATATATAAGTGGAGAGATAATGGCAAGATAATTCCAGCTGATTAAGAGAGTCACCAGATAAGTACAAATACGATGACTTCTGACTTGGTCTACCCAAATCCAACACTGGCATCCCCATTTCAAAATTTATTTAATAGCAAAATGGTGTCTGCACTGCTTTTGTTTACTTACAGCACAGTTGTTCCGATACCACCTTAATGATGGTACTAGTTCAGGCATTATAGACAATAGACAATAGACAATAGACAATAGGTGCAGGAGTAGGCCATTCAGCCCTTCGAGCCTGCACCGCCATTCAATATAATCATGGCTGATCATTACTAATCAGTATCCTGTTCCTGCCTTATCTCCATAACCCTGGATTCCAATATCATTGAGAGCTCTATCCAACTCCTTCTTAAATGAATCCAGAGAGTGGGCCTCCACTGCCATCTGGGGCAGAGCATTCCACACAGCCACCACTCTCTGGGTGAAGAAGTTTCTCCTGAGCTCTGTCCTAAATGGTCTACCCCGTATTTTTAAGCTGTGTCCTCTGGTTCGGCACTCACCCATCAGTGGAAATATGTTTCCTACTGCCAGAGTGTCCAATCCTTTCATAATCTTATACGTCTCAATCAGATCCCCTCTCAATCTTCGATACTCAAGGGTATACAAGCCCAGTCGCTTCAGTCTTTCAGTGTAAGGTAATCCTGCCATTCCAGGAATTGACCTCGTGAACCTACGCTGCACTCCCTCAATAGCCAGAATGTCTTTCCTCAAATTTGGAGACCAGAACTGCACACAGTACTCCAGGTATGGTCTCACCAGGGCCCTGTACAGTTGCAGAAGCACCTCTTTTCTTCCAAACTGAATTCCTCTTGTTATGAAGGCCAGCATGCTATTGACCTTCTTCACTACCTGCTGTACCTGCATGCTTGCCTTCATGGACTGGTGTACAAGAACACCCAGATCTCTCTGTACTGCCCCTTTACATAAATTGATTCCATTGAGGTAGTAGTCTGCCTTCCTGCTCTTGCTACCAAAGTGGATAACCATACATTTATCCACATTAAACTGCATCTGCCATGCATCTGCCCACTCACCTAACCTGTCCAGGTCACCCTGTAATCTCCTAACATCCTCATCACTTTTCCCCCTGCCACCCAGCTTTGTATCATCAGCAAATTTGCTAATGTTATTGCTGATACCATCTTCTATATCATTAACAAATACTGTAAAAAGCTTTGGTCCCAGCACGGATCCCTGCGGTACCCCACTGGTCACTGCCTGCCATCCCGAAATGGAGCCGTTTATCACTACCCTTTGTTTCCTATTAGCCAACCAATTTTCAATCCAATCTAGTACTTTTCCCCCAATACCATACGCCCTAATTTTACTTACTAACCTCCTGTGTGGGACTTTATCAAAAGCTTTCTGAAAGTCCAGGTACACTACATCTACTGGATTTCCCTCGTCCAACATCATAGTTACATCCTCAAAAAATTCAAGAAGATTAGTCAAGCATGATTTCCCCTTCATAAATCCATGCTGACTCTGTCCTATCCTGTTACTACTATTACTGTGCAGTAATTTCATCCTTTATAATAGACTCCAGCATCTTTCCCACCACTGAGGTCAGACTAACTGGTCTATAATTTCCTGCTTTCTCTCGCCCACCTTTCTTAAAAAGTGGTATAACATTAGCCACCCTCCAATCCTCAGGAACCGACCCCAAATCTATTGAACTCTGGAAAATAATCATCAACGCATCCACGATTTCCCGAGCCACCTCCTTCAGTACCCTGGGATGCAGACCATCAGGCCCCGGAGACTTATCAACCTTCAGACCTAACAGTCTCTCCAACACCAAATCCTGGCAAATATAAATTCCCTTAAGTTCAGGTCCTTCAGCCGCTGTTACCTCAGGGAGATTGCTTGTGTCTTCCCAAGTGAACACAGATCTGAAGTACCCATTTAATTCCTCTGCCATTACTTTGTTCCTAGTAATATATTCCCCTGTTTCTGTCTTCAAGAGCCCAATTTTTGTCCTAACCATTTTTTTGCCTTGCACATATCTAAAAAAGCTTTTACTATCCTCCTTAATATTCTTGGCCAGTTTACCTTCGTACCTCATTTTTCCTCTGCGTATTTCCTTCTTAGTAATCCTCTGTTGCTCTTTAAAAGCTTCCCAGTCCTCAGTTTTCCCACTTATCTTAGCTATGTTATACTTTTTCTCTTTTAACTTTATATGTTTCTTTACTTCCCTCGTCAGCCACGGCCGCCCATGCCTCCTCCTGGGATCTTTCTTCCTTTTAGGAATGAACTGATCCTGCAACTTCTGCATTATACACAGAAATATCCGCCATTGTTCCTCCACGGTCATCCCTGCTAAGGTATTGCACCATTGAACTTTGGCCAGCTCCTCTCTCATAGCTCCATAATTCCCTTTATTCAACAGAAGTACTGTCACTTCCGACTGTACCCTCTCCATCTCATATTGCAGATTGAAGCTTAATGTATTATGATCACTACTTCCCAATGGCTCCTTCACTTCAAGGTCTCTGACCAATTCTGGTTCGTTACACAATACCAGATCCAGAATTGCCTTCTCCCTGGTCGGCTCCAGCACCAGCTGCTCTAAGAATCCATCTCTGAGGCACTCCACAAAGTCTCTTTCTTGAGGCCCAATACCATCCTGATTCTCCCAGTCTACCTGCATGTTAAAATCCCCCATAACAACTGTAGTGACATCTTTGCAACAGGCCAATTTCAGCTCCTGATTTAACTTACATCCGACATCCAGACTACTGTTTGGGGGCCTGTAGATGACTCCCAAGAGGGTCTTTTTACCCTTAGTATTTCGCAGCTCTATCCACACTGACTCTACATCTCCTGACCATAGATCCCCCCGCGCAAGGGACTGAATATCGTCCCTTACCAACAAGGCCACCCCACCCCCTCTGCCCGTCAGTCTGTCCTTACGATAGCACGTGTATCCTTGATAATTCTTTTCCCAGGCCCTGTCCACTTGAAGCCACGTCTCAGTTATCCCCACAATATCGTATCTGCCAATTTCCAAAAGAGCCTCAAGCTCATCCATCTTATGTCTAATGCTTCGTGCATTCATGTATAGTATTTTTAATTTGTCACTGCTCTCACCCTTCCCATCAACCCCTATTTCACTCAACCTTACAGCATGATGCCTTTCCGAGTTTTCTGCCTCATTGATACAGTTGTCTTTCTTGACTTCTCTTGTTCTAACTTTCCCTTCAATTTCCTTTTTAAACATCCAGCTTGTCCCCTCCCCCCCGCTACTTAGTTTAAATGTAGCGGTGTTGCAGTAGAAAACCTGCCTGCCAGAATGCTGGTCCCTAACCTATTAAGGTGCAAGCCGTCTCTCTGGTGGAGTTTATGTTTACCACAAAATATACCCCAGTGATCCAAGAACTTAAATCCTTGCTTCCTGCACCAGTTCCCCAACCACACGTTCAAGTCCATTATCTCCCTGTTTCTGGCCATACCAGCCCGAGGAACTGGAAGCAAACCGGAGATAACCACCTTGGACGTCCTGCTTTTCAGCCTTCTTCCTAGTTCTCCGAAGTCTCGCTCTAGTATGTTCCTCCTCTTCTTCCCGACATCATTTGTGCCGACATCTACCACCACCTCTGGCTCTTCACCCTCATCCTTGAGGATTTCCTGCACTCTGTCCGCGATGTCTTTCACTCTAGCACCAGGAAGGCAACACACCATCCTTAAATCCCATCTGCTGCCACAAAAACCACGGTCAGTTCCTCTCACGATGGAGTCCCCTATTACCACGGCTCTGTGCGATGTCCGACTCTTCCGCTCTGCCTCTGCGGCAACTTTTGATTGACAAACTTGGCCGCCTTGCGAACTGGCAGTGTCATCAGTCTCTGCTTCCAAAAGCTTCAACTTGTTCCTGACAGGTACTTCTGCTGGGGTCTCTTGCACCTGTCTCCTCTCCGCCTTCCTCATCGTCTGCTCTCTTCTGCTCTCTTCTGGCATGATTGGTGTAATAACATCGCTGTAGGCATTGGAAGTATGAAGAGTCGGCACATTGTGATATCAGTCAGGATCTGAAGTTGATTTCATCAAAGACCTGCTGTTTCAGGTGGTATGGCCACACTTAACACTTTCTCTTAACACTTCTGCAGTTCAACGTGTTTGTTCAGCAGGCAACAGAATGTAAAGGGATCATTTGCAGATTCATTGCTGTCTGCCATTCACTGGGGGTGGGGGGGGGGGGGGGGGGGGGGGGGAGGTCCGTTAGCTCAGTTGGCTGCTGACTGGTTAACAGTGCAGAGAGATGCAAATTTGTATCAGTTGAGGTCAACATGAAGTTCCTGCCTTCTTGACCTCTCACTCTCACTTGAAGCACGGTGACCCTCAGGTTAAACCACCACCAATCATCACTTTCTCATGAAGGTGCACTCCTATGGTTCAATGGGACAATGGCAACTTTACGTCCTGGCTCTGTTTCACGTCTGCTCCCAGGAGGACCAATTCCACCACAGAACATACCAGATGGCTTCCTTCTTCAAAGACTGCAATTTCCCCTCCCACGTGGTCGATGATGCCCTTCAGCGCATCGCATCCACTTCCTGCACCTCCAACCTCGAACCCCACCTCTCCAACTGCAACAAGGACAAAGCCCTGCTGTTCCTCACCTTCCACCCCATCAACTTCCAGATACGTCATATTATCCTCCGCCATTTCTGCCACCTACCAAGGGTATATTTCCTTCCCTACACCTATCCAGGTTCCGTAAAGACCATTCCCTCTGCAATTCTCTTGTCAGGTCCCCCTCCCGACCAACCCAACCTGCCCTCCAGGCACCTTCCCCTGCCACTGCAGGAATTGCAAAAACCTACACCCACATCTCCCCCCTTACCACCGTCCAAGACCTCAAAGGAGCCTTCCACATCCATCAGAGATTTACCTTCACTTCCACACACGTCATCTATTGCATCCATTTCTCCCAATGTGGTCTCCTCTACATTGCGGAATGCTTCACCAAACACCTCCGGGACACACGCAAGAAACAGCCCCACTGCCCCGTGGCCAAACACTTTAACGCCACCTTCCACTCCACCAAGGACATGCAGGTCCTGGGCCTCCTCCACTACCAAACTCTTACCACCCAACACCTGGAGGAAGAACTCCTCATCTTCTGCCTTGGGACACTCTAACCACAAGGGATTAATAGGGATTTCACCGGTTTCCTCATTTCCCTTCCCCCCACCTTATCCCAGAGCCAACTTTCCAACTCAACACCACCCTCTTGACCTGTCCCACCTGTCCATCTTCCTTCCCACTTACCCGCTTCACCCTCCACTCCGAGCTATCACCTTCACCCCCACTTCCATCTACCTATCGCATTTTCAGCTACCTTCCCCCCAGCCCCAACCCCCTCCCATTTATCTCTCAGCCCCTTGGACCACAAGCCTCATTCCTGATTAAGGGCTTATGCTTGAAATGCCAATTCTCCTGCTCCTCGGATGCTGCCTGACCGGCTGTGCTTTTTCAGCGGCACACTTTCAACTCTGTTTGAGAAATGCTGATAGCTGTTTGTTACTTCTGCATCAGGAGACTTGTAGGGACAACATTGCTCTGTCTATGTCACTTTCTACCGATCTTGGGGGCTGTGGTCTATTCCCTTGGAATGCAGTTGGAAAGGGAGATGATGCAAGAGGCAACAGAGAAGCTATTTGCAGAGATGTGGGGGGGACATGGTGATCTTCAACAAGATGACTAGGGTTTTCAGGGAGCATCCTCGACCATTCACAATAAGACAGGAGCAGAATGTTACGTGTTTATATTTCATGAGAAAATCACTAAATCTAATGCCTCTTGGAACCAACCTGCAGCCTCAGAGCTGGGTGCTCCCAGTGGGCAGTAAGGCAACAGCAGCTTTCAGTTTCTTTACAGACTCTTCCAAGCTGGAAGATATTCCAAAGCTTACACTTCCAACTCACTACCTCTTGCTATATCAGAGGCTCATGATGTGGAGGTACCGGTGTTGGACTGGGCTGGACAAGGTCAGCAGTCACACGACACCAGGTTATAGACCAGCAGGTTTATTTGAAATGACAAATGCTGCTCTGAAGGCTTGCAAATTCAAATAAATCTGCTGGTCTATAACCTGGTCTGTGTGACTTCAGACCTTATCAATGAGCTAACAGGGATTCCGGCTGCCAAGAGAGAAGAGTTCATTGTCTTACTGAAGGTTTACCAGGCTGACTCCTGGGATGGTAGGACTTATATATAAAGACAGACTGGATCAGTTAGGACTATATTCACTGGAGGTTACAGGAATAAGGAGGGCGCATGTAGAGCACAGTTAACTTTTAACAGGACTAGACAGGATAAATAAAGGTAGCATGTTCATCATAGATTCATAGTTGTACAGCACAGAAGAGGCCCTTCAGTCCATCAAGTCTGCACTAACCTATCCACACCAGGCTATAGACCAGCAGGCCATTCCAGATTCTACTAATCTCTGTCTGGCAAGATTTTCCCTCACATCCCCCATAACCTCCTGCTCTTCACCTATTCCAGATGACTAGGAAATCCAGAATCAGGGTCAAAGTTCAAGGACACAGGTTTGATCATTTAGGACTGAGCTGAGGAGAAATGTCTTCCTATAATGAGTGGGGAGCCCATGGAGTTCTCTGTCACAGAAAGTGGTTGAGGCAAAGTTGAATGCTTTCAAGAAGGAGATAGATACATTTCTTTGGGAATGGACTCACAAACTCTTAACAATTGCCTGTACCTCTGTTTCTACTTTTTGCCGCTGTTTACCTATTACTTACTTATCTATTCTACTTAACTCTGTGATCTGTCTGTATTGCTCAAAAGACAAAGCTTTTCACTGTGCCTCATTACACGTGACAATAAATTCAATTCAATATATATGGGGAACAGGGGACTGAGTCGGATAATCAGCCATGATCACTTTGAATTGAGCAACTTCAAAGGGCCAAATGGTCTACTCTTATCTGCAATGTTTCTTCAGCATCCACAGTGCATTGCTTTATTGATTTTTGCTACTTCAGCTAGACCTTTCTTTTCATTCAGCTCCATCCAAAAGCTTCAGAGAAACCCAGAGGATGTTTGACCCAGAAACATGCACATTGTAAGTCACTGACATGTAACTATGACAGGACACTCTTAAACCAAGAAGCTGTGAGCTAATAGGAATTAGGAATTAGATTTTATTGTCATTTGTACTCAAGTACCAAATTCCAGGAGTCCAGTGATAAGTGCACAATGTCGCCACACACGGGACCATCTTGGGTACAAAATACTGAGTTAAAAATCTGAAATAACAAAATAGAGAAATAAACATAAAAGCTAAAATTTCTACCTTCCAGTTCTTCATAGTTCCAATCCCCTCCGGGACCACCAACCGCTGACTATCCCTCTCCACTCTGGATCTGTTGACCATCCCTCTCTGGACCCGCTGACTGTCCCTCTCTGGACCTGCTGACCATCCCTCTCTGGACCCACTGACTGTCCCTCTCTGCTCTGGGCCCACTGACCATCCCTCTCTGGGCCCACTGACCATCTCTCTCTGGACCCACGGACCATCCCTCTCTGGTCCCACTGACCATCCTTCTCTGGACCCACTGACCATCCCTCTCTGCTCTGGGCCTACTGACCGTCCCTCTCTGGACCTGCTGACCATCCCAGGCCTCTAGTCTGAAAAACAACCCTCCACCACCACCCTCTGTCTTCTACCTTTGAGCCAGTTCTGTATCCAAATGACTAGTTCTCCCTGTATTCTGTGAGATCTAACCTTGCTAATCAGTCTCCCATGGGGAACCTTGTCGAATGCCTTAATGAAGTCCATATAGATCACATCATCTGCTCTGCCCTCATCAATCTTCTTTGCTATTTCTTCAAAAAACTCAATCAAGTTTGTGAGACAGGATTTCCCACGCACAAAGCCATGTTGACTATCCCTAATCTGTCCTTGCCTTTCCAAATACATGTACATCCTGTCCCTCAGGATTCCCTCCAACAACTTGCCCACCACCAAGGTCAGGCTCACTGGTCTATAGTTCCCTGGCTTGTCTTTACTACCCTTCTTAAACAGTGGCACCACGTTTACCAACCTCCAGTCTTCCGGCACCTCACCTGTGACTATCGATGATACAAATATCTCAGCAAGAGGCCCAGCAATCACTTCTCTAGCTTCCCACAGAGTTCGAGGGTACACCTGATCAGGTCCTGGGGATTTATCTCCCTTTAACCGTTTCAAGACATCCAGCACTTCCTCCTCTGTAATCTGGATATTTTGCAAGATGTCACCATCTATTTCCCTACAATCTATATCTTCCATATCCTTTTCCACAGTAAATACTGATGCAAAATATTCATTTAATATCTCCCTCATTTTCTGTGGCTTCACACAAAGGCCGCCTTTGAGGGGCCCTATTCTCTCCCTAGTTACCCTTTTGTCCTTAATATATTTGTAAAAACCCTTTGGATTCTCCTTAATTCTATTTGCCAAAGCTATCTACCTGTGACTCCACATTCAAGGAGCTATGAACCTGCACTCCAAGAACTCGGGAAAGGTAAATGAAAATGACCAGAGATGGCTTAAGCTTTGCTGCTATTACCAGCTCTGTGTAACTAGCAACTTGTTTTAGATCAAGGTATTTTCCTAATCAGCCTGTTCAGAAATGTTATTGCCCTCTTTTGGAGCAGACGGGACTTTGCCAGGTCTAGACACTAGCGACTGTTGGATCTGATCATCACAAACACAGCTCTCAGAGCAGCATTCTCAACACACGGAGCATTCACAACACTGTCAGGTCACTCCATGGAATGCACCAGCATTAGAACGTAGTCCTTCACTTTAGTTGCAATTACTCCAGTTAGAACTCAGAAGCCCCACGACACCAGGTTACGATCTAACATTTATTTGAAATCACAAACATTCTGAGCGCTGCTCCTTTGTCAGATGAAGCCCTGAAGGAGCAGCGCTCTGAAAGCTTTTGATTTCAAATAAACCTGTTGGACTATAACCTGGTGTCATGTGACTTCTGATTTTGAGATTAGATTCCCTACAGTGTGGAAACAGGCCCTTCGGCCCAACCAGTCCACAGCGACCCTCTGAAGAGTAGCCCACCCAGACCTATTTCCCTCTGACTAATGCAGCTGACACTATGGGTAATTTCACATGGCCAATTCACCTGACCTGCACATCGTTGGACTGTGGGAGAAAACCAGAACACCGGAAGGAAACCCACGCAGACACAGGGAGAATGTGCACACTCCATACAGACAATCGCCCGAGGCTGGAATCGAACCTAGGACCCTGGTGCTGTGAGGCAGCAGTGCTAACCACTGAGCCACCATGCCACCCATTTTATCCATTCCAGTCCAACACCGGCACCTCCGCATCAGTTAGAACTGAAATACTATCCCCGTATATCAAGATAAACCATACTCTCTACTCAGATAAAACGTTCCTTGACTCAACGCACAGGTGTACTGTGTCATGTCCACACTGACCTGAAATGGATGAAGGACATCATCAACATGCTCAATATAGACAGCAAAAAGAGAAAAGTGCTGACTGCTCCAAGCCTAATGCTAATGTAATGGAACATATCATCATCATCATAAAGCCAAGTGTCCACTCCCATTAATTACAATCAGCAAAGAAAAGACTGTGAGTGCAACAAGAGCCACTGAAAGAGCAGACTATCTAATTGCTCGATGGTACACCAATAATTGCTCGAGTCAACCTTGCCAGAATATCCAAATGTCCTTTCAAAAGAGGAAATGTTAGGTACATGCATGAAGGGATTCAAAAGACAATGGGTTCACTGGAAAAGAAAATGGAACCAGTAGAAACAAAGACAGGAAGACCATCATTGACTGCAACTGGACAATCAACAGTTGGAGAAATGGGTAGAACACTATCCTGAGGAAGAAATGATGACACACTGAAGATTCACATCGGACTTGAAAGTTATCTGTTTGTTTTTCCACAGACCCTGCAAGATTTGATGAGTTTCTCCAACACTTGATGTCTTACTCTCACAGAAGGCCTGCCTGTCGTGAGGGAGATGAATATTGTACCCAGAGTGGAGGAGTGTATAACAGCTATTAGCGTGTTCACTACAGGTAAATCTTTCAGATGCTGATACTACACCAGGCAGGAGAAACCAACACTTTGATAGCTACCACACAACTTCCTCTGACTTTCCTGGAGGGAGTTAGCAGTGCCCCAGGATGCAGAGATTGTGATCCTCTACCTAAACAAGTGACTGCTGTTGCTCCAGCAACTGTTAAGGTACCTCCCTACGAAGCATTGTGGAAAAGATATTTACATCTGGCTGTTGTCAGATGCCAAATCTTGGCTGAATGCCTCTATCCTAATATCCAATGCAATTAATTATGAATATGAAGACATACAATTGACATGGTCTTCTCAGTCCACATCTGCAAGAGAAATGATATGAACAAAAGAAACTACTAAGCATTGCCTTCACTGGTCTCACCAAGGCACAGGACCCTGTGAGAGGAGACTGTTTATGAAAACTGCTGAAGAAAGTCAATTGCCGCTGAAGATGTTGAAGGTAATCTTCTCTTTCCATGCCAGCCCATTGGGCAGCATGGTGGCTCAGTTATTAGCACTATTGCCTCACAGTGCCAGGGACATGAGTTTAATTCCCGCCTCGGGGGACTGTCTGTGTGGAATTTGCACATTATCTCTGTGTCTATGTGGGTTTCCTCCCATGATCCAAAGAAGTGCAGGTTAGGTGAATTGGCCGTGCTAAATTGCCCATAGTATTCAGGGATGTGTAGGTTAGGTGCGTTAGTCAGGGGTAATTGTGAAGTAATAGGATAGCTGAATGGGTCTGGGTGGGTTACTTTTCAGAGGGTCGGTCTAGACTTGTTGGGCATAATGACCTGTTTCCACACTGTAGGGATTCATTGAGTTCGGTCAGCTGTGATGAGAATTGGAATTCTTAAGGTTCCACATGGGGGTTAAAGACGGTTGTGTTATGCCACTAATATGCTTTGTCACCTTCAAATTGCTACAAAAGGTGTCTACTTGGAAACCACAGCTGATGGAAAACTGCTCACCCTTACTCACTTATGATCCACATCAAAGGTATGCCAAGCTCCCATCAGAGAGTTGATAAAACCACAGTCGCATTCCACATCGTGACAACACCTTCAGTGACAAATGGATAAGTTGGCAACAAGTTGAGTTTCATCATCAGCATCAGAAAGGCACATGTCCTCATCTGGGACATGATCTAGTTTAATATTTCTGGGCATTGCAATCCATCACTTGAAGGTGAAGTCGGCACAGACATTGCAAATTGAAGCATTCAAGCGGACATTGGATAATTATTTGAATAGAAATAGTGTGCAAGGAAATGGGGAAAGGTCAAGAGATTGGCACTAAGTAGCGATGTTTGTTTGAAGAAAAGGTGCAGACACGGTGGGCTGAATGGCCTCCTTTTGTGCCGTCATGGTTCTGTGACTCTGTGAAATGCTGCAGATTTATGTTCAGTTATATCCAGCTGCTCAAGAGCAGCATCAACATAACTGAGAACACCAAGCCATTATTCTCAGTGCACTCAAACAAAGGGGTGAGACTCAAACAAACAAAACTGGATGAGAAAAAAATCTGAACAGGTTTCACCTTCATCGTTATCCTCTGCACTTCTTGACAGAACATGGTCATTACTCAGAAGATTGAAAACAAAAAGTTCTGTAAATCAGTTCATCAAAAGAGTAATCTAGATTCAAAACGTTAGCTTGCTCTCTTTCCACAGATGCTGCCTGGCCTGCTGTGATCTCCAGCATTTGTTGTTTTCAGTACAGATTCCAGCATCTGCAGTAATTTGCTCCTGCATTAACTCAGAGGCCCTGGAGCTTGTAAATTCCTTTAATATACATCCATTTCTCAACTAACATGTTCATTGGATGGATGTGATTGGAAATTGAAAAACATTGCTGGAGAAGGGGATATACTGCCTGAGGTTTTCATCTTGCATTGTCCAGGAGAGATGAAACGTTGCAAGAACACTCCCACACCTGAACAGCTGAGTGACTACTGTATGTGGTCATTCAGCGAGCCAGACACTGGGTCACAACCATCTGTAACTCAGCCACAAAGATACTGCAAGCAAGATGGGAAGATGGCAGCTGACAACAGGGAGACAGTCTCTGAATGTCGTGATCTCTGGAACTGGACCGTTTGGAAGAACTCTGGAAGAGGTGAGCAGGAGTGAAAGGATCGGCTGGCCAAGAAGAAGACCCAAAGGAGGTAGGGATCAGAGGTGTGTGCTCTTTCTTAGCCCACTCATCTGCAGCAATTGTGACAGAGACTGCTCAGGCATTTTTGAGACTCGCCAAGCATGCTTCACACTGATTTAACACAAATCATCTTGACACAAAGCATCCTCTCACAAGATGGAAGGCTGAAACCAAAAGGGAAAACTGAGTCTGAGCTTTAGCTGAACGTATCGGTTCTTATCAAAAAGCCTGAGGACAGAAGAGCTTGATGCTATCATTCCACTTCATCCGTCCTTTCCTCGAATTTGGAACAAACAAGCCATCTAATCTGTTCTGGGTTATAATCCTTTCCTGTCTATTTCACTCTAGCATCAATCTAAACTGTCACTTCTTCACAAACTGCTTTAACTCACTACTTGGAACCATGACCCCATTTAGATAGTCAGCGATTGCTGGACCAATATCGTAGAGGGTTCTTATTGTAAACTGTGTCCTGTTTCAGGAGATATTTAAGCACCAGTTCAGCAATCCTAGCAAGCATAAATCTTTGATTATTATGCTTTCATTATCTATCATTCAGGGGAACTACCCTTTTTGACTTCAGTAAGCTCAGTTCATTTCAACAATTTGATTCTGGTCACTGTGTACGATGGGGTGATTAGAGCATTGTTCCTTGCTTTAACTGTATTGAAGAACTGAATGGGGAGCCGCAAGGGAACGTTATTCAAGGCAAATCCCTTCATTGATTACAATGGAAGGATTCAACTGAAAAAAAAATGCACAGAGAGCCATATATGGGACTGAGACAAATGTGTGTGGCAAGCACGGCAGGAGCTGCCTGATGGAGTAGATGCTGTTATGCATGTCCATAAGGAGCAGATGGGGATGAGATTCTCACACTTGAGGAATAGTGCTGAGGTAAGACTGCCCACAGTTTTGCACCTGAACTTAAGCTTATTTCTAAAGCCTGCCTGAGACAGGCTCTGTGCCCCCTAGCAGCATCAGCGAGGCACATTGAAAGCGTTCACACAAGCTCTCACATCTTTCACACCTGTCCATATGCTTTCAGGTTGAACTTTGTGGCTGACACTTTAAAGAGGCTTCTTATGTCACACATAACTGTGGCATGTTGTGCGACCAAGTCAAACCACCACCTGAAACTACTTGCACTCCGTCTTAGAAATCCACTTGAACAAGGTCAGGATGTAGAATAGGCAACGGTATTGCTGCCCCGCCAAATGTAAAAGCTATTTGTATCAATGGAGACATCTGCTTGTAGTCACAGACAGAACACAGACTGTCGGTAATTCTTGATGTTTCTTGGCTTAAACTATTATCGCTATCAATATCCTGAGGTGGTCAGTGGCCAGAATTTGAAGTGGATTGACCAGATAAACACCTAGTGGCTACAAGAGAATTTAGAGCTTTAGGGTTATACAGCACGGAAGCAGACCCCTCGGTCCAACTCGTCTATGCTGACCAAGTATTCAAAACTAAACTAATCTCACTTGCCTGCCTTTGGCCCCATATCCCTTTAAACCTGTCCAGGTGTCTTTTAAATGTTGTAACTATACCTGCATCCACCACTTCTTCTGGCAGTTCATTCCATATACGAACCACCCTCTATGTGAAAAAGGTGCCCCTCAGGTCCCTTTTAAACCTTTCTCCTCTCACCTTAAAAGCATGGCCTCTAGTTTTGAACTCCCCCATCCCAAGGAAAAGACCTTTGCTATTCACCTTATTTCTTCCCCTCATGATTTTGAAACTTTATATGGAAAAACTCACCTTTAAACACTTTGAAGCCAGTCCGCCATCTACGAGGTATAGGTCAGGAGTGTGATAGAACATCCTTTGTTTGGCTGCATTTTAACCACATTGAAGAGGCTTGACATCAGCCAGAATAAAGCCACTTGATGAATTGGTACTCTATCCACTACCTTAAACCACCATTCACACCTTTCACTACTGGTACACAGTGCCAACAATGCATGCCACCTACAAAATGCATTACAGCAGCTCACCAAGGTTTCTTTGACAGCAGTGTTGAAAAGCACAGCCTCTCTTCCTCAGAACAAGGGCAGCAGGTGCATGGGAACATCATCACCTGTAAACTCACCTCCAAGCCACACACCATCCTAAATTTGAACTACATAGCCATTCCATCATTGTCATTGGAAATCCCTTCCTAACAGAACCATGGGACATAACTATTCCACATAAGATCATAAGACCATAAAATATAAGAGTGGAAGTAAGACCATTCAGCCCATCGAGTCCACTCCGCCATTTAATCATGGCTGATGGGCATTTCAACACCACTTACCTACACTCTCCCCGTATCCCTTAATTCTTTACGAGATCAAGAATTTATCAATCTCTGCCTTGAAGACATTTAATGTCCCGGCCTCCACTGCGCTCCGTGGCAATGAATTCCACAGGCTCACCACTCTCTGGCTGAAGAAATGTCTCCTCATTTCCATTCTAAATTGACCCCGTCTAATTCTAAGGCTGTGCCCGCAGGCCCTAGTCTTCCCACCTAATGGAAACAAATCCCCAGCATGAACCCTTTCTAAGCCACCTGATGAAGGAGCAGTGCTCCGACAGCTAGTGCTTCCAATTAAACCTGGTGTTGTGTGACTTTAAACTTTGTACACCCCAGTCCAACACCGGCATCTCCAAACCATGCATTATCTTGTAAGTTTCTATTAGGTCTCCACTCAACCTTCCAAACTCTAATGAATACAATCCCAGGATCCTCAGCCATTCATCATATGTTAGGGCTACCATTCCAGGGATGATCCATATGAATCTCAGCTGGACACGCTTCAGTGCCAGTATATCCTTCCTGAGGTGTGGGCGTGGATGGGGAGGTGGTGGGAACTGCTGCAGATCCAGAAGGTGACCCAGCACCATATCTACTCCAAGGGAATCAGGCAGAGAAATGGAATGTTGGTCAAACCACCAAAGCATACATCCTGAGAAGGAGCACATTCAAGGAAAATGAGAAAGTAGCCTTTTGAATTATGGGGATTAATAAACTTGAAAGTGTTAGCCAGATAGACAGTGATGATGTAGTGGCAGACCAAAAAGACAATGCTCCTCTTTTCAGTCTACTTATTATTTGTAGTGCTGTGATGAAGAGGTCAAATTATGCTCCTGAATGTCCTGGGCAATGCTTCCAAACTTTGGAATATATGCAACTTACTTTTATTTGGCTTACCCCACTCAAAGGAAAGAAGAATAAAGAGTATAGAGCGTCTATAATGTCATAGAAAGGGTAGACAGGAAGGATGTTTCTCCTTGATGTAAGTGTGTTGTATCACCGTACCAAAGATAGTTCCAGTCATCAAGGTGTACACCTTAGACATTAATAACTTGGATTTACACCGTGCCTTTTAACACGGACAAATATCTCCAAATGTAGGACATTGGTTAGGCCGCTTCTGGAATGCTCCATTCAATTCTGATCTGCCTGCTCAGGAAAGATGTTGTGAAAGTGTTCAGAAAAGATTTACAAGGATGTTGCCAGGGTTAGAGAGAGGGTGAATCGGCTGGGGCTATTTTCCCTGGAGCATCGGAGGCTGAGGAGTGACCTTATAGAGGTTTACAAAATCATGAGGAGCCTGAATAAGGTGAATTGTCACAGGCTCTTTCCCAGAGAATGGAAGTCCAAAACTAGAAAGCATAGGTTGAAGGTGAAAGGGGAAAGATTTAAAAGGGAGCTGAGGGGCAACTTTTTCACACAGGGGGCGATGCATGTATGGAATGAGCTGCCAGAGGAAGTGGTGGAGGCTGGTACAATTACAGCATTTAACAGCCACCTGGATGGGTATATGAATACGAAGGGTTTAGAGGGATATGGGCAAAATGCTGGCCAATGGGACCCCAGATTTGTTTGGGATATCTGGTCAACATGGACGAGTTGGACCGAAGGGCCTGTTTCCGTACTGTATGACTCTCTGATACTATATATCACAGTGATATTATAAAGATATTTTACACTCAGGCAAAGATGGAAAAGTGGACACTTTCAGGGAGCAAATACCAAAAATAATGGGAGAGTATATAAATGACCAGAAATAGAGAAATAGTGAATTTGGAACTGGACTTGGGTGTGAGGATTGGAGGATGTAACTGATAAGGTGGGCTAAGTCTTTGAAGAAACTTAAATATTAGAATAATAATTTTAAATTTGAGGCTCTGGTTGGTTGGGAATCAATATAAGTGAGTAAAGAGAGAGATTGTGAATAAGTGGGGTTTGATGTTCTTTCCAACAAGGGCAGCAGTGCTTTGGATGATTTGCTGGTTACTCCTGGTAAAAGATGGGAGATGTTTCAGCATTAGAATATTAACATTGAAAGAATTGGACTTGAAGCAGCAATGGTTTCATGTAATCCCTACAGTGTGGAAGCAGGTCATTCAGAACATCAAGCCCCCACTGACCCTCCAAACAGCATCCCACCCAGATTCACCCCTCCACCTTACATTTCCCAATGGTTAATCCACCGCCAGCACATCCCTGGACAATGTGGGCAATTAGGCTTGGCCAACCCACCTAACCTGCATATCTTTGGACTGTCAGAGGTAACCCACACAAACATAGGGAGAACGCGCAAACTCCACACGTTGTCCAAGAATGGAATAGAGCCCAAGGGTGGAATGAAGCTCAAGTCCCTGTCATTGTGAGGCAGCAGCGTTAACAATTGAGCCACCCATGATGCCTCCAGATCAGTTGTGATTCTTTAGTGTTTTGCTTTTGTTATCGAGTCTGGCTTCAATCGAAATGAAAGTCACGAGAATGTAAAACAGCTACTGATATCCTACCTCTGATTTTCCATCAGCACACAATGTCAATGTGACTACACTGTGGTCACTTGACCAGGAAGAACTCAATGCTCAACCATTCTGGAAGTCAATTGTTCAAAACCAGAAATCTGTTGTTCACTTTAATGACCTCTTTTCTTCCCAATTGTTTGAAGAATACAATCTTAGACTTGAAATATAGCAAGTTCTTAGTGCTTTAGAGGAATTTAACTTCCTTATAAGGAATGGGAAAAATAAACTTAAAGTGGAAATGAAGCTAGATATACCTTGTGCACCTCCTCACAAAGCTTCTAACCAGGATATTAACTTGGATTTCTAACTGGATTAGTAGATTTAAATATTACATCAAAAGAATACCTTTTATTGTCTTCTACAAGTATCAAAATAGCAAAACAAATAGAGTCATAGAGATGTACAGCACAGAAACAGACCCTTCATCCAACTCATCCATCTGACCAGATATCCCAACCTAATCTAGTCCCATTTGCCAGCACTTGGCCCATATCTCTCTAAACCCTTCCTATTCATATCCCCATCCAGATGCCTTTTAAATGCTGTAATTGGACTATCCTCCACCTTGTCCTCTGGCAGCTCATTCCATACATGCATCACCCTCTGTGTGAAGAGTTGTCCCTTACGTCCTTTTCATATCGTTTCCCTCTCATCCTAAACCCATGCCCTCTAGTTCTGGACTCCCCCACTCCAGGGAAAAGACCTTGTCTATTTATCCTATCCATGCCTCTTATGATTTTATAAACCTCTATAACATCACCCCTCAGCCTCTGACACTCCAGGGAAATCAACCCCAGCCTATTCAGCCTCTTCCTTTAGCTCAAATCCTCCAACCCTGGCAACATCCTTGTAAATCTTTTCTGAACTCTTTCAAGTTTCACAGCATGCTTCTGATAGGAAGGAGACCAGAATTGGACGCAAAATGTGGCTTAACCAATGTCTTGTACTGCCGCAACATGACAACCCAACTCCTATACTCAATGCTCTGACCAATATAGGAAAGCATACCAAACACCTTCTTCACTATCCTATCTACCTGCACCACTATTTTCAAGGAACTATGAACCTGCACTCCAAGGTTTTTTTGTTCAGCAACACTCCCAGGATCTTACCATTAAATGTATAAGTCCTGCTAAGGTTAACTTTCCCAAAATGCAGCACCTCGCATTTTTCCATTGGCTCATTTGATCAAGATCCCGTTATACGCTGAGGTAATCTTCTTCACTGTCGACTACACGTCCAATTTTGGTGGCATCTGCAAACTTACTAACTATACCTTTTATGTTCACATCGAAATCATTTATATAAATGAAAAAAAAGCAGTGGACCCAGCACCGATCCTTGTGGCACACTACTGGTCACAGGCCACCAGTCTGAAAAGTGACTCTCCACCCCCACCCTCTGTCTTCTACCTTTTAGCCAATTCTGTATCCAAATGGCTAGTCCTCCATGTATTCCATGAAATCTAACCTTGCTAACCAGTCTCCCGTGGGGAACCTTGATGAATGCCTTTCTGAAGACCATATAGATCACGTCTACCACTCTGCCCTCATCAATCTTCTTTGTTACTTCTTCAAAGCTCAAGTTCGTGAGAAATTATTTCCCACACACAAAGCCATTCTGACTATCTCTAATCAGTTCTTGCTTTTCCAAATATGTGTAAATCCTGTCCCTCAGGATTATCTCCAAAAACTTGCCTCCCACCGATGTCTGGTTCACCGGTCAATAGTTCACTGGCTTTTCCTCACCACCTTACTTAAATAGTGACACCACGTTAGCCAACCTCCAGCCTTCTGGCACCTCACCTGTGACTATCGATGATACAAATATCTCAGCAAGTAGTCCAACAATCACTACCCCAGCTTCCCACAGAGTTCTCGTTTGATCTCTGGTATCTTGAGTTGCATGGACTGAGTATTAAGTTAGTAAAGAAATCCATAAGTGAGGTCTTTGCAATCTAGTACTGACTTGCTCTGTTTACTTTCTATCCTTATTATGAATATATCCTTATATGGAGAAAAAAGATAGTTTAGCTGAAGTACAGTCTATGAATGAATTGTCACAATCAGCAGATGACATAGGTGAGTAGATTGCATAGGTGGGCAGACAGTAATGATGTTTGTAATTAAAAACAATAGAGAAATGATGTTACAGGGTGAAAATTATAGGTTTATTCTCAACCCTTTTCTGATGTGTGAACATGAAAATTGCAGGGTTATTTTTAATACATACACATAAGGGGAATGTTTAAGTGTCCTCGAAATTATGGATATGTCTTTCTGCTTCCCTCAATGAATGCTATTTACAGGGTAATGTTTCTCTATCTTTAGTCGATATTTTCTGTGTATTTGTGCACTCTAGACTATCAGGAATGTTAATGGGAGAAAATGAAAAGATTTTCCAAGCTTGTGAATGCATCGAAAGCATCAAACATTCCAAGATCAGTACTGTCCCAGATTTTTTTACAGAACAAGGGTCCAAAGACATTTATCAGTCCTGCATATAAACTTAATTTACTTTGAGGAGTTAACTGATACTACCCAATATCTAGCGGTAGAATAATGAAATCTTTCCTTATGCATGTTGAAAATTGCCTTTCTTACATTGTCTTCAGCAGTACTGCTTTGCATTTGTGGAACACAGACAAAAGCAATTGGAGGTGATGGCTTACTGGTGTTATCATGAGACTATTAGCCCACAGAATGATCTAGGACCGAGAACAAACCCCAGAGTGGCAGGTGGTAGTATTTGAATTCAATGAAAATCTAGAATAGTCCAATTGTCAGGATGAAGGAAAAGGGAAAAGGAAATGGTTTCTCAGTGTTCAGTCAATATGAATTGTCAGGTGTGAAATTTCTATTACAATCATACAGTTGTGGTGTATACAAAAATTCAAAAATGTCCAGAAGAAAATTTACTGGAATGTTGTTCAACATTTATTCTCTTCTTGCCTGGTTTCTAGACTGAAAATTAGTATGAAATCAATTTCCAAAATAGCTATAACTATGTGAGGGGATTGAAGAAAGTGGTTTATTTTGGTTCAATTTTATTTTTATAATGCAGTTTTGCAATATTTTCCATGCCTGGAAATGAATGTAGTGTTACGCAAAGTGTAACGTGACTAACAGCTTTGCCACATTTCCAAGATCCAGTCATAGTTTTTACATTCTAACCAATTTTGGCCTGGCACACATCTTCAAGTAGAGTAGGAGAAAGTAAGGACTGCAGATGCTGGAGATCAGAGTTGAGAGTGTGGTGCTGGATAAGCACAGCAGGTCAGGCAGCATCTGAGGAGCGAGAGAATCGGTGGATGAAGGGCTCTTGCCTGAAACGTCAATCCTCCTGCTCCTCAGATGCTGCCTGCCCTGCTGTGCTTTTCCAGCACCACGCTCTCGATGCACATCTTCAAGTAATTCACTAATGTCTAAGAGATAAATAATACTCTTTATAACTTATGATCAGGATGTATTCTTATAATCCTAATCGTTCAGTTTCCACAGTGTGTATTTAAATGCCAGCTTGCATACTTTGTGCATCAAAGCAGGATTTTTAAAATTTTAGGAAGAGAGAATTTGAAATGTTTCCAATAGGAGCCGTACAGTGCTATGTAAATGCAGGACATAATTCCAATTCAAAGAATTCCTATGGTATGGAAGCAGGCCATTCAGCCCATCAAATCCACGCCAACCCTCTAAAAAGCATCCTACCCAGACACACACCTCTGCCCTCACGTCTTCCCATGGCTAATCCACCTAGCCTGAACATTCCTGGACAATTTAGCATGGTCAATCCACAGAACTAAACATCTTTGGACTGTGGGAGGAAAGCGGACCACGCTAATGTAGACGCAGGGAGAAAGTGCAAACTCTGTGCAGACTGTTGCCGAGGGCTGGAATCAAACCCAAGTTGCTGGTGCTGTGAGGCAGCAGTGCTAACCACAGAGCCACTGTGCCAATTGTTGTATGAAGAGCTAGTTGATTTTGATTTCAAACTTGAGTTTTCAGAAAAAGATTTTAATCTCTTGAAATAATTGCTCAAGTGCACTTAATCAGAAGCCTGAATGTATATGCATGTGTGTATGAGGTTGCATGCATATCTATGTATGTGTGTGTGCAAGTGTGTATACATTTCTGTCTGCATTTGTATCTCTGTGTGTGTATATGTGTGCATTTGTGTGAGCAGGTATGTATGTGTATGTGTGCATGTGTGTATGTATTTGTGTGTGTGTGCATACGTATACATGGGGCAGGCCCAATTTTAAGCCTATACAAGAGAGTGAGTTTTGAATATTGAGTCTGTGTATCGATTATAACCTAAAGTTGCACCTGGGATTGGCTCAGCTGGCCAAACTTTCACCTTTGAATTTACAGATTGCAAATTCAAACACCATTCTAAAACATGACTACATCATCTTTTGCTATTCTTTATTTACTCTGGTGAACTCAGCTACAATTTCAGCAAATTTATAATAATTTTCATTTTCTTGGCACATTTTTGTGTCTGTCAGCCCACAAAAAGCATCTAGACTTCCAAATCGAGTCAAATCCTATTTCAAAGATTGGTGTCTCAATGTAGACTCTGTAGAGGCCAACTAAAATGTTTACTCATTACTCTCTTGTTTGTAAACAGTTGTGTATTAGGAAAATCATGCAAAAGCAGAATTGTAAGCCAAAATAACTTGCATTTCAATCAAATAAACTCAGCCATGGTTATGAGTGAATTAATCGCGTTTTGATTTCTTATGATTACAAACGCATTATTGATATTTTAAGAATTGCATTCTGTAATTCTGCTGAGTTTTCCATTTGGACAGAAACATATTAGTCTTTTGAAAACACTGTTCATCCTGGTGACAGCCATTTTTTTTTATATGTAAAATCTTATTTTTTATTGCAAAGGATCTTTTCAGTTCCCTAGCACTCCAGAGATTGTATAAACTTTTAAACAACAAACATGAAAGTGTTTTTAAGCAAATAATTCTCATTATTTATATTTTTAATGCATCTTGCCTCACCTTGGAGGTTTAGGCCAGCTTGTAAAAAGGAACATAATTGGAAATGAAAACAAAAAATAAACATTCCACTTAACAACTCTAGTTTTTACTTGATTAGTGAGCTTTTGTGTATTGGTTGTGAGTGATTCTGCCTAATGTGTTAGCATTATATTGATGGTAACCTGAACAAGAAGGACAGGTTACACCTAAACTGGAGGGACACCAATATCTTGGCAGGGAGGTTCACTTATGCCAATCAGGAGGGTTTAAACTAGCGTGGCAGTGGGGTGGGAACCAGAGTAGTAGGTCTGCAAGTGAAATGACTGAGGAGACATCTGAGACTAAGAACAGTAAGACTTAGAGGAAGAACAGACAGGGAGAGATTACTGATCACAGCAGGACTAGTTGCCTGATGTGTATTTGTTTTAACACGAGGAGTATGACAGGTAAGGCAGATTAACTTAGAGCTTGGATTAATACACATAACTATGACGTCGTAGCTGTTAGAGACCTAGCTGAGAGAGGGACAAGATGGGCAGCTTCACGTTCTGGGATACTGATGTTTCAGGTGAGACAGAGAGGGATGTAAAAGTGCTGGGGGAGTTGTGTTACTGATCAAGGAGAATATCACAGCTGTACTGAGGGAGGACAGGGATCGGAAGGGTGCAATCTCTTTTACGTGGCTGTACTACAGGCCTCCCAATAGCCAGTGGGTCATGGAGGAACAAAAATGTGAACAGGTTATGGAAAAAATGTGAAAAGAACAGGATTATTGTGGTGAGTGATTTAACTTCATCTATATTGACTGGGAGTACCTTAGTGCCAGGGGTTTGGATGGGGGAGTTTGTTACATGTATCCAGGATGTTTTTTTTAAATGATATGTAAATAGTCCAACTAGGGAAGGGGTTGTACTAGACCCAGTATTGAGGAATGAGTCCAATCAGGTGATTGAAGTTTTAGTGAGGGAGCATTTTGGGAGCAGTGACCATAATTCTGAAAGTTTTAAATTACTGGTAGATAAGGATAAGAGTAGTCCTTGGGTGAAAGTACTAAATTTGGGGAAGGCTAATGATCACAATATGAGGCAGGAACTGGGGGCAGCTGTTTGAGGTAAGTCTTTATCTGTCATGGTGGGCATCTTTTAAAGAGCAGTTGATTAGAGTTCAGGACCAGCATGTTCCTGTGAAAATGATGGATAAGGATGGCAAGAGTCAGGAGTCATGATGATAAGAGCAATTCAGAGCTTAGATAAAAAGAAAGAGGAGGCATATGTAAGGTTTAGGATTCCAAAGCCAGACAGAGCTCTCAAAGAATACAAGGACAGACAAAAGAACTCACACAAGGGATTAAGAGTGCTAAAAGGATCATGAAATGTTTTTGCCAAACAGGAATAAGGAAAATCCAAAGGCAATTTACACATATATAAGGAGGAAGCAGGTAGCTAGAGAAAGGATAGGCCCATTCAAGGACAAAGGAGGGAATTGAAGTATGGAGCCAGAGGAAGTAGATTAGATCCTTAAAGAATATTTCGCATTGGTATTCACAGAGGAAAGGGACATGGTGAATGACGAGTCTCAGGAGGGGTACGTTGATATCCTAGTGCATGTCAATATGAAAAAGGAGGAGGTGTTTTAATAAGCATTAAGGGAGACAGGTCCTCAGGACCTGATGGGATCAATCCCAGAATGCTGAGCGAGGCAGGTGAGATATTGCTGTACCCTTGTACGAAATCTTTGTATCCTCTTTGGACACAGGAGATGACCCAGAGGACTGGGGAATAGCCAATGTTGTTACTTTGTCTTAGAAGGGCAACAGGGATAATCTGTGAAATTTCAGGCCAGTGAGCCTGATGTCAGTGATTGGGAAATTATTGGGGAAGATACTTAGGGATAGTAACTTTTCACATTTACAATAAGGAGCATGGTCTGTGCAGGGAAGGTCATATCTAACAAACTTGATTGAAATTTTTGAAAAAGTGACAAAAATGATGAATGAGGGCAGAGTGTGTCTATATGGACATTAGCAAGGCCTTTGACAAAATCTCTTATGACAAGCTGATACAAGAGGTGAAGTCATATTGGATCTGCAGTGAGCTGGTAAGATGGACAGAAAACTGGCTTCGTCGTAAAAGACAGAGGATTGTGATTGAAAGGTGCTTTTCTGACTGGAGATCTGTGACCACTGGTGGTCCACAGGGATCAGTGCTGGGAGCCCTGTTGTTTGAATAGATATAAGTAATTGGGAGGAGAATGTAAGTGGCCTGATTAGTATGTTTACGAATGACACAAAGACTGGAGAAGCTATAGATAGTGAGGAGGATTGCCAGAGGATACAGCAGGCTATAGATAGGCTGAGAATTGGCAGATTTGTTTTCACTTGAACATTGGAGGCTGAGGGACGACCCGATAGAATTATGAGACAGGCGGATAGAATGGTTAGTATGAATCTTTTTCCCAGGCTAGAAAGTCAATTACTAGGGGACATAGGTTTAAGGCGAAAGGAGAAAAATTTTAAAGAGATGTGAAAGGCAAATTGTTTCTTAGGCAGAAGGTGATAAGTACCTGGAATGCACGACCAGAGGAGGTGATAGAGAGTGAAACCCTAGCAATGTTTAAGAGGCATCCCGAACTGTGCTGTACTGTTCTTTGTTCTGTGTGCTTTGACAGCCTGAGTACCATCTGATTAAGTTACCCTCCTCAAAGAGAACACAGAGCTGGAAAGTTGGTTTGCCAGATTTGGTGTGTTGACAGCCCGGTTATATATGGAGGTGCCTGTTGACAGTCTCCACATGGACTGGGGGGAATTTGAACCTCACCTGCGCCATGTTCTCCTGGAATATCTGGAACTTAACTCCACATCAGTTACATGAGGAAGAGGAAACTGAGAACCTAACGAAGCTTAAGTTGGGGAATGTTTGGGGGGGAGGGGATGGGGAGGTGTAAAGAATATAAAACAAGAATAAATCTTATCTCAGAGCCTTTTGCAGAGGGAAAGAAGCCATATAGATCTAATTCAGGACATTAGATATAGTTTTTTTTTGTATTTGTATTTTTTAATGTATTGATATAAGCCAAAATTCAACTCTCTTCTACCTTTAGTGAGTTGTAACACTTTCATTCATTTTCCTCATGGCCTCATTGAAATTTGATAATTAATTCAAGCATACTTTTCAAAAAAAAAACATAAGACCATTAGACATAGGAGAATCTCTGTCATTCAATGAGATCATGGTTGGTCTGATAATCCTCAACTCCACCTTCCTACTCAAAACCCTTACATCAAACAAAGAACGCTGGATGCTGGAAAGCTGAATCAAAGGCAGAAAGTGCTGGAGAAAGTCAGTAGGTGTGGCAGCATCTGTGGAGAGAGATGACTCCACTTCACCTGACGAAGGGGCAGCACGCCAAAAGCTTGTGATTTCAAATAAACTTGTTGGACTATAACCTGGTGTCATGTGACTTCTGACCTGGTCCCCCCCAGTCCAACACTGGCACCTTCACATTGTGGAGAGAGAGAGATAGAGAGAGAGAGAGAGAGAGAGAGTTAATGTATTAACCAATGTGTCCACCATTTGTTTTTGTGTCATCCACACACTTGGCAATAGAGTACATTCAATTTCCTCACCTAAATCATCAATATATATTTGTAAACAATTGTGGCCCCAGCATTAATCACTGTTGCATACCACAGTTACAGGTTGCCATCCTGAAAATGTCCCGTCTTATCCCAACTCTCAGTCTTCTGCTATTAACTAATCCTCTATCCATTCCAATATACTACCCCCAATAATATGGGCTCTTATTTTATTAAGTACATCAGATACAGATCGTTCTGCTATAATGTGTCTTTCATTAACTCAAATTCACTTTGACACGATTGATGAATTAGGGACACTGTTTCTAAGTTGCAAAGTTTTAAAGTGTGTATTGATTATAATGTGATTCCAGCCCCAATAATTCAAATGGTGCTGCTATTTCATGATTTTCTTATAACACGGGATTGCAGGAGAATGGACCTACAGTTCAATTTTGTACTGGCTTTTCGCTCTTTTTATGTGTTCATCCAATTGGAATGGAAACAAGCCAAGCTCAATGAGTAGAATGTAATAGATCAATCCAGATCTACATCTGGCTCTGGAAGCATAAAATCATAAAGTACAGAAGAAGCTCTTCTGCTTCCTGTCTGTATCAGTAAATGACACAAAATCTACACTGGTTCCACTTTCCAGCATTTAACCCATAGCTACAACACTTCAAGTGCGCATTCAAATATTTTATAAAGACTGTGAGGTTTCCTGCCTCAACTACACCCCCAGGCAGTGCATTCCAGACTCCCGCCACCCTCTGCATGAAAACATTTTACATAAATACCCCTTTAAAGTTCTTTCATCTTTATTGTGTACCCGTTGTTATTGACCCTGCCACTATAAGTCCTTCAACTACTTATTGAGGTGTTCAAAATTACGAACAGTTTTGAAATCACAACACTTTTCCACTGTTTGGTAGATCAATAACCAGTGATCACAATTTCAAGACTGTCAACGAGAGAGTGAGGAGTGAGATGAGGAGAAACGTCTTTTGTTAGAGAGTTGTTAGGATTTAGACCGCATTGCCTGGGAGAGTGCTGTAGATGGACTACATGGGAGGTTTCAAAAGAGCTGGATACATATTTGAAAGTGAGGAAATTAGAAGGCAACAGGGATAAGCCTGGAGAATGGGACTAACTGGACAGACATGATGGGCTGAATGGCCTCCTTCTGTGCTGTAAAATTAAATGATTAGTTGATTGTACTGGATGGAAAAGCACAGCAGGCAAGGCAGCATCCGACGAGCAGGAAAATCGATGCCTCAGGCAAAAGCCTTTCATCAATTTTCCTGCTCCTTGGATGCTGCCTGGCCTGCTGTGTTTTTTCAGCACCACTCTAATGTTGACTCTATTCTCAAGCATCTGCAGTACCCACTTCTGCCTATTCTATTGGATGGCCTGAGGAGAATGAGTAAAGGAAACAGGCAGGTCATTGTGGGTTGTAAGGTAGCCTGTCCCATTGTCAATGACCAATTCATATCCATTAATTCAAACAATTTCAGATAATGAGAAAGACATCTTCCTTCTGCTCGGTTTTCCATTATTTGCTCTTCACAGATGATCTAATAGAGGTAAGTGAACGACAAGGAGCGCCTGTCTGCTTGTAGTCATGGAATGTCCCTTGTTCCCATTCCAATTGAAACACTTAAAGCAATCATACTCTTCAAATAAGAACAAAATTTGTGGTTCACTGACCAAAATTTCTACTCTGTCCAATTCAACCAAAGAAAACATTTACTTGATCATTCATCTCATTCAACCTTCGTGGAATATTGGTGCTGACAAATTGTCCAGGGAAGTACAGCCTGAAAATTCTTAATGACCATTAGAAAGAATTTAGAGTCATAGACTTTTGACATACAGAAACAGGCCATTCGGCCCAACTCGTCCATGCCGGGCCAGGTTTCCTAAACCAAACTTGTCCCTTTTACCTGTATTTGACCCATATCCCTCTCAACCTTTCCTAGCCATGTAGCTGTCCAAATGTCTTTTAGATGTTGGAATTGCACCTGCATCTAAGACTTTCTCTGGCAGCTCATTCCAAAAATACACCATTCTCTGTGTGAAAAATGGTTGCCCTCAGGTATCGTTTAAATCTTTCCGTTCTCACCTTAAACTTCCAACCTCTAGTGTTTGACCACCCCCACTACTCCTAGACTAAGAAAAGATCTTGGCTAATCATCTTATTGATGCCCCTGATGATTTTATGAACCTCTACGTTACCTCCCAGCCTTCTGTGCTACAGGGAAATATGTCCTATCCTATCTAGCCTGTCCTTAAACTCAAACCTTGCAGTCTCAGAACATGCCCATAAATCGTTTTGCACCTTTTTCCAGTTTAATAACATCCTTCCTATAGTAGGGCAACTAGAATTGTACACGGTGCTCCAATTATGGCTGCAACAAAGTCATGTATGGCTGTAAAGTGACATCCCAACTCTTCAACTCAAGGTTCTGACCAATGAAGGCAAGTGTGCCAGCTTTCGTCACCACACTGTCTACCTGTGACACACTTTCAAGGAGCTATGCACCTGCACCCATAGATCTCTCTGCTCAACAACACTCCCCAGGGCTCTAGATTAACTGCGTAAGCCCTGACCTGCTTTGTCTTACCAAAATGCAACAACTTGCATTGATCTGCATTAAACTTCATCTGTCATTTCTCGGGCCACTGGACCATGTGATCAAGATCTCATTGGTACTAGTGTCCTCCACCATGAAAACTGAAGCAAAATATTGACTGCATCAGTTCAACTTCTGAAGAAGGTCACTTGACCCGAAATGTTAACTTTGATTTCTCTCCACAGATGCTGTCAGATCTGTTGAGATTGTTCAGCAATTTCTGTGTTTGTTTCAGGTTTCCTGCATCTACAATCCTTTGGGGTTTTTTTTAAACTTAGAATTCCTACAGTGTGGAAACAGGCCGTTCGGCCTAGCAAGTCCACACCGACCCTCCGAAGAGTAACCCACCACGACCCACTCTCTTATTTCTGTACGTTTCCCCTGACTAATGCACCTAACATTACTGGCAAATTAGCATGGCCAATCCACCTAACTCCACATCTTTGGATTGTGGGAGGAAACCGGAGCACCTGTAGGAAACCCGCACAGACACAGGGAGAACGTGCAAACTCCACACAGACAGTTGTCCGAGGCTGGAATCGAATCTGGACCCCTGCTGTGAGGCTGCAGTGATAACCACTAAACCACCGTGCTACCCACTGAGCCACTATGTCGTTTTATCAGAACATCAGGACTAGGCGCAGGAGTAGGCTATCTGGCCCCTTGAAGACAGCGAGGTCTGCACGATGCTGGAGATCAGAGTTGAGAGTGTGTTCCTGGAAAAGCGCAGCAGGTCAGGCAGCAGCCAAGGAACAGGAGAATCGATGTTTCGGATTCCAGTCCAAAATGTCAATTTATCTGGCCCCTAGAGCCTGTTCCTCCATTCAATAAGATCATGACTGATCTCTTCGTGCTCTCAGTTCCACTTACCCACCCTCTCACCATAACCCTTAGCCTCAACTACTTCCCTGGGCAGGGAATTCCACAGATTCACCACCCTCTGGGTGAAGAAGTTCCTTCTCAATTCAGTCCTAAATCTGCTCCCACTAATTTTGAGGCTATGCCCTCTTGTCCTAGTTTCACCCGCCGGAGGAATCATTCTCTCTACTTCTGTCTTATCTCTTCCTTTCATAATTTTATATGTTTCTATAAAATCCCCCCTCATTCTTCAGAATTCCAATCCCAGTCTGTTCAGTCTTTCCTCATAAGCCAACCCCCTCAACTCCAGAATCAATGTTTTTTTCCAACATTTCTAATTTATTGTGAGAATTTTTGTCAATGCAATTTTTTTTCACATTCCTGTAGCCTTGAATATGATATAAATTTTTGATTGAAAACAGTGGATTTTCTCACTCAGTGTGTCAAGTTTGTTTCTGGAGCATCTTATGTGTTAAGTTTCACCGTCTGCCTGTTAATCATCATATGAACAGTGGGCAAGGGATAATCAGGTGGAAAGAATCGAATACATGCCACAGGCATCAAGTCCAATTCTTTGTAAAATAACAAACACATAAAGAAGCAAGATCAAGTGACTTTATTCATTGTGTTGCAACTTCAGTCTTGCTCCCATTCCAAGGTAACCCATGAAATTAGTGAAAGAGCTTTGTTACATCAACACAATTGAGAAAAAGAATCATAGAATCTTTCCAGTGTCAAAAAGGCCATTCAGCTCATCAAATCCATACTGACCCTCCAAAGAGCATAGAGATGTACAATATGAGAGGCATAGATAGAGTGGATAGCCAGAGACTTTTTACCAGGGCAGAAATGGCTATCATGAGGGAGCATAACTTTAAGGTGATTGGAGGAAAATTTAGGGGAGACGTCAGAGATGGGTTCTTTACACAGAGAGTGGTGGGTGCTTGGAATGTATTGCCAGCAGTGGTAGTAGAGTCAGATACATTAGGGACATTTTAGCGACACTTGGATAGGCACATGGATAATGATAGTAAAGTTAGAATATGTAGGTTAGTTTGAACTAAGTATAGGATAAAAGGTTGGCACAACACTGAAGGCCGAAGGGCCTGTACTGTTCTATATTTGATGTTCTATATTCTGAGTTCCATATTCACCCAGGCCCAGACCCACGCCCGATCCTAGTTAAACAAAGTCTTGCTGGATGATAAGCAGGATAAATAGACATCAAAATACAGCTTTGAATATGTGCAAATTTAATAAACAGGAAAAATATTAAGTTTTTGTTACAATTTTCAGAGATTGGAGATTTAGTAAGCGTTTAACCATCCAAGTTGTGGAGTATTAAATTTACACAAGCTATAAACCTTCCTTTGATGGGTGGCACAGTGGTGCAGTGGTTAGCACTGCTGCCTCACAGCGCCAGAGACCTGGGTTCATTTCCCGCCTCAGGCAACTGTCTATATGGAGTTTACACATTCTCCCCATGTCAGTGTGGGTTTCCTCCGTGTGCTCCGGTTTCGTCCCGCAGTCCAAAATGTGCAGGTTAGGTGAATTGGCCATGCTAAATTGCCCGTAATGTTCGGTGAAGGGATAAATGTAGGGGAATGGGTCTGGGTGGGTTGCTCTTCGGAGGGTCGGTGTGGACCTGTTGGGCTGAAGGGCCTGTTTCCACACTGCAAGTAATCTAATCTAATCTAAACCATTTAAAATAAATAAACAATTGCAAGAATCAATAATACTATGGATATATAGGATCATAGTTCTTGATATTTATTGTGGTGGTATTTCCAAGCTGGGATGGGATAGGAGGACTAGATAAAATTTGTCAAACGGTGTAGAGTTGTATGACTTCTACAACAGGGTTGAGTAAGTAAGATGCTAAAGGCAATTGACAAAGTAGATGTCGAGAAGATGTTTCCTCATATGGGGCAATCTGGAACGCAAGGTTATTGTCTCAAAATAAAAAGTAGCATATTTAAGCTAGAGAGAAGGAGAAATTACATCTCACAAAGATCATGAATTACCACTTTTTTGTAGAAGTGCCGATCTGAGGTGGAATAGACAGCAGGGATTCTGAAGATGTATTTTCCCAGCTTGCAACAGTCTGACATGGCCCTCCAGTAAGAATCCAGATAGAGACAGTTGTAATATCTTGGCGTTCTGTCCCCTACATAATTGGAACAGGTAACAAAGTGATGTGGTAGTTGCCAAGGAGTGAGATGAGCAGGAGCAGTCGGCGGATGAGGAGGATGAGAACACTGAGCTGGAGGAAGCTATCCTTGAGGATAACAGAGCCTCGCTGCATTGGGTGATACGCTCGGCTGTGTATAGATGGAGAAAGTGAAGACTGCAAAAGGCTGGAGATCAGAGTCAAAAAGTGTGGCACTGGAAAAGCTCAGCCAGTCAGACAGCATCCGAGGAGCAGGAGAGTTGACATTTTGAGCATAAGCTCTTTATCAGGAAAAGCTTACTCCTAATGAAAGCTTATGCTCGAAACGTCGATTCTCCTGCTCCTCGGTTGCTGCCTGACTGGCTGGGCATTTCTAGCACCACACTTTTTGACTCTGTATATAGATGGACAAATAGAATTTAATCCAGATAAATATGAGGAGATGTACTGGACAGGATAAACCAGGCATGAGAACACAGATGAACAGTAGGACCCTGGGAAGCACCAAGGGTCAGAGGGACCTTTGTATGCATGTGCACCAGTCCCTCAGGTATCAGGACTGGTGGGCAAAGTGGAGTTTTAAAAAAATTCATTGACAGGATGAAGGCTGCATTTACTGCCTGTCCTTAATTGTCCAGAGGGCAGTTAAGAGTCAATCGCATTGTTTTGAGTCACATGTAGGACAGACCAGGTAAGGGCAGCAGATTCCTTTCCTCAAGGGTATTAGTGAACCAGATGAGTTTTTCCTGGCAATCAACAATGGATCTATGGTCATCATTACATTCTTAATTCCAGATATTTATAGAATTTAAATTCTGCCATCTGCCAAGGTGAGATTTGAACCCCAGAGCCCTAAGAACATTGTTTGAGTTCTGGACTAACTATCCAGCGAGAAAAAAGACCCACTAGACCATTGCCCTGGATCAGAGGTCGCATGGATTACTTATCTTTATTCACAGAGGCATAAAGTTTAAGAGTGAGAAGGTTATGTTGGGACTTTATAAAAGTTGAAACTTTATTGCTGGAACAGCACAGCAGGTCAGGCAGCATCCAGGGAACAGGAGATTCGACGTTTCGGGCACAGGCCCTTCCTCAGGAATGAGCAGAGAGTGTTCAGCAGGAGAAGATAAAAGGTAGGGAGGAGGGACTTGGAGGAGGGGAGTTGGAAATGTGATAGGTGGAAAGAGGTCAAGGTGAGGGTGATAGGTCGGAGTAGGGTGGAGGCGGAGAGGTCAAGAAGAAGACTGCAGGTCAGGAAGGCGGTGCCGGGCTGGAAGGATCCGGCTGAGACAAGGTGGGGGGAGGGGGGATGAAGAAACTGGTGAAGTCCAAGTTCATCCCCTGCGGTTGGAGGGTTCCCAGTCGGAAGATAAGACGCTCCTCCTCCGACCGTCGGGTTGTTGTGGTTTGGCGGTGGATGAGTCCAATGACCTGCATATCCTCGGTGGAGTGGGAGGGGGAGTTGAAATGCTGTGCCACAGGTTGGTTGGGTTGGTTCGTCCGGGTGGCCCAGAGGTGCTCCCTGAATCGCTCCGCAAGTTTATAAAATGTTGATTTGAATATTGTGCGCAGTTCTGAAATCCACATTATAGGAGGGATGTGATTGCACTGGAGAGGGTTTTACCAGGATGCTGACTGGAAAGTTTCAGTTTTGAAAAGAGATTAGACAGACTGAGATTGTTTTCCTTATAAAATGATGAGGGGTGTAGATTGGGTAGACTACAAGATATCTTTCCCCTTGATAGAGGGATCAATGATTAGAAAGCATAGATTTCAGGTAAGGGGCAGAAGATGTCGGGGGGACGTGAGGAAAAACATTTTTATCTGGAGGGTGGGGTGGAAACCTGGAACTCACTGCCTCTAAGGGTAGGGAAGGCAGAAACCCTCATAACATGGAAGGAGTATTTAGAGATGCACTTGCGATTCAAAGATATAAAAGACTGTGGGACAAGTGCAAGAAACATTGAAGAATCATTAGGTGGTTATTTCTGACCAGCCACAGATGCAATGAGTTGAAGGGCCTTTTTCTGCATTGATCCATGTGGCTCTATGAGTCCAAATGATCACTTTTGTAATTTTGACTGAAGGATAAATGTTGATGAGGACACTAAAGATAACTGTTGTGAAAATTAGTGTCACAGGATCTTTCACATTTATTGGAGCAAGCTGATGGGGTTTCAGTTCCATGTTTGATCTGGAAGATGGTATCACTGGAAATGAGGCATTCACCCAGAATTGGGTTTCAGTGTCAAATTTGGGACCTCCGACTGGTAAAGGAATTTTAAGTCAAATACTTTGACATCTGTGCTTTTTAAATTTTTTATGAGTTTGTTTTATTAGTTGCACATTTATAATTTGGAACATACCCTGATTTCAATGAAAACACTTTTGCAGAGTAAACATCGCTTTTAACCATATCCAGCTGACTGACTTGCTAATTGAGATCTGGAGAGGGCAAGAGATGCCAATGCACTTGAACAGATTTATGATAAAACAAATGCAGGGTGGTAATATTGGAACTCGCAACATTTCTCGTTGACAATCAAGTTTCAACAGTGGATCATGAGAACCACAGATGCTGTAGAGTTAGAGTGGATAAAGAGCGGAGCTGGAAAAAGCACAGCACGTCCATCAGAATCAGAGGAGCAATGTTTCAGGTCAGAACCTTTCATCAGGACTGGGGGAGGGGAAAGGGGTGGCAAATAAATGAGGGGGTGGGGCAGGGGAACAGTGGGAGGGTGGCGCTAGGTGGATGCAGACAGAAGGGTGGAGCAGATAGGTGGGAAGAAAGATGGATGGGTTAGGTCAGGTCAAGGGGGATGAGATGCAGAGGGAGACTGGACTTGGGATGAGGTGGGAGATTGGTGAGATTTGGAAGCTGGTGAATTTTATTTTCCACCATTGTGCTCAGGAGGAGCTCTTTGCACTTGCCTTCGTAACAACAGTTCCTATCTACACTTGACAACTTGTGCTGTTTTAGCCTTATAAATTCCAGCAGTATAACTCTGCTCCACATGTGGGTGGGATGCCAAAGCTTGGGCTTTAGAGAACCTGTGTATAAAGGTACTGAATTCAGACAAAGTGAGTTGTTTCACCATAGTGAGAGCGGTAGAGCATTCTTTTAATAAGAAAACATAGAAACACAGAAAATTGATGCTGAAGCAGGCCATTTGGCCCTTCCAGCCTGTACCATCATTCAATATGATCATGGCTGATCATTCAATCTCAGTCCCTCACTCCCACTTTCTCTCCATACCCCTTGATCCCTTTAGCCGCAAGGTCCATGTCCAGCTTCCTCTTGAATATATCTAACAAATTGGCACCAACAGATGCCTGTGTGAGAGAATTCCACAGGTTCACAACTCTCTGAGTGAAGGAAGTCTTCCTCATCTGAGTCTTGAATGGTTTACTCCTTAATCTTAGAATGTGACCCCTAGTTCTGGTCTTTCTCACCATGAGGAACATTCTTCCTGCATTTAGCTTGTCCAGTCCCATCAGGATTTTATATGTTTGAATGAAATCCCCTCTAATTCTTCTAAGTTACAGTGAGTACAAGCCCAGGCAATCCAATCTTTCTTCATAGGTCAGTTCTGCCATCCTGGGAATCAATCTGGTGAACCTTTGCGGGACTCCCTCAATAGAAAAGGCAACTTTTAAAAAAACTATACAATTATGCAAACTAAATATCAAATCGCCTCTGATATTTTGCTTTTCATAGTCAGTGAAATGTGATAAATCTACCAACGAATAGTTTTTAAATCTATAATTGTTTAATGTGCTAAATTTGGGCATTTGTCCACTGATGTGCATCACGATGCTTGCCTGTGGAGTTACCAACTGCATTTATTTAGCATGAGTTCCTGAGTATGTGATACAAATCCAACTGAAAGTTTTAATTATTGCCATCAGAAAAAAGATCTGTTCATCGTATCCTTAGCCTAAACAAATGACTCAGAATTTAAATTCATTGTTAACCAAGGAAATGAAGCCATGCGCTTTTCATGGCTGTACTGGAACTAGACAAAATGAATTTGGATGCTTTCAATTCAGCTTCCAAGAAGTTTGGACCAACAGCATGAAAAAGCCAGAATTCTCTACTAACTGCCAATTAATCATCAGTTTAATTAGGAGAAGAAACGCAATAGAGTCATAGAGATGTACAGCATGGAAACACACCCTTCAATCCAACTCGTCCATGCCTACCAGATATCCTAATCTAATCTAGTCCCATTTGCCAGCATTTGGCCCATATCCCCCTAAACCCTTACTATTCATGTACCCATCCAGATAGCTTTTAAATGTTGTAATTGTAGCAGACTCCACCACTTCCTCTGGCAGCTTGTTCCATACACGTACCACCCTCTAATTGACCCGACATGGTCCATATGTGACTCCAAGCCTACACCGATATTTGTGCCTCATACTGCCCACTAAGGAGACCTAGAAAGCCACTCGGTCCAAGATAATTAGGGAGGTTGAGGGGTGACCTTATAGAGGTTTATAAAATCATGAGGTGCCCGGATAGGATAAATAGACAAGGTCTTTTTCTCTGGGGTGGGGGAGTCCAGAACTAGAGGGCATAGATTTAGGGTGAGAGTGGAAAGATTTAAAAGGAACCTAAGGGGCAGCTTTTTCATGCAAAGGGTGGTACGTGTATGGAATGAGCTGCCAGAGGAAGTGGTGGAGGCTGGTACAATTACAACATTTAAAAGGCATGATGTGGAGGTTGCACTGGGGTGGACAATCTTAAAAATCACACAACAGCAGGTTATTGTCCAATCAGGTAGCTGTAAGGAGCAGCGCTCCGAAAGCTAGTGCTTCCAAATAAACCTGTTGAACTGTAACCTGGTGTTGTGTGATTTTTAACATTTAAATGGCATCTAGATGGGTATATGAATAGGAAAGGTTTAGAGGGATATGGGCCAAGAGCTGGCAAATGGGACTTGATTAGGTTAGGATATCTGGTCGACATGGATAATTTGGACTTAAGGGTCTGTTTCTGTGCTGTACATCTCCATGGCTTCAAGTGATGGCCTATAAGTTTCACTGTACTTATATGAGCTTTAAGGTGGCTAGTCTTAGATTGTTGGAGGGTTTAATAAAATCCTATAGCTCATGTGAACAAACATCTTCATCTTTGGAACAATACAGTCTACCTTTTCACCATATACTGTTGATAGCCAGTGAGTGTAGTATGTAGCCAGAGCCAGTCTAGATTTATTCACACGATGAGTATGTACCTCTGAATTCAACCCTTACTTCAGTATCTGCCTATGTTGTATTGTATGTGCTCTGTTCAGAGACGGCATTACAAACCTCTGGACCAGGCCAGGCTTGAACCTGGGCCTCTTGTCTCAGAGGTAGGGACACTACCACTGGGCCACATGAGCCTATACATGATCCATTCAATGTCCTCCAGCTGCATATAGTTGCAAGCACAAGTAACATCAAGCACAGTGTAACAAAAAAGAAATGTTCATATCGAACTAATTCACTATTGGAGCATCTTCACCACACAGATCACAATGGTTCAAGACTTGGTGTACCACCACGTTTACAATGGCAAGTAAGGATCAGCAATAATTGCTTATCTTGATCACACCAGAGTCTAAAAACAATTGCAGGTGCTATGATAAATTGAAAATCCATTTTTAAAGTAAATGCTGTGTTGTCAAACTGGGAGGGTGAAAACCATTAGCTTCTTCCTGCATTTAGTCATACCCCACAATCATGCATGAGGCTGGGCCCAATGACGCAATCTTTAGCGCTTCATGTTTCTATTAAGCAGGATGGCCTCAAATGAATGGGTAAAATAGGAAGGGGACTCAATCATCCTGATGTGTTTTTAAGGATTTTAAAACCCTAACAGAGTAAGCACAGTCTTCCTTTCCCATCTTTTGATGTTTTCTTCTCAAGAGGAATTGCATTAAGACGATTTGTGGAATCTCTCCCTTGCATTACTACTTTTCATTTCTCATTACCACTTTTGCAAGATATTCAACGTGCCCATCATCTGTGTCTAAAGTGTCACTTGAGCACAGAAACAGGCCATCCATTCCATGCAGTTACTATCCATACAAATCACCTTCCAGCTGTTTCCACCTTTTTTGATGTCACCTTCTGTTCAATCATCTCCGATTTATTTTGTTACATGCTGTCAGGACGGTAGTGCTGTCTGTGCTGTGGCTTTATTGAAACATGGCCTGTTGTGTCACACAGATATCACACTAATGCATAAATTCACTAATACTGTGTGTCCTACGAGAAAGGAGTACTGGAAGGAAACATAGGCCAGGGAATAGGGCATGGCACGATTGCATTGATGTCCTGTGTATATTCCTGAGAGGTTTTAGTTTTAACTTCAACAGTCGAGAAGATAGGAGAGGTGTAAAGTAAGTATCAATTCACTCTTACTTGTCTCACAAAGTCATAACCACCCCCTATGTGTGAAACTAACTCTACAAAATATAGTTTTGGCAAAGGAGTATAAAGAATAAACTTTTTGAGACCTGTAGAGCTTTGTTCATATCTGCTCTGGAATTACTTTATGTGACTCAGTGTCAAATTTTGTCCGACAATGTTCCCATGAAGCTTAATTACGTTAAAGATGTAATATAAATGCAGGTTGTGATTGTTGGGTTGAAAACACTGTGGATGGCTAATTTTCCAACACACCCTGTGATGGTGGCCAAAAGAACCACCAACGTATTGCATTCCCAGTACTAACCCTTATATTATTGGAAAATGTCCCAGTAACCAAAACAAAATAAACAAAGGTGGATTAGTCCCAGGTATTTTTCTGGGATATTTTCTCCAAACGGCATTGCTTTGGATGAAGTGGAATTTGTTAATGTTCTATTCTTCTGTGATATCGTTTTACCTCCGACACCAATTCATTATATTAAAATCACTTTAAAAGCATAGGGAGCAATTTTAATGTAATTGGTTGATGGAAACAACACCATTCAAGTGCTCCAGCTCCTTTCGAGGGGAAGAAGTAATGGAGAAGTGTCACCAGAATGATGCACCATGATCAAATGTAAATAAACACCTGCTAAATAGTTTGCCATGAGTATAGTTCCACATTGAATCAGGCTGAGGAATTAGACATCAGGAGTTCAGGAGTTAGCAATTCCATTCAAATATATTTTGAAAAACATATTACAGACAATTATCCCTGATTTCTTTTCTCGCCAAATCCAATCATAAGCTGGCAACTGTAGTAATATAAACAGTGTGCTACTCATATTAAGGACATTATTTTGCTGTGCTAGTGCATCAAAAAATGAATTGAATTCGAATTTGGGTGATCCAACTTAAATTTAAATTTGAGATTAACTTATCATGCAATTATTGAACAAACATTAACAATAGGAGGAGATATCCTTTAGAATACTTCTAGATTATACATACAAAACACAAGAGAGAGGAGAAGGAGTAACCTATGGGACTTGCCAATCCTGCTCCCACCTATCAATATGATCCTGACTGATCTTCAGTCCCAACTCCATTTGGCATGGTGTAAAGATAGCAATCTCTCTCTCAACATCACAAAACGAAAGAGATGATCGCTGACTTCAGGAAGAAAGGTGAAGGGCACGGCCCTGTCTACATCAACGGTGCTGACGTGAAGATGGTCAACAGCAGCAAGCTACTAGTAGTGACGATAACCAACAATCTGTCCTGGTCCATCCAACTTGGTGCGATGGCCAAGAAAGCACAACAATGCCTCTACTTCCTCAGGAGGCTAAGGAAATTCAGCCTGTCTGTAAAGTCTCTTACCAATTTTTATAGTTGCACCATAAAAGCATTCTATCTAAATGCATCATGGCTTGATACGGTAACTGCTCTGCCCAGGACAGGAAGAAACTACTGAGAGTTGTGAACACAGCCTAGACCAACGCGAACCAACCTTCCATCCATTGACTCTGTCTATACTTCTGGTTGCAAACAACATTATCAAAGACCCCTCTTACCCCAATTAAAATCTCTTCAAACCTCTTCCATTAGGCAGAAGATACAAAAGTTTAGACACACATACCGATAGGTTCAAGAACAGCTTCTTCCCTGCTGTTATTAGACTTGTGAATGGACCTCTCAAATTTGAAATTTAATATTGGATACCTTATCTGCAGCCGTAGCACTTTATTCCTCGCTCTGCTCTTTTACCCTAATGCACTTTGGATGGTATGATCTGTCTGTGCTGCATACAAAACAAAACCATTCACTGTACTTAGGTACCTGTGACAAAAATAAATCAAATCAAACCAAATCACTTTCCTACTTGCTGCTGATATTCTTCAATTCCTGACAGTCAAAAACTCTGTCCATCCTAGGCTCAAACGTACTCTGTGAATGAGTATCCACTGGGATAGAGAAGTCAAAAGATTCACAAACATTTGGGTGAAGTGATCTCTCTTCATCTCAGTCTTAAATGATTGTTCCCTTATCCTTTGAATGTCTTGGACCCTCACCCTGTGTTTTAAATTTCTAACCAACAAAACAATCTCTCAGCACCTACTGAAAACAAAATACTGTGAATTCTGGAAGTCTTAAGTAAGCACAGAGAATGCTGGAGAAACTCAACAGGTCTGGCAGCATCTGCGGAGAGAGAAACAGAGTTAATGTATCGACTCCTCTCCAAAACTGGAATTCTGTTTGGGACAGGCCAAGGTGTTGCAGTTTTGAAGAAGCATCAATTTGACCTCGAAACATCAACTCCCGCTTCTCTCTCCATAAATGCTGGCCAGACCTGCTGAGTTGCATCAGCATTTTGTTTTTAATTCATTCACAGGCTGAGGGCATCGCTGGCTAGGTCAGCATTGATTGCCCATCCCTAATTGCCCAGAGTGCAGTTCAAAGTCAACCACATTGCCTGGAGTCGCATGCAGGCCAGACCAGGTGAGGATGGCAGTTCCCTTCCCTGAAGGACACTAGTGAATCAGATTGTTTTTTCCAACAATAAAAAATGGATTCATGGTCATCAGTAAGTTCTTAGTTCCAGACATTTTTTCAAAATTGATTTCAAATTCCGCTATCTGCCATGGCAGGATTCATATCTGGCTCCCCAGAACATTAGCTGTGTTTCTGGATTAATAGGAGAAAGTGAGGACTGCAGATGCTGGAGATCAGAGCTGAAAATGTGTTGCTGGAAAAGCGCAGCAGGTCAGGCAGCATCCAAGGAGCAGGAGAATCGACGTTTCGGGCATGAGCCCTTCTTCAGGAATCATGAAGAAGGGCTTATGCCCGAAACGTCGATTCTCCTGCTCCTTGGATGCTGCCTGACCTGCTGTGCTTTTCCAGCAGCACGTTTTCAGCTCATTTCTGGATTAATAGTCTAGCTATAATACCACCTGGTCAATGCCTCTCACATTCTCTGTGTCTGTCTCAGCACCTAACCTGTCAAGCAGCTTCAGAAACTTGTATGATTCTCTCACTCTCCTAATCTCTGAACCCAATTTACTGTCATCAGAGTAGCCTCTCAACAGAGGACCACCCTCTGATCAAATCTGCCACTCAGATTAACAGTGGAGTCCATGTGAATCCTCATAACCAGGCACTCAGCCTTCACCTCGGTCTCAGACAGGCTGAGGAAGGTGCCATTTGCATCCTGCCTGACCGACGTTACAGCAAGGTGGTGGGTGCAAATCACTGTTGTCTTCATCCTCAATGCAGACCGAGAGCTTTAACTTGCATATCACCAGGGCTTATGACACAGATTTTGTTGAACATTGTGGTTACAACATACAGTACTGATCATTATCAGTAAAAAGGGTTCATTCTAACTAATATCAGTTAAAAGCTTAAGTATATAAAGTGCCCAGGACTGACTGACACCTTGACACTGATTATTGTACCATAGACATTTAACACACTCAAAGGCTGAGTTTGCATTCCGGAAGCAGAGACACAGCGTGGCTATCAGAGTAGACTGAGCTCTTGAAAAAGATGGTTACCAGGGAACCCAAGAAAGAATCTCTTTAAGAAATTTGGGAAGGAATTCAACTGAAGAAAGGGATTCTTGCTGAAATTTCCTGTAGCTATTGGATTCAGGAGATAAAAAAAAGCCTCCAAGATTCTGACAACACATAGACAAGAGCATGAGGAGTAATGGGTTACATGGAGACTGTTCTCCTCGACTAGTTAGATGGAATCTGTGATAATTGGAAATCCTCTCTTTCTAACATCTGTATGGTCCTCTGGCTTTCTCTTTGCTTTCCCTTGTTACAGCTATGAAAGATTGTTGCAAGAGGTGATATGGGTAAACATTGTTCATGAGAAATGACTTTGCATTCTCTTGTTGCTCACGCAGTGGAGAGTGGACTCTCACTGTGCATGATAATTACTGCATTGCTAATCAACACCAGCACAGTCATTATGGCTGAAGTTCACACAAAAGACAATATGATCTTTTTCTCTTTCTTTGGAAATCACATATTTTAAGATACTTTAAGCATTTTACTTTTTAAAATGTTACCTGTTTAATTCAATTAAAAACAACAGATACAACTGTGCAATTGAAATAAATAACCTACTGCTTTGCACTTTTAATTCAAGGAAATTTTACAAGTCTTTCATATCAAATTAAAAGCATTGAGATAATGTAATTCCAGCAATTGATACTAACTTTTCAGAGCATTTATCATTAGAAATATGAAGCAGAGCTAAAATAGACTTCTTTCATACAGTACCGTTGTATTTTGTCATAAGATATATCACATGTTCAGAATTATACTGTTGAACAGAAGATTTTCTTTGGACAAGATGAATTTTCTTTAAACTGAAGAGCAGCATTAACTCTGCCACTTTAAAATCAACTCTACTGTTTAGTTTAGAGTTTATTATTAGATCCATTATCTTCTCATTAACATTTAGAAGTTCTACATCTAAGGATGCAAATTTTAATATTATCAAACAGAGAAGGAAACAATTGGCATTTGCATAACGCCTCTAATGATGGCAGGACACCTCATAATTGCTTTTAGCAGATTAATTTTGTTGAAGCTTCCTCATTGCTGTAATGTAAAGCAATGCCTATAGCATGACTGCATAAATTGCAAGGAGGCACGATGGCTTAGTGGTTAGCACTGCTGCCTCCCAGTACCAGAGACCCAGGTTCGATTCCCATCTCAGGTGGCTATCTGTGTGGAGTTTGTACATTATCCCTGTGTCTGCGTGGGTTTCCTCCCAAAGACCTGCTGGTTAGGTGAATTGGCCATGCTAAATTTCCCATAATTTTGGGTGCATTAGTCAGGGGAATGAGTTTGTGTGGGTTACTCTTCGGAGGGTCAGTGTGGACTTGTTAGGCCGAAGGGCCTGTTTCCATACTGTATGTAATCTAATCTAAAATTAAAAACAAGATAATATGGTTTTAAAAGTAGTGTTTGTTCAAGGAGCAGTGTTGACCAAACAAAGGGAGAACTTTCCAATGTTTTGAATTATGCCAGAGAATGTCTTATGTTCACCAGAGTGTGCAGATGCAGACTTAATTTTAACATTTTAGCCAAAAGGCAGTAATATACTTTCCTAACATTTCAACCAAGATTATGTGCTCAAATCCTTGGAGTAAGACTTGAATCCACAATGCACAATGTGACAGTGCTGGCGAGTGCTTATAAAGCTGCCTTATTTAAGTCTTCTGACATGAAGTCTTAACATTTTACAGCAAGTTAGAAGGCAAGTTTAGTCTTTCACATCCTTAGCAGTAAAAGATTTCTACATTATGGTAACTTAAACAGGTTAGGACAAGATTAATCTCTTTTTTGCAGGATTTCAAATGACAGCAATAACATACTTTCAACCAACTTTATCCTTTTTATCTTATTTCTTCCTTTCTTAAATGTGCTAACTTTGTTAAATTCCATAGTTAGAGATATTCACTACCAAGTCTTCAGAAGGAACAATAGAATTAAATAAAATGTAGAAATATAAAAAATTCACAGAAGGGAATAATTCAGCACTCCTATCTGTGATGTGATGTAGTCTTCTCTATGTTAGTCCTCATACGATATGCCACAGTGTCTCTTAATACAGATATCTGGGCACGTATTAACAACAAACTATACACATTGATATGACATTTTAAGTTACATATAGAATGGACTCTATGTTTATGTGTTTTACCATCATATGATCTCAAAAGTTGACTGGCTGACTAATTGATTAACTAAGAAAGATCAAATCTCTGAATAAGTGGCTGTGAATCTGACTCGCAAATAGACTACTGCACAGAGAGTAAGATGAAGACTCCTTCTAGAGCACCGCATGGCCTGAAGTCATACAGCTTGTCCTCTCATACAACATCTCAATTTTTCCCTTTAAAGAATAGTAAACCTATTCTGATAACAATGCACAAGGGTGCACTTTAATATGCAGAGGACCCTCAATTATCAAAAGGGCATGAACGGGGAGTATTTCATTCAGTTAATCAAATTCTGGATAATTGAATGCCGGATAATGTAGTTTAGCCAAGCATCGGGACCTTGTGATCTTGCCGGATAATCCAACATTCAGATAATCGAATGCCGGATAATCAAGGTTATAGGGTCATAGAGTCATAGAGATGTACAGCACAAAAACAGACTTTGGTCCAACTCGTCCATGCCAATTAGATATCCCAACCCAATCTAGTCTTACCTGCCAGCACACGGCCCATATCCCTTCAAACCCTTCCTATTCATTTATCCATCCAGTTGCCTTTTAAATGTTGCAATTTACTAGCCTCCACCACTTCCTCTGGCAACTCATTCCATACATGTACCATCCTCTGCATGAAAAAGTTGCTTCTTAGGTCTCTTTTATATCTTTCTCCTCTCATCCTAAACCTATGCCCTCTAGTTCTGGACTCCCCCACCCCAGGGAAGAGACTTTGTCTATTTATCCTATCCATGCCCCTTATAATTTTGTAAACCTCTATAAGGTCACCCTCAGCCTCTGATGCTCCAGGGAAAACAGCCCCAGCCTTTTCAACCTCTCCCTGTCGATCAAATCCTCCAACCCTGGCAACACCCTTGTATATCTTTTCTGAACCCTTTCAAGTTTCACAACATCTTTCTGATAAAAAGGAGACCAGATTTGCACGCAATATTCCAACAGTGGACTAACCAATGTCCTGTACAGCCGCAACGTGATCGCCCAACTCCTGTACACAATACTCTGACCAATAAAGGAAAGCATACCAAATTCCTTCTTCACTATCTTATCTACCTGCGACTCCACTTTCAAGGAGCTTAAGATAATGCTTTGTCAGATGTACAACATAACCATATCTAGTCTTTGCACGATTATCGCAACTTGACTGCGTAACTTCATTCTTGAGCATTCTGATTATTATTGTGGGTGGATATAAATCCGTCTCAGTGATGTAGGGCAATGTTTGGTATACTTTCACCGTATCCAAGTCATAACCTTGTAGGTTCGATGGTTGACCGTGTATAACTCAAATGTTGCATCTGTTTAACCACAAGATTTTTCCATTGTTTGTGACAACACCATGGGCTGAACTGGCTGGACACACCATTATTGTACCTTTCCATGACTGCATGTATTAATGTAAAGATTTCAAATGCTGTTGCTTTGGTCATGTTAGGATCATTATCTGCATGCTCATTGATGCACTATTGTCTGCTTTCATTCCAACCATGCATCATGTATTTATGTTGGCTGGTAAGAGTGTCATGATGTGGAGGAGCCGGTGTTGGAGTGGGGTGGATAAAGTTAAAAATCACACAACACCAGGTTATAGTCTAACAGATTTATTTGGAAGCACTAGCTTCCAAAGCACTGCTCCATCAGGGTAACTAATGGGGCAGGATCATAAGACACAGGATTTATAGAAAAAGATTACAGTGTCATGCAGCTGAAATGATATATTGGACAAACCTGGATTGTTATTAAGTCTTTCATCTTTCAGAATGGGTTGCAGCTTTCTTTTAAGTCACATTCTCGAGATAACTTAAGGTTTTAATAAAAAAAGGTGACATCACAACTCAGACAAAAGTGTGAGGTTAGAGTCTGTCTGTTTCCCGATCTTGAGTCAGATTGGCTCTATTTCCAAAATGGAATTTACAAAATATTACATGGATTGACTGCCTGCAAGGTGTGCATTTTTTGAGCAAAATAGAATGTATCTGCAAATATAATTCTGCAAGTACACATTCACCCCATAGACTTATATGTGTGTGCACATGCATGAGAGAGGAGAGAATGAGAGAGAGAGAGAGAGAGAGAGAGAGAGAGACTCAGTGTGTGTGTGTGAATGTGAGAGTGTGTGTTTGTGTGTGTGCAAGCTTAGTAAAGCATGTGAGTGAGTGTGATGGATTATAAACCTGTGAGAGGGTGTGCGTGGGTGTGAGTATGGGGGGGTGCATGTGTAAACGTATGAGAGATAGCGTGTGTATGAGAGAGGGTCTGTGTGAGTGTGTGAGTATGTAAGAGTGTGCGCGTATGTGTCCTGCAACTCATTCTAAAAGATGGAAGACTTAACAACAATCTAGGTTTATTCAATATTTCATTTTAGCTGCATGACACTGTAACCTTTCGCTATAAATTCTGTATCTTATGTTCCTGCTCCACAATCACCTGATGAAGGAGCAGCGCTCTGAAAGCGAATACTTCCAAATAACCCTGTTGGGCTATAACTTGGTGTTGAGTGATTTTTTAATTTAGTAAGCATGTGCAAGGGCAAAACTATGTGGATTCCTCTTCAAAGCCTAACAGCTGCCAATGAGGGTAATCCTTTATAGCTTTGGTAAAAGTTTGGCAAATAGTTTTGCATTTAATGAGCTTAGAGTTTACTACACAGAGCGTGCATTCTGTGAGACTGTAAGGGAAGGTAGATAGGGTCTAAATAAATGTGTTTATTGGTGGAGTTCTGGTTAGAATGCTATGCCTCTAAGAATTCTTGTGTGTGTCTTTGTTTCACCTGTCCTAAGATGTGATTGTTGTCCCAGTCAAAGTGGTGCCCCTCTTCGTCTGTATGTATGTACAGAAAGAAAAGAACCGGAAAATAAATCACTGACCTCAAGAAACCAAGACCTTTAAATAGAGAGGCAGGACATATCACCATCGCTTCACCAGAGATTCTCACTGATGATGTTACCGAGTATGGTAGTGAAACATCTGAAAACAAACCTTCCAGCTCAGCGAGCTCACTTACAGACTTATCATTAATCTGAGCTACAAATCTTCTCAAAAATCGCTAAGTTCCCTTGACTATTAAAATTGATGAAGTTGGCATGTTTCACGCAATTTGATCAGTTGATCAATGCGCTTATTGATTCCAGACCAATAGATGGATTCCTGTGCCAATTCCTCGTTTCCTCCACACCTATGTATGTACAGTGAAATATGGCTCAACATAGACTTTGGGGAAATCCATAACCTTTGAAAATTGCATCCTTGAAGGTACTGGTTCATCTCGCAATAACCTGAAAGAACATGATTGCTCAGGAATCTGCTGAACATGTTTGGGCCACCCCATGATGATTATTTGAACAGTATTGTGCTTTTCTGTGATCTATGCCAATAACAAGCAAAACAAACCATCCAAAATGATCCTGTTTTCGAGTTCCAGGTCCATGATCCCGTGGGTGAAAACATTTGTGCACACTTTTGAGTATCTTATAAATGTGATGTATTTATCAGTCCTTCAAACTTGGTATACTTGCCTTTTTTGGTCAATGTATTGAGTATAGGAGTTGAGAGGCTATGTTGCAGCCATACTAGACATTGGTTCAGTCACTATTGAAATACTGCATGCAGTTCTGGTCTCCCTCCTATAGGAAAGGTGTTGCGAAACTTGAAAGAGTTCAGAACAGATTTACGAGGATGTTGTCAGGTTTGGAAGGTTTAAGCTACAGGGAGAGGCTGAAAAGGCTGCGGCTATTTTCCCTGGAGCGTCGGAGGCTGAGGAGCGGCTTTACAGAGATTTATGAAAACATGAGAGGAATGAATAGGATAAATTGACAAGGTCGTTTTCCCAGAGTGGGACAGACCAAAACCAGAGGGTGTAGGTTTAAGGTGAGGGGGGAAAGGTATGAAAGGGACGGAAGGGGCAACCTTTTCACTCAGCAGGTGGTGCATGTATGGAATGAGCTGCCAGAAGAAGTGGTGGAGGCCGGTACAATTGCAGTATTTAAAAGACGTCTGAAAGAGTATATGCATAGGAAGGGTTTAGAGATGTATTGGCCAACACAGTATATTGAAGGGCCGACAAGAGGGGAGGCCACACTGGATCTAGTGCTTGGTCATGAACTAGGCCAGGTGTTTGATTTAGTGATAGGTGAGCACTTTGGAGACAGTGAACATAATTCAGTTACACTTAGTTTAGCGATGGAAAGGGATAGGGCACAGGGCAAAATTTATCGATGGGGGAAGGGCAATTATAGTGCAATTAGGCAAGACTTAGGAGGCATAGAATGGGGTAGCGAAATGCAGGGGTTGGGAACAATCGAAATGAGGAGCTGGTTTAAGGAACAGATATTGCGTGTCCTTGATAGGTATATCCCTGTCAGGCAGGGAGGAAGTGATAAGGTAAGGAAACCATGGTTTACGAAAGAAATTGCATCTCTTGTTAAGTGGAAGAAGGCTTATATGACAATGAGGCGAGATTGTTCAAACGAGATGATGGAGAGTTGCAGATTAGCTAGGAAGAATTTAAAGAGAGAGTTAAGAAGGGCAAGGAGAGGACACAAGCAGTCTTTAGCAAATAGAATAAAGGAGAACTCTAAGGCTTTCTATAGGTATGTTAGGAATAAAAGGATGACTAGGATAGCAATTGGGCCAGTCAAAAACAGAAGTGGGAAGTTGTGTGTGGACCCTGTGGAGATCGGAATATTTCTCATTGGTTTTCACTCAGGAGAAGGAGAATGTTGTAGAGGAGAAGAAGGAGATATGAGATATTAGACTAGAAAGGATCAAGGTTAGTAAGGAAGAGGTGTTATCAATTCTAGAAGGAGTGAAAGTAGACAAGTCCCCTGGGATGGATTGGATTTGTCCAAGGATTCTCTGGGAAGCTAAGGAGAAGGTGTTGGAGCCTTTGGCTTTGATCTTTCAGTTGTCATTGTCTATAGGTTTAGTACCAGAGGTTTGCAAATGTTGTGCCCTTGTTCAAGAAGGGCAGCAGAAGTGATCCAGGTAATTATAGACCAGTGAGCCTTATGTCTGTTGTAGGAAAAGTTTTGGAAAGGATTATGAGAGATGGGATTTATAGTTATCTCACAAACAACAATTTGATTTCAGATAGTCAACATAGTTTCGTTAAGGGCAGATCATGTCTCACAAACCTCATTGAGATTTTTTTGAGAAGGTGACCAAGCATGTGGATGAAGGTAGGGCAGTTGATGTGGTGTACATGGACTTCAGTAAGGCTTTTGATAAGGTTCCACATGATAGGCTGTTGAAGAAAATGCAGAGGCATGGGATAGAGGGTGATTTAGCAGTTTGGATTAGAAACTGGCTTTCTGTAAGAATGCAGAGAGTGGTGGTTGATGGAAAATATTCAGCCTGGAGTCTGGTTACTAGTGGTGTGTCACAAGGATCTGTTTTGGAACCACTGCTGTTTGTCATTTTTATATATGACTTCGATGCAGGCATAGGTGGATGGGTTAGTAAGTTTGTAGATGACAATAAAGTCGGTAGAGTAGTGGGCAGTGTGGAAGAATGTTGCAGGTTGCAGGGGACTTAGATAAACTGCAGAGTTGGGCTGAGAGGTGGCAAATGGAGTTCAATGCAGCTAAATGTGAGGTGATTCACTTTGGGAAGAATAACAGGAAGGCAGGATACTGGGTTAATGGAAAGATTCTTGGTAGTGTGGATGTGCACAGAGATTAGATTAGATTAGATTACTTACAGTGTGGAAACAGGCTCTTCGGCCCAACAAGTCCACACCGACCCGCCGAAGCTCAACCCACCCAGACCTATTCCCCTACATTTACCCCTTCACCTAACACTACAGGTGATTTAGCATGGCCAATTCACCTAACCTACACATTTTTGGATTGTGGGAGGAAACCGGAGCACCCGGAGGAAACCCACGCAGACACGGGGAGAATGTGCAAACTCCACACAGAGAGTCGCCTGAGAGTCGCATGGATTTTGGAGTCCATGTACATAGATCCCTGAAAGATCCCACCCAGGTTGATAGTGCTGTTAAGAAGGCATACGGTGGTAGAGGGATTGAGTTCCGGAACCCTAATGTCATGCTGCAACTATACAAAATGCTAGTGCGGCCACACTTGGAATATTGTGTACAGTTCTGGTACCCATATTTCGGGAAGGATGCAGAAGCATTGGAAAAGGTGCAAAGGAGATTTACCAGATGTTGCCTGGTCTGTAGGGAAGCTCTTATGAGGAAAGGCTGAGGGACTTCAGTCTGTTCTCATTTGAAAGAAGAAGGCTAAGAGGGGATTTAATAGAGACATACAAGATGATCAGAGGATTAGATAGTGTAGACAGTGAAAGTCTTTTTCCTAGGATGATGACATCAACTTGTATGAGAGGGCATAACTACAAATTGAAGGGTGTTCGATTTAAGACAGATGTCAGAGGCAGGTTCTTTACTCAGAGAGTGGTAAGGGCGTAGAATGCCCTACCTGCTAATGTAGTTAACTCAGCCACATTAGGGAGATTTAAACAATCCTCAGATAAGCACATGGATGATGATGGGATAGTGTAGGGGGATGGACTTGGATTAGTTCACAGGTCAGTGCAACATCGAGGGCCAAAGGGCCTGTTCAGCGCTGTATTGTTCTATGTTCCATTTTCTAATGCTGACACATGGGACAAGATTTATACAGGATATCTGGTCAGCATTGGATGAGTTGGACCAAAAGGGTTTGCTTTCATGCTGTATATCTCAATGACTCTGTGACTCCTAGCAGTGAGATTGAGACCACACGTTGGTGGTAGGTTTTCTCTCGACTCCCCTTTAATCCTTTCCATAAGTGGAAATATTTTGTAAAACTAATTTTGAGACCAGCTAAATGCAATTGACTCAAGAAGATAGATGGCCCATTCCTGTATCTATCGGAAGGTTATTTGATATGAGGTGGAGTATCAAACTAAGCCTGATATCATGCCCTGTGTCACACACATATATATACGCAAGGACAAATGCTCTGAAACGCACACACAGATGCATACAGACTCTCATTTACACATTCACAGGGCTTGAGGAGAGATTGGGGTGAGCAGCGGTGCAGAATAAAGATCAGGAATGGGACTGTTTCACATTTTTCTGCATTGCTGGGAATCTACTCATGCATGGCTGAAATCAGCTATCTTGACATACCCTGGAATATGTGTTGTCACGCTCCACCACAGTAAAGATAGAGATTGTAGAGTCCACAAATGGTTGGATCGATTTTGGAGCAGCAGAGTCAGCACTCTGGGCTGAATGTTCATATGGGCATCAAAAGCCCAATGTTGGGACAATATACCGGGCCCAAGACTGTCCCCAATGTTAAGGTATTGCAACTTTATAAAACAAATTATTCATTTAAAACTCTCCCTATATCCTCCAGCTCCACGCACAATCACAGCTGTGGTCCTTAATGGGCCCTATTCTTTCCCAAGTTATCCTCTAACCCTTAAATTAAAAGGATTAAAACTGACTTGTAAAAATTGTAAAATAGCTCAGGATTTTCCATTATTTTACCTGCCATTTCTTCTTTCCTGCTCTCCTAATTCCCTTTCAAAGTTCCCCTTCACACATTATTGTTTCTGCTGTTCTGAGAGTTAACTAAATGTTACTACTCCAAATTATCTGTTTTCTAAAACTGAAGTTGTGCAAAATATGCCTCTGTGTTATCCTATTAAAAGTGCCTCATGCATACGATTGGATAATTTGAATTTTATTTGAGAAAGCAAGAACCAAGAGTACCTGAAGAAGGGCAATTAGTTCATAGCTATTTATAGTACACTTAATCTTTTTTCTTTGTCTGTTTCCTAAAATGAATTACCAATAGATTCTTTTCAATAGATTGGCTGCTAGTTTATTCCTTAGTCTACAGTGGCAGTGCTAAGACTTGGCTGTTATTTTTGCCCACAATCTGTTGAGTGGAAAAATGACAAAATCATATCTGCCACAGACATAAATTGCAAGTAGTGATGAGAGGTCGGGATATAATTTTACTGCTCTTTTGGGGCACGCAATTTCAAATGACTGCTGAATAACATTTGGTTTTGTAATTTATTCATTTTACTCTCTCGTCAATTTTCTCATGTCAATGTCTCTCTTCAAGGTTTGACTGACCACTGCGATTTTGACCAACCATTGGAGGTTGTAGGAACAATAGTCAGTTCTGGATTTTTCCACCATTTGTGAACACCTCGAAACAGAAATAAAACCTACCAAAGAACATCTGTTACAGGGAAAATAAAAAGCAAAAGGACTACAGATGTTGGAAATCAGAAACACAAACAGAAATCGCTGTTTTAGGAGTTCAGGGCTTCAGGAAAATCTCCTGTTTGACTGACATTTCACCTTCCACAATCAAAGCACAATACTGTGGATGCTGGGAATCTGAAGCCATCAGAGAGAATGCTGGAGAAACTCAGTAGGTCTGGCTGCATCTCTGGAGTGAGCAACAGAGTTAACGTTTTGAGTTCAGTATGACTCTTCTTCAGAAGGCTTTCTATAATTTCCCACACCTTAACAGGCACAGCAACCAGCTTCCAGTTGGGAAACCATGTGAGGACCCCATTTGCTTGTTGAGGCAATTAGCATGGGTAAGCATCTGATGCCAAGGAAGAAGATCTGTGTCAACATTCCACCCTCAAACAAAACCAATTAGATTAACTGGTTAATCACCTTATTAATTCTCATGGAACATTTCTGGTGAACAATAACTGTCAAATTTGTCTACAGAACATTGATTGGACCTCAACTTTGATTCATTTTACTGTCCTTACTGTTTATGTGCACAGCATTGTGGTTAACCTCTCATTGCCCTCTCATTGGTTTAGTGCAATTAGTGATAGGCAGTAACTATTGCTTTTATCATCAGGTACTTGGTGGCTCAGTGGTTGGCACTGCTATCTCACAGCACTAGGGATCTGGGTTTGATTCTGACCTTGGATAACTGACTGGGAGATTGCATATTCTCCCTGTGTCTGTGTGAGTTTCCTCTGGATGCTCCAGTTTCTTCCCACAGTCCAAAGACATGCAGGTTAGGAGAATAGGCCATGGTAAATTGCCCTGAAGTATACAGAGATGTGCAGGTTAGGCGGAGTTGTCATGGTGAACGTGGGATTGGGTGGGTGTAGTTATTGTAATGAGGTCAGCCAGCTGGACCTCATAATGTTTTACAGTTCCCTGTTTGGGACTGTTAATCTGGCCAACCAGGGAACTCTGGCTGACAGATATGAACAGAGAGTCCGCGGTGTCCACCGACGCCCTGGAGTTGTTCAGGGAAAGGTTGGCGCCGCAGGGAGTGGAGTGTTTTATTTCTCCCTCCAACTCTATTTTGATTTAGTCCCTACCCTCCCCTTCACTCTTTGATCATGCAGCATTGCCCTTTGATGTGAAGGGCACTGCTTGTCTCTGACCACTCGGGTGTTTCCTTTCTTCCTGGTGGTGGAAATTTGAATAAAGATTTGTACACTTTGTGTCTTTCACTGTGTCTCACACCTGCACACACACACCATGGATGCTGGGGGAAAAAAAATAAGCACTACTGCAGTTAGGCGGTAGTGTGGGGGAAAACAAGGGAAAAAAAATAAACAGGAGTGTCAGACATCCTGTTCATTCTGACAGCTGGCTCTGAGGGAGCTAGATCAGTATCAAGAGCTCTCAAAAAAAACAGGAGTGTCAGATGTTCTGTTCTCTCTGAGAGGTGGTTCTCAGGAAGCTGGGCTCGTGTGAATGTAGTATGCACATGTCAATAAAAGGTGGGACCAATGCTTCTAGATTACTAGTCCCATAACAAATGTTTGTTTTTGCGATCAAAATACGAAGAAACCATTTTCTGCCTCTGTTAATTAATCCAATATGAAAGCAACATGGAATAATCAACCTTAATGCTGCGAAGCCTATGGCCATATTAGTCTTTAAAAGCCTGATCTCATTGGATCTCGGAAGCTAAGCAGACTCAGGCCTGGTTACTGACAAAGTGCCTAGGGATATAGTGTAATTAAGGCATTGAGCTAGAAGATCAGCCATGAGACTGTTGAATGGTGGAGCAGATTTGATGGACTGAATTGTCTACTTCTGTTCCTATTTGCTTTGACGCTATTTGATGGAAGATCTTCTCAGAGTACCAAATGCTGTAGATTATTGAGGGCCTAGCAACCTTACTGAAAGGTTGCTAGACTCTCAATAATCTAGGTTCATGGGTTCAAAGCTCACCTAACTTAGAGCTCATAGTATTTCTGAAGATGGTGATTAAATGTTCCACATGGTGTAAATTGAAGTATTATTGTGTGTTATTCAAAAACATACTTTCTCCCATATAGGCACTGTCCAATATAAGATTTAATCAAAAAAGGTTGGCAATATCACAAAGCTGATGTTAAGCATTATTACCTGGTAACAGCTGGAGAGGCAGATGGAGCCCAACAACTGGCCTTGCTGTTTATGAACTAGGGAGTGGGAGAAAAGACACATCCAGTATTCCACTTCTTGATAGAGGCTGATTATTGGATAGATGGGTGGCATGGTGGCTCAGTGGTTTGCACTGCTGCCTCACAGCACCAGGCACCTGGGTTTGATTCCATCTATGGGTGACTGTTAACATTCTCCCTGTGTCTGAGTGGGCTTTCTCTGGGTGCTCTGTTTCCCTCCCATAGTCCAAGGATGTGCAGGTTATTTGGATTGTCCATGCTAAATTGCTTATTCCGTCCAGGGATATGCAAGCTATTTGGATTAGCCATGGGAAATGCAGGGTTACAGGGATAGGGTGGGATGCTCTTTGAAGGGTCAGTGTGAACTTGATGGGATGAATGGCCTGCCACCACCTGTAGGGGTTCTACGATTTGAAGAATGCATTAGGATATTAATCGAAGCAACCTCCTGACCGATGACCCTGTATAGCAGTTAGGAAATATTCATTTGGTGGTACAGAATTCCTGAAAAAAGGCACACTTTGTTGAAGCTTTTCAACGAGCACTTATCAGGACATTCTCAAAATCCCCATTCAGATTGAAAGCCCCCAATATGTGTACATTTTCAAAAGAAGAAATTTGCATTTTCTTTCTGAGATGTGGGTATTGCTGGCTAGACAAGTACTTATTGACCATCCCAATTGCCCAGAGGGCAGGTAAGGCTCCACCATATTGCTGTGGGTTTGGAGTCACATGTAGACCAGGTAATGATGGCGATCTCTTTCCTTAAAGGAAGAAGATTAGTGAACCAGATGGGATTTCCCTGTCAAACAACAAAGCTTTCATTGTCATCATTCGACTCTTAATTCCAGATTTTTATCAAATTCCATCATCTGCCCTGACTGGATCCAAACTTAGATTTCAGAATATCACCTGTACCTCTGGATTAATAGTTTAAAATTAGAATTACAATTAGAATGAAGTTTTATTGTCACGTGTATTCAAGTACAGGAATACAGAATTTATTGGAAAGTGTACAAAGTCGTCTTTCTGTGACATTATATTAAAGTAAAAAATACCAAACCAAAATATTTTTTAAAAAAGAGAAATGAAAGAAACAGAGCCAAAAGAAAAGGAAGAAAAAAATCCAGATCTTATAGTCCTTATCCAAAAGGAAAGGAAAACGTCCAGATTTTAAAGTTTTATCTCTCTGGGTCTATCCATGGTATGGAGTTTCAATTAGCCTCCTCTTGAGGCATGTTCCACCAATTGCTGAATGATACTACCTCTAGGCCATTGCTTCCACATGAGAGGCGGTGCCATGGAAAATGTACACATTAACATCGATTGACAGTTAACTGCCTGATTCTGGATTAGAGTGGTGCTGGAAAAGCACAGCAGTTCAGATAGCTTCCAAGGAGCAGGAAATTCGACGTTTTGGGCAAAAACCCTTCATCAGGAATACAGGTAACTGTATTTTGTCTGAGCAAAAGTGAGGACTGCAGATGCTGGAAACCAGAGTTTAGATTAAAACGGTGCTGGAAAAGCACAGCAGGTCAGGCAGCATCCGAGGAGCAGGACTTTGTTTAGATTTTAAATTAAACTAGTTGATCTGACTAGCCATAGCACTGTCCTGAGAAAAGAGCCAGTGATTGGATGTCATAAATTGTGTTGCGATGAAACTGACGCAGTATATGTGCATGTCAATTTTATCTAAAAACAACATGGCTTGAGTTATTAATGTATGTAGCTTTTAGTGCCCATATGTATGCCACACTGCATGCCCGACTAACACTTCTAAACTGATTGTCTGTGTAATCCTGCACACATTCAGGAATATGCAGCAAACATTGTCCAGATGCAAAATTACATCTAATGTGGACACTGTGTTATGTGTGTTGCAAGCAGGGCTGGTTGAAAACAGTCAGTTTCTTGGTTGTTATGAAGACAGGATAATTCTTTTTTTTATGTGATCTGCTAGTCTTCCGGAAGCATGGCCTACATATCTGATATCACAGCAGCCTTAAACTTCATGAACCTCATTTAGCCATTTGCATATTAAGTAGAATTTTACTTTGGCTTGACAGTAGAATCCTATTAATGGCGAACACCATTTACATTATATTGCATGGTAACAGCCAGCTTCCCTTTTAACAGACTGGTAAATATCTTCGCAATCACAATCAGCATCAACTTGTCTGTCTTAAAATTTAAATAGAGCCTAGCAGTTAACTGACAAACCGTGTCAATGGGTGCATTCTCCATGACGATTCTGTGAGACCCCATGTGCCAACTAATAACACATCTACTACCTTGCAGTATTTATGTAGGTTTTCCCTTTGAATTGGCATTCTTGCACATGTCCTGATGAGGACAGAACAAGAATATTTGACAAACTGTATATTTTTATTCAGCAATACTCAAAATGAGAAACGGTCACTTGGATGAGATAATTTCAAGCTGCCAAAATTTGTCGATCACTGCCCAAATTTCAATCAACATTTTCTGGGTATTATAAGTGAAAGGAAAACATCCAAAATTGCAGTGAAATGGTGGCACTGTGCGTGGGAATACAATGCTCTAATGGATGGCATGTATCATTAAAAACCTACAGTGTGGAAGCAGGCCATTCAGCCCATTGAATCCACAGCCACCTCTGAAGACCATCTATTTCCCATGACTTATCCACCTAATCTGCACATCCCTGGACACTGTGGGCAATGTAGCATGGACAATCCGCCTAACCTGCACATCTTTGGACTGTGGGAGGAAACTGGAGTGCCCGGAGGAAACCCATGCAGACACAGGGAGAATGTGCGGACTCCACACAGACCAATGTGGAATTCAACCCTGATCAGTGGTGCTGTGAGGCAGCAGGGCTAACCGCTGAGCCACCATGCCACCCAGGTACATTGGCCCATGTCTGTGACTCTCTACCTCAAATTCCAATCCCTGATTTACTTGTGTGTAATTAAGCCTTAAGCAATAACAGATTGTTCCCACATTTTGGAAATGATATTTCAGCCACAGATGATATACTTTAGAGCTATGTAGGCTGCTCATTCAGAACATAAGAACTAAGAGCACGAATACACTACTTAGCTCCTTGGGCCTGCTCTGCCATTCAATGGCTGATCTTATCTCGGCCTCAACTCCACTTTCCTGCCCATCCTCTACAACATTTCAACACATTATTAGTTAAAAATCTGACTCTCTCCTCCTTAAATTTACTCAATGTGTCAGCATCCACTACTCTCTGCAGTAATGATTATTTAAAGAATTATTTTGAAGAAAAGAAAAGCACCTTTTGTTGGAAAATGGATTTTACTTCATTCACGACTTATGTATTTTAAATGATTTTGCTTCCAAACTATATGTAAGAATTATTGGACCATACAGTGAAGTCAGTCTTAACAACATTGGGAAAATAAATGTATGGAATATATGGATATGAAATGCATTTATAAGTAGAATTTTATGAAATTTATAAAGATTGGAAGATCTTAAATTGCACATAAATACTAATGTGATGCACTGTTTTACAAAGGCAGATGTACTAAACAATATGTTATTTACTGCTTACAAGAAAAATTTGCCTAACCAATGCTGCCAAAACAAAACTCAAACCTGGTCAGCCTTATAGTCCTCCTCTCAAATATCTTCAAGGAGAGAGTCCACAGTATGTTAAATACTTTCTATATCTCAGTACTCCCCTCTATGAAAAGTTCAGTGTTAGCCAGGAGATCCAACTGTGCCCATTCAGCTTTGTCCAAACAGTGGCAGTTACTGTTTGGTAAGAAACACCTTTATGAAGGCTTTGTACAAATCAGGGTCTTCACCACATGCCTGTATTGCATAAATATCTGGACCATGTATCGGTGTCATGTAACAGCATAAGGGAATTGCATCAAAATAACTCCACTTCATCTTGAGCGTTTAATTAAAATTCTATCCTAACGAACAACAATGTCCTTCTTGGACACAGGCCCACAAGCTTTCAGGGAAATGCTCTGCAGAATCAACATTGATGGACTGGCCACTGTGTCTGCCTGGCTCCAAACGTCCCCTGCCAGGGCCTGTTGTCTCAGCCCTCAAATTGCCAGTGTTCCATGGGAGGACGCAGAAAATGTTTTGAAGGCATTCTGAAACTCTCTACGAAGCATTGCAGCATTAATCTTAATGACTGGGAGCAGCTTGTTACAGCCAAGGCTGGAGGGGTGCCCTGTCACACTAATCCCATTTCTCCATGGTTACAGTATAAAACCAAATTACTATTTTCAGTTACCATGAAGATCAATTGAGTAGTTTATCATGTATTAAATAGTAAGGTCTATCAACCAGGTTTCATAATAAGTATAGTTGTCAATTTATTATTGAAATAACACTAAATTAATAAACTTGTAATGATTAGTTAACATCTGTCAGTTGTACAGATGCTTATCACTCTAAATATCTGCAACATGCACATTAGAGAGGAAAGAAGATTTCTCTCCAAATATAAAACAAAGAACTGTGAATGCTGAAGATCTGAAGCAATACCAGAAATTGCTGGAGAAACTCAGCAGGTCTGGCAGCACCTTGTGGAGAGAAAGCAGGGTTAGTGTTTCGACTCCTGTCTTCAAATCTGGCAACTTGGGATGTCATACACCATTAAAAAAAAACCAATAGGCAAACGCAGGTAGGCGAGCAGACTGAAGCAGTGATTGGAAACAGCTACATCACTGTCGTATATTACGGCCATGAAAATATGAACCTGCTAAGAAATTGCCTGGAGCATAAATTGGAGGAAGATCATGCAAAGTATTCTGAGAGGAGAGGGGAAAAAAAATAACACTATCTCAGGGAAGCCAACTGTGTAAACTTCAGCAGAGCTGTTGCGAGGTTGATGTGTCCCTTGGCACAACTTATTCAACTGTTAATGTCTCACACTAATGGAATGCTGTATCTCTGGTGAAATTAACGACAGTGGATTGCTTTGAAAATTAAAACACTGTCAGCGGCTCATTTTGAGAAAAAAAACCAGCTTCGTTTTACCACGTCCTCCTATTAAACTGTCGCCATGTTAATTTGCCAGGCCAGCTTGCCTTCACCAGACACACTTAGCAAAAAATTGATCACAGCAGTGACAGGAGCAGAATGTGTCATATTTCTCCTCCTTTCCTGCCCTCATGGCATTTTGTTCGACTACTTCACAGAGTGTGCATTGGGGACATGTTCATAGAAAATATATTAACTGATTGGCAGGCATGTATTAGAGAAAGCTGAGGCAGGAATTCTGGTACGCTGGTCAGCGTTATGAGAGAGTGACTGCAACAAATATTCGTCACAATCAATTCATGCAAGTCTACAGCAATCAGTGTGATGACTCATTAAAGCACAGAGTCAAGAGGGACAACCAAAGACAACTGTTCTAAAAACAGAAAGCACTTTCAAAACTCAGCAGGTTTGGCAGCATGTATGGAGAGAAAAACAGAGCTAAAGTTTTGCATCTGAAATAAATCATGTGACTATGATTCCAGTCAGAAGTCACATGATATTAAGTTCTAATCCAACAGGTTTACAGAGGAGCCTTGATTATCCGAACGAGATGGCCAGGCACTATTTCGTTCGGATAATTGATTATTTGGTTAATTGATTCAATGCCTCTCCCCTGAGGCTCAGAGTTTTCTGAAGGTTCCTTTCTCCTCACTCTTCCTGCCTTGGGCCTCTCTCTGTCTCAGGGTTTGTTTCTGAGCAGAGACACACTTGTGTGTAAGGGAGCTGCAGCATTGCTGAAGCCTCCCGCCTCCCCCCCACCCCAATCGGTCAATGGGGTTGACACAACGAGCACTTGCTAAGTCCGCACACCACGCGTGATCCCCCAGCCTCCACCCCTCCGTGGGTCCTTACCTCCGGTGCACACCCTTAACCCCTGCCCCTGTCTGACCCCCAAAACCCGTCAAACCCCGCCCCCATCTGACACCTCCCACCCCTGCCTCCAGTCCGCCCCAACCCCCTCCAACCCTGCCTCCCCGTCTGATCCCCAACCCCATCCAGCCCACCCCCTGTCCAAGCCCCCACCCCTGCGCTTGTCCAAGCCCCCGTCCACCCCGCTCCTTGTCCAACCCTCCCAACACCGACCACCCCGCCCCTGTCCACCCCCGCCCCGTCCACCCCACCCCCTCTCCAACTCCCCAACTCCATCCTCCCCACCCCCTGTCTGACCCCACCCCACTCCCGCGCACCGTCTGCGCTGCATCCCCCCACCCGGGCCCCCCATTCTCCCCTCCCCAGCGCCCCCACCCCCCATTCTCCACACCCCCCACCATCCCCATCCCCAGGGCAGCTTGACTGGACACAACAGTCAGACTGCTGCTGCCTTTGGGAGGTGAGTCTCCAAATAGCGTAAACACACACGAAGAAGGGTTTAGGGTACACATCTGTGTAGAACTCCAAGGAAAGCGTGGGCAGTCAGTCATTTGGAGACAGTGCCTGGGCTCCCATTAATGTCCAGGACTGTTCTCAGCAGCCTTTCAGTAAGCTGAGTTCGTTTTGAATCATTGGAAACAAAAGGCGCAATCAGTGTTGGAAACACCTCTTTGATGCAATGTTTCTATTGGGACAACGAGATCTCCTTCGGATAATCCAATATTCAGATAATTGATATTTGGATAATCAAGGTTCCTCAGTGCGCTGCTCCTTCATCAGGCGAAGCAAGTGACTATGATGAGGTATTTACTCCTGACCAGGAAAGACTGGGTGGGCTGAAGGGATGATTTCTGTATTGTAGACGTCTACGATCTTCCTCAGGATTGACTGTTCTGCTACTTTCTAGGCCAACTCTGAACCGATTGAAATACATTTAAAGGAGCTGACCCACTGATCTCCTATTTCCAAGAATATAGTTTTACCATGATTTGGCACCAACCCTAAATTCCCCATTTCATCAATCACTGAGAGTAGTGTTGTGCCTTAAAAACACATTTACTGGGTAACATCAACACGGGCTGTATTTATTGTCTATCTTCAGTTGCCTTGCAAGGGTAATGGTGGGGATAATCTTCTTCAATTGCAGCAGCTCACATGTCGAAAGTGCATCCACATTGCTCTTGATGTTCCATGGTTTGGCCCAGTCATGAAGAAGAAACGGCAGTATAGGGTCTAGGATGGGATTGGCTGGAATTGTTGAATCACAGAGTAATTGTGGCACAGAAGGAGGGCATTCAGCCCATCGTGCCAGCATAAGCCCTTCAAACGAGCATTGTTACCTAGTCATAGAATCCCTACGGGGTGCAAGCGGGCCATTCAGCCCACCTAACCCAAACTGACCCTCCGAAGAGTATCCCACCCAAACCCACCCTATCCCTGAAACCCTACCTTTCCCATGGCTGACCCATCTAGCCTGCACTTCCCTGGACACTGCAAGAAAATTTTGCACGGACAATCCATCTGACCTGCATATCTTTGGACTGTGGGAGGAAACTGGAGCACCCAAAGGAAACCCGCACAGACACAAAGAGAACATGCAAACTCCACACAGCCCAAAGCTGGAATTGAACCTATGTGCCTGGTGCTGTGAGACAGCAGTGCTAACCACTGAGCCACCGTGACACCCTCGAATGACAATCAGCTGCCTTTTCTCCATTCCCTTGTACGTTATTTCTATCCAAATGTCATCTAATAGCATTTTGAGTAACTCAGTTGAACCTACCTCCACCCCATTTCTAATCTCGGCATTCCATACCCTAACTACTCACTTCCAGAAGAAGAAAAGGTTTCTTCCCCATCACCTCTCAGCCTTATTCCCTCTGACAAGAATAGTCCCAACCTCTTCAATTCATCTTCAGGACTGAAAATTCTCATCCTGGAATCATTCTTGTAAATTGCTTCTGTGAAGTGGCAGTGTTCCCAGATACCTGTTAAACTTGTCTTTCTAAGTGAGTGGTTATATCTGGGATCTTCCAACAAGGAATGAGAAAAAAGGAAGTTACTTAGCCAACTCCAGAGAGAGGCAAGGAAAGACCAGGAGAGGGGGAAGGAAAGAAGGCAAAAGAGGAAGTCATAAAAGAAGAGAAGGAGGCCATCGTTTCCCAACGTACGCTAAAAGAGCTACCCACTTGGTCCCAAGTTGCTGTGCTTTTCTTCCATAATTTTTCTATAAAAGTAGGATCAAAAGTAATGAATTTTGAAGAAGCTGATAGCAGTTTTGAAACATGACTGATCTCATCACAGACCTCAACAGAGAGCACAATAGCATCCTGACTAAGACCATAAGACATAGGAGTGGAAGTTAGGCTATTCAGCCCATCGAGTCCACTCCACCATTCAATCATGGCTGATGGGCATTTCAACTCCACTTACCTGCATTTTCCCTGTAGCCCTTAATTCATTGCAAGATCAAGAATTTATCAATCTCTGCTTGAAGACATTTAACATCCCAGCCTCCATTGTGTTCCATAGCAATAACTTCCACAGGCCCACTACTTTCTGGCTGAAGAAATATCTCCTCATTTCCATTCTAAATTGACTCCCTCTAATTCTAAGGCTGAGACCACAAGTCCTAGTCTCCCCGCTTAACAGAAGCAAATTCCCAGTGCCCACTCTTTCTAAGCCATGTATTATCTTGTAAATTTCTATTAGATCTCCCCTCAACCTTCTAAACTCAAATGATTACAATCCCAGGATCCTCAGCCGTTCATTGTATACCATTCCAGGGATCATCCGTGTAATTCTTCGCTGGATACCTCCAGTGCCAGTATGTCCTTCCTGAGGTGTGGGGCCCAAAGTTGGACACAGGATTCTAAATGGAGCCTAACTAGAGCTTTATAAAGTCTCAGTAGAATATCACTGCTTTTATGTTCCAACTCTCTTGAGATAAATGACGTCATTACATTTACTTTCTTAACAACAGACTCAACCTGCAAATTAACCTTTAGAAAATCCAGACTAGCACTCCCAGATCCCTTTGTACTTTGGTTTTATGAATTTTCTCACCGTTTAGAAAATAGTCCATGCCTGTATTCTTTTTTTCAAAGTGCAAGATCTCACACTTGCTCATATTGAATTTCATCAGCCTTTTCCTGGACCACTCTCCTAAACTGTCTAAGTCTTTCTGCAGCCTCCCTATCTCCTCAGAACTACCTGCCTGTCTGCCTAACTTTGTATCATCGATGATCTTCGCCAGAATGCCCCCAGTCTCTTCATCCAGATCATTAATATATAAAGTGAACAGTTGCGGCCCCAACACTGAACCCTGCAGGATGCCATTGTCACCAGCTGCCATTCCGAAAAAGAATCTTTTATCACAACTCTCTGCCTTCTGTCAGACAGCCAATCCTCAATCCATGCCAGTTGCTCACCTCGAACACCATGGGCCCTCACCTTACTCAGCAGCCTCCCATGAGGCACCTTATCAAAGACCTTTTGGAAGTCTAGATTGATAACATCCACTGGGTGGCTAATGGCAAAAGGCTAATGGTTTTTGATGTGATCACCAGGCATTGCTTGGAAAGTAACATAATTGCCATCAGTTGTATCATTTAACATCTAGACCAGGGCAACATCTAAACGTAAGCAAGAAATGTTTGTGGCAAGAAATGTTTGCACCACACAAGTGTCAGGCGATGACCATCTCCAAGAAGAGAGAATCTGTCTGTTACATTGAATAGGAATACCATTACTGAATGCCCTGAGGACTATCACTGACCAGAAACTGAAGTAAACCATATGAATACTATGGATAAAAAAAGCAGATCAGAGACAGAAAATTCCACAGTTACCCCTACTGACTCCTCAAAGTTGATACAAAATTTTCAAGACACAAGCCAGGAATTATAATAGAATCGAAGTATGCTGCCAGGGGTGGAGGGTTTGAGTTGTAGGGTTTTGTTTTTAGATGGCCACTCTTGGCGTTGACATACGTACAGAAAAAAATGGAAATCTGGAAGCTGGTATCAGAGATTTCGCTGTAAGACTGGCAGTGCTCAGGGATAGATTTGGCGATGGACTGAATGCAATGCAATTATCTTGGAATAGTTGCCCACTAGCTTGTCCAGTAAAAGTGGTTGAAAAAGTTACAGCTGGTGCATTTATGATAAAGTGACCATGAGTTAATGATAGTTGTTAATTACTGACACAAAATATCTCCAGCCTTGAAAAATTTACTTTACAAATGTTGGATTGCATTCCATCAGAAAAAATTTAGCGCTGGCAAATTTTTATTTAAAATATCTAGTTTACTTGTTATTGTTTTCCTGCATGTTTCTTTAAGGTCTGTCCTTTAATTGTATTTCCAAACTTCATTTAAATCAACTTTATGTTTCCTACTTTCTAATTCCTGGTTTGGGCTCTCCATGTCTTAGTGTCTTCAATCTGATTGTTTGCTGTTTCTTCTCCTAGCGATACCCAGTAGGGGGGCATCACACCGGGTGCATCAGATTAGAAGCTACCCTGAGAATCCTACAAAAACTCTGCAGGTAGCTGCCATGGTGGTGAACAGCGAACACTGTTCCTTCACCGCTGACAACAAAATCTGTGCCATTACTGAATGCTATTAAAGTGTAGCTGTGTTAAACCATTGTTTCCTTCTGAGTCCACAACGTGTATTTAGTGTATTCTCCGGTGGTAGACAACCTCAGGTGAATCACAGGTCAGACTGGTTTTCTTTTAATATGTCTCCTTGGATCAATTTAACATCCAGTTATTTCATAAGGGGGTAACCCATTGTATGAGAAATGGTTGGTTTCCTTTTTGATTTTAAGATCACTTTGCTTGAAACTGCACATGTGACAGCTTGATACCTGTGATAGAAACATTCTCAGCCCATAAAGGGGATGGTTTATTTTATACTATGATTATACATGGCAGATTTATCTCTCCACCGTCAAAAATAATTCAGTGGTGACCATTCGCGCTTTGATGCAGAGGAGCTGGTATTAAACTGGGCCGGACAAAGTCAGAAGTCACACGACACTAGGTTATAGTCCAACACATTTATACAAAACGACAAACTTTCAGAGCATTGCTCCTTCACCTGATGAAGGAGCAGCACTCCAAAAGCTTGTGATTTCAAATAAACCTGTTCGACTATAAACAGGTATCATGTGACTTCTGTCATTGGCCCTTTGTCATACATTCAATGATGAATCAAACATGCCAGAGGTGCCTTTGTGATCTGCTAGGATGGTCAAGACAAGTAATATTTTCCATTCTTCCGAAGGATTCTTTCAACACCCTTAAATGTGATCTCTTTCTCCCCACATCGGTTAAAGAATGGAAGCCTCCAGCCTATCAGTATCTGTTTAGGAAATGTCTACTGCCCTCACCTTCTGATATTAGGGACTATTCTTTTAGATCCTCAGCAAAGGATAAGCCCCTTCTATAGTTTTCACACTCACAAATTGATTGCCGCTGACTTCAAGGAGAAGGCTGATTTCAAATATAGGGTGGCATGGTGGCTCAGTGGTTAGCACTGCTGCCTCACAACGCCAGGGACCCAAGTTTGACTCCAGCCTCGGGTGACTGTCCGTGTGGAGTTTACACAATCTCCCCGTGTCTGCGTGGGTACCCTCCAAGTGCTCTGGTTTCCTCCCACAATCCAAAGATACGCAGGTTAGGTGGATTGGCCATTGTAGATTACCCATAATGTCCAGGCATGTGCAGGTTAGATGGATAAGCTATGGGAAATATAGGGTAGGGGGACCTGAGTCTCTGTGGAATGCTCTTTGGGGGGTTGATATGGACTTATTGGGCTGAATAGCCTGTTTACACAACGTAGGGAATCTATGAATCAGAGCGGCATTACCTGACAGTCTAATGCAGACATGGTCAATTGTGCTTTTCTGAAGAGATTGGACAACTTTCTGAGCTAATACAACAACACAAGGCTGTCTGGAAAAGGCAGGGGAGTGGACCTAGATAAGAACTTAAGGCGGCACAGTGATTCAGTGGTTAGCACTGCTGCCTCACAGTGCCAGGGATTTGCATACAATTCCAGCCTCGGGCAACTGTCTGTGTGGAGTTTGCATGTTCTCCTCATATCTGTGTGGGTTTCCTCCCACGATCCATAAATGTGTAAGTTAGGTGAATTGGCCATGTTAAATTGCCTATGGTTTTCAGGGATGTGTAGGTTAGGTGCATTAGTCAGGAGTAAATGTAAGGGAATGGATCTGGGTGGGTTACTCTTCAGAGGGTTGGTGTGGACGTGTTTGGCCTAATGGCCTGTTTCCACACTGCAGGGATTCTATACTTCTAAATATGGAAACACACTAAAATCAGTCAGGCCTCACACTCTTCAGAAGCTCCTGGCTGCCCACTTTGGGACTGATCCTCCCTCCTTTTAAAAACCTCTCATTGCATCAATTCTTGGCAGCTGGTTGGAGACCAGCCATATTAGGCGATAGTGCCAGGAGGAGGCCTGTTCTTCAGTGAACATCTCTCACTGCAGAGATAAGAGTTGGCATCCTTCCCAATTCTGGACGCCATTCCCAAAGCTCCAAAAGCAATTTAAAATTTCAGTACCTGGCTGGTAGTGACTTTTGCAATTGCTTTGGAGCTCTGTGACAATTTATAATGAATGTCAGAGAGCAAATTGTGCTTCTTTGGCATTGCAATTGTCAAAAAGAACAGCTCTTTCTTAGAGGGAAACAACTCGCTAATAAGAAGAATGACTTGCTAGCAAGGCAATCTTATTACAGTGAAACCCAACAGGACAACTTGCTAATTAGAAAAACTTCTAATAAGGGGAAGGTTTTGCATCTCAAAGAGAAGCTTACTTTGTAAGGAAGAAGCGTATTGCGAGAGTATGCAATGAGTTTCACAATGAGGAGCCTTTTGAAGGGTTTCCAAGAGGCAGCGTTCTGACCGAAGATTTTACATTGGGAATCTAACTTTGCCCAAAAACACCAGGCAAACTATCAACCCACCATCATGATCCAAAAACTGAAACTAATGTTAATTTATCAGCGACTGCTCATTGATTGTGACTGTCCTTAATTACTACAAATTCTCAGGAATCTAATTTAACATCTTTGTTTTTGTTTGCCGCATGCAAATGAAGAATGTCCATGTTAAGAATGGAACATTTATTTTTATGGTTTGTATTAAACAAGCATTTAGCAATCATTCCCATTCTGTTAGTTAGCAGTATGTTTCAACTTCAGCCTTAGAGGAGCACCTCCCAGTGAATCAATGTGCCATTCCCATTTGATAAACTGGGCTTTGTTGAGGCCTCCCTGCAGAGAGACTGTTAATTCTATGCCAATTTGCATCAAATCATGTGCATTTCTGTGTTATGGACTAAGAACTCAATTGAGACTGCCCAAACGAGATTTAACTCGGATGCTTATAGCCAGCTGAGACAGGAGACATTTATCTTGATAGCCTGGGCCACAATTAGATCCATTTCCTATTTGTGATAGGTTTGTTTACTAACCCACTGAGACATGTATCCTCTCAACCATTTTTGTTACATGTGCTACCATGCTAATTTGAGGCTGTCCATCTCTTTCTCTATACGTCCTCATTTCTGAATTATTTCATCTCTGCTCTGGACGTCCTCACAATTAAACCGTTCTCACATGAGAGGGCAGAAAAACAATTTGGTTTGTTACAGATATGATAGGGCAAAAAGTGATCACCCAGTGTAGCTTCCATTTGGTTGAAATCACCTTGAACATGTTACATTTTCAGCTATTCCAAAGGACAGTCATAGAGTAATGCAACGTGGAAATAGGCCCTTTGGCCCAAACTGGTTCATGCTGACCATGGTGTTCACTCAGCCCGTTCCAATTGCCCAATGACATATTGGACTCAAAATGTCAACCCTGTTTTCCTCTCCATAGATGCTGCCTGAGCTGCTGATTTTTTCCAGTACTTCCTGTTTATATTCCAATTTCATCTTCCTTAGAATACGTTTAACTGATGTCAGAAGTAAGTCAAGGAAGTATAAAGAAAGAAAGACTTGCAATTATTTATCACTTCAACTACCAGACATCTAAAAACACTTTACTACTAATTAAGGACTTGCTGTTACAAACACAGAGAGGGCTGGAGAAACTCAGCAGGTCTGGCATCATTTGTCAAGAGAGAAACAGAGTTAACATTTTGAGTCTGACGTGACTTTTCTTCAGAATGTTTCGGTGCAATATATGAAATATGGCAACTAATTTGCACGCAGCAATTCGATAATACCCACATAATCTTAATGGTAATTGAACCAGTACACCAGTAATAACTGTTTTTACTTTTCTTCAAAATAGTGTTATGGAATCTGTTGCATCCAGCCAAGCAAGCAAAAAGGGAATCAGCTTACAAAAATCAGCCCTTCCGACATTACAGTATTTCCTCATTACTGTGGTTGAATGTCTTTCATCCAAGTCTTAAATTAATAGTTGAACCCAAATCTTTGCTGACAGTGCTACTAACGGAACCATGTCTACAACAGTAATGGTTTCCATGGTAAGCATTACTGATACATCAAAGACCTGACATCTATACGTGATCACATTATAATTCAATGGACCCATCCAGTGCATCAAGTCTTCTCTGCCATTCAATAAGATCATAGCTAACCTTATATTCCTCAACTCTACTTTTCTGCCCATTTCCTCATTGGCTGAGGCCGGTATCCTGTCACTAAGTCACCCTTTATTTACACATGGAGAGTCCTTGACACTGATCCAGCTCCCTCAGAGCCAGCTCTCAGAGTGAACAGAGCCTCTGACTCTCCGGATTATATCTGTCAGCCAGGGCTCCCTGATTGGACCAGATTAACAGCCCCAATCAGGGAATTCATATTCTACGTGATTCACCTGGCTGACTTCGCGACAATCATTACATCCATACCCTCTGATTTAGTTACTGATTAAAAATCAGTATATATGCTTAATGACCCAGCCTCAATAGCCCTCTGCGGTAAATAATCCATAGATTCACTGCCATCTGAGAGAAGAAATTCCTCTTTATGACTGTCTTAAATGTGTGACCACTTGGTTGGAAACTTTAATCTCTGCTCTTCGACTCTCCCACAAGTGGAAACAATCTCATGGCATCTACTCTGCCAAGTCTCCTCAGAATCTTATACTTTTCAATAAAATTACTTTTCATTTTTCTAAGTTCCAATGACTACAGGTCCAATCTACTCAAACTCTCCTCATCAGACTGACTCTCCATACCTGTCATTAGCCGAATGAAGGTTCTCTGGACTGCCTCCAATGCCATTATATTTTGCCTGAGATAAGGGGCCCAAAACTGTTCACAGTATTCAATAGAAAACTTTCCCCTTCAACTCTCTCCCTCTCTTTCTCTCTCTCTCTCCCTCTCTCTGTCTTAGAGAGAAGCTAAATTTCCCGATAAACAAAGAGTAAGCTTTTCAAAAGATTGGTTAAACGGCCCCAGTGAGAGCAGGACCCAGACCATGCAGTGTGAATAAAGCCATAAATTACAGATGTATTGCTTTGCAATTTGTAATCAGATTGGTACTGAAGGAAAGGTTATGGGAAAAATTTTCATGTAATCCTGATGTCAGTAGAAGATTTCTAATGACTGGAGATGCTGCACTGCCTGCCTTGCTGGTTCCTGGCCATTCGCCAATCATCCATCCATGCCAATATACTATCTCGAGCTCTCAGTATTGGAGGAAGTACATTAGTTACTTTAGGAATTTGGCTAATGCCCTGGAAACAGAAAGGTGTGGGGGGGGGGGGGGGGGGGGGGGGGTAAGGGGTTATTAAGACAAAAAGAATGAAATAACTGTGGATGCTGGCAATCTGAAAAAGAAACAGAAATTTCTGGAAAATTTCAGAAGGTCTGGCAGCATCTGTGGAAAGAAATCAGAGTTAGCATTTCAGGTCCAGTCCTTCCAGAGTCAATGGATCTGAAACGTTAACTCCAATTTCTCTTCATTGATGCTACCCGAACTGCTGAGATTTTTCAGCAATTTCTATTTTTGCGAAAGGAGTTCTTTCTCAGCTTGGCAAACAGTAGCCAATGGGGTTCCACAGGGATCAGTGCTTGGACCACAGCTGTTTACAACAGTTGTTAATGATTTAAAGGAAGGAAGTGAACGTACTGTAGCCAAATTTGCCTCCAGAACTAGGCAGAAAGGAAGGTAGTGAGAACAATACAAACAGTTTACTGAGTGATACTTTAGTAAATGGGTAAGAAGTTGACAAATGGAGTATAATGCCAAAAACTGTGAAATTGTTCATTTTGGAACGGAGAACAAAAGGACAAAGTATTATTTACACAGAGAGAAAACAAATTGCAGAAAGCTGCAACATACTAGATCTTGGGGGAACTTATGCACAAAACACAGAGAGTAAGCACACAGGTACAGCAGGTAATAATTAAGGCCAATGGAATGTTGGTCTTTGTTTCAAAGTAGTTGGAGTATAAGAGTAGGAAAGTCTTACTGCAACTGTACAAGGTGCTGGTGAGACCACATCTGGAGGACTGTGAACAGTTTGTTCTCCTTATTTAAGAAAATAAACCATTTCATTGGCAGCTGTTCATGATCCTGGTGTGGAGGGATTGGCTTATAAGCGAAGGCAAAATGGGCTGGAACTGTACTCATTGGAATTTAGAAGAATGAAAGGTGATCTCATTGAAACATACAGCACTCTAAGGGGCTTGACTCTAAGGGTAAATTCTAAAAAGAGGTTGCCCCTCATGGGAGAGTCTATGACCTGAGTTAGTCTCAGAATTAAAGGGTGTTGAAGATTGAGATGAGGAAGAATATCTTCTCCGAGGGTTGAGAGTCTTTGGAACTCCTTGCCACAGAGAGCTGTGGGAGTAGAGTCCTTGTGTACATTTAAGGCTGAGAAAGATAGGTTATTGATCAGTCAGGGAATCAAAGGTTCTGGGGAAAGGGCTAGGAAGCGGACATGAGAAATATGCAATCAGCCATAATCCTATTGAATGACAGATCAGGATTGAGAGACTGACATAGGTTTGCTCGCTGAGCTGAAAGCTTCATTTCCAGATGTTTTGTTACCTTTCTAGGTAACATATTCAGTGGACCTCAGGCGAAGCAATGCTGAAAATTCCTGCTTTCAAATTATATGTTTGGGTTTCTTTGGGTTGGTGATGTCATTTCCTGTGGTGATATTATTCCCTGTGGTGAAGTCACTTCCTGTTCATTTTCTCAGGGGGTGGTAGATGGGGTCTTCTCAAAATTGAGAGACTGAATTTGATTTGATTTATTTGTTGTAATAACTTGTACCTAAGCACAGAGAGAAGCTTTGTTTGCCAGCAATACTGGCAGATCACAGTAAGTAAAGACATATAGATCATCAGGTGCGAAGACAGAGTGAGGCTAACAAGGTTAAGGCTGCACAGGAGGTATGCAAAGCAAGATCAATATTAACAAGATCACCATTATTTGAAGTTAGAGAGGTCCATTCAGCAGCCTACTGGCGTGTACCTTGTATATGGTGGACAGGCGGGGGGGGGGGGTGGGGGCGGCGGTGACTTACTCACTGTAGTATTCCTAGCCTCTGATCTGCAGTTGTCACCGCTGTATTTGGCTGGTTGGTCCAGTTTTGTTTCTGGTCAATGGAAACCCCCATGCTGTTGATAGTAAGGAACTCAATGTTGGTGATACCAGCGAATGTCAAAGGGTGATGGTTAGATTGTCTTTTATCAAAATGGTCTTTGCCTGGTATTTGTCTGGCACAAATGTTACTTGATACTTTTCAGCCCAAGTCTGGATATTGTCCAGGTTCTTTATGTGTTTGAGCATGGACTGCTTCAGTATCTGAGGAGTCGCGAATGGTGCTGCAATCATCAGCGAACATCCACACTTTTGATATTTTGGTTGAGGAATGGTAATTGATGAAGCAGCTAAAGATGATTGGGCCTAGGACACTACCCTGAGGAACTTCTGCAGAGAAGTCCTGGAGCTGAGTTGATTGACCTCCAACAACCACAACCATCTTCCTTTGTACCAGGTGTGGCTCCAACCTGCAGAGAGTTTTTCCCCTGATTTACATTGCCTCCTGTTTTAGAAAATTTGCCACTCTTACTTGGTCTGGTCTACATGTGCCTTCAGACCTAATGTGGTTATCTCTAAACTGCCCTCTGAAATGGCCGAACAAGGCTCTCAGCTCAAGGACAATTAGAGATAGGGAATAAATGCTGACGTTTCCAAAGATAACCATATAAAAAAGCAAAAACTTGCTAAAACTTTAACTTTGCTGGGAGCAGAAAACTGGCAGGATCAATCAGGTACCTTATGTGCTCTGCCCGATTGCAATTGATATCGGGCAGCAATCTGCATTTATATAAAATCTCTCAGGTATAAAACATGCCAATGTCAGATGTGGGAGAAATAAAAACTGAAAAAGATACAAATGTAAGGTCTGGTGACCAAGACCTTAAGTAAAGGGTTAGAACTTGAGGAACATCTTAAAGGAGGAAATGAATTTCAGAAATTTGAGCCCAGACAGGTGAAGACAAAATTGGTGACAATGGAAAAAGGACATCACTGAATTATGATCATAGGTGTTTGCTTATTTCACCATCTGAGCAGAGGACTGATAAAAAACACAGTGAATACTGGAGAAACTCAGCAGGTCTGGCAGTGTCTGTTGAGAGACAAAAATAGAATTAATGTTTCAAGTCTAGAACTGAAGAAAATTTTGCCCAGACCAGAAATACTAACTCTGTTTCTCTCCCTACAGATGTTGCTAGACCTGCTGAGTTTCTCCAGCATTTTCCATGTGTTTATTTCAGATTTCCAGCAACTGCACTATCTTAAGAGTGCATAAGCTTGCTGAGTTACTTTCTAGGGAGAGAAATCAGATTTAATGTTTCAGGACTGAGGAAGGGTCACTCAACCTGAAATGTTAACTCTTCTTTCTCTCCACAGATGCTGCCAGACCTGCTGAGCTTCTCCAGCAATTTCTGTTTTTGTTTGTGATTTACAGCATCTGCACTTCTTTGGCTTCTGATTGAGTTATTTCCCAGGCCTGTACTCTCATCAGGTTGGAAGAACTGCAAGAGACTCTTAAAAAAAATTGGGGGAAGCTGGAAGTGGATGTCCACTCTTTATTTCCAGCAGAATCACACGACACTGGGTCACAGTCCAACAGGTTTATTTGAAACCACAAGCTTTTGGAGTCTCCGCTCCTTCCTGAGGCAGCCAGTGAGACAGAATACATCAGACTCAGAGGGAAAGGAACAGTGTGCAAATTGCAAAGGTTGGAAATTCAAACTCAACAGCCTGTAACTGCTTTCCTCTATGGGCTGGCCTGCATTTCAGGAAATTCCCTCCACACGCAAATCCATCAAATCTTCCATGATGAGAAACTTGGGTTTAGCAAGCTGTCTGAATCTTTAAAAGGAAAATTGCCTCTGTTACCATTTGCATCACATTATTTATAATTAATTTTCTGGTTTATGTTTCATTTTTCTCCCCCTTTTTTGTGGTAAAGTTGCGAGCTGATGACCTCATTGGGAAAAAACAATTCAGGCGTTATTGAACCCAAAGCTGCAATGAAGCCAGTTTGACCTCAGTAAAAGTACAGTCATTAACTTGAGCTGCTTCAACAATCTTATCATTTCAACCGTACACTCTAATTCACATTGGCACATTAACTCATCCCTGCCATTGCCTCTGATGATGTTCTTAGCACTTATAGCTAATTAAAATTATTGAGGAAAATAAGGGATATTGGAGTTGTTCTTTATTGTTTTCAATTATTTGATCTTTAAATGTACTTCAATCCGAGCTAACACTAATTTCTTGTTCCATACTTTTTCTGCTGAGAAAGGGAAATCAGCAATCATCTGTTGAGAAGATTAAGGATTTCTGAGACAGGAAACTAATTTTTTTTGCATAGCATGGACATCTCTTCAGCTTAATTGGGCAGAGAGGTCGTAAAAATGTTTTGTAAATCGCTGTAGCTTGAATAAGCTCTGTCCAAATGTTGTGGGGCTTAGAAAGTTTGGAAGGTTTTAAGCCAGTGTCATGTATGGCTCAATGCAACATGCATTTTCCAATGCAAACAAAGACTGAAAAACAAAGCGAAGAAACAATCCAAAGATCTCCTTGGTGAATATCACATTTGGATGGTTACATGACAGCAGTTGAGAGGCCAGTGTTAGTCACTCAAGCATCAGATTAATCAATTTGAGGCAGCACTTGGCAAAGCCATAGCCTGACCGCCTGCGACACCCTCATTATTAGTATGCTTATAATTTTATCTTTTTAGCTCGTATTAAATCTGACAAGTCATGCAGGGATTAAAAATCGGAATGCTGCAGCAACAGTGTTAGAATTAGGATCAGTGACTGGTTTGACTCTTCCTGACAAGCAATGGCTGGCGAAAGACTTGTTTACAGTCAGTAGGAAATCTTCAGCCCGACTGCACACCACCAACACGAACTGACAGTTCTCATCATGACAAGCACGTAATGGGCAAAGCAAAGGAATCTGAAGATATATATAGATATACATGCGTGTATATTTAGTTTTGTGTATTATACATACATGCATTTACTTTCAATTCTAATCTTTCTATATCCTGCTGCTCCTTCTTGAGTTGGCGTTTCTTGGAACAGACCGGGAAATAATTTGGCAGCTTTAACAGACTGAGGGATCATGTGAACTATTAAACAGCTGAACCTCTTCCTGATCTGAAAGGTAAATCTGCCTTTACAATATGGTCATCCTCGAACACTTCCATCTAAACATGTCCAAGTGTCAGTTCTTTGAAGCTAAACAGAAAATAATCCTGCTTAAACTGGTTGCAATGAATGCCGAAAGAATTCAACCTTTAATCGGACACAAGCCCGAGATTCCAATGTGCTATTGTTACCTCAGCTCATTGTGTGGATATCCTTAACCAGGCATGACTGGGCTCCAAGCATAGCATTTTTTGGCAATGTTGTAATGAATGTATCAGGATTCAGTCCCTGTAATGGAAGGAGAGGAGGTTACAATGTTAAGTACCATCTAAATATTGAACCAAGTCAAATCATATTTTAAAAGAAAACAGAAAAATTATCCAAATACAATTTATACAAACATACATTCCATGCCCTAGTGCAAATACTATTTTAGACATTCAGATTGATGAGGCACCAGTTTTGCCATTGCAAAAGAAATGGAAAGCTAGCAAAGCACTTTTGCTTCTTATTCAATTTGTTTAGTTATTTTCCATACTAAAGCTACAGAATTGAAAATGTGTTGCTGGAAAAGCGCAGCAGGTCAGGCAGCATCCAAGGAGCAGGAGAATCGACGTTTCGGGCATAAGCTACTTCAGCTACAGAATGTTGACTACTTTCATCCAGGGACATTTTAAGTTAAGAGACAACACAAGCAAGAATGAAGACAAAGTGACATTGGCGTTTTGGGATTGGGTCAAGGATTGACTTGCTCGGATAAAGTGAAACAATGTAACGGTTATGCTGAGGTGGAGGGTGAGAACAATTTTGAGTAAGGATCCACTGAAAGAAATCCACCTCAATGAAGATCAGTGTGAAACAGGATGGAATGGAAGAAGTAACTCTGGATTAGAGCACACACAATCAGAATCAGTGTCAAATGGACTCAGAGTGAAGGAGATCAATAATCTAAACTAGAAAGGGCTTCATTAGTGCTGAAGGACAGAAGATAACCACAGTGAACTCGTGGAATTAAAATCAAGTTTAGACTAAGTCAGACTAATGGAGACAGAGAACAGAAGTTAAAAGTAGTGAAACATTGAGGTAAATTAGATTAGGGGTTTGGAAAGTAAGATTTGATATCGTAAAGATCAGCATAAACTAGACAAAAACTGGAAAAAGTTCAAATAGGAGAAGCTTGGATTCAGTCTTTCCTTTGAAACAAAAGCCTTCAGACTCAAGCTACACAGTAGAACATGAGATTTAACTTAACATTACAATGCAATGCCAGAAGATTTGTGTATTGTCTGAGGCACTGTTCTTCAAACAAGATAATAAGGTAAGGTCCCATTCCTCAGTTTTGGTGGTTCAGATACTGTGATTCATAATGTATAAGCCAACCTTGAAGACTCAAAGTGCCTTGCCAAAAAAGCAGTTCTAGTTATACACTAAATGTAACACATGAACTGCCAGAACAAAACAAAACAAAGAACTGTGGATGCTGAAATCAAAATCAAAACAGAAATCGCTGGGAGAACTTAACAGGTCTGGCAGCATCTGTGGAGTCTAGATTAGAGTGGTGCTGGAAAAGCACAGCAGTTCAGGCAGCATCTGAGGAGCAGTAAAATCGACGTTTCGGGCAAAAGCCCTTCATCCTGATGAAGGGCTTTTGCCCGAAACATCGATTTTCCTGCTCCTCGGATGCTGCCTGAACTGCTGTGCTTTTCCAGCGCCACTCTAATCTAGACTCTGGTTTCCAGCATCTGCAGTCCTTGCTTTTACCTAGCATCTGTGGGGACAAAGCAGAGTTAACGTTTCAGGCCCAGTGACCTTTCTTCAGATCCGAGCTACCCAACTGGTAAACTATCAGCGTGGGTGCAAATAGTGTGCGGAGAATAGAAAACATGACTGCAACTAAAACATGGCAAATATGTTTTATTGAATGAGTTGACTCGTCGGAATGAAGGCATTAATTTCTGCCCAGCGTCACCATCCTATTATTTCTGATGAAAGAGTTAAAGATGCAAATCAGGCTAAAACTCAAACAGAACAGGTTCGGCACTGTTTTGGAGTCAGCGATGCTCATTGGATCTTGCATTTGATGGCTGGGTTCCATCCAACTCTATTTTAGTTAGCCCCATTCCCATCTCCCTACTTCTCCCTCACATTTGAAGTTTTGCATTGCCCTTAAAGGGGTTTTAGTGTAAATTATTCAACTGGAAATACAGGTGATTTACTGCTAGTGGATAATGGATAGAAAAAAACTTGAGTGATTTGTCGATGGAATAAAATTGGTTCAGCTTTGTGTAAGAATACTTCTGGATATTAAAAAAAAGGCTGAACTCTAGAGTTCTTGGATGCAATAGTAGTTTCCCTATCTCTGGGCCTGGATGGTAAAAAAAAACACTATGGGTTATTTGGTGATGAGAAAAACCATTTAGTTGTGTGGAAGAGCACTTCTGGGTAAAAAGAGTAAAACAGAAGGGCAGAATTCTATTGCCTTTAATAGGCTTTGCATGTAAATTAACCAATTGATTATTGCAGGCACTTCACTGGTGATGGTTAATGGATGAAAATTGGCCCAAGTGATGGGAAAAGCCATTTGTTTGAGTGTGAAAGCACTTCCAGATTTTTTTAAAAAGAGCCATACTCTAACGGGATCCTTGTGGCACTGTATTAGTTTCCCTACCTCTGGACTGAGAGGCCTCATTCCTTCCTGCTCCAGAGATAAACCATAACATCACTTAGTGAGTTTCGAGAAGATTTGTAGCTGGGGTTGCGGTTTTGGATGTAGGTTTGCTTGCTGAGCTTGAAGGTTCATTTCCAGAAGTTTTGTCACCCTCTTAGGTAACATCTTCAGTGGGCCTCAGGTGAAGCACTGCTGAAAATTCCTGCTTTCTATTTATATGCTTGGGTTTCTTTGGGTTGGTGATGTCATTTCCTGTGGTGAGGTCACTTCCACTTCCTTTTTTCAGGGGGTGTCTATCAACAAATACATTGAATTAGACCGCATCTACCACCCCCTGAAAAAGAGAACAGGAAGTGACTTCACCACAGAAAATTACATCACCAACCCAAAGAAACCCAAGCATATAAATAGAAAGCAGGAATTTTCAGCAGAGCTTCACCTGAGGCCCACTGAAAATGTTACCTAAGAGGGTAACAAAACTTCTGGAAATGAACCTTCAAGGTCAACAAGCAAACCTACATCTATAACATCTCTCTCAACAGGTTGATTAGAAAATGTGTAAAAATGACTCTGCACTGTTAAAAAAAGGTTGAGTTCTTATATACCTTGGTGTCATACATTTGACTATTAATCTTCAATCAAAATAAGATAAAACTTGAATTATCCATTGTTTTGCACTTTGTTAAACCTCTGTAAAGTATGCAAAGGCTCTTCCATTTTTAATGCTTCTATGTAGGAGTGTGTCTGTATGAGTGAGAACATATATTCTAAATATCTAAAACAAGAATTAACTTTGGAAGTATAACTGTTGTATGTTTGAAATATTATGATTGATGTACTTTAAAATATTTATATTGGATGAATTATAATTTTATGAACAGATTTGCAATAAAAGAAGGACTGCAAACCTCCATCATGGGTGATTTGCTGATGGAGAAGATTGTTCCATCGTGTGTGAAAGCACTCGTGGATATAAAAAAAGAAGCTAAATTCTTGGTGGTCCATCAGCAATGTCCCTACTTCCATGTCAGGTAAGCCAGGACTCAAGTCTTACTTGCTCCACAGGTCTTTAATAACCTCCCCGAACAAGTTGAGGAGAAAGCATTAGAGGCTGAGTTCTTTGAGAGAGGTGGGCCCTACAGGGGCTGGACTGTATTAGTTCTGCCTCTGTCTCAGTTTAGTTCCTTTCCTCCACTGTTGGTATTGTTGCACTGCTCCTGGTAGGTTGTGCATGTAATTCATTAAATGAAATTGAAACATGGATGATTTGGCAGTAGTTTTTTAAGAAAAATGGTGTGAGCACTTTTAACAGGTCCAGGCAAAGCCTGTGGAGATGGTCTTAGTTCCCGACTGCCTATCTCTCTTCTGTAGCTTTTTTCCTACCCAGGTGTCCTGAGAAAGCGAGCAAGCCGTGTCCACAAACACCCTTAAAACTTTCAAAGAGAAGTGCCCCAGGGGAGATCAGAGCACATTATTTCCCTTACCAACTCGATTTTAATTTAATTCCCTTCTTCTCTTCCTAACTCCCACTATTTTGTCATGTAAATGATTCATTTAGTGAATTGATGGAGTTTAACTAGCGGAAGGGTTTAGTTTCTAAAGTGTTTGTAGTTTGCTAATTCGGTGCTTTGTTAATTGGGTGGCAGATTTATTTATTGAAAAATAAAGTTGTGAGTTCCCTCAGCTATCCTTTTGATTTAACTCCCAAGTTATAGACTCAGAGTGTCGTACAGCATGGAACTTGAACCTTCTGTCTAACTCATCCATGCTGACTGAGTTTCCCAAGCTAAACTAGTCTCACTTTCCTGCATTTAGCCTACATCCCTCCAAACCTTTCCTATTCATATATCCGTCTAGATGTCTTTTAAATTATGTAACTATACCTGTATCTACCACTTCCTCTCGTAATTCATTCCACATATGAACCACCTTGTGTGTGAAAATGTTGCCTCTCAGGTATCTTCTAAATCTTTCTCCTCTCCCCATAAACTATGCCCTTAGTTTTGAACTCCCCTACCCAAGAGAAAAGAGCTTTGCTATATTCACTTTACCTATGCCCCTCATAATTTTGGAATTCGTTATGGAAAAACTCACCCTTAAACTACTCAAAGCCTGTCCACCATTTATGAGGCACAAGTCAAGAGTGTGATCGAACATTTTTATCCCTTTTTTGCTTGTTTTTGACTCACAGTCCCAAGCTATGTGCTTTGCTTGTTATTTGTATTTGTAATGTAGTGATTTCCTTCTTTTTAAAGAGAGTGACATTCTTTATAGCATCATAGAATCTCTACAGTCCAGAAAGGGCCCATTTGGGCTACAGAGTCTGTATCACCCCTCCAGAGATTGTCCCACCCAGACCCACCCACTTTATCCTATTGCTGTAACCCTGCATTTTTCATGGTCAATCCACCTGGACTGCACATCTTTGGACTGTGGGAGGAAACCGGAGCACCCGGAGGAAACCCACACAGATATCCTTGGTGGGAGGTTTGCTAGTGCTCTTGGGGGGGGGTTTAAACTAACTCTGCAGGGCATGGGAACCCAGACTGTAGCTTTAGGGTGCAGGACCTGGAGTGTAGGGAGATTAGGAACATTGTATCAATTTCAAAGGAGGGTGCCTGTAAACAGGAAAGTGGCTTGAAGTGTGTATACTTCAATGCAAGAAGTATACGAAATAAGGTAGGTGAACTTGCAGCGTGGGTTGGTACCTGGGACTTCGATGTTGTGGCTATTACGGAGACATGGGTAGAACAGGGACAGGATTGGATGTTGCAGGTTCCAGGGTTTAAATGTTTTAGTAGGGTCAGAGGTGGGGGTAAAAGAGGGGGAGGTGTGGCATTGCTTCTCAAAGATAGTATTACAGCGGTGGAAAGGACGATGGATGAAGACTCGCCATCTGAGGTAGTTTGGGCTGAGGTTAGGAATAGGAAAGGTGAGCTCACCCTGTTAGGAGTTTTTAACAGGCCTCCTAATAGTCCTAGAAACGTAGAAGAAAGGATTGCGAGGATGATTCAAGAGAAGAGTGAAAGTAATTGGGTGGTTGTTATGGGGGACTTTAACTTTCCTGATATTGATTGGGAGAGCTATAGCTCAAGTTTGTTAGATGGGTCAGTGTTTATCCAATGTGTGCAGGAGGGTTTCCTGACACAATATGTAGATAGGCCAACAAGAGGTGAGGCCATACTGGATTTGGTTCTGGGTAACGAACCAGGCCAGGTGTTAGAATTAGAGGTAAGTGACCACAATTCGGTGACTTTTACTCTAGTGATGGAGACGGATAAGTGTGCACTACAGGGCAAGAGTTATAGCTGGGGGCAGGGAAATTATGATGCAGTGAGGCATGACTTAGGATGTGTGGCTTGGAAAAGTAAGCTTCAAGGCAAGGGCGTAATTGATATGTGGAGCTTGTTCAAGGAGCAACTATTGAGTGTCCTTGATAAGTATGTACCCGTCAGGCAGGGAGGAAAGGGTCGTGTGAGGGAGCCGTGGTTTAATAAGGAATTGGAATCCCTTGTTAAATGGAAGAGGGCGGCCTATGTAAAGATGAGGCGTGAAGGTTCAATTGGGGCGATTGAGAGTTATAAGGTAGCCAGGAAGGACCTGAAGAGAGAGCTAAGAGCAGCAAGGAGGGGACATGAAAGGTCCTTAGTTAGTAGGATTAGGGAAAACCCTAAGGCTTTCTATAGGTATGTCAGGAATAAAAGAATGACTAGGGTAGGAATAGGTCCAGTCAAGGATAGTAGTGGGAAGTTGCGTATGGAGGCTGAAGGGATTGGGGAGACACTGAATGAATACTTTTCGTCAGTATTCACTCAGGAACAGGACATTGTTGTCGATGTGAATACTGAGTCACAATTAAGTAGAATGGATGGCTTTGAGGAATGTAGAGAAGAGGTGTTGGAAATTCTGGAAAGGGTGAAAATAGATAAGTCCCCTGGGCCTGATGGCATTTATCCTAGGATTCTCTGGGAAGCAAGGGAGGAGATTGCAGAGCCATTGGCCTTGATTTTTATGTCCTCGTTGTCTACAGGAGTAGTGCCAGAAGACTGGAGGCTAGCAAATGTGGTTCCCTTGTTCAAGAAGGGGAGTAGGGATAAGCCTAGTAACTATAGGCCGGTGAATCTCACTTCTGTTGTGGGCAAAGTCTTAGAGAGAATTGTAAGGGATAGGATTTATGAACATCTGGATAGGAATAATGTGATCAAGGATAGTCAGCATGGTTTTGTGAAGAGCAGGTCGGGCCTCACAAACCTTATTGAATTCTTTGAGAAGGTGACTAAGGAAGTGGACGAGGGGAAAGCGGTAGATGTGGTGTATATGGATTTTAGTAAGGCGTTTGATATGGTTCCCCATGGTAGACTACTGCAAAAAATATGGAGGTATGGCATTGAGGGTGAGTTGGAGGTTTGGATTAGGAGTTGGCTGGATGGAAGAAGACAGAGGGTAGTAGTTGATGGCAAAGGTTCATCTTGGAGTGCCGTCACTAGCGGTGTTCCGCAAGGATCTGTTTTGGGACCATTGTTGTTTGTCATTTTTATAAATGACCTGGAGGAGAGGTTAGAAGGTTGGGTGAGCAGGTTTGCGGATGATACGAAAGTCGGAGGAGTTGTAGACAGTGAGGAAGGATGTGGCAGGTTACAGCGGGATATAGATAAGCTGCAGAACTGGGCAGAAAGGTGGCAAATGGAGTTCAATGTAGCTAAGTGTGAGGTGATTCACTTTGGTAAGAGTAACAAAAAGATGGGGTACTGGGCTAATGGTCGGATACTTGGTAGTGTGGTTGAGCAGAGGGATCTTGGTGTCCATGTACACAGATCTTTGAAAGTTGCCACCCAGGTAAATAGTGCGGTAAAGAAGGCATATGGCGTACTGGCTTTTATTGGTAGAGGAATTGAGTTCCGGAGTCCTGAGGTCATGTTGCAGTTGTATAAGACTCTGGTGCGGCCACATCTGGAGTATTGTGTGCAGTTTTTGTCGCCATACTATAGGAAGGATGTGGAGGCACTGGAACGGGTGCAGAGGAGGTTTACCAGGATGTTGCCTGGTATGGTAGGAAGATCGTATGAGGAAAGGCTGATGCACTTGGGGTTGTTTTCATTGGAGAAAAGAAGGTTTAGGGGTGACTTGATAGAGGTGTACAAGATGATTAGGGGTTGAGATAGGGTCGACAGTGAGAATCATTTTCCACGTATGGAGTCAGCTATTACAAGGGGGCATAGCTTTAAATTAAGGGGGGGTAGGTATAGGACAGATGTTAGGGGTAGGTTCTTTACTCAGCGAGTCGTGAGTTCATGGAATGCCCTGCCAGTAGCAGTGGTGGACTCTCCCTCATTATGGGCATTTAAGCGGGCATTGGATAGGCATATGGAGGATAGTAGGCTAGTGTAGGTTAGGTGGGCTTGGATCGGCGCAACATCGAGGGCCGAAGGGCCTGTACTGCGCTGTATTCTTCTATGTTCTATGTTCTAGATGCAGGGAGAATGTGCAAACTCCATACAGACAGTCACCCAAGGTTGGAATTGAACCCAGGTCCCTAGTGCTTGAGACACCACTGTGCCAGTACGCCACCCCATTATGATATTCTTGATGTTCCTGGTTTTGTTTGTAATTTTGTTTAGGTTACAAAACATTACACAGAGGAACCTCAATTATCCAGCATTTGATTATCCAAATATTGGATTATCCTGTAAGATCTGATGCTTGGCTAAACAATGTTATCCGGCAATCGATTATCTGGAATTCGATTAACCGAACAAAATACTCCCCACCCGAGCCCTTTGGATAATCGAGGTTCCTCTTGTAATGAGTCCTTCCACAGCAGTATATTGCTTCTGGACATAGCAAGGGAGCAATAGGTAAAGGTGAATCCTTCAATAAATAACACCAAATTAAAATCAACATGGTACTTATGCATTGCTGGGACTTTATTATGTACAATTTGTCCACAACAGTTGCTCAAATAACAATGGTTGCATTGCAAAGTCTTTTTAAGCACAGAGAATTTAGGAATGTCTCCGAGCATTATGATCAAGTTTGATATCAGTGTACCTCTCTTTAAATATGTGAGAGGCACGGGATCAAAGTCAATACTTGTTTGCACAGTTGAAGCTAATAACTGGATCACAATAAGGCGTAAGGAAGGGCAGTGACAGAATCAGAGTGCATGTGTTCACTGAGAAAACAGATTGGGATCAGCAATTGTAAGCCTGAGAAAGCAGTTCAGGGCTCAACAGTATCCCAGAACCAAAAGTGTCAAAGAATATCATTGATTAGAGAAGGCATAGTCAGCGTGAGAGCACAGAAGAACTAGGGCAGGCAAAACAATTGGAGGGTTAGAGTGAGCCAAGACAAGGCTGTGGGAAGGATAATCAAAAGAGGAAAAGAAGTGATAATTCCACTTTGAGCCCAAATGAAATCAGCAGAACTTCAAGCCTTCATTTCAATTTTAACAAGAACATTAATCATTGAAAATCATCAGCCTTGCCAACATGACAGACTATTAATCCATCTGAATTCCAAGCCATTAACATTGTTCATTTATAGCATCTGACGCCATCTGGAAACACTGACTACTGACAGCCTGGACACTCAGATGATACAATGCAAATTGAAACACTTAACGATGCAATGGACCTAAGGATTCTTTCAGATGTCACAGCCATTCCATTTCAGATTATTGTGGCATCCCACCATCTACAACACTAGCTTCTTCATCTGATGGTTTTAGGCTAATATCTACTCAGGGTTGCCTGTCACTTGAATCTACACACTGTAACTGGAATGGGTTGTGTCAGTTCTCAGCTTGCTCGTTTGGTGGACAAATAGCATGTGATTTGGAAATTAGAAGTGATTTGGCAAAAAAAAACAAATTACATCATTCTGGTTGTAGACATCATAAACAAAAGTGGGACAAAGCCAGCCAGTCACTATTTTGTCCTTAGACTGGGAATGGAAATGTTTTTGATTAGCAAGAATCCTGCCTGTTTGAATTTCTTGTGAATGACATAATAAACATAAAGAGCAGCTTGCCTTCATTGCTCAGGTAAAAACAATGACTGCAGATGCTGGAAACCAGATTCTGGATTAGTTGTGCTGGAAGAGCACAGCAGTTCAGGCAGCATCCGAGGAGCAGTAAAATCGACATTTCGGGCAAAAGCCCTTCATCAGGAATAAAGGCAGAAAGCCTGAAGCGTGGAGAGATAAGCTAGAGGAGGGTGGGGGTGGGGAGAAAGTAGCATAGAGTACAATAGACAATAGACAATAGGCAATAGACAATAGGTGCAGGAGTAGGCCATTCAGCCCTTCGAGCCTGCACCGCCATTCAATATGATCATGGTTGATCATTCCTAATCAGTATCCTGTTCCTGCCTTATCTCCATAACCCTTGATTCCACTATCTTTGAGAGCTCTATCCAACTCTTTTTTAAATGAATCCAGAGACTGGGCCTCCACTGCCCTCTGGGGCAGATCATTCCACACAGCTACCACTCTCTGGGTGAAGAAGTTTCTCCTCATCTCTGTCCTAAATGGTCCACCCCGTATTTTTAAGCTGTATCCTCTGGTTCGGCACTCACCCATCAGCAGAAACATGTTTCCTACTGCCAGAGTGTCCAATCCTTTCGTAATCTTATATGTCTCAATTAGATCCCCTCTCAGTCTTCTAAACTCAAGGGTATACAAGCCCAGTCGCTTCAGTCTTTCAGTGTAAGGTAATCCCGCCATTCCAGGAATTGACCTCGTGAACCTACGCTGCACTCCCTCAATAGCCAGAATGTCTTTCCTCAAATTTGGAGATCAGAACTGCACACAGTACTCCAGGTGTGGTCTCACCAGGGCCCTGTACAGCTGCAGAAACACCTGTTTGCTTCTATACTCAATTCCTCTTGTTATGAAGGCCAACATGCTATTAGCCTTCTTTACTACCTGCTGTACCTGTATGCTTGCCTTCATGGACTGGTGTATAAGAACAACCAGATCTCTCTGTACTGCCCCTTTACATAAATTGATTCCATTGAGGTAGTAATCTGCCTTCTTGTTCTTGCCACCAAAGTGGATAACCATACATTTATCCACATTAAACTGCATCTGCCATGCATCTGCCCACTCACCTAACTTGTCCAGGTTACCCTGTAATCTCCTAACATCCTCATCACATTTCACCCTGCCACCCAGCTTTGTATCATCAGCAAATTTGCTAATGTTATTGCTGATATCATCTTCTATATCATTAACAAATATTGTAAAAAGCTGCGGTCCCAGCACGGATCCCTGCGGTACCCCACTGGTCACTGCCTGCCATTCCGAAATGGAGCCATTTATCACTACCCTTTGTTTCCTATCAGCCAACCAATTTTCAATCCAATCTAGTACTTTGTCCCCAATACCATGCGCCCTAATTTTACTCACTAACCTCCTGTGTGGGACTTTATCAAAAGCTTTCTGAAAGTCCAGGTACACTACATCTACTGGATCTCCCTTGTCCATCTTCAGAGTTACATTCTCAAAAAATTCAAGATTAGTCAAGCAGGATTTCCCCTTCATAAATCCATGCTGACTCTGTCCTATCCTGGGTAAAAAACAATGACTGCAGATGCTGGAAACCAGATTCTGGATCAGTGGTGCTGGAAGAGCACAGCAGTTCAGGCAGCATCCGAGGACAGGCAAAATCCAAGGACAGGCAAAATCGATGTTTCGGGCAAAAGCCCTTCATCAGGAATAAAGGCAGAGAGCCTGACCTGGGAGTTGCAGTGGGAGAGAGACTCCCTGAGATTCTTGTAGAGAGAGGAGGAAAACTTCTTCAAGGCAGGCACCTGCAGTCATTGTTTTTACCTCGTTGATTTTAACCCTACTGTGAATCCTCTTGCAAGGATGCCTGCCTTGAAAAAGTTTTCCTCCTCTCTCTACAAGAATCTCAGGGAGTCTCTCTCCCACTGCAACTCCCAGGTCAGGCTCTCTGCCTTTATGGAGAAAGTGAGGTCTGCAGATCCTGAAGAAGGGCTAATGCCCGAAACGTCGATTCTCCTGTTCCCTAGATGCTGCCTGACCTGCTGCGCTTTTCCAGCAACACATTTCCATCTCTGCCTTTATTCCTGGTGAAGGGCTTTTGCCCGAAACGTCGATTTTGCCTGTCCTCGGATTTTGCCTGTCCTCGGATGCTGCCTGAACTGCTGTGCTCTTCCAGCACCACTGATCCAGAATCTGGTTTCCAGCATCTGCAGTCATTGTTTTTACCTCTGTCCTATCCTGTTACTACTATCCAGATGTGCCGTAATTTCATCCTTTATAATAGACTCCAGCATCTTTCCCACCACTGAGGTCAGACTAACTGGTCTATAATTTCCTGCTTTCTCTCTCCCACCTTTCTTAAAGTTAAAAATCACACAACACCAGGTTATAGTCCAACAGGTTTAATTGGAAGCACACTAGCTTTCGGAGCGACGCTCCTTCATCAGGTGATTGTGGAGGGCTCGATCGTAACACAGAATTTATAGCAAAAATTTGCAGTGTGATATAACTGAAATTATGCATTGAAGAATTCTTCAATGTATAATTTCAGTTACATCACACTGCAAATTTTTGCTATAAATTCTGTGTTACGATCGAGCCCTCCACAATCACCTGATGAAGGAGCGTCGCTCCGAAAGCTAGTGTGCTTCCAATTAAACCTGTTGGACTATAACCTGGTGTTGTGTGATTTTTAACTTTGTACACCCCAGTCCAACACCGGCATCTCCGAATCATGACCTTTCTTAAAAAGTGGTATAACATTAGCCACCCTCCAATCCTCAGGAACCGACCCCGAATCTATCGAACTCTGGAAAATAATCACCAACGCATCCACGATTTCCCGAGCCACCTCCTTCAGTACCCTGGGATGTAGACCATCAGGCCCCGGAGACTTATCAATCTTCAGACCTAACAGTCTCTCCAACACCAAATCCTGGCAAATATAAATTCCCTTAAGTTCAGGTCCTTCAGCCACTGTTACCTCTGCGAGATTGCTTGTGTCTTCCCCAGTGAACACAGATCTGAAGTACCCATTTAATTCTTCTGCCATTTAATTCCCCTGTTTCTGTCTTCAAGGGCCCAATTTTAGTCCTAACCATTTTTTTGCCATGCACATACTTAAATGCTTTTACTATCCTCCTTTATATTATTGGCCAGTTTACCTTCGTACCTCATTTTTCCTCTGCGTATTTCCTTCTTAGTAATCCTCTGTTGCTCTTTAAAAGTTTCCCAGTCCTCAGTTTTCCCACTTATCTTTGCTATGTTATACTTATTCTCTTTTAACTTTATATGTTTCTTTACTTCCCTCGTCAGCCACGGCCGCCCATGCCTCCTCCTGGGATCTTTCTTCCTTTTAGGAATGAACTGATCCTGCAACTTCTGCATTATACACAGAAATATCCGCCATTGTTCCTCCATGGTCATCCCTGCTAAGGTATTGCACCATTGAACTTTGGCCAGCTCCTCCCTCATAGCTCCATAGTTCCCTTTATTCAACAGAAGTACTGTCACTTCCGACTGTACCCTCTCCCTCTCATATTGCAGATTGAAGCTTAATGTATTATGGTCACTACTTCCCAATGGCTCCTTCACTTCAGGGTCTCTGACCAATTCTGGTTCGTTACACAATACCAGATCCAGAATTGCCTTCTCCCTGGTCGGCTCCAGCACCAGCTGCTCTAAGAATCCATCACTGAGGCACTCCACAAAGTCTCTTTCTTGAGGTCCAATACCATTCTGATTCTCCCAGTCTACCTGCATGTTAAAATCCCCCATAACAACTGTAGTAACATCTTTGCGACAGGCCAATTTCAGCTCCTGATTCAACTTACATCTGACATCCAGACTACTGTTTGGGGGCCTGTAGATGACTCCCAAGAGGGTCTTTTTACCCTTAGTATTTCGCAGCTCTATCCACACTGACTCTACATCCCCTGACTCTAGGTCCCCCCGCGCAAGGGACTGAATATCCTCCCTTACCAACAAGGCCACCCCACCCCCTCTGCCCGCCAGTCTGTCCTTACGATAGCACGTGGAGCCTTGAATATTCATTTCCCAGGCCCTGTCCACTTGAAGCCACGTCTCAGTTATCCCCACAATATCGTATCTGCCAATTTCCAAAAGAGCCTCAAGCTCATCCATCTTATGTCTAATGCTTCGTGCATTCATGTATAGTATTTTTAATTTGTTACTGCTCTCACCCCATCAACCCCTATTTCACTCAACCTTACAGCATGATCCCTTTCCGAGTTTTCTGCCTCATTGATACAGTTGTCTTTCTTGACTTCTTTTGTTCTAACTTTCCCCTCAATTTCCTTTTTAAACATCCAGTTTGTCCCCTGCCCCCCCCCCCCACCCCGCCCGCTACTTAGTTTAAATGTAGCGGTGTTGCAGTAGAAAACCTGCCTGCCAGAATGCTGGTCCCTAACCTATTAAGGTGCAAACCGTCTCTTTTGTAGAATTTATGCTTACCACACTGCCATGTGGCCCAACATTTCAATTCCCCTTCCCACTCTGCCGAGGACATGGAGGTCCTGGTCCTCCTTCACCGCCGCTCCCTCACCACCAGATGCCTGGAGGAAGAATGCCTCATCTTCGCCTCGGAACACTTCAACTCCAGGGCATCAAGGTGGACTTCAACAGTTTCCTCATTTCCCCTTTCCCCACCTCACCCTAGTTCCAAACTTCCAGCTCAGCACTGTCCCCATGACTTGTCCTACCTGCCTATCTTCTTTTCCACCTTTCCACTCCACCCTGTCCCTGACCTATCACCTTCATCCCCTCCCCCACTCACCTATTGTACTCTATGCTACTTTCTCCCCACCCCCACCCTCCTCTAGCTTATCTCTCCACGCTTCAGGCTCTCTGCCTTTATTCCTGATGAAGGGCTTTTGCCCGAAATGTCGATTTTACTGCTTCATTGCTCAGACCTTTGAGAATCAATGTTGGAACACCATGTTGAGGTTGTACAAGATATTGGTGAGGCTTCTGCTGGAGTACTGTGTGCAGTTCTGGTCACCCTGCTATAGGAAGGACATCATTAAAGTGGAGAGGGTTCAGAAAAGATTTATTACAATGTTGCTGGGACTGGAGGGTTTGAGTTAGTAAGATAGGTTGGGACTTTTTTCACTGGAGTGTAGGAAGTTGAGGGGTGATCTTATAGAGCTTTATGTAATCATGAGTAGTCTCGATAAGGTGAAAAGCAAAGGTCTTTTCTTTAGGATAGGGAAGTTCAAATTAGGGGGCATATTTTTAAGGTGAGAGGAGAAAGTTTTGAAAAGGACTGGGGGGGGACAACCTTTTTATACAGAGAATGGTTCATGTGTAGAATGAACTGCCGGAGAAAGTGGTCTATGCCGGTACAGGTATAATATTTAAAATACATTTGGATAGGTACATGAATAGGAAAGGTTTGGATGGATATGAGCCAACTGCAGGCAAGTGGGATGAGTTTAGTTTGGGAACATGGTCACCACGAATCAGTTAGACCGAAGGGTCTGTTTCCATTCTCTATGACTCTGTGAATCTAGAAATTGGTGAGGGTTCGGAAAAGATTTACCCGGAGGTTGCTGGGAATGGAGGTTTTGGTTATAAGTTGAGGTTGGATAGCTGGAACTTCTTTCAGTGGAGCATAGGAAGTTGTGGGCTGATATTACAGAGGTTTATAAAATCAAGAGGGCCATGGATAAGGTGAAGAGCAAAGGTCTTCAGAGGGAATGGAAGTTCAAAACCAGGGGACATATTTTTAAGGCGAGAGGAGAAAGATTTCCAAGGAGCCTGAGGGACAAGCCTTTCAAACAGAGGGTGGTCCATGTGTGGAATGAGCTGCCAGAGGAAGTGGTAGATGCAGGTACAGTTATGATTTAAAATATACTCAGATAAGTACATGAATAAGAAAGGTTTAGCGGAATATGGGTCAAATGCAGGCAAGTGGGACTAATTACGTTTGGGAAATGTGGTCGGCATGGATGTGTTGGACCGAAGGGTCTGCCGCTGTCCTGTATGACTCTATGATTGTATGAAATCTACTTCAATGATGTGACAAAACTGTTGGAAGTTTAAGTATTTTTATAAAATCTCCATTGCAGCCAAGTATGAGGGGACCAAATATCATCAGTGTGGCCTTGATGTTATTTTTACTTAAAGAAAATAATCCGATTGACCACAATATCTGATTAGCCAGTCCAAATCTCAATGCATTGAAAACATCGCTTAGTCAACTGTTTTTTTTTCTAAATATTAAAGGATGTGTCTCACCCACCTTCTGACATGGCAATATTGCTGGTGTTGAGACAATCTCCCTTAGTTTGATTTGGAATGGAAAAATCAATAAAGAATTAAATTAGTTCAACTTATCAACTTACTATTGCAATGTTATCTCCCAATGGAAAAATATCTTTATTTTAACGTCTTTAAGAGCTTGTATTTTTGTCATATCTTTTACAACTTTGGAATGTTCCAAAGCAATTTTCAGTGAATGGGAATGTAGAGGTTGGTTAGCGTGGTTGGCTGGATGGCTGGTTTGCAAAGCCCAATGACGCTAACAGGATGAGTTCAGTTCCTATACTGGCTGAGGTCAACAGAATGGGCTCTCTTTCTCAAGCTCCTCCTCTTGCCTGAAGTATGGTGACTCTCAGGTTAAACCTCCAATATTTGTCTTTCTTTCTAATGAGAGAACAGCCTCATAGTCTTATTGGATTGTAGCAATTTTACCTCTTACCTTACAGTTGATAATTACACAATGCCAGGTTATAGTTCTACAGGTTTATTTGGAAGTACTGTTGGACTTATAACCTGATGTTGTGTGAATTTTAACTTTGTCGACCCCAGTCAAACACCGGCACCTCAACATCGTGGCTTACAGTTGATGTTGCACTTTTGAATTATAGGTAGCGTTGTTGTGTAAGGAATGTAGGAACCAATCTGAGCACAACAAAGTTCTCCAAACAACAAGGTGAGAATGACCAAATCATCTGGCTTTCTGTGTTAATTAAGCAATATATGTACTTCCAGAGTGTACTAATGCCATTTTTATGGAATAATTACATATACATTAAAAACTAAAAACTGCAGGATATAAGTTTGTGAACGCCTGCAGTTTCTCAACCTAAATTGCAATTCATCATGTACGAGATTAGATATGTTAATTGATCATTGGGGTGTTGCAATTGAGATTTAGTTTTTTGATACTCAACATTCATATTGTGTAGAGTAATTTTTCTGAATGGGTTGATGTTGGAGATTGCATTAATCTCCACCCACTCTGATGAGATAATAAGATTGTGGGTGGGGGAGAAAGCAGAAAATCTTGGCTTCCTCAAGCTGACAGACCCTGGACTCTTCCTGGTCTTGCAGCACTCCTAATAGATCTTTTACCTGATTGATATCATACAATAAGCTGTATCTTGGTTCTTCGTAATACACGCAATTGTTTTCTTTTCCTCTTCACTGTAGATCAAGGGGTTCAGACAATGAGAGGGAATAGTGACACCAAACTATCCCTGTTAGTTGTTTAGCATCACAATGCATAGAACTTTTCACATGCTCCTATTTTGCAAGATTTCACACCCAAACTAATTTTATCCTTCATTCAGACAAAGGCAGAGGTAAACTTAAATGTTAACAAAAACAGAAATTGCAGGAGAAACTCAACAGGCTTTTGTGAAGAGAAAACAGAGTTAATGTTTTGAGTCCTAAAGTCCTGAAGGCACCTCACTGGACACAAAACGTTAGCTGTGCTTCCCCCCACAGATACAGTCAGACCTGCTGAGTTTCTCCAACAATTTCTCTTTTTGCTTATTTCAGATCCCCTGACCCCTTGCATCTTTGGTTTTGTTTTATCATAAATATAAGCACATTTAGGGGAACTTAAATTTGCTTTAATGAAAAAATCCGAAAGAACTGCAGGTATTGTAAATCAGAAACAAAAACACAAATTGCTGGACAAGCTCAGCAGCTTATGTGGAGAGAAATCAGAGTTAATGTTTCAGGTCCAGTGACCCTTTCTCAGAACTGCTGTAATTAGCTTAATATGAATTCAAACAAGATAATGTCCTGTTGTTGGAGAAAGTGAGGACTGCAGATGCTGGAGATCAGAGTCAAAAAATGTGGTGCTGGAAAAGCACAGCAGATCAGACAGCATCTGAGGAGCAGGAGAGCCGGCATTTCGGGCATAAGCCTTTCATCATACCGTCCTGTTGTTGATGATCCAGTTGGGTGATCTAGTGAGTTTCAAGCAAATAGTCTCTCTTATGTATTAAAATAACAGTCCTGGATGGTAGAAACACAGAGGGCATTGCATTTTCAGTGATCTTTCCTAACTTTGAAAAGGCTTACAGTTTAATACTAGATACTCTACTGAAATGAAATGTCTGAAGTGCCCAGATAAAAAGCTGTCAGGGTATGGGATCCAATTTTTCTAATTATGTATATATCTCTTGAAATAAGTGGAAAAGACCAGTTGGCTCATCAAGCCCATAACAACTCAACATACTTGAAGCATCATAATGGTCACATCCTACCCAGATTGAGTACAACTCCCCTGTACGGCTACAATCCCACAGCCATGTATCCGCTAGGAAGGGGAAGAATGAGCTACAGGGGGAAGCCTCAGGGTAAAAAAGAGCCAAAAATCTGAAGAAAGTTCCTTCCTAGTCTCCTCAGGCATACAGTGTAAGAGCTTAAGTCTGACTGTAATATGATAATGAGATAATACACATCATCACGGGAAGTGATCCAATGTCACATGATCATGCTCTCACTTGCAGCCTTGTGGCAAGGTAATGCCACAGTTAGGTACTCCTTAACTACAATCAATTTTCCTGATTTCACTGAAAGTGCTCTACTGAATGTGATTCATGGTGCCAGTCTCTCATGACTTTGGAGGGAATTTTCTCACATAATCTTCCACTTTCACGACATTAATTGTGCCATTGGCTTTTGGGTGTCTTTCTTGGGGAATCACAGAGCTGGAGAGTTGAAGATATGACAGCAGCTAGAACCTTCTGGCACTCACAGCTCTAGAGCAATATTTGATGCCCGTTACGCACTACTGCAGACACTGGAAGCCAGGACTGAGCCTTAACATAGAGTGGACAATGGTTATCACTGAGACAGCACTTTAAAGAAAGGAAAACACATTTCCTGCTTTGTGGTCGAGGCCTGGAAATCTCGGTGGATGGTGAAGAGAATTAGATTACATTACATTACGGTGTGGAAACAGGCCCTTCGGCCCAACAAGTCCACACCGACCCGCCGAAGCGAAACCCACCCATACTCCTACATTTACCCCTTACCTAACACTACGGGCAATTTAGTATGGCCAATTCACCTCACCCTGCACATCTTTGGACTGTGGGAGGAAACCGGAGCACCCGGAGGAAACCCACGCAGACACGGGGAGAACGTGCAAACTCCACACAGTCAGTCGCCTGAGGCAGGAATTGAACCCAGGTCTCACGCGCTGTGAGGCAGCAGTGCTAACCACTGTGCCACCGTGCCGCCCATTGCAGAACCTCTCCCTGTGCACTGCTATTGGGGCCACACCATCAGAGCAAGCCAGAATGCACCTGAATTGTCGGTTTTATGATCCAGGAGTAAAGGGACACATAGCAGTGCATGTCAAAGTGTCAGTGGTACACCAACACACCTTCTATCTGATGCTTCACACTCACATTCAATGTAACCCGACCACTGAGTACACCTCTCAGCAAATCTCACAGACTACAACACTCACTATTGTATTTTTTTAAAAATTCATTCACAGAATGAAGGTATCAGTAGCCAGGCCAGCATTTATTGCCCATCCCTAATCGCCTAGAGGGCAGTTAAGAGTCAACCACATTGCTGTGGGTCTGGAATCACATGTAGGCCAGACCAGGTAAGGATGACAGATTCCTTCCCTCAAGGACATTAGTAAACCAGATGGGGTTTTCCAACAATGGAATCAAAGCCATCATTAGACACTTGGTTCCAGATTTTACTGAGTTCAAACAACACTATCTCCCATGACAGGATTCAAACCCGTGTGTCTAGAACATTACCTGAGTCTCTATAATAGCAAAGCAAAAGTGAGGACTGCAGATGCTGGAAACAAGAGTTTAGATTAGAGTGGTGCGGGAAAAGCACAACAGGTCAGGCAGCATCTGAGGAGCAGGAAAATCGACGTTTCGAGCAAAAGCCCTTCATCAGGAATAGAGGCAGGAAGCTCCAGGGTGGAGAGATAAATGGAGGGGTGGTGGGGAGGGGGAGGGAGGTGCTGGGGAGAAGGTAGCAAAGAGTACAATAGGTGAGTGGGGGTGGGGATGGAGGTGATAGGTCGGGGGGGGGAGAATGGGAGAAGGTATCAAGGAGTACAATGGGTGAATGGGGGTGGGGATGGAGGTGATAGGTCAGAGGGGAGGGTGGAGCTGAGAGATGGGAAGGGAGATTGGCAGGTAGGACAGATCATTAGCAGTCTTGCAATAATATCACTGTGCCATTGCCTCCCCATATATACATCATATTCACTCAAGGTCGTTCTGCCCAATTCATCCTCGCCCAATCCTGTCCTCTTTGTTTCTTTGACATTCAGTAGATGCACCTCACCACCTGTCATTCTTGTGCATCAATGCCCATTCTATGTGTTTCCATTAAACTCAAACCCTCCCTTATTTCGCTCATTGTTTCCTTACCTCAACACACCTCATAAAAATGTCCTTTACTAGCAAACATTTATGGGGTGATTACAGACAGTGCGGGGGGTCACATTGACAATATATGCAGTAACATTAATCTTACTTACTGCATGTTGCTTTCTCTATGCAGTAAAACAAAAAAAATTGTCTTTGTTTGTACAATTCCCCAATTATTAAATGAAAGAAATGTCCCATCGACTCCCCTAGAATGGGAGTAATAAATGTTATGAATGTGTCTGAAAAGAGATTCGAGATTTCCTTCACAAATGTGTAGTTTGTGCACATGATTCACGGAAGAATTGGAATTGGAATTGTGTGAGCCATAATAGCTTATACCTCACCCTGCTCTTTCCCATCAAGGTAACAACATTACATCCACTCCTGCAAGCCCTGTATTCCTAATGTACAAGAATTTTCAACGCTCTTTAAATTGCCTTGTGCGATTGCAAATGATTGGAGTTGCTAAACTGAAGGGCTTTGCCAGCAGCAGTTCAGGGGTTAATCAGTTCACATCGCACCATCAGTCAGAAGGTCCTGTCTCATCAGTTACTGACGCTCCAGCTCAGCAGCCATATGTGCTGTGCAGATTTGTGTCAGCTTTCAGCTCGGATGTTGGATGGTTATCCACCCTACATATCACTCACCGTCAAAGTCCACTCCTTTGAAACTATCTACACATACACACATTCTTTCTCTCTCTCACACGTACATATACACACACAAACACGCAGGCACTCACACACAGACACACATACATAGACACACATAACGACAAACACAGAGAGACACACACATACACACAGAAACACACATGCGCACACAGATACACACGCAGAGACACACACACTCTCTCTCTCTCACATACATACACATGCACACAAACACACATGCACACACTTACACACACACTCACACACAGACACACATACTGACAAACACACAGAGACACACACAGAAGTGCATATATGCGCACAGATATACACACACACATACAGACACACACTCTCTCTCTCTCTCCCTCTCTTAACTTGGATATCTGATTGCAGGGCTACGTAAATTGCAAGGATGGAATGAAAAAAAGAAGCACAATCTCTGATCTGTGCCCTATTTATTCCCCAACCTTTATCCCAGTCTACAAAATCAGAGAATTTGCTCAATAACTCAGCATACCTGGCAACATCTGTCAAGAGAAAGCAGAGTTAATGTTTCTAGTTCGGTGACTGCTCACCAGAAGCTTTGTGTTCCGTTTTTCTCTACGCAAACGTCAGGGACCTGAGTTTCTCCAGCAATTTCTGTTTTTGTTTCGACATAAAACATAGAACAATGCAGCATAGGAACAGGCCGTTCGGCCCACCATGTCAGTGCCAACCATGATGCCATTCTAAACTAATCCTATCTGTCTGTACATCGTTCTTATCCCTCTAGTCCCTGCCTGTACATGTGTCCATCTAAATGCCTCTAAAATGTTGCTATTGTGCCTGCTTCTACCACCTTCTTGGCAGTGTGTTCCAGGCACCTACCACCTTCTCTGTCAAAAAATACCTTCCTTCCAAATTGCACATCTCCTTTAAACTTTCACCCTCACACCTTAAACCAATTTCCCCGAGTTTGACATTTCCACCCTGGGATGAGGACTCCAACTATCCATCCCATTCATGTCTTAGAGTTTTATATACCTCTATGTGGTCACCCCTCAGGCTCCGGTGCTTTTGCAAGTTTGTCCAACTTATAGCTAAGGCACTCCAATCCAGGCAGCATCCTGTTAAATGCAAAATGTTGCATTTTTTTGGCAAAACAAACCAGGGGAGTGTTGTGAACAGAGAGACCTCAGGGTTCAGGTATGTAGCTCTTTCAAAGTAATATCACAGATAGACAAGATGATGAATGCGTCATTTTTATAAATGACCTGGAGGAGGGGTTAGAAGGTTGGGTGAGCAAGTTTGCGGATGATACGAAAGTCGGAGGAGTTGTAGACAGTGAGGAAGGATGTGGCAGGTTACAGCGGGATATAGATAAGCTGCAGAACTGGGCAGAAAGGTGGCAAATGGAGTTCAATGTAGCTAAGTGTGAGGTGATTCACTTTGGTAAGAGTAATAAAAAGATGGGATACTGGGCTAACGGTCGGATACTTCGTAGTGTGGATGAGCAGAGGGATTTTGGTGTCCATGTACACAAATCTTTGAAAGTTGCCACCCAGGTAAATAGTGCGGTGAAGAAGGCATATGGCGTACTGGCTTTTATTGGTAGAGGAATTGAGTTCCGGAGTACTGAGGTCATGTTGCAGTTGTATAAGACTCTGGTGCGGCCACATCTGGAGTATTGTGTGCAGGTTGGTCGCCATACTATAGGAAGGATGTGGAGGCACTGGAACGGGTGCAGAGGAGGTTTACCAGGATGTTGCCTGGTATGGTAGAAAGATCGTATGAGGAAAGGCTGAGGCACTTGGGGTTGTTTTCATTGGAGAAAAAAAGGTTTAGGGGTGACTTGATAGAGGTGTATAAGATAATTAGGGGTTTAGATAGGGTCGACAGTAAGAATCTTTTTCCACGTATGGAGTCAGCTATTACAAGGGGGCATAGCTTTAAATTAATGGGGGGTAGGTATAGGACAGATGTTAGGGGTAGGTTCTTTACTCAGCGAGTCGTGAGTTCATGGAATGCCCTGCCAGTAGCATTGGTGGACTCTCCCTCATTATGGTCATTTAAGCGGGCATTGGATAGGCATATGGAGGATAGTGGGCTAGTGTAGGTTAGGTGGGCTTGGATCGGCGCAACATCGAGGGCCAAAGGGCCTGTACTGCGCTGTATTCTTCTATGTTCTATGTTCTATGAAGAAGGTATTCGGCATGCTTGCCTTCATTGGTCAGAGTACTGAGTACTGGAGTTGGGATGCCATGTTATAGCTGTACAGGATACTGGTAAGACGCATTTAGAGTATTGTGTACAATTCTGATTGTCCTGCTTTAGGAAGGATTTTATTAACCTGGAAAAAGTGCAAAAAAGAACTTACAAGGATGTTACTGAGACTGGAGGGTTTGAGTTACAAGGAAAAGTAGGATAGGCTAGGACTTTTTTCCCTGGGGTGTATGAGGCTGAGGGTTATTGAAGTTTGTATAATCATGGGGAGCATAGCCGAGATCTTTTCCCCATGGGCACAGGTATAAGGTAAGAGGCTAAAGCTTTAAAAGGGACCTGAGGTGCCTTTTTGCAAGTAGAGTGTGGTTTTTATATAGAACAAGCTGCCGGAGGGAGTGGTAGATGCTGGTACAATTCTAACATTTAAAAGGTATTTGGATAGTTACATGAATTCTGAAGGCTTTCCAGGAATATGGTCCAAACAGAGGCAAATAGGATTAGTTTAAATTAGGAAACCGGGTCAGCATGGATGAGTTGGGCTTAAGAGCTGTTTGTGTGCTGTATGACTCTATTTTATATCCTCTCCAAATCTCCACATCCTTTCTATATTGTTGCAATCAGGACCGTACACAATACTCCAAATGTGGAGGAAGTAAAGTTTTATACAGCTGCAAAAACAAGATTTGCTAACTTTTATACTCAATGCCCTGAGCAATGAAGGCAAGCATGCCATATGCCTTCTTTACCAACTTATCAACTCATGTTACTACTTTCAGAAGCTGTGGACTTGGATCTCACAATCTCTCTGTACATAAAGTGCTCCTAAGAGTCCTGCCGGTTACTGCATACATTCTTGTTACATTTGACCTCCCAAAATGCATCACCTCACACTTGCCTGGATTAAACCCAATCTGTCATTTCTTCATCCCACCTGTTAACTATTTCAGATCTCCAGCATCCCTGTAGTTCTTTGATTTTATATTCTTATGTTCTGATGCCCTGCATTTCTAACATATTTTGCTCTTATTTCAGATTTTGAGAATTTGTTTTTCTTTTTTTAGTGACTAATTCATTTGCCAGTTATTGCTGGATGGAGTCACGCATCCCTATGAAATCTAACCTCTGGTTTCCCTTCCTCATGTTAGATAGTGCCTGACATTCAGTGTCTAGTTTCCCAACCCTGTGGCTTAGATTAGGAAATCACTAAAACGGGAACAGTCCTGCTGTGACTGGCAATGAGGATGACTAATTGGACGCTGATGATAACATTTGCAAATGTGATTTTTTTTTACCTTTAAAATCAGATGTCTTTCAGCCGTCGTGTCTCAGTTCAAGTGGAGAGATGGTTCCTTGTCATGGTGTGAGCTATGTACTAACTCATGGCTCCATGGCCTACTAAGCTGTGGAATGAGAGCTGTATTTGAAGACCAGTCCTGAGAAGGTTCTAAATCTCATAGCAAACATTCCTCCAGTAACTGTGCAAGCAACCCAGCTCACACAAACAGCGCTGCCTAATTCCAGCCAAGTTGAAATCTAGAAGTTTTCTGCTTAGTTGCCAGGAATGAATGAGTAGTTTGCTTTTAAATGCCCAAAATGTTGACATTAAATGGTTCAGGGTAATGATACCCTGGTCAGAAGACAGGATTGGTATGCAAACCTAATTATAAATTAAGGCTCACACTCTCAGGTTGGTTAGCTCAATTGGCTAAGTGGCCAATGTTGGTGCAGACTGATGTCAATTAGGTTGGATCAATCCCCATACTAGCCCTGCAGTTCACTGAGACCTTCTCATGAAATTGCCCCTTGCTTGATGCAGAGTGGTGCTTCTCAAGCATTTGTCTCACCCTAGCAGAGTGAGGTCCCCATGGACACGAATGGATTTTGGTTAACCTTCTTACCGTCAAATTCTGCCTTACAATGCTCAGCTGTGCCAACACTGAGCAGAGATCAGACTTTTGGCAAAAGGGCTAAAGGGGAAAACTGGAGGGAGAGTTACCATATAGGTACAATAATGTCATTCCTACCTGGTGGCAGTATTGATGGAAGGTGGGCAATAGACAACTGGGGCTGCCTGGACACTGGGATATATAAAGTGAAATACGTGAAGAAGATAAATGATTGTCAAGCAAGTTCTTTGTGCCAACTGAACTTGGGTGCATAACTCTAGGTCTTGTGGATTGCAATGATTATAGGAAAAAATGTTATGGTCTCACAACACCAATCCCCAGCTGACACAAGCCTCCACCATCAGATTATCAAAAGGTTCTATTTGCAAAAAAATTAAATGCTTTTACTTTTCAGTGTAATTTTAGGTTTTGTCCTTGTAAAAGTATTGGTTTCATAGTTTAACTTTGACAAACCCTGTACAAGCTCTCTGTGCCCTGAATTCTTTCCCTGTCGAAGCTGTTTCTATTTAGTAATCTCTGGTGATTTGACCTGCAAACCTTTGCATGAATGTATCACACAGCATGTCCCAAGTCTTAGCTGGAAAATGAACCATACAAGTACATTTAGCAAAACAGATAGGTTACATAGCAGCTGTCCTAGGTTAGTGTTCTATTTTCAATTGAAATTAGTTTTATGAATTTAATTTTTTCATATCCAATCTGATCTATTGTTTGATCTATTTAATGCATCCCAATGCAAACTGAAGAGTTGGAACCTGAGCCTAATTTTTTTTTTCATTTTTTGTTCAGCCAGCAAAATTACACAGAAAGTGTTTGGCTTGCTTTGTTGGGATATTATCACGGTTGAGGCTTGAAGAAGGAAGAACTGTATCTCTCTAGTTCCACGACATAACTGGTCACAATGTAAATTGATTTGATTTGATTTATTATTGTCATATGTACCAAGATTCAGTGAAAAATATTGTTTTGTATGCTAGCCAGACAAATCATACCTTACATAAGTACAGCAGGATAATAGAACAGAATGCAGAATACAGTGTTACTGATGTAGAGAATGTGCAGAGAAAGATCAACTTCAATATATGAGGTCCATTCATACGTTTGATAACAGCCAGGAAGAAACTGTTCTAAAGTCTGATGGTACGTGTTTTCAAATGCTTTCCCCAGTCACCAATTTGGCCAATATATAATATCAATATTTAATTTAAAATAAAAAGGTCCATCAATGAGATTTCCTTAATAATGAACAAAAGTAGCAATTTATTGTGAACAGAAGAACATGCAGTCCTGCATAGAACATAGAACAGTACAGCACAGGAACAGGCCCTTCGGCCCACGATGTCATGCTGAACGTGAGGCCAAATTCAACTAATCCCTTCTACCTGCCCTTGGTCCTTATCCCTCCATTCCTTGCATATTCATGAGCTTATTTAAAAGTCTCTTAAACACCCCTATCGTATCTGCCTTCACCACCACCCCTGGCAGTGCATTCCACACACCCTAACACTCTCTGTGTAAAAAACTGCCCCTCGCGTCTTCTTTGAACTTTAACCCTCTTACCTGAAATGCCGCCTAGTTGTAAGCATTTCAACTCTGGGAAAAAGATTCTGACCGTCAACCCTATCTATGCATCTCATAATTTTATAAACTTCCATCAAGTTTACCCTCAACCTCCACCCTCTAGAGAAAACAACCCAATATTTTCTAACCTCCCCTTATAGTTCATACCATCTAATTCAGGCAGCATTGTGATAATCCTCTTCCGCACCCTCTCCAAATCTTCTGTATTCTTGCTGTAATGTGGCGACCAGAATTGAATGCAATACACTAAGTGTGTAGCCTTAGCAAAGTTTTATAAAATGCAACATGACATTCTGAGTCTTGTACTCAGTTTCCTTTCCAATAAAGGCCAGCATGCCATATGGTTTCTTCACCTGCTTATCTACTTGTGTGGCCACTTTCAGGGAGCTATGGACTTGAAACCCAAGATCCCTCTGTACATCAATGCTGTTCAAGGTCCTGCCATTAACTGCATACATTTCCTTCACATTTAATCCCCCAAAGAGTTGTGAAAATTGGAGGTGTAGTGGACAGCGAAGAGGGTTACCTCAGATTACAACAGGATCTGGACCAGATGGGCCAATGGGCTGAGAAGTGGCAGATGGAGTTTAATTCAGATAAATGCGAGGTGCTGCATTTTGGGAAAGCAAATCTTAGCAGGACTTATACACTTAATGGTAAGGTCCTAGGGAGCGTTGCTGAACAAAGAGACCTTGGAGTGCAGGTTCAGAGCTCCTTGAAAGTGGAGTCGCAGATAGATAGAATAGTGAAGAAGGCGTTTGGTATGCTTTCCTTTATTGGTCACAAATCTGAGTAACTTACTTTTTTCTGGAGTCCTACAGCATGGAGACAGGCCCTTCGGCCCAAACTGGTCCATGGCAACCAAAATGTCCATCCACGCTAACCCCATTTCCCTGCACTTGGCCCATATCTTTCTAAGCCTTTCCTATCCATGTAATTATCCAAATGGCTCTTACATATTGTTAATGTACCCGCCTCAATCACTTCCGCTGGCAGCTCATTCTGTATGCGTACCACCCTCTGTGTAAAAATGTTGCCTCTCAGGTTCCCTTTTATTACTTCCCTTCTAACCTTAAACTGATGTCCTCTAGTCCTTTATTCCCTAACCCTGGGAAAAAGACTGAGTGCATTCACTCTATCCATGCCTCGCATGATCTTTTATACCTCAATAAGGTCCCCCTTCTGTCTCCTGCGGTCCTCCTCTAGTCATCGCTAGAATCTTCAAACATAGTTTTTTTTAATGGACGGCACGGTGGCACAGTGGTTAGCACTGCTGCCTCACAGCGCCAGAGACCCGGGTTCAATTCTCGCCTCAGGCGACTGACTGTGTGGAGTTTGCACATTCTCCCCATGTCTGCGTGGGTTTCCTCTGGGTGCTCCAGTTTCCTCCCACAGTCCAAAAACAATGTGCAGATTAGGTGAATTGGCCATGCTAAATTGCCCATAGTGTTAGGTGCAGGGGTAAACATAGGGGAATGGGTCTGGGTGGGTTGCGCTTCGGTGGGTCGGTGTGGACTTGTTGGACCAAAGGGCCTGTTTCCACACTGTATGTAATCTAATCTAAAAGTCATAACAAACCATCATGATAAACTCCTGTAGCAGATTTTCAGGTGAACAGCTCTAGCAGGGCTTCAGTTGTCAAATTGGCCTGTCAAGAAAGACTCTCTCGGGAAGACAGAGGGTGAATTGGGTAGCTTCACTCTCTCAGCAGGCCATACTCCAACCAATGTCCAAACAAAACACAAAACACAGTCATAGCCTCAGACAATGTGAGAAAAAAAACTCAACTGGTGTTCTGAAGAAGAGCCATACTGGTCTCCAACTGTTAACTCTGTTCCTCACTCCACAAATCCTCCACAAACAGCATTTTTTGTATTGTTTCAGATTTCCGGCATCTGCAGTGGGTTACGTTTGGTGACTTCCCATTAATCCAACAACTCCACACACTTTGTAGTTTAGGGATAGGGTGATTTCTAAGAAGTGATTTTGAAAAATGATGTGTCCCATCAACCCTTTAATATGAATCCTCCAAACAAATGAATAGCGAAACATTTTCAAAACACTTTGTGTTAAACCATTTCCCTGCTTGAACTTCTTATCTATTTGAACTGCTGATTGTTCACGAAAAAAAACATTGTGTTTATCCTTGAACTCCCTACAGATGAATAATTTCACAACACAATGGGGAGGTTTTATTTATTTATTGTATATTAGCAACATCCTAGTTAAAGAGGGTTTCAAGTGATGAAAATATGGGACTATATTATAAGAGCATAAAAACTAGGAATAGGAGTAGGCCATTCAGCCCCTCGAGCCTGCTCTGCCATTTAATATGATCATGGATGATCTCACTGCATCCTCAACTCAACTTTCCTGCCCACTCTCTGTAACCCTTCAACTCATAACTAATTAAAAATCTGTCTATCTCCTCCTTAAATTTATTCAATGTCCCAGCATCCATTGCATTCTGGAGTAGTGAATTCCACAGACTTGTGACCCTTAGAGAGAAATAATTTCACCTCAACTGTTTTAATACTGCACTCCTTATCCTAAAACCATGACCTCTCGTTCTACATGGCTCCACATGAAGAAACATTCTCTCTACATCTACATTGTCAATCCCCTTTAACATCTTACATACTTCAGTTAGATCTGCTCTCATTTTCTAAACTGTGTAGAGTATTGGCCTAAACTGTTCAATCTCTCTTCAGAAGACAAACCGCTCATCTCTGGAATCAATCTATGACCCTCCTCTGACCTGCTTCCAATGCACCTACATTTCTCCTTCAGTAAAGGGAACAAAACTGTACACAATACGCTCGGAGTGCTCTCACCAAAGCCTTGTACAGTTTTTTTTATTCATTCACAGGCTGGGGGTGTCACTGGCTAGGCAGCAATTATTGCCCATCCCTAATTTACCCAGAGGGCAGTCGAGAGTCAACCACATTGCTGTGGGTCTGGAGTCACATGTAGGCCAAACCAGGTAAGGAAGGCAGTTTCCTTCCCTAGGGGACATTAGAGAAACAGGTGGGTTTTTCCATCAATTGACTCATGGTCATCATTAGACCCCTAATTCCAGATTTTTGTTTTTGTTGAACTCAGGTCTCCAGGACGTTATCTTGGTCTCTGGTCATAATACCTCTAGGCCATCGCCTCCTCAACGAGATGTAGCAACACTTCACAACCTTTACACCCTATCTCTTTAGAAATTAGTATCAAAATTCCATTTGCCTTCTTTATTACCCGCTGATGTGTTCCAAAAAAATTGCATTGGGAATGGAACCCTCCCTCTGATTTTCTTCATTCAGTTTTCAATCATGTTATTAGGATTTATCAGAATGGATGAAACTGAGCTTGGGAAAAGCCGGTCTTAGCCTCCTGAGGGTGGAGATTCTCCCTGTCCCTAACATGGCCATCATCCCACAAGGAAGGTCGAAGGAATTAGGGTCTAAATACGTGAGTCATTAGATCACAGCTCTTGACCCAAGGTGCGGGCTGGAGGTCAGACGTACTTCAATTCTGGGGACTACCAATCTGTGCATTTTCATAGGCATCAGCATTATATAATGTGGCCAGAGCTGATATTCACCATGATTAACACTGTCCATCATCCCATCTGCTGGAATAAAATTTCAAGAAATCATCAGGGGTACCTCCTTTCCCTCCGAGAACCTTCTACTTACAAGAAATTTGTATTTGCTCAGGGTCAACTAAAAAATACGGGACAAAAAAAATCAATTTCAAGAAACAAAACAGATTGAAGCCACACTTCGTTTTGAAAGGGAATGGAAGTAACAGGGAAATGATTCCAATGTTGGTCTCAAACACTGACTTCACTTTCTTCACAAATCAATGGAGAAATGATGCATTAATAAGACAGTCATTTATCATTAGTCTATTCTGATTGAAGTAAAGGCAACCAATTGTACTGCTCTCAACCAATTAGAGCTTATTTACAATACTCCCACCACATCCTCCCCAAGTACCATATTAGTCACATCTTTTTTTGAATGGCTTTATTGCACTGTTCATCTCACTTGTAAAATTAGAATTGGTTTTATTGTCACATGTACTCACATGAGTACACTGAAAGATTCATGAGTTGCCACTTTCCTCACCATCTAAGGTACCAAGGTACCTAGATGCAGATACTTACGCACAAATTCTGAGGGAAAAAAATCCAGAAAAATAATGAAATAAAAAGTCCAGCAAATAAATTAGAAAGGTGGAGAAATAAGAGTTCAGAACAACAGCCCTTTCAACCCAGCTCTGGGCTTTAACTTGAGACTGAGAGTGCCCGGAGATCGAGTCTGCGCTGAAGCCGGGAGTCCAGGTCCATGCTGAGGTCAGGAGACCAGGTCCATGCTGAGGCTGGGAGTTTGAGTCCACACTAAGGCCAGGAGTTCCAGTCCACACTGAGGCTGGGAGCTCAAGTCCATGCTGATGTTAGCAGTCCAGGTTCATACTGAGGCCGAGTGTTCGAGTCCATGCTGATGTCAGCAGTCCTGGTCCATGTTGAGGATGGGTGTTCAAATCCATGCTGAGGCTGGGAGACCAACACCACACTGAGGCCTGGAGATCGGGTCCATGCTGAGGCCGGAGGTTCGGGTCCATTCTGAGGGTGGGAGTTTGGGGAAATGCTGAAATGTGGAGTCCATGTCCACACTGAGGCCCGGAGTCTGAGTCCAAGTTGAGGCCAGGGGTCCGCACTGGCTTTCACCCTGGACATCACTGAATCTGCCCGATAGGTAAAAAGAAAAAAAGAAATGTAATAAGAGAGAGAAAAATAGAAACAGTCAGAGTATATGAGCTCCGGCTCAAGAGTCTTACCCCGCCATCTTGCAAACAAAAAAAACCTAGAATGAGGTGGAGCCTTCTGATCTGAATTATATTCTCATATTACTACATGATTCAATGTTGGTGAAAAGCTGAGGTGTAATGTACAAAGATATTTCTCTATCTGAAGGACGAAGAACCAATAAGACATCCACTAAGCAGTTCACTTGTGCCATGATATTTATAAATGTTCGCTTTGCAATAGATGAAATGCTCTCCTCTTTTACAATTCCCTTTAAAACATATCTCTTTAGTCAACCTTTTGATCATTGCCTTTGATACCTCATTCTATGGTTCAATTTAGTGATATTGTTCATTAAGCACCTTGGAAGACTTATTTGCATTAAATATGCTAAATAATTCTTGTGTTCAATGCTAAGATGAAGGAATTAAGATTGATCTTGAGTGTGATCCAGCACTTTAATTCATCTCTGACCCATTCTGAAATTCAATGTGAATCTGAAACTCTGTTGCTTTGGGAAAATTGTCCTTCCCTTGATGTAATAGCAGCATGTGAACAAGGAGCAAGAGAAGGCTGTTCAGCCCTTAAGCCTAGCATTTTTGTACTGAACAGCTTGAGAAAAGTCTTCTGAAAATTTGTAAATATGATTTATAAATTTGAATATATTTGTAAATATAAATTGGGGCAGCATAGTGGCACAATGATTAATACTGCTACCACACAGTGCCATAGACCTAGGTTTAATTGCACTCTCAGGTGACTGTCTATGTGGAGTTTGCACATTCTCCCTGTGTCTACATGGAATTCGTCTAGACGCTGTGGTTTCCTCTCACAGTCCAAAGATGTGTACGTTTAAGTGGCTAGGCCATGCTAAATTGCCCATAGTATCCAGGGATGTGTAGGCTAAGTGGGTTAGCCATGGGAAAACGTGAGAGCAAGGGTGTGTGTCTGTTGATAAACATTTCCAGGAAATGTTATGCTTGATATTATAATTTTAAGGGGCTATCTATTTTAAATAACCACCATTGCTTCAGCTCACTGAATTGCATAGTTGTAAGCCAGATCTGAGGAACATTGTTTATCATTCACATCATCCCTATTTTAAAAACATGTTCAAGACTCTCAGTATTAGCAGTTGACAGGACAAATGATGAGTATTAGATTAACATTTGTATGAAGTAGGAATGTTCAAAAGAGAATGGAATTTTTTACTTGGAAAAGTGATATACTGATATGCAGTAGGACCTGAAATCAAAAGATTGTTACTTGTTTAATTTGTGCTTGTCACTTCTAAATGAATGGCATTACAAAAAAGCATCTTTGGGAAGGTACCTTTTTATCCTGAGATGTACCAAACTGAAAAATCTTTATCAACCTGTATTTTGTCCTTTTAACACTCAGCTGTTCTTCCCAGAAACTAACTTCAGCTACCAAACTACATTACATTGAATTTATTTTATTCGAAATGAATAATCAGTGTTTAAAATAAAGCAGCAAGATTAAACAAACAGCAACATTTTGTCAAAAACAGGAAAAATAAATCAAAAGTAACTAAAACAAAAATTGCTGGAAAAGCTCAGCAGGTCTGGCAACATCAGTGGAGAGAAAACAGAGTTAATGTTTCCAGTCCAGTGACCCTTCCTCAGAAGGAAAATCTAAAGTGATCTGTTAGTAGTCACAAAAGCTACCATGATCTGATGTGTAAGAACTAACAATACTTAAACGTTTTACTTGTGTTTCATTTCAAATGTAAACGAGTTATAACAAACCATTACTCATATCTCGCTAATTACAACAAATATTTTCTGTAATCTTTGCATTTCACTATATATCTTAATTCCTTTATAAACATGATAATGAAGTTGCAAACTTGAGCTCATCCCACTGTACATACCTTAACCTGGGTTGGATATTATTGTCCCATCGAGGTGTAAAATAGGATCCAGATCACCAGCTTCCCGCTCATCCTTATGACTGCAAGAAATTACAGAAGGTTGTGTGCACAGACCAGACCATCACAGAAGCCAACCTCCCATCCGTGGACTCCATTTACATTTCTCAATGCTGGGGAAAGGCTGCCAACATCATCAAAGAGCCATCCCAACCAGGTTATGCGCTCTTCCTCCCCCATGCCCCTCCCACCTAAAGTCTCATTTCCTTATCACTATTGTGCTCATTGACCTACATTGACTCCCAATCCTTCATCTGTGATTTGAAATCTTTGCTTGACTTTATCTTCTCCCAACCCCTCCCAATCCATGCTCCAATCCCTGCAATCTCCTCCAAACTTTCACCCTTCCAAAATATCTCCAATTCTCCTCCAATCTGCCTCTTGATCATCCCTGATGTACATTGCTCCACCATTGCTGTCAACTCCCTGAGCACTGTAATTCCCCTCAGAAATCTTTCCATCCTCTTATTTCCTCTTTTAAGATTACTTGTAACCCATATTTTGACTGAGTAATTGTTTGTCTAATATTTCCATTGTTTAATTGTACAAATTTAAATCCAGACAAGGAGTGAATGTTTAAAGGACTTACGTAACTTCACAACATCTGAGTTTCAGATATTCTTTCAGCCTCACCCTCAGTCACTCACTCTGTGCAATAGAGTCAGTGTAGTGTGTTTCATCAATCAGTTATGTGTATGTAATGGACAGTAATATCAGCACCAGAACCCAAACTATATATATGTTGGGTGATTTTATAGCAATGTAAATAGTTTTGTTCATTAATTCTAAGATATCTGCCTCAAAAAGAGTCCAATCTTTGGGATATATGCTACATGAGCTACCATATAGGCCATGGTACACTTGGCAGTGATATTTGGCTCAACAAAACACTTCACGGTGGTATGTCATGTTAATAATAGGTGTACACTAAAACTAACAGTTATTTTGTGGCACACGGTTATTACTAAAGGCTGAAATGTTGATGGAAGCGGAGTTCTCATCAACTACATGTTTTCAGAGTTGAAGTTACAATTACAACCAAGATAAAAGTGTTTCAAAACTACAATGAAACACGGCAACTACAAAAGAAGGGAAATTTGTGAATAATCATGCTCTCCTTTTAAAAAAATTAAGGCACATTAGTTCATAGATTAATTGACTCTTCTGTCCAAATAGTCCATGCTGAACATAATCCCAAACTAAATAGTCCCACCAGCCCGTTCCTGGCCCACATCATTCCAAATCTTTCCTATTCATGTGCTTAGCAAAATCTCTTTTAAATGTTATAATTGCACCCCCATCCACCACTTCCTCAGAAAGTTCACCCCACACACGAACTACCCTCTGGATAAAAAAACTACCATTCATATTTTTTTCGGATATGATTTGTTAAATAACAGATTGTAGGTGCTGGAAGATAGCTTCAATTGGCTAAAATGCTTCTGGAAAAGATATGAGTCAAAACACTGAGACAAAATGCTATGAAAAGGCTTCAACTGTGTCCAGGTAATGATCCATCATCTTGCTTCTGGGACATGACATGAAATAAAAAATAAGATGCACATGATCTTATCCTTCTTGTTTGGTGCAAATACCAACTTTAGGCTCAAGCCTGTTACTTCTAAAATAGGAACAAAGAGAGGATTTTGTTTTGAAAAAAACAGAATGAGCACAACATTGGAATAGAGATTTTTACATGGGCATCTTCCAAGAGTATAAAGAGTGCAATAAACATGGAAGGCAAACATTGAAACATGGATTGATATTTTATTGACATTCTGTCAGAACTTCAGTTATTTCAAGAAAGAATCAATTTTTATTTCACAAAAACAACCAAAGAAGTGCAGATGCTGGAAATCAAAAACAAAAATAGAAATTGCTTGAAGAAAGGTGACTGGATCAGAAGCATTATTTCTGGTTTCCCTCCACAGATGTTGTGTTTTTCCGCAGGAATTTCTGAATCATAGGATCCTATAGTACAGAAAGAGGCCATTCAGCCCATCAAATCTGCACTGGCCCTCTGAAGAGCATCCTACCAGACCCATGTCTTCACCCTATCCCCATAATCCCACATTTACCATGGCTTACCCACCTAAACTACATATCCCTGGACACTACACAGCAATTTAACAAAACGAAAGTGAGTACTGCAGATGCTGGAGATTAGAGTCAAGAGTGTGGTACTGAAAAAGCACAGCAGGTCAAGCAGCATCAGAGGAGCAGGAAAATCAACATTTTGGGCAAAAGCTCTTCATCAGGGATTCCTGATGAAGGGCTTTTGCCAGAAATGTCGATTTTCCTGCTTCTCAGATGCTGCCTGACCTGATGTGCTTTTCCAGCACCACACTCCTGACAACAATTTAACATGGCCAATCCAAGTAACCTGAGCATCTTTGGACTGTGGGGGAAACCAGAGCACCCAGCGGAAATTCATATAAACACAGGGAGAACACACAACCTCCACACAGACGTTTACCCAAGACAGGAATTGAAGTCGGGTCCCTCGCGCTGTGCGTCAGCAGTGCTAACCAATAAGCCACATTATTGCCCATTAATGCTTACTTCCTAGATTACCAAGTACAGTAGCGCCTTGACTTACGAACTTAATTTGTTCCGGGACCCGGTTCGTGAACCGAAAAGTTCGCGAACTGAATCAATTTTTCCCATTTGAATTAATGGAATTCCAGTTGATCCTTTTCGCCATGTCGTACTGCTTAGCCAGATCAGAAACGCGAGCACCATTCTCGTGTTTAGCTATTATTTCCTTCTTCGTTTCCACAGTAATATGTTTAGGCTTCTTAACACCACTATCACTACCACTTTCCACTTTCTTGGGAGCCATAATGAGGGCTAATTTAATGCAAAAAACAAAAAAATGCATAAGAATGCTTGGACGTAGCAACGAACGATGTTCACAGCGCGCGCGCGCCAAAGACGAGCTGAATGACATCACGCAGGGCTCGAGAGCTTTTGCGTTCAAAGCGCATATAGGAAAGCAGAACAATGAAACCACGTGGCCGCACACGGGCTTTTTGCGTTTGTATCTTCATTCGTACCTTGAATTTCGTACGTACGTTGAAGCACAATTTTACGTACAATCCTGTTCGTAAACCGATTTGTTTGTGAACGGGGTCATTTGTATGTCGAGGCGCTACTGTACTGACAAAGAAAGATGGCTTTGCTCTTAAAGGAGTAAGAAGAGCCAAATTGCGCAGTTTTTCTAATGATAAATTGCCAAAATATTCCAGTTTTTAGAAACTCAACTAACGTTTGTGTCAACTTCAGGATACATAGTGTGGCTTCCTGTCATACTGGCAGCAGCTAAGTGTAAACAGTCAATTCATAGGCAGGCATCAAAATAAAGGCATGGAATGTGATTTCACTAGTTAACCTGGCTGAAAAGCTTGCAAAACCACTCTTTGCCTTGTCACTGATTAAATCCTTCAGAGATGCACTTCAAGATAAACTCAAAGAATATACTGGTGATGTGTGCAATAAGAAAGACACATGTTTGAAGCAGTTGTGGCAGATCAGCAATATCTTCAGCTGCCTGACTCTAGAATAATAATTACAGCCATCAACACATTCAGTAGAACGTTCAAATCCTGTATGAGATGAGGCTTGACTTACACCCCAACTCCCTCCCCAGCCCCTAGGACAGTGTCCAGCATTTCATGATATGTGCAAGCTATGCTCTGCTAAAGGATATTAGGTTAAACTGTGTAATAAATCTCACTGCCAAGGGAAACAGAATGTGTAACACAATGCTTCAGAGCAGCATGTGAGGAAGTGTCAACCAAAGAACAATGTCAAGGATGCTTCCCAAGTTTCATCTGTGGCATGTAAGCATTTCAGTGAAGTCCAGGAGCTATGTGCATTATCACAGCTTACAGTCTCCAGTCATATAACACATCTGGCCACTTTGAAAAAGCATATGGATGCCATTTTAAAAACTAAAGTCGATTCAAGTGATGTATCCCAAACAGATTGACAGTGGTGTAAGTGCAAATATCATCCCTTTATGTACCTTATGGGAAATTTATTCATAAAACTTGGCACAATTTGATGTGGTCAGCACATGATAAGCTAACTGCTGAGAATAAGCCTGATATCCTTACGTTAACCTTCAACACATCTCGTAGGGATGGGCACCTGAAACCTTTGATACAGCAGTACCTTCCATTACTGGTCCAAAAGCATGCATGGATGTACATATTATTGTAATCCATGAGGTAAAACAAATCCTGTAGCTACAACACCAAAGATTCCAGGCAGCAACATTGAGTCTCTTCATTAATGAACCTTTCATTTCATTTCACAAGAGAATCTTTCCAACCCATGGTGTCAGATTCCCACTGATATTTTTCATGTCCAAAGGCATGTTTATTTTCTGGTGAATAATTACTTCACAAAGTTCCCTTTTGCATGACAAATCAAACATACCATTAGTGCAGCAGTTGCTGGCACAATGTCCACCATTTTAAGTATTTGATGCTCCTCAACACAGTGCGTCTAACAAAGGGCTGGACAAGTATCTATGTGTTGAAAAAGGCAGTTAAAAGCTTTTCAGAGACTAAATATGTAATTTAGCACAAACACCAATTTCCACCTTTCCCTTCTGGATTCTGTTCTCATCCAGAAGCCCACCCATCGTTCCTCTCTGCCAACACTGTGGAACAAAATTTTTCAACTCTAATTTATTAACTTATTGCAGTAATGTTTCATAAGAACCCAGTCATTGTTTTAAAAATAAATAGACCCACCATCAAATTTACCATTTCACATAAGTGAATACATTGCAAGCATTGCCCACTGGCATAGGGCAGCAACTGTTAAAAACAAAGAAAGGAACTGAATCAAACTATTCCTCTCTCCCCTCCCTGCACCCCATTGGGACTATCTACTCTTTCCAGTCTGGCAGTTAGACACACCTTTGTTCTGTCATTCCAATATTCCGATCACTTAATCTGAACTATCAACATCGTTTCTCCCCCAGCATTCCATCACTGTTGCACAAAAGCTGTCCCCTCTACACTTGACACCAGCTCTGATGAAGAGTCATCTAGACCTCGAAACGTTACCTTGCTCTTCCTCCATGGCCTGATCCATTGTGATCTCCAGCTTTTGTTGTTTTCGGTGCAGATTTCAGCACCTGCAGTAATTTTCTCATGAATCAAATTATTACTGGGGGAAATAATGTACCCAACCCCTGCAATATTCAACTATCTCTGAGAGCTTTTTATCAAAAAGCTGAGGTTTTTATCAATTAAATAATATTCAGCTCCTCTGTTCTTCCTGCCAAAGTGCTTAACCTCTCAATTTCTTGCATTATATTCTGACTGGCAAGTTTTTTTACCACTCACTTAACCTATCTACATCCATCTAAAGACTCATTGTATCATCCTCACTATTTATCCCAATGGTTAGCACTGCTGCCTCACAGCGCTAGGGATCTGGGTTCAATTCCCAACTTGGGCATTTGTCTGTGTGGAATTTGCACATTCTACCCGTGTCTGTGTGGGTTTCCTCCCACAATCAAAGGATGTGCAGATTAGGTGAACTGACCATGTTAAGTTGCCCATAGTGTTAGGTGCATTAGTCAGGGGTGGATATGGCAGAATGAGTCTGGGTCAGTTGCTCTTAGTAGGTTTGGTATGGACTTGTTGGGCCGAAGGGCCTGTTTCCAAACCGTAGGGAATCTAATCCAAATACTTCTGTGTCATCTACAATTGTGGAGATAGTACATTCAAGTCATTAATATTTATAATTATGGCACGCTACTAGTTACAGACTGTCATGCTGACAATGGCCTGCTTATCCTACATTTGTGTCTTTTATTAGTTAGCAATTCCTCTATCTCTGCTAATATAATAGCAATCTAAATTTGTTCAATATATCATTTTAATTACATGATACTGTGATCTTGTGCTATAAATTATTTCTCCTATGATCTTGTCTCACCTGATGAAGCTACCTGATGAAGAAGCAGCACTCTGAAAGCTATTATATCCAAATAATCCTGTTGGCCTATAACCTGGTATTGTGTGATTTTTAACTTTGTCCACCCCAGTCCAACACCAACACCTCCACAATATAATACTTGAATGAGGTCGTAGATCTCTTCATTGAGCCAATGTGTTTTTCTGCAGGTGTCTTGTCACCTCATTAGGTGACATCATCAATACACTTCCCATGAAGCATTGGTGGCCTGTCCCGCCTCGTACATATTTGTCTCTGTTTCCTGGTACTTTTGTTTCTGTATCTGAGTGATTTGTAATTAGGGTTCAGTTCAATACTTTTATTGATTTATAATACCTGAATATTATCTAAATGGACAAAATCTCAGAAAGCTACAGCACAGAGGGATTTGGGTATTTCCAAAAGTAATTCAAAATGAGCTAATGTATAAATTCAGGAGGTTCTAGGAAAGGAAGGTGAAACATAAGTCTTTATTTCAAAGTGAATGGAGTATAGCAATCTTCCTAAAACTATACAAAGCACTAGTTAGACCACACCTAGAATACTGTGACCAGCTTTAAGCCCCATTTCTAAGGAAAGATACACTGTCATTGACAAAAGTCCAAAGAATTTTCACTAGTTGACCCTGGATATGGAGGGATGACAACAGGTTGGATGGAACATTCTGAGGAAGGATCTCTCGACCCGAAATGTTAACTCTGATTTCTCTCCACCGATGCTGCTAGATCTGCTGAGCTTTTCCAGCAATTTCTGTTTTTGTTTCTGATTTACAGTTTTTCCGGATTTTAACTCAACAGGGTAGATATGGTAAGGCTGTTTCCCCTTGTGGGAGAGTCTAGGAACAGAGACATAATCTTAGAATAAGGGGTCGCCCTTATAAAATAGAGATGAGGAGGAATATCTTCTCTCAGAGAGTGGTGTATCCACGTAATTCTTTACCGTAGAGGATTGTAAAGGTTGAGTAACTAACTGTCCTCAAGGTTAAGATTTTTCATCAGTCAGGGAATCTAGGATTATGGGAGAAAGGTGGGAAAGTGGAGTTGAGGATTATCAGATCAACCATGATCTCATTAAATGGTGGAGCATTCTCAATGGGCTGAATGGCCTCCTGGTCAGGTGTTGCAGTTGGTTGAAGATCACAGCTGCATTTTTGGAGATATAAATTCATTAATGTCTGTGATGGGGATATTCCAACATTGACTGCACAGACTTGCTGTAATCAGGCAAATGACAGGAACGTTATCCTCAGGAAACAATATTTCATTGGTCTAACAGCAATGCCACTGTCTCTGGAAGAATGGCTAATATCTATGTTGTGGTATTTGTCAGTTCTCTGGAGACCATGTTGCTACTTGCTGTGCCATTATATTCAGGGTTCCTGTTGACACCACAGTAAGAAAATAAATGGGATAAGAGTCAGTCAAAGATTTCAGGACTTAGTAAGTCTTTTATCACTTTACAGATCTATTTGAGCTACTTATAATAAACATAAGTTTTGCAGTTTCCTTAACATTTATATTTTTCACAGTATTCTTTCCCAAGGTATCTATATATTGGGTAAGTTGTTGGAGGTGATTCGGATGGATGGGATTTTCAAGAGGCAAGTATTGATTAGGAATGTTCAGAAAGGTTTTGTGCAAGAGAAATCGTGTCTCACAAACATGATTAAGTTTTCTTAATGAAGTAACCAAAAAGATTGATGAGGGTAGATTTTATTTACTTGGACTTTGGTAAAGTCTTTGACAAGGTTCTGTATGTAGACTAAATACTAAGGTTAGATCACATGGAATTCAGGGTGAGCTTGCCAATTAGATACAAAATTGGATTTATGGTAGGATGCAAAGGAGGGTGGTGAAGGGTTGTTTTTTGGACCAGCGTTCCACAAGAATTAGTACTGGGTCCACTTTTGTTTGTCATTTGTATAAATGATCTGCATGAGAATATGGAATGTATGGTTAGTAAATTTGCAAATGATACCAAAATTGGTAGTTATAGTGGACAGTGAAGAAGGTTATCTAAGATTACAAAGAGATCTTGATCAATTGGGTCAATAGGCTGAGGAGTGGCAGATGGAGTTTAATGTGAGATATTGCATTTTGTAAATACAAACAAAGACAAAAACTTATACAATTAATGATTAGAGTGGTGCTGGAAACCAGCTTCCAGCTGAACTGCTGTGCTATTCCAGCACCACTCTAATCTAGAATCTGGTTTCCAGCATCTGCAGCCCTTGTTTTTACCTTATACAGTTAATGGTATTGGCAATATTGTAGAACAGAGAGACCTAGGGGTCTTTAAATTTGCATCGCAGTTAGATATGCGATTAAGAAGGCATTAGCATGCTTGCTTTCATTGCTCAGACATTTGAATATAGGAGTTGGACTGTCAAGTTGTGGTTATAAAGATGTTGGTGAGGCCTCTTCTGGAGTATTGTACAGTTCTAGTTGCCCTGCTCTAGGGAGGATACTATTAAACTGGAGAGGGTTCAGAAAAGGTTTACCAGGATGTTGCCGTAAATGGAAGGTTTGAAATATAAATATTGACTTCAAAGACTGGGACTTTTCCCACTGGAGTGTATGAGATTGAGGAGTGACCTTATTGAGGTTTATAAAATCATGTGAGGCACAGATAAGGTGAATGACAATGACTAGGGTGATGGAGTTGAAAACTATGGGTGCATGTTTTAAAGGTGAAAAGAGAAAGATTTTAAAAGGACATGAGGGGCAACCATTTTACACAGAGAATGGTTCATGTGTGGAATGAACTTCCAGATGAAGTGATGGATGCAGGTACAGGTAAAACATTTAAAATGCATTTGCATGAATTCATGAATAGAAAAGGTTTGGAGGGATATGGGCAAAGTGCGGGTAAGTGGGACTAGTTTGATTTGGGAACATGGTCGGCATGGTCACTTGTTTAGAACAATTATCTGTGCAATAAAATCTAAACACTTAAATGATTGATTTCAGTCACAATCACAACCAATGTGAGTGGTAAACAAGATATTTGGACTTACACCAGATGATGCGTAGTTATCCCTTAAAATTTAGATGTATTGGATGTTCTACTTTGCTCCAGAACAAAATCATGAGGGGCATTGATAGGTTAAATAGACAAGATCTATTCCCTGGGGTGGGGGAGTCCAATATTAGAGGCCATAGGTTCAGGGTGAGAGGGATAAAATAAGTGCGTGTCTGGAATGAGCTGTCAGAGGAAGTGGTGGAGGCTGGTACAATTACAGGATTTAAAGGGCATCTGGATAGGTATATCAATAGGAACGGTTGAGAGGAATATGGACCAAGTGCTAGCAAATGGGACTAGATTTATCTAGGATATCTAGTCGGCATGGACGAGTTGAACTGAAGGGTCTGTTTCCATGCTGTATATTACTATGACTCTATGACTATGACTCTATGACTGGTTGGACCGAAGGGTCTGTTTCCGTGCTGTATGACTCTGTGACTGTATCTCCATGTCTCTCAGCAATACCCAATCCCTAACTTTCACATATAATACAAACGCATATTTAAAGCAAAGGTGTTTTCAACTTTTATATCTAATTCATGCCTGTAGATGCAATTTGAACCCAATTGTGTCCACAAAGTCAATGACAGAATTCACGCTAATTTCCTTAACAGCTGCATGAGCTAGTGAGAATGTGTGCGGCAGTGAGTTTCAGAACTGACGCCAATCGCTATGTATGGAACATCGAAGCGACTGCATGGCACAGTTTAGAGACAATATTGGTCAATGGTACAGCTATTCAAATGACCTATTCTCTGTAAAGATCTCCATTGTAAAGTTTCGAATTTCCTCATAAATGGTAGAATTACGGTTATATTTTTTGAAAATCTATTCAGTCTCTTTTATTGAATGCAATAACTAGCATGAAATGTCTTTTAAACCGAAAGTGTAAGCCCCTTGGTTTTCAACATCTCTTACTGTTCTAACTGATCCACTTACTCTCAGTCAGGACCTTCAAATGTTAGCACTCTTCATACATGTCTTTTTTTCCTTCTTCATCTTGGGATTACCCAAGTACTTAATGACTGCTCTTGTCTTCTCTTCAAATCCTTCCAACACCAACGTGTCCAATACAATGGCCTCTGGACTCCTCAATTAAAAATAAAGGTTTCTACCCTATTTTATGCTTCACCCTTTGCTCCCTGCAGTGTAACTCTGTGTTGGTTATGGAAACATAAGTGGATTCTGTTTTTAATGTAATTTTATTTGTTTTATACTTAGACTGCTGAACAGATGGAATATTTGTTCAGCTGCAAAAGTAGAAGACGTGCATAAAAAGTGGAGATTGAAATATCTGGCGTGGCATTGAAAAAGCATGTTATCTTAGCTTAAATATCAATGCTTGGAAAAAAAAGGTTAAATCCCATTGTGCTGGAATTTTCTCCCCATTTCCGAAACTCACTAAATATCAATGGAAGAGCAAAGTTATACAAGGAGAAAATGTGGCTTGGACGGACACTAATTAAAAGAATCAAATCCAATTCAACTACATATGTCGAATCATATTAGTGGGTTTGGTGATTTTCTACTCAGTGGGCCAGTCAAGATTAAAGGATTTGTTAATGTGACTGACTTGAGCAGGTACTCAGAACTGACCGAGCATATTTGACAACAAATTAATTCATTTAACATTAACAGTCAAAGATTGATTTTTCATGGAACAAATTACTTGTCCTGTACATCACATACTCCCAGTAGGCCGTGGATAAAAGAAAAGAATTTTTCCTACTTAAGGAGGCATTGTTATCATGATGAAAGACTCAAATAATGATTGCATACGAGAGGGCCATAGGAACATAAGTCATGATACAGAAAAGGGTATTCTGCATGTAACGTGAACTTAATAGATTATTCATTGAATTTATATCGGTGTTCTGCACTGTGGGCGAACTTATGGTTTTAAAACTACCGCAGGAAGTAGAACTTTCTCATTAGCTCAGTAGGGAGATCATAGTATAGATTTGAACTCCAGAGACTGGAAATCATAGATTTGTCTCTGGACTCAGCAGAAGGGTCATCATTGTTGACAAAAATGTCTCTTTGATAGGAAACAGAATAACCTTCCTATTGTTGGAAACCCCCATTTGAAGGTACACACACATGTATATGGGGGCAAGTTGAGTACAGACTGGGTGCGTTTTGATTGTGATGGCCTCAATGATCCAGTTGAATATCTGGCAGAGCAAGATACGAGGGGGTTGCTAACACACATGAATTGACATACTGCTGAGAATCAGTGCATTCAGTGGAAACACTTAACCAGTCTGAAGCCCAAATGGATCTGCTGATGATTGTATTGGAAAAATGATAGAACACAGAAAGACAGTGTTCAATTTAACATAATATTGGCAAATATGAGGTCGAATATTTCAGTCAAAAAAATCAATAAAAAAGTATCATACTTTCAATGTTGGGAGAGCTTGGTTATGTGGAAGGATAAAGAGGTTTGGGAGCCTTCAGATTCATTAAAAAAAAGCTGTGCCTCAAGTGAGCAGTTCCTGAAAAGGAGATAAGAGAGTTGTTGAATAAAAGGAAAACACTGCAGCTGCTGGAAACATGAAACAAACACAGAGAATGCTGGAGAAATTCGGCAGCTCTGGCAGCATCTGTATGACTCTTAGAACAATATTGATCTTCTCCAGCATTCTCTGTTGGAAGAAAATAATTGATTCCATGGCAAGAAGTATTGGTGAATCTATGGAGCATCTTAGTAAGACCACAACTGGATGAAGTAATGTGTGCATTTTTGGAATAGAGGGGTTGGAAAGATGTCAAAGCGATGAGTAATTTTACCTGGTGAGGCCTGAAATGAGGAAATGCAATTTTTTTTTAATTTACAAGATCTGTTTCCTTAGGACATAGAAGATTCTGAAATGACTTGATATGAGTTTTGAGATTGATGATAGGATAGGATATAGAATCTGAAAATGTTTGCTCACACTGATTGTATCATCTAAAACAGTCATTCTCAACAGGGACGATATGGCCCTTTCGGGGCCCTGGCACATTTGAAGGGGGCCACAGACTGAAAACTGTGAGAAGGGGAGCTCCAAGGTTTTACAGGGACCATGGGAACTGAACAGATGAAAAACCCAAGCCTAACCTAATTTGCAGCCCGATATCATGAAACTTGCAGAATAGCACCAAGCTCAAGGATCACGTTAGGCCTGATAGATGTTTAATTTCTTCCAGTCTCTTTGTTAAGTTTTGTCCAGTATGTCAGAATGTTCAAGTTTTCTTGGTGTTCAGTAATAAATGATTTACTGTCTATCTGTTCGTGCTGTATGCCTGTTTGAAAGGGCGATCCTGGAACCTGAGAAGAGCTCCTCAGGCTGCTGTAGCCAAAAAACAGTTGAGAATCACTGATCTAAAACAAGGGAACATAGATACCTGATGAAATGAAAGACAGGATATCTGTAGATTTTTTGTGTGTATGTGTGAAGAACGCATTGCATAGTTATTGGCTGAACTGGTGACCATGGGTTTGAGTTCCCACAGCAGATCTTCTATTTGCCTGCCAGAACTGTCAGCAATCATTCAGCCAATACACTGGAGACTGAGTTACTCATTTAGTTATTTTCACATAAATCTAGAAAGACACAGTGAAAAGTGGACAAATGGTTGTTTGGGATGTCTCTCTCCAGATTCACACTGTAGGTCAAAAGAACATTCACAAACAGTACAGGGACACCTCAACGTTTCAGAACAAATTTCATAGAAAGAGTCATAGAATTTTACAGGATGGAAACAAACCTTTAGTCCAACATGCCGACTAGATATCCTAAGTAAATCTAGTCCCATTTGCATAGTCTTATCAATATACCCATCCATTTACCTTTCCACCATTTCCTCTAGCTGCTTGTTCCATACACGCATCTCCCTTGTGTGGAAAAGTTGTCCCTTAGCTCCCTTTTAAATCTTTCCCCTCTCACCTTAAACCTATGCTCTCTAGTTTTGGATTCCCCCACCCTGGGAAAAAAGACCTTGGCTATTCACCCTATCCATGTCCCTCATGATTTTGTAAACCTCTGCAAGGTAACCACTCGGCCTCCGAAGCTCCAGGGAAAGTTCTTTACAGGAAAAAGGGGATACGGAGACACGGTTGGGTGCATGGACTTGATATTGCCTTGAATGAAGGATCATCATCAATACGGTCTGGTTGAGTCAAACAGCATGGTTCCATGTTGCAACCTCTATGAAATACAACAGCGTCCTGTGTGGCAGAGGTGCCACTTCTTGACATATTGAACCTGCCCTGAATCTCCTCAATTAGTGTAGATCATTCCCTTAGTCTCAATTTCACACAAATTTCTATGGAGGAATCCATTCAAGTTCAAACTTAAATAGAAGCATCAGTTCCAAGATAATAATAAATTAAACCATTCATGGAACAAGCAGCACAGATACAGGTTGTTTGGCCCCTTCAGACGAAGCGTTTCTTTATGATCCATTCAAACCTGCTCACCTTCACAAATGTGCACAGCAAAGAGATCCTTTGTTTTACATGCATTCTAGTGTCTCTATAGCCTTTTTATAATATGGAAACCAGTATTGCTTGTAATTTGGATTTGTTCATGGGATGGGGGTGCCCCTGTCTTGGCCAGCAATTATTGCATATCCCTAACTGTCCCAGCGAAGGTGGTGGTGAGCTGCCTTTGTAAGTCTCTGCAGTCCTTAGGATGTAGGGATGCCAATGATGTTGTTAGGAAGGGAATGTCAGACAGCAGATTTCTCTTGAGCAAATCTCACATGATAACACTGTTGAAGACTCTTGTTATCACTATGCTAATGATCGGGAGCAGATAGTTAGGCCAGTAATTGGTCAGATTGGATTTCACCTGTGTACAGGACAGTTTTGAGTAGATGTCAGTTTTTTAGTGTACTGGAGCAACTTGACTAGAGGCCTGGCTAGTTTTGGAGAACATACCATCAGTATTATTGCTGAAGTGTTGTCACTGCCCATAATGTTTGCAGTAACCAGTGTTTTCAATTGGTACCATGGGAATGAATTAAATTAAGGACATCTAGAGGAGGCTGAGATAGATCATCCACTTGGCTTTACTGACTGAAGATTGTTGCAAATACTTTACCCTTGTCATTTGCACTGCTAGCTGGGCTTTTCATCATTGACAATGGGGATATTTGTGGAGCCTCTTCCTCCAGTGAGTGGTTTAGTTATCCACCACCATTCCCAACTGAGTGCAGGACTGCAGCATTTCAATCTTGTTCTTTGGCTGTGAGCTCACTGAGCTCAGAATATGACTTGTTGCTTCTACTGTTTGGCACACAAATTATGGTTTCACCGGACTGCTGCCTCATTTTCAGGTATTGCTCCAGCCATTTCCCTCCTGTAACCATCATTGAATCAAAATTCAGTGATCTTCCAGCTTGATGGCAATGATAGCGTGAAGAATAATCTGGACATCCATGAGGTAACAGGTTTTTATTGATTCTGGCACTGCTGATGGTCCACAGTGCCTCATGGGTGCTCAGTTGTGAGATATCAAATCAGTTCAAAGTCTAGGCCAGGAAGACAAGCTCTCAGGACTAGAGGGGTGAAGTTCCCAGCAGAACTGTCAGAGGCAAGGGGGTTGTCATTCTCTTTGGAGTGGGGTACCTCTCTGAAGGTCAAATAATGGCAAAAAGGAAAATGGAGGAAACTGGTTGGGAAACAATCAATATAACTGGTGGGGCTCATTCCAATCTCCGTTTAATGGAAGTGTGAAGAGAATGGGGCCATTAATTAATGTTTCCATTTCAATAATTGGCTTCCTGCAGCTGTTCCCTTTTCTGGGAATTTGCCTTGGCTGCAGGAAGGTACCATTCCAATGCCTTCCATACACAATCCTTCAGCCCTCACACCCTGCAGCCCATTTCCAGAGGGCTGGCAAAATTCTCGTATGTTCTTGCGACTCTAAAGTCAAAATTGCTAATAGAAATTGTGAACAAGTGTGACCATTGCACCATGCCTTGTGGAACCCATTTTTCACCTATCACTCTGGAAAGGCACTCTTTACACTGCTTTCAACCCTGCAACCAATTAGTTATCTATTCTGCTTCGTGTTTCATGATTTCTCCATGCTCTGAACTTAATTGTTAGTTTAGTACATGATGTGTCCTTGAAAGCTTTTTTGGAAATCCGGATACATTATTTCCACTAGGAGAAAGTGAGGACTGCAGATGCTGGAGATCAGAGTCAAATGGTGTAGTGCTGGAAAAGCACATCAGGTCAGGTAACATCCAAGGGGCAGGAGAGTCAACATTTCAGGCATAAGTCCTTCATCAGCAGGATTCTCCTGCTCCTTAGATGCTGCCTGACCTGCTGTTCTTTTCCAGCACCACAATCTCGACATTATTTCCACTACATATCTTTGCCTTTACTATTTCACATCTTCAAAGAATTGAATGAGGTTGATCAACTTTACTTTTTGAAATCCATGCTGACTATTCATCAATATATTTTCTAATTCCTGGAAGCTTTTCATATTTCTACTGTTTCCTTTCAAAGTGATTCAATTATTTTCTCAGTATGGATGTTAAACTGTCTGGTCTGTAGTTTCCTGGATATGTGTCTTTTCTTTAATGCTTCATTCATACGATAAAAGAAAGATTAAAGGAGATATTTTACTTTGCTCATAGCCATTAACGTGCAGAAATATTAGTGGCAGCTTTTGTCCCCAGATGATGATGTCACATTGCTTGCAGCTAGAAACTATAAATGGTATTTCACTTAAGAAAGGTAATAAAGATAGGTTTTATAGCTAGGGATCTTATTGAAAATTAATTTTCCATGTGTTGATAGCTGACCTGTACTTTTGAGAAAAATGAAGAGAAGTAAAAGGCTGTTAATAATTTTGCTATGCAGAAAGCAATGGCTGTTCTCTCAATAAGTGCAATAAATTTAAACAGAAATCGCTGGAGAATCTCAGTAGGTCTGGCGGAGAGAAAACAGAACCAAAGTTTCTAGTCCAGTGACCTTCTTCAGAATGGGACTTGAGACGTTAACTCTGTTATCTCTCTCTCCACAGACATCTGCTGAGTTTCTCCAGCACATTGTTTTTGTTTGTTTCAGATCCCCAGCATCAGTAGTTCTTTGTTTTATTTTACAGTTTGAAGCGTACTTGACTTACCAATAACATACTAATGTCTGTTGGTTTTGGCTGATCACGCAATACCAGAGTGCTCTGTGTATTGAGTTAATGTTGCTAAATGTTAAAAACCTTTTCCAACACATTCTTTGACTGACATCATATGGGTTAAATCACATCTTTAATCTTTTATAAGACAGAATTTTGCAAGAAATAATGGAATTTAGCAAACTATGGAACTTCCAAAAAGTTCTCAGCTATTGAATTGCATCAATTCTGATAAATCTCAAAATAAGTTATGTTTGGACAGAAAATAAAGTTGTGAAGAAGAGTTAGGGAATCCACAAAACGATACAGATTGAGTGAGTGGGCAGGAATTTGGCAGATGGAATATAATGTGTGGAGAATGCAAACTTCTCCACTTTGGCAGGAGGAGTGGAATATTGAATTGAATGGAATTGAATAGAATAGAATTGAATTGAATTTATTGTCACGTGTACTGAGGCACAGTGAAACCCTTTGTCTTGTGAGCAATACAGGAAGATCACAGAGTTAAGTAGCATAGATAGTAAATAATAGATAAGCAGCGGCAAAAACAAAAACACAGGTGCAGGCAAATGTTAAGAGTTTGTGAGTTCATTCAGTATTCTAACAGCAGGAGGGTAGAAACTGTTGCGAAACTGGCTGGTGTGTGTGTTCAGGCTTCCGTAACTTCTCCCCAATGGTAGAGGTTGTAGAAAAACAGGGTGGGATGGATCTTTGAGAATGCTGGCGGCCTTTCCTTGACAGCGGGCATGGTAGATGGATTCTATAGATGGGAGGTTGGCCTTTGTGATTGTCCGGGCCGAGTCCACCACTCTCTGTAACCGCCTCCGATCTTGAATGGTACAGTTGCCATACCAGGTAGTGATACATCCAGACAGAATGCTCTCGATGGCTCACCTATAAAAGTTGGCAAGGGTATTCGCCGTCATTCCAAATTTCTTCAGCTGCCTGAGGAAGAAGAGATTTTGTTGAGCCTTTGAACCAGGGCATTCCACATGAAGTGTTCAAGAAAGCTTGTTGTGGATGACCACTCCCAGGAGCTTGACACTCTCCACTCGTTCCACCTCTGTGCTGTTAATGTGTCGGGGGGGCATGAGTAACATCCCGCTGAAAATCAATAATGAGTACCTTGGTTTTGCTGGTATTGAGAGCTAGGTTGTTCTCAGTGCACTATTTTTCCAGGTCTTCTACCTCCCATCTGCAGTCTGTTTTGTCGCCATCTGAGATTCAACCGACTATGGTGGTGTCATCAGCGAACTTGTAAATGGTATTAGTCTAGAATTTGGTGACGCAGTCATGGGCATACAGTGAGTACAGTAGGGGGACGAGTACGCACCATTGTTGGGGAGGCTCCATTGTTGAGTGTTAGTGACGATGAATATTGTCCCCAATCTTCACTGATTGTGGCCTGTGGGTCAGGAAATTGAGGATCCAGTTGAAAAAAGTGGGACTTAGTCCGAAATCATTAAGGTTAGTAATCAGTCTCGAGGGGATAATAGCGTTGAACCCCGAATTGTAGTTAATAAGTAGGATTCTTACATAGCTGTTCTTGGTGTCAAAATGTCCTAGGGATGAGTAAAGGGTAAGTGATATGGCATCTGATGTGGATCTGTTGGTCCGATAAGCAAATTGGAGTGGATCAAGATTAGTGGGGAGATGGAGTTGATTAATGCCATGACCAGCCTTTCAAAACACTTCATGACCACCGAAGTTAGAACCACTGGGTGGTAGTCATTGAGACATGCTGCATGAGCCTTTTTAGGCACAGGGATGATGTTGGCCCTCTTGAAACAGGCAGGGACAGTGGCCTGCTGCAGGGAAGAAGTTGAAGATGTCCAAGAAGACCTCTGCCAGTTGATCTGAGCATGGTCTGAGTGCAGGGCCTGGTACTCTGTCTGGTCCCATTGCTTTCCTTGGATTCACATGAAGGAAAACTGATCTGTCCTCTGATGTAGTGACTGTTGGGATAGGTTAATCAGGACTCGTCGGAATAGATGTTACCTTTCCACCAAAATTCTGCTCAAAGCGAGCATAGAAGGCGTTGGGACGATCTGGGATGGGTGTGTCATTATCTGCTATCTTGCACTGTCTCTTTTTAGAACCTGTGATGTCATTCATTCCTTGTCAAAGTTGCCGGGAGTCTGTCTGGGTCTCTAGTTTGAATCGGTATTGGACCTTGGCTGTCTTAATGGGTCTGCGAAGGTCATCCTTGGATTCCTTATATTTGGGTGGGTTACCTGATCCTGATTAACAACATCTTACTCAAATGGAGACAACTTGCAGTACTCTGAGGATCACAGAATGAGTCCTTGCTTATGGATCACAAAATTATTAGCAAGTGGTTAGAACAAGTGAGTAGGAAATCAAGTGAAACATTGCTATTTCATAGAATCTTTACAGTGGGGAATCATGCTATTCGGCCCATCGAATCCACACCGACCCTCAAAAGGCCATCCCACCCAGACCTACCCTCTCCCTGTATTTGCCATGACTAACCTGCACATTCCTGGACACTATGAGCAATTTATCATGATCAATTCACCCAACCTGTATACCTTTGGCCTATGAGAGCAAACCAGAGCAAACCCACACAGACACAGGGAGAATGTGCAAACTCTGCACAGACAGTCACCCGAGGCTGGAATTGAACCCAGGTCCCTGGCAGTGAAGCAGCAGTGCTGGGCAATAAGCCACCATTAGAATGGAATGAAAAAGTGGAGATGTCCTCCTTTAATTTAACAAGGCATTGGTGACACCACATCTGAACCACTACCCTGAAGAAGTCATATTGGACCAAAATGTTAACTCTGTTTCTCTCTCCCCAAATACTGCCAGACCTGATGAATTTCTCCAGCACTTCCTGTTTTTATTTCAGATCTAAGATGTTCTGTTTAGTTTCCTTGGATAAGAAAGGCCACAAATGCAGTGCACAGAAGGTTCTCTGGACTCATACTTGGAAGAAGGATTATATTGTGAGAAGAGGTTGGACTAATTGGGCCTGTGTCCCATTGGTTTTGACAGAAGAAGACTGAGAAGAGATTTGAAAACGTTTTCAGAATCATGAGTGGGCTGAGTAGACAGGGAGAAACTGCTCCCATTTGTAAATAGGACAAAGAACAACAGAGTATAGATTTAAAGTGATGTACAAACAAAGCAAGGCACTCAGCATACTGCTATATGTTCACATGTAAAGCTACAGATGGAGAGAAATATGGCTATGAATGGCTATGGAGAGAAGAGGGAGGAATTTAAACTTGAAAATAAACTTGAAATAGTTGGAAAAAATCAGCAGGTCTGGCAGCATCTGTGGAGAGAAATCCAGTCGTATAAGGTTATTGTCTCTCTCTCCACAGATGTTGCCAGACCTATTGAGTTTCTCCAGTTATTTCTGTTTTTGTTTCAGACTTCCAGCATCCATAGTTCTTTATTTTATTCTAAGTTTAATCTGTTGGGGAATGAGGAATAAATGTGTGTCAATAGGTTTGAAGCGTTATCAGGTTAAACTTAATGCAGGACATGCCTTGTGTGACCGTGTATAATAGTGAATTGCCTGACAATCTAAATGGCTAGATTGTCTAAATAGTATTTTATTAGTCAATTTTTTTATGTGTATTCCTCCCTCTTCAGGAGTGTGAACTGAACATTATTTTCAGAAAAAAAAGTGTTTACATGCACTTCGGTAGCAAATTAAAACTTGTTGTCATCCATGGGTTGTTTAAAATAGTCTTCTTCGCATCTTGAGAAATTACTTTGATGGGCAGACTGCATTTTTAAGTATCAGCAGCCTGACAGTAATACTTTACAATGAGAAAAATATAAAGCTTTCACAACATTTGAATTCAGTGTTTCCACTGGATATTATTCTTCACATTGTGATTGTCTTTTTGAATCTCTCTCTCTATGCATTCCCCCACCCAGCTAAACATTCCAAAGGAATGTTTACCAAAAGGGGTCTTATTGATGAAACCTCTATGTTTGAAACCGGAAGATCAAATAATTTGTGCTTTAAATTCTGATGAGAAATAATTGATCATAGAGTGTAGATTATGACTGATTCTTCATTGATGAAAAATATCTTGCATATTTAATTCAATTGCCTGAAGGACAGTGCTGAGCTTTTCCCAATTAGGAACCACATATGATTAGATTAGATTCTCTGCAGTGTGGAAACAGGCCGTTCGGTCCACACCAACCCTCCAAAGAGCAAACCACTCAGACCCATTTCCCTCTCACTAATACACCTCACACTACGGGCAATTTACCATGGCCAATTCACATGACCTGCACATATTTGGACCGTGGGAGAAAACCTATGCAGACACAGGGAGAATGTGCAAACTCCATTCAGACAGTCGCCCAAGGCTGGAATCAAACCTGAGACCCTGTGCTGTAAGGCAGCAGTGCTAACCACTGAGCGACCATGCCACCCACATTACTGATGAGGTAACCACAACACCAAAATATTTGTGCGCAAAATTATTTTCATTATAAATCTTTTGAGGTCAGAAGAAAACTATAACAGTCAATGAAGTTTCAGTCAATCCAACATCGAAATTGTAACATTCACAGAGTGCTGCACTGAAGTGTCAATCTAGATTATGTGCACAATTCTCTGCAGATTTGAACGCACAATAACTCACAATGACGATGTGGAAGATAAACTTGTATTTGAGTAATAATTTTGAATTGTGACTCTACAATTGATCTCAGAGCTCCTGTGGAGGATAAATACTAGTTGAGATGAACTGGGCTAAATTACTGTTTCTGTCCTCCACATAACTGCTGCCACTTGGAGCTACACTGGCCAGGAGATCTGTAGTCAAGGTACGCTACTCTCTCTGACTTGTGCCGTTCTCATAAAGCATTTAGGGTTCATCTGCAGCTGCATTTTGTTATTCATCATCCAACCACACCTAAGTCCACCCATCTTTGTGCTACCCTCCATTTTGCCCTTTAGAGGAGATCCCGAAGTACTGTGTAACACTAATGCTTTTGATGTCAAAGTATCCAGAGACGTATTCTGAATACCCAACCTCTTTGTGTATTTCACAATGATTAAAAAACACATAGATAAGATCTTGTGCTCTTCTGAAATTTCACTTGCTCTGCTAAACATTCTATACTCTCATCAGCAAATGCAGAGCAAGATATTCCCCTTCAGAATCTGGGAGTAGGTTTGCTTGCTGAGCTCAAAGGTTTGTTTTCAGCTGGAAACAAATCTGAAAAAAAACCTTCCAGCTCAGCAAGCAAACCTACATCCAGAACCTCAACCTGAGCTACAAATCTTCTCAAAACTCACTTCCCTTCAGAATATTTGTAGATTATGTGGCCATTATCACGAAGAGTACCAAGTTGTCTGGAGTTTGTTTACATGACATTTTTATGATTTTTAAAAGAATTGTTCGAGGTGAATTTCTTTTGCAAACTACAGAAGAAGCAGAAAGCAATTTGGGCTGTAAAGTGTCTTTTGAAATTGTGAGATAGAAACAAGTCAAAATTTCTTTCTGAAAGAGAGAACCATCCAGAAGTTTGGTGAATGTGCAGGCTTCTTTCAGACAGAGAACTCATGATTCAGAAAGAAAAGACCTGTAATATCAACAGTGCAGTTTAACAGTCACCAAAACCATCAGGGCAAAAATGAAGAAGTCCTGAGGGGATTATAAATTTTCTCTTAGTAATTAAGGTTGAAAGGTATCAGGAAGGAAAATTCTTACAATGCTGCTGAATGCCTGAATTAATAGGTTACATATGAACAAGTAACTGAGGTGCATAGGCAGCATGTTTAAGTTTCTCAGGAAGAGTCATCAACTATAGAAGTTAGTACTGAGTGAATGCAATGCTTGCTGGAATGAAATAATGTCTTACCAATTGAAGAAGAAAGTTTTAAGTGGAAAGGATGATTCATCACTCAGGTTTAAGCATCTATGGGGTTGTGAGTAAGGGTAAAACGCAAAAGTGAGGACTGCAGATGCTGGAGATCAGAGTCAAGATTAGAGTGGTGCTGGAAAAGTACAGCAGGTCAAGCAGCATCCAAGGAGAGGAAAATTGACGTTTCCAGCCTTTCCTGATGAAGGGCTTTTGCCTGAAACGTCAATTTTCCAGCTCCTCAGATGCTGCCTGACCTGCTGTGCTTTTCCAGCACCACTCTAATCCAGTAAGGGTAAAAGGATGAGTCTTTATTTCTGAAATATGTCATAATACTGTTTCAACTAGTGGGCTGTGAACCAAATGCAAGTAATTGGCATTAGTATAGTTTGTTAGTTGGCACAGACATGATGAGTTGAAGGGTTTGTTTTTATGCTATTTGACTCAGCGACTCTGTGACTCTTGATCTTGTGTTTTTAGGTGAGTCGCCAAGATCTTTTTCCCAGGGTAAGGGGAGTCCAAAACTAGAGGGCATAGGTTTAAGGTGAGAGAGGAATGATTTAAAAGGGACCTAAGGGTCAACCTTTCCAGTTTGAAGGCCTCCTTTAGGTCAGCACAGTGGCTCAAGGGTTAGTACTGCTTTCTCGCAGCAGCAGGGCCCTGGGTTTGATTCCAGCCTGAGGCTGGAGTTTTCACATTCTCCCTGTGTCTGTGTGGGTTTCCTCCAAGTGCTCTGGTTTCCCACAATCCAAAGATGTGCAGGTTGGTTGGATTGGCAATGGGTATATACAGGGATAAGGTAGAGAGGTGGGTCAGAGTGCAACCTTCTTCTGAGGGTCAGTGTGGACTTGATGGGCTGAATCGCCTGATTCCATAGTATAACGATACTATTTACAAATTATGTGAATTTATTGTACAGAGGTTAGTGCATGTATAGAATGAGCTGCCAGAGAAAGTGGTGCAGGCTTGTACAATTACAACATTTAAAAGGCACCTGGATGGGTGTATAAAAAGGAAGGGTTTAGATGAATTAGGATCAAATGCTGGCAAATGGAACTAGAGTAATTTAGGATATCTGGTCGGCATGGACAAGGGTCTGTTTCTGTTTTCTATGACTCTACATTTTGTTTGTAATACACCATGTTATTTTGCTCAAAGTACATAGCAACCTCTTGTGAGTACGCTCAGTGACTGACAACGACACTAAATAAATCATATAAATAATTGTGGACCATCAAACCAGGTTTCTCTTTGGAATCTCATTTGTCCAAAATTACCAACAGCTGGGATCATTAATAGGATAATATTTGATTTCTGAAATCTGAGGCTGGACTTTGTGCAGGCAGAATTTCTACCATCAAAGGAGTTGACCCTGTTTCACTAAGTGGAGGGATTTGAGGCGCTATATTCCCAGTGCTGGCTAATTAAGTGACCAATGCCAAGCCTTTCTTCCCAGTTATGGACTATGTTGACTGTCTGTTCAGGATTTCTCAGCTACATGCAATGGTCTATTTAAGGATCAATATTTAGTTTATTCAGTCTACTAAAAAAAACCCTTCATCTCAGACCTAAGTGGCATCGCCCTTACTTTTGAATTGTGCACTTGGTTCCAGTCTCCTCAACCAGGGGAAACATATTATCTGTAACTATGCTGTGCATTTCTTTGTGTATTTTGTAGGTTTCAATAAGATACCTCCCCATTGTTTGAAGCTGTAGAGAATCCTGAGACAAGGAATCTAATCTCTAATCAAGGAGACCAAAACTATACACGGCACTCCAGCTGCATGATAACCAAGCTCCTGTTGAATTGAAGGAAGACTTCACTATTTTGTACTCAAATCTTCTTGCAAAGAAAAATAGCTCTGCTCATAAGTTGCTGCATCTGCAAAACAGATAAAACAACACGTTGCATTGAATAAATAGTAGCAGGCATAGGTTCCAAGCTGAATCTCATCAGTCATATATTCATGTTGAATGTGAATGCTGTAGATTCAAATTTCACTCCAGAGGTTTGAACACAAAATCAAGTTTGATATTCCTGTACTGAGGGAGTGTTGGATAGTCAAAGGTGCTGTCTTTTAGATGAAATGCTGAACTGAGGCAACTTAAAATCATTCTTGTGGATTTTTAAAATTCTGTGTCACTCTTCTGAAGAGGAGCAAACAAGTGCTCTGGTGTTCTGGTCAATTTTGTCCTCAAACAAATATGTCAAGAATAGAATTCTGCTCCTTATCACATTCTTTTATGCGGCTCTTGTTTCCTGCATTTCAAAATTAGCAGCGCTTGATTGACTGGAATGGGGTTTTTAGGAAATCCCGGAGATGATGAAAGGTGCTATATATATGCAATACTTCTCATTTGTGTTGATGATGACAGGAAGGAAACACTGAAGGAAGCAGGGAGACAGAATGAGTTAACACTTAGAGGCAAGTCAATCAAAATGGGAATGGAGAGAAATGACAACAGGTAATATATCGCACTTTCAGAGCTGAGAATAGAAAAAGGGGAGCTTATAAGGGATAATTGCCATGATATCAAATGACAAACAGGGAGATTAAATCAGAAAACAGCTACATTGTCAACAACAAAAACAGAAATCATTAGAAAAGCTCAGCAGGTCTGGCAGCATCTATGCAGAGAAATCAGAGTTAACATTTCAGATCTGGTGACCCTTCGTCAGAACAGCAACATTGTGATGGAGAGACAGAAAGAGGCTGGAGGCGAAAGATCAGAAAAAGGTCACCCATCTGATGACAAGCTTTTTGTGTGTGTGTGTGTTTAAACTCTCTCGGTATACAGTATAGCTAAAGGTGCTAGTAAGAAACATAACCGTACAGAGAAATAAGTAACTCAGAGTCAGTCATACTCAGATTAATTGTGTCTGATATCTGACAGTCTCTCAGTGACAATGTGCTGGAATATTACGAAGGGGCTTTTGTAAGTTTTCATCTACATTGTACTGTTGCTTCATTTATGTCGCAAATGCTCAGACCGTTCTGATTTTACACAATTTATCAAGTGAAAATTCCCATGAATTTTTTTGACAGTCTTTTACCTTGTCTCTTTATTCTCGTAATTATATCTTTCCACCCTGCTGATTATGCATGTTTCAGATCCGCTGCTCGTCTTCCCGCATTAGGTCAAATCATTCAACCCGTCCTTTAATTCAGGAAAAGATATTTACAGTAACACTGACTGAAGGCTGTTTTTTTTCTGCCGTAAGTCATTTTCAGAAGCTTCCAAGTCAGTTAAAATAATCCTCTGTCAAGACTTGTGCATCTCACGCCTCCTGAAAAAAGTATATTTTGTTAGCGCAGCTTCTGCTGAGCGTTATGAAAAATGAGTGATAGGTTTATACCGTCAGAAGCTGTTAATATGTAATTTCGATCACTTTAATGCATGCACTGAACGCGAAAAGCATCATTAACAACTGAAAATAATAAGAACTATCTGTTCATTAACTTTGTTACAACAGTGTGTCATAAAAACCTTATTAAAAATTACTCCCCAGTTAACTGTATCTTCCACCATCTCATGTGACAATTTGCACATAAGATAATAAAATTCTCACTGAATTTGTAAAGCTAAACACTGCTACTTATTCTCTGCACCCAATCAGGTTGTGTTTTATTGAACAGTCACATTTGAACCTTATTTCATTCCACACAGATGGAGGCCATTCCGCCCTTACATTGTGTGCCCGCTGTTTGAAAGAACCATCTAATTAAACACCCCCCCCCCCCCCGCTCTTTCAACCACAATATTCCATTTTTCTTTCCTATTCAAGTACTTACTCGATTTTCATTTGAAAGTTACACTGAATCTGCTCTCACTGCCTTCTCATGCAATGCGTTCCTCATTATAGAAATTCACTGTTTATTTTTGAAAACCTCTCCCTCCTTTAATCGGTCTTTGGGAATTACTCCTAGAAACAGCCTGTTCTTCTCTACTGTATCAAAACATCTTAGCATTCTGAAAAGTAAACTCCACTTAATCTTCTCCACTCTAGGGATTTGATTTTTCTTTCAGAAGAAGTAAGAGATTAAAAAGCTCAACATCCTTTAGGAAAGGTTGAAGCAGGAAATCCTTGAAATAATTATACATGTTCACTGGCTTGGTTGAGCAAATGGGCTTTTTTTACTGCAGTCTTTCTAATTTTTTTTAAACATACTGTTCTTTTTAACCTACCCTTTTGTGGGCGGCACGGTGGCACAGTGGTTAGCACTGCTGCCTCGCAGCGCCAGAGACCCGGGTTCAATTCCCGCCTCAGGCGACTGACTGACTGTGTGGAGTTTGCACGTTCTCCCTGTGTCTGCGTGGGTTTTCCTCCGGGGGCTCCGGTTTCCACCCACAGTCCAAAGATGTGCAAGTCAGGTGAATTGGCCATGCTAAATTGCCCGTAGTGTTAGGTAAAGGGGTAAATGTAGGGGTATGGATGGGTTACGCTTCGGCGGGTCGGTGTGGACTTGTTGGGCCGAAGGGCCTGTTTCCACACTGTAAGTAATCTAATCTAATCTACCCAAGGGACAGAGGCATCATGGGCTGGGCCAGCGTTTATTGCCCTTCCCTGGTTGACCTGGAGAAGGTGGGGGTGAGCTGCCTTCTTGAACCGCTGCAGTCCGCCTGCTGTGGTTTGACCTGCTGTGAATTCCAGGATTTTGACCCAGCAGCATTGAAGGATCAGCGATATATTTCCAAGAAGGGGAACATCACAGGGAAGATTAGTTTGACCTGGTTCTGTGACACATCATTGGGTCATCATCCTTTTGGTAGTCAGTGTTTACCCTTTTTACTTTATGTCTTGATATAAGTTTTACTGTTGGCCAAAAAAGAATAAATTAGATGGATACCCAAGTAGATTGATAGAAGGGGAAGCTATTGCAGTTAGCTGAAGTATTATACTTTCACCATTGGGCTCCATGTCGGTTGACAGATGAAACACTTTAGGCAAAAGTGAGGACCGCAGATGCTGGAGATCAGAGTCAAGATCAGAGTGGTGCTGGAAAAGCACAGCAGGTCAGGCAGCACCCGAGGAGCAGGAAAATCGACGTTTTGGGCAAAAGCCCTTCATCAGGAATGAGATGATGAAACACTTTAATGACTGTTGTCATTTCCTACTCGGCAAGATCCCACAACCTTGAAATTACCATTTTCTATTGAAATGAACATGTCATGCTATTAAGTCCAAATTAATTGATGTGTTATTTAAAATAGTACAAAAAGGAACATTATTCCAATGTTATGCTCTTATAGGACAGAAACTTTAAGACTCCTGTCCTCAAATTCTTCCTAATTAGCAGTGAATGTGTAACCTCACACAGTAAGGTTGTTGTGGTCACAATGCTGTACTGAAGGATGCCCTCCTGCAACTGAGGTCAAAGCAGATAGGGCTCTTCCCTGCATTGACCTCTGTGTGATTAAAGCTGATTTTGTATTTGAAGCATATTCCAGTTTGAAATACCAAAAATACTTGCCTTGCATAAAATTGTTTGTCAGGGAATTACAAATGTAATAAAATCATGAGCTCTTGAACAGTGTACATGCACAATGACTGCACAATCCTCGAAGACTTACTCTTTGGGGAGTCCCCCTGCCTGGATGTCACAAGAACATCTATTTACAGTCGTTTTACTCCAAATGACTGAATCCCTGGTTCTACAGGTCAGCCCTATGGTGATTAATTATAAAGAGTAGATCTTCTGGGACTGAAACAGGGGAAGTGGCTTCTGTCACGAACAGTGGTGCTTCCCTTTAACTGTTCATTTGCAATAAAATGTATGTTTGCCTGGCGCATCGATCAAAACAAAGCAACCCGACCACTGACATTTGACATCCTCTAGTACTTTGCTGTCACTTGCAAGGTGTCGATTTGTTTTTTGAGGGAAGCAGCCTGGGACATTTGCAACAAAGCTACCTGCCTCTTTTAAACTAGGATGGGGAAAGTAAATGATGAGGAAGTCAACACTAATGACAGACTGCTAAGCCATTGACTTTTAGATTAAACCTGAACCAGGTTCTTTGAGAAACATAAATCTTGCTACAGATTCTGGGGGAAGAAAACTGCTCAGTCATCAGTATCTGTTGCCCGTGTACAAATAAAATAATAATTTTGAAGATGCGTTTTCATCTGTATGCACAGTGTGACTTCTTCACACATTATAGCAATAATATCCAGGGAATTAAAACAAAACTATTTTCTCTGAAGCATTTAATTTGCATTGAAAATATTTTTCATCAAAGCACATTTATCACTGTTACTGTACAGAAGTCTCTCCATTCTGTACTTTGCATCTTCAGTTAATAGAAATGAGTATAGCAATGAGTCAAATGTATGTTCATAATATTTGGATGGGCTGTCAAAAGGCCTAAGCTATGTTGTATAACTTCATTACACAAGAATTCATGAAGGGATTAGAACAATATGGCCCAGTGAATCTGCTCTGCTATTCAATACAATCATGTCTAATCTTGAGCTTCAATTCCACTTACAAGTCTGTTCCCTTAGAGTAATAGTCATAATGGTCTACAGCACACAAAAATGCCCTTCAGCCCATTGAGTCTGTGCCAGTCAAAAAAACACCACCAAACAATTTTAATCCTGGTTACCAACACTTGATCTTGTCATCACAAGTGCACATCTAAATGGTTCTTCACTGTTATGAGGGTATCTGCTACCCTTGCAGACAGAATTCCAGATTCCCACCACCCTCTGGCTGACAAAAGGTGAAAAAGCCATTTCCACGTATCTCTTCAATACCTTCTGCACCTTACCTTCAACCTTTGCTCCCTGATCATTGATCCCTCCATCACAGGGAAAGGTTTCTTCCTGTCTATGCCCCTCAAAAACATTTCCCCTCTCAATCTCTTCTGCTTTAAAGAAAACAAAATAGACGGGTAAAAGGTTGGAAGAACACAACAAGCCAGGCAACATCCGAAGGTGGAGAAGTTGACGTTTTGGGTGTAACCATACTTCAGGTCTGGTGGGGGATAGGTGAAGACAGGTGGAGGGTACAACCTGGTTGGTCAATGCGAGGAATGAGTCCGGTTGGTGGCAGGGAGGGGTGGAAGGGAATGGGAAGGGCTGGGAAGGGAGTTTTGGGAAGGGAAGGGAGGTTATTTGAAATTGGAAAACTCAAAACAATCTCAGTCTGTCCAATCTGTCTTCATAACTGAAACTCCCAGAAAACAAATCTCCTCTGTACCCTCTGCAGTACTGTCACATCCCTGCTGTCATGTGATTCCAGAATACTCTCGTTGTGACCTAATCAATATTTTCTACTGTTCATTGACTGCCTGAAAGTCCAAAAATCTGACTGTCCCAACATTCAATGATGGGTTACAGAATTCCAAAGACTCACAACCAGTTCAGTGAAGCAATTTGTTCTCATCTCATCTCTGTGTTCCCATTTAGTTCAGATGCTACAACCAGCAGAAGCAATCTCTCAGCTTCCTCCCTATCAGACTCCTCCAGGATCTGGTATAACTCAACGTCTTTCATTTTTCTGCACCCCAGAGAACATGGGCCCTCTTTAATCAGCATCTTGTCACAGGTAACCCTTTCATCCCAGTGACCAAGTCAGTGAACACTTTCTGTTCCAGCCTCAATAGACAGGCAGGAGGCTGGAAGAACACAGCAAGCCAGGCAGCATCAGGAGGTAGAGAGGTCAACGTTTCAGGTGTAACCCTTCTACGGGACTTCTTTCTCCACCTCCTGATGCTGCCTGGCTTGCTGTGTTTTTCTAGCCTCCGGGCTGTCTACTTTGGATTCCAGCATCTGCAATTTTTTGTTTTGTTTCAATGCAAGTATAACCTTCCTTGAATATGTAGACCAAATATTACAGTTGTGGGCTTAGCAAAATTATATTAAATTGTGGTAAATTTCTTTATTCCTGCAAATCAATTCTCTTGCAGTAAAAGTTAATGTGCCAATTGACTTTCTTATTAATTGCTAGGCCTGCATGCTCACTTTTAAAACTCCTTGTACAAGCAAACCCAAGTTTCTCTAAAAATCAACACATGTAAGTTTCACACTTCTAACAAAAGTTCTCTTCTTATAACCAAGTGAAATAATTTCACACTTCCACACAGTATAATCCATCTGTCGTCTTGCTGCCCACTCATTTACCTTCCAATACCTCTTAAAACATCTGTAGCTTAAGTTTCTACCAAGTTTCACAACCTTAGCAAACTTACGTACATTAGTCTCTGTCTCGTCATCAAAATTAACAATATTGATTGTGAATAGATGAAGCCCCAGCGCTTATCCTTATGGTAATTCACTAGTTACATTCTGCCAGGTGGAATATCTCCCATTTATGTAAATACCTGTCTCCTGGCTATTAACCAAATTTGCATCCAGTCTGAAGTTACCCATTTCCAACTCTGTGAGCCCTCTTCTTGCTTATTCATCTTTATCTGGTCAATGCATTGAGTTGGGAGGTCATGTTATGGATGTACAGGGCATTGGTCAGGTCACTTTTGCAATACTGTGTTCAATTCTGGTCTCCTTGCTATAGGAAGGATGTTATTAAACTTGAGCAGGTTCAGAAAAGATTTGCAAGGATGTTGCCAGAATTGGAGGGTTTGAGTTATAGGGAGAGGCAGAATATGCTGGGGCTACTTTCTCTGGAATGTCGGAGACTGAAGGGTGATCTTATTTCTATTATTCTTTCACATGATCACTGGTTTGGCCAGCATTTATTGCCAATCAGGCAGTTAAGAATCAATCACATCACTGTGGATCTAAAGTCACATGTAGGTAAGACTAGGTGAGGATGGCAGTTTCCTTCCCTAAAGGGCATTCGTGAACCAGATGAGTCTTTTCGACAATTGGCAATGAATTAATGGTCATTGTAAGACTGTTAATTCCAGATTTTCTATTGAATTCAAATTCCACAAGCTACCATGGTACCCAGAACATTACCTGGGTCTCTGGTTTAATAGTCCAGCTGATAATACCATTCAGCTATCGCCTCCCCTTCATGATTTTACAAAACCTTATAGATATTTATAAAATCATGAGGGGCATGGATAGGGTGAATAGTCAAGGTCTTTTCCCCAGGGTAGGGGAGTCCAAACCTAGAGAGCATAGGTTTAGGGTAAGAGGGGAAAGATATAAAAGTACCTAAGGACAACACTTTCTCGCAGAGGGTGGTGCGTGTGTGGAATGAGCTCGCAGACAAAGTGGTGGAGACTAGTACAATTACAGCATTTAAAAGGCATCTGGATGGGTATATGAATAGGAAAGGTTTAGAGGGATATGGGCCAAATGCTGGCAAATGGGACTAGATCAAGTTAGGTTATCTGATTTGGATGTACGAGTTGGACTGAAGGATCCATGCTGTACATATTTATGACCATATATCATATACCTATTGAAAATTTAAGTATATTACATCTACTAGTAACCCTTTATCTACCCTATTAGTTACAATTTTAAAAACCTCCAAAAAATTGTAAACAGGATGTCTGTTTTGTTACTTCTAATCACGCCATATGTTCTGAAGTGCATTGCTAAGGTCAGTCAGCATCTGAGGAGCAGGAGAATTGACATTTCAAACATAAGTTCTTCATTATATCTGAAACGTTGATTCTCCTGCTCCTCAGATGCGGCCTGACCTGTTGTGCTTTTCCAGCACCACACTGTCGACTCTGATCTCCAGCATCTGTAATCCTCACTTGCTTTCAGCGTTTTCCTAACAATTGATGTTAGAGCATCTGGCCTGCTGATTTCCATTTTCTTTCACCTTCCTTTCTTGAAAAGCAGTGTTATATTTGCAAATAGGATAGGAACAGCCATGAATTTAAGGAGTTTTTGAAAATCTCATTTTGAAAACTTCCATTGCAAAGGTGCATCCATTATTTCTGCAGCTACCCCTTTTGGCGCTCTAGGGTGTAGGCCATCTTACCCTAGCAAATTGTCTGATTGTTGCTCCTTAGGTTTTTCCAAGACTTCTTTTGTGCTGATATTAATCAAACTGATGTCTTCATGGTCATTTAGAATTTGGAAAAGACGACGTGGCAGATCTTTACTCGCAATGCAAGCACTGCTTTAATTCATAGAAACATAGATAATAGAAGCAGGAAAAGGTCATTCAACCCTTCAAGCCTTGTTCCATCATTCATTATGATCCTAGCTGATCATCCACTCAATCCACTATTCCCACTTTCTCCCCATACCCTTTGGTCCCTTTAGTCCTAAGAACAATTCTGAGTGTTTCATTACTTAAATACAAAACTAAATTTAAAGTTCTAAAAATTCCCAGGCTGTTTGTTGCCACCCCTGGTCATTTTTACCCCAAGGACATGCTATCCTGGCCATTTACCTCACCAACCTTAGCCTACATATCCATTATACCATTCACTGATTCATCCCTCATCCATTTCGTAATATTCAAACTAGACATTTAAACTAAACTTATGGCTAAAAAGTAAGGTGGCACAGTGGCTCAGTGGTTAGCACTGCTGCCTCATAGCGCCAGTGATCCAAGTTCGATTCCAGCCTTGGGCGACTGCTTGTGTGGAGTTTACACATGCTCCCTGTGTTTATGTGGGTTTTCTCTGGATGTTCAGTTTACTCTCACAGTCCAAAGATGTGCAGGTTAGGTGGATTGGCTATGCTCAATTGCCCAGTGTCCAGGGCTGTGTAGATTAATTGGATCAGCAATGGGAAATGGGTTGCAGGGATAGGTTAGGGCAGTGAGATGCTCATTGGAGGGTCAGTGTGGTCTCAATGAGCTGAATGGCCTGTTTCCACACTGTAAGCATTCTGTGTTAATATTTTTCACCAAGGAGGTCCATGTGCATTATAAATTGGAGTTCAGAGTGTTTTGTTACATATACATGTAAGTGGCTAGTTTCCTATCTAATCAGCGCAGGTCACAGAATTCCAAAACTGACTGGAATATATGGCTATTGTTGTAAAGAAATGTGTAAAGCATACCTTATTTAAAAGTGGATCAACAAAACAACAACAATTTGCAGTTACGCAAGACTTCTATCATAGTAAAGCAGTCTAAATTGCTTAGAATAGCTTAAATCCTGATAAAAATAACTTATGGCAGCCAACTCAATCTACTAGAAATCAAGTCACGTTGAAGTAGCTTCCATTAAGAAAAATCATTCGGTGATATTAATTTTTCAGCACTGCTATTGGTTTTAGCCATGGCTTTGTTAGCAGGGCTCTTGTTTACGTTTAAGCTTATGGTTTGGGGTTCAAGTCCCACTCCAAGACCTGTGTATAATTAATATCCCAAACATTCGAGAGAGTGAGTGGGCAGAGCTGAGTATGGTGGCCATCACTAAGGAGAAGGTGTGAGAAAAACTGAATGGCCTGAAGGTGGATAAATCACCTGAATCAGATGGGCTACACCCCAGGGTTCTAAAGGAAGTAGCTGAAGAGATCTTTCAGGAATTGCTAGAATCTGGGAGGGTCCCAGAGGACTACTGATGTGACACCCCTGTTTAAAAAGGGGGAAGGCAAAAGATGGAAAATTACAGAGCAATTAGCTTAACCTCGGTTTTGGGTAAGATCCTAGAATCTATTGTGAAGGATGAGATTTCTGAATACTTGGAAGTGTATAGTAAAATAGGGCAAAGTCAGCATGATTTCATTAAGAGGATGTCATGCCTGACAAACGCGTTAGAATTCTTTGAAGAAGTAACAAGCAGGTTAGACCGAAGAAAGACAATAGATTTCTAGATTTCAAGAAGGCCATTTCTGGGTAATCCAAGATGGAGGATGGGAAACATTTCTGGCTGTAGCATGTTGCTCCTTTTTTGAGGTATTTTAGGTGCTGGAGGTGAATTCCTCGAATTCCAGGAGCAGCAATTACTGTTTTATATGCTGTTGCAATTGTTTTGGAACTTTGGAGAAAAGAGTAATCAAAACTATGGCACTTTTAAAAGGGAGGGGAACAGACAATGGCAGCACATAGTCAGTCAGTGCAGGAGAGAGAAAGAGAGAGAGAGAAAGAAACCTACACTGTTAACTGAAACAGCAGTGAACCTGCACAGTTACAGCCTTTGCTATTTTAATTCATATATCGTTGGACATTGGACTGCGTCTGGGAAAATTAACAGTGAAATTCACAACTGATCTTGGAGGAATCTGTTTGGGAGAGGTCACAGCACAGAAACAGATAAGTAAATAGTTTTAAGTGTGGCCTTGCTGTAAGTCTACAGTACTGAGTAGAGTGGGTTCTTTCTTGATTATATGTTTTATTGAGATATGTCTCTTGATTAAACTTAAAAGTATAAGACATAAGTGTTAAGTTAGCCTGGAACAGTGTTTTGTAGAGGAATAAGATGGTGCTATTTTCTGAGTCTGTAGATTGGGAAAAGCAAAAATGGCCTTTCATAGCGTGATATGTTCTTCTTGTCAGATGTGGGAGTTTAGGGAGAGTTTACGTGTTACTGAGGATTATATTTACAATAAATGCCATTAGTTGCGAATCCTATCAGATCGAATGGATCAGTTGGAGCAACAGTGAGAAGCAATGAGGAATTTACAAGAGCAAGGGGGTGTGACGGATGGCAGTTATAGAGAGGGAGAAAGATAGGTTAACGCCAGGAAAAGTAAGAGAGGTAGGCAGGTAGTGCTGGTCTTCTGTGGCGGTCCCCATTTCAAACAAGTCTGCTGTTTTGCAAAATGTGGGAGGTGATGGATTCTCAGAGGAATGTAACATGAGCAGACAGGTTTCTGGTATCAAGACTGGCTCGAATGCAATGAAGGATACATCGGGTTCCGAAACATCGATTGTGTTAGGGGACTCTCTAGTCCAAGGCACAGACAGATATTTCTGTTGCCAGCAGTGAAAAATCAGAATGGTGTGTTGCTTCCCTGGAGCGAGGATCAAGGATGTCTCAGAGAGGATGCAGAATGTTCTCAAGGGGGGGAGGGGTCAGCAGGTGGTCATTATACAATGGAATCGATGACATAGGAATGGAAAAGGATAAGATTCTGAAGGGAGAATATAGAGAGTTAGGCAGGAATTTAAAAAGGAGATCCTCAAGGGTAGTAATATTTGGATTACTCCCAGTGCTGCAAGCTAGTGAGAGAAGGAATAGGAGGACAGAGCAAATGAATGTGTGAGGAGCTGGTGTATGGGAGAAGGATTCACATTTTTGGATCATTGGAATCTCTTTTGGGGTATAAATGACCTGCACAAGAAGAACAGATTGCACCTGAATTAGAAGGGGACTAATATACTGGGAGGGAGATTTGCTAGAGCTGTTCGGAAGAATATAAACTAGTAAGGTGGGGGGGAGAGGGGAAGCAGGGAAGGGTGGGATCGAGGGAGATAATGTCTCAAAAACTTGATTGAGCTTTTTTGAAGAAATATGACTCGAAGTAACAAAGAGGATTGATGAGGGCAGAGCGGTAGACGTGATCTATACGGACTTCAGTAAGGGATTCAACAAGGTTTCCCATGGGAGACTGATTAGCAAGGTTAGACCTCATGGAATACAGGGAGAACTAGCCATTTGGATACAGAACTGTCTCAAAGGTAGAAGACAGGAAGTGGTGGTGGAGGGTTGTTTTACAGACTGGAGGCCTGTAACCAGTGGAGTGCCACAAGGATCGGCGCTGGGTCCACTACTTTTCATCATTTATATAAATGATTTAGATGTGAACATAGGAGGTATAGTTAGTAAGTTTGCAGATGATACCAAAATTGGAGGAGTAGTGGACAGCGAAAAAATTTACCTCAGATTACAACAGGATCTTGATCAGATGGGCCAATAGGGGTGAGAAGTGGCAGATGGATAAATGTGAGGTGCTGCATTTTGGGAAAGCAAATCTTAGCAGGACTTATACACTTAATGGTAAGGTCCTATGGAGTGTTGCTGAACAAAAACACTTTGGAGTGCAGTCCCATAGTTCCTTGAAAGTAGGGTCACAGGTAGCTAAGATGGTGAAGAAGGCGTTTGGTTTGCTTTCCTTTATTGGTTAGAGTATTGAGTACAGGAGTTGGGAGGTCATGTTGAGGCTGTATAGAACATTGGTTGTGCCACTGTTGGAATATTGCGTGCAATTCTGGTCTCCTTCCTATCAGAATTATGTTGTGAAACTTGAAAAGGTTCAGGAAAGATTTACAAGGATGTTGCCAGGTTTGGAAGATTTGAGCTATAGGGAGAGGCTGAACAGGCTGGGGCTGCTTTCCGTGGAGCGCGGAGGCTGAGGGGTGACCTTATAGAGGGTAATAAAATCATGAGGGTCATGGATATGATAAATAGACAAAGTCTTTTCCCTGGAATCAGGGAGTCCAGAACTAGAGGGCATAGGTTTAGAGTGAGAGGGGAAAGATATAAAAGAGATCTAAGGGGCAACTTTTTCACGCAGAGGATGGTATGTGTGTGGAATGGACTGCCAGAGGAAGTGGTGGAGGCTGGTACAATTGGAACATTTAAAAGGCATTTGGATGGGTATATGAATAGGAAGGGTTTGAGGGATATGGACCGGGTGCTGGCAGGTGGGACTAGATTGGGTTGGGATATATGGTTGGCATGGATGAGTTGGACCAAAGGGTCTGTTTGCATGCTATACAACTCTATGACTCGATGACAAGGTACTGCACAGGAAGCTACTGAGTAAGATAAGGGTGTCAGAAGCAATGTGCTAGAAGCTTGGCTGTCCGGCAGAAAGTAGAGAGTGGGGATAAAAAGGTCCTTCTCAGCTTGGCAGCCGGTGTCAAGTGGTGTCCTGCAAGGCTCAGCATTGGGCCCACAACTTTCCATCTTATACATGAACGATCTAGAAGAAGGAACTGAGGGAAATTCTGGCTCAGCTTGCAGATGATACAAAGATAGATAGAGGGACAGGAAGCATCGAGGAGCCCGTGGAGGCTGCAGAAGGATTTGGACAGGTTAGGAGAGTGGGCAAAGAATTGGCAAATGGAATACAATGTGGGAAAGTGTGAGGTCATGCACCTTGGTAGGAAGAATAGAGGCATGGACTATTTTCTAAATGGGGAGGAAATTCAGAAGTCTGAAGTGCAAGGACACTTGGGAGTTCTAGTCCAAGATTCTCTCAAAGTATGGCACAGTGGCACAGTGGTTAGCACTGCTGTCTCACAGCGCCAGAGACCCTGGTTCAATTCCCGCCTCAGGCGACTCTGTGTGGAATTTGCGTGGATTTCCTCCAGATGCTCCGGTTTCCTCCCACAATCCAAAAATGTGCAGGTTAGGTGAATTGGCCTTGCCCGTAGTGTTAGGTAAAGGGGTAAATGTAGGGGAATGGGTCTGGGTTGGTTGCACTTCGGTGGGTCGATGTGGACTTGTTGGGCCAAAGGGCCTGTTTCCACACTGTAAGTAATCTAATCTAAACTTGCAGGTTGAGTCCGTAGTTAGAAAGAAAATACAATGATTGCATTTACTTTGTGAGGACTTGAATATAAAAACAGGGATCTCCTTCTGAGGCTCTATAAGGCTCTGGTCAGACCACATTTGGTGTGCAGTTTTGGGCTCCATATCTCAGGAAGGATGCACTGACCCTGGAGTGTGTTCAGAGGAGGTTCACGAGAACAATCCCAGGAATGAAAATCTTAATATATGAGGAATATTTGAGGACTCTGGGTTTATACTCAATGGAGTTCAGAAGGATAAGAAGGAATATAATTGAAACATACTCAATACTGAATGGCCTGGACAGAGTAGATGTTGGGAAGATGTTTCCATTAGTAGGAGAGACTAGGACCCAAGGACGCAGCCTTAAACTAAAGGGAAGACCTTTTAGAATGGAGATAAGGAGAAACGTCTTCAGCCAGAGAGTGGGGAACCTGTGGAATACACTGCCACAGAAGGCTGTGGAGGCCAGGTCATTGAGTATATTTAAGACTGTGATACGTAGATTCTTGAGTACGGAGGGGATCAAGGATTACAGGGAGAAAGCGGGAGAATGGGATTGAGAAATTTATCAGCCATGATTGAATAGTGGAGCAGACCTGATGGGCTGAATGGCCTAATTTTTGCTCCTGTGTCTTCTGATCTTATAAAATGATACAGATGCTCCAAAGCAAAACTGATGGAGTGCGGTGTTGTTGGAGGTACTGCTTTTTGATAGTGAAACTAAAGTGGGATCCCAGTCTCCTTTCTCAGGTGAGCATAAATGATTCCATGGCACTGTCCAAAGAAGACCAAGGGAGGCATCCTTGGTGACCTAGCCAAAATAAAAACAAGAAATGGACACAAATTGCCTTTATTTCCAAATGTGGAACAAGCATGTTAGATGGCAGCTAGCATGCCAACCCCACCAACAAGGTAACTCATCATATTGCTTCCCAAACAGATCATTAAGGGTCATAAAATCCCTACAGTGCAGAAGAAGACCATTTAGCCCATCAAGTCTTGATCCTCTGAAGAGCGTCCCATCCAGACCGACTCTACTCCTGTGCCCTGCATATCCCATGGCTAATCCACTTACCCTGTACGTCATGGACAATTTAGCATGGCCAATCCACCTAACCTGCACATCTTTGGACTGTGGGTGGAAACCAGAGCAAACCCATGCAGACAACGAGGAAAACATGCAAACTCCACACAGACAGTCACCCAAGGTCAGAATTGAACCCAGGTCCCTGGCACTATGAAACAATAACTCAGACCACTATGGCACCATGCCACTCTAGATATGAAAGTGGAGTGAAAGTAGGTGCCTTGTCCTTTCACAGGCTGCAATAGGAGTCAGAAGTAAAGGCAAGGAGATGGTTTTCAAATGTTCCTGCCTTCCATCCATGCTTCTGATTGTCCAGGTTTTGGGAATTGCAGTCAATGCCCAATCCAGTGGGCAAGTTACCATGGTTTTCTAGCCAGAAGACTAGCCTCTTTTTGTGCCTGCCACAGAGACATGTGATTGAAGTCATTAATTAACCAGTTAAAAACCTTGACTGCTGGAGAGTTTAGGAAGTTGTCCATCAACCTTCAGGTCCAGCACCTAACTGCAGAAGGGATGAGTTTCTCTCCAGAACAATTGTTTCCTTGCCTTGTCGCTGTCTATCCACTCCAGGGCGGGGAAAATTCCACCTAAGGTATACCTTAATCAACATCACGCCAAAAAAAGACTATGGTGTCCATATCAGATTACGGTTTTGCAAGCTGGCTGGCTGCCAAGTGACTGTTTCATTTAGTACCTTGTTAGATTAGTATAAGCCTTTATTCAAATTGGGAAGGAGACAGAAAGTAGGAAACTATAGACCACTTTGCTTACCATCTATCACAGGGAAAATGTTAGAGTTATGTAAGAAGTTACAGCAATGCACTTAGATAAGTTCAACATAATTAGGCACAGCAATGTGTCTTTGTGAAAGGAATGTTGTGCTTAACAAAATTATTGGAGTTCTTTGAAGGTGTGATGTGCTCCAGATAAAAGAAAACCAGTGGATGTACTGCACTTAAAATTTCAAAAAGCATTTAATAAGGTGCCACATCAAATATGAATGTGGAGAAGAAAAGGTGTACATGTTCACATATTGGTATGGACAGGAGATTTACTGGTAGGAAAAATAGAAGTGGATGTAAGTGGATCACTTTCCAGTTGACAAGACATTGCAAGGGGAGCAGGGATCAAAATCCTCAATGCTCCAATTCAAATAAATGATTTTGATGAAGGGATCAAAGATATGGTTAGAAATCTTCACAAACATAGGTAGGAATGCAAGTTCTAAAGATCAAACAAAGAGGCTGCAAAAGGATATCTATTGTGACTGAGAACAGATCTGGCAAATGGACTATATAATGTGGAAGATTGTTAGATTGTCCATTTTGGCAGGAAGATTTAAAAAAAAGTAAATGGTGAGAAATTGCAGAGCTCTGAGATGCAGTGGGGTCTGGGTATTCAAGTGCCAAAATCTCAAAAGACTGTTATGAAGGTACAGGGAATAATTAGGCAATTAAATAGAATGTTTTCATTTATTACAATAGGAATTGAATATAAAAGCAGAGAGGTTACGCTTCAGTTATACAGGACATTGGTGAGACCACATCTGGAATATTGTGTACACTATTCATCTCCCTAATGACAGAAGGATGTGAATGCAGTGGAGACAGTGCAGGGAAGGTTTAAACAAGAAATACCTGGAATAGACACATCTTAAGAGAAAATACTAAGCAGGCTACGCTTATAATCAATGGAGTTTAGAAGAATAGGTGACTCGATTGAAACATATAACCTGCCAAGCCCCGTCAGGATGTTTTATCTGTGCAGGATGTTTCCCTAGTGGGAAAATCCAGAACTAGGGATCACTGTTTAAAAATTAGTGATCACCCATTTGAGAAATGAGGAGATTTAGTTTTCTCTCAGAGTCGTAAATCTTTAGAACTCTTTTCCTGAAAAGGCATTAGAGGCAGCGTTTGAATACTTTTAAGACAGAGCTAGGTAGACTGACGGCAAGTAAAGGAGTGAATGATTATCAGGAGTAGAAAGGAAGTTTAAATCAGACCAATCATGATCCCATAGGAAGCTGGAGCAGGCTTGAAAGGCTTAGAGGCCTACTCCTGCTCCTAATTCATATAGAACATAGAACATAGAAAAGTACAGCACAGATCAGGTCCTTTGGTCCACGATGTTGTGCCGAGGTTTCATCCTAATGTAAAGTATAATAACTTAACCTACACACCCCTCAACTCACTGCTATCCATGTGCATGTCCAGTAGTCGCTTAAATGTCCCAAATGACTCTGCTTCCACCACCACCGCTGGCAACGCATTCCATGCATTCACAACTCTCTGCATAAAGAACCTTCCTCTGACGTCCCCTCTACACCTTTCTCCTAATATCTTAAAACTATGACCCTTGTACCAGTCAATCCTGCCCTGGGGAAACGTCTCTGGCTATTGACTCTATCTATTCCTCTCATTATTTTGTATACCTCGATCAGGTCTTCTCTCTTCGTCCTTCTGTCCAGAGAGAAAAGTCCGAGCTTATTCAACCTCTCTTCGTAAGACAAGCCCTCCAGTCCAGGCAGCATCCTGGTAAACCTTCTTTGTACCCTCTCCAAAGTGTCTGTATCTTTCCGATAGTATGGCGACCAGAACTGGACACAATGTTCCAAGTGTGGTCTCACCAGGGACTTATAGAGCTTGTGGCTCTTAAACTTGATCCCCAGCTTATGAAAGCCGAAACACCATATGTTTTCTTAACAACCCTATCCACTTGGGTGGCAACTTTGAGGGATCTATGCACTTGCACACCCAGATCCCTCTGTTCCTCCACACTGCCAAGAATCCTGTCTTTAATCCTATATTCAGCATTTGAGTTTGACCTTCCAAAACATATCACTTTGCATTTATCCAGGTTGAACTCCAGCTGCCATTTCTCAGCCCAGCTCTGCATCCTGCCTATGTCACACTGCAGCCTGCAATAGCCCTCAATACAATCGATGCAACCCCCAACTTTTGTGTCATCTGTAAATTTACTAAACCACCCCTCAACCTCTTCATCCAAGTTATTTATAAAAACTACAAAGAGCAGAGGCCCAAGAACAGAGCCCTATGGGACCCCATTCATCACTGACCACCAGGCAGAATATTTTCCATCTACAACCGCTCTCTGCCTTCTGTCAGCCAACCAATTCTGAATCCAGATAGCCAAATCTCCATGTATCCCATACTTCTTGACTTTATGAATGAGCCTGCCATGGGGAACCTTATCAAATGCCTTGCTGAAGTCCATATACACCATATCCACTGATCAACCTTCGTAGGTCTGTCTTGTCACCTCCTCAAAGAACTCAATAAGATTTGTGATGCATGACCAGCCCCTCACAAAGCCATGCTGACTGCCTTTAATCACACTATGCTTTGCCAAATAGTCATAAATTCTATCCCTCAGATTTCTTTCCAAAACTTTGCTGGCCACAGATGTAAGACTGACTGGTCTATAATTGCCAGGGATTTCCCTATTACACTTCTTGAAAGGAGGAACAACATTTGCCTCCTTCCAATCCTCCGGTACAACTCCCATGAAGAGTGAGGAGGCAAATATCCTCGTCAGCAGCTTAGCATCCTCCTTTCTTGCTTCCCAGAGCAGCCTGGGATAAATCTGATCTGGCCCTGGGGACTTATCAATCTTAATGTTTTCCAAAATTTCCAGCACATCAACTTCATCAATCTTGATCTGGTCAAGACTGTATCCCAGCTCCTCAAAGTTCTCATTCACAACAAGTTCCTTTTCCTTGGTGAAAACCGAAGCAAAAAACTCATTTAGGGCTTCCCCTATCTGCTCAGGCTCCACGCACAAGTTCCCTATGCTATCCCTGACCGGTCCTAGCTTCTCCCTGATCATTCTCTTATTCCTCAATATTTTCCTATAATAGTGACTACTGCTCAAAAAAAAGTCATAGTCTGCAATGTTCTTTGAGTCACGCACTGAAAAGTGTTATAAAAATTCAAATCTTTACTACTCCATGCACAAAGTCTTGGATGTTGGCTCATACTTTATCTGTGATGTCAAACATTTTCCACGGGTCCATAAGACCATAAGAAATAGGAAGAGGAGTAGACCATTTAGCCCCTCAAGCGTGCTCTGTCATTCCACAGGATCACGGCTGATTCATCACTCCTCACGTCCACTTTCCTGCTGTTTCCCCATAACCCTCCGTTCCCCGACTGAGCAAGAATCTATCTAGTTCGGTTCCTCAGCAAAACTTGAACAATCAGGATGGCACTCTTTGATCTACTGGGAGGATGAAAGCATAAAATTATTTTAAACTATTTATGTGCTTATCAATTATGATCTGAGAGACAAGGAGCATGGCAACAAATCTGCAGTTCCTGTGGATCTAGAGTCAGTGGGAATGTAATAGCAGAGTGGTGGTCAACAAGAACCACTTACAGAGAAAACTCAGCAAAGAAATTCAAAGCCAGTGTAGAAGAAAGACAATCTTGAGTGCCAGTTTTGTGGCTTAATAGCTATTCGTGAAGAAGCCAGTGAAGTGTAGCTTCAGTACTTTGGCAAGTCCTTTTTAACATACAGAGCACTGCAAATTTCAGTTTGTGACAGTTTTAGTTTTATCCTGATCCCTGCAGGTCAAAATGTCAGCACTACTGAAAAGAAGACAAAGAACGAAGGAAGTAAAGTATGTGGGACATGCCGATAAATTAATGTTAAATTATTAAAGCATGATTGGAAATATCACCATTTTTCACAGCTGTCAGTTTAACTATGAAGGCATCAGCACATTGGACTAGTTGCTGCTTTTTCATAATTGAGCCCTTAGCTTCTAGCTGTGCCCCACAGTCTTTCATTAATCACCAGGACTGAAGTTCAGCCATACAGTGACAGCTCAAAAAGGCAAAGTATTTTACAGGTAGGATCAGCAATAGTTTCTAGCACATGATTCTCAATTGACGCTTTTCCAAATCTGAGTTAACTAAAGCCTCTGTGTTAAGGTCATCTGCTTTTCTTGCATTACTCACTGTTCTCTCCATTTAATTACCATCAATGTTTTGTAACTGTTTGCTGATCCATTGGTAAAATTGCCCTGTATTCACTTATTCAGATTACCTGGATTGCAAGTTTTATTTTGGCAATGAATATCACTCCACACCCAGTCTTACCTGATTAATTAAACCCAGCGGTATGAGAAGTGAAAAGAATAAAAATATTATATAAAGTTACACAATACATTCAATTTGATAAACTCATTAACAGACCAGGTTAGTGTGTCAAGATTTTTAACACGTTACTAAGACCGAAATGAACAAAATATAAGGTTAGACCATATATAGTGTTTAGATTTCTATTTCCATCCAGCATGAGGGATATGGGAGTTTATAGAGAATATATATAATGGCTTAATAGGGAGATCACGGCATGATGCTTCAGTCAGTCTAAATTAGTGAGCAAACTGCTTGGTCTGGAGGATTAAGAAACAGTAGGGAAACGAAATGATTCAGCTGAGAGAACACCAAATTAGTATAATGAAATGATGACTTTGAGGTGACCCCTCTGTTTCCTTCTGACCTGACCTGACCCTAACTTCTCTTCTCCTGCTTCCACCAAGGACCAAATTGAATCCAACTTGTATTAGTCCAAATTTAAAGCTCTCCCTTTGCCTCACAGCTCAGAATCAGTGGGAATCCATTGTAACCTCAGAACAAACTGTATTTTAAAATAGTTTTAAAAGCTCAAGATTGAATCTTTTAAGCCCTCATGAATCGATATTAGCTGTTAATAATGTGCCATACTATACAATGAAAGGTGTTCGTGCAGGAATAACCTCTACCATTGAAACTATTAAGGCCTGGCTAAACTTACTGTTGAACACATTAGTACCAGTATTTTCTGCACCTTTGAATAGGTTCAACGTAATAGGCACAGCAACATGTCTTTATGAAAGGAATGTTGTGTTTAACAAAATTATTGGAGTTCTTTGAAGGTGTGATCTGCTCCAGATAAAAGAAAACCAGTGGATGTACTGCACTTAAAATTTCAAAAAGCATTTAATAAGGTGCCACATCAAATATTTGAATCATTTAAATGTACAACGAAGTGGAGAAGGCCATTCAGACCCTGCCATTTGATAATTCCAAAGATGATCTAGCTCTGGCCTCAACTCCAGTTTCCTTCCTACACCTCTGGGTCTTCTGTTAGTCAACAAACCCAGCTGTTATGATAGCATCAAGCTCAACAGTGCATCCTGGCACTTGTCCTACAAGAATATGCAGAGGCAACAGGAGGTTACCAGATTTTTTTCTGGGATAGACAGATTTGTGGTTCCTTAAGGAATGAATGCGAGATGGGTGGAAAGGAGGAGTGAAGCTTTAGATCAGCTATGATTATGCTGAATGATCAAACAGTCTTGATATTATCTCCTCCTGCTCTTATTTATTATGCCCTTATCCCTTGTGGCTTCCCTTATCCCTTGTGGCTTCCACAGCCATTAGTGAAGGCATGCTTTGTCCTTGCAGCAAATTGATTTCTGAACATGCAATCAGTCCAATTATGGAATTCTAATTCAGGTCCTCCAGCCCAAAGGACAGAAGAATGAAACAATACATTCAATTCCCACTCCGACTGTAGTTACAATGAAGATCCCACTTTCTCAATCTTTCCCCTCACTAAGGTGTGGTGACCCTTGGGCACCAGATTATCTCTCTCTGATGAGAGTAGGCAGGCAGGAGGTTGTCAAAAGTGTGTTGCTGAAAAAGCGCAGCAGGTCAGGGAGCATCCGAGGAGCAGGAAAATCGACGTTTCATTGGCTGGAGCCCTTCATCAGGAATGAGGCTGGGAGCCTCAGTGGTGGAAAGATAAATGGGAAGGGTTTGGTGCTGGGGAGAAGGTAGCTGAAAGTGCAATAGGTGGATGGAGGTAGGGGTAAAGGTGATAGGTCAGAGAGGAAGGTGGAGCGGATAGGTGGGATAGGTCATGAGGGTGGTGCTGAGCTGGAAGGTTGAAAATGGGGTAAGGTAGGGGGGAATCACAGCAAGCCAGACAGCATCAGGAGGTGGAGACGTTGACCTGAAGCAAGGATTCTCCACCTCCTGATGCTGCCTGGCTTGCTATGCTCTTCCAGTCTCCTGCCTGTCTACTTTGGATTTCAGCATCTGCAGTTTTTTTGTCTCTCTGATGAGAGAGCAGCCCAATTGTTCTTTGGGACTGTGGTGACCTTACTTTTTTTTCACTGTTCTTCCAGTAACTGAGTTCCAGTGGGAAAATGTTGAAAGAACAGATGAATTTGGCTCCATTGTGCACTGGAGTAGGTTAGGAAAATGATACTTTTACTCTTCCAGCACCTTACTACACAAGGAATTTTTTCACACTGCAAGACATCATGCTCAAGTTTTACCTGAAAGCCAATGATAAGCACCTGTGCTTGCGCTGCAATTTAAAAGTTATACAAACTACTTTGAACTTCTGACTGTGTCTGATGTCAGGCACCTTACTGATAAGGAGAATAGGACTGAAGTTGAATTTGCCTTCAGGTTTGGTATGAAATGGGTGATATTGAATTCTGCTTGAAGTCGAACAAAAAGAAAACAAGGCTGGATGTAAAATAGGCAGCTGTTGCCAAAGACAACTCTCACCTCAGCTCAGTAGAAGCTAGATTAAATACAAATGTAGGGTAGCTGAGAGCAACCAGACCCACAGCAATATGGTTGACTCTTAACTGCCCTCTGGACTATTGGGATAGGCAATAAATGCTGGCCTAGTCAGTGAGGCCCTCATCCCATGAATGAACTAAGAAAACCCTACCTTTCACTGCAACTGTGTTTGCCCCATCCTTTGGCAATAGGAGGTATGATTACTGTGATATGTCTAACTATCATTTAATTCACTTCTTGGCACTTTGGCAACAGTAATAGCAACTCATATGTATGTCTCACTCTATCTAAGCGCCCTATGATCTGTAAGTCCTTGTTTGCTATGATCTGCCTGTATTGCTTACAAAACAAAACTTTTCACTGTACTTAGGTACATGTGACAACAATAAATCAAATCAAATCAAAAATCACATTCTACAGTAATTGTCTTTGACAATGATTTACCATTTCATATGTGTGTATTCTATTTATGGAACATTTGACTGGCACCTAGGGCTGTTATGTTTCAGTAATATTGGACATTGGTGAGACAACATAAGACCATAGGAAAAAGGAACAGGAGTAAGCCATTCTGCCCCTCAAATCTACTCCACCATTCAATACAATTTTGACTGATCCAATATTCCTAACATCCACTTTCTTGCCTTTTCTCTGTAAGTCTTGATTCACCTACTCATCCAGCATCTGTGATGTGGAGGTGCCAGTGTTGGACTGGGGTGGACAAAGTCAGAAGTCACACACCACCAGGTTATAGTCCATCAGGTTTATTTCAAATCACAAGCATTCAGAGCGCAGCCCCTTCATCAGGTGAAGTCAGGCAAAGGGGTTACACTCCAAAAGCTTGTGATTTCATTGAAAAACTGTTGGACTATAACTTGTTGTGTGATTTCTGACTTCATCTGGAACCCGCTTCGGCGGGTCAGTGTGGACTTGTTGGGCCGAAGGGCCTGTTTCCACACTGTAATCTAATCTAAAATCTAAAAAATCTAATCTATCTATCTCAGCCCAAATATACACGAGGAATCTGAGCCTCCAGCTCTCTGTAACATGGAGTTCCAAAGATTCACAATCCTCTGAGAGAAGAAATTCCTCCTTCTCTCACTCTTAAAACAATTCCACTTTTTTCTGTGAGTTATCCCTCAGCTCCTAGACTCTCCCAGGGGAAGCACCCTCTCATTCCATGTCAAATACAGTGAGCTGTTTTTGTCTCCTTATTTCAGGAAGGATGTAATTGCATTAACCACGGATCAGAGAAGGCTTTATTACTTTGGTACCAGCAAATGAGCTGGGCGACATGGTGGCTCAGTGGTTAGCATTGCTGCCTCACAGTACCAGCAACCCAGGTTTGACTCCAGCCTTGGGTGACTGTGTGGAGTTTGTACATTCTCCCTGTTTCTGCATGGGCTTCCACCCACACTTCATAGATGTGCACGTTTGATGGGTTGGCCATGCTAAATTGCCCAAAAATGTCTGGGGATGTGTAGGTCAGCCAAGGGACATTCAGGGATAAGGTAAGGGGTTGGGTCTGGGTGGGATGCTCTTTGGAGGGTTGGTATGGGCAGAATGGCCTGCTTCCACGCTGAAGGGATTGTGTGATTCGCCAAGTTGTCTTTTAAAGAAAGATTGGGCAGTCTTGGCCTGTTTCCGTTGGAATTTACAAGAGTTAGGATGGATTTAATTAAAGTGTGTAAGAGCCTGAAACATCTTGACAAGATGAATGTACAAAGGATGTCTCCACTGTGGGTCAGTTCAAAAACCAGGGGACACTGGAAATTAGGAGTCAATTTTTTATGATAAAAAGATGGAAACCAATTATTCCCACACAAGGTTTTGTGGCTTTGGAACTCTCTGCCTGAGAAGGCAGTGGAGTTGGGAGTCATTAAATATTTTCAATTCTAGTAAGGCAGGTAGTTCAAAGTTATTCGGGGTAGATGAGAATGTGGAATTCGAAGCGCAAACAAATTAACCATCTGACTGAAGAACAGAGCCAGCTTGAGGGCTCAATAGTCTACATCTGTTCCTGTTTCAAACTATTCTTTTTTTTTATTATTTGTTTATGGGATGTGGGTGTCACTAGCCAGGCCAGTGTTAATTACCCATCCCTAATTTCCCAGAGTGCAGTTAAGAGTCAACCATATTGCTGTGGGTCTGGAGTCACATGTTGAAAGCTTATGCCTGAAACAGCGACTCTCCTGCTTCTCAGATGCTGCATGACCTGCTGTGTGCTTTCCCATCACCACACCTTTTGACTCTGACTCTCCAGCATCTGCAGTCCTCACTTTCTGGAGTCACATGTAGGCCAGGTCAGGTAAGGGCAGCAGTTTCCTTCCTTCAAGGACATTCATGAACCAGAGGGGTTTTTCCTCAACAATCGACAATGTTTTCGTGGTCACCATTAATCTCTTAATTTCAGATTCTTTGTTGATTTCAAATTCCATCATCTGTCATGGTGGGATTCGAACCCAGGTCCCCAGAACATTCCCTGGGTCTCTGGATTAACAATCCAGCAATCATGCCACTGGGCCATTGACTCCCTGAATGTTTGCACATGCATTTGTATTGGGATATGCAAACAGTGGTTTAATTTGAAGGATCTGGTGCAGTGATAGTGTCCCTATCCCTGGACTGAAAGGTCCAGGTTCAGGTCTCCCATGCTCCAGCGGTGCGTAATAACATAATGGAAAAGGTTGGTTAGAAAAAAAATACGTGGAAGAAGGAAAGGGTCAAATCAAGATGGCTGACCCACGTTAAATTATGCTTTATCCAAGACCCAAATCGGCATGGTCTCTTGATTGCATTGTTCCTTATGAAAAAAAAACAAAATAAGTCAGAGATCACAGAGGCCTGACACTGAGCACTTTTCTATCTGAAAGGCAGCTGCTTTCACTGTCCTGAGGTTTTGCTACAGGAAGACATTTGTTGGCTCTTCACAGAGATTCCTGAAGAAGGGCTCATGCCCGAAACATCGATTCTCCTGCTCCTTGGATGCTGCCTGACCTGCTGCGCTTTTCCAGCAACACATTTTCAGCTCTGATCTCCAGCATCTGCAGTCCTCACTTTCTCCTCTTCACAGAGATAGCCAGTGTTGGCAAGAAGGTGCGAAGAAAGTGCCATTGAAGGATGGTTTGGGGGTTTGAGTTGGCATGGAGGTAACGAGGGAGATATGAGGGCTAGAGGACCACACATTCGCTAACACAATTGGTTAAAAAGTCACAGAGAACCGAGGTAATCCTTCTAATCTGCTCTCCTCAGCACCTGCCTGCCCCATGGATTCTTGGCGTCTGTTCCCAGGGTCAGTTTGGGTGTGCCTCCAACCGCCGTGCAGAAAAGAAAAATAGAAATAACAGCCCCCTTTGAACTGAGGCTGGTCTAATGGGTTGGGAAGTTTCTGATTTAAACTACCTGCTTTAGTACTTAAAGCTCAGCATGCCACTTGACAAAATGTGGAAAAAAATATTTTTAACCACATTTACTGTTTCACCAATATAATTGCATGATCAAAAATCATACATTTCATACTGGTTCAAGAGTTTTGTTCAAAGGTTGATTAACTAAAAAGATAATGTTCTTCTGTATTTTTTTCCTTCTATTTGGAGGGAAGTTACCTCCAAAATGTCTAATCATAATCCCAAAATTCAAAATGAATTTTTAAATGTAATTATAATATTAAGAATGAACTACCTAAAGGATTTTTTTGTTGAAAAAAAACTCAAACACAGAATCCAGTTTTTAAAAATAATTCAATCATGTGAAACCTTTAAGTCAGATATCAATTTCTTTTCTTATAACTAAGGATTTATATTTTCCAGTGGATCATCTTCAGCAATACCCTGGCTTGGAAACTATTGCAATTTTCATTCTTATCAAGAATTAACTTTCTAAGTTTCCTCAGTTGTTTTGTTTTATTTTTCTCTTGACTTTATCCTAAGGTGTTGCATGTCAAAACATAATGGATGTATTGAAACAGCCTCCTTTCAGATAACAAATTATCAACTTCATCGAGGTTCATTAATTATGTCATCTAATTGGATTGAGGCAGGTGCAAAATACCTCAGATGAAGTGGTCACTGGCAGAAAGGCCTGAGCACAAGTTTTTCTATTAGAAACCAGCATGTCTCCAGACTCCTGGAATTACTTTGTACTTATTGATTAATGGCCATAATTTATTACAGTGCAGAGAATCTTGCATTGAGTTAAATGTGCGATTAATCAATTTTCCATCAAATTATGAACAGCAGAGCAGTTAAAGGAGAGAAAATGCCCAGTGCATTTTTCCCATGGCTTTGTGAGCCTAAGGTATGTGGGCATCTAGTTTAGAGGAGTTAATGATTGTCTTTCAGTAGTTTAATACTTCCTGCCACACTGATAAATGTCACGTCTACAAATGGACCATAGCTAGTAGTGATGGAGAGACCACCTTGCACATGTTTCATAGCTAGCTTTTTCAATATAAAGACATGCTTTTCTTTTTTTTTGAAACTCACTTCATGACAGTTTATTAATGCAAAATACATTGTTGCCTTCGGCCCCTGATATATCATTGTTATGTCAGCAATATTATATTACGTTGATAACTGATACTCTGAAAGCAATCCTGAGGCGACAAAAGATGGATTTTGATTTTTTTTTAAATAACAGAACTCATTTTTAAATCCCCTATAAAACAGCCAAAAAAGATTCATGTGCCTTTTGCAATGATGATTTAAATTTGGTGCTCTAGTGCATTAATTCAGTTTAAAGCACTTTTTTTTAATAACAGTTGAGTTGCTGCATCTGTTCCAAATTATAGTTGGCACACCACACAAGGGTTATGACATTTCTCCTGTAACTATGTTCTGAAACATTGTGAATATTGCCAATGACACATTTCACTCAATTATGGTACTTGTGACTATTCTGAACTGCAGCATCTTCATGCAGCCAAATTAAGGCTATATTTGCTTAACATGCTGATCCAACATACAAGACACTTCATCCTGTCATTAAAGCACTCAAGGTGTGAGTCTCAGGGGAGAAGCACACAGGCACAAATGACATAAGATATTCTGTGGCTTGACATTATAATTTGTGTGTGGCTGCCAGTGTGGCCAGGGTGTGCGAGTAGAGAGGGAGAGAGATGGACATTGTGCATACATAACACTATGGAGTTATAGGTGTTCACAATGATATGCTGGGCTAAAAAGGCAAGATTCGGATTGTGCAGTCTTAGGGGTAGATTGTGATTTTATACAAGAGTGCAAATTGGGTGATAGCAAGTTGGCAAGTTTCACACTCTTGACTCTAATCTCCAGCATTTGCAATCCTCACTTTCGCCTAGTTGATTTTACATCACTCCCAACCTATTGGTGTTGCGCGATGTGGAGAAGCGTATTAGATGCAGGAGAGGTCATTTGAGCCACCAATACTGAGATAACTTTTTGATCAGTATCTCAATCAATGCAATAATTTTTACAAGCATAGAAATTGCTGGAGAAACTCAGCTGGTCTGGAAGCATCTGTGTAAAGAGAATAGAGTTAACATTTCAAGTCTGATATGACGTTTTGTTCTTAATGCTTCATGAGAAATAAAAACATTTTTCGTTGAGTTTGGTTATTGCTGAGAGCAACCAAACTTAATTGTTGGAGACAGAATCAAAATCAAATCTAAGATCCAGGCAGAGATGCTGAAGAAACCCAACAATTCTGGCCTCATCTGCAAAGAGAGAAACAAGAGTTTTAGACAGTTGTTGCAATGTCACAAGGTGAGAATGAAGAGATACTGTGGACCAGGCCAACTCTCATCAATACAACTGAGAGTGAGCACATTCACGTGGCAGAACAGAATGATGAGCATGGAATTTCAAGGTGCAGGAGAGCAGGGCTCCAGGAATGCTGCATGTCTTGGAGATATCTGCAAATGTGAGAGAATCTAAATTAGAAAGGCTGAAATTTATTTGGAACCATAGACGAGATCCAGGTGGCTCTGTGGAGCAGTGAGTAGTGATCCTGCCTCTGAGCCAGAGGATAGGAACGTCGTCTAGGCCATTCAGCCCATCAAGCCTGCTTTGCAATTTAATTAAATTGTGTAACATAATGCCACATTCCCATGCTATATCCATAACTCCTGATGTAATTAATTTCCAGAAACCTATCAATTAAGCAGATTAGCCATCATAAACAGCATAGATTCAAAACAGGGCAAAAGTGAGGACTGCAGACGCTGGAGGTTAGAGTTAAGATTAGAGTGGTGCTAGAAAAGCACAGCAGGTCAGGCAGCATCCGAGCAGAAGGAGAATCAATGCTTCAGGCAAAAGCCCTTCATCAGAAAAGAAGGGCTGATGAAGGGCTTTTGCCCGGAACATCGATTCTCCTGCTCCTCCGAGGCTGCCTGACCTGCTGTGCTTTTCCAACACCACACCCATAGATTCATTAACAGATTTTTCCCCGCTGTTATCAAACTTTTGAATGAACCTCTCAAAAGTTAATTCTGATCTCTCTCTCTGCACCTTCTCAGCGGCTTCAACACTATATTCTGCACTCTGTTGTGCTACCCTGATGTACTTTGTATCATACGATCTGCTTGTATAGCACATAAAACAATACTTTTCACTGTACCTCGGTACATGCAACAACAATAAATCAATAAGCATGCTCAGTGATTGAACTTCCGCAAGCATATGGAGTGGAGAATTTTGAAGATTCACCATCCATTGATTGAAGAAATTCTTCCTCATCTCGATCTAAATGGCTTACCCCTTATCCAGTTCCTGGTCCCTCAGCTTACATCTCATCGGCCAGGGAAACATCTTCTCTACATCCACTCAGTCATGATGTATGAGTACTTTGTAAGTTTTACTTAGATCACTCCTCATTCTTTGAAACTCTAGAACTCTGGAATACAGACACAACGTAACAACATCTGGGAATGCTCGGGATTCAGCTTCTCCGGCATTTGTGCCCACAGAAGGTGTGTTCATAGCGCTCTCAAACAGGGTAAAAACGAACCTGCAAATCCATCCTGCTTTTTTAAAATATATTTTTTCATGGAGTCGGAGCATCACCAGTTCGGCCAGCATTTATTCCACGTTCCTAATTGCCCTTCAATAGATGCCAGAAGATCGCCTTTTTAAATCGCTGCAGTTCTTGGCGTGATGAGAAACCAATAGTGCTGTTAGGAAAGAGCTCCAGGATTTTGTGCCAGTAATAGTAAAACTATGGAGATATGGCATATAGCATGATGGGGAACTTGCAGATAGTGGTGTTCCCATGCATCTGCTGCTCTTGTCCTTCTAGTTGCTGTGGGTCGTGGGTTTGGAAGATGCTGTCAATGGAGTCTACATACTGGCACTGGAGCATGTCCAGCAGAGATTCACATGGATGATCCCTGGAATGGTAAGCCTAACATACGATGAACGGCTGAGGATCCTGGGATTGTATTCATTAGAGTTTAGAAGGTTGAGGGGAGGTCTAATAGAAACTCACAAAATAATGCATGGCTTAGAAAGGGTGAACGCTGGGAATTTGTTTCCATTATGCAGGGTGACTAGGACCCATGGGCACAGCCTTAGAATTAGAGGGGGACGATTTAAATGGAAATGAGGAGACATTTCTTCAGCCAGAGAGTGGTGGGCCCGTGGAATTCATTGCCTTAGAGCGCAGTAGAAGCCGGGATGTTAAATGTCTTCAAGGCAGAGATTGATAAATTCTTAACCTCGCAAAGAATTAAGGGATACGGAGAGAGTGCAGGTACATAGAACATAGAACATAGAACAATACAGCACAGAACAGGCCCTTCAGCCCACGATGTTGTGCCGAACATTTGTCCTAGCTTAAGCACCCGTCCATGTACCTATCCAATTGCCGCTTAAAGGTCAACAATGATTCTGAATCTGCCACTCCCACAGGCAGCGCATTCCATGCCCCCACCACTCTCTGGGTAAAGAACCTACCCCTGACATCCCCCCTATACCTTCCACCCTTCACCTTAAATTTATGTCCCCTTGTAACACTCTGTTGTATCCGGGGAAAAGGTTTCTGACTGTCTACTCTATCTATTCCTCTGATCATCTTATAAACCTCTATCAAGTCACCCCTCATCCTTTGCCGTTCCAATGAGAAAAGGCCTAGCACTCTCAACCTATCCTCGTACGACCTATTCTCCATTCCAGGCAACATCCTGGTAAATCTTCTCTGCACCCTCTCCAAAGCTTCCACATTTTTCCTAAAGTGAGGCGACCAGAACTGCACACAGTACTCTAAATGTGGCCTAACCAAGGTCCTGTACAGTTGCAACATCACTTCACGACTCTTGAATTCAATCCCTCTGCTAATGAACACTAATACACCATAGGCCTTCTTACAAGCTCTATCCACCTGAGTGGCAACTTTCAAAGATCTATGAACATAGACCCCAAGATTTCTCTGCTCCTCCACCTTACTAAGAACCCTACCGTTAACCCTGTATTCTGCATTCTTATTTGTCCTTCCAAAATGGACAACCTCACACTTGACAGGGTTGAATTCCATCTGCCACTCCTCAGCCCAGCTCTGCATCATATCTAAGTCCCTTTGCAGCCGACAACAGCCTTCCTCACAATCCACAACTCCACCAATCTTCGTATCATCTGCAAATTTACTGACCCACCCTTCGACTCCCTCTTCCAAGTCATTAATAAAAATTACAAACAGCAGAGGACCCAGAACTGATCCCAGTGGAAGTCCACTTGTAACTGGGCTCCAGGCTGAATATTTGCCATCTACCACCACTCTCTGACTTTGACCGGTTAGCCAGTTTTCTATCCAACTGGCCAAATTTCCCTCTATCCCATGCCTCCTGACTTTCCGCGTGAGCCTACCATGGGGAACCTTATCAAATGCCTTACTAAAATCCATGTACACTACATCCACTGCTCTACCCTCATCCACATGCTTGGTCACCTCCTCAAAGAATTCAATAAAACTTGTAAGGCAAGACCTACCCCTCACAAATCCGTGCTGGCTGTCCCTAATCAAGCAGTGTCCTTCCAGATACTCATAAATCCTTTCCCTCAGTACCCTTTCCATTACTTTGCCTACCACCGAAGTAAGACTAACTGGCCTGTAATTCCCGGGGTTATCCCTATTCCCTTTTTTGAACAGGGGCACAACATTCGCCACTCTCCAGTCCCCTGGTACCACCCCCGTTGACAGTGAAGACAAAAAGATCATTGCCAACGGCTCTGCAATTTCCTCTCTTGCTTCCCACATAATCCTAGGATATATCCCGTCAGGCCCGGGGGACTTGTCTATCCTCAAGTTTATCAAAATGTCCAACACGTCTTCCTTCCTAACAAGTATCTCCTCTAGCTTACCAGTCCATTTCACACTCTCTTCTTCAACAATACGGTCCCTCTCATTTGTAAATTAAGAAAAGTACTCATTCAAGACCTCTCCTATCTCTTCCGACTCAATACACAGTCTCCCACTACTGTCCTTGATCGGACCTACCCTCGTTCTCGTCATTCTCATGTTTCTCACATACGCATAAAATGCCTTGGGATTATCCTTGATCCTACCCGCCAAAGATTTTTCATGCCCTCTCTTAGCTCTCCTAATCCCTTTCTTCAGCTCCCTTCTGGCTATCCTGTATCCCTCCACTGCTCTGTCTGAACCTTGTTTCCTCAACCTTATGTAAGCCTTCTTCCTCTTTACAAGACATTCAACCTCCCTCATCAACCAAGGTTCCCTCACACGACCATCTCTTTCCTGCCTGACAAGTACATACATTTCAAGGACACGTCGTATATGTTCCTTGAAAAAGTTCCACATTTCAATGACATCCTTCCCTGACAGCCTATGCTCCCAACTTATGCTCCTCAGATCCTGTCTTGCAGCATCGTATTTACCCTTCCCCCAATTGTAAAACCTACCCTGTTGCACTCACCTATCTCTCTCCATAATCAAGTGAAAGTCACAGAATTGTGGTCACCATCACCAAAATGCTCACCCACTAACAAGCCCATCACTTGTCCCAGTTCGTTACCAAATACCAAATTCAATATGGCCTCCCCTATGGTCGCACAATCTACATACTGAGTTAGAAAAGCTTCCTGGAATCACTGCACAAACACCACCCCATCCAATCTACTTGATATAAAGAGCTTCCAATCAATATTTGGGAAGTTGAAATCGCCCATGACTACTACCCTGTGGCTTCTGCACCTTTCCAAAATCTGTTTCCCAATCTGGTTCTCCACATCTCTGCTGCTATTGGGGGGCCTATAGTAAACACCCAACAAGGTGACTGCTTCTTTCCTATTTCGGACTTCAGCCCATACTTCAGCCACCCCCCTTCCTTTTTTACCACCCTCCCTAATCTTACTGAAACATCTGTAACCAGGAACCTCCAACAACCATTCCTGTCCTTCTTCTATCCACGTTTCCGTAATGGCCACAACATCGTAGTCCCAAGTACCAATCCACGCCTTAAGTTCACCCACCTTATTTCTGATACTCCTTGCGTTGAAGTATACACACTTGAACCCATCTCTGTATCCGCAAGTATTCCCTGTCAGTGCTACCTTCTCCACAGCCTCCCTACATTCTTGGACATCCTGACAAATAGCTAGCCTACTTGCTGGACTACAAGTCCGGATCCCATCCCCCTGCCAAATTAGTTTAAACCTCCCCGAAGAGTGCTAGCAAACCTACCTCCCAGGATATTGGTACCCTTCTGGTTCAGGTGCAACCCGTCCTGCTTGTACAGGTCCCACCTTCCCCAGAATGCCGTCCAATTGTCCAAATACCTGAAGCCCTCCTTCCTACACCATCCTTGCAGCCACGTGTTCAACTGCAGTCTCTCCCTATTCCTTGCCTCACTGTCACATGGCACCGGCAACAACCCAGGTAAGTGGCGTTGGAATGCCCATCAGCCATGATTGAATAGCAGAATGGACTTGATGGGCCAAATGGCCTTATTTCCAGTCCTATGTCTTGTGGTCTTGTGGTCTTAAGAGAGTTGTACACTCAATCCTGCGGATGAAGTTGCTGCTGCTGGGGTCAATGGTGCTGAGAGTGACTACTAAAAGTGATAAAGAGGCTGTGAATCTCCTGCTATCAACATCATGAGGATTACCATTGACCAGAAACTGAACTGGACGTGCTTTATAATTCCAGTGGATACATGAACAAGCTAGATACTGGGAGTATTGCAGTGGGTCACTCACCTCCTGATTCCTCAAAACCTGTCCACCACCTACAACTTGGAGACAGAGAGGACTGCAGATGCTGGAAAGTCAGAGTCGATAAAGTGTTGAGCTGGAAAAAGCAGGTTAGGCAGCATCAGAGGAGTAGGAGAGTTGATGTTTCAGGTGGGGGCCTTTAATCAGAACTGGAGAAAAGATCCCAATTTGAAACATCAACTGTCCTGCTCCTCTGATGCTGCTTGACCTGTTTTCCAACTCCATACTTTATTGACACCGCCTACAACTGACAAGCCAGCACTGTGATGGATATTTCTATTTGCCTGGGTGATGCAGCTCCAATAACACTCAATAAGCTTGACACCATCCAAGAGAAAGCAGCCGCGTAATTGTCATCACATCCACGAACATAGCGACACTGGAGGAATGGCAATATGTTTCCTTCAGTGTTGCTGGGATTGCTGATATAACGTTATTTAGATTTGCAGCTAAAGGAAATGTGCCCTGAAAATTTTTGCTGAAGTCCTTGAGACTACTTTTATTGTACATTGAAACTATGCGTGACTCTTTCAGGAGAAATCATTATTGGACGGAGGGTCTTAATATTTTATTACTATTCAATAAAAATGTACCTCATAAAATTCCAAAATCAACATGCCTCTGTTCCCAGTAGAAATTAAACGTTGCATCTTCAGCACTCATATTCCCTATGTGGTCCTTTCTGAATTCTGGATGCATACTACACTTTTCTGTACTTTAGATTAGTTCCCCTTAAAGTAAAATTGATTGGATTTTGAGTTTACCCGCACCTGAAATTATAATAATCTGGTCCCACTAGTAGTTTCAGTTTAAATTTTCCTGTAAACATTTTTAAACAGAATTCCTACAGTGTGGAAGCAGGCCATTCAGCCCATCAACCTTCCAAAGAGCATCCTGCCTTCTCTCTCTATAACCCTGCATTTCTCAAGACTAATCCACCCAGCCTGCACACCCATGGACAATTTGCCTTGGCCAGTCCACATCTTACACAGGAGGAAACCCACACAAACACAGGGAGAATTAGCAAACTGTACACAGACAGTCACCCAAGGGTGGAATGTAACTCAGGCCCCTGGTGCTCCAAGGCAGCAGGGCTAATCACTGAGCAACCATGTCAACTAAACTTGTGTCATAAAATTGAAGCCTGGTGCTTCCCAAAGTTTTTCTTTATTTCTTTACTTTTCTGCCATTGTGTTCTAAGTTTATTGTGCGCAGTTCTGGTCTCCTTTTCTGGGGAAGGATGCTCTTGCTCTTGAGGGAGTGCAGTGAAGGTTAGAAGGTAGAACATAGAACAATGCAGCGCAGAACAGGCCCTTCGGCCCTCGCTGTTGCACTGACCTGTGAACTATTCTCAGCTCGGCCCCCTACACTATCACATCATCATCTATGTGCTTATCCAAGGACTGTTTAAATCTCCCTAATGTGGCTGAGTTAATTACATTTGCAGGTAAGGCATTCCACGCCCTTACCATTCTCAGGGTAAAGAACCTGCCTCTGACATCTGTCTTAAATCTATCACCCCTCAATTTGTAGTTATGCCCACTCATACAAGCTCACGTCATCATCCTAGGAAAAAGACTTTCACTGTCTACCCTATCTAATCCTCTGATCATCCTGTATGTCTCTATCAAATCCCCTCTTAGCCTTCTTCTTGCCAATAAGAACAGGTTCAAGTCTCTCAGCCTTTCCTCATAAGACCTTCCCTCCAGACCAGGCAGCATCCTGGTAAATCTCCTGTGCACCTTTTCCAATGCGTCCACATCCTTCCCGAAATATGGGTACCAGAACTGTACACAATATTCCAAGTGTGGCCGCACCAGCGTTTTGTATAGTTGCAGCATGATATTGGAACTCAATCCCTCTACCAATTAAGTCTAACACACCATATTCCTTCTTAACAGCACTATCAACCTGGGTGGCAACTTTCAGGGATCTATGTACGTGGACTCCAAGATCCCTCTGCACATCCACACTGCCAAGAATCTTTCCATTGACCAAGTACTCTGTTATCCTGTTATGCTTCCCAAAGTGCATCACCTCACATTTAGCTGCATTGAACTCCATTTGCCACCCCTCAGCCCAATTCTGCAGTTTATCCAAGTCCCCCTGCAACCTGTAACATTCTTCCAAACTGTCCACTACTCCACCGACTTTAGTGTCATCTGCAAATTTACTAACCCATCCACCTATGCCTGTGTCTAAGTAGTTTATAAAAATGACTAACAGCAGTGGTCCCAAAACAGATCCTTGTGGTACATCATTAGTAACCAAACTCCAGGCTGAATATTTTCCATCAACCACCACTCACTGCCTTCTTTCAGAAAACCAGTTTCTAATCCAAACTGCTAAATCATCCTCAATCTCATGTCTCTGCATTTTCTCCAACAGCCTACCATATGGAACCTTATCAAAGGCTTTACTGAAGTCCATGTATATCACGTCAACTGCCCTACCCTCATCCACATGCTTGGTCACCTTCTCAAAAAACTCAATGAGGTTTGTGAGACACGACCTGCCCTTGACGAAACCATGTTGACTATCTGAAATCAAGTTGTTGCTTACTAGATAATTGTAAATCTTATCTCTTATGATCCTTTCCGAAACCTTTCCTACAACAGGAGCAAGGCTTACTGGTCTATAATTACCTGGGTCATCTCTACTGCCCTTCTTGAACAACATTTGCAATCCTCCAGTCCTCTGGTACCAAACCTGCAGACAATGATGACTCAAATATCAAAGCCAAAGGCTCTGCTATCTCCTCCCTGGCTTCCCAGAGAATCCTTGGATGAATCCCATCTGGCCCAGGGAACTTGTCTAATTTCACTCCTTCTAGAATTGATAACACCTGTGCGTAACTAACCTCAATCCTTTCTAGTCTAATATCTCGTACCTCATTCTTCTCCTCTACAATATTATCCTTCTCCTGAATGAAAACCAATGAGATATGTTTGTTTAGTATCTCTCCGATCTCCACAGGGTCCACAATAAAGAAAAGAGATTGACTGGGTTAGGATTGTTTTCGCTGGTGTTCAGACCAATAAGGGGAATCTCATAGAGACTTATAAAATTCTAACAGGACTAGACAAGGTAGATGTAGGGAGGATGTTCCTAATGGTGGGTGCATCTAGAACCAGGGGTCACTGTCTGAAGATTCAGGGTAGACCATTTAAGACGGAAATGAGGAGACATTTCTTCACTGAAAGACTGATGAGCCTGTGGAATTCATTACCACAGGAAGTAGTTTGAGTGAATGGGTTCAAAGGTTATGAGAAGAAAACAGGATTAGACTGTTGAGTTCAATGATCAGCCATGATCATGATGAATGGCAGACCAAGCTCAAAGAGCTGAATTGCCTCCTCTTGCTCCCCTCTTCTATGTTTCTATGCTTCGACATTTTAGTTTATTTTTTCTGTGTTTTAAGATGGCATCAGAGAGTGATGACACTATCCATCTCCTTTCACTTGTCACAAAATACACATGACAATAAATAAATAAATCTCCTCTAGACCTGCTGCATTTGCTCTTAAATCCATGTTCCCTGGTCATTGATCCCTCCACCAAATGGAATTGTTCCTTCCTGCCTACCCTGTCTGGGGCTGTTATAATTTAATACATCTCAATCAAGTCAACCCTCAGTCTCCTCTGCTCCAAGGAAAACAATCCCAGGCTATCCAGCCTAACTTCATAAATAAAACTTTCTAGCCCAGGCAACAGCTGCCCTAGTAAATCTGTACCGCACCCTCTCCAATGTTATCACCTGCCTCCTACAGTGTGGATTTGAGAACTGCACATAGCGGTCTAGTTGTGTCCTCAGCCATTTGATCCCTTTAGCCCTGAGAACTAGGTCTAACTCCATCTCAAAAATATTCACTGTTTTCGCCTCAACTGCTTCCATATGCTCACTACTCTCTTGCTGAAGAAATTTCTCCTCATCTCAGTCCTAAATGATCTATCCAGTATCCTTAGACTGTGAGCTCTGATTCTGGATTCCCTAATCAACAAGATCATTCTTCCTGGGTTTACCTTGTCTAGTCATATTAGAATTTTATGCATTTTTATGAGATTCCTCCCTCATTGTTCTAAACGAGCTGGTAACAACTGCAAGAGTGATGCAGAGCATTGAATATAATAGTTGGGATGCCACATTACAGCAGTACAAGACATTGGCAAGGTCACATGGTCGTGGGCGGCACGGTGGCACAGTGGTTAGCACTGCTGCCTCACAGTGCCAGAGACCCGGGTTCAATTCTCGCCTCAGGCGACTGACTGTGTGGAGTTTGCACGTTCTCCCCGTGTCTGCGTGGGTTTCCTCCGGGTGCTCCGGTTTCCTCCCACAGTCCAAAGATGTGCAGGTCAGGTGAATTGGCCATGCTAAATTCCCCGTAGTGTTAGGTAAGGGGTAAATGTAGGGGTATGGGTGGGTTGCGCTTCAGCGGGTCGGTGTGGACTTCTTGGGCCGAAGGGCCTGTTTCCACACTGTAAGTAAACTAATCTAAAACATTTGGAATACTGCATGAAATTATGGTTATCCTCCTGTGGAAAGGATGTATTAAACTACAAAGGATGCAGGAAAATAATTTAAAAGGATATTGCTGGGACTGGAAATTTTGAGTTACAAGGAGAGGCTGGATAAGCTGGGGAACTTTTCTCTGGAATGTCAGAGGCTGAGGGTTCAACTTACTGAGGTTTATACAATCATGAGAGGCATAGATAAGATGAATAGACAAGTTCTTTTTCCAAGGATAGGGGAATCCAAATCTAGAGGACATTGGTTTAAATTGAGGGAGAAAGATTTAAAAGGGTCCTGAGGGACAACTTTTACCCTCAGAGTGTGGTGCCTGTATGGAATTAGCTGCCAGAGGAGATAGTGGAAGCTGGTACAACATTTAAAAGACGTGGACAGGTACATGAACAAAAAAAAGATTTAGAGCTACATGGGCTAAATGTTGGCAAATGGATTAGTTAAGTTAGGAATAACTGGTCGGAATTGACGAGTTGAATTGAAGGGGCTGTTTCCGTGCTTTATGACCCTATGACTCCATGAGAAGAGGTAAAAGATGTACACTGACAGTGTGAAATAAACTTGGAGGAGGTTAAAGCTTTACTATAAATGTGTGGAACAGACAGATGAGGAGATGGGTTTGAAACTCCCACAGTAATAGATATTTGGGGTCTGGGGGGGAATAGTGGTGGAATGGATGAAGTTAGAGATCATGCATTCACGAAAAAGAAAACCAGTAATTTCATTATTCTTAAATATTATAATCCATCTGTGAGCTACTGATAAACCAGTTTGAAAACATTCTCTGTTGAAATGATGGTTGAATTAGCATTAAACACTGTTGCTTCTTTTCCCTTGTTAATACAAAACATTAGGTGAAGTTCAACAGCTTAGAATTCCCTCCTGAGTAGCTCAGGGTTAAATGTTGTGTGTTCCCATTCATATTGAGAAGTTCCTGATTTGACCCTTCATCTGCACTGAGTTAGTTGATCGCAGCAAGAGCAGATGTTTGTCCATCACAATTGCCCTGATACTCCTGCGTTAGGAAGGAAAAAGAAAATCAGCTGAAATTTTTACCATTCAGTGTGTTTAATGGCTTGGCAAACTCCCCCTCTCTTCTTTTGATATCCTCCACTAACCTGACACCACTCACCATTATTACAAAGATACCTCATATTTGAATTTCTTGAGGGCTTAAGTTTTGAAAGACTGTAGAGAAAATATTGATTAATTGTAAATTTTATGTCGATATTAGGTTTCTATGAAAGGCGTCATTGAGCGATCACTGTAGACACTGGATGGATTTTTCTTAATAAGACTTCCCAGAAATCTCGTGGCGAGTGATAACTCTGTCCTGAAGTCATAGAGCTGTAACAGCAGAGAAACAGACCCTTTGGTCCACTTGTCCATGCTGACCAGATATCCTAAATTAATCTAGTCCTATTTGCCAAGATGTGGCCTATATTGTCCCAAACCCTTTCTAATCATTTACCCCCTCCAGATGCCTTTTAAATGTTGTAATTGTACCAGCCTCCACCATTTCCTCTGGCAGCTCATTCCATATATGCACCACCCTCTGTGTGAAAATGCTGCCCCTTAAGTTCCTTTTAAATCTTTCCCCTCTCACATGAAACCTGTACCCTCTAGGTTTGGACTCCCATACCCAGGGGAAAAGACCTCGGCTATTCAACCTATCCACTCGGTTCTGTTGTAGAGCCCTGCTATGGCTATTTGAACAGTTGTTGAATGGGGAGTACTTTCATCTTTCAGAATTAGTTGAGGAGCAAGCAACCTCTAAGGGAGACCTACCCAGCTTGAACCCTCTCATTTCTAGAAATCACCCTCTTGTTGAGCTCAGGATGAAATCTGTTTGATCCTCTGGAAGAGTGTTTGAGGAAGTATCTCAATATGTATCTTCTGAGGAAACAATGCCTGCCAAGGTTTCAAAGACAACTGTGCACAATTAGCAACTTGATCACATGGACTGGAAGATCAAAGTGACAGATATTGGACCATTCCATGTCTTATTGCTTTTGCCTTCAAGGATTAGCCAAAGATCTTTTCTTTCAGAATGTGAATGTCTGCAGAGAGAAATCCATTACTTTTTCTCTTTTCCGAAAGGGGGAGGGGTATGTGTGTATGAGAGAGAGAGAGAGCGAGTGTGTGTGTGAGGTCGTGTATTGTGCAGTGGGTTACCTGTAGTGTGATATTAACCCAAGGTCCCGTTTAAGGCCATCCCCACGGTATCAAACTTGGCTATCAGTCTCTGCTCGGCCACTTTACACTATTGCCTGTCCCGAAATCCGCCTTGGATGATGGTCACCTGAAGGTCTGAGACTGAATGTCCCGGACTGCTGAAGTGTTCCCCAACTGGGGAGGGAGCACTCCTGTCTGGTGATTGTTGTGCGGTGTCCATTCATCCATTGTTGTACCATCTGGGTTGGTCTCGCCAAAGTACCATGCCTCAGGACTTCCTTGTTTGCAACATATGGGATAGATAGCGTTGGCTGAGTCACATGAGTACCTGCTGCATACATGGTGGGAGGTGTCCCCACGTGTAATGGTGTTACCTGTGTCGACACCCTGACACGGCTTGCAGCAGCTGCTGTGACAGGGTTGTATGGTGTTGTGGTCGATGTTGTCCTGAAGGTCAGGCAGTTTGCTACGAATAATGATCTGTTTGGTGGTTTTTTTAAAGACAAGAAGTAGAGGTGTAGGGAAGGTCTTGGCAAAATGCTCATCCTCATTGATAATGTGTTGCAGGCTGCGAAAAACGTGGCATAGGCTTTCAGCTCCCGGGAAGTGCTGAACAATGAAAGGTACCCTATTGGTTGCAACCTGTTTCCTGAGGAGGTTATTATGGTTTCTCACTATGGCACATTTGAACTCGCGGTTGATGAGTTGAGCATTTTATCCTGTTATTATGAGGGCATCCTTGAGTACTTCCAGGTGCCCATCACATTCCTCCTCGTCTGAACAGATCCTGTGTATGTGCAGGGCTTGTCTGTAGGGGTTGACTGTTTTAGTATTTGGGGTGGAAGCTAGAGAAGTGTAGCATCATAAGGTTATCCGTGGGTTTGCAATAGAGTGAGATGCTGAGGTGCCCATCTTTGATGGAGATGCACGTGTCCGAGAATGAGACAGATACTAAAGGTAACTCATTGATATCACTGTGTAGTTGTTTCAGTGACTTCTCGTAATGGGTCCAGAAGAAGAAAATTTTATCAGTATATATCTGGTGTATAGTGTTGGTTGGAGGTCCTGTGCAGAAAAGAAGCCTTTTTCCAACCTGTGTGTGACAATATTGCCATATTAGGGTGCAAATTTGGTCCCCATGGCTGTTCCGTGTGTCTGGATGAAGAACTGTTTGTTAAAGGTGCAAACGTTGTGGTTGAGGATGAAGCGATGAGTTGTAGGACAGTGCTTGGAGATTGGCAGTTGTTGGTATTGAATACTGAGGCTGTTATCGCAATGCCATCATCGTGGGGGATGCTGGTGTTGATTGCTGATGTGTCCATTGTGACGAGAAATGTTCCAAATTCGACTGGTCCGTGGGTGACAGGTTTCTGTAAGAAATCTGCAGTTTCGCGACAGAAGCTGGGGGTCCTCTGTGCAACGGATTTCAAGATGTCTTTGACATGTTGGCCTTGTAAAGCCAACACACCTGGACATCCTATCGCATCAGGCAATGAGACCCTGTGTGAGAACCTCTCTGGCTTTGATAAACTCATGATGCTACATTTCTCCAGCTTCCAACCAAAGCATGTTAAAACAGCCAGCCCCTACAGACAATTGGTCCACATACACAGGATCTGTTCAGATGAGGAGGAACGTGCCGGAAACCTGGAAGTACTCAAGAATGCCCTCATAAGAATAGGGTATAATGCTCAACTCATCGACTGCCAGTTCCAACATGCCACAGCGAGAAACTGTAATGACCTCCTCAGGAGACAGAGACGGGTTGCAACCAATACGGTACCCTTCATTGTCCAGTACTTCTCAGGAGCTGAAAAACTATGCCATGTTCTTCGCAGTCTGCAATACATTATGGATGACGATGAGCATCTCACCAAGAAATTTCGTACGCCTCCACTTCTTGCCTTTAAGCAACCACCAAACCTTAAACAGATCATTGTTCATAGCAAACTGCTCGGCCTTCAGGACAACATTGATCACAACACCATACAACCCTGTCACAGCAGCCACTGCAAGACATGTCAGAGTGTCGACACAGGTAACACCATTACATGTGAGGACACCTCCCACCATGTACGCAGCAGGTACTCATGTGACTCAGCCAACATTGTCTATCTCATTTGCTGCAGGCAAGGATGCCCTGAGGCATGGTACATTGGCAAGACCAAACAGACACTATGACAACAGATGAACGGGCACCGCACAACAATCAACAGGCAGGAGTGTTCCCTCCCAGTCGGGGAACCCTTCAGCGGTCTGGGACATTCGGCCTCGTACCTTCGGGTGACCATCCTCCAAGGTGCTCTTCAGCAACGCAGAGTGGCCAAGCAGAGGCTGATAGCCCAGTTCGGTACCCATGGGGATGGCCTCAACCAGGACCTTGGGTTCATGTCACACTGCAGGTGATACACTACCATACACACACACACACACACACACACTCCCTCTCATACACACAAACATATACCAGCCACACTCCCGCTCATGCACATACCCTCTCGCAGGCTTATACCCCAACACACTGACGCACATACTTTAACAAGCTTATACACACACTCTTGCAGATGCACTCACACCCACACGCACACATTCACATACAGACACTCCGCCCTGCCTCTCCAGAACGTGCACACATACATGATTATGGGGTGAATATGTATTTGCAGAATTATATTTTACTTTGCTCAAAACATGCATAACCTACATTCAATCCATGTAAGATTCTGTAAATCCCACTTTAGAAATAGAACCAGTCTGACTCAAGATTGAGTCACAGGCAGACTTTATCCTTACATCTTTAATGTGGTGTCTGAGCTGAAGTGACACGTTTGTTAGAAAACCTGAAGTTATCTTCAGGATGTTACTTTAAAGGAATTCTGGGATTTACATATTAACGAACTGAAACTAGCAAAATCATTCTAAACCTTGAAAGACTTAATCTAAGTTTGTTTAATATGTTTCAGCTGCAGGACACTGTAACCTTTTGCTATAAATTCTGAGTCTCATGGTCATGTTCCACAACTACCTGATGAAGGTGCAGCACTTTGAAAGCTAGTGCTTCCTAATAAACCTGTTGGACTATAACCTGGTGTTGTGTGATTTTTTAACTTTGCCTTACTCGCGCAGCATTCTTGTGTGAGAGTAAACAGTTCAAATCCTGAAATACACATTAAAATATCAATAGTCCTTTGAAGTGGCCTAGCAAGACACTTAGGTGGATCACAACTCGAGAAAGCTCACCAGGATTTCATTTCCAGAATGAGCAGGAAATGCTGATCTTCGCTAGAGTGAAGATAACCAGAGTCATAGAATCGCACAGCACGGAAACAGACCCTTTGGTCCAACCAACCATGTCGACCACATTCACAAACTAAACTCATCCCACCAGTCTGCACGTGGCCCATATCCCTCCAAATCTTTCCTATTCATGAACTTATCTAAATGTTTTTTAAACCTCGTAATTCATTCCACACACAAACCAATCTCTGTATAAAATCATTGCAACTCATGTCCTATTTCAAACTTTATCTTCTCACCATAAAAATATGCCCCCTAGTTTTGAATTCCTCCCACCCTCAGGAAAAGACCTTTGTCATTCACCTTACACCCCTCATGATTGTATAAACCTCAATAAGATTGCCCCTCAATTTCTTACACTCCAGTGAAAAAATCCCAGTCTTTCCAGTCTGTATTTATATCTCAAACCCTCCAATCTGGCAACATCCTGGTAAATCTTTTCTGAAGTCTCTCCAGTTTAATAATATCCTTCCTACAACAGGGTGATAAGAATTGCACATAATATTCAGAAGAATTTTCACCAACGTCCTGTACAACCTCAACATGATGTCTTAACTTCCATATTCAATGGGCTGACCAATGAAGACAAGCATGGTAAACACCTTCCTAATCAACCTGTCTACCTGTGATGCAAACTTGAAAAAATTGTGTACCTGAACCCTTAGGTATCTCTGTTCTACAACACTAACCAGGGCCCTATCATTAATTGCATAACCTTGCATTACCAAAATGTAATATCTCACATTTACTTAAATTAAACTCCATCTGCCAATCTTCAGTCCATTGAATCGAGTGTGGTGCTGGAAAAGCACAGCCGGTCAGGCGGCATCCAAGGAGCAGGAGAATCGACATTTCAGGCATAAGCCCTTCATCAGGAAGTCCTTCATTATGTCCGAAATGTTGATTCTCCTGCTCCTCAGATGCTGCCTGACCTGCTGTGCTTTGCAAGCACTACATTCTCAACTCTGACCTCCAGCAAGTGCAGTCCTCAGTTTCTCCTAGTCGATTTCAGTGTATTGACACAATTGATCATGAGGAAACAAAATCAATTAATTTTATTTAATAACCATACAACATATGAGCAAGGAATAAGAATAGGTCACTTGGCTCTTCAAGCCTGCTCTACTATTCAATAAGATCTTGGTTGATTTTATTTTCGCCTCCATTCTACATTCCTACATATCCCTAACAATCTTTCATCCTCTTGATATTTGACAGAAAACTTCTTTTTCGAATTTCAGAGACACAATGTCATAGTGTTAAACTCGATAAAACATTGCACCAAAAGCACATAGGGGAGGTGATGGCCTAGTGCTGAATTATTAATCCAGAGACCTAGATAATATTCTGGGGAGCTGGGTTCAAATCTTGCCATAGGAGTTGGTGGAACTTGAATTCAATAAATACTGGAATTAAAAGTTTAATGGCGACCATGAATTTATTGTCAGGAAAAAGCCCAAGTGGTTCATTAATATCCTTTAGGGGAGGAAACTGCCATCCTTACCTGTCTGGCCTATATCTGACTCCAGATCCACAGCAATATTGTTGACACTTAACAATTAGGGATGGGCAATAAATGCTGGCCTAGCCAGCAAGGCCCTCATCCTGTGAATGAATAAAAGAAACTCTAAAGTCTACATTTATACATTGAATCTCTCTACTTGTTGCCAATAAGTGCAATATTGCTATTTTGTGTTTTCAAGCATTAAATGTATTTTTTCTGGTTAATTGCTGTACTTTCGAGAAAGCCAACTTGACAAGGGCAATTAGCAATGAGTAATAAATGCTAACCTTGCCAGTGATGCCCAGATTTCATGAATGAATTTTAAAAATGCAGTTCCTGGTTATCAATCTGCTATGCTTTTGCTCTAACCCCATAGCAAGTATCAGTAAGTGGGATCGAACTTCTGAGCTTGAGTTGAATAAATGGGAGTTAAAGTGTCATTACCATAGAATACTACAGGCCAATGACTGTTACTCTATTAATATTGATTCAGCCCGTTCCAATGTCAGGGTTAAATTATCTCTCTTGTAAATGGTTCACTTGATGCTATCAGCTATCATTACCAACTAAAAAAAGAAGTTATAAACAAATTGTAAAAACAGTTTGTTGGGATCCTTTATAACTTGATTCATAAAGCAAGTTGCAATTGTAGTATTTCTTGACTAAGGTAAAGTTGTACTAAGTTTGCAAAATGCAACAGACCCAATCAAAAACTGGGGTTAATTTATCGCCCTCTATCTGGTAGGAAGCTACCAGGGGCACAATTCAAGTGGAGTGGAGGACCTACCCACTCCTTTCCCAATTCAATCTGGCCAACAGTGACTTTAAATTGCAATTAGCAAAGACACCCACTTTAAACCAAGGGTGTTCTTATATATTTCCAATCAACCCATACAGAGATGTTATTACACAGCGCTCCACCGCTGAAGGGGTGAGACCTGAACCTGGGCTCCTGGGTCAGAGGCAGGGGCAGCATTGCAGCACCACCAGTTTGCAGATTGGGCTATGATGATACCAATCTGCGATTTTAACTTGATGCTCAAGCCAGGGAATAGTTTCAGATTCCCTGTAAGACCAAAATGGTGGAATTACAATACTTAGGATCTGCAGTGACCATTGGTTAAGAAACATATCAGTCATGACCAAATGGTGAAGCAGACATGATGGGCCAATAGCCTAATTCTGTTCCTTTATCTGATGATCTAGTCTTGTTGGCCCACAATGCCCAGCTCTTTAAGTTTGCATCATTACTTCGTGCCAACTCCTGTTTTCCCCCACACCTTTGCACACTATTTCTAGCCAAATAATCATTCAATGCCAATACTTCAACTGAACTTGTCTGCACCACATTTCCAGGCAATTCATTCCATATCCTAACTACTTACAGAATGAAAGGCTCTGTTGGCACTTCATCTTTGCTTCTTTCGTAGTTCAATTTCAATCTCTGTCCTATTGTTCTTGTTTCTTTTACATGCGGGGACAGCTTCCCCCCATCCATTCTATCCAGGTCACTCATGATTTTGAGCATCTCTCTCAGATTTAATCTTAGCATTCTTCTCTCCAAGGGGAACAGTCCCCTAAGCTTCAATTTGTTCTCATGACTGAAGTTCCTCACCTCTGGAACTATTCTCGTAAGCCATTTCTACACACTTCCAGTGCAATCCTATCCCTCCTGTAATGTGGCACCCAGAAAGAGTTCAGAAAAGATTTGCAAGGACGTTGCTGAGATTGGAGGGTTTGAGCCATAGGGAGAGGCTGAATAGGCTGGGGCTGTTTTCCCTGGAGTGTTGGAGGCTGAGGGGATGATCTTATAGAGGTTTTTAAAATCACAAGGGGCATGGAGAGGGTAAATAAACAAAGTCTTTTCCCAGAGTAGGAAGTCCAAAACTAGAGGACATAGGTTTAAAATGATAAGGGAAGGATTTAAAAGGGATCTAAAGGGCAACTTTTTCACTCAGAGGGTGGTACATGCATAGAAGGCTGCAAGAGGAAGTGGTGGAGGCTGGTACAATTACAACATTTAGAAGACATCAGGATGGGTTTATGAATAGGAAGGGTTTAGAGGTACATGGGCTAAATGCTAGCAAATGGACTAGATCAGTGTAGGTTATCTGGTCGGCATGGATGAGTTGGACCAAATGATCTGTTTCTGTGCTGTACAAAACTATAACTCTATGACTCTATAATTGTGCACTTCTATGTTGTAAACTTCATATGATGATTTACTGTATGCATCTTTTTCCAGAAGGAAATATTTAAGGATTCCCTTAGATTTTTCTTTTCCTCTGAAAATCAGTTGAACGCATAAGAAATAATTGTACGCCTCAAGACCTGTTGCCAATTTACCAGGTTAGACAATACATGAATTTCAAATTACTAACACTAAGGATGACCAGAATATGTATTTTATTAAATAAGTGATCTTTCTTCTTCTGAGGTAATTCCCGGTGGTCAAGAATAATTCTGGCATGGTGGATACTGAGTTGATTAAACGGTTTGGTTCTGGATCCAAAGACTTTGTCTCAGGTGCTTGCTGAAGCAGGTGGGTGTGGGATACTCCTGCTTTTGAATTTCTGACAGGAGATTCCGCTCAGAACTCCCTCAGAAATGCAGAGACACACTCCCATTCTGACAGTTCTTTCACAGTGAAGGCAAAACATACTCCCTATTTATCCCGAAATATAAAGGTCTTGACAACCACTTTGATAGCTGCGGCAAAGCGTAAGTACATAAGGTAAGCATGGTGTTAGGGTACTGGGAGGGTAGAGCACCAGATGGGTAGGAGGATATGGTGTCAGGTAAGTAGGATGCAAGCTTGGATTGTCTTCTGAGCTTGCTACTCCCTGGAAAATTCAGCCTCAAGTTGCACGTTATAATTCCATGTTTAGATTTTAAATCTAGCAATGCTGTGAGTAATGTAAAATTGATACTTTCAGCTACTCAAGTCCTGAGATATATATTAAATCTATGCATGTTTCTGTCATTTCATTGTATGTAAAGTTATTTTGAGTGGAGCTTGTTATGAAAGAAAATGTGCTTTATTTCCAACTTAAATAACTTCAACAATTGAGTAGCCATGGGGACAGCCTGCTTTGCATTTGCTGAGGCTAAGCTAAGGGTTACGTCTTGTAGGTTGCAGTACTTAGACAAATGGTCTATTTTGTTGTTAAATAACAAAATAAAATTTCATTTCCTCTCTGTAATGATACCTTGCTGTTGCTTGACAGCCTCAAATGAATCAGTGTGAAAATCGACAAAACTGAAAGAAAGAAATCTCAGGCAGCTGAACTATTTAGTTCACAGACCTGATGTCTGGGTGACCATTAAATTATTATCTGCTAAATTATCCTGCTTGTATCAAAGTCAAGGTAGTTCTGATGAAGGATCTCATGCAAAATGTTGACCCATCTTCATTCACAGTACATTGAAGTTTTAAAAGAGGTGAAATGCTCATACCATTAAACACGAGGGATAACAAATTATACAGTAAGACATGAAAATTAGTGCTTTATTATAGTAGAACAAACCAGATTCTGAGACTACTTGATAGAAACTTTCAACATTGAAAAGTTAAGAAAGGATCAATAAATTGTTTCTCGTAATCAAAGGCTCCAGAATAAATGTTCATATAATTACAAGATGAAATGCCAACCATTAAGAGAACAAGGGTAACTTCCTCACTCAGAGAGTTGTGAGTCGATGTGTTTCATTTAGTTGCTGAGGAAGTTGATGTGTCAACATTTAAAATTAAATTAAATGGGTGTGGGGAAGAAAAGGACGAAAGGAAATGTGAATAAAGTAGGTAAGTGTCATTAGGACTATTTACCCTGAGTGGTGTGGTGGTGACACACAGGATGTTTGCACTGGCTGGGGAGTCCAGAAGATATGAGTGAGGAACAAGAGCTGTCCACTCAGCCCTTTGAGCCTGGTCTGCCACTCAATAAGATCATGCTTAGAGACAAAGCAACTGCAGGTGCTGGATTTTAAGGTCGACAAGCAGGAGGCTGGAAGAACACAGCACACCAGGCAGCCTCAGGAAGTGGAGAAGTCAACATTTCAGGTGTAACCCTTCTTCAGGACTGGAAGGGGGGAGGGAGTGGGGGTGTAAAGGGAGCTGCAGATAAAAGCTGGGGTGGGGGTCAAGCCATTCCCCCTTTCTTCCATTCCTGTCACCAACCCTTCCAGCTACCAACCGGATTCATTCCTCCCATTGATCAACCAGGTCGTACCACCCTACCTCACTACTCTGCTCCTCTCCCCATCCAAAACCCTCCCTCACCTCACCTTTTACATGCAGCTGCCCTTACACCCATCCCCACCCCTCTCCCGGTCCTGAAGAAGGGTTACACCTGAAACATTGACTTCTCCACCATTTAATAAGAGCATGGTTAATCTGATTTTAACCTCATCTCTACATTCCTACATATCCCCGCTAATCTTTCATTTTAGAGTCTGTTGAATAATGGATAAGCCATTTGGAACTGAGTTGAGGAGGATTTTTTTTCACTCAGAGTTTGGTAAATCTTCAGGATTCTCTACCCCAGACAGAAGTGAAGGCTCAATCATCAAATATATTCGAGACTGAGATTAATAGGTTTCTACATGTTAAAGACATCAGGATAATGCAAGAAAGTGTTGCATGGTTTCATTGAATTACAGAATGGAATCAAAGGCTTATTCCTGCTCCTCTTTGCAACAGCCTAGTGGTATTATCCCTGGACCATTAATCCAGAGACCCAAGGAATGTTCTGGAAATTTGTGTTTGAAATGCACCACGGCTAATGGTTGAATTTGAATTCTGTAAAAATCTGGAATTAAGAATCTAATGATGACTATAAGCCGTTGTTAATTGTTGGAAAAACACATCTAGTTCACAAATGTCCTTTAGGAAAGGAAATCTGCCATCCTTTCCCAGTCTGGCCTACATGTGATTCCAGACCCACAGCAATGTGGTTGACTCTTAACTGCCCTATGGGCAATAAATGTTGACTTAGCCAGCGACACCCTCATCCCATGAATGAATGAAAAAAAAATTCCTTACGCTCTTATGAACTAGTTAGCCCAAATCCTCAGATGTATGTTTATCTTGATCTAAGACGTTGACTGAAATGCTGAGAACTTTGCTCATTTTCAGCTCTTTTTTCCAGGGAATAGTCTCCATTTTTCCAAACTCTTTCTCATGCTTAACCATGTTTCATGCGTTATTACTCTATGTAATATTGCAGCAGGGTCGAATTGTACATTTTGCCTTTATCAGCGTAATCAGGTACCCTGCAGCTGGAATCCTTATGTTAAAACAAAACCATGTAGAGATGGCATTGGTGTTATTTATTGGAACCAAAAATGTTGTAAAGGAATCACAGATCCAGCAACATCTGAAAGACAAACAATGTAGGGAGATTTGACTGGGTCAATTTTATCCACTGGGAAATTTCATTGTGAAATTCCATGATCATTCCCCCTTCCACCAAATAATTTTCCACCCACTGAAGTCAGGAATTTTGCCATTTTGCTGTAATTTTATCATTTGGTTATTTATTTTAGATTTCCAACATTCATGAGATTTCTTTTATCTTGCCAAAGAAAACAATTATTCCTCAGTTGAACAATTAAAATAAAGTCAACAGCGTGGATACTCAATTCTTCCAACAAATGGGCTATAATGACCTCTTTTGTTTCATTATGTTAATTATTTCCACTCACCCTTCTCTTAGGGGCGATAGTTCAGTGGTTAGCACTGCTGCCTCACAGCACCAGGCACCTGCATGACCCCCAACTATGCCTGTCTCTTCGTCGGCTATGTAGAATAGTCCATCTTCCAGCGTTACACTGGCACCACTCCCCACCTTTTCCTCCGTTACATTGATGACTGCATTGGTGACACCTCGTGCTCCCATGAGGAGGTTGAACAGTTCATCAACTTCACCAACAAATTCCACTCCAATCTTAAATTCACCTGGACCATCTTGGATACCTCCATCCCCTTCCAGGACCTATCCATCTTCATCAACGATGACCGACTCAACATTGACATTTTTTACAATCCATCAACTCCCACAGCTACCTGGATTACACCTTCTCCCACCCTACCGCCTGCAAAAATATTATTCTGTATTCCCAATTCCTCAGCCACTGCCTCATCTGCTCCCAGGAGGACCAGTTCCACCATAGAACACACCAGATAGCCACTTTCGTTAAAGACCACAACTTCCCCTTCCACGTGGTTGAAGATGCCCTCCAAAGCATCTCATCCATGTCCCACACCACTGTCCTCGAATCTCACCCCTCTAACTGCAACAAGGACAGAACACCCCCTAGTCCTCACCTTCCACCCCACTAACCTCCACATAAACTGCATCATCTGCTGACATTTCCGCCACCTACAAACGGACCCCACTACCAGGCATATATTTCCCTCCCCACCCCTATCCACTTCCCGCAAAGACCGTTCCCTCAGCAACTAACCGCCCGGTCCACGCCCCCTAAAAACCCATCCTTCCCCCCTGGCACCTTCCCCTGTCACCGCAGGAATTGCAAAACCTGCACCCACGCCTCCCCCCTCATCTCCGTTCAAGGCCCCAAAGGAGCCTTCCATATCCATCAAACTTTTACCTGCACTTCAATATATGTCATTTACTGCATCCATTGCTCCCGATACGGCCTCCTCTACACTGGGGAGACTGGACGCTTTCTCTCAGAGCGCTTCAGAGAACATCTCCAGGACATTGGCACCAATCAATCCCACCGCCCATGGCTGAACATTTCAACTCCCCCCTCCCACTCTGCCGAGGACATGCAGGTCCTGGGCCTCCTCCACCGCCATTCCCTCACCACCCAATGCCTGGAGGAAGAACGCCTCATCTTCCACCTTTGGAGTCTTCAACCCATGGCATCAATGTAAACTTCACCAGTTTCCTCATTTCCCCTCCCCCCACCTTACTCCAGTTCCAACCTTCCAGCTCAGCACCATCCTCATGACCAGTGCCACCTGTCCAACTTCTTTCCCACCTATTCACTCCACCCTCCTCTCCGACCTATCGCCTTCACCCCACCTCCCTCCACCTATTGCACTCTCAGCGGTCTTCTCCCCAGCCTCATATCCCTCCCATTTATCTCTCCTCCTCCGAGGCACCCAGCCTCATTCCTGATGAACGGCTTTTGCCCAAAACATCGATTTTCCTGCTCCTCAATGCTGCCTGACCTGCTGTGCCTTTCCAGCACCACTCGAATCTTGACTCCAATCTCCGGCATCTGCAGTATCCACTTCTGCTGCATTAGTTAGCGGAAGTCTAGAGTAATCGGTGTAGGGGAATGGGTCTGGGTGGGTTACTCTTCGGAGTGTCAGTGTGGATTTGTTGGGCTAAATGGCTTGTTTCCACTCTGTAAGGATTGTAATTCTAATTCTTATCTCCTGAGGTTGACTTTGCTCTGTTGTTCCCTGTCAATGGTTGATCCAACTACACAGTATCCATGTCTGAACTTCAATGAATGCCAGCAGCATATTGAACCATGGGATGGATCATAACTGAACTTAATGCATTGACAGTCAAAATGTATTTTTCCAGGATATTGTTATCAATTGAGTATGACAAGAGTGAACAAGGTAAATGGGCTTCCATTGCAGTTTCATCTAAATTTCTAAACCACAATAGGCAGAAAATAAAAACAAAAAATGCTGGAGATCACAGCGGGTCAGGCAACATCCATGAGGAGAGAGCAAACTAATGTTTCGAGTCCAGATGATTCTTCATCAGCTTGCTTTGTCTCCACAGATGCTGCCTGACCCATTGCAATTTCTAGCATTTTTGTTTTCAGTATAGGTTTCAGCATCTGCACTAATTTGCTCCAAGGCAGAAAATGTAGGTACTTTAATCAAACAATTTCCAACACATTTCTGGAATAATCGTGGCTTGAATCTGTACCTTCTAACTCAGACTTAAAGGACCCTATCATTGCACCACTAGTGTGCCTAGCTCCAAGAATTATATGTCGGTTATCCTGGTATAATAAAGTTGAAAGAAGTAGCTACAATGCTCAGGTATGGCTGTTTCCAGTGGGAAAATAAGATGCTGTAGATGAATGTGATGACTCATAGAGTCTTGGATCTTGGAGATGTACAGCACAGAAACAGATCCTTCAGTCCAACTCATCCATGCTGACCAGATATCCTAAACAAATCCAGTCCCATTTGCCAGCACTTGGTCCATATCCCTCTAAGCGAAAATGAGGACTGCAGATGCCAGAGATCAGAGTCAAGGTTAGAGTGGTGTTGGAAAAGCACAGCAGGTCAGGCAGCATCCGAGGAGCAGGAAAATCAACGTTTCGGGCAAAAGCTTGATTCCTGATGAAGGACTTTTGCCAAAAACACCGATTTTCCTGCTCCTCGAAAGCTGCCTGACCTGCTGTGCTTTTCCAGCACCACTCTAAACTTGACCATACCCCTCTAAACCCTACCTATTCATGTACCCATCAAGATGCCTTTTAAATCTTGTAATTGTACCAGCCTCCACCACTTCCTCTAGCAGCTCATTCCAAACTCCCATCAACCCACCCTTAAAGCTTGCAAAGATGTTTGATAACAGCCAACAAAAGCATGGCAGTGGAATCACAGAACTGTTACAATGTAGGAGGAGGCCATTAGGTCCATCCCCTGTGCACAATGGCTCTCCAAATGAGCATATCACCACGTGCCATTTTTCCATCTTCTCCCTATAATCTTTTGAAATAACCATTTCATTCCCTTTCGGATACTTCAATTTAACCTGCCTCTACCCAACTCTCAGGCAAAGCATTCCAGTTCTTAACCACTCGCTACATGGAAATCATTTCTCTCATGTCATTTTTTGCTTCCATTACCAACAACTTGAAACCTCAGCCTTCTTGGTTAATGATTTCATAGCCAATGTTAAAAATCACACAACACCAGGTTATAGTCCAACAGGTTTATTTGGAAGCACTAGCTTTCTGAGCGCTGCTCCTTTGTCAGGTAGATAGTGGGGCAGGATCACAGAACACATATTTATAGTAAAGGATCAAAGTATCATACAACTGAAGCAATGTTTTGAGCAAAACTAGATTCCTGTCGAGTCTTTAATCACTTAGAACGGATTACAGATTTCAATTCAAGCAATAGCAGTGCATTCCCAATCCACCTTTCCGTCGTCCTTCATGATTTTTAATGCCTCAAACTTCCTCGAATTGTCTCTTTCCAAGGAGGAGCCCCCAAGCCCACCCATCTGTCTTTCAAACTGAAGTCCTTCACCCCACAACCATTCCCATTGATATTCTTGTGCACTCACAGAAACACAGGAAGATCGAAAATAGGAAGGCTTTCTCCTTTGATCCCTTTAGCCCCAAGAACTATCTTGAATTCCTTCTTGAAAACACTCAAAAGTTTTGGCCTCAACCACTTTGTGTGTCAGAGGATTCCACCAGACCCACCATGTCCCCATGAAGACATTTCTCCTCTTAAATGGCCTACCCTGTATTATTAGACTGTGACATCTGATTCTGAATTTCCCAGTCACTGCAAATATCTTTCCTGCATTTAGTCTCCATCCATTGGTTTAACATTGTTTTGCCCAGATCTGGATACTTCAGATGAGGCTGAGCCATTAACAACAACCTCATGGTGTGGAATTTCCTTCAAAGCACAAGCACAGGCACACTCCAGACTCAGCACCTTAGAAATATGGAAACAGTATTTATAGTTACTTGGCATCTTAATCCTATCATGACCTTGAATGAGAAAGCAATACAAGAGTTGTTAGTCGTTTACTCAGGGGCTCAACCCTACTATTCCCATGAACCTCACCAAGTGCCTGTCACAAGCAAGAAGCTCTCTAGTCACCTCCTGGTTTGGAGGTGAAAGTGAGGACTGCAAATGTTGGAGATTAGAGTCCAGAGTGCTGTATTAGAAAAACATAGCAGGTCAGGCAGCATCCGAGGAGCAGAAAAATTGGCGTTTTGGGTAAAAGCCCTTCATCAGGAATGGAGGGCTTTTCCTGATGAAGGGCTTTTGCCCGAAACATCGATTCTCCTGCTCCTCAGATGTTGCCTGACCCGCTGTGCTTTTCCAGCACCACACTCTGGACTCCTGGTTTTGAGAGACAATCAACAGTGCAAAATAGCATTAGCAAAAACAGTGTAGTTCACTCCTCATCAGCCAGTCATGGCCTATTAAAAAAGGACACCAAACATTTTGTATCTGTTGAAATCACACTCTAAATGATTCAGGTTAGTTCTGAGATGTAATGGCAATGGAAGATTGTAGGGACTACATATTTTTACTTTCTGAACTTTAATATGGAAAGCAAATTTTTAAAATGAATTCACAGGATGTGGGTGTTGCTGGCAAGCCCAGCATTTATTACCCAACCCTAATTGCCCAGAATGCAGTTGAAAGTCAACCACATTACTGTGGGTCTGGAGCCACACATAGACCCGACTGTTAGGGATGGCAGTTTCAATCCCGAAATGATGTCAGAGTATATAATAAATACATAAAGACTACAAAAGACCAGAGGAGTTTTGCAGCTCAAACCATCAGGTGGTGTATGTTTTTCAGCCGTACACAAATACAGGCTGGATTTTCAGGAGGATTGGGAATCTCAGGCTGATTGCCACTGCAGCCCTCTTTTATGAAAGAAGGGAAGGACTGCATTCCTGTGCTCAGGGCTCCCTCAAAGGTGTGGAGCTGCTCGTCTATTCTGACAATTCTTTTGCAACAAAGAACTTTTAGATGTGACGATGCTGCTCCTTTGACAAAGTTATTCTGTCCTTGGTTTCTTTTCTGAGAGGGATTATAAATGCAGAGATTCCAATGTGTCTGGTTTGTATGGGTTTTATGAACAATTTAATTATAACTAACAGATACTGCGTCAGGTAAAAAGGCTTTCAAGTTTAAAAAAAAACTCTGGTACAATGAAAGGGTACTGCCAGTTCTCCCAGCTCAGATTTTCTCTGGTTTGTTTTGGTTTTCAGCAGTCTGGCTGTTTTGCAGCTGTGGATCAAGTTTTAGCTGGGAACCCAGGGAGATTGCTGGCCCCAAAGAAACAGCTCTATGCTGATCCTCTCTCTCTCTCTCTCTCTGACATCTCTCCTGCTAGAGCCTATGTTTGAATTTACCTTTTTGCCATGGGGAGTTTTTATGACGATTGTTGCAAGTATTTGGAACAGCATTATTAAGGTGCGATAAGGTCGATTGGGTTATCAAGTAGTTATGTTATTCTAAATTCGGATTTCTTTGTTTGTGTGCAAATAAATTCTGTTTTGTTTAAAACCAAGTGGTCAGACCAGCTGCATCAGTCCTGGAATATCGGCTGTAAACCTGCTTAAAACAACTAGCAAAGTTAAGGCCTGGACAACCTTCTTGAAGTGTTTTGGGGGGAGAGGGGTCTGGCCTGGTCCATAACACAGAGGAAGACAATCCATCTCTTCTTTTCACAGCAGTCAGTTGACATATTCTGCAATGCATAAGTCCTCACATGCAGTTGGACAGATGTGGTAAAAGTATGTAAGGTCAGTGTCATGTTGAGGTGCTAGGTGCCAGCTGGATGTGGGGGACAGAGTGTCAGTTAGGTTGAGTAATAGGTGGGTATGGTGTAAGGTAAGTAAGCTGCTGGATGGGGAGGGATAGGCTGCCAGACATTGGATACGAATTGAGTAGGCACCCGGATGCCAAGTTAATAAGATGCCAGCTGGATAGATGCCTTCTGAATAGTGGGCTAATTGGGTAAAGTACCATAGGGTACGGGAGGTGTGGTGCCAGGTGAGTAGGGGTCAGAGTGCCAGGTGTGAAGAATGAATAAAGTGCCAAGCGATTAGAGACCCATGGTGGAAGATGGCAAGGGAGGTGATGCTGCGTTCAAGGTAGGTTGGGGGTGGTAGGAGGAATTGGACGCAGCAAGGGGAAGATTGGGTCCAAACTGGGGAGGGTGGGTTCACCATAAGAGAAGGTAGAGTTTGGGTTGGCTCCAACAGTGGTGCAAGGACAGTGGTGTGAGAGTTAACTGGTCACATCCAGGACCAGCGGGGGGGGGGGGGGGGGGGGGTTAGGTCCAGCCTGGTGGGTGGAGGGTGTGAGCAGAGGGAGCTCTAGTCATCATGTTGGGGTAGGGTGGTGGTGAGGTTGGGTCAAATGGGTTGGGGAAAGGGGGTTCCGATCCCATGGGTTTTGGCAGACCAGGGTCTGAACCGTAAGTGGCCTGGGGATGTATGAAGTAAGCAGTGTTCCAGTTAATTAAAGGAAGCTATAAACATGGAGTGGTGAAAGCAAACTTGAGAACCTACCACCTACTTTTCCTGCCTCAGCTCACTCATTGTTAAAACTGTCTCGAAGATTACCTCAATGGTAGCAGAATCCTCAACTGTTACAACTTGTTGGTAATTATGAGTGCGCTGAGGTTCCAGCATTGGCATAACTAACTGTACTCGACAATGCAAGAAAAATGATATTGTTACTCTTATAAGGTGTAATTATCATTTTTTAAATACAAAACTATTAAGCAAGTTAATTCATCAAAATGCTATTTTCTCCCAGTAGGCCTGAGCAGGAGTAGGGAAATACTATATATGTCAACTAAACACTAGATGGCCTTCCAATGGGAGTAAGCGCATTATAGCAATTGCACTTCACTTGTATTCCTTTGACATTTTGTTGATAAGGATAACTAGAAAATCTGGAAACACAAACAATGCATTTTTACCACTGCAATTAAAATGCTTCTTTGGGCATAGTACACAAGAAAAAAGTCTTACTCATTCTAAATGGGCTTTTAAAAATCACACAACACCTGGTTATAGCCTAAGAGGTTAAATGCACTTTAAATGCGTATCTGGGATGAATATTAGAACTGATTATTAATCACACACATCAGAAAGTTCATTGATTTCCAATTGGTTCTTGTCACTTCGTTTATGCCAGGTACTGATCCACCCTTCCCAGAATTGTGTTTTATTTCATTTCTAAGTGAAATGAACGAGAAGGCTTTTTTATCTGGGTTGTTTTACTCATTTGCATGTAGCCATCACAGGTTAGGCCAGCATGTGTTCCCTATCCCTAATTGCCCTTGAGAAAGGGGTAATTAAGAGCCTTCTTGAGCCACTGCAGTCTTTGGGGGTGCAGGTACACCAATAGTGCTAGCTCTGTCAGAAAGAACAACTCAAAGGGAAGGAATACTCCATCTGTGATGAACTATAGAAGCTATAATTCTTATCAAATTGAAGGAGAAAACATATAATTTCATGGAAAAGTAGAAGGATATAAGATTGGACAGAACAGGATTTTAAAATTGAAGAGTTGGGAGAAGTTAGAGCACAAAAGAAAGACTGCCAGAAATATAGAAAGTAGATAGTCAGAGTTTCTTTCTCCTAGTGAGAAAGAAAGAAAAGTAAGGTGCTCTTTCTTGGGCTCTCACGGAGTGTGTCTTGTGGAGGTGTCCCATACAGTCATGATGACTGTTGTTATGTCTCTCACAATTCCACTCATGATGTCTCTCAGCTGCCCTCTGATTCTCTTGAAACCAGATCTCCTAACTCAGAGATAGGGACACCACCACTGCACTACAAGAGCCCTCCTTTGCTCCTTGTATGATTATTCATTTTGAGGCCAGTGCTGTCTCTCTGCCTCTGGATTAAGAACAATGTGGTTGGTTACAGGGAGTAAAAAGTAGGTAAAGAACCATAGCCCCAAAGGACCGCGCTCTCATGAGGCAGAAAGAGATACAACTGGTGATGAATTTGAACCTGAGCCATTGCCCTGGCTCAAGCAAGGAGTGAGGTTGAGAAGGTAGGATCTTCAGAGTAACCCCAGCCAGTGTGGGAATTGAACCCATACTGTCTTTCTACAACAAACCACCTGTCCAGGCAACTGAACTAAACAAAAGTCATTACAGGAAGTTAAACAACACCAAGGCAAACAAAGCAAGAAGCAGCATTATAACAAGGAAATCCCAGAAACACACCAACCCTCATGACCACAATAACCCATACCATAACCCCGGGGCTTCTTGGAATCTGGAACTCACTACCTGCAAGGGTAGTAGAGGCAGAAAGCGTCTCCCCATTGACTAAGTATTTGCATGGTAACATGGGATGCCAGGGCTATAGGCAATGTGCCGGAAAATGGGACTAGAATAGTTAGGTGCTTGTATTTGACCAGTGCAGAATGTGATGGACCGAAGAGCCCTTTACTATGTCATAGATCTCTATGACGGTAACTAGAGAGCCCTCCCTTGAAATTGTTCTTCCAGTACTTTTAGGGTAGTCACAGTTTTATTCATCCATGGGATGAAAGCTAGGTCAACATTTATTATCCATCCCTAATTGCCCAGAGTGTGGCTAAGAGACAATCACATTGCTGTGGGTCTGGAGTAACATATAGGCCACACCAGGTAAAATGGCATTTCATTCCTTAAAGGATATTAGTGAACCAGATGGATTTTGTTTTCCTGATGATTAGATCCTTATCTCTAGGTTTTTAAAAAAAATTGAATTCAAATTCCACTTTCAAGATTTGAACCTAGGACCTAAGGACACTACCTGGGTCACTCTAGTTGAACAGTTCAGTAGTAATACCACTAGGTCATTGCCTCCCCACTCCTCACTGAATGGGTTCTCCATCTTGAATAAATTCATCAGGCAGTTTCTGGTGACCTGCAATTATTTTTGACCTGGGTTCAGTTACAGTTTGCAGTGCTGCAGAAAGATTTGGAAACAAAAAAAACAGAAATTGTTGGAAAAGCTCAACAGATTTGGCAGCATCTATGGACAGAAATGAGAATTAATGTTTCAGGTCGAGTGACCCTTCCTCAGAACCGACAGTAGCTAGGAAAACGTCAGTGTGGGATGGGTGGAGGGGCTAAGGTATAAACAATAGGTGGGGATAGAGCCCAAAGAGAGAGAAGAGCAATTGGACAGACAAAGGAGTGGAAACCATTTGGCTTGGAGGGGGTTTCCAATGGGATTTCTATGTCAATCTTTTTTCTTGTCCACTGACATTAATTTCACTAATGCTCCTGATGTTTGACCAGGTATTTAATAGCCACTAACAGTCCCCAATAATAGCTATTCGCCATCCCAGCCTGATTGTTAACCATTCCTTTGTCTATCTAACTGTTCCCACTCCCTCGATTCTATCTCCACCTATCGTTTATTCCTAATTCTCTCCCCCCACCCCACCTTCTGCATGAAAGTTGACATTTTTCCAGCTACCATTCATTCTGAGGAAGAGTCACCGGACCCTAAACTCTGATTTCTCTCCACAGATGCTGCCAGATGTGCTGAGCTTTTCCAGCAGTTTCTGTTTTTGTTTCTGATTTACAGCATCTGCAGTTCTTTGGGTTTTCAGGCAGGAGAGTTTGGAACAGGGTTGATGGAGACATTTCCAGGATAGTTCATTCCCTCAGTTGCCCCCATATTCCTGTTGAGTGGTTTGTGGGGGTGGGGCTTTAAGCCTGGAGCAGATGTATTGTGATTTCCAGCGTGGTGCTCTGTGTCTTATAGTCAGCAGTGTCTGATTCTATCAAAGTGTCTGGGCTCGAACCAGGAATTTGGCTGCGGAGAAATGGATGGAGATGGTGAGACTCTCTGTAACTGCCTAGAAACCTCCAAGCCCCTCATCAAAGCAACCAACAGCGGGGCAAGATAATGTAAAAAAAAATCTTGCACCAGCTCTCCAGTCTGGTGGCAAAAAAAGAAGTAAACCAGATAAAGCCTAAGAATTAAAAAATAATAATTTAAAAAGCCGTCATACCAAAATTAACCCCAGCATTATTTTGATGCATTCTGATCTTATTTTGTAACCTCAAATGTCTCATTAATGATTTTATGAGGTTAACAAAAAAAGAAAGCATTTATCAGCAGCGTGGAGTTCTTGACAGTCATTTGCAATTTGTTTGCTCCTGAGTTACAACATCAACCACACGTGCTGGATTTTAAAATTCACCCCCTCCCACCCCCAACATTCTTCCCTGTGCCTATTAAGGATCTCGTACAAGTTCTGCAGTCTGACGCCTGTTGTGCCAAGGCTGGGATGAAAGCGAACGAAAGATTGTTGTAGGCTTAGCTCTGCATTTGGGGAATGTGTTCCTTTCTATGGTCTTGACCTGCCCAGCTGTGTTAAAGGACCCATTCCTGAAGACCTTTGAAATGCTACACCATCTCACTCCGGGAACACTGACACAAGAAGTCTTTAGACACAGAAGAAACTCAGCTAAAAAAATTCAAAATAGCCAATAAATTCTTGTAATTCTTGGACAGAAATTCTTCAAAAGGTCTCTTAGTAAAAGTACTGCAGTTTTAACCAGAACAAGTTACACATAGACAGTTGGGGCTATATTTTTCTCTTAGTTCAGTGAGACAGTAAAGATAACAAGCAGGGCTCAATACTTAATACCTATATCGACTCTTTCATTAAGCCCAGGAAATTGAAAATTATATTTTCAAACACTAAATCTTTTCATTTTGTTTTGCAAGTATTTTTTCCCTAGATCTCTGGGTTTAGATATGTCTGAAACTCAAAAGAAAACTTGTCCAAAAGGTGTCGACAGATATTAAGTTGAGTCAGTTCATTCCTTCTTCATTGGCAGTATTACATTATTAAATATTGGTTGTTCAAGGGACCATTTGATGTTGGATCAACCAGTACAGACATGAGAAAGCCCAGATTTGAATCCTGGTCTATGCTAAGATAAAAATCTGGGACAGACTGGCAGTGAAAGACAGTTAGATTTACATGTGAGCTTGATTTACTCAGAACAGCATCACAAATAAGACCTTAATCCTTTGTCTTATTAGGAAGTGGTCACTTGGAGACAGTGAATGAAAATAGGATCAAATTTGAATCAGAATTAGTTTTATTGTCATGTGTAATCAAGTACAAAATACAGTACAGTTGATTCTGATATAACACGATAACTCCGTTCTTGCACAATCTTGTGTTGTATGAAAATCACACAATAGTCCCACCATTTAAACTAGTGGGGCTGGGTTCACCTTATAGCCAATACAGATGAGGAAAGTTCGCGTTCTACAAATAAGGGTCTAAATTCGCATTGAAGATATGTGTGTTAAAGCAAAACCAACCGTATAGAGAAATGTCTGCAATGTTGCCACACAAGGCACCATCTGAGGTACAAAGGACCTAGGTTCAAAAGTAGAGAAATAACGATAAAAGCTAAAAGTTCTACATTACATTTCTTCATGGTATAAATTAGGAAGATAAAGAAATAAAGTTAAAAAGATAAATGTGACAGTGCTTCTATAACCTGCAGTCTCTCCATGCTGTGGGCTTTCCACATAGTCTCGCACTCCCAGCACTGCAGGGCTTGAGATCTTTGACAGACTAACCACACCAGGCCCCCATCCATCAGCCAATCACTCCAAGTTTCTCAGCCTGGAATAGTGTTGTTAATATCTAAATAAATAATCTCTTTGTACCCAATATCTGAGCTTGCATAGGATGGCTAATTATGTGTGGAACTGAAGAATGCTGGCATCCATAAAATACAGACTCTGCCCTCTTTTACAGAGGACAATTATGTGTGGCCAAGAGATTCCCTCTCCAAATAGTTTAGTATCTCTTGTACTAAAATTCAAATCACTGATGCATATTAGCTGAATTGACTCTTCAACATGGATTTTAAACTATGAAATGCTTCCTTTGAAGAAAGAAGGATTCATTTATTACATTTACCATTTGTAGGTGGTGGTGTTCCCATGGATCTTCCATCAAGCCATGTATGTAAAACCATTTATCCAGACCTGACCTTGCATTATATCCAACTTACCAGAAAACTTACCAAATTTTCATTGCATTAAAATCCACAATAACATTTTTTATGAGCTACAATAGATGTTCCTAGCTTTTCTTAAGCAATCAGAAATAAAACTGCGTGGCAAAAATCACTTACAATACACAGCTTTCTTCAATTAACATCACTAACTGTATGATTGAAATATCAAACGCATAGGCAGAACAAAGAACAATAAAGAAAATGACTCAAGTAGTTAGCATCGTGTGGGAAAACAAGTGCCTTCAATAGCAGAAAGTCAATGTCCTTTCACTCCCTGTTATCACTCTGCCTATTCATAGATTCCACAAAGGAAAAAGAGTTGGCAATGAATAACTGGCAAGGAGCAGGCCTTGGTCTGAATTTCCTGGTTACCATTCTTAGGCCAATCGTGACTTTTGTACATCCAACTTTCAACTTCACAAACCTTTTTACTGTGACAATTTATTAAACTACCCATCCTTAGTTTTCAGCCAATGAAGATTACTGAGCTGGGTTTTTTTTATTCATTCAAGGAATATGGGCATCAGTGGCTGGGCCAACATTTATTGCCCATCCCTCATTGCCCTTAAGAAGATGATGGTGAGCTGCCTTTATGAACCATTACGGTCCATTTGGTGTAGGCGCACCCACAATGCTCTTAGGGAGGAAGGGAGCTCAAGAATTTTGACCCAAATCAACACCTACACAGATTGAATACAGTTCATTCCACAAGTTAATAAGCTTTATCTAATACTTGTAAAAATGGGAGAGTAACATAGCATTTCCTGCTTCAAGGGGGTTTGGTATGATTTATTATAAGAAGACATAGCAGTTACAACATGTATACAGGCCATTCAATATAAGCAATTAATGGCAGTGTTGACCCTCCAAGCTAAACAAATAGTCCTACTCATACTTATATATCTTGTACATAACCCTAATTGGGCTCTCAAAACATTTCATGTTGCCCGAAGCTTCTCAACTTGCTATTCCTTTTCCCTCCCTCAGCTACTGATTCCTGCTAACAGATGATTTCACTGTTGCTGACTGGTTTCAGGTATGAGCCTATCCTTTAAAGCAGTGCCTGATCTGAGATTAGTCAGTATTGATCCAGGAATCGTACCTGAATCCATCCTAATCAATGAAGCTGACATCATACACTCAACTATTCACTTGGAAATATATCACCATCCCTTTATTGTTACTGGGTCAAAATCCTGGAATACCCTCCCATGGAATTGTGGGTCTACTGACAGCACATGGACTACAGTGGTTCAAGACGGCACCTCATCATCACCTTCTCAAAGACAATTAGGGAGAGGCAATAGATGTTGGCCCAGCCAGTGTCACCCATGTCCCACAGATGAATAAAACACACAAAAACTGAAAGGAAAAATGCAACAAAAAGCAGGGTAATAATGGTGACATCAAGGTAAACTCTTTACAATTGAAGTTAAGGTAGATAATTATTTATCAAGCAAGCATTCAAGATATATTACATTAAGCATAGCCAATGGAGTTAAGAAACACATCAACAATTAGCTGACTGAATGGGGGAGTAGGCTTGAGGGGCTGAATAGCCTACTCCCATTCTGATGTTTACAGCTGTTTAAATTCTTCAACATAATAGAGTCATAGGATCATAGAGATGTATAACACAGAAACAGACATTTTGGTCCAACTCGTCCATGCCTACCAAATATCCTAAATTAATCTAGTCCTGTTTGCCAGCACTTGGCCCATTTCCCCTCCAAACCCTTCCTATTCATATACCCATCCAAATGCTCTTTAAATGTTGTAATTCTACCAGACTCCGCCACTTCCTTTGGCAGCTCATTCCATACATGTGTGAAAAGGTTGCCCCTTTTAAATCTTTCCGCTCTCACCCTAAACCTAGGCACTCTAGTTCTAGACTCCCAAGCTTGATTATAAATGTTTAAGTGAAAGATTCAGCTCAAGACAAACTGCTTAGGCCAAGCAAAAATCTTGAAAGCAGCATCCATGTGTGTATCACAAAACCATTTGGACTCGGTCTCAAGTTGGAAAGCCTTGCAAAATGACAGTACAGGTTGGCAAATTAGGCTGCATCATTATCACAGAACCTTGCTGTGCAGATGGCTTCTTAGTCAGAGGGAGCAAGAAGGTGAATGAAGCTAACAGTGTACCTTAAGGAATGGCACACTTATCCTTGACTACCTTTACTCTTTCATGTCACAATGATCTTTAGAAGAAGCTGGAGTGCTTCTGGTATATATTCTAGGTGTCACTGAATGGTTAGTGCTACAGAAAATGGCAAACGCTCTTACTGTGACAGCTTACCTCTCCCGTGTCTATTCAATATAGAATCATAGAGTTATACAGCACAGAAATAGACCCTTCAGTCCAACCAGATGCCACATTGGGCTTTTCATGATATTCATCATGAAAATGGATGAGCTCATGTGCTCAAAGGCCTGAGCCAGAAACAAGTGTATTTCATTGATGGACTCCTCCACTCTCAACCCATGACTCCAAATCTCCTCAGGGAGTTCTGACATGTGGACACATAGCTCCCACTGCTGTGCCAGGTATAGCCAGTTATGTGTGACTCCAAAGGCAGCACATCTCCACCCAGATAAGAATGGCCGTGTCTGTCCTCCATCTTCCAAGCTATCCACAGCTATCCTGGCTTTTTCACCTCCCCATGTTCAGTCCAGTATCAACCAATCCAATTTGATTGAGGACAATAGTATCTTTAACGGTGATAGATGTGCTTGAGTGAGTGAGGTGAGGTTCAGGCTCATCCTCTCTGAACCACATTGTTCTGCCTCATTGTTAATGAATAAGAAGGTAGTCACATAAACTTTTCAGTAGATTCTTCTAGCACCTTGAGCAAACTTGTACCTACCTCTGCCTCCCAGTGTCTAGAGCCAGACTAGGGACTGACTGTGATTTGCTTCCTGGACTGCAGAGGCATGGACCCAGTGAGTGAGAGCACCCAGAACAGGCACCTGACTATGGCCCATTCCCTGGACCGGTATCAGAGTTGCCCTTGACTTACTGTGCTGTGATCCCATGTCTGACAGGTGGACTTTGGTGGAGACTATGGCACATGCAATGTGCTTGTTGCATAAGCTGCTGGTCAATGGTGTGACATTGCACAGTACTGTTCAGCAAGAAGTACATCCCCTAGATGGAAGGTTGCCTGGTCCTGTGGCTGTGCTAATTGAACAGCAGGGATACTGTAGGCACAGAGGCAAGTGATAAGTGAGATCCCAAAGAGAGCAAGAAAATAGCCCTGAGATGCAACCTGCCTCAACCCGTGAGCTGGGTACCTGTCCATGTATCAAAGAGTCCATGCAACAGCTTTTTAATTCTGGTTGCTGCCATGCCCTTTGATGGATGTTGTGGTTCTGTTCGCCGAGCTGGGAATTTTTGTTGCAGACGTTTCGTCCCCTGTCTAGGTGACATCTTCAGTGCTTGGGAGCCTCCTGTGAAGCGCTTCTGTGTTGTTTCCTCCGGCATTTATAGTGACCTGTCCCTGCCGCTTCCGGTTGTCAGTTCTAGCTGTCCGTTGCAGTGGTCAGTATATTGGGTCCAGGTCGATGTGCTTATTGATTGAATCTGTGAATGAGTGCCATGCCTCTTGGAATTCCCTGGCTGTTCTCTGTTTGGCTTGTCCTATAATAGTAGTGTTGTCCCAGTCAAACTCATGTTGCTTGTCATCTGCATGTGTGGCTACTAAGGATAGCTGGTCATGTCGTTTCATGGTAGTTGGTGTTCATGGATGCGGACCGTTAGTTGTCTTCCTGTTTGTCCTATGTAGTGTTTTGTGCAATCCTTGCATGGGATTTTGTACACACCATTGGTTTTGCTCATGCTGGGTATTGGGTCCTTCATTCTGGTGAGTTATTGTCTGAAAGTGGCTGTTGGTTTGTGTGCTGGTATGAGTCCTAGTGGTCGCAGTAGTCTGGCTGTCAGTTCAGAAATGTTTTTGATGTATGGTAGTGTGGCTAGTCCTTTGGGTTGTGGCATGTCCTCATTCTGTTGTCTTTCCCTTAGGCATCTGTTGATGAAATTGCGCGGGTATCCGTTTTTGGCGAATACATTGTATAGGTGTGCTTCTTCCTTTTTTTGCAGTTCTGGTGTATTGCAGTGTGTTGTGGCCCTTTTGAACAGTGTCTTGAGGCAATTTCTTTTGTGTGTGTTGGGGTGGTTGCTTTCATAGTTCAGGACTTGGTCTGTGTGTGTGGCTTTCCTGTGTACCTTTGTGGTGAATTCTCCGTTTGGTGTTCTCTGTACCATCACGTCTAGTAATGGGAGTTGGTTGCCCTTTTGATTAGATTAGATTAGATTAGATTACAGTGTGGAAACAAATCCACACCGACCCGTCGAAGTGCAACCTCTCTAGTGAATCTGATTCCTGTGAGTGTGGCGGTGATGATCTGGTATGTGTTCTCTATTTCTGTGTTTTTAATAATTACAAAGGTGTCATCCACATATCTGACCCAGAGTTTGGGTTGAAATAGAAAACACACACCGGATCATCAATGCCACACTCACAGGAATCAGATTCACCAGAGAGGAAGAAAAGGACAACCAACTCCCATTCCTAGACGTGATGATACAGAGAACACCGTACAGAGAATTCACCACAAAGGTATACAGGAAAGCCAGGAGCTGGTAATGCTGGATGCCAATGTCCAAGGATGAGTGGTGTATACATCTCCTGCACATGGAGATGCACACTGAGATGCTGTTTGGTCCAAAGCAACACAGAGGCCCTTCAGAGCAAGTGGTAAACTAAGTCTGCAGGTACCTGTTCTGGTTTCAATATTGAGAATTCTTGATATCTTTATTGTTTGGCAGATTTTGCAAGGCGGGAAGCTGAATATTAATGAGGTGAGTTGGGCCACTAGCAAAGCACTTAACTGAAAGCTCAAATACCCCCTGATAAGTAATTTACTCACGAGAAACTCACCCTATTGCTTGGCAATAGCGTAAAAGATGGAACAAGACACTTGCACCATCAAAAATACTCATCTAAAAAATGTTTTTCATTTATTCATTCACATGATGGCACAGTGGTTAGCACTGCTGCCTCACAGCGCCGGAGACCCGGATTCAATTCCCGCCTCAGGCGACTGACTGTGTGGAGTTTGCACGTTCTCCCCGTGTCTGCGTGGGTTTCCTCCGGGTGCTTCGGTTTCCTCCCACAGTCCAAAGATGTGCAGGTCAGGTGAATTGGCCATGCTAAATTGCCCGTAGTGTTAGGTAAGGAGTAAATGTAGGGATATGGGTGGGTTGCGCTTCGGCGGGTCGGTGTGGACTTGTTGGGCCGAAGGGCCTGTTTCCACACTGTAATGTAATGTAATCTAAAAAAAAATGATGAGGGTGTCACTGGCCAGTCCAACAACTATTGCCCAGAGGGCAGTTCAGAGTCAACCACATTACTTTGAGTCTGGAGTCACATGTAAGCCAGACCAGTTAAGGATGACAGTTTCGTTCCCTAAAGGACATCAGTGACTCAGATGGGTTTTTCTGACAATCAACAATGGATTCATGGTCATTGTTAGACTCTTAAGTCCAGGTATCTTTTTCTACTGAATTCAAATTCCACCAACTATCGTGGCGGGATTCAAGCCCAGGTCCTCCAGACATTATCTGGGTCTCTGGATTAACATTCCAGCCATAATACCAGTAGGCCATCCCTGGTATTGATTGTTGAAATCCTCATCACATGTCTACTTATCTCTCACCTGCAGGCAAGATTGTAGTATATAACATCAATTATTCAGGCTGCGAGGAAAATACATGCTTCCCATCGATTAATGAACAGTTCCGAGCTAAAGATGTACAATTTATAGGTAAATGGTATACCTCTGCAGTGTATTATTGCAGCACTAAGTTTGAACAGAGTGGTCAGAATGAGGTAAACTCAAGGCAGTGATCGTGTGATGCTAAGCTCGTAGATTGAAGGAGACTAGGAATTTTGATGTTTTGCCATTGAAAGTAGATGAGTCTTTGCTTTAGTGCAAATCTGAATTAAACATTGACCAAAATTATATCAAAAACTGAAAAAACAATTTACCAAATATTAACAAACATTAGCTGATTATCAATCTTGGTGAGTTTCAAAGAGGGTTTCTCTATGTGAGCTTTTGTAAATTATCTCACACAGTCCTCCACTATAAAACACTAAATACTCACTAGTCCTCCGGTGCACCCATTCTTGTTCAATCTTGTGCTCAGCAATAGCCAAATGCTCATGGGTGTTGGGAACGTTCAGTATTCACCTCTGGGGCACCAAATGTATATCCCAACTGTGCACTGTATCAAACATTGCCATCCTGATCTGAAGCAGCCACCCAGATCAATGCAATGCCCATAGTCAAGAGGAATAGGCAACAATACCCCTCAAAGGTTAATGACACAATGCAAGGATAAGTGCCACTAGGGCAGCACGGTGGCTAGCACTGCTGCCTCACAGCACTAGGGGCCCAGATTCAATTCCCGCCTCAGGCAACTATCTTTGTGGAGTTTACACGTTCTCCCCGTGTCTGCGTGGGTTTCCTCCAGATGCTCCGGTTTCCTCCCACAGTCCAAAGATGTGGAGGTTAGGTGAACTGGCCATGCTAAGTTGCCCGTAGTGTTAGGTGCATTAGTCAGGGGTAAATGGAGGGGAATGGGTCTGGGTGAGTTCCTCTTCAGAGGGTTGGTGTGGACTTGTTGGGCCAAAGGGCCTGTTTCCACACTGTAGGGAATCTAATCTAATCTAATCTTCTTTCTTACATTCACTCTAACTCTGCATTGCAGCCATTGGCCAGCAAAGCTGGTAGTTTACCCTGCTCGATACTGCATTCAGCACCTTCCCTCAATGGTTCTCAAACAATCCACCCCCACCCCAAAACTGCTAACACTTCCTGCCCTCTGTACTTCCTGCTCATTAACTCATTGTTCCTGACAGATAAAGAACCAGCCTCCTGCCCGGCCATAAGTCCCCACAACTGTTCATTACTGTCAAACAGAGCAAGCTGCTTGGCCTCCTGTCTGTGCTCAACAGCAAGGCAAAGTCGATATACCGTGATCATCAAAGTAGGAGAAAGTGAGGTCTGCAGATGCTGGAGATCAAAGTTGAAACTTTATTGCTGGAACAGCACAGCAGGTCAGGCAGCATCCAGGGAACAGGAGATTCGACGTTTCGGGCACAGGCCCTTCTTCAGGAATGAGCAGAGAGTGTTCAGCAGGAGAAGATAAAAGGTAGGGAGGAGGGACTTGGAGGAGGGGAGTTGGAAATGTGATAGGTGGAAAGAGGTCAAGGTGAGGGTGATAGGTCGGAGTAGGGTGGAGGCGGAGAGGTCAAGAAGAAGACTGCAGGTCAGGAAGGCGGTGCCGGGCTGGAAGGATCCGGCTGAGACAAGGTGGGGGGAGGGGGGATGAAGAAACTGGTGAAGTCCAAGTTCATCCCCTGCGGTTGGAGGGTTCCCAGTCGGAAGATAAGACGCTCCTCCTCCGACCGTCGGGTTGTTGTGGTTTGGCGGTGGATGAGTCCAATGACCTGCATATCCTCGGTGGAGTGGGAGGGGGAGTTGAAATGCTGTGCCACAGGTTGGTTGGGTTGGTTCGTCCGGGTGGCCCAGAGGTGCTCCCTGAATCGCTCCGCAAGTAGGCGGCCTGTCTCCCCAATATAGAGGAGGCCACACCGGCTGCAGCGGATGCAGTAGATGATGTGGGTGGAGGTGCAGGTGAATCTGTGGCGGATATGGAAGTTTCCCTTGGGGCCTTGGAGAGAAGTGAGGGGGGAGGTGTGGGCGCAAGTGTTGCACCTCCTGCGGTTGCAAGGGAAGGTGCCGGGAGTGGTGGTTGGGTCGGTGGGGGGTGTGGATCTGACAAGGGAGTCGCGGAGGGAGTGGTCTCTACGGAAAGCTGATAGGGGAGGGGAGGGAAATATATCCTTGGTGCTGGGGTCTGTTTGGAGGTGGCGGAAGTGACGGCGGATGATGCGCTGTACATGGAGATTGGTGGGGTGGTAGGTGAGGACCAGTGGGGTTCTGTCCTGGTGGCGGTTGGAGGGGCGGGGCTCAAGGGCGGAGGAGCGGGAAGTGGAGGAGATGCGGTGGAGGGCACCGTCGACCACGTCGGGGGGGAAATTGCGGTCCTTGAAGAAGGAGGCCATCTGTGTTGTACGTATTTTGAACTGGTCCTCCTGGGAGCAGATGCGGCGGAGACGAAGGAATTGGGAGAATGGGATGGCGTTTTTACAGGGGGCAGGATGGGAGGAGGTGTAGTCCAGGTAGCTGTGGGAGTCGGTAGGTTTGTAGTAGATGTCCGTGTTGATTCGGTCGCCTGAGATAGAAACAGAAAGGTCTAGGAAGGGGAGGGAGGAGTCCGAGACTGTCCAGGTGAATTTGAGGTCGGGGTGGAAGGTGTTGGTGTAGTGGATAAACTGTTCAACCTCCTCGTGGGAGCACGAGGTAGCGCCGATACAGTCATCAATGTAGCGAAGAAAAAGATGGGGGGTGGGGCCAGTGTAGTTGCGGAAGATGGATTGTTCCACATACCCTACGAAGAGGCAGGCATAGCTGGGGCCCATGCGGGTGCCCATGGCTACTCCTTTTGTTTGGAGAAAGTGGGAGGATTGGAAAGAAAAGTTGTTCAGGGTGAGGACCAGTTCGGTCAGTCGAAGGAGGGTGTCGGTGGAAGGGTACTGGGTGGTACGGCGGGAAAGGAAGAAGCGGAGTGCTTTGAGTCCTTCGTGATGGGGGATGGAGGTGTACAGGGACTGGATGTCCATGGTGAAGATGAGGCGTTGGGGACCGGGGAAGCGGAAATCCTGGAGGAGGTGGAGGGCGTGGGTGGTGTAGGCATCAAAGTAGGCACAAAGTAAACAAACACTGAGAGAGCAAGCTAAGAGCCTACAGATGGACTTTGCACCACAGCATGAGAGGATGCCTATCCCTGGGCACAAAATGGTCTGGTCAGAGCATTGCAATGTCAGGTGTTGAACTGGATTCTCAATGTGTTCCAAATAGAGTAATCGAGACATTCAGCATGGAAACACACCCTCTGATCCAACTACTCCAAGCCGATCAAATTTCCTAAATTAAACTAGTCCCACTTGCCTACGTTTGGCCCATATCCCTCTAAACATCTCCTATTCTTGTGCCTATTATAATGGCTTTTAATTGTTGTAATGGTAACTGCATCCACCACTTCCTCTGGCAGTGCATTCCACAAATGAGCCACTTGCTGTGTGAAAAAGTTGCCCCTCAGATCCCTTTTAAACCTTTCTCCTCTCGCTTTAAACTCACTCCCTCTAGTTTTGAATTCCCCTACCCTAGATAACAGACCTTAGATATTCACCTTATTTATTTCTGTCATGATTTTTATAATCCTCTCTAAGGTCACCTCTCAACTTCCTGTATTCCATTAAAAAAAAGGTCCCAGCCTATCCAGCCCCTCTTTACATCTGAAACCCTACATACCCAGCAACATCATTGTAATTCTTTTCAGAATCCACTCCTATTTAATAACATTCTTCCTATAGTAGGATGACTGGAACTGTACACAGTACTTCAATGTCTTGTACAACCTCAACATGACATCCCAACTCCTGTACTCAATGGTCTGAGCAATGAAGGCAAATGTGCTAACCATGTCTACCTGTGATGTAACTTTCAAAGAACTATGTACCTATGTACCCTGATCACGTGCTGAGGCTGGTGTTTTGCTAATGCCAACCTCAAGGGATGACCCACCCATGGAATATGCCTTAAGGTGTTGGGGAATACTATCCAAGACAAATAACTGGTGAAGATTATTTGGAGCGTTTGCTTGTACATGTTATTTTTCATTTGGGAAGTTGTCAACATCTAGTTATTCTCCACTGCTTGGAAAAGCAGCAAACTGCATTTAAAGGAGGTGAGGTTAGGTAATAACAAGATGTTATCATATGGAAATCAAACCATCACTGCTCACCAGTGAGATTCTCGTCATGCTGTTAAAACTTGTGGTGGAAAGGCAGATTTATTTTTCTTGACGTCAAGAATTTTACTACTCTGTTCTCATCATACTTCACCAACTTCCTTAACATTCCCCAGCTCTTGCAGGGATTGGGAAGATGTCACCTGACATGCCCCACTGTTTAAAAAAACACATTAAGCCATAAGATCACTATTGTGTCATGAGCTGAGTGGTCATCAAGTGTTTTGAAAAATGTGGTAGGCTACTCTTTAATCAAGCAATATTTTCTTTAATGACATAACAATGTTCATGATTCTGTGTACACATCAGTATAAAATTTACATTGGTTTAATAATCCATTGCAGCTGATGGAAGACTTGAAGACAGTTGAAAGAGTTAATACTTTGTGGGTTAAACACTTGGCAACTGGTTGAATAAAATGGAATCCTCACAGCTGCTGCTCTGTCTTTGCCCAAGGCTGTAATAAGGCTGGTAGGATTAGCCTTAATACACCAATCCCATTTCTTCTTTTCCTTCCAGAGAGCAACACATGTAACTTGTGGTTTCTCTTTGAAGATACAGTTATCCTGTCCTTGTGGAATGTAGCATACACATCCGGAGTTTTCAGTGTAAACCTTCGTGGAGCTTATTTAGCTTGCAAACTTTCCAAACAACAGCAATTTCTAAGTGAATCAAGAACCCCTGGTCAGGCACTGTTTATTTTTTTAATGTCAATTTTCTGAAACAGTCTGAATTGGTAGTTTAAAAAATACAGTAGAAACATATGCACGCACTTCACAGTAGTTAGCAGTGATAAATATGTCATGTCATAAAAGACATTTTTATACCAATCTTCACTTTTTACAGGAATTTTTGGTTATATTCAGCTCTATCATAAAACTATTTGAAAAGCAAGTTCCATTTCAGCTTCTGATTTTGATTTGGAAAGTAAAACAGGGTACCAAAGTTTCTTAAAGAAGTTGGAATTGCAGTTTTGGCAAGTTTGAGAAATCTCACGCTTTTTAATTATGATATTAAATATTTTACAATTAAATAATCTTTTCCAGTGTTTAGTAAGTTCCATCCCACAGCAGCACTTTTCACAGATTCCCAAAGTTAAGCAGAGCACACATGAGATGTCATGTTAATTAATTAAATGACTCAAGTATTGTAATTGTACATGGTGCGTAAAAAAAAAATAAATGCCTGACAATATTAAACTTTAGAGGAGCTCAGCTGTATAAATGTGTCCTTGTTAATGAAAGGAAATTTAGAAATCATACCCTTGGTATTTTCAAGCAATAGGAAGTATTTTTCAGCAACGTGAGAAGTTATGAAGTGTTATGGAAATCTAACTAGAATGTGCTGTTCTGCAAAACAAAACTAATGACCTGATAGATGAACTATCGAAACCTTGATTCCAAAGTATCAGTCCACACCACATCTTTTTATTGATTTTTCTTTTACACTCTTGGAGAGTTGAGCAAGTTCTGTGAGCAGTGTGGACCTCAAATTGATTTTCAGAATCCCACAATGATGTGAAGGAGGGAAGGCAACAGATGTTTTTACCCCAGTTGTAGATGGGAAGACATCAATGTCTGATCACTGAGGAAGTGAAAGATAACAGTTGGAATGAATTTCTGACCAGAGAATGTGATGATTAGGGAGGAAATGTTATGAAGATTGGAAACAGTGTCATTCCACTGTCATTTCCCAGGTATGAGAAAGGGAATCCTGAGTTTCTGATCACTGAAAAACACTAATCATCCCATTGCAGTCACATTATCAGGAATACAATTCCCCTTTCATATTTTTGTGAATATAAATTGCTTTGTTTCTATTCTTTTCACTCATTTTGTCTTTCAAAATTGGATCTCAAAATTACAGCAAAAATGATCCAGCATTGAACAATTTATTATTTTTAATGATTGTTTTGTGACATATAATTTATAAAATGCATAACCCACATTATTTGCTTGTGTCTATTGTGTTGCATTTCTTTTAAGCAGCCATTTTCTTTGTGTTTCCCTGCAATCATGTCATTTATTCTCTGCGTTCATTATTTGAGACATTTATAAAACAACCCTATCCATATACATAATCCCATGTTTTATTGCTAGTGGCAAGGTGCATTGACCCTCCCTTTTTTATGAAAAATAAATGTGCACTTTGTGCAGTGACAAGGAACTGTACAGAACTCTCCCAAATCCATACAGGAAGAGAGTTTTTTTTGTCATATTTGTAAATGGGATGCAATATTTTTATTAGTTTCATTGGCACATCATTGAATGCATTTTGAAAATGTTCCATTTTCAAACAAAAATAACTTGAATCTATTACTACTGTAAGCAGAAAAGTATGAAAGGGAGCATTAAAAGAAAACCACAGCAAAAACATATTCAGTTTGCATCTGCATTAATGCTTTGTTAAGGATGTTTTGAACTCCAAGCTATTGTTTTCAACTACAATTAATCTGCATTTTAGCAGATAAGAAGGGAGCACAACCACCAATCAAAAGTTTTTTTTAAATTAAATGCAACCTTATTAAGGCACAGTATTTTAAAGACGATGAGATGCTTGGCACCAAACCATTTGATCACGCGTCCAGGAATGTCATAAATTACAAGAACCATACCCTGATACATTACAGATTTCAATAGAACACAGCCACTGTGAACCTAATGTGAATTTGAGGCAATTTTAACAAAGATCTTTATATAAGGGCTTTGAGTGAGTTAAAATCTTGACATTAGGTAAACTGCGGAACTGCTGTTACTCCATTGCTGATAACAAAAGCTAGTCTTTAAATCCTTGCTTTTCTTTTCCTTTTTAAAAGATATATAAATTACATCATGTAATCCAATGTGATATATAAAATATTTATCAAATTTAATTATATTTCATATACAATTGAATGCTATCATGTAGAGTGCACTATTGTGATATAATATATAAAAGCTTACATTGTGTATCATGTTATATGCTGCAATGAACCATATAGTTATATATAACAAATATCCACAATATATACCACATTGTTTGTTTTAAGAAACTGGACAATAAAAAAAATTAACATTAGGCTCAATCATAATCTAAATGTAAATATCAATGTAATACAGACAGTAATTATTAATTAATGTAATGGACAAAACACTCTCATAAACTTAGAGAAACTATAATTTGTAGCTGAAGTTTTTAAACCAGTTCCAAGTTATTTGCTGTGAAAATGTAAGCATCACAATAAAGACTCCTTAAATAGTAACAGAATGCTATCAAAGTGTGCTTACCTATTATGAAACTGGAAACAAGAAGAACTATAAAGTTTATTGAGAAATTACTATCCTGCTGCAATTGTTCCTGATCCTTAAGTCCATTTTCCTTATCACAAGAAATAAAAGGAGTCTTTGGACATCAAGTAGAAAATTAAAGCAAAATTAGAGAACCTTTCTTTAATAAACAGAATTCTTAAATTCCTACTGCTCTACTAGTTTGGAAAAAAATTAAACACCTTGTTAGTTTGGAAAGAGGAGCTTAATCAAGGGACTAAGAATCGGAGGTTGAGGACCACAGTTTAAAATGGTGATTACAAGGACATAAGTGTGAATGCCGAGGTAACAGTCTATAACCCTGCAGGAAGCCAAGAAACCTTCCAGCCCACATTTGTAAATCAGCCCTGATGATTACAGCAGACACAACCACAGATCACATGAAACAATTATTTGCACCATCCCTTCAGTGCTTCTAATTTGCTCTCAAAAAATGAACATGGTGATTCGATGTATTATTTAAAACAATGGCATCTTCCCATTCTTTGTCTCACTCCTCAAATATACAGCACTGTTCTGCACGCATTCTGACAAGTCAGATCAGGAGACATGGAGGAAAGTACACAGTCAGGACTTAATTTAGCATCATTTTCCATTTGGTTACATGTATGAAAAGAAAACCCTCAATGGACTAAGACACTATTTGCATTCCAACTTTCTCTCCTTCCTATTAAATGGATTAAATTACTTCATAACTTCAGAATATTGAACAAAGTCTTCTGCATTCATTCACAATAAAGAGTGTGTCCATGTTTCTACTTTAATGAAGCCGCATGAATAAAGAAAAAGCTGATTTAATTACAATTCAACGTACCAATTTTTAAAATGTTGATTTTTAAATTCAATGTGAAACACAAATTAGATTTTATTTAATGAAGCACAGTTAGATATAAAGGGAAGAAACAAATAGGGACTTCATTTTAATTGCTTCAAATTCATCTTTGAAAAAAGTTGACTTATTAATTTGTCATCAGTTTTTTATAATCTTCGATGCTGATTAAAATTAGTAATTTTGATGGTAGTTTTTCAGAAAGTTCATTAAGTAAATTAATAAAGATCTTGCACATTATTTACAATTAAATATATTAGCAATTCTCAAAAATTAACTTGGGTTTATATTTTAATTAAGCTCTGACAATCCAAAAATTTTGCAGACATAAATAATTATTTTTCTTTTAAAAGATCTATAAATCATATAACTTGAAATTAGCTTCCTGCATTTTAAAAAAAATGATGCACATGAGACTTTCAAATGAGGGTTTGACCTATCATCCTTTCTCATACTTGGTCATGGAGGAAGTAAAATCCAAGTATGAATAATAACACATGTTTCGAGATAAGTACTGTGTGATTTTTAATGACTTTGTCAAACACTTTTACAAAATCATCCCTTAAGATCAGCAAGACTGCACTGCAGAAAAACAGTCCTTAACGCTGAACACCAAAATCAAAATACAGTAACAGAACAAAAGCATTTTTTTCTATGACTGAATCACAGCTAAAAAGCATAAGGAACATGATCCATTTTGCCACAGGAATACGTGCAGATTTACCTGCACTATCTTTCGAAAATATAGAGGGTGCTGTTGCTCTTGCATTAAGCAGTGAGTCTGTTCAGGAGTAGAAGTATTTATCAGCCTTTAGCCTTTCCTGTTAGGCTTGCTTTGTTGCCTTATTTGTGAAAACCCCTTGTTTGTAATGGACAGTCAATCAAAGTGTTTACAAACAAAGGACACCTTGACCTGCCTTGTAATGTAGAAAATTGCAGGTGTCAGAGAGTGTGTCAATAGGTTGACATACCATACAAGTTCAAATGAGGCCATGAACCTTAATGATAATTCTCACAGGATTTATGTAGTTATCCAGAACTCAAGGAAGTATTAAACACTGGACAAACTTCAATTTTTTTTAAATTTAGTTTTATATAGTATTTATACACTATTCATAACATTTCCAAAGTTTCCTTTTCAGACTTTTCAGGCGATCATCTATTATGATTTCATCTTAAGTCCTGACATAGAAAGAAAATCTCCAATGGATGTGGTTTTATTTACAAGCTCATGATAATACATCAGGATTCTGAATGGCAATGACAGGGCAAAAGATTTTACTTAAAAAATAATTCATTAAGCTTTTCAGAAATAAAAAGGATACATTATACTTCTGAATCACAGTTTTATTTTTGAAGGTTAATGTTGCTGGTTAAAATAAAATTACCAATTACTAGTTAATATTTTCCATTTCTACTTTGCAGAATAGTTTAGTGGTCACTTTTAAGGCAGGACTGTACCATAGTTCCTTCAGTTATCTCTGTACTCATATCATTTATAGTTAAAATTGAAGATATATCATTTAGAGGGTATAGTATTGTTAAACTTATTATTAATAAAAAAAAACACATGCTCAATCACTTTTTAGATATTCATAGAATGTGGGTTTTGTTGGCTAGGCCAGCTTTAAATGCCCCTCCTTAAATTCTCAAAGAGGGTCAGGAGTCACATGTAGGCCAGATCAGATAAGGATGGTAGATTGCCTTACTAAAGGACATCAGTGAACCAGATGGGTCTTACCCCTCCACCAGTTAACATTGTTCATCATTGGACTCACCATTCCAAATTTGTTTTGCAATGAATTCGGATTCATACTACCTGTCATAGAAGGATTTGTCATGAACATTTCAACAGAATGGTAGTATACAAATAGTATTAAGCCATCACATCCCCACTTCAAACTTGCAGACTTTATCAAAGGTAATAAATACAAAGATGTTCAAGCTTACGTCTAACAGAATCACCTGGTCCAGCAGATTCAGTTCTCAACTTTGTATTTTAATTTAAGAATACAACTTTGTCTTAAATATTTTTCTGACCACTCAGTATAAATGCTTATTTGTTTTGCATCTATTTACAGGCAATACAAAAATAAACTCCCATGGAAATTTATAGGAAATCATTTGAAAGTGCATTGTACACTTTTTGTTTCAATTGATGTTGAATTGCTACATTGTATTCAGATATAATGATATATTTTTAACTGTAAAATTTCAAATTATGAGAGCTTTTCTGGCACACAATTCCCCTAATGTGCAATTCTAACCTTGAATCACTCTCAGGTTTCTGATCATCTGCAGTAATCAAACAACTTCTCTGGCACCAAATTTGTTGTTATTCATGTCAATAAAAATGGCTGGGAAAAAAAATTGATTAGTTATTATCTTTGAATGGATCTAATACCTTACAAATTCCAGAACAATTTGTCATTTTAAAATTGTTTAAAGTTTGTCACCATTATCCATTCAAATAGCTAAAAGTTGTAACATATTCAATGTTCAAACAGTGAAGATTACAATATTAAGATTATCCTTCATTTTTAAAACTAAACAATTAAATATTGAAATTTATCATCTCTAATAGGGAAAAGACTTCTGCACATGGTGTTGTACCTTGTATAAAAAATATTTGTACAAATTGAGTATTAACTCAATGTGAGCCAGTTGGAAAGTATGAAGGGAATTTAATTATTTATCTCTGTAAAGATTCAAAATCTCCCAGTAGATAAGAACATAAATAAGAACAGAACATAATGTAGCATTTGACTTCTTGTAACAATCCAAGCAGGCAAATAATTATGCATGGTGTAATTATAAAAGGTGAATAGATGGGAAACAGACTTTTTTTTGAAGTAACCATAACATCACCTTTTTTTTTAAATGCCGACATGGAAATATCTGCAGACGAGCCAAAGGGAACAATATTATCTTAGCTGTATCTCTGAGATATTTCTACCGTAGGCCTGATCCGTTGGAGTTCAGCTTTAAAAAAATTGATAAAGTTTCCTGTGATTACACATTTGACTTTGGGAATGCACACATTTTCTGTAATGTGACCCTTCATTTTGCAGGGGGAAATCAACCACTGTGAATATTGAAAAATGGAATTAGAGTACATTTTAGGTCATAATGGATTATTGTCGGTTCGGAACTATACTGAGATCTTTCTAACCTCTTATCATTAGAACTCTCACCGTCTTTCATAAAATAAGGGACATATACAGACGCTTAAAAACATGATTCTAGATATATGTAATTTAATTCACATGCTTTTTGCTCAGTTTTAAATGCTATATTCAGGTTTTGAGCTGAATTATCATTTTAAAAACTCCAACAGTAAATATTCAGATAAAAATGGAAATTAATTTAGACATAACAGCAATGTGTTTTCATTCAAGGAAGGCTTTGAAAAACAATGAGAATTTTACTACAGTTAAGATCATATTATGAAACTGGAATACAGCTTAAAAGAAAAGAGAGTGATTAAAATTCTGTTAACCAAAGATTGACACGTATTTTTGTTGCTCAGCACCTGAAAAAACAGACATAAAAATAACTCTGCAATGCGCACACACAATGATTGGCAACTTCTACCAAGCAAACATACCCCCGGCCTGACTGAAAATAAAAGACGCGGGCACTTTGATGCATTTCTCGGCCCCAACTTTATGTCAAATAACTGCCATTGAAACAATGGTTTATATTACAAGGAAATCTTGTGCAAGCTTCACATAATGGGAGTGAATGACAATCTAGAGAGGGAGTGCAGCAGGATTCCCTTTTGATCTGGAATACTGTTAATCTTTGTCAAGCATGGCCAGAGAATACTTGGAAGGGTATCAAATCCTCGATGAGAAAGCGTTTCTCTCTCTCTTTAGTCCCGATGCTAAAATAAACAATAATTTGAAATGATGTAGGGGATTCTGAATGTATTGAGCATACCTTGGATGAGGCCCCTGAAGAGGACATCTCATTTTATAAGTATGAGAGCATTAGAAAACAAAATGGCCTCATGTGTAATGAAAGTGGGTAGCTTTTCTCTCTTAATAAAACTATAATGCCATTCTTTTCAGCAGTGCCCTCAGTTTCGTTGTAATCTTTTGTTTCTTTTATAAAAGGCTTGCAATGGGTACAGTTTATTTTCAGTGTGTTCTTAGCACGTGCTGGAATGTGGTATGTACCATAATGCTGACAACAGCTGTCATAGTGCACGGTTAGTAATGGGCTGAGCTGCAGATTCTTTTTCTTTCAAATGACGCTGAACAATTCTAACATTATGAGGGCGAGGAGCTGTGAAAGATTCGGGGGAAAATCTGATCTTTTAGGGGCTTTATACTAATGATTTTTAAAGCAAGCAGTCCAGGGCTGTAATCCCTCGCTCGATGAAATCATATATTGGATTCGTCATACTCCTAGCATCTCAGCCAACCGTGGTCCAGCCAGTGGGACTGTGTGAATCCGCCATTTCCACTGCTGAGCCAAATATGCAAGATGAATTCTGTCTAATGCAAACACACTAAATCATGTTGATTTAGTGCTACTAGGAAGTGTGCCTCTGCTGTTGTGTGCTGTGTTTGAAGTGCTGCCTAAAACTCAGTCTTGTGCTTCAAAGGGAGGGGATTACAGACTTTATCCAACAATTAATATGGCTAGAACAGAGAGTGACAGCACCTGAGGACTGAATAAACTGGCCAGCAGCCTGCTGTGGATTGAACTCTTTCCCACAATGCATTTGCTCTGCAACATAACTAAGTAATATTTATTCAAAATGGGATCTTTAAAAAAAATAAAGCTAATTGTTGAGGCAAATTTTGCAATTAACACTTTTTTTAAAAATCTGTGCGCCATTGCCACTCGCACGCGTTCAGAAAGCAAGTTTAGCTATCATCTGACCTTTAACCTATGCATCCACCTAGATCATCCTAAGCTCCCACCAACTGTTAGACAGAGAACTGAGCTGTTAAAGTGCAACAAAGTCTAATGGCCATCTTAGACTGATCAAATGACAACCGCTCCCAGTCGCACCCCTCTGCTAGAGTTCACAGGTTCAAAACTGGCATCTGAGAGCAAAAAAAATCTACCAATGCCTCGACAGCAGGAATAAGGTTTGATTCACGGGAGTGTTGTGAGGAGGAGACAGTCAATGCCTCCTAGCTAAGGCCAATCGGCACAGCGTATGGCACTGAATTATGGAAAGAAAGGGGGTGGGAAACCAGAACAATAAAACACACCATGTTTTCTCTTCTTGCAATATCAATACTTCCCCTACACTGTTGCAGAACTTAGCAGTGTAATAAGCTTTTCCCTCGCTTTGCAATTGGGGGAAAATAACGTTTTGAAAATTGTTCCTTTGTAGTGCTTAAGATCCAAACAAAGAAGCAGGAAAAAATATCATACGATATGACTTAATGCAGGCAAAATGTAGCGGTTCACCATTAGTGATGTTGCAGTCCGCCGTCATGTCGAGTGTTCACTACCCCATACTTTATTTCGTCCTCTGTCCCACACAAACCCCAACCCCCCCCCTAGCAGTTAAACAGATTAAATAGGAATACAGTTTTAATATAGCATATGTGCGTTTGGTCACAAAATTATGAAGGAATAGTTTCATTTTTTTTCAATAATGGTTTTCTTCAGATTCTACTATGGAGAGAAGAAAAAAAATCAGTAGCAGGCTGGTGTCCTGTAGGCTGGGAAAAAGTGACTGTCAATGAGCCAGCTCCCAGTGCAGTAAAACAGAAGCATAACGTCTCCACAGGGCTCCATGGTTTATCTCCATTTTATTTATCCACAAACTAAAACACATTCCTTCCAGAATGTCGCACTTCCTAGAAACAAACCCTCCATCCCAAAGTGACATGCCTCCTCAGGTAGCAATGTTTCAGGAGACCGGGAATCAGGAGAATTTTTTTCATTTAATGGAAGTGAAAAGTGTGACGATTAAGCAAATAGAAAATTTGTTGGAGATTGATCTGATTTATTGCTCTTTCGATGCAAGCTCAAGCCGGATTAAAGTAGTCCACATTGATTTTTGGAATGGATCAAAGTAGTTCAAAAGCAAGTGTAACCAGAAATCTTCCCCCACCCACCCACCACCCCCTGCCCAACTCAAGTTTCCCCTCCTCCTCTGCCCATGTTCATTGTCAATGGCAAACAAATCCAGCCTCATTTTCACACACTGCAGAGGCTTTGATTTCCACTGGACCTGCTTCACGCATTCCCGTCAGCCTTGACTCAGTCTACAACACTCTCGCCTCTGAGCCAAAATGTCATAAGTCCAATTCCCACTCCAGAAGCTGACATGTCAGTGCAGTGTTGAGGCAGAGGTGCTGTCTTTCAGCTGAGAGATTAATAGATTCCCATAGCACTATCTTGAAGTGAAGTGAACAAATTTACTTTGGTGTCCTGACCAAGTGATCATTAAAATGGTTCATCTGGTCATTATGTCACTGCGTTGTGCAGGAACGGGTCATGTGCAAATTTGGCTGCTGTATTTATTATATTACAATCCCATCAGAAGTTAGAAATAAATTGCTTCAGAAAATTCTGAGATCTTGAAAAACACCATATAACTGCAAGTTATTTTCCTTCTTTCTTTAAACTCATTGTGATCCTCAACCTTCACCTGATTAGATTGGGTAACGTCTAGGGTATCATAACCAATTAGAAATCAGTCCATTGGAGATATGGATGACCTCGCAATACAAGCAGGGGTTAGTACTCTTTTCACTAAGTGTTAGGATAGGTGATTTCAGGAGCGACTACCCCCCCCCCCCCCCCCCCCCCCCCCCCCAACCCCACCAGTGGGAAATCTTGTCAGATCAAGCCGTTAGGTACTTTCGTATTCTCCAGCAAGTTTCTCATTCAATAAGGAGACTAACCACTCAAGTAAAAACAACAAATGTTGGAGATCACAGCAGGTCAGGAAGCATCCATGGAGAGACAGAGCAAGCTAATGTTTTGAATCCAGATAACTCTTCATCCAGAGCTAAATAGAGAGTCATTTGGACATGAAACATTAGCTTGCTCTCTCTCTGTGGATGCTGTCTGACCTGCTGTGATCTCCAGCATTTGTTGTTTTCAGTACAGATTCCAGCATCTGCAGGAGTTTGTTCCTAGCCACTAAAGTGCCACCCCACCTGAGGTTGCCAGTCAATTATACAAGGGTGTCAAGAGTGTCGGGGATGGAGAGAAGGGCAGGGGACGTGACCTTCAATGGACACCTTCACCCCCGATAGGAAAAGCAGTCACTTCTGCCACATTCCTGGAAGATATTTTTAATCATCCTGTTCAGAAACATCCGTGCCCAACTCTGGAATGGATGGACATTGAACCAGGCTTCAGTGGTAGGGATGCTATCACTCTGCCACGAGAGGCAGCATGCATCCTGGAAGGCAGATTGTTGGGCCAGTAGCAGGTGTGGGTCCTTAAATAATCATTAATTGGTCTTAATTGGTGGTGGGTTGAGAATATTACACATTGACCTTTTCACCCAGAACTTCAGGTTATAGGCAAAGTAATGAAAAGTGCGACTAGTATAGATTCAGCATGGTTTTGGTGGTACAGAGTCAGCGGGCTGAAGGGTTTCTTCTGTTCTGTATGACGCTATGATTCAATTGAGCTAATGGGAAGAGATGAGTATCTCTCTGAGACCAATCTGCCCTTCGATAACACCTTCCTGACCATTTCCAAAGAGAGAAAAATCACACACAATAATTTTTATTCGGGTTTCTCTTAAATCAGATTGCTTTCCTTAATAGCAGGAGGCTTATGAAAGCAAGGGTTAATTTTCAGCATTCTAAACCAGGTTAATTCGGAACTGATTCAGAATGTGTTGCTGGAGCTTTCCAGTGGCTTCCTGAATTCATCAGTGTGTAGCTGAGCCACACTGACCAGGCTAGTCTCACATAATCTATGCTCATTCAGTCTTAGTCCGTGTTGCATTATCTGATTTCAATGGGTTGCAGGAACAATGTCTTCAGCATCCCTGGGATAGGGAAAGGAAGGAGTCCGTCTTCCGGCTTCCATCATTATTTCAGCCATAAATTGCATGGATTGCCATTTGTTAAGGGCATGCTTGGGTGTTGCTTCTAGTTGAATGCCCTCTGATGCACATACGTGAGTACTGGTGACTTAGGTAATGTACTGGAGGATACTTTATTGCATTCAAATTACAGCCCATTTGTACCCCAAAGAAGACATGGGCTTTCTTCTGGCTGGGGAATCTTAGACTAGAAGTTATAATCTTCAAGTTAGAATGAGAGCTTTCAGCAGTGATGTTAAGAAACATACAAAGTCAGAGAGATGTACAGCATGGAAACAGACCCTTCAGTCCAACATGTCCATGCCGACCAGATATCTTAATCTAATCTAGTCCCATTTGTCAGCACTTGGTTCATATCCCTCTAAACCCTTCTGTTTATATCCTGCCTTTTAAATTCTGTAATTGTACCAGCCTCCACCACTTCCTCTGGCAGCTCATTCCAAGAAAGCGAATGCAATGTTGTCATTTATCTCAAGAGGGTTGGAATATAAAAGCACTGTTGCGCTACTGATACTTTATAAAGCTCTGGTTAGGCCCCATTTGGAGTACTGTGTCCAGTTTTGGTCCCCACACCTCAGGAAGGACACACTGGCACTGGAGCGTGTCCAGCAGAGATTCACACGGATGATCCCTGGAATGGTAGGTCTAACATATGAGGAATGGCTGAGGATCCTGGGATTGTATTCATTGGAGTTTAGAAGATTAAGGGGAGATCTAATAGAAACTTACAAGATAATACATGGCTTGGAAAGGATGGACGCTAGGAAATTGTTTCCGTTAGGCGAGGAGACTAGGACTCGTGGACACAGCCTTAGAATTAGAGGGGGTAAATTCAGAAATGCTGAGACATTTCTTCAGCCAGAGAGTGGTGGGCCTGTGGAATTCATTGCCGCAGAGTGCAGTGGAAGCCGGGACGCTAAATGTCTTCAAGGCAGAGATTGATAAATTCTTGATGTCACAAGGAATTAAGGGCTACGGGGAGAATGCGGGTAAGTGGAGTTGAAATGCCCATCAGCCATGATTGAATGGCGGAGTGGACTCGATGGGCCGAATGGCCTTAACTTCCACTCCTATGTCTTATGGTCTTATGGTCATACACGTACCACCCTCTGTGTGAAAAAGTTGCCCCTTAGATCCCTTTTATATCTTTCTCCTCTCACCCTAAACCTATGCCCTCTAGTTCTGCACTGCTCCACTCCAGGGAAAGGACCTTGCCTTTTTATCCTATCCTTGCTCGTCATGAGTTTATAAACCTCTATAAGATCACCCCTCAGCCTCTCCCTATAGCTCAAATTCTCCAACCCTGGCAATATCCTGGGCGGCATGGTGGCACAGTAGTTAGCATTGCTGCCTCACAGCGCCAGAGACCCGGGTTCAATTCCCGCCTCAGGCGACTGACTGTGTGGAGTTTGCACATTCTCCCCGTGTCTGCGTGGGTTTCCTCCGGGTGCTCCGGTTTCCTCCCACAGTTCAAAGATGTTCAGGTCAGGTGAATTGGCCATGCTAAATTGCCTGTAGTGTTAGGTGAATGGGGTAAATGTATGGGTGGGTTGCACTTTAGGTGGGTCGGCGTGGACTTGTTGGACCGAAGGGCCTGTTTCCACACTGTAAGAAATCTAAAATCTAAATCCATTCTGAAATCTTTCAAGCTACACAACATCCTTCCAATAGGAAGAAGACCAGAATTGCACGCAATATTCCAATTGTGGCCTAACCAATGTTCTGCACAGCCACAACCTGACCTTGCAACATCTGTACTCAATGCTCTGACCAATAAAGGAGAGCTTACCAAATGCCTTCTTCACTATCCTATCTACCTGCGACTCTACTCTCAAGGAACAATGAACCTGCATTCCAAGATCTCTTTGTTCAGCAACAGTCCCCAGGAACTTACCATAAAGTATGTAAGTCCTGCTCTGATTTGCTTTTCTAAAATGTAGGACCTTACATTTATCTAAATTAAACTCCATCAGCCACTCCTCAGCCCATTTGCCCATCTGATCAAGATCCCATCGCACTCTGAGGTAACTTTCTTCACTGTCCAATTTTGTTGTCATCTGCAAACTTACTAACTATCCCCCTATGTTCACATCTAACTCATTTATATAAATGACAAAAAATAGTGGACCCAGTACTAGTCTTTGTGACACACCACAAGTCACAGGCCTCCAGTCTGAAAAGCAACCCTGCACCACCACCCTCTGTCTTCTGCCAAATCTGCACACAAAAATGGCAAAAATTTGAAAATACATACAAACCGAAGCAGGAGTAAGGCATTCAGCCTCTCAGGCCTGCTCTGCCATTTTAGAAGATCATGGTTGATCTGATTTTAATCTCAAATCCACATTCCCATCTGAAATAACTCCACAGAGTCTGGTATCCTGTCATCAAGTCATCCTTTATTTACACATGGAGAGTCCTTGACACTGATCCAGCTCTCTGCGAGCCAGCTCTTAAGATGAACAGCACCTCTGACACTCCTGTTTATATCTGTCAGCCAGGCTCCCTGATTGGACCAGATTAACAGACCCAATTAGGGACCTCATATTATAGGTGGTCCCCTCATTACAATCACTACCCCACCTACACCTGATAATTTTTCACTACCTTCAATGTAAAGAACTGATCCACTCCCACTTCTGCCTTTAAAACAATCAAAAACTCTGTTTTCACGGTCTTCTCTGGAAATGAGGTCCAAAGAGACATTACCTTCTGAGATAGAAATACCCAGCTCATCTCTGTTTTAAGTGAGGCACCCTCCATTTGTGAAAAGTTGTGGCTACTCCCTGTCTCCCATAAGAGGAAACATCCTCTCCACATCCACCATGTTAAAACCCCTCAGAATACAATATGCTTCAATCAAGTTGCCTCTTACTCTTCTGAGCTCCATTTTATATTAGCATAACTTTTATGATTTTTCTTCATATGGGAATCTACCTCTTCTAGGTATTAGTCTGGTAAACCTTCTCTGAACTGCCCCCAATATATTTACATTTGTAAATCTCCCCTGCTCATGTCAACTGTGGTCAATCAATTTTAAATTCTAAAACATAGGTTATAAATCAGCAAAGCTCATACTGAATGGGGAATGCAAGGAAGTAAATAAATTACTCCTGTCCCTATTCTCTCGTGATTAAGGATGATAAAAATAACCGTAAGTAAATGCTTTTTTCACTTTGCTTTCCAGTTTATGAATTCAGCATATGAGTAATTGAAGTCCATTTTGCATAGTCTGAAACTGATTAAAAGTTTTCTTTAATTTGTCACATATTCTTTATTAGAGGCGAACTATGTGTTGTAGTTGAAGGGTTCCTTTTATTTCTGCTGCCCTGTTAAGTTTTGTCTGAGATTGTTTTTAACTAATTCGAACACTCCTCCCGCACTTGTAATGTGGAAACAATTGACGTCCCTTTTCAGAAACTGACAAAGCATTTTTTGCAACATACTTCCTGCTGACATCACAATCAGGCAGCTGGAAACCAGGAAGGAAAGCACAAGGGCCCAGTGGTGGTTACTGCCAGGTGTAAAGCATTGGACAAGAGAATGTAAGCCCTCATTTCCCCCTTTTACCCATAATTCCATTAAGGCTTGCAAATAACATCAGATTCAAGCATGATTGGAACACAATATTTGAGTAATAATAACTAAAATTGCTCCCATACATTGTGCACTTACTATAAACACTTCCATTTTGCAATGTTAATGCTGCCTGCCAGTCAGAAATTATTTTATGTCTGGGGTCGGTCATACAGAGGCCATCTGTTCTTTCCCTGAATGGTTGTAAAAACACCTCCTTTAAAATGAAAATTAATACATCTGACCAAGTCCTAGTTAATGCAAGAACTAAAAATTGTTTTGAGATTCTCCGAAGATCGCGATTACTTCACCAAACAAAATTGGAGAAAATAAAGATCCCTGTTGTGTCAACCAGAAGAATTCAGAAAACCTTTTTTCAGGCAAAAACAGAAGTTTTGAAGTGGTGTAATCAATAATTTACAGAATTTAAGGTATCAAATATCAAAGGAAAACAAGGAATAAAGGAAATAAAAAAAGTCAAGGTTACTTTTACTAAAGCACTGTGACTTTTTTGACTCATGATGGTTTCTAGAAAGAAAAAAAGCCTTTAATCTGATAACTCTCTGCTTACCCACCATTACGAGGCCCTTCAGGGCAATGATCTATCAAGTCCTGACTGTTTCAAACTGTTTGTGCTGGATTCAGCATCTATCACCCTCAGTCTTGCTGCACACTTAACAATAGAGTTAAGAAACAATAATTTTCAATTAAGAAACCTGAGGGAGACTTCGGGGCTTGATTTATGGTGCATGGCTAATTAGAAAGTGGCTAGTGCAATGAAAATTAAGCAGCTTGTTACTCAATAGCCTCATGTTCATTCTTTCAGATAATGCTGATAATCATATGATCTTAATTCCTTAAATGTATCATTGCACTGCAGTTTTAAATATGTGTACGCCACTTGGGGAGGAATGAGGAATTTCTTGTGACTTCATATCACAGAAAAATAAACCGGTCTGGGAGGGGTTTTGAATCAGCACATTCTGATGTCACACATCTTAAGATCTGTCACAAAGCTAAAACCATGCTGTAAATCGATGTTAGAAAGTGTGTGCCAGCATTTGGGAATTAGTGGGTTAACCTGAACAGCGGATTTGATCCAAGAATCTTACCTCAGGGCTACAGCTCTGTAAATGAGCTGGATACAGCTCTCATGTGTAATGAAGTATACAACAATCTGATTAAGCATAAGGCTTAGGTGACTAGCTGAAAGCAAAGGCTACCAGCTAAACAGTCCACAGCATTTCATTTCTCAGAAGATACATTTCATTCATTTAAAAGGTAGGAAATGTATAGAAAGAATTATGAGCAAGATTTGGTAACTGGAAGGAGGTTTTTTTTAGGAAAATGACATTTTAAGTACATTAATGTAACTGCCCTTTGATTTGTTTGTCATCTTTTCCTTTAAAATGGTACAAAATAAATGAGTCATTTATTTAAAAAAAAGACTTGCTCCACATTGAACAAATATTCAGTTTTTGGATTATTTATATTTGTTTCTTGCGTTGCTTTAAATACAGACAGTCCCATCAAAAACAGTGAAGCGTTATTGTATAATACATCAAATACATTTATAGGGATTATTCAACTCAGTTTGAGATTAGGTTTTATAGCACAATAGCAATGGGCACAACATTTTTGGATCTCTCTCTGTTGTAATAACTACACTCAAAAAAAAGGGTCTTTGGGAGATAATTTCAGCTCTATTTATGCTGGAATCTGCAGCTGTTCTATTTTAAATTGCTTGAAGTCCCAGAGCCAGATTAACTCTAAACCACCCCACTTACACTGCAACACACAGTGGGGTGGCCGAGACGCTAATCCTAAGCATGGTTCCTTTGTGCAGGTGGAGGAGGGAAAAAACTTTGCCTGTTGATGACTTCCTGTCGGACAGCCTGTTGGCTGGAATCCTATCGAAGGGATGTTTATAAAGACAATATGAGTCCATTTATTGAATTAACCTGCAAAATTAGATTGATTGCTGAATTGGAGACTAGAGTGTTAAGTGCTTTTAATTTGTACACTTCTTTGCAATCATGTGGTATAAAAATTGACTTGAATTGATATTGCAAACTAAGTTATTGTTCAGTAAAAACATCACTTGTCAACTGACAAACGTACACTTTTACTGCATTGAAACACTGCCTCTGAGGTCTAACCAAGCCTTACCGTGTAAAGCTTTATGCACTGCTTATTTTAACAGTAATCAGCTGAGCTCCCAGACTTCTTCTAAGCCTGAAAATAATGAAAATATTTTCTGGCGCTTTTGCTAATCAAGCCTGACTAAATTATGTAGATTGGTTCATCAATTATCAACAACCAAAAGTTTTTCCTTGAACCTTTATATAATCTAATTTATAGGTTAGCATCTTCTTTTGCAAAATTTCTCATCAGGTATTTCTTTTAAAACTGGAAAATCACCAATGGGAACCATTTCAATGGTCAAAGCTGGTAATTAGGATTTTTGTTTTAATGAAGGAATCACAGTTGATTTTTGTTTTAAAAAAGCTTCAATCTCTGGGCCATCTCACAGAGGTAGCCCAACTGTCAGGGCCCCCTTTAGAAATTGTTTTTTTTTAAACTAGAATCCCTGCAGTGCGGAAACAGGCCCTTCGGCCCAACAAGTCCACACCGACTCTCTGAAGAGTAACCCACCCAGACACATTCCCCCTACCCTACATTTACCCCTGACTAATGCACCTAACCTACACATCCCTGAACACTTTGGGCAATTTAGCAAGGCCAAATCACCGAACCCACACATCTTTGGACTGTGGGAGGAAACCCACGCAGACATGGGGAGAACATGCAAACTCCACATAAACAGTCACCTGAGGCTGGAATTGAACCCAGTTCCCAGGCGCTGTGAGGCAGCAGTGCTAACCACCGAGACACCGTGTTACCCACACAACATAGTATATTCCTTGTTCTTCTTTAAAATACATATACATCTTTCTTTAATATGTGTATACATCTACTCTTACTGTCAAGGAGGGTTTTCCTAGAAGGTATTCCCACCTGTCCACCGAAACTTCAATGAAAGAGCCATAGCCAGATAAAGTTTGGGAAATAAAAATGATTGATGAAGTTTTCCTGAGATTTGATCACATTTCTGCCAAACCTCAGTGAGAAACCCCCTCCAGCATTGCAAATTATTGGAATCTTCACCTTCTTCAGAGAGATAATGCTGGCAAATAGTTAACTTCATTTTCAAATAGGGTTTCAAAAAAGATTGTGGTTCCTTCCTTCCTGAAGTCGGAGACTCACAAGCAGTCATTTCTCAGGCAGTAGGTTAATTTAGATTTATTTAAAATATTGTCGCCTGTACCTAGGTACAGTGAAAAGTGGATAATATCGTCACATTCCGGCGCCATCTTGGATTACAGAATAGATTACTGAAGAGATGGTATAAATGGTAAAATACTGAATAACTTAATATTAAATTGGTATTACTAAAACTGAAACAGCTTCACAAGTTCATTTTTCCATCTCCGTAGACTTCACCTTCTCTGACAGTGCAGTACCTATTAAATTCAAGTAACATTTTTGATGGGTTATTTCCTTGGTATTGCTATCTTTATTAAAACAAATATTCCATCAATACATTAGCACAAAATCACGTCTCCATATAGCAATATAATTCCAAAGGTACATGCAGTCCTCTGCTAACTTGATGGAGAAGTTATTGTCCATTTGTGTCTTGGTATGAGAGTCCTCATATGAGAGTCCTCATATCTGATTTCAACCTGATATGCCACAAAGGTTCACACATTAGACATCACCTACTTAAACCTACATCAACTATGTAAATCCTGCTTATTTTCCATGGAGATGCTAAAGCCTAATGTGGAGGTCCCAGTGTTGGACTGGGTTGGACAAAATCAGAAGTCACATGGCACCAGGTTATAGTCAAACAGGTTCATTTGAAATCACAAGTTTTTGAAGCGCTGCTCCTTCGTTGGGTGACGCCAAATGTCGCAACCTATTGTTTCACAATTTGAACTGGTGAACTCAGTAGTTGCTGGGTATGAAATCTGGGGATTTCCCTTTCCGCATAACTCTGTATCATTTTCAACATATTTCACCATCATTCCATGTTAAAGGCCTAGGTTTTTAAAGTAACTTTTTTAGTGGTACGTGTTATTGCTGATATATGGAATTATTGGATCATTAATCACACTGTTGTTCACTTGGGTTAAAAATTCTGCTAATATTAAACGCACAATGCATAATGAGGACACCAAGACCCATTTTAAATTAATTTCTCACGCCATTGTATTCAGCAACCCGTCCCAGTTAATTCCTCTGATAGTACTGTTAGTACTTGCTGCTGAAACAAGAGTAATGAAAAATAAATGCTAACAGAGACATCAACAAATGTTGTCAAAGTGAACTGCAATTCTTGTTCATTGTTTAGCTTTCAAGTGGGTTCTGTGGTGAAATTTAGACTTTGAGCCACACTCAAATTTTCAATTGTTTGTTGACATTATTATTTCTGATGTAAAATTGATCAGCAAACCCCAGCAACAAAGTACACAAACTACATAGCCATTTCCATAATCACCAGGCATCTTAAGGTATTTAGTCATTAATGAAGCACTGTTTTAAATGTTGTCAATGATGTAATGTAGGATAGACTGCAGCCAATTTATGTACAATAATTTTCCTCAAGCCCAATGACCAGGTAATTCAATTTTGTGATGTTGACTGAGAGATATTGGGTTGAACCTTACTTTTGTTGACAATTTTGGCAAACTGCAAGGCAGGTTTCTGTCGACAAGGCCTAGTGAGATCTCTCATCACATCTTACCAAACTGTCCTCATTGACAATCTACACTGCTTCTAGACTGCCCTTCCTATTTGATTCTATCCCCATTCCACCCAGTTGCTGTTCCTGGAAGAACTCACTGTGTATCTGTAGAAAGATTAGCATCTCTGGCAGGCACAGAAGATTCATTTAAGTTGCGTCTGGACAGATGTATGAGTAGGTGGGGAGCAGAGGGATACAGATGCCTTGGAATTGGATGACAGGTTTAGACAGTAGATTGGGATCGTCTCAGGCTTGAAGGGCTGAAGGGCCTGTTCCTGGGCTGTAAATTTTCTTTGTTCTTTGTTCTCTGGTCCATGCACCATCTTTAAAAGGTCTGCTATTCACCCGTCCAAGCTTTAGCAATATGGTATTGACCCTCACATGAGTTCAGTCTAAATCTGTGGAATTCACTCCCCCAGAATGTGGTTGATGCCAGGACACCAAATAAATTTAAGGAGGAGATAGACAGATTTTCGATTAGTAAAGGATTGAAGGATTTTCATAGAATCCTCACGTTGTGGAAACAGGCCATTCAACACAACAGTTCCATACTGACCCTCCAAAGAGCATCCCACTCACACCCTTCCCCCTACCCTATCCCTGCACTGCCCATGGCTAACACATCCCTGGACACGAAAACAATGTGGCATGGCCAGTCCACCTAATGTGCATATCTTTGGACTGTGGGAGGAAACCCGTTACGGTGAGTGGGCAAGAAAGTAGGAGTTAAGGCTGAGATGAGATCCGCCATGTTAGTGCTCCATGGCAGCGCAGGCTCAAGGGGCTGAATGGCCTGCTGCTGCTGGCCCTAGTTCTTAGCTTCTTATGTTCTTCACTGGCCACTCTTTCCCTACTGCTTCAATCCTTTTGGACAATGACCCCTCACTTTGCCCCATAGAACCCTCCTTGCACCCTCCCTGTCCCTCAACATACAGATCCTCAGGACTGTACAAGTTCCAGACCTCTGACTGACTTCAATGAACAGCACCTAGACATGACTGATCAGCCCCTAGACTGACAATGTACACACTCCTCACACTGCTGGCCCCACAAGTATGCTGAACAGCAAGACCCTCCCTCCCACCCCACGCCAAGTGCTGACATGCAGCCTGTCTATGTATCTGCAAAAAAATAACTTGCCAATTTAGAGGTGGCACGGTGGCTGGTTAGCACTGCTGTTGCCCCACAGCGCCAGGGACCCAGGTTCATATCCCACCAGGGGCAACTGTCTGTGTGGAGTTTGCACATTCTCCCCCGTCTGCATAGTCCAAAGATGTGCAGGTTAGGTGGATTGGCCATGCTAAATTGCCCGTAGTGAGAGATGCATTAGTCAGGGGTAAATATAGCATAAGGGAATAGGTCTGGGTGGGTTACTCTTCAGAGAGTTGGTGTGGACTTGTTGGGCTGAAGGGCCTGTTTCCTTACAGTAAGGAATCTAATCTAATGTAATACAGCAGTACTGGCGGCCTCTAGTCTGCTGAAGGTGTTAATTGACATGTCATGGAATGGCACAGATGCTGTGAGTTTGCTGGGTGGAGCTAAGTTTGAAAGCACTAAGGGAACTAGCAGGCAACTCTGAGATGTGGCCTGGCCTGATCTGCGGGTTGGGTTCCTGTCCGTGTACGAAAGGTCTCCTTGTAGAACCTTCCAATGCTAGTTGCCAGTGTAGCCTATGATGCACATCTCAACTTGCCAAGTTTCCTGCAAGTGGACCTGAAATGTGTCACAGACATCGGCAATTATCAGACACCAATGCCTGTGGACAAGGGGGTGCAGCAGCTTCTACCTATTGATTGTGCCCTAATCCACTTTTGCTTTGGAAACCAACACTGACGTCCTCTGAGCTAACCCTAACCCCAATGCAACAAGCTGAAGTCTCCAGACAACTGCTCTGACCTCAATGTCGAGAATTCTCGATCTCTGCTCTGCTCACGTAGATAGTCAGATTGGAAACTACGTATTAATGAGGTGAGATGTGCAGTTAATAAGGTCATTAACAAGCAACGATCTTCCTTAACGGGCAAGTCACTTCTTGTCAAAAAGTGTGGCGCTGGAAAAAGCACAGTCGGTCAGGCAGCATCTGAGGAGTGGGAGAGTCGATGTTTTGAGCATAAGCCCTTCATCAGGAATGATTTAGAGCTTATGGTCGAAATGTCAACTCTCCTGCTCCTCACCAGCTGTGCTTTTCCAGCACCACACGTTTTGACTCAGATCTCCAGCATCTGCAGTCCTCACTTCTTCCCAACTCACTGCTTGTCTCAAAGCTGGGACATGGTGAAAAAATGCAGTGAGTTTTTCCCAATGGCGTGATAAACCTTATACGATCCTGCCACATTCCAAGTTACAGCCCACATGTTCAAGCCCCTGTCAGGTTCCACCCATTTTTTCACGTTTATCCAAACTACCTTATTAGAACACCACGTCTGAAATTCAACACCTTCAACCATTTCCCCTGTACTGCAAAATGGTATCAGCAGAAATGTCTATACTCAGGTCCTGGAGTGAGACTTGAACCTAAAAGTTTTAATTCAAGAGGCAACACAGCTGAGCTGTAACTGACATTGCTATGCAATTGGATTTCAATGTGCTAACCAAACCTCTAGATCAGCTACTTTTTCTAGAAACAACACAAATTTCATCTCTCATAAAAGCAAAATAATGTGGATTCTGGATATAAGAAGCAAACATAGAGAATGCTGAAGAAACTCAGCAGGTCTGGCAGCACCTGTGCAGAGACCGAAGCAAAGTGAATGCTTCGAGTTTGTATGTCTCTTTACCTTTATTTAGTGAAGTTGTCTTTTATGGGAGCCATTTTCTTCCCCTCAGCACCATGTTAAAAATGCACCCTTAACACATTCTAAAAGAGGTATTACTTTGTACAATGTATTCACGTTGCACTCTGTGACTTGATTCTGCCATTATTCAGAATCAGAGAATTGATATGGTACAAAAGGATACCATTCAGCCTTCTATGTTCATGCTGGCTCTCTGCAGGAAGATCTTATCTAGGTCCACTCCCCTGCCTTTTCCAGACAGCCTTGTGTTGTTGTATTAGCTCAGAAAGTTGTCCAATCTCTTCTGAAAAGCACAATTGACGTTGTCTGCATTACTCGGTCAGGTAATGCCTCTCTGATTCATAGATTCCCTATGATGAGTAAACAGGCTACTCGGACCAACGCATCCACACTGACTCTCCAAAAAGCATCCCACTCAGACTCATGTCCTCCTTACCCTATAACCCTGCATTTCTCATGGCCAATCCACCTAACCTGCATTTGTTTGGATTGTAGAAGGAAACCAGAGCACCAGAGGAAACCAACACAGACACAGGGAGAATGTGCAAACTCCACACGGACAGTTGCCTGAGGTTGGAACCAAACCTGGGTCCCTGGCACTGTGGGTGCAGCGGTGCTAACCTCTGAGCCACCTTGCTGCCCTGATTCGAACCACATAAAAATGATTTTATCATCACTTGCATTTTTCAGTGAGAAAAACAGTAAAATACAATGAAAAGTTTTACCACTGTTGTCACAATCCGGCACTGTTTAGAATAGTTTTATGAATAAGTGGAAAAGAAAGATATAAAATAAAGAGAGCCCATTGGTCCTGAGTCAGCTCACCAGCAATGATGCCTACGCCAGCATCTATCCTCCACTGCCATGCCGTTGCCTACACCGGACCCAACCAATGTTGAAGCTGTAGATCCTCAGGTGCCATTTTTACTGCTGACATCACCTCCGCCAACGTAGCAGCCGCCGATTCCAATGCCAGGTCCTGTGCTCACCCTAAAAAGGTAAGTAAGGACTGACTCACCATAGAGTCATAGAATCAGAGTTTACAGCACGGAAACAGACCCTTCGGTCCAACACGTCCATGCTGACCAGATATCTGAACCCCCAATCTAGTCCCACCTGCCAGCACCGGCCCATATTCCTCCAAACCCATCCTATTCATATACCCATCCAGATGCCTTTTAAATGTTGCAATTGTACTAGCCTCCACCACTTCCTCCAGGCAAAAGTGAGGATGGCAGAAACCAGAGTTTAGATCAGAGTGGTGCCGGGTAAGCACAGCAGGTCAGGCAGCATCCGAGGAGCAGGAAAATCGACGTTTCGGGCAAAAGCTTCTCCATCACTTCCTCTGGCAACTCATTCCATACACGTACCACCGTCTGAGTGAAAAAGTTGCCCCTTAGGTCTCTTTTATATCTTTCCCCTCTCACCCTAAACCTAAGCCCTCTAGTTCTGGACTCTCCCATCCCAGGGAAAATACTTTGTACATTTATCCTATCCATGCCCCTCATGATTTTATAAACCTCTGTAAGGTTACCCTTCAGCCTCCAATCCTCCAGGGAAAACAATCGTAGCCTGTTCAGCCTCTCCCTGTAGCTCAAACCCTCCAACCCTGGCAACATCCTTGTAAATCTTTTCTGAACCCTTTCAAGTTTCACAACATTCTTCCAATAGGAGGGAGACTGCATCACCATCACGAGGTCCATGTTGGGTCTACTCGAGTCCATGTTGGGATTCTTCGCCACCGCCAACGATTGCGTGATTTTTAATTTGTCCGCCCCAGTCCAACACTGACACCTCCAAATAATGGTAAGTAAAGGGAAGAAAGTATGAAAACAAAATCAAGAAACAAGAAGCAGTTGGAGCTAGACACAGGAGCACTACTCCACTTCCATTTTCCTTCATGTAGCAGTTGCTTTTTTTTACCTATCCCTTTAAATTGCTGTCTTCTTGTCCTGAATCTTTTCCCAATGAGGAGTAACTTATTCCTATTTACTCTTTCCATCTTACCTTCTTAAAAACCTCGATCAAACCTCCTCTCGATCATCTCTGCTCCAAGGAGAACATCTCCAACTCACCATTAATCGAATGTTCCACATCCCTGAAACTGTTTTCATGAATTTTTTCTGCACGGTCTCGGATGCCTGCCCATCTTTCTGAAAGTGTGTTGCTCAGAAATAGGTTCAGTGCTCTAGCTGAGTGAACCATTGGTGGCAAACATATATGACACAGGTTTATGACACCTTCCTTGTTTTGTATTCTTCATGCCCCTATTTCTAAAGTTAAAGATCCAGAATGCCTCTTTAATTGCCTTCTCAACTGCAGTGATCTCTGCATATATACCACAGATCCCTTTGCTTCTACACTACTGTGACTTGGTCCTTTATTTTGGACTGTTGTTTCACTTCCTTCCGAAATGACATGGTTGAGGAACTGGTGTGTGGGAGAAAGATTCACATTTTTGGGTCATTGGAATCTCTTTTGGGGTAGAAGTGACCTGTACAAGAAGGACAGATTGCACCTAGTTTGGAAGGGGACTAATATACTGGCAAGGAGATTTGCTAGAGCTGTTGGGGGGATTTAAACTAGTAAGGTGAGTTGGGGGCGGGGGCAACCCAGGGAGATAGTGAGGAAAGAGATCAATCTGGGATTGGTACAGTTGAGAACAGAAGCGACTCATACAGTCAGGACAGGCAGGTGCAAGGTAGGACTAATAAATTAAACTGCATTTATTTCAATGCAAGGGGCCTAACGGGGAATGCAGATGAACTCAGGGCATGGTTAGGAACATGGGATTGGGATATCATAGCAATTACAGAAACATGGCTCAGGGATGGGCAGGACTGGCAGCTTAATGTTCCAGGATACAATTGCTACAGGAAGGATAGAAAGGGTGGCAAGAGAGGAGGGGCAGTGGTGTTTTTGATAAGGGATAGCATTAAAGCTGTACTGAGGGAGGATATTCCCGGAAATACATTCAGGGAAGTTATTTGGGTGGAACTGAGAAATAAGAAATGGATGATCACCTTATAGGGATTGTATTATAGACCCCCTAATAGTCAGAGGGAAATTGAGAGACAAACTCGTAAGGAGATCTCAGCTATCTGTAAGAATAATAGGGTGATTATGGTAGGGGATTTTAACTTTCCAAACATCGACTGGGACCATCATAGTGTTAAGGGTTTTTAGGTGGAGAGGAATTTGTTAAGTGTATACAAGAAAATTTTCTGATTCAGTATGTGGATGTACCTACTAGAGAAGTTGCAAAACCTGACCTACTCTTGGGAAATAAGGCAGGCAGGTGACTGAGGTGTCAGTGGGGGAGCACTTTGGGGCCAGCGACCATAATTCCATTAGATTTAAAATAGTGATGGAAAAGGATAGACCAGATCTAAAAGTTGAACTTCTAAATTGGAGAAAGGCTAATTTTGATGATATGAAGCAAGAACTTTAAAAAGCTGATTGGAGGCAGATGTTCGCAGGTAAGGGGACGGCTGGAAAATGGGAAGCCTTCAGGAATGAGATAACGAGAATCTGGAGAAAGTATATTCCTGTCAGGGTGAAAGGAAAGGCTGGTAGGTGTAGGGAATGCTGGATGACTAAAGAAATTGAGGGTTTGGTTACGAAAAAGAAGGAAGCATATGTAAGGTATAGACAGGATAGATCGAGTGAATCCCTAGAAGAGTATAAAGGCAGTAGGAGTATACTTAAGAGGGAAATCAGGAGGGCAAAATGGGGAACATGCGATAGCTTTGGCAAATAGAATTAAGGAGAATCCAAAGGGTTTTTATCAATACATTAAGGACAAAAGGGTAATTCGGAAGAGAATAGGGCCCCTCAAAGATCAGCAAGGTGGCCTTTGTGTGGAGCCACAGAAAATGGGGGAGATACTAAATGAGTATTTTGCATCGGTATTTACTGTGGAAAAGGATATGGAAGATGTACAAAGTAGGGACATAGATGGTAACATCTTGCAAAATGTCCATATTACAGAGGAGGAAGTGCTGGATGTCTTGAAATGCATAAACGTGGATAAATCCCTAGGACCTGATCAGGTGCCCCCAAAACTCTGTGGGAAGCTAGGGAAGTGATTGCTGGGCCTCTTGCTGAGATATTTGTATCATTGATAGTCACAGGTGAGGTGCCGGAAGACTGAAGGTTGGTTAATGTGGTGCCACTGTTTAAGAAGGGTGGTAAGGACAAGCCAGGGAACTATAGACCAGTGAGCCTGACGTCAGTGGTGGGCAAGTTGTTGGAGGGAATCCTGAGGGACAGGATGTACATGTATTTGGAAAGGCAAGGACTGATTAGGGATAGTCAACATCACTTGGTGCATGGGAAATCATGTCTCACAAACTTGATTGAGTTTTTTGAGGAAGTAACAAAGAGAATTGATGAGGGCAGAGCAGTAGATGTGATCTATATGGCCTTCAGTAAGGTGTGGGATAAGGTTCCCCATGGGAGACTGGTTATCAAGGTTAGATCTCACAGAATACAGGGAGAAGTAGCATTTAGATACAGAACTGACAGAGGGTGGTGGTGGAGTATTGTTTTTCAGATTGGAGGCCTGTGGCCAGTGGAGTGCCACAAGGATCAGTGCTGGGTCCACTACTTTTTGTCATTTACATAAATGATTTGGATGAGAGCATAAGAGGTACATTAGTAAGTTTGCAGATGACACCAAAATTGGAGGTGTAGTGGACAGCGAAGAAGGTTACCTCAGATTACAACAGGATCTTGACCAGATGGGCCAATGGGCTGAGAAGTGGCAGATGGAGTTTAATTCAGATAAATGTGAGGTGCTTCATTTTGGGAAAGCAAATCATATCAGGATTTATAACTTAATGGTAAGATCCTAGGGAGTGTTGCTGAACAAAGGAACCTTGGAGTGCAGGTTCATAGCTCCTTGAAAGTGGTGTCGCAGGTAGATAGGATAGTGAAGAAGGCGTTTGGTATGCTTTTTTTTATTGGTCAGAGTATTGGGTACAGGAGTTGAGAGGTCATGTTGCGATGTACAGGATATTGGTTAGGCCATTGTTGGAATATTGTGTGCAACTCTGATCTCCTTCCTATTGGAAATATGTTGTGAAACTTGAAATGGTTCAGAAAAGATTTACAAGGATGTTGCCAGGTTTGGAGGATTTGAGCTATAGGGAGAGGCTGAACAGGCTGTGTTCCCTGGAGCATCGGAGGCTGAGGGGTGACCTTGTAGAGGTTTACAAAATTATGAGGGGCATGGATAGGATAAATAGACAAGGTCTTTTCTCTGGGGTCGGGGTGTCCAGAACGAGAGAGCATAAGTTTAGGGTGAGAGAGGAACGATATAAAAGAGACCTAAGGGGCAACTTTTTCACGCAGAGGGTGGTACGTATATGGAATGAGCAGCCAGAGGTAGTGGTGGAGGCTGGTACAATTACAACATTGAAAAGACATTTGGATTGGGTATATGAATAGGAAGGGTTTGGAGGGATATGGGCCGTGTGCTGGCAGGTGGCACTAGATTGGGTTGGGATATCTGGTCGGCATGGACAAGTTGGACTGAAGGATCTGTTTTTATGCTGTACATCTCTATGACTCTATGATTCTTTGACTCATTTCACAATTCTCTACATTAAATTTCACTGACCATTTGCCCACTCATTCTCTCAGTCTTCATCATCCTTCTTGCATTATTATCCATCCAAAAAAATGCAAGTTATGTGGATTGGCCGTTGGAAATACAAGGTTGGAATGGGGGTGGGGCAGAGGTAGGTCTGGGTGGGATGCTGCTCAGAGATTGGTGTGGACTCGATTGGCTGAATGGCTAGCTTCCACATTGTAGGGATTCTATCATTCTCACAGTGTTTCCAGGTTTTGTGTCATCTGAACATTTTGAAACTGTGCCCCAAATAGTCAAATCTAGGTCCCTGGTAAATACTGGAAAGGCATGGTTTCTAAATCCGACACATGGGGAACCCTCATTCTTCTTCCAGACCAAAAACGAAACATTCATCACATCTCTCTATTTCCTTTCATTTAGTCAATATCATTTCAAACACAGACAGAAAGTGTTGGTGGATCTCAGCAGGTCTGACAGCATCTGTGGATTGAAAACATCATCTCAATGTCACTTCCTGCTCCTTTCCTTCATAAAGCAAATGCACCAAGTCCCAACTCAGAATAGAACTGCCTGACAGGTTAACATGTGTCAGATAGCAAGATAGTCATATTGTTAGTGTACTTGGAGGTCACACAGGTGTAATAAGCTCCACACAGACAGTCACTCGTGGCTGGAATTGACCCTGGGATCCCTGGCACTGAGAGGTAGTAGTGCTAACCACTGAGCCACCACACCACCCTAGAAGCAGTGAGTGGTGATTTAACATGAGGGCCACCAGACCTCAGGCGAGGGAAGAGGTTGAGAAGGAGAGTCCTTCATTGTAATCTCAAACTGGTGATGGAAATTCAACCCATGCTGCTGGCATCACACTGCTCTGCAAACCACCGATCCAGCCAACTGAGCTAACCCAATTCCCCCAAGAATTCTACATTGCAAAGGACCCGTCAGAATGGAAATACATCCTGCATATCTATACTAGCCATGAATGGAATCTCCTGTCAGAAACATGGGGCTCTGGAAATCTGCATGAGATTGCTGCTCCTTTCAACATCCATTCCATAGTTTATGCTTATGTCTGAACTCATAATTACAACTCACTAACTAACACATTATTCAGACATATAGTTGAAGTCTGATGTGGAGTCACACTACTAAAGGTCAATGTGCAGGGTGTTATGTAAGGTTTTATCTGGTCCCAATGAGCCACCACTTGGTGTGCATTCTGTTTCATTTTAATGGATGAATGGCAGTTGTGTAAATCTAACAGGTCTGCTGTTGATTTATGGAAATTCAATGCAAGAGCATGAACATGACGAACTGTCCAATAGACACCCAACTACCAGAATTTAAATCAGGTGATCATATCAAAGACATTCTTGCCAGATTGACCATGTTCTCCTCAGACTAATAGAAAACTGAGAGGAGTTGTCTTGTCTTGACTACCAGGTAGGGCTCTGTCAGTCATGATTTTCTTTCATGTATTGGTAGTGGCTCCACTTTCCTAATCCTCCATTGACATTACAGTTGCAAAGTCTTTTCAGATTGACAAAGCTAAGTAACAGTGTTAGTAGCACTGGGCATTGTTTGCATGAAGTCGATTAGAATAACTATTGGGTGACTGAGTAGAGTTCTTTCCTTACTATACTGGGACCATGAATGAATCCAGTCCATGCTGATGAGATGAAACTCTCTTCTCCCTGCCAATTGTCAAAGTCCTAGACACACTAAGTTCAGAGCAACTCCAGTTTAATACTTAGTGAGCATGCATACACAGTGCACAACTCTCAGTAATTCAGCCATAATTGTCACTAAATTGGCACTATTATTCATGAAGACTGCAGGGTTGGTTGCTATAGGAAATGAAAATGTACAGTGCTTTTCTGCATTAAGATACGTACCCTTAACATTCTTAAAAAAAAACTTTTAGGGCATCTGGTCTCTCTGCTATCGGAAAGATGTTGTGAAACCTGAAAGGGTTCAGAAAGGATTTATGAGGATGTTGCAAGTTTGGAGGGTTTGAGCAATAGCGAGAGGCTGAATAGGCTGGGGCTATTTTCTCTGGATTATCGGAGTGGTCTTATAGAGGTATATAAAATCATGAGGGAAATGGATAGTGTGAATATTCAAGGTCATTTCGCCAGGGTAGGGGAATCCAAAACTAAAGGGCATATGTTTAAGGTGAGAGGAGAAAGATTTAAAAGGAGCCTAAGGGACAACTTTTTCATGTATGGAATAAGCTGCCAGAGGAGGTGTTGGAGTCTGGTACAATTACAACATTTAAAATGCATCTGGGTGGGTGTATGTATAGGAAGTGTTTAGGGGGATATGGGCCAAATGCTGGCAAATGGGTCTAGATTAATTTAGGATATCTGGTCGACATGGATGAAATGGATCGTGCTGTACACCAAATGACTCTATGACTCTATAGTTGCAGATCCTGGAAATCAGAAACAAAAACAGAAATTGTTGAAAAAACTCAGCAGGTCTGGCAGCATCTGTCAAGAGAAAACGGAATTAATGTTCTGGTCCAGTGATCCTTCTTCAGAGTGAGCCTGAAGATGGGTCACTGGACCTGAAACATTCATACTGCTTTCTCTCTATTAACATTCCTTACTTTGATCAGTGCAATAATTCAAATCAAAGCACCTTCTGTGTTTTACTGTACATATTGCACTCTAAGCTGTACATTAAAGTCAGTGTGGATGAATATTTTGATCTTCCTGTACAGTATGCATGTCCTTTGTACGGATTTGAATTAAACAGTATAAAAGTTCATTTGTGCTTCTGTACAGAACTAAAATTTACATTGCAATTTATCTATTCTTGGATCTGCCTCTAAAGTGTACCTAATGCTACTAGGTAACCGTATCCGTGTAAAGCTTTACGTCATCAGGGCTCACCCCCTTTTGTCATCTTTCTCTTTTGGAGCTACTTTCAAACTTCACGCACCATCTGGGCAATTTGCGTATCAAAGAGGAGTATTGGACATCCTCAATAGCTTTCAAACTCAACCTTCCAAAGAAACTCCTTCATTCCTTAACTAAAATAAAATGGGGTAAACAAAAGTAAACAGCATGAAAACTAGATATTATGCACCATTTTCACTATACCCCATCACCATTTGATTTTATGAGAAAATGGTTTTCTATGAATAAATTATTCTATGTATACATAATCCACTTCTTTACATATTGTGTCACCTCACTAGAGTCCAGTTTATTTGTACAAGACAAAACACATAAGCCACCACCAGCCCCCCCTCCCCCGCCACCGTGGAGTGCAAACACCATATCACAAAGTCATGTAAATCATTTTTAACCTTGCTCTGTCTTCTCCAAGTGGTACTGGCGAATAAAGATATGGTCCCATTTGAGCACTGAGGCATACACTTCTGATCCTCCTCCTTCCTAAAAATTAAAACTAAATAATTACATTTGTAAAATGCCTTTCCATCTCAATGTACTTGCCAACTAATGATGCACAGACACTGAAGCCGCAGCTAATAGCGCACAGCAAGTCTCTCAAACAAGCTTACGATTTAATGACCAGTTATTCTGCTGTTTTAGTGTTTTTGTTTGAGGGTGGAATGCCAGTCAAAACAAGGAAAAACTCACTGCTTTTGTTCAAATCGTTGAGTCATAGAGTCACACAAAACAGAAACAGTCCACTTGGGTCCGACCAGTTTAGGATTTTTTAAAATTCAAATGCAGAATGGATTGACATAGAACAAGAACATAAAACCTGACAATGCAGTACAGGCCCTTCGGCCCTCGATGTTGCACCGATCTGTGGAACCAATCTGAAGCCATCTAACCTACACGATTCCATTTTCATTCATATGTTTATCCAATGACCATTTAAATGTCCTTAGAGTTGGTGAGTCTACTACTGTTGCAGGCAGGGCATTCCATGCCCCCACTACTGTCTGAGCAAAGAAACTACCTCTGATATCTGTCCTATATCTATCACTCCACAATTTAAATCTATGTCCCCCTCATGCTAGCCATCACCATCCAAAGAAATTAGGCTCTCACTGTCCACCCTATCTAACCCTCTGATTATCTTATATGTCTCACTTTAGTCACCTCTCAACCTTAACTCCAGTGAAAACAGCCTCAGTTCCCTCAGCCTTTCCTCGTAAGACCTTCCTTCCATACCAGGCAACATCCTAGTAAATCACCTCTGAACCCTTTCCAAAGTTCCCACATCTTTCCTCTTATGCAGTGACCAGAACTGTACACAATACAGGAAGTGTGTACATCTGAACAAAGTGTAATAAAATGCAATATGATATGTTTGTCAGCAAAATTTGAAACCTCTGGAACAAAGGAGCCAGTTGCAGAATGAGTATCAAATAAAAACAGAAAATGCTGGACACTCTTTGCAAGTTGGGCAGCGTGTTTGGAGAGAGAAACAGAGTGAATGTTTCAGGTCGGATATGAGTCTTCTTCACATTTCTCCACATTCCCAGGGAAGCTTACCGCACTGGGTTATGGCAATGAGATAGCGATGTATCTGTGAAGAGACAGAAAACAGTCTGGAGTAGAGACAGATGGACTTGTTCGGTTGTGTAGAATGTACAGTAGTGCAAATAAAGAAATCTTGGAGAAACACCAGAGTTAGAATTAAGTAACTCCTTGATAGAAGGTAACGTTCCTAATCCAGAACAGCACAACAATTACCTGAAAGAAAAGATCAAAACAGGAATCGAAGTGAAACCAAACCACACACCATACTGGTGACATCAACCTATTAAATATTTGATGCTACCAACAGAAACCACAGTGAGAAACAGGAAGAAGATTTCTTTAAAGGAAGAATCAGAAGATGGATTCTGTGAGGAGCCATTGATAACGGGTAAGGATTATGGGACCAAGTGAAGATTTGCAGCCCCTTCTTCAGCTGTTTGAAAACCCAAAGGTCCATGGTGTCTGGAACACAGGGAGTTGTGGAAAAAACAGTTTCAGAGGAATTTAACAACACCAGATTTGAATCCCAAAGAGTAAAAACAGCATGATAGCATGTTCCTGAATGCACTGGGGTTCATTGATGATGATATGTCTATGCAACAAGAGATAGAAGATGCTTCTGCAGGTTCTGAGATGCCTTTTAAAAGCATCCTATGCACATTTCAGACCAAAGCAGAACATTGCAACTGAACAAGTGCAATTCAAAGAATGATCCAAAGAACCCTGTATAGGTTATAGAGTCATAGACTAGTATAGAACGGAAACAGAGCCTTTGGCCTGACTCGTCCATGCCAACCAGGTATCCTCAGTTAGTCTCATCCCATTTGGCCCAAATCCCTGTAAACCATTCCTATTCATGTATTCATCCAGATATATTTTTAATGTAATTGTACCAGCCTGCATGAATTCCTCTGGCAACTCATTCTATACATGCACCACCCTCGGTATGAAAAGGTTGCCCCTTAGGTCCCTTTTACATCTTTCCCCTCTCATCTTAAACCTATGCCTTCTCGTCTTGGATTCCCCTACCCTGGGAAAAAAGATCTTGGCTATTCACCCTAGCCATGCACTTCAACATTTTATAAACCTCTGTAAGGTCACCCCTCAGTCTCCGACATTCCAGGGAAAATAGTTCCAGCCTCTTCAGCCTCTCGAGATTTCATGGTGTCCTGCCGTAGTTGTCTAATTAATAGCCAAACATCAACAGAATCTATCACCATCTAATTGTTGAGACAGGCCATGGCAAAGTTTGAGACATTGATCTCTTTGACTTCAGAGGAAACCTGATTGCAGTGGATTCTTATTTAAGATGGGTAGAACCTACCAAACACCACATTACAGCAGCTTCAACAATGATAAGAGTAGTATAGATTAGCTTCTCAGCACATGGTTTTCTAGATGAAATTGTTTCAGACGCTAGTAGATAATGCATGAACAAATACTTCAAGAAATTAGAAGACCGTGGAGTCAATCACATTATGAGTTCTCTTCTTCTCGCACAGTCCGATACACAGTAAATGGCAGAATTAGCTGTGAGGAGAAATTGTGCAAACTTGGTTTGTTTTTATTTGAACATCAGAAGATAAAGGGTGACCTGATAAAAGGTTACAAATTTTAAGAGACATGGATAGAATGGATAGTCCGAGTCTTTTTCCCAGGATTGAAATATCAATTACGAGGGAACATAGGTTTCAGGTTAAAGAGGATAAGTTTAAAGGAGATGTGAGAGGTAAGTTTTTGAAACACAAAGCAGTAAGTGCCTGGAATGTGCTGCCAGGTAATACAAGCAGATACAATAGCAACAGTTAAGAGGCATCTTGACAATAATCAAGGAATAGAGGGATACGAGCTGTATAGAGGCAAAAGTTTTCAGTTTACCTGTTTCTGTGTTGTACTGTTCTTTGTTTTATGAGAGGTCAAGAGAATGATCAAAATACTAATTACTAAGAATTACAATAGAGATTTAGTCCTGCTGAATTATAGACAGACACCTTGAAGGAATAAATGTTTGGTGATAGGTTTGCCTGTGGTAAGAAGGCTGAGGATACAAACTCCATTGTTGAAGTTGAACCTAAAGTCAAATCAGATAACGATGCAAGGACAAGAACTATGGAGAACAATCAAAAACAGAAGGACATTGAATTTATTCCAAGCACGGGGTAAAGGTCAGGTCAAAAGGTATGGATCAGATGTTGAAAGTCTGAAGACACCATCCTTAAATAAAGTGAACAACCATATTCCTATTATGTTCAAACTCTGCAACATTGAGGAAAAACTAAAAAATGTGAGTATTACTATAGGTTGCAAAATAAATAAGTTGGAATATCATGAGCTCTGAGATAATGAAAGGAAAACTATATCAATCACTTCATAGAATAGTGACCAAGTCAGCAAATTAACTGAGCATCACCCCTGATTAACAATGACAATAGTAAGATCATGGAGATCAATAAAGGCAGCACATAGAAACAGAGAAAATAGCCACAGGAGTAGGCCATTCATCCTAAAGAAGAGTTTAACCCAAAATGTTGACTTCTCCACCTCCTGATGCTACCTGGCTTGCTGTGTTCTTCCAGCCTCCTGTCTGTCTACTTTGGATTGAAGCGTCTGCAGTTTTTTTGTCTCCGATTTGATCCCTTGAGCCTGTTCCACCTTTTAGTATGACCATGGCTGATCATTAAACTCAATAGACTAATTCTGCCTTCCTCCCATATCCCATGATCCTTTCGGCTACAAGAGCTATATCTACTTCTTTCTTGAAAACACAAAATGCTTTGGCCTCAACCACTTTTTGTAGTAATGAATTCAACTACTTCACCACGCTCTGGGTGAAAAATGTTTTTGTTTTAATCACTCATGGAATGAGGATACCATTGGTGAGACCAGCATTTATTGCCCATCCCTAATTTCCCGATGGGTAGTTAAGAGTCAACCACATTCCTATGAGTCTGGAGACATATGTAGGCTGGCAGTTTCCTTCCCGAAATGACATTAGTGATCCAGACAAGTTTTTCTGACAATCGGCAATGGTTTCATGGTCATAATTAGATTAGATTACATTACATTACAGTGTGGAAACAGGCCCTTCGGCCCAACATGTCCACACCGACCCGCCGAAGCGCAACCCACCCATACCCCTACATTTACCCCTTACCTAACACTACGGGCAATTTAGCATGGCCAATTCACCTGACCTGCACACCTTTGGACTGTGGGAGGAAACCGGAGCACCCGGAGGAAACCCACGCAGACACGGGGAGAATGTGCAAACTCCACACAGTCAGTCGCCTGAGGCGGGAATTGAACCCGGGTCTCATGGGCTGTGAGGCAGCAGTGCTAACCACTGTGCCACTGTGCCGCCCACTAATTAGATTCTTAATTCCAGATTTTTGTTGAATTCAAGTTTCACCATCTAGTATTGCAAGATTTGGACCTTGGTCCCCAGAACATTATGCAGGTTGCTGGATTAATACGCCAGTGATAATACCACAAGGCCATCACCTTACCTATGTCACCTCAGCTCAATCCTAAAAGGTTTACTGCTTAAATTTAAACTACAATCTCTGGTTCTGGACAAAGGCTTAATCTATAAAGTTTGGACTTTGAGGGTTGAGTTTGGGAGACAATGAGAATTTGAGTAGTTTTCAGGAAATGGTTTAACAAAATAATCAAATGAGTTTGATTATATAGAAGGAGTTATAGAGCGATGACAATAGTAATGAGATAGTGATGTGGATTGTGATATAAAATGTGTAATGTCGTCTTGTGTAAGATTCTGAGAAAGGTAATAGAACTATCAGTATAAGAGATACATTTACCCAGAAGTGTGGAAAATAGTTTTTTGAATGTATTTTTTATGAATAAAAAACATAATTAGACCTAACGTATTTGCAGATAAGAGGGAAAATGTCTCATTCAGAACAGATCAAGTTCCATGAAGAGACATCTAAATTGTATTCGAAGCAGAAACCAAACCATAAACTAGCAAAGAACAAATGCAGAGCAGAATCTAATCAAGCAAATCCTTGTCTCAAACAACAATATGATAACTGTCACCACTCAGAAGATTGCAATTGCAATTAATATTGGCTTAATACTAGATAGTTGGCATGAGCTTGCATTTGTATATGTATCTGACTCTGCAGAAGGATGCCAATTTATTACTACAGTAGTGTAATTATATCACACAATTCATGCAGCAGTACTGTTTGCTACAAGATTCATGTAGCACTTTATACCATTTGATTTGTGTCACATATGGTTAATACAGCAGCACTATTATGTGACGCGTTTCAACTTTACTGTATATGATTCATTCAAGATTAATACTATAGCAGTAACCTGCCATTATGATTCATTCTGCAATGCAATTGTACAGTCTAGCTCACATTGTGATCTTGAGGTACTCTAAGATCCATGCGGTAGGCCTCTTGTATTCCATGATGTGTATTGTATCAAGTGGCTTATATTTCAATACCATTAGTGGTTCCTGCAAAAGGTCCACAGTCACTCTGAATCTTTGTGAGCATTTGCTCAGCCACAGGAACACTTCATTCAGGAGAATACAGATCAGTATGGACAAGTGGGAAATACCTTAATTATTTCCACAGAGTGAATTATCTCCTTTCTTGGAAACAGTTACATAGTTACAAAGGAACATAGAAAGTAGGAGCAGAAGTAGTCCATTTAGTCCTTTGAGCCTGTTCCACTATTCCATCTGACTATTCATCTCAGTACCCAGTGCTCGGTTTCTCCCCACACCCTTTGAATCCTTTAACCCTAAGAATGGTATCTACCTCCTCAAGAAAACACTCAGTGTATTGGCCTTAATTGCTGTCTGTGGTAGTGAATTCCACAGGCTCACCACTTTCTGGGTAAAAACATTTCTCCTCATCCCACTCCCAAATGGCCAACCCAATATCATTCTATTGTGACTCCTGATTCTCAACTCCCTTGTCATCAGGAACATCCTTCCTGCATTTACCCTGACTAATCCTGTTAAAATTTAAAGATTGCTATTAGATCCCTCCCCATTTTTCTAAATAACTGATTCAGTATTTTTTTTTTATTTATTCGAGGGATGAGGGCATTGCAGGCGAAGCAGCATTTGTTGCTCAGAGGGCAGTTAAGACCCACCCATATTGCTGTGGGTCTGGAGTCACATGTCGGTCAGAACATGTAAGGATGGCAGTTTCCTTCCCTAAAGGATGTTAGTGAACTAGATGAGTTTTTCCAACAATCGATTCATGGTCATTATTAGATTCTTAATTCAAGATGTTTATTGAATTCAAATTCCATCACCTGCTGTGGTGAGATTCGAACCTGGGTCCCCAAAATTTTATCAGGATCAACAGTCCAGCAATAATAACACTAGGCCATCATCTCCTATCTCTTCAGGCAGCAATACTGCCATCCCAGGAATCAGTCATGTAAACTTTTGCTACATTCCCTCCATATCCAGAACAACCTTGCTGAGATCAGAAGACCCAAACTGCACACAAATCTCCAAGTGTGTTCTCACCAAGACCTGTACAATTCCAACAAGACGTCCCTGCTCCTGTGCTCATATCCTCTCACTATGAATGCCAACATATTGTTTGCCTTGAACAGAAACAGAAATTGCTTCAGACCATTTATCTTCCTTACTGCCTGCTCCAGTTGTGGCTGGTTTACAAGGATACCCAATTGCCACAATTATGACACCTTTGAAGTAAGGTATTAGGGAGATTGGGGTATTGTTTTGTCCTTCAAAAGCATAAGATGAGTGTGTAGGAAACATAGGAAGAGGAAACATAGGAACATCAATCGTGTCGAGCCTGCTCTACCAGTTAATATGATCATCACTGCTCAATTGCTTCAATACCTTTACCCCACACTATTCCTCATATCCTTTAGGTCATTGATAATCAAAATGTTATTTTTTTGTGAATAAAAGCCAAAGCCTATCAGGTTTGAAGTCCTCAGCTAGAGTACCATCAGGCTGCAGTTTTGTTGCATTTCAAACTGTTTGATTGCTTGTTGTAGTTCTTCTGTCGATGGTGGTTCACTCATGGATTATGGACAGTCTGCAGTGTGGAAGCCTAACAAACCCATGTTAGTGTCCTTGAAGTCAACTCCACAAACACATCGTCAAAACGCCTGCAAAATCATTTCAATGAACAGAAGATTGAAATGGTTGTGAGCTGTCAACATATACCCTCATCCCCAACAATCAGGTCCCAGTTTCTCAACTTTCAAATGGGCACTTTAGAAGAGAATGACAAAGGAAACATTTCAAAGACACTTTGAGGCTGTCCTTGAAATACAGAAGCGTGAACGGTACTGAACAAGGAGAAGCTCATGTCACTTGTTCAGAATGCCAATCAGTTCATCAAGCTACACTACACTTTGGGTCATAACATCCTAAGAGTGAGGCAGGACAGTGGTTGTGAGAACAAAAAAAAGAAGAAAATCCTACATCATAAATCCTACTCCCTTAGGGAACGCCCTGACCCAGTATTCCCAAAGTCCTATGGGTCATTAATTGACCTTTCCATTTATGTGCAGACCAATGCAGAAATTCTCAACACTGAGTAGAATCGTCCTCAAATCAATGCATGGCCAAGGATAGAAACTTCAAATTTTTTTTCGTACTAGATGATTCAAACTGCAAACATATTTTACCAAATGACTAATACCACAGTGCTATTGCACTAACTGATTTGCACTATAATTTTATTGCAACGTATAATTCATACTGCTCTATTAATATATTGCATGACAAATGCTGTAATATTATCGTGTAAGGTCATTAACACACCAGAACAAATTTCCAATGCAATTCTAGATTCAGTGTTTAGTGCTGTTTTACTAAATAAATGTTGTTTATGTTGCCACCAACATTCTATAAATATAGTTTCTCCAGGCCTGACTACTTTAGCATGGATGAGGATAGCTATTTTCTGGTATAACTAGAAGAAACTATTGTGATAAACAAGCTGCAGTTTATTTATAGTTTACAAGGTATGGTATACACTATATGGACATAAGAATAATTAGCAGGAGTAGGTCATTTGGCCTTCCATTCAATACAATCATGGTTGATCTGACCATGCCCTCCAATCAACATTCCTGCCCACCTCCATGATGTCCATTACAATCAGATGAGAGGGGTGTTATAATGGTATAATAGATAGTTAGAGTCGATAAAGTGTGGTGCTGGATAAAGCAGAGCATGTCAGGCAGCATCTGAGGAGCAAGGGAGTAGATGTTTCGCGCATAGCCCTTCAACAAAATTATTGAGGACAAGTATTGGGCCAAAACTGCCGGGGACAGGAGAATTTACTGTGGATTACATGAAAACGGCAAAGAACTTAAACAACTACTTTGCTTTTGTCTTTGCAACAGAATATACAGAAGATGTGGCACAGTGGTTAGCACTGCTGCCTCACAGCACCAGAGACCCGGGTTTAATTCCTGCCTCAGGCAACTGTCTGTGTGGAGTTTGCACATTCTCCTCGTGTCTGCGTGGGTTTCCTCTGGGTGCTCCAGCTTCCTCCCACAGTCCAAACATATGCAGGTTAGGTGAATTGGCCATGCTAAATTGCCCATAGGTGTAGGGGAGTTGGTCTGGGTGGGTTGCTCTTCGGAGGGTCGGTGTGGACTTGTTGGGCCGAGGGCCTGTTTCCACACTGTAAAGTAGTCTAATGAAATCTCCCAAGTGACCAAGAAAGTTGTGTAACAGAAAGCAGCATTAATAAAGTGGTGATGGTTGTGAAAATAGTTGGATTGAGGGTCAATAAATCCCCTGGAGTCGATGAGCTCCACCTCAGAGTTTTAAAGGAAGTGGTTATAGAGATAATGGAAGCATTGGCGATTATATTTCATCATTCTATACATTGTGCACAGAAGTTTTCTGTAGACAGGAAAATATCAATTATAATACCATTATTTAAGAAGACAGAAAAAGGGACAGTGCAAAATAGAGACCTGCTAGTTTGAAAACAGCAACTGGGAAAGTATTAAAAAGGATGTGATAACTGAACGTTTGGAAAAGAATGGCAACATTTGGCAAAATTGACATGGACTTGTAAAGTTTGATGTACTTAATGGATGTGTTACTCATGGTCAACAAAGTACAACCAGCAGTTGTGGTTTATTTGGATTTTTGTTGAGCTCCCACACAAGCGTTAGTAAATAAAATTAGAGTATACGGGGTTTGCAGAATATACCAGTCTGAGTGGAGGGTTGGTTAACAGGCAGAAAGTAAGAACAAATGGATCATTCTCAGGATAGCAGGTTGTTACCAGTGGGATACTGCAAGGGTCAGTGCTGGGTCTGCAACTGTTCACAATCTGTATAAACGATTTGGATGTAGGAACCAACTCTATCGTTGCCAAGTTTGTTGATGACACCAAACTGGGAGAGAGCCTAAGTGAGAAGGATGTAAGAAAGTTTCAAGCAGACTATATGGAGAATGGATTAGACCATGCCAGAAGGAAAACAAGTCTGAAGTTATTTGCTTTGTGAGAAAAAAAAGGAAAGGCCAAATATTTCTATAATGGTGTGCATTTGGGATGTACAGTGTCATTAGATCTGAGCGTCCTTGTGCAGACGCTAAAGCTATCATGTTGGCGGAAGTCAATGAGGGAAGCAAACAGTTTGCTGATTTGAGGGAGCTGGCATTGGACTGAGGTGGACAAAGTTAAAACTCATACAACACCAGGTTATAGTCCAACAGGTTTATTTGGAAGCACTAGCTTTCGGAGCGCTGCTCCTTCATCAGGTGGTCGTGATTGTTTGCTGGCATTCATTTGAGGACAGAAGTAAAGCTATCTTGCTGAAGTTGTTGAGAACTTTGATTAGACTGAACCCGGGCTATTGCCAGAAAAACAAAAGGACTGCAGATACTGTAGATCAGAAACAAAAGCAGAAATTGCGAGAAAAGTTCAGCAGGTCTGGCAGCATCTGTGGAGAGAAATCAGAGTTAATGTTTCAGGTCAAGTGACCTTTTCCCAGAACTGACAGTAGCTAGGAAAATGTCAGTTTACTGTACAGGTATATGCAGAAGATAGGGTGGAGGGAAGGGGTAAGGAGTAAACGACAGGTGGGGATAGAGCCTAAAGAGAAGAGCAGTTGGACAGACAAAGGAGTAGACAACAATCAGCCTGTGAGGGCGGTTAGCTGCTAATGGGAACTGTTAGTGGTTAACAATGGGCTGTGTGTAATAGCAGACTATGTGATAAGAAGGCAAAAGTGAGGACTGCAAATGCTGGAAATCAAAGTCTAGATTAGAGTGGTGCTGGAAAAGCACAGCCGGTCAAACAGCATCCAAGGAGCAGGAAAATCGACATTTCGGGCAAAAGCCCTTAATCAGGACTGATGAAGGGCTTTTGCCAGCAATGTCAATTTTCCTGCTCCTCGGATGCTGCCTGACTGGCTGTGCTTTTCCAGCACCACTCTAATCTAGACTATATAATAAGAAGGCCTGGTGTGTGGAGTTGGAGTAAGGACATGGGAGACCTCAAGCCCTCAGGTTGTTGAACTCATTATTGAGTCCAGATGGCTGTAGAGTTTCCAAGCAGAAAATTGGTGCTGTTCTTCCAGCTTGCACTGATCTTCACTGGAGCACTGCAGCAAGCTTTAGGTGGGGATGTTTTCACGGAATTCCTGCAGTATGGAAATAGGCCATTTGGCCCAACAAGTCCACACCAACCCTCCAAAGAGTATCCCACCCAGACACATTCTGCTACCTTATTATTTTACATTTCCCCTGACTAATGCACCTAACCTACACAGCCCTGAACACTACGGGTAATTTAGCATGGCCAATTCACCTAACCTGCACATCTTTGGACTGTGGGAGGAAACCGGAGCACTCAGAGGAAACCCACGCAGACACGGGGAGAATGTGCAAACACCACACAGTCACCCAAGGGTGGAATCGAACCCAGGTTGCTGGCACTGTTAGGCAGCAATGCTCACCATTGAACCAACGTGCTGCCCTGTAATCATGATACAGAGGGTGTCCTTGGACACCAGTTATAAGAAATGAAAATGTTAGTACAGCAAATAACTGTGAAAGAAAACAGAAAGTTGATTTTTACCGTGAAGGGGATTTAGCACAAAAGTGGAAAAGTCTTGTTACAATACATAAGTGTCACTGGTCCTTGACTATTGTGTAATTTTTGGTCCCCTCACTTAAAAAGAGATAGACAGCAGTTAACAGTAGATTTACTCAACTGATTCCTGAGATGGATGGTGGATCAATGGTGCTGGAAGAGGGTTGTCTTATCAGAAAAGTTAAGCAGGGTGGATCTGAATGACAAGTGAGCCTTTTAAAGCTAATTATCTTCTAATTGTGGTGGGGGATAGAGTTGATAGAGTAAAATCCAATAGGATGCTTCCTATTGCTGGAGAGACTATGACTCGGGAACACAATTTTAATTTAAGGTGTTTCCAACTTAAGAGAGCGAGGAAGAGGAACTTCTTATCTCAGAGGCTTTTAATGTTAGGAATTTTATTCGTGAAAGAGGATTGGAGACTGGGTCATTGAATATAGCCCTAGCTAAGTGAGACAGATTTTGCTCTATAAGGGAGCCAGTGATTCTAGAGTCAGGCAGGAAAGTGGAGTTGAGGCCATGCTCAAATCAAGCATGATCTTACTGAATGGCAGAGTATGTTTAACAAACAAATACTGCTCTTGCACTTATATACGGGCCAGAAGTGTTTGAGAAGGAGGGCAATTCAAAATTTGGCAGATCTTGCACACAGCCAAGCAAAAAGTGAAGCATTAAAGGGAAGGCAATGCTTAAGTAAGAAGAACTGAGTGATAAGCAATGAGAGGAAAGGTCTTTGTGTAGCCAGAATAGCAAAATTAATCAACAAAGATCATTTTGAAAACTTTTCATGGTTCTTGATCAGCCTTCTGTTATTCTTTTGGTTGTCACTGGTTTGGCCATTCTAGTCATTAGGAAAGGCCATTATTGCTTCTTCATACCTTGTATTCAATAGAATCTTGACTAGCAAAAACTCAGACCTGAAAGAGGTAAATTCTCTTATTGGTTATTTCCAGGACCTGATCGAAATAATCAGAACACCACCTCCAAATCATTTATATACATTCCAAACAATAGGGTTTCCAGCACTGATCCATATGGAACACCATTGATCACAGATCTCCTGTCCGAAAAATACTCTTCCACCACTACTCTCTGTCTTCTATGAACAAGCCAATTTTGTATCCATCTTACCAGCTCACTGTGTCAGCCTGCCATGATAAAGTCCACATAGACGACATCTACCACCCTGCCCTAATCAATCATCTCTGTCACTTCCTTAAAAATCTCAATTAATTTGTGAGACACGATCTTCCCTGCACAAAGTCTCATCAGAGACATCAGGGACATTTAGGTGACTGCAGGACAAGCACATGGACGGCAGTAAATTGAGGGGTGTGCAGGTTAAGTTGATCTTAGATTAAGATAAATGCTTGGAACAACATCGTGGGCCAAAGGGCCTGTACTGCACTGTACTGTTCTATGATCTGTAAAGTCAAACTGCCTGTCGCTAATTAGTCCATACTTTTCCAAATGTGAGTAAATCCTATCCACAAGAGTCTTCTCCAATAATTTATCTACTGCTGGCGTAAGGCTCACTGGCTTTTAATTTCCCTGATTATCCCTGTCGCCCTTCTTAATTAAAGGAATAACATTGGCTATTCTCCAATCCTCTGGATTCTTGTCTGTGTCTAAAGAGGATACAAAGATTTCATACAAGGCCTCGCAATTTCCTCCCTCACCTCCCTCAATATTCTGGGATGGATCCCATCAGGTCCTAGTTGGACTGTTTACATATTCCTTCAAGAAACCCTCTTGGACACACCTTAACAAATCATCCCTTCAACCAACTTCTTGGCGCTAAGGGACTCTTGTCAATAAAGGGGAAATTAAACTCATCTAGCACAGAAATCCTGCCGTTTTCATGTTTTTCCATAATCTGTCAACATATCTGTATCTCTATCACCCACTGGCTGTTGGGAGGTCTGTAGTATAATCCCATCAAAGTGATTGCAGCATTCCTATCCCTGAGTTCTACCCATAATGCCTCGCTGGATGAGCCCTCCAAAGTGCCATCCCTCAGTACAGCTGTGATATTCTCCCTAATCTGTCACACTTTTACGTCTCTCTCTATCTCTCTATTAATCCAAGCTTTAAATTAATCTGCTTTACCTGTCATGCACCTCGTGTTAAAACAAATACACTTCAGACTGCCAGTCTGGTCATGTTCAGTAACCTCTCCCTGTCCCTTCTTCCTCTTAGTCTTCCTGGCCTTCATCTGTAACCCTTCCTCGGTCATTTCACTTGCTGACCTACTACTCTGGTTAACTCGGACTCGGAACATTATCAGGGTCCCTGGATTAATAATTCACTGATAATACTACTAGGCCATCACCTCCCCAAATTTTATGTGAAAGTGCGAGCATCATTTTATTGTTGCAATTATCCTCTGCTCATGTTTCAGTACATTTCTTATTTCCTGTCATCACCATGGTGTTACACTGTTGTATATGCTCATGCTCTAAATTTAAGGTGGACAAATATCTGTGCTGCCCTACTGGGGACTTGGTTTCACAACAGCACCAAATATAGAGGAGTTCAATGTGCTCACTGCTCCCTCATATGTAAGCCTTTCTCGCTGAGCATGGATGAGCAGCTTTCTGTACTACAGCTAAAATAAAACTGAAAAAGAGAAGTCATTTCCAACTCATTTACTTTATCATATCATCTCACGTTGGATGGTTTTCATCCTTGATGGTCTGTTGTTCTGCCGTGGAGTGAAAATAACATACAAAAAGTCAAATTACAACACTTAAAGCTGCACTGATACCAAGGTTATTTATATGACAAGAACACTTGTCCAATAGTCAACAAAATGATCTTGATCCCCTAGTTTTCCAATCACTTTGAGTGTGAAATTAGTCTATACTATAAGCGTGAAACAGGCTTGTAGCAAACCAGCAGCCTATATTTCACTGCACCAGATTTTTTTTCTTTGACTCGGACATGCTGCCAAGATTTTTAATTACAAGCCAAGTGAAAGCAACAGCAAGACAATGAAGAGTCTCCGAAAAGAGTGTGAATTATCATTCCATGAACTTTCTGTGGTTAGAAAGTGGGGCATTGTTTAAAATAAACTGACTGCCCATTTGTTATGACCTTTTTTTATGCTGCTGTATGTAAATTAATTTCCCTCCCGAGAAATTTTACTTTTCATTCAGTTTCATTCCCACCAAGAAAGTCGTATCACGGCACTATTCGAGATAATGTACAGTAAAATAAATGTACTGGAGGGAAGGAGGCAGTGCTGACACAGGTTCATACTTGTGTCATCCCACACAATGTGCTCATACTGTGAGCTCAGCTGTCAGGAGGAGGTGCTGATCACTGAAAAGGCACTATCCCAGAAGGAGGGAGGGAAAGCCATAGGCCAAGTCAACCAGAACCTAGGCATCCCCTACTGGGAATGGTCGAGGCCCAGGGGCAGGTCATCTGCCTACTTTCTTCAAAGGGAATGGCACAGCAATAGAAAGAAAATGCAGAGATAGAAAACCACCTTGAATGGAAATGCAAAACCTTGATGTACCTGTTACCTGTCCAACATATGAAACCCTTTCTCTGTAATCTCACAACAATATCAAAAAGAGAAGTCCTTTTACACATCAGTCGAACAGTACACTTTGTAGCTAAAATTTTCTTCTTAAGTGACACTCACACTAAGCAGGCCTTGATTCAAAATGCAAAATTCCACTTTACACTTGTGCAGTGTAAACAGTGTGGCACAAGTATTAAATTATACTTTGGACATGCATAAATGCAGCACAAAGAATGTATAAGCATGTTAGTACAAACCAAAAATGAAATCTAAATCATTTAGTGGGCGGCAGGTTGGCACAGTGGTTAGCACTGCTGCCTCACAGTGCCAGAGACACGGGTTCAATTCCCACCTCAGGGGACTGACTGTGTGGAGTTTGCACATTCTCCCTATGTCTGCGTGGGTTTCCTCCAGGTGCTCTGGTTTCCTCCCACAGTCCAAAGATGTGCAGGCCAGGTGAATTGGCCGTGCTAAATTGCCCGTAGGGTTAGGTCAGGGGTAAATGTAGGGGTATGGGTGGGTTGCGCTTCGGCGGGTCGGTGTGGACTTGTTGGGCCAAAGGGCCTGTTTCCACACTGTAATGTAATGTAATCTAATCTAATCTAATCTAGTCATTTGAATTCAAAAGTGGAAAGCTTTGCCCAGATTTTCCTGTCAAAGTAATGAAGACACAATTAGCATCTCTGCTCAACTGGGGGGGCAGCCTCTTCTGCAGAGGAGAGGGGTTCAGATGGGTAATTAAACTGAAAAACTCTGAAGTTGCTCTTCTTAGGTTTTGTGGAAACAGTAGCTCACAGTCTGACTTACCATCGAATGGCGTAATGTGTACATGATTTGGAGATGCCGGTGTTGGACTGGGCTGTACAAAGTTAAAAATCACACAACACTAGGTTATAGTCCAACAGGTTTAATTGGAAGCACACTAGCTTTTGGAGCGACGCTCCTTCATCCTTCTATCACCTGATGAAGGAGCGTCACTCCGAAAGCTAGTGTGCATCCAATGAAACCTGTTGGAATATAACCTGGTGCTGTGTGATTTTTAACTTAGTGATGTGTACACAATTGATGTAATCTAAACCCACCACTGAAAGGTAAGTCTTGCTACTCTTTTAATGATGTGATAACTGTAGTTACTGCCAACCAGCCTCACTGACACTGTAAACTAAATAGTATAAATGTGAATTATTACTGCTAAACCTGAGTATTGCAGAGTGCTCCTGGCTGATCCTCTACATTCTGTAAACTTGAGGTCATCTAAAACTCTACTGCTAATGCCATAGTATACATCAAGTTCCAATCTTCTATCACCTCAGGGCACATTGATCTAAAATGAGCCCTGGTCAAGAAACATTTTGTTTTTAAAATGCTTATCCTCCTTTCAAATCTCTCCATGGTCTTGCCAGTATCTTACAAATCTCCTCTAGCCTGACAAACCCTCTGAGATACCTGTCCTTCACTAATGCTGGTTACTTATACATTTTCGGGTTTAATTATTAAATGGCCATCCTTTCAGCTACCTAACATTCAAACTCTGGAATACCACCCATAACATTTCTGACTGTCTCCCATAATTTACTCATTTACTATAGTTCTTAAAACCCACCTCTTTTACGGGGTTTTTGTTCATCTCATCTATTATATGTTTACGTGGCTTGGTCACTTACTTTGTTTTATAATGTCCCTCTGAAGAGTTTAGTTTGAATATCTACTTTTGTCAACAGTACTATATATGTTTACATTATTGTCTTTGTTGTTGGAGACTCATTTCTTCAGGTTTTAATTGTTTTTGCAGATTTCAAAAATTTAAATTTCAAATTAAAATCTTTTAAATTCCTTTTCTTTCTTTTTCTCTCCAACCTCTCATCCTCTCATTCCATTTCTCTTTTTGCATCTGATTTAACATTGAATTCATCTCTAATTTATACTTTTCTTTCAGTCCATGTACAGTCATTTTTTTTAATCTTTAAATCTGAATCACAGAATCCCTACAATGTGGAAGCAGGCCATTCAGCCCATTGAGATCACATTGATCCTCCGAACAGCACCCCACCTATACCCACTCCCCTATCCTATCCCTGTAACCCTACATTTCCCACGGCTGATCTACCTAACCTGCACACCCCTGGACATTATGGGCAATTTTGCATGGCCAATTCACCTAACCTGCACATCTTTGGACTGTGGGAGGAAAACGCAGCACCTGAAGGAAACCTGGGGAGAATGTGCAAACTCTGAACCTGATTACGAGAATACATGGTTCTTTTTTCTGTTCAGTCAGGTTTCAAATGCCCAGTTTCCCTCACACCTCATATTTCAGTAAGTTGTCATGCAAACATTTTTTTAAGCTAAATGTGTCAGACAGAGATTGTTAGAGTGCCTGCGATAGCAAACTCTCAGCCAGTGCCTTGAAAACTTTGCTGTATCTCTGACATATTCTGAATTTATGCTGATCAGCTGTTGAAGGAAATTTAACAAACTGATCAGGGATATTGTCACTCCAAACATGTAAACATGTTTGAACTTTGGTCACTTAAACAATCCATTGTTGTATTATCACATCAAATGCGGAATAAAACTCCCTCACCTTGCCCCAGCATATTTTATTAGTTTCAAAAAGATACTTTATTCTTATAAATACCTTTATATAAATAGTCACAAAAGCAGTTTGGTTCTACACAGAGGCAGAGTCCAAAGATATGCAGGTTAGGTGAATTGGCCATGCTAAATTGCCCATAGTGTTAAGTGTAGGGGAATGGGTCTGGGTGGGTTGCTCTTCGGAGGGTCGGTGTGGACTTGTTGGGCCAAAGGGCCTGTTTCCACACTGTAGGTAATCTAATATGAAGAAATAAACCAAAAGCATTTATCCAGCAAACAAATCAAAGGCATTTCTTACTTGTACAAGATTATATTTTCATACATTTGAGGCATGAAGTGGGTCCAATAACTGACCCCCATTCTGATTACACCCGAAATGTCGACTTCTGCACCTCCTGATGCTGCCTGGCTTGCTGTACTCTTCCAGCCTCCAGCCTGTCTACTTTGGATTGCAGCATCTGCAGGGTTTTTTTTGTCTCTGAACTCATTTAACTTTGGCAGAAATATCTTAGCGGTCTTCCCCATCTGCGCCTTGGCGGCAGCCACCCCGAGCTTTAGTGCATCCCACAGCACGTAGTCCTGGACCTTGGAATGTACCAGTCTGCAACACTTCAGCTTAGTCCCAACACAACACTTACTGAACCAATGTGGAATCTCCATTTTTCACAGCAGTCAGTTTTTCACCATCTTTCTGAATGAAGAATGCTTCAATAGGAGAACAAAGGTTGTTAGAGACGTTCAACTGGTCTGTAAAATCTGTGGAAAGAGAAATGGATTTAATATTTCAAGTCAATAAACTTTAATCAAAATTAATTTAATGTCAATTTGTATATTTTTTGCATAGCTGATCCTTTGGATTCATTGACAATTCCATTTGATATTGCTCTTGTAGGTAACACAATATAGAAGGTATTGTTTGTTAGACTAGATTTGCAAAAACTATAAGCATTTCAAAGACTCCCTAAAGGCTTCTCTTTAAGAAATGCAATGCAGGTGTCAATACATTGGACACCCTCATTCAGAAGAAACTGACTTGGAGGAAACTGAAGGGACACAATTCTTTGACAGCTTCTGTCGGTAGGAAGAAGAACCAGAAAAGGACATGGCAGCAATCTCAAGACCAAAGATCATGCCCAACTCCTGGAAATACTTGCCAAATGTGTGGTCAGAGATGCAGTTCTGGGATCAAGCTCATCAGCCACACAAAGACCTTCAGAATCCATGACCAATGACATGGAATTTTCTCAGTAGACAATTATACACATTAATGAATGATTGCCAATGAAAACAAAAATGGCCCAATTATAAGGGAATATAGAACGATATCTTACTTCCCCACTTATCTACAACATGCACCAAGACCTAGATAACATTCAGGCTGGAACTGGGAACTAGCAAAGTGGAGTCACAGGTGGACAGGCTGGTGAAGAAGGTGTTTGGCGTACTTGCCTTCATTAGTCAGAACTTTAAGTATAGCAGTTGGGATGTCATGTTGCAACTGCATAGGATATTGGTGAGGCCACTATTAAATTACTGTGTACAGTTCTGGTTGCTCTTCTATAGGAAGGATATTGTTAAACTTGAGAGAGTGCAGAAAGGATTTACAAGGATTTTGCTGGGATTGGAGGGTTTGAGTTATTGGGAGAGGCTGAACAGGCTGGGACTTTTCTCCCTGAGCATCGGAGACTGTGGAGTGACCATATAGAGGTTTATAAAGTCACAAGTGGCATGGACAGGATAAATAGCCAAGGTCTTTTTCCTAGGGTAGGGAAGTCCAAAGCCAGAGGACATAGGATAAAGGGGAAAGATTTAAAGGACTTTTCAAACAGAGTGTGGTGTGTGTATGGCGCAAGCTACCAGAGGAAGTGGTGGAGGTGGGTGCAATTACAACATTTAAAAGGCATCTGGATGGGTACTTGAATTGGAAGGGTTTGCAGGGATACAGGCCAAATGCTTGCAAATGGGACTAAATCAGATTGGGATGTCTGATCCATGTTTGATGAGTTGGACCGCAGCATCTGTTTCCATTCTATATGACGGTATAAATGTTAAAATCAGTACATTTTAGAAAAAGATCCATTCAGCAGAAAGCTTCTATAATGAAGAGACCATCAATAATTAATATTATGCATTCCTGAAGACTAGTTGATAGCAATAGAAGGTTGCTTATACTTAATTTTTTCCTTGGTTACAGACGTGACAGCAAATATCAAAAGCTTGGTATGCTGGTCGCACTGCAGCCTCATAGCGCTAGGGATCTGGGTTCGATTCCATCCTTGAATGACTTTCAGTGTAAAATTTATACATTTTACATGTGCTTTCATGGGTTTTCTCCCAGAGTCAAAAGATGTGCAGGTTAGATGAATTGGCCATGCAAAATTGCCTCGTAGTGTCCAGGGATGGGCAGACAAAGTGGATTGGCCATAGGAAATGCAGGGTTACACGGACTAGATAGGGAAGTGGGTCAGGATGGGACACTGTTTGGAAGTATAGTAGACTTGATGAGCTGAAATGCCTGCAAAGTAGGGATTCTGTGACTATCTTGATTAATTAATGTGGCAGGCAGAATCTTTGTACTTTCTTGATATTTGGATCTATTCATAGTGAAAGTGTTGGCAATAGGTAGGAAACTCAGATATTCTGGAACATATTTTTCCATAGCTCTTCAATAGAATTTCAGCATTTCTGTAGTCCCAACTAATCAAAGAGATCAAGCTTGATCAAGACCTGCACCAGATAATGGAGACCTCTGTATGAAAAAGAACCTAGCGAGGGACACAATAGAAGCATTCCACAACAGGCAACTGAAAGACAATAACTTAAGTGTTGGATTCTGCTCTGTGGGAAGAATTTTTTTTGTAATTCATTCACAGGATGTTAAGCGTCAAACATATTGCTGTGCTGCTTGGAGTCATATGAGGACCTGACCAGGTAAATGGACAATTTCCTTCTCTGAAGAGACAATTGTGATCTAGATAGGTTTTTAAGACAGTCCACGTGACAGCTGTAAGTCTAGTTCTTAATTCCACATAGTCTTAATTCATTTCAAAACAATTATCCCTCAGTTCTCTGAAATGTCCCAGGTGATCATGCTGTGCACTATGAGAATTAGAGAAACTTTGTTTCCAGTTGAGGGGAGGAAGAGGGCTGAATCTGAAGCTAGGAAGTTATGGTTGAAAATTGCTAATGAATTAAGCAACAGGAATGCAGCCTCTGGCTCATTAACTCATGACCTCCTCATGGTGGGTAAAGTGAATGGTATGTCACCTACAAGTGTCAACCCTACACTCTGACCTTTATGAATCTTCTCTGGTACAGTACCCCTCAGATCACATCACTTCTAGGCTCATCCAATCTTTTCCCTTGACCTTTTCTCTTGAGGCACCTCCACACAGGGACGGTGAAGTGGAATTTTGTCTTCATTGGCAGTAGGATGGATTACGAAAGTAGGGAAGTCTTGTTACAATTTATGGGACTTGGAGCTGGAGTACTGTGTACAGTCTCTTTACCCAGGGAAAGATATAGTTAATTGCATTGGAAGCAGTTTAGAGAAGGTTCACTCAGCTGATTCCTGGGAGTTAAAAAAACAAAAAGCAAATGCTGGAAAATCTCAGCTGATCTGGCAGTATTTTAGATTACTTAAAGTGTGAAAACAGACCCTTTGGCCCAACAAGTCCACACCTACCCTCCAAAGAGCAACCCACCCAGACCCATTCCCCTACATTTACCCCCTCCACCTAACACTACAGGCAATTTAGCATCGCCAATTCACCTAACCTGCACATTTTTGGACTGTGGGAGGAAACTGGAGCACCTGGAGGAAACCCACACAGACACGGGGAGGACGTGCAAACTCCACACAGACAGTTGCCCGAGGCGGGAATTGAACCCCAGTCTCTGGCGCTGTGAGGCAGCAGTGCAAACCACTGTGCCACCATGCCACCCAGTACCTGTGGAGAAAAATCTGAGTTAGCATTTCGGGTCCAATGACCCTTCTTCAGATTTGATAGTAATTAGGAAAAAGTTGGCTTTTACGCAGAAGATAGAGTGAGGGGAGGGAGTAACATGTAAACAATAGGGGGAAATAAAGCCCAAACAGAGAGAAGACCAGTTGGACGAAAAAAGGAGTGGATAACAATCAGCCTGGGAGAATGAATAGCTGCTAATGGAGACTATTAGTGGTTAACAATGGATAGTGTGTAATCGCAGGCCATGTGATAACAAAGCCTGATGTGTGGAGTTGGATTAAGGACATGGGAGAAGGAGCATCAAGCCCTAAAATTGTTAAAATCAATTCAGAAATGGAGTATAAGATGAAATTCTTTCAGCTTGCACTGAGCTTCACTGGAGCACTGCAGCAAGTCTAAGACAGAGATGTTGGCCAGGGAACAGGGTTGTGTATTGAAGTGGCACTCGGATGAACAGGGCAGGGTTTGAACAAAGTTTGACCGGTTAGACGTGTACCAAGCAGAGTTTCAGGCTTATTATTGAAATATATAAGATTCTGAGAGGGCTTTACAGGGTGATAGCTAAGATGATATTTCCCCTCATGGGGAGTCCGGAAGTACTGCACAGTTTGTAAATAAGGATTCCTGCACTTAAAATGGTGATGAGGAAGAACTTCTTCTGTTGTTAATCTTTGGAATTCTCTAACCAAGAGAGCAACAATCTCTGCATCAGTGAATATGTTCAGGGCTGAGTTAGATAGATTTTTTGATTGACAAGGGATTCAAGGATTATGGGGAATGAGAAAGAAAGTGCATTTAAGGACCCAATCAGAACTTATTGTATTACAGAGAAGACCTGAGAGACTGAATGACCCACTGTTGCTCTTACGTTTTAAGATCTATGATACTCAACTGCTCAACTACCAATGACACTCATTTATTTGTTGGCATCTTAAGTAATGCCTGACAGACATCCCCCGCAAATATTATCATGACATAATCTCATCACATGATGTTTTGCACACTCATAACTCTTTTCTTCTTTCACTCTTTGCAAAAGAGAGTGAACAGCCAAGAGAGGCAGAGGAGTGATGCAGACGTCCAGTTATAGCCCTTTAATTCTTATGGAAGATATGAGATTATGGTTTCTGAGAGATCTGATCCAGAATTGAATATTACATGACACACATCACTCCCTCATATTGACTTGATGCCCGCAACCATTGAATAGTGAGGATGTTGACCATTGAACTCTTTCACCTTGTCACTCCTAGTTCAAGTGTCTTATCACTCATAAGTCCTTCATGGGTGATACAAAAACTAGTTGTTTGAAAATGTGGACGATTTCTTAGAGGAGATTGTGCATTTAGAGAATAATCACCATCTCCAAAATCATGTCCACACTGCACCAGCTCAGATGCATAACACTTGTTGAGACCTCAAAGATAGTTAGTTGGGTTTTAAAAAGGTGAGCTAATCATTAGGAGTGAGCTGATGCATGTGAGGAGATTGTGACAACAGTATAGAATTCTCATTGGAAGTCATTGGATTCTTCGAGGAGAAAGTGAGGACTGCAGATGCTGGAGATCAGAGCTGAAAATGTGGTGCTGGAAAAGCACAGCAGGTCAGGCAGCATCCAAGGAGCAGGATTCCTGAAGAAGGGCTCATGCCCGAAACGTCGATTCTCCTGCTCCTTGGATGCTGCCTGACCTGCTGTGCTTTTCCAGCAACACATTTTCAGCTCAGTCATTGGATTCTTCCAAGTTCTTCTCAGCTAGAGACAGATGTTGAGTGTCAGGGGTAATCAAAAAAGACAGCCACAATATAGCAGGATCAGAAAATGTGTGAGACACTGCACAGGACTGGAGACATATGGTTTCAGGTTCACCATGAATGCCATGGTGTCTCATACCATTTCTCTGAGTTTTACCTTCAGAGTGGTCACTGGGATTGGAATACCAAGTGTGGCAGGCAACAGAGAGCATGCTGGTCTTGAGCATTGACTAACGGAAGACTGTTGTGAAACTTGAAAGGGTTCAGAAAAAATTTACAAGGATGTTGCCAGGGTTGGAGGATTTGAGCTATAGGGAAAGGCTGAATAGGCGGGGACTGGTTTCCCTGGAGCATTGAAGGCTGAGGGGTGACCTTATAGAGGCTTATAAAATATGGATGGGATAAATAGACAAAGTATTTTCCCTGGGGTGGGGGACTCCAGAAGTAGAGGGCATACATTTAGGGTGAGAGGGGAAAGATATAAGAAGGACTTAAGGGACAACTTTTTCATGCAGAGGGTGGTACATGTATGGAATGAGCTGCCAGAGGAAGTGGTGGAGGCTGGTACAATAACAAAATTTAAAAGGCATCAGGATGGGTATATAAATAGGAAGGGTTTATAGGATTATGAGCCAAGTTCTGGCAAATGGGACTAGATTAGGTCAAGATATCTGGTCAGCATGAACAAGTTGGACTAAAGGGTCTGTTTCCGTGCTTGGCAAGTCAGTGTCTCAACTTGGTGTAACAAAAAACTCTCCACCTCTCGAATAGCAAAGGAGTTCAGATGGATGATGATATGACTGATGGAGAACAAGAACATGGAAGTGGGGACCTACTCGAGGCACACTAATTTAATCACTTCTGCTCCTATACCTCAGTCAAGGCTGATGTCCTGATGGTCTGGTTTGCCTGTGCAGGGATGCAGAAGAGACAATCAGTGATGGGGCCCTCATATGCCCGTGGAGGACATCACCCATGGGTACCTGAGTGGGCAGACAGGGGAACAAGCAACCTGCCTCTTGCTTTACCTTTACATCTCCTCGGAAGTTCGCTCATTTCACGAATGGTTAACCTCATGAACTATTTTCAGCCTCCCTTCCCCAAATTTCTTTCACTAAAGAGCCAGCAGTGTTCTTGGCTTTCTTGAAGTACATGTTGGAGATGTGAGCTATCTTGCCAGACAAACACACTGGTGGGCAGGGATGGCTAGCTCCTGGGTTGTGACTGGCTAATTACAGTACTTGGCCTCCATACCTCCAAATCCACTACCAGTCTCTGGATAAGATTCTGTCCATTGAGTCAGATTTCTGCAAATTCATGATGACTACAAGGAACAGTGGAAATAGTGCATGGGATCTGAATCTGTAAGATCAATCCTCAATCCTAATCACTCCCATTTCCAAGACCAGGAAAAAAGGGGAACAGTCACATGTGACAAAAAGCCAAACTCAGCAAGGAAATTTAAATTCAGTGTTGAGTTCAATCAGATCTCACTTCACAGACGCTGCCACACCTGCTGAGTGTTTCCAGCTTATCATGTCATGCTTTCACTATCTGCAAACATTTATTTTAATAAAAGATGTTGTTTATTATATAACCTTTTATTCTTTGACAATCACACTCTACCTGTCTCACAGGGATTCCCATGTACTGACAAATATGCACAAATTAAATGCAGAATTGTGGCTGCTTTTGAACGCATTAATTGTATTTGACTTCTTTAACATCTCAAGTCACATTAATACTCATTCACTTTGGCCAGCTAAACCCCAAACTGTCATAAGCAAGAGGTATTTGCTTTAGCATAAACCACTATAGTCCCAAGGATCCTCAGAGATGAAAAAGACCTTAATTTTTTTTTTAAAAGGCTCACTTAAACAACAGTATTTATCATGATTTGATTGCATTCAAATTATATAACAAAATCTTCAAAGAGCATATCTGCAGTGTGGACAGCTATGGACAATGCTTATAACCACGTTGCTGCAAATCTTCCACACAAATCTTTTCTTCTTGTTTTCTAACATGGTGTTTGAGGGTTTATATATAACTAAGCCTCATAATTTATTTTTCAAGCCTTTTGAATAGGTTTGAACTTACTGCACCCATTGGTTGACAATATAGTGTGCCATACTTGCCAAGTGTATTCAAAGCATGGTCTAATCAATGACTTACACACCATAAGCAGGTCGTCATCACTCAACTCTTCTCTTTTCAACATTGCTAAATAGTAGAGTCTTTTGTTGCTTTTTTTGTCAATAAAGTCTGCGTCAGCAGCCAACTTTAAATCATCACCTCCACAAATTTTTAACTTGAGCCAACTATAAATCCATCTTTATGTTTGAAAATACCCACACAGTCTAAATTTACAGCAATAACCAATTACAAAGGAAAGATTGATGAAAGACGAAACAAAACAATGTTTTATTTATGGATTATCATTTATCACAGCTGAGCTAGATGATGATAAACCTCCCCCTTTCCAAAAAAAAATCTTTGTTCACTACTTCCAATCTTATCACCCATTGCTGTTATTGATTAGAATGACAGTCTCCATCAGTATTCCTTTTGCAATCCTGCACAAATGCTGGAGACCAGAATTCAGAACCAAGCTTTGTTGCTAATAGCTGAACGAACAGATCACACGTTGCTTAGCGTGTACTTGACAAGATCTGATTTCATCAGCTCAGGTCTCTGTCACACCATAACATGCCTAACTTCGGGGAAATTTAATTTGTCTCTCAGTCAAACAATGCAGAGAAAAATCCCAGTGGCACTGAATCAATGGCACACTCTTGGTATAAATACCCTTACATTTGCCAACACAGCCTTTAAGATCAGCTCTGAAAATGTCATGCAACTGAATGCTATTGTGGCATAAATGAAGAGCTTTCCTTTGGCCTATTTGGCCAAGCTCTTCAGCGCACTTTGTTTTCCCAAGAGAAGAAAGCAAAGTAGTAAACCATTTTTGCAGAATGTCATTCTCCCACAACAGTTTATGAAAGAAACATCTGTGACAGGAATCTCTAATGCTTCTTTCAAAGCAAACTCTGACAGTAAAAGAGACCGGCTAAAAGCTGCAAATCAATCCCTGAATTCCTCTTGCTGCTTGACATCTAATTTACTATGTATCACATGCAAACTTCTAAGTTTTTTTTCACATACACTGCGAGGCTGTGTGAGTGATGTGGGGGCTCCCTTCCAAACTTCAGCTGAATAAACATTTGGCCATTTGCTGGGCAGGTTGGCGTGCTAGGGATTTTCTGCCTTCCCTATCTAACCTCATTGAACCTGAGGACAGCGACTCACTTATAAATTCAAATCAAAGATGGCTCGCTCGCGGAGTGGAGGTGGCGTAAATGGGCCAATTGTTTTTCAATTTCAACGAACATCTGAGCAGCATACAGCTTCCCAGCTGAAGTTGAATAGAGCGGGTGTCCGGATTTTTTACGTGCTGTTTATTATGTTGACTGGAGGAGATGGGAAGCTTCAGATGTTTAAAGGGAGTTAACAGAGGTGAGTGCCACATAACACTTTCATCTTTGTGAGGGCTTTTGAAGAGCAAACAGGATAATTAAAGGCTATCAGCAGTAGTCGAATCCATGTTATTTTTTAATTTTCTCTCCCTCAGTTAGCATTCACAGACAAATAATTTATGAATCAAGGTAACTGCATTTCTCTCACCAGTGGTGAGAAAAAGGATACAGATCCAAGATAATCATCAATGTACATATTGGAAATAATTCACATTATGTTTTGTTACTTCAGTTGATCCAGATTAAGGCTGGATCTTTTAAACATATCAAGGGAGCAGCGTTCTCTCTTTCCACTAGCTCTCTGTCTTTTTCCCTCTTCAGTCCATTCAGAGTCTTTTGGAGAACGTTGGTCATTTTTAAGGAATATTTAATTTTGTGTGTTTGAGTTTTCATTTTACATTCTCCTTTCATTGCTACTCTTCCCAAACACCATCCTCCAACAATCTCCACTCTCACAGATTATATGAGCCAATTTTGCTAAGATCTTTTGTTAGTATATGCAGTCATAGCAGTGTAAATTCTAAAACTGTTAAAGCAATTCTAAATTGACTTGGCATTGCAAATAGTGTTTTCTGAATAATTTCTATTGCCACTGCAATAAGTTGCACGCCTTTGTTCTTCCAGACAATTGTATTTTGGATAATTATTCAAATGATTGCCTTGGAATGACAATAACTTAATTTTTAATTTCTGAAATAATATTTCTCCACTTAAAATTCCCTCAGTACTGACATGAAAGACACCCACAGCAATGACTGATGTTTACATACCTTCTTACTGTGATTTAGTTGTTTTTGATTACTCAAATAAATTAAGCAGATTTTCAAATTGATATTTCGAAAGAATTCAAGTTTGAAGTATGCATGTGTATGGAATTTGCTTGAAGAGAGTAAAGTGTTAGCTGAGCTGCAAAATGCTATCTTTAAAATGCATATGGTGTTCAGCAATTGTGATTAGCAGAGAGCAAGAACATGCTGATTTCAGATATTTAGTAGGGAATCTTTGATGATACAAAAATATTAGTAAACTTGAAGGAATCGTCTAAAGAAAATGGTTAAACTGAAATGCTGAGATTCGTGTCCACTTCGCATCTTCTCTCTTGTAGACTCTTTTTGATTTGGGCACTCTTTGATGTCTCAGCCAACTGGCTGTTTTAATGGGGCAAAACAGTCATCACTTCCCTGCGCTGTATGAGCTGCTGCTCATGATGAAAGTTGCTGACACTATCCTCTGCAAGTGTTGGAAACTCTAGGACCTGTTTGGTCTACTGTGATAGAGGAAAAGTGCTTCCTGGTTTAACTAAAAAAGACACTTGTAACTCACAAGAAATTGCGCATTAGCAACTAGTTACAAGTTACGTCTATACAACAGACATCGCTGCAAAATATTTGAGGAGGACTAGATGTTAGGTCTCACTCTGTCAAGATCCTATGCTGTTCTGCTCAAAGGTCAATATGATCAATATAGTGCTACTGTCTTCAATTTCTCCAATTGCACACCACATGGATACCACAATAAGGGGTATAGTAAGGGATCAACTAGGAGAAAGTGAGGACTGCAGATGCTGGAGACCAGAGTTGAAAAGTGTGGTGCTGGAGAAGTGCAGCAGGTCAGGCAGCATCCAAGGAGCAGAAGAATCGCGTTTCGGGCATAAGCCCTTCTTCAGGAATGAGGCTGGTGTGCCAAGCGGGCTGAGATAAAAGGTGGGCGGGGAATTTGGGGGAGGGGTGCTAGGAAGGAGGTGAGGGTGAGGGTGATAGGCCGGAGAGGGGCTGGGGGTGGAGAGGTCGGGAAGAAGATTGCAGGTCAAGAGGGCGGTGCTGAATTTGGGGGTTGGGACTGAGATAAGGTGGGAGGAGGGGAAATGAGGATGCTGGAGAAATCTACATTCATCCCGTGTGGTTGGAGGGTTCATAGGTGGAAAGTGAGGTGCTCTTCCTCCAGGCATCGTGTGGCCAGGGTCTGACTATCTGTGAGACAGCTCTCCCAATTTTGGCATGAGCCCCCAGATGTTAGTAAGAATCAACAGGACCATTTTTTCCAATGTCTAGGTTGATGCCAGGTCGTTAACCCCACTTCATTTCTTTGTTGAGACTTTGTCATGATTGATACAACTGTGTAGCTTGCTCAGCAAGGTCAGAGGGCAGTTCAGAGTCAACTACATTGCCATGGAAATCAGAGTCACATGTACGTCAGACAAAGCGAAGGTGGCAGATTTCCTTCCCTGAAGGACATTAGTGAGCCAGATGGATTTTCACAACATTCAACAATGGTATTATTGATTCTCAGTGAGCAAATTTATAACCTGAGCTACAAAACTTCTCCAAAATCGCAAGTAGATTTTAATTCTGGATATGTTTTATTGAATTCAAATTCCACCACCTGCCGTATAAGGACTCAAACTGGGGTTCCCTGAACAGTAGCTGAATGCTGGTTGAATAATATAGCAATAATGCCACTAGGCCATCACTTAACCACCTACCTCACACCGTTGCCCTGATGGTTACAGAACAATCTCAATTTTCTGAACGAGACATTTTTATGGGGCCTTGAGATCTTGTTTGGAAATTTGGATAATTGACGTTCGGATAACCGAGGTCATTCTGTATATTGCTGTGTATCTGCAGCCTCTGTCCTTGTAGATGGCAGAGGTCATTTTTTTAAAGGTACTATCTGAGGAACCTTGCTGAATTTCTGCAGAGCATCATGCAGATAGTGTCTTGCAGAAAGACCCTGAGCTTCCAACTGCTTGCTAATTTAACACCCCACCCCGTTCCCTGACCAATGTCTCTGTCTCAGGCTCACTGCGGTGCTCCAACAAAGCTGAACACAAGCTGGAAGAACAATATCTCATTTTCCACTTGGAAACTCTATAACCATGTGGACCCAATATCAAGTTCAACAACCTTAGGGCTTCAGCTCTCCCATGTCCTTACCCCAAATCACACACACCAGGTCTTGTTATCGTCACAGTCTACTATTACACATTACCCATTGTTAGCCACAACAGTCCCCATTAACAGCTATTCACCCTCCTTGCCAGATCATTATTGACTCCTTTGTCTGTCCAACTGTTCTTCTCACTCTTTAGGCTCTATCCCCACCGATCATTTACTCCTTACTCCCTCCCCACACCCTATCTTCTGCACATAAACTGACATGTTTCTTGTTACCATCGGTTCTGAGGAAGGGTCACTTGACCTGAAATGATAACTCTGAGTCCTCTCTACAGATGCTGCCAGACTTGCTGAGCTTTTCCCGCAATTTTTGTTTCTGATAGTGCACACTGCTGTTAATGAATATTGGTGTTGGAGACAGTGAATATTAGTGAATGTGGTGTCATACAAGCGGGCTGGTTTGTCCTGGATTGTTGAAGCTGTTCTGTTCCAGGCAAGCAGGGAGTATTCCATCACACTCCTGACTTGTGCCTTGGAGATGGTGGGCAGGCTTTGGAGAGTCAGAAGCTGAGTTACTTATTGCAGTGTTCCTCGGTTCTGACCTGCTCTTGTGACCACTGAATTTTTATGGCTCAACCTGGTGAATGGTACCTATCAGGATGTTGATAGTGTGGGATTCACTGCTTTGTTAAAGGTTTCTTCCACCAATTATCATAGAACCCCTACAATGTGGAAACAGGCCATTTGGCCCACAAAGACCCTCTGAAGAGTATCCCACCCAGATCTATTTCCTTACCCTAATACTTACATTTCCCCCTGACTAATGCACCTAACCTACACATCCCTGAACACTATGGGAAATTTAGCACGCATCCGGAGGAAACCCACACAGTAACAGGGAGAATATGCAAACTCCACACAGAGAGTCACCTAAGGCTGGAATCGAACCCAGGTCCCTGGCGCTGTCAGGCAGCAGTGCTAACCACTGAACCACTGAACTAAGTTCTCCTTATGGGATCTTGCAATGCACATATTATGTGTACTAAACAACCACAACAGCACTTCAATAATATTTCTGACAAAAAGATACATTCTATCGAAACTTTTAGTTTTGCACTTGCCAGCTTAACTCAATTGTCATGTAATGAAACAATTACTTTTAAAATAGGTAAAAACAATGACTGCAGATGCTGGAAACCAGATTCTGGATTAGTGGTGCTGGAAGAGCACAGCAGTTCAGGCAGCATCCAAGGAGCTTCGAAATCAACGTTTCGGGCAAAAGCCCTTCATCAGGAATAAAGCTAACTCGCATTTTCCTAAGATAATGAAAGATACTCGATAAGTGCAAGGACCTTGCTTTAGTGAATTTTAAATGTGTGTGGAAAATGTAGTATATTATGCATATGCAAATTAAAGACTTACTGATACAACCATTAAAATAATTTGAGGAGCAGGTATATGAACCAATCATAAAACTTTTTTTTCAACGATATACACTTAAATAAAGAAATTTCCTCGTGAATCATGTATGTGTCTTCCACGAAAGCTTTCAGCATCAATGGATAAATTTTAGAACTATGAGACCTTTGAGGTATAAACTGAATATTAATTTCAGCTTTTAATATATGCTCCTGGTATTTGAATTTTCACAAAACGTTCTCTGATTCACACATAGAGACAGCTTTTGAGTCCAGAAGTGGTAAATTGCTAACCAGAGGATAATTAAAGTGAATCAAATGTTGAAAGTTAACCACATTTCAGTAGAATTTTAGTGACAGTTCTCCAATAGATCAGTGGAATGGCATCAGTGTCTAAAATATTGCCATACATTCCAGTTTACACAGATTGTGAAAACCTTGAACAAAATTTCCCATTTATGTTTGTCATGGGGATGGGGAATCATTGCAAAGTTTAGTTTATTACCATTCTGTAGCTGCTCTGAGAAGATAATGATGGAGTCACAGTGTCCAATAAAGTTAAGTAGGGAGGAACAGAATACTGACTTAATGATTATGCAAATTGATCAATTGGTGTCCCAGTTAGTTGAATAATTTCAGGGGAAACCTGGAGGTTATGGTGCTCAGTTAATATTGCCTCTGTCATCTTCATTAATTGAGGTTGAGTTGCGAAATCCAGGTGACATTCAAAAGTTCCTGATGTGCATTGTATGTACTGCGTATCATACGAACATCAGCTATAGTGTAACCAATGAAGGAGGGAGGGGAAATTTATTCCATATTAAACAAATTGCATTGTCCAAGTTGGCGTTAAATAGTATTGCAGATATATTCCATCATGCTCATGATATGAAACTTGTCGATGAGGAATTGAGGAATTGAATCACGCACCACAGAGTAGCCTGTCTCTGCCCTGCTCTTAGCCGTGTTGTTGGTATTGTTGATCCAGTTCAACTTCTACTTTAATTTATTTTTAAAAAGTCATCCAGGGCATATGGGATTTGCTGGCTACCTATCTCTAACTACCCTTGAGGAGGTGGTAGTGATTGTCTTCTTCAATCTCTGCAATCCATTTGATGTAGGTATGCCCATAAATCTGTTGGGGTGTTCCAAGAGTTCGACCCAGCAACAGTGAAGGAATGGTGTTATATTTCCAAATCAGGATGGTAAGTGGCTTGGACATGATCTTTCAGGTCATGTTTTCACATGTATCTGCTGCCCTTGTCCTTCTAGATGAAAGTAGATGTGGATTTGGAAGGTGCTTTCCAAGGAGCCTTGGTAAATTTCTGTAGTGTATCTTGATAAACATGTAGCATATCTAGATGATAAACACTAGTGATAGACTCAATGGTAATCTACACCAAAATTAATAGCAATGCTAATGCACTTCAAGGTCTAGACATATTTGGCAGACATATTGTGATGAGCTGAAAATGTGTTGCTGGAAAAGCGCAGCAGGTCAGGCAGCATCCAAGGAACAGGAGAACCGACGTTTCGGGCATAAGCTGGCTGAAATGCCTTGCTCCATTATTGAAGATGTTGAAAATGGAGTTCAACTCTCAATCCTCAGCAAATAACCCAACTCCAGAGATAAATTCATCAATGCAACAGTTGAAGGTCGTTGAGCCAAGGATACTGTTCTCTGAGGCTTTCGCTAAAGTTATAATCATCTTCCTTTCTGCTAGGAAGTTTCATTTTGCTTTCAACCTTCATTGGTCTTAGTTTGGCGAGGGCTGTTTGGTGCCATAATCTGTTGAATTCTGCCTTGAGGACAAGGGCTATAACTCTCACTCTGGTGTCCATATTTCCTCATCTCCCTCCCCAACCTTACTCCAGCTTCAACCTTCCAAATTGGCACTGCCCTCTTGACTTGTCCCACCTGTCCATCTTTCTTCTCACCTATCCGCTCCGCCCTCCATTCCGACCTATCACCGTTACCCCCACCTTCATCTACCTATCGCATTGTCAGCTACCTTCCCCCAGCCCCAATCCCCCTCCCATTTATCTCTCAGCCCCATTGGGTCCACTTCACTGCCCACATTCCTGATGAAGAGCTTATGCTCGAAACGTCGCCTCTCCTACTCCTCAGGTGCTGCCTGACCAGCTATATTTTTCCAGCACCACACGTTTTGACTCTGATCTCCAGCATCTACTGTCCTCAGTTTCTCTTCTTGTGTCCATGGTTCAAGGCTAGATTGAAATGCTAACCATGGTTCTGACTGAAATATCGTTAGTGATCTTTTTGAGAATATCTGTTAAGCAATTTGTTGCTTTCATTTTTATAGTTTTGCCTTTTGAGTTCTGATGAGAACTTAGATGTTCAAAGGTGACCAGCACCCACTTACAAAACCGTGCTACTGCTCCTTTATAATGAAAGTGCATTAGTTTAAAGTGGGACGGCTTTGTTCTTTGCTTCTTTGCACTTGATAGCAGTCAGAAAGATCTAGCTTCAGATTGATTCTGCGTCAGGACTTTAAAGTGACATAAAGGAAGAAAAAGATAAGTGAGGATTCTCAACTGGGATAATTTAAGAAGTCATTGAAGTAGGGCATAGCAGACAACTCACCAAAAAATGTCCTTTTTACAATATTGTTTTCTGCAACACTACACTAAATATGTAAAATATAACATTTTCTAGATGAATGCACGTTTAGATTTCCAGTTAATACTTCTTAAGTTATTATTAACCTCCTCCTGCAGACCAAAGACAGAGATTAAGTTAGAGGCTATGTTTGGGTTTGTAATAGTTCTCTTTTTTGTGCTCATAAATGTTGCAATTATGATATGGTTTTGTGAGATTTTATTATTTTCCTCTAGCATTCATTTCTTAATTGTTTTGTTTAGGATTATTAATTCCCTAGTTCTGAAAATAGGCCTTTGAAAATGTGGTAACAATTGATCTACCCAAGTAATATTCCTTGCAGCAAGTTTATTTTTGTCTCACGCGAAGGATTGTTGGGTTTTGCTTGTGACTGAGAACAAGGTGCACAGATGTCTACTCTCCCAAGGGATTACACTGGCCACTCGGCTCATTTTCTCTTGCTATGTAGCCCAGCAACTATTTCCGATTGAGAAAGGTGAAAACCTTTTTCACACAGTTCAGATATTTTGTCTGATTTAAGAGATGTGCGCCACCCGTCACTGTATTAATCAACACTCTCAAGAAGACCAGCTGTTGCATAGGATCTGTGACCTTTCTCCAGTTGATGGTGAAACCCAAACTGTTCGGTAATCCAATTAAACAGTTTCATGCCTGAAGGCACTTTTCAAATCTGACTGTTAATGCATAGAAGTCATCCAGGTAAATCACCACCAGCATATCACTTCTGTATTGTGTCACTGTATCCACTGCTGGGGAGATTTTTGAAAATGACTGGAATTATTTGAATTCCATATGGAAGGTTACTGTCCATCCTGATTGCTATTTCCATCTCAGTTCTAACCTGACATTTCAGTTTCATTAACATATTCTTGATTTAATTACTTCCATTGAAATCTGGTAAATTCGTAAAGATTATAGACGGTTGATGAACTATACTGTGTAATGAAATAAGGATGCTGCATTCAGAATTCTATACCTGAGTCAGTTTTGTCTATAATCTCTGTTATATTTCTGTATATCCTATTTATTGGCATGTGAGATACAGGATGTATTTGTGATATTATATTGAACATACAAAGGTATAAATGAAATATCCTTACAACAAGAATCAGCTAACATGTGACTAAGTGTTTGCAATGCTCTAATACCACCAGTATCCAAATGCTCTTCATGAAATGTATGAAAAGCTATGGAAGAAAAAGAACGTTATAATGGAGTTTCAATCCACTGCAGAGATGCATGCTGCTGAGAAATGATTCTGTGATCCCATGTTTCGAACATTGTGATGCAATTCTACAACTTTGCATTCCTCCACCTGCAGACAGTTGTGCCTTTACCCCAGCAATAAATGCTAGAATTGCAAGTAACATCCATATTCCATTAGTGGATAAATAAAAGTTGGGTGACCATACCTTCAAGCATCTGAAACTTTTAAAATCCATTCCTCAAAATTAATTCAGTCAGAAGTCACACAACACCAGGTTACAGTCCAACAGGTTTATTGGAAGTCACAAGCTTTCGGAGCACTTTCGGAGTCCTGACTTCACCTGACAAAGGAGCAACGCTTCAAAAGCTTTCTAATAAACCTGTTGGACGATAACTCCGTGTCATGTGACTTCTGACTTTGTCCACCCCAGTCCAACCTCACACTAAGATTCACTGACACCCTACCTCTTTCACTTCTGTACGTTTTGTTTACAAGCTGCCTCTGACTAAGCAATTAATCACCTGGCCTGATCTCTTCATCTTTGACTGTGTAAGTGTTTTACCTGATATTACTTTGGTGATGCATTTTGTGGGACCTTTACTACTTGAATGACTTATGCAAATTCTCTTTCTAGTCTTGATTCTCTGGCCAGTGTTCCTTTCACAAGTGACACACAAACTGAAGCATGGGATAACTTTTTGTACTTTCATTTGCACAGTTTTACATCTGAGAGAAGCAAAAGGGGTATAAACTGTTTAAATAGGATTTGACACCAGGGCCGAGCAACATCATGTATATACGAATTGCAATCATCACATGGTATAGTGTTATCCTGAGTGATTTGCCGTCACATGTCAGCATTCATACATATTCAGCTCCTCATAATGTGTCATTTCCTCTAATATGCAGTGATTGGACTTTTAAGGAACTTCAAATGCTGTGCAAACTACTGAAAAGTAAAAGTAATGCAAGATTACCTCGCTGATAATTTGCAATACTGCTTGTGATACACTATACTCCCAGGTAAATTCCTTCAGTCCTCTCACCCTTCTACAGTCAATCAAATACAATAGCGCCTCGACATACGAACGACTCTGTTCACGAACAAATCGGTTTACGAACAGGATTGTCTGTAAAATTTTGCTTCAACGTACGTACAAAATTCAAGGTACGAACGAAGGTACGAACGCAAAAAGCCTGTGTGTGACCACGTGGTTTCATTGTTCTGCTTTACTACGTGATTGTTGAACGCAAAAGCTCTCGGGCCCCGCGTTATCTCATTCAGTTCGTCTTTGGCGCGTGCGCTGTGAGCAGCGTTCGTTGCTACGTCCAAGCATTCTTACACTATCCGAACAATGCGGAAAATTGATTCAGTTCGTAAACTTTTCAGTTCGCAAACCGGGTCCCGGAACGGATTAAGTTCTTAAGTCGAGTCGCTACTGTAGCCACTTTCCCTTTCTCCTGATGCTGCCTGGCTTGCTGAGTTCTTCCAGCCTCCTGTTTGTCTACTTTGGATTCCAGCATCTGCAGTTTTTTGTCTTCTGAGTTTCTCAAGCCACTTGTGTTTTTGTTTCAGGTTCCCAGTATCCATAGTTCTTTATGTTCTGTTTTTCAATAATTTATCAGACTGTAGCCTCCCAGAGTGAAGGATTTACATCAGGTGACCTTTTAGCCAATATACTTCAAGTGAAAAGCAAATTTATTTTTACAATTGTTTCCCCACTATATCAAGGTGCCCTCTACTCCCCAGTGTTTTTAAATATTACCATTTAATGCACATTCACATCTCTAACTCTGACTAACAAAACACATAATTTTACATATTTCTATCTACTGCTTATTTACCTGTCGTGCTTCCACATCTGCATCAATGTGACCTTGACTTGGAAATTTAAGAGTGAAGCCAGTAAAAGAACAGAGATGTCTTAAAAAGTACATTACACCTTGAGAGAAAGACTAACCATCCTCAGAGTAGTGCACATGCAAACAGCCATGTATTTCATTGGGCAAGTAGCAATATTGACTTAAAGCATAAGCTAAAGCATCATCACCAATGGCTTTGGATCTGCTTGGAGCTTAGACACTAGTCCAATATCACACAAACATTAGTGTTAGATATTTTGACTGATATGAGGTAAATTAATGACCCATAACAACATGTTAAAGGAATGATCTAGAGATAATACTAAGTTGCGTATAGCCTAACTAACCAACTCCAAGCAGATCTCAATATGTGAGGAAAACATTTTTTCTAATTCACTCATGGGCCGTGGGCATATCTGTTTGGGACAGTATTTATTGACCATCCCTAGTTGCCCTTGAGATGGTGGTGAGCTGCCTTCTTGAACTGCTGCAATCCTTGTGCCATTGGTAGACTCACATGCCTTTAGGAATGGAATTCCAGGTTTTTGACTCAGTGACAGTGAGGGAACAGCAATATATATTCAAGTCAGGATGGTGAGTGGCTTGGAAGGGTAATTGCAAGTGGTAGTGTTCCTATGTATCTGTTGCCTCAGAGTTTAATGTTTTGTGTGTGAATAGGACTATAAATTGCCATGCATAGAGTCATAGAGTCATAGAGATGTATAGCATGGAAACAGACCTTTCGGTACAACCCGTCCATGCTGACCAGATATCCCAACCCAATCTAGTCCCACCTGCCAGCGCTCGGCCCATTTCCCTCCAAACCCTTCCTATTCATATACTCATCCAAATGCCTCTTAAATATTGCAATTGTACCAGCCTCCACCACATCCTTTGGCAGCTCATTCCATACATGTACCACCCTCTGCATGAAAATGTTGCCCCTTTGGTCCCTTTTATATCTTTCCCCTCTCACTCTAAACCTCGGCCCTCTAGTTCTGGACTCCCCGACCCCAGGGAGAAGACTTTGTCTATTTATCTTATCCATGCCCCTCATAATTTTGTAAACCACTATAAGGTCACCCCTCAGCCTCTGACGCTCCAGGGAAAACAGCCCCAGCCTGTTCAGCCTCTCCCTGTAGCTCAGATCCTCCAATCCTGGCAACATCCTTGTAAATCTTTTCTGAACCCTTTCAAGTTTCACAACATCTTTCTGTTAGGAAGGAGATCAGAATTGCATGCAATATTCCAACAGTGGCCTAACCAATGTCCTGTACAGCTACAACATGACCTCCCAACTTCTGTACTCAATACTCTGATCAATAAAGGAAAGCATACCAAACGCCTTCTTCACTATCCTATCCACCTGCGACTCCACTTTCAAGGAGCTATGAACCTGCACTCCAAGGTCTCCTTGTTCAGCAACACTCCCTAGGACCTTACCATTAAGTGTATAAATGCTGCTAAGATTTGCTTTCCTAAAATAGAACTGAAACTTGTGAGATCCTGGTCCGTTAATTTATAACTGTTTAAATGTTCATGACCATTGGTGTAAAACAATAACTAAAGCAATTAAAACCTAGGTTTCAATTCATAGGATTGTCCATTTCAAGCTGAAACGTATCATTTATCCCTGTACCAGACTGAATTTCTGCCACGTTTTGGATATTGCGTACATTTTGGTCCCCTTACCTGTTAATTTATTGTGTGATTTTGGAAAAAGCATTTTAGAAAAACAAACTATTGATATCCAGTTTGAAATGCCTTAGCCACTCAATTAGAACTATAGAATCATGTAGTACTGAAGAATTCCTTCATCCCACCAAGTCTGCATGAACAAAAACTGACCTAAATCTACACTATTCCCATTTTCCAGCACTTGACCCTGTCAGAACATTTCAAATGCTCATCCAAGTACTTTTTAAAGGTTATGAGATTTCCCGCTTCAAGTACCCGCCTCGGCAATACGTTTCAGATTTCCACCACCCTCTGGGTGAAACAACTTGTCCCCAATTTCCCTCTATAAACTTCCTGTTTTTCATTAAAAAATATACTCCCTCATTATTGACCTTCAAATAAGAGGGACAGTTGCTTTCTATCCACTCTGTCCAAGCCAATCATCAACTGATACACCTCTATCAGATTCCCCTCAGACTGAATCTGTTAGACCACTATTCTTTAGAGAAGCATGGATCCAGGAGGGGTTTCATTCATGTCCATAAAATCACACTTGCCCTACGTCTCACATGAATGCTGACTAATCATTTCAATTTGGAATTTGGAGAAGACCAAAGTCATGAACATAAGTTACAAGAGGGAGAATATTATACATTCCTTCTTTGCCCAGCCATTACTAGATATATGTAAAGGTTGCAAGCTTTACAGTAATGCTGATTTACTGTAAACCTACAACAGAGATTTTGACCAGTTCTTTGTTTGCTGTTAAAGACACAATGCAAGAGATAGGTAAATACGATGACTAAAGTTCAGTATGGTCGCCTAGTTTTGATCTCCCAAAGGGATCCATCATTTTCTCTGCATTGTCTTGAATTATTCAACTTTTCTTTGCCTCTAACTCTGGTGGATTAGGAAGGAACTCTTAACATGATGCATAAAACTTTCATAACTATGGTACAGGTTAGATGGTGCTGCTGGAACTTTCATGTGCAACATTTTTGTATGTTTGCATCTCTGGCTTTTTTTCCTCTCTGCACCACAAGTCTGTCTCCTTCATCTCTTATTTGTTTATTCTTCTGCTTTTCAGACCAGAGTTTTTATGCACATTAGGCTAAGGGAGAAAATAAAGGAAAACACTTTGAAAAAAAGGACTTAGAATTAATTGTTTAACTGATCATAGAATCCCTACAGTGTGGAGGTACGCAATTAGGTCCATCAAATCCACAGTGGCCCTCCATAGCTCATCCCACCCAGACCTAAGCCGTCCCTGTAACCCTACATTTCCCATTGTTAATCCACCTAGCCTGCACATCTCTGGACAACTTCCTATGGTCAATCCACCTAAGTTACACATTTTTGGACTGTAGGAGGAAACCAGAACAAACCCACACAGACATGGACAGAGCGTGCAAATTCCATTAAGACAGTTATCTATGGTTGGGATTGAACCTGTTAATTCTGCAAAGCAGCAGTCTTAACCACTGAGCTATTGTACTGCCCATCATACAGAGGAATGTTACACTAGTGTAATCTTCAAACAAGCATGAGGAGTAACCCTGCGATTGAAGGACAAAATGATGAGGGGATGTGTATTAAGGAGTTGCCCAACAAATGTGGGGCATTGTGTATGGGGGACTGGCTCCCAATAAGTAGAGTACAGTGCCTCGAAGATGCGAATCACGAGAGCCAATGAGCTCCGCGAGCCAATAGGGAAAAGAGCAATGATCTCTGCAGCTTGGATAGGGTTTGCATAGCCTGAATGCAGGCTGAAGAAGAGGCAAGGCAAAATGTCACAAGAACAAAGACCAGCAGCAAGGAGAAGAAGTTAAAAGCTGGAATTACAGATAGCAGAAATGTAAGAACCGAGGCCATGGATAGGAGCCTTTGATGATATATATGGAGAACAGGGAACAAGAGTTGGAGCAAATATGCAGCAGCCAGGACCCTAGCTACCATGCCTGCAACCCTGCCCTAGGTGGTTAATTAATCAAACTCTCCTACCAGCCTGATTAGAGGCCAGGAGTTAACTGAAGGTGCTCCTGGTGTTACTGAAGTATCAGCCATGGGTTTCTATTATAAATAGTTCATTCCTCTGCTTAGGTATATTTTTTCCACGAATGTATATAAAGATTTAATCCTGGTGGAATAAAAGATCCTGTTTATTATAACTTCTGCACAGTCTGTGTGCTTGGAGTAGGACCAAGAGCAGGACATTTGCAGCCGAAGTGGACTCTTGGCATGGCAGTGGCCTGGTTTGGCAGTGGGACCAGGGACTCCTGGTGGCAGTACACCCTGAGCGGGACTTCTGGTGCTGGCATGGTAGCAGCAGCAGTGCATTACGCCCAGACCGGGGACTTCTTAAAAAATGTAATCATTCACGGGATAAGGGCATCACTTGATAGGCAGCATTTATTGCCCAGAGGGGCAGATAAGAGTCATCCACATTGCTGTGGATCTGATCAGGTAAGGATGACAGTTTCCTTCCCTAAAGGGCATTAGTAAACCAGATGAGAATCAACAATGGATTCATAGTTATCGTTAGAAATTTAATTACAGACTCTCTTTTTTTAAATTCAAGTTCCAACATCTGCCACAGTAGGATTCAAACCCAGGTCCCCAGACATTACCTGGGTCTCTGGGTTAACAGTCCAGCAATGATACCACTAGGCCATCAATTCCTGGCATCATTGAGGCAGTAGTGGAGCCTGGGACTATTGGTTGCGTGGAGAGTTCAACTGCATCAGGGTTGGGGGTGGGGGGGGGGGCTCAGTGGCGAAGAAATGGATCTAAAGTGCGCCCTAGGAATCGACGTTTTGGGCATAAGCCCTTCTTCAGGAATCGAAACGTCGATTCTCCTGTTCCTTGGATGCTGCCTGACCTGCTGCGCTTTTCCAGCAACACATTTTCAGCTCTGATTTCCAGCATTTGCAGTCCTCACTTTCTCCCTACATTGGTGGGTCTGGCACAGGTGGCAGCAAGGTGGTGGAGGTCTCTCTTTCAGTTACATGAGGCTCAGTGCTAGTGTGAACTGGGTTTGAAAGACTGTCATTCTGAACTTTTTAATTTCATTGTGTTTGTAACTCATTCCTATGATCTGTAGTGCTGGACTTTTTCAGCGACGCTCCTTCCGAAAGCTAGTGTGCTTCCAATTAAACCTGTTGGACTATAACCTGGTGTTGTGTGATTTTTAACTTTGTACACCCCAGTCCAACACCGGCATCTCCAAATCATGCCTTTTAAATGTTGTAATCGTACCAGGCTCCACCACTTCCTCTGGCAGCTCATTCCATACACACACCACTCTCTGCGTGAAAAAGTCACCCTTAGGTCCCTTTTAAATGTTTGCCCTCTCACCCTAAACCTATGCCCTCTAGTTCTGGACTCCAGGGAAAATACCTTGTCTATTTAACCTATCCGAGCCACTCATGATCTTCTAAACCTCTGTAAGGTCACCCCTCAGCCTCCAATGCTCCATGAAGTAGTCAATGTTTAAATTTTGGAGCAAAGACTTTGCTTCATGTCACTGGTGGTTTGCCTAAATTATGTCATTGTAATAAAACATTTATTTTCCAGTCTCAGAAGCAATCCCACCATTAGACCTGTCTATTATATTCCCTGTTGCCTTTAAATTAAAACTGCCTACCATACGAAAGTTATTGAATCCGGCAACAGACCAGTGAGACTGTTAAGTCTGTGTGATGGGCCAGTGAACATGTTTCATAATGAACACAACCGACTGCACTGTATTCAACCGTGAAGGTAAGTGTAGACATTGAGCTATATATAGGAGGTGCACAAGGTAATTAATGCTAATGCGTCTATGACATTGGTGACCAATGTTTCCTTTCTTCTGCAGGCCAGCTATTTATTGTACTGTCTTTAATGGTCGTGTTTACACACAGGTTTATGCCATAAATCACATGAATCAGTGACCCTGAGGTGATGGTTTCCAGTAACAATCCTGCCCATTGCCCAGAACTAAATAATGGAAACAAAGGTCTTTCCTAGTTTAATAGATATTTTCAATACAACCTGCTCAGAGATATTATTAGGCACCTTTTGAGCTGGTGGGACTTGTCATTGTCCTCAACAGGTTAATTGATCTTGACACATTTCTGTATTTCTTGGCAAGTCCAGACTATCCTCAATATTTTTAATTTAATTTGAGTGGTAAATTCAGTACCTTGCAAACAAAAACTTTTAGGTAAACTCAGAAACTATTAATTAAGCCTTCACATGTACGAGTGTAATTTTTCAATTCTCATAAAATAGGGTTCTGTTTGGATTCGTCTCTTCAGATTGGACTGAGACCTGATTTTATTTGGGGGGGGGGGGGGGGGGAATGTGGCAGTTATCACATACAGAGAATTGGATTGGCATTTGCAAGGGATGTAGATTTAAACATGAGAAAAGGGGTACAAAGACACAAAATCATGCCCTCGAGGCTTTCCTTTCACATAATTCAATTCCACAGAGGCTGAAACCAGTCAAGCCTTCTTTCCACAAGCCACCCACATAACAATTAACCTCACTACAACCTTGAGGTCTCTGATTAGTGATGGCCTATTGTTTAACTCCCATTAGCATAGCCCCTGTGCAGCCATATTCTCACTCAAATGGTCTAATCAAATCAGTCACTCAGGGCCTCAGCTCAGGGACTAAGCTTAACAAGCACTGACTTGTTAGTCGAATGGTAGCTAACAGCAATATTGCTGTCATTTAAAATATAGTTTATTCAGTTATTTAGAGTTTTTTGTTTTACATTAAAATCAAAATGATTATATAAAACAGTTCAATGCATTTGACAATGCTAAAAAAATTGAATCTGAATTTCTTTTTCTTCAAGTGTTCTCTCATTTGTATTCAGATCAATTTTGGTAATTTTGGTGACATATTCTGTGCTAAGAGGTTGCTTACAATTATCTCCAGTGCCATTCACAATCAGCTGACAAGAACTTCCCTAGGAAAGCGGTACAGGCAATGTGAACGTATCTTTCCTCTCTAAAATCGACAATTGATTATTGACCAAGTACTTCAGTTGATCTCTACTTTGCACTCGCAAAACAGAGAGGAATGATCCACGCTGGTTCTATTCACTAATGCTGATACACACACAAACACACACGTGCACACACACACACGCGCACACATTCTCTCACATGCGCATACACACACACACACCAAACAGATGTAAAAAGCACACCCAGACTCTTATAAGACCCAAGACTTTTTTCTCACTATATTGTCTTTCACTCTCTTTACATTCACTCGTGAGATGTGGGTGTCGCTGGCTGGCCGTTTACGTCTTTTCTACCCTGTGGACCATCTGTCATCTCTTTCACCTGCTGCTTTGCTTCTGAAAACAATGAAAGTTCCTCCACATCCCATTGCCACAAATCCCTGCCCAGTGAATAGATAGACCAGGAAAGTTGTCAGGTTCAAATTATGGACCATATTGACCCATTTTGTTCTAACCAGAGAGACAGGATTTTGACATCAGCATGACTGAGAGATAAAAATAAATCGATGAAAAATCACTTGCAGCAAAGCGCCACATGATGAGGAAATTCATGTGAGGTTAGGCCCGAATTCATAGATTGTTACAACTCAAAAACAGGACTATCAGATAAGTGTTCATGATTTTCTCGACTACATTGTGATTCAATGTGTAACATGCACTGGGAGTCCAATATCCATTTAAAGATCAAACAGTTTATTTTTGTTTGCAAGATAGAACTTGGTGTTTATTTACTGACATACAGATCAGGGCTCAGCAACACTATAAACAACTTTTTGAAGAGCACAGGGAAAACTCAACAAAACTCGCCAGGAACTGCATTTGGCATCTGTTAACCAGGAGTGGCCAGGGTGAATGTGAAGATTCAGTAATCAACATTGTTTTTAGTGGTATACCCATTAAATAGCAACACTGACCCCTCACCAACTCTCAGCCCAGGTATCAGTTTTTGATGCATGAACAATGCCATATCACTTCCAGCTTTGTGAATATTTTTTCAAAAACTGATTGGTTGGGGTCACTTTCTGTCCAACCTTCAGTAATCAAACAGAAATAAATCAAAGGATATAACTAAACCAGGACAGGTAGAAATAATAATCCTCCCTCTACAAACAAACACATCCAGGGCAGGAACAGTGCAGGATGGATGCAAAATCAACAGAAGTTCACATCTTAGTACTGATGATGGTAAAACTACTCCAGGAGAATGGAAACATCTTGACAACTGGTAGATCAAAGTTCTGGGTTGGGGCAGTCATCTCTAGCAGTAGTGGAGAAGACGATTTCCCGTGGGAATGATGGATTTGAGATCAGACTCCATGCTTTGCACAACACATTACAAGACAACACAAGAGTGAGGCAAGACTGGAGTGAGCAGCTCTGAGCCACAGGTTAGCGTTGGGCAGGTCCGGCTACCAGAAGTTATCGGTACTGAACATTCTCTTGGCATGGTGCAGGATGGAGTCAAACAGTTTCTATTGCAAACAATTAACATTGTTGACAAGTAATAATGTTAACAAGGAACATTTGCGCCACACAAATGCCAAGCAACGAACATCTCCAATAATAAAAAAATTTAACCACACTAGCTTTGACGTTCAACGGTGTTACCAGCACTGAATCCCCCACTATCAACATCCTGGGGGTTACCAATACTTGCTATATAAACACTGGTTACAAAGCAGGTCATGGAATAAGAATACTGGTGTGTAACCCACCTCCTGACTCCCCAAAGCCTGTCCACCATCTACAAGGCACAATTCAGGAGTGTGATCGAATACTCCCCACTTGCCTGGATGGGTGAAACTCCAACAACACTCAAGAAAGGTGACACCATCCAGGACAAAGCAGCCTGTTTGACTGGTGCCATACCCACACGCATCCATTTCCTCCTCCACAGACACTCAGTAGCCGCAGTGTGCACTACCTACTTTTTGATTTGATTTGATTTGATTTGATTTATTGTTGTCACATGTATCTAAGTAAAGTGAAAAGTTTTGTTTTGCGTACAATACAGACAGATAATAACATACAAGAACGCAAAGATCATAGGGTGATTGAACAGAGTGAGGAATACAAAGTTACAGCTGAAACGAAGGTGCACAAAAGGCAAGATCAACGTTAGATTTGAAATTTGAGAGGTCCATTCAGAAGTCTAATAACAGCAGGGAAAAAGCTGTTCTTGATTCTGTTGGTACGTTATTTAAACTTTTGTATCTTCTGCCTGATAGAAGAGATTGGAAGAGATTATAACCGGTGTGGGAGGGGTCTTTAATGATGTTGGTTGGCAATGAGAAGTGTGGATGGAGTCAATAGGTGGAAAATTGGCTTGAATTGGGCTGTGTTCACAACTTTCTGTTGCCTCTTATGGTGCTGGGCATACCAGATAGAATGCTTTCTATGGTGCATCTGTAAAATTGGGTGAGGGCCCTTATGGATATGCCAAAGTTCCTTGGCATCCTGAGGAAGAAGAGGTGTTGTTGTGCCTTCTTGACCATTACATCAAGATGCACTGCAGAATTTCACCAAGAATCCTGAGATAGCACCCTCCAAATCCACCATCTCTTCTATCTAGATGGACAAGGGCAGCATACACATAGGAACACCACCACCTCCACATTCCCCTGCAAGCCCCTCACTATCCTGACTTGGAAATATATTGCTGTTCCTTTACTATCACTCAGTCAAAATCCTGAAAACCCCCCCAAGGGCATTCTGGGTCTAACTATAGCATGGGCTAGGCTTCTGGACAGCATCACTGCTCAAAATGGGATGCAAGATTTCATAGCCATCCAGTAATCTGTCCTCCAGTAGAAGACCAGAATAGCTGAGGCATGGCCTGGATGAGTGCCATTGATTCTGTGCAACATGAACCTGGTCTCCTTTCACAAAATGAGAACATTCCTGTTCCCACCCCTGTCGCTCTGCAAATGCCCTTGGTATTGCCTCTCAACCAGCTACCCCAGAACTGCTGCTACCTGTACCAAGATGTTACAATCTGAAGCAAGGCTTTCAAGGCAAGGAATTACTCAAGGAAATCCTGCAGGGGTAATCTCAGTCTTCCTCACTTACGATCAGCAGCTGTCCAATGGCCATTCATCAGTTCCTGGAGTAGCATTGCTACTCAGGTGAATCCATTGGCAAGACAAGTGAATACACAATTGTGAAACACTTTGCTGAACAACCTGAGATTAAATGTTACATTTGACTTGAAGTTGAGTTTCTAACCTCATGCTACACATTTAAAAAAAAACTACCAATGTCCATGTCCAAATCATTGCTCAGCTTCCCTATCTGACCGAGCTCATCTGCTGCTGAAATCCACATTCATACTTTTGTTAACTCTGACTTGGCCATTTTTGGCTGGTCTCCCATGTTCCATTCTCCATGAACACAAGACCATCCAAAATTCTGCCTATATCTTCAAGTCAACAAAATCATCCAAAATTCTGCCTACATCCTACTTGACACAAAAGCAGAAAGAGCTGGAGAAACTCAGCAAGCCTGGCAGCATCTATGGGAAGAAAGCTGAGTTAATGTTTCAAGTGTGGTGACTCTTCATCAGTTCTGCAGTCACTGGAGTCAGTTTTCAGTTACCAGACTCTCGCTCAGTGTCATAATTTCTTTTTACAATGTTCTCTGAAGTGTATTGGAATTTTGTATTACATGGCTAGAGCTACAAAACCCAAAGTAAGACACACTGTTATACATTATTCTGTGGTTGGTTAGCACATGCTGAACAATTATGAGTGCACTTATAACTACACCAAAAACCAATCTGAATGAAAAGCAGATGTTGGAGATTTGAAGTAATGCTATAATAAAGTGCTGGAGAAATCCAGCAGATTGTGGAAAATGACTCTGCTTGGAAATTTTTATATCTATTTAAGGTAATTAGTTGTACGCCTCATACACCTGTTAGTTGCAAATAAAAGGAGCATGTTCAAGCTTTATGCCTTTTTTGAATTACCTAGAGCTTAAGACATCTGCAGTGGTTGTTTTGTGCTTCACAACGGTGTGGCCAATCAGAGGTTGCTTGCCAACTATTCGGCACGATATTCCGTGTTCAAGACTCCATGAAGAAGGGAGACAGTTAGCATTGAGACAAATGCTTACATTGCGGATAATCAACTGTCCATGGCCCATCTTGGAGGCTAAATGGAAAGTAATAAACACTCCTGGATAGATGCAAATTTCAGTTCTATTGTGTCTTATTTTCTTCACTTTAAAACAATCACCTCCGTAGCAGATTATGTCACAACAGTTTGTATACCAGTCACTAATGGAAGAACATGAGGTGTATTTTGGCTGCACTTGACCTCTGAGAAGCTTCTACAAGGCAACTGGTGAATACAGTCACATACAGACCTTTTGGTCCAAACAATCCATGCCGACCATAATCCCAGACAAAATTATCCCATCTGCCTGGTGTTGGCCCATATCCCTCCAAACATGTCCTATTCATGTCTTGTAAACATTGTAACTGTGCCCACATCAGTCACTTCATCTGAAAGTTCATTCTGCATGCAAATATCCTCTATGTAAAAAGTGTGCCCCTCATGTCTTTTCTAAATCTCTCATTCACCTTAAACATGTGCCCCCTAGTCTTGAAATCCTGCATCCTAGAGAAAAGGCATCTAACGGTGACCCTATCTACACCCCTCATAATTTTATTAACATATATAAGGTCATCTCTCAACCTCCTATGCTCCAGTGAATGAAATCCCAGCCTATCTGTCTTTCTTTATAACCAAACCTTCCATACCTGGCAACATCCTGGTAAAACTCTTCTTGAACCCTCTCAAGCTTAATAATATCCCTCCTATAACAGCGCAAGCAGAACTGGAGACAGTACTCCAGAAGAAGCCTCACCAACATCCTTTACAACAGCAACATGACTTTCCAACTCCTATACTCAAAGGACTGAGAAATGAAGGCAATTGAACTCTTTAATGTGCTTTTAAAGCAATTATTATAAATGAATGATCTGGAGGTGCCAGTATTGGACCAGGAACATTCTGATGACGTGGGTGTGAATCCCACTATAGCAGCCATTAATACACACATTGTTAAAAATCACACAACAACAGGTTATAGTCCCACAGGTTCATTTGGAAATGCAAGCTTTCAGAGCACTGCTCCCTCATCAGGTAGCCAGTCACTCTGTAAACTTGTATTTCCAATTGAACCTGTGGGACTATAACCTGTTGTGTGATTTTTAACAATGTGTGTATTAATGGCTGCTATAGTGGGATTTACACCCACATCATCAGAATGTTCCTGGTCTGGATTGCTCATGCAGTGACATTATCTGAAATCTCTGCAGAAAGGTCAATGGTTTCAAAAGTTTTAACAGAAAAGAGCTTCGATACCTTCCTGTAGCTGAATCCTTGAAGTTGCTTGCACAGATTGATTTAGGAATGAAAGCTGATTTTGATAGAGAAAGGTTTGTTGTTTCTTCTTTGTTCTGTGGTTATAGCAGCTGTAAATTGCCTGGATTCCTTCAGCAGAAATCAGTTTGATATTGGAGAAGTCATTCATCTTTTGTGAGAAGAGAATGCTTTCTATGATATTGCCCAGACACTTTCCTGGGAAGTACGATTTCAAATTGTGTGCCACTATGTTAACAGTTCAGATTAAGATGGCTGACATATTTACTTTTGATGGATTATTGTCCAAAGAGTTAAAAGCAATTATGTTAAAATTCCCTGTAGACATTGTCTTGTCCAAAGATCATCAATTTCAAAGTTTTTGTCTTTATCATTGCTGTTGAAATAACATACCTTTTTTCTGTTTTTCGGCTGGCAATTTCATGACAGGAATCAGACATGTGACGTCTGGTAGCCCTTTTCTGTGTCCCGTGTCTATTATTTTAAAGGCCAGATATGTCTTCTTTATAAAATATACAATTATGATGAAAGAGTAACAGTACACACTGCAATCAGTAAAGATAGGCAAAAAAAACCTCCTCCACAATAATCCTCAACACTAGTGCCCTCAAGTCTGGACACTCAGCCCCTTACTGTAATTCCTTTTACGTACACAACCATGTGGTCAAATTCACTTCTAGCTCCATTTACAGATTTGCTGAAGACAGCACCATAGTGGATCGGATCACAGACAATGACGAGTCAGAATAAAGGGAAGGGATAGACAGCTTAGTCTCCTTCAATGTCAGCAAAGCAAAGTCTTTGACTTCAGGAAGTGCTGAGGTGGAGATTTAGATTTAGATTAGATTACATTTAGATTTAGATTAGATTACAGTGTGGAAACAGGCCCTTCGGCCCAACAAGTCCACACCGACCCGCCGAAGCGAAACCCACCCATACCCCTACATTTACCCCTTACCTAACACTACAGGCAATTTAGTATGGCCAATTCACCGGAAAACGGAGCACCTGGAGGAAACCCACGCAGACACGGGGAGAACATGCAGACTCCACACAGTCAGTCGCCTGAGGCGGGAATTGAACCCGGGTCTCTGGCGCTGTGAGGCAGCAGTGCTAACCACTGTGCCACTGTGCCGCCCACAAGATGGTCAAGAGCTTCATGTCCTTAGGAGTGAATATCACCAATAATCAATCCTGGTCCATCAATGTCGATGCCACAGTCAAGAAAGCACACCAGTATCTCTATTAAAGATATTTTGCACATCCACTACGACTCTAACCAATTTTTTATAGATGCACCGTAGAAAGAATCCAATCCAGATGCATCACAGTATGGTATGGCAATTGCTCTGCTGAAGACCACAAGAAATTACAGAAAGTTATGAATGCAGCCCAGTCCATCACGAAAACTAGCCTTCCATCCATTAAGTCTGCCTGTACTTCCTGTTGCCTTGGTAAGGCAGCCAACATAATCAAAGACCCCTCCCACCTGGTTACATTCTCTTACACTCTGCTACATAGGACAACAGATAAAAAAAATCTGAAATCACATACCAACGGATTCAAGAACAGCTTCTTCCCACTGTTGTCAGACTTATGAACAGATGTCTTATACATTAGAGTTGATCTTCCTCTGCACTTTCTCTGTAGCTGTAACACTATGTCCTCCATTCTGTTCTATTACCCTGATGTACTTATGTAAGGTATGATTTGCCTGGATAACACGCAAAACAATACTTTTCACTGTATATCAGCACATGTGACAATATTAGTCAAATCAAATATATTCATTCACAATATAGTCTGAAAATACAAATATTAGAATAAAACATTGATAATTCATTATTTAGTAATTCATTATTGATGCAATGCTTCTCAAAGATAATATGGTGTTTGCGACATGTATGTGCACTTTAATATGTCTTTTATGAAGCTTGAAGTTCACTATCAAACTGCTCTTGACTGACAGAACGTCATTAAGATCGCACTAGTGATCAATATGATTCTTATCACAGTATCCAAATTAAACTCTGAGTGACTGATTAGTTTTACAATTTAGGCAAGGTATTGATTCAGAAAGGTTTTGTCAAGAAAGTTTGTGGGCGATGAAGACTGTTTTGAAGACTTTCTGGACAGCTGTTGTATTTTTAGTGAAGGGCCTCCCATGAGGCAGTGCCAGGCATAGTAAGCTCCAAATGGTGTGTGATTTTGAGGTGATTTTGTGGTTAATGGCATTCCCGAAAGATTATTGTTCTTTTCCCATTGTTGGTAGAAGTCACAGGGGAGGGAACTGCTGTTAAAGCAACTTTGATGGATGCAGTACATATGCAGTTTATTGATGAGAATGCCAATTTGAAGAACTCCTTTAATATACAGTGTGAAGACAACACCCATTCCAGCAAACGATGACTTTTTCATCGCATCACTAACTTGAATTTTGTTTACATGAAAGAAGATTTTGGCAGTCAAGAGGTGAGCTACTTAATGGAAGTTTTTTTTTAATTGCCAAGTATTGACACACTGGTTTAAGAAAAGATTTGATCCTGGGGTGGTGAGTTTTTTGTGTGCAATCCTTTACTGTCCCAACTGAGGAATGGTCCTCTGCCAGAGATCCAATCAGGCCACAGGACAAAAAAGGGGCAGAAAGTACTGATTGGGCCTGAACAAAAACAGTGCAACTGTTGTCAGTCTTAACCAGGGCTGAGGTGGAGATAGGGTAAGAAGCTATTTTGTTCCATTTAAGTTGACCAGTCTTTCTTTAAAAAGTGGAAGAATAACACCAGATAAGAATCAGTGAGATAATATATATTTGTTTTTCAATTATTAATCTATTAAATACTAATAGATACCAGGGAGCAATTTCAATGATGCAATTTACCAAATATTTTGAATATACACTACACTAATGAATATTGCATTCAGAATTTGCAAATTAATAATAATTCTTAGTTATCCATTATTGTCTTTTGAACATCACTTTGTGATTCCCTCAAGGATGGATTCCATCAAGGACATTAAGTTCCTTTTAAATCTTTCCCCTCTCAACTTAAACCTATGCCCTGTGATTTTGGACTCCTCCACTCCTGAGAAAATACCTTGTCTATTTCCCTATCTATGCCCCTCATGATTTTGTAAACCTCTATAAGGTCACCCCTCAGCCTCCAACACTCCAGAGAAAATAGCCCCAGCCTATTTAGTCTGTCCCGATAGCTCAAACCTTTCAACCCTGGCAACATCCTTGTAAATCTTTTCTGAATCCATTCAGGTTTAACAACATCTTTCCTATAACAGGAAAACCAGAGTTGAACACAGTAATCTAAAAGTGACCTCACTAACTTCCTGTACAGCCACAATATGTCATCTCAACTCCGAGACACAATGCACTGGCCAATAAAGGCAAGTGTGCTAAGTGTCTTCTTCACCATCTCGTATACTTCCTCATCCACTTTCAAGGATCTAAGCACCTGCACCTCTAGGCCTCTTTATTCAGCAACACTCCCCAGCACCCTACCATTAACTGTTTAAGTCCTATCCTGCTTTGCCTTCCCAAAATCCAACATCTCACATTTATCTAAATTAAACTCCATCTACTACGTCTCAGCCCATTGGCCCATCTGATCAAGGTCCCGTTGTACTCTGAGATAACTCCTTCGCTGTCCACTACACCATCAATTGAGGTGTCATCTGCAAATTTACTAACCATATTCATGTCTAATAAATGACAAAAAGCAATGGACTTAGCACTGATCTTGCTGTTCTTTGGTATAAAATGTTGCTGATGTGCGCTGGCGGTGGAGGGAGTGTATGTGTATGGTGGTGAATAAAGTGTTGATGAAGTATGCTTCTCTTAGATGGTGTTGGGCTTCTCAAATGGTTTGGAACTGCACTCATCTGGACAGTGGGAGAACATTCCATCACACTCCTGACTCGTTCTTGACTTGTAGACAGACTTTTTAGTAGTAGACATAACATTTCTAGCCTCTGTTCTGCTTCTGTAGCTGCAGTAATTGGTATGGCTATCCAGTTAAGTTTCTGGTCAGTGATAGCCACAAGATATTGATGACGACAGGTTCTGTCCTTATTCCGTCCACCCCACGATAGTGAAAACATTCATGCTGCAGGATCAAGTATTGAAGGTAGCCGTGCGGTCTTTGGGACAGGAAAAGACAGATTGCAAATGCATATGTAAAAGATAAAATTAATGGTTCCTTAGTTAAATAGTGTATAGACCAGAATTAATGAACTAATGGCACAAATAGAGGTTAGTGGGTATGATCTTATAGCCATTACAGATGTTACGACACAGGGTAAACTCTCCTGCTTAATGTAAACTTGCAACACAGAAAAGATTTATCCCGTGCAGTAATCTGTGAAAGTTCAAGAGGCCAAGGACTATTTAAAGTAAAAATTAACAACTTTATTTCTTAAAATATACCAGAGAATAATTAACTAACAACTATTTACAATTCCTTCCTCTAATCTTTTACTTTCTCCTATACAATACTAGTCCAATAAAACCTCCCGATTAAGATTTACAAAAAACAAAACTTCTTATCTCAAAACCAGGCAGCTTTCATTCTTCTCTGCATTTCAGTCTTTTTTTCTTCTCCTTGGAGACACTGCTTCACAGGTTACTGACCAATAAAGGTACCTTGTAGAGAGCCAATTTTCTGGGCAGTGTGCAGATGTCATTGGCTTGGCAATTCTCCTGAAAAATGTGTTGCTGGAAAAGCGCAGCAGGTCAGGCAGCATCCAAGGAGCAGGAGAATCGACGTCGATTCTCCTGCTCCTTAGATGTTACCTGACCTGCTGCGCTTTTCCAGCAACACATTTTTCAGCTCTGATCTCCAGCATCTGCAGTCCTCACTTTCTTGTCCTTGGTAATTCTCCTCTCAACTGTTCAATTTTCCCCGGTCTTATACCCTCAAAGCATCAGATTGTGTCATTGGCATTTAAGGTTGTCAGTATACTAACTTCAAACTGGATTGCAGTTTTGGTATTTTTCAGGGTATAATTTAAACTGATTGGTCTAATTTGAATCTGTTTTGTTGTTTTCAGGCAACCAGCTACCCTAGCACTTGTAACATTGTATCTTTTTTTCAGAACACTTGGCCCTGTCAGGTAGATCTGTGTTTTGAACTCTCTTAAAGATACACTCACATCATCATAACGTGAGACATGGTTAAACAAAGATTAAAAACTAAATATCTAGGAGTATATGACTGTTCAAAAGGTCAGGCTGGAATGAAAAGATGATTGCTAATTTAGTAAGGGATGGAATAAGTGGGCGGCACGGTGGCACAGTGGTTAGCACTACTGCCTCACAGCGCCGGAGACCCGAGTTCAATTCCTGCCTCAGGCGACTGACTGTGTGGAGTTTGCACGTTCTCCCCGTGTCTGCGTGAGCACCCTCCGGGTGCTCCGGTTTCCTCCCACAGTCCAAAGATGTGCAGGTCAGGTGAATTGACCATGCTAAATTGTCCGTAGTGTTAGGTAAGGAGTAAATGTAGGGGTATGGGTGGGTTGCGCTTCGGTGGGTCGGTGTGGACTTGTTGGGCCGAAGGGCCTGTTTCCACACTGTAAGTAATCTAATCTAATCTAATCTAAGTAATCTAATCTAAAAAGTGTGATTGCAAGAAATGATCTTGGGTTGGAAGATAAATAATTTATATGGGTAGAAGAAAGAAATATCAGAGAGAAGAAAATATTGTTGGGAGTAGATTAAAGGCCCCATAACAGTTAGTACAGCAGAGAAGAGAGAAAACATCAGGGGATCATGAGACCATACAACACATTAATCCTGGATGACTTCAATTCTCATGTAGATTAGGAAAATCACATTGGTGAAGACGCCCACAAGGATTAATTCAGAGTATGTGTTCGGGACGGTTTCCTGTAACAAATATCTTGCAAATCCAACCAAGAATCAGGCTTATAATGATCTGGTAATGAGTAATAATGCAGGTTTAATGAATGACCTCAGTAAAGGTTTTCTGAGGAACCACTATATGTAAGATGGTAGAATTTAGCATTCAGTTAAAAATGAGAAACTTGGGTCAGAAACAACTGTGCAAAACTTAAATCAAGATAATTACAAAAGATTGAAAGATATATCCTAATGGTGAAGAAGGATTCTCTGAAGTGGATAAGCTAACCACAGTTAACAAAGAAGTTAAAGGATAATATCAATTTGAAAGAAAAAAAATCCAATGTGACAAAGATGAGTGGTAATTCAGAGAATTGGACATGTTTTCAAAACCAACAAAAACTAACCAAACAAAAATAAAAATGGTGAAAGTAAACTTTGAGGATAAACTAAGAGGAAGTGAGGACTGCAGATGCAGAGATCAGAGTTGAAGAGTGTGGTGCTGGAAAAGCACAGCAGGTCAGGCAGCATCCGAGGAGCAGGAGAATCGATGTTTCAGACAAGGCCCCTTCATCAGGGTAAACTAGCAAGTAATATAAAAAAGGATATTATGAGCTCCTTTAAATATATAAAAAGGAAGAGAAAGGCCAAAGCAAGCATAAGCTCCTTAGGGAACAAGGCTGGGGAAAAATATGTGGGAACAGGAAATGGCAGAGCTGTTGATTAAGTAATTTTCATCAGTCTTCACAGGTAGAAAACACTAACAGTATTCCAGAGAGACTAAATAATCATGGGAGAAAGGGTTTAGGAAATTAAAAAAACAGCAGCTATCACTGGGAGAAAGTACTATGGAAACCTATGGGGCAGAAGACTAATAAGTATCCTGGAACTGATGCACTGCACCCTGAGATGTTAAAGGTTGTAACTAACAAAGATAATGGAAGCATGAGTATTAATCTTCCAACAATCTTTAGGTTCTGGAAAACTTCCAGAGGATTGAAAAACTGATGATGTAATGCCCTTATTCATAAAGGGAAACAAATAAACAAGTAACTCAACAATTGCAAAAAAATCTAGCATCTAAATTCAACAGGTACCTTCAGTAAATTGAGGCTGACATGAGATCAGCCATTATCATATCAAATGGTGGAGCAGCTTGAGATGCTGAATGGCCTATTCCTGCTCTTGGTTCTTATCTTATGTACTAGGGAAGACAAATAGAATGATGGCTCTTTATTTCATAGAGAATGGAATATAAAAGAATCTTGGGTAGCTTTACAAGACACTAGTCAAACCACACCTAGAACACTGCAAACTACAGTAAGGATGTACTGATATTGGAGGTAGTCCTGAGAAGATTCACTCAGATAATCCAGAGCATGGAGGGATCTTCATATGAGGAATGGTTGAGTAGGTTGGGCCTATACTCTGTTTTTTATTCATTCATGGGATGAGGGTGATGCTGGCCAGGCCAGCATTCATTGCCCATCCTAATTTCCCAGAGGGCAAATAACAATCCACCACATTGCTCTGGGTCTGGAGTCTCATGTCGGTCAGACCAGATAAGGATGGCAGTCTCCTTCCCTAAAAGAGATTAATGAAACAGATGTATTTTTCTGCCAATCAGCAATGGATTCATGGCCATCATTAGACTTTTAATTCCAGATATCTATTGAATTCAAATTCCACCATCTGTGGTGGCGGGATTTGAACCCGGGTCCGCAGATCATTTCCTGGGTCTCTGGATCAATACCATTATGTTAGGCTGGTACCCATTGGAGTTTAGAAAAATGAGAGGTGACCTTATTGAAACATAAAAGATTCTTTCAGGGTCTTGACAGGTTAGATGCTGAGAGGTTGTTTCCTCTATGGGAGAGTCTAGGACCAGAGGGCATCATCTCAGATTAAGGTGTCATCTATTTAATACAGAGATGAGGAAGAAGTTCTTCTATCACAGACAATAGTGAATCAGTATTTATCTCAGAGGGCAGTCAGGACCAGGTTGTTAAATTTATTCAAGGCTGAGATGAGCAAATATTTAATCAGTAAAGGAATCAAGGGTTATGGGGAAAATGTGAGGAAAATGGAGTTCAGGTTTATCAGATCAGCCATACCTCATTAAGTAGCAGATCAGACTGAACGAGCTGACTAGCCTACTTAGAAACATAGAAAATAGGAGCAAGAGTTGGTCATTTGGGCCTATTCCATCATTTAGTATGATCATGATCTTCCAACTCAATAGTCTTTTCATGCTTTTCCTCCAGATCCTTTGATCTCTTTAGCCTCAAATGCTACGTCTAACTTCTTTTTGAAATTGTGCAATGTTTGGCCTTGACCGATTTCTGTCATGGAGAATTCTGTAGGTTCCCCTCTGTCTGGATGAAGAAACGTCCCCTCATCTCAATCATAAATGGTTTACCTTGTATCTTTCAAGTGTGTAATGCCAGTGATAGTGGAAATATGTGTCTTAGGACTTTGTATGAATTCAAGGTTATTATCATGCAGAATTTCTCAGGACAGGAGGTCTAAAAACGTGTTATACTTATAACAGTCTGAACAATATTGGCGATAGAAAGATTTGTGGCAGAACCAGATGAGAACTCTGGTGAGGGCCAGTCGAGAGTCTCTCACTCTACCATTTATGTGCCACAGTTTCTTGCAGCAGTGAAATGCAAATTAAAAGGACTATTTCTTGTTAAATCACTTGTAAGGGCTTAATTCGTCTCAACGATGTTAAGCTTCCTCTTTTACCAAGTGTGCAAACAAATAGACATCGAGAAAACTTGACATGGAAATGAGAGCAGGTACCTGGAGAATTCAGCTTGTCACTTACTCCAAAGGGCCTCAATGTTAATCACTGGGTAACAACATCTCAGGGCACTCTCCATGGGCAGTGACCACGTGGACCCCATATCTACAACACAGGCATTTAACAAGTGCCAGCCTTTAAGAAGTCTTATGACACATCTCCAATCCAGCTCCAAGAGCTATATCAAATGTCTTCTTGAAATCATGAGATGTTTTGTCCTCGACTGCTTTCTGTGGTAATGAATTCCACAGGAGCACCACTCTCCAAGTAAAGAAATCTTTCTCATTTTAGTTGTAAATGGTCTACCTGATATCTTTACCCTGTGACCCTGGTTCTGGATTCCCCTACCATCAGGAATATCATTCCTGCATCTATGCTGAGGGATCTGTTAGAATCTTGTAGGTTTCTGAGATGCCTCCTCATTCTTTGGAACCCTAGTGAATATAATCCTAACCAACTCAAACTCCTCTCATATACATCAGATCCACTATTCCATGGATCAGTTTGGGAAATAGTCACTGCACTCTCTCTCCAGCAAAAAAATCTTTTTCCCAGATCAGGAGACCAAAACTGCAACAATATTTCAGGCATGGTCTCACTAAGACCCTACATAATTATAGTTTGTCAGGCTTGCTCCTGCAATTAAATCCTCTTTATAAAGACCGTATGCCTCCTTTACCCCTGCTGCACCTGTGTGCTTACCTTCAGTGACTGGTATACAAAGACATCCCAGGTCTTGTTGCACAGTACACTCGCTCAATTTATATCCATTCAGATAATAATTTGCCTTTCTGTTTTTTTGCCACCATATAGGGATAATCTTATATTTATCCACATTACACAACATCTGTCATGCATTTGCCAATTTACTCAGCTGATCCAATTCACACTGAAGAAACCCTGCATCCTCCTCATAGTTTCGGTCATCTGCAAATTTGGAGATATTACTTTTCAATTTCTCATCCAAGTTATTATTTTATAATATGAATAGCCGGTCCTAGCTGTGATCCCTGTTGTGTCTCACCAGTCACTGTCCCCAGTTCAGAAAAAGATCTGTTTATTCCTCCTCTTTGTTAGGCATTTGTCAACCAGTTTTCCATCCATCTCAGTGTGCACTATCCCCAATCCTATATGCTTTAATTTTACATGCTAATCTCATGTGTGGTACTTTGTTGAAAGACTTCTGAAAGTCCAAATAAACCACACCTACTAGCACCCCATCATTAACTCTAATGTCACTTTGACAAATTCCAGTACATTTGCCAAGCATGGTTTCTTTTTTGGTAAATCCATGCTGTCTCTGTCCAATCCTTTCACTATTTTCCAAACACTCAGCTATTGATTCTTTTCCAATACACTCTAGCTTTATCCCCATTACTGAGGTCAAGCTGACTGGTTTATGATTCCCGATTTTCTCCCTATCTGTCTTCTTAAGTAGTGGTGTTACATTAGCTACCCTTCAATCTGTAGAGACTGTTCCAGAATCTATAGAGACTTGAAACATAACCACCAATGCATTCATTATTTTTGGGGCCACTTCTTACAGGGATTTGTAGATTATCAGGGACTAGAAATTTATCAGGGTTGCCCAACACCATTTTCCTACTAATCCTGCTTTCCTTCAGTTCCACCCAGCTCACTAAATCCTGTGGTCCCCAACATTCAGAGTCTTGGAGTCATACAGCATACAAAGAGGCCCTTTTTCCCACCATGACTATGCTGATTAACAAACAGCAAACTAATCTCATTTACCTACACAGATCCATAGCCTACTATGCCCTGCATTTGAAGTATTCATCCAGATGCCTCTTAAATGTTGAGAGAATATCTGCCTCTATCACCCTCTCAGCCAACACATTCCATATTTCTACCACTCTCTGGGTGAAAAAAATTCCCTCAGATCTCCTCTGAACAATTGCTCCTCTGAACAACGTGTGCCCTATAAACTTTGACAGTCTGCTATGGGGAAAATATTCTCATGATCTACCATGCCTATGCCTCTCATAATGTTGTGTCCCTCAATAAGATCTCCCCTCAGCCTCCTCTGGTCCAAGGAAACAAGCCCAGCCTATCCAAACTCCGCTCATTACTGAGATTTTTCACCCCACGCAACATCCTGATGAGCGTCCTGACTGGTATTTGTGTCCTCCTTTGCAAAGAGTGTGGTGCTGGAAAAGACAGTGAGGCAGCATCCGAGGAGCAGGAGAGTTGATGTTTCAGGCATAAGCCCTTCGTCAGGAAGGGCTTATGCCTGAAACGCCGACTCTCCTGCTCCTCAGATGCTGCCTGACCTGCTGTGCTTTTTCAGCACCACACTCTTCGACTCTGATCTCCAGCATCTGCAAACCTCACATTCTCCTCCTTTGCAAACACGGAACCAAAGTATATATTTAGTTGGTTAGCCATTTCTTTGCTCCCCATTATCAATTGTCCTATTTTTGACTCGAAGGCATCTACATAAGTCTTCTACCTCTGCTCCTATGTCTTATGGTCTTAATACTTTGTGGCATCCCACTGTGAACCCAGCTCAATTCAGTTAGACTGTCCCAGTTTGCACATGCAGCCTTTGTGTTCCCTGTGAAACTTCACTGCATCACCAGTTAATAAGCTCTCAAAGCAGGAAAAGCGACATTTCAGGCGAAAGCCCTTCATTCAGGTTTTTGCCCGAAACGTCGATTTTCCTGCTTCTCAGATGCTGCTTGACCTACTGTGCTTTTCCAGCACCCCTCTAATCTTGACTCTAATCTCCAGCATCTGCAGTACCCACTTCTGCTAAGCTGTTAATGCAGTTTAGCCACCTGAATTGCTTTTTCATGGATTGGGTAGGATAGCGAAGCTTACCCTTAACCTGTACCACTGACGATGGCAGGTGTGAGGAATAGCCCTGAGAAATCAGCACGAACACCAATGCTGATATTTTTGAATCCCATCTTACCCCTGTTGTACCTGAAAATTCAGCCCTCAACTCCATAATGGCTCCACAAAGTATACATCTTTATCTTATATTATTCATTCATCGGTGTGCACAAGTGATTTGGTCTTGGAAACTTAATTCTTCTGGCATCTTTATAAATTATGTTATAAATATTAAACCTGTAATCCATTTAAATGATACAGCAGGGTAAAATCAGAAAATGTAATTATTCTTAAGTAGTTTTCATAGTTTCACATTAAGGTACTAATCTCATCTATAGTGTCGACTTCTATAATAATGTTCTTGACAGCATTTAACAAGAATACAATGTTGTATCAGTATGACTGGGCAATGAATCGTTTTCAAGAACCAGTGGTTTATTTTATAATGGAAATTCTCAAATGCCTGGAAGGCTACATATCTAAATATTGAAAATATATTTCAATGTGTTACTGTATTATACCAGTGCTAACAAAACTTGATTAGCCCAATTTCTCTTCGCATTGTAACAATTCCATGACTATTATGTAAATTTCTGCTGAAGGATTGTACAAAGGCTTTTATTTAAAAAAAACATAGCTAGATTTCATACATTTTTATACAGAAACTTGCAGTGGTTACTATCCAAAAGATGTTGAGCAGAATTACTTGCTCAATAGTTCATATTTCCTTGAAAGTGGAGTCACAGGTAGACAGGATAGTGAAGTAGGTGTTTGGTATGCTTGCCTCTATTGGTCAGTGTATTGAGTATAGGAGTTGGGAGGTCATGCTGTCACTCTACATCACTTTGGTTCGGCCACTTTTGGAATATTGTGTGTAAGACTGGTCTCCCTGCTGTAGGAAGGATGTTGTTAATCTTGAAAGAGTTCAGAAAAGATTTACAAGCATGTTACCAGGGTTGGAAGGTTTAAGCTATAGGGAGATGTTGAATAGGCTGGGTTTTTTTATCTCCTGGAATATCGGAGGCTGAGAGGTGACCTTATAGAGGTTTAGAAAATCACGAGGGGCATGGATAGGATAAATAGCTAAAGTCTTTTTTTGGGGGGTGAGGGAGTCCAGAACTAGAGGGCACGTGTTTAAGGTGAGAAGGGAAAGATTTAAAAGGGACCTTACGGGCAACATTTTCATGCAGAGGGTGGTACATGTATGGAATGAGCTGCCAGAGGAAGTGGTACAATTTCAACATTGCTGCTAGAGGGCATCAGTAGTAGAGGAAGTGAATGCTTGTTGGTGTCATGCCAGTATCGTGCTTCTTTGTCCTGGATGGTGTCAAGCTTCGTAAGAGTTGTTGGAGCTGTGCCCATCCTGACAAGTGGAGAGTATTCCATAACACCCCTGACCTGTGCCTTGTAGGTGACGTCAAAAGTCACATGATACCTATGACACCAGGTTATATTCCAATGGGTTTATTTGAAGTCATAGTTTTCAGAGCGCACGCTCCTTCATCTGACGAAGGAATAGTACTCCGAAAGGTTGTGATTTCAAATAAATCTGTTGGACTATAATTTGATGTCATGTGACTTTTGATCTTGGGCACCTCCACATCATTGTAAATGGCTTTGGCGAGTCAGGAGGTGTGTTACTTGCCACAGCATTCCTAGCCTCCGATCTGCTCTTGTAGCCACTGTTCATGTAGAATCTGTACAGTGTGGGAATAGGCCCTTTGCCACAACAAGTCCACACCGAACTTTCAAAAAGTAACCCACCCAGACCCATTCCCTTGCCCTATATTTACCCCTGACTAATGCACCTAACCTACACATCACTGAACACTTTGGGCAATTTAACATGGCCAGTTTACCTAACCTGCACACTTTTTGGATTGTGAGAGGAAACTGGAGCACCCGGATGAAACCCGCACAGACATGGAGAGAATGTGCAAACTCCACACAGACAGTCATCTGAGGCTGGAATTAAACCCTAAGCCATTGTGCCATCCTCGTCCAGCTGAGTTTCTGGTCAATGATTCAATATCAATTGCCATTGACCATTTCACAGTAGCAGTGTGAAAAAGCTAGCTTCATTTGTTGCTTGAATCTCTGAACAGTCTGGGCAATTTTCAGGACAAAACTGATGGCTTTGTGCTCATTTATGTGTTGCACAATATACAGTGAGAAATGAACATTCTGAGTCCACTTGCCAATCAATCCATATGCCTTTCTTATCTCCTATACAACTAGTTTTTCCTTTACATTGGTATTAAATTGGTGACTTGTCCTGAGAATTCAAGACGGAAAGCTTCAATGAAATTTTTTTTTTCGCAATATTCAGTTTCAATATGTGTTTATGTTCACGGATCATTGAAGGTGACAGGAAAGTTGGAGAGCAATGAATACAACATAGATTCCAGATGAAGGGCTTATGCCCGAAAGGACATTTCTCCTTCTCCTTGGATGCTGCCTGACCTGCTGTGCTTTTCCAGCACCACACTTTTCAACTCTGATCTCCAGCATCTGCAGATCTGACTTTCTCATAGCGTGTCCTCAGCCTTATTAACAGGGACATCGAGTTACAAGAACAAGGAGATGATGTTGAACTTGTACAAGATGTTTATTGAACCTGAGCTGGAATATTGTGCAGAGTTGTGGGCATCACATCTTAGGAAAGATGTGAATGCAATGGAGAGAATACAGAAAGTACAATGATGGTTCCAGAAATGAAAAACTTCAGTGATATGAACAGTTTAAAGAAGTTGAGACTGTTGACCTTTCAGGAAAAAAAGGATAGAGGAGATTTGATAGAGGTTTTCTTCAACAGTACTCGACTCGCCAAATTTAAGGGCATCTAAGTGGTCATTGGATAGACATGTGGACGAAAATGGAATAGTGTCGGTTAGATGAGCTTCATATTTGTTCCACAGGTCGGTGCAATATCGAGGGCTGAAGGTGCCTGTACTGCACTGTAAAGTTCTATGTTATCAAAATCATGAGTGAGCTGGATAAAGTTGATAGGGAGAAGATATTCCCGCTCATAAAACAAAAAATGAATGACAGTAAGAAGGATTTGGAGGGATATGAGCTGGGTGCTGGCAGGTGGGACGAGATTGGGTTGGGATATCTCGTCAGCATAGACAGCTGGACTGAAGGGTCTGTTTCCGTGCTGTACATCTCTATGACTGTATGAGAGCAAAGATTTCAAGTGATGTGCGAAAGAAGCAAGGGTGATGTGCGAAAAACCTTTTTCTCTCAGGGAGTAACTAGGGCACGTACTGCATTGCCTGGATAAGTGTTGGAGACATGTTCAACTGAGATATCCGATAGTATTAGATGATTATTTGGATAGAAATGGTGTGCAGGGAATATGGAGGCGATGCAGGAGATTGGCATTGGATAATATAATGGTGCAAGAATGGACGAAATATATACATGAGGTGAGGGTCATCCTGAACATCTCCAACTATCTTTATGCTTTTTCATAATCAGATTCTTGTTGCACAGTGATGAGAAATCAAAGAGCATGGATTCGGTATTGCTAAATATCTTGTTGACAGCTTAACTCACCTCATTAATATTCAGCTTTCTATCTTACAAAACTCACCAGACAATCTCAGCATTAGGAAAACTCAATACAGAAATTCCAGCAGGTACCTGGTGGATCCGCCTGATCGAAAGCCATTTTGGACACCAAGCACTATCATCTCAGGGTACGTTCCATGGATACCAGTGCATGCACCCAATGTCCACAGAAATGGGCATCTGATATGTACCTGCTTGTGAAAAGCCTCTTGGCACACCCTCAATGATTGGAATGAGGGCCAGATACATCTCATCAAGTATGAGATCCCTGATTGCGATTGTTAACCTGGGGCCAACCAGGGATCTCATATTCACTGAGACCTACCTGGCCCTCATTCCAATCGTTACGCATATCCAAACCAGTTATATCATGTTTCTACACTTCAATGTTCCACCTCAGGCTGCACCAGCAACTACCATTGTAATGCTGCAACTAGGTGACAGTCCACTCATGGACTGGACTGGACTGGACAAGGCAACATCTAGAACATAGAACATAGAACGTAGAACAATACAGCGCAGAACAGGCCCTTCGGCCCTCGATGTTGTGCCGACCTGTGAACTATTCTCAGCTCATCACCCTACACAATCCCATCATCATCCATGTGCTTATCCAAGGATTGTTTAAATCTCTCTAATGTGGCTGAGTTAACTACATTGGCAGGTAGGGCATTCCATGCCCTTGCCACTCTCTGAGTACAGAACCTGCCTCTGACATCTGTCTTAAATCTGTCACCCCTCAATTTGTAGTTATGCCCCCTTGTACAAGCTGACATCATCATACTCGGAAAAAAGACTTTCACTGTCTACACTATCTAAGTCTCTGATCATCTTGTAAGTCTCTATCAAATGCCCTCTTAGCCTTCTTCTTTCCAATGAGAACAGACCCAAGTCTCTCAGCCTTTCCTCATAAGACCTTTGCTCCAGACCAGGCATCATTCTGGTAAATCTCCTCTACACCTTTTCCAATGCTTCAACATCCCTCCCGAAATATGGCGACCAGAACTGTACACAATATTCCAAGTGTGGCTGCACCAGCGTTTTGTACAGTTGCAGCATGCTATTGTGGCTCTGGAACTCAATCCCACTACAAATGAAACCTAACACACTGTATGCCTTCTTAACAGTACTGTCAACCTGGGTGGCAACTTTCAGGGATCTATGTACATGGGACTCCAATATCCCTCTGCACATTCACACGATCAAGAATCTTTCCATTGACCCAGTACTCTGCCTTCCTGTTATTCTTCCCAAAGCGCATCACCTCACATTTAGCTGCATTGAACTCCATTTGCCACCTCTCAGCCCAATTCTGCAGTTTATCCAAGTCCCCCTGCAACTTGTAACATTCTTCCAAACTGTCCACTACTCCACTGACTTTAGTGTCATCTGCAAATTTACTAATCCATCCATCTATGCCTGTGTCTAAGTCATTTATAAAAATGACAAACAGCAGTGGTCCCAAAACAGATCCTTGTAGCACACCACTAGTAACTGGACTCCAGGCTGAATATTTTCCATCAACCAACACTCACTGCCTTCTTTCAGAAAGCCAGTGCTAAATCACCCTCAATTCCATGCCTCTGCATTTTCTCCAACTGCCTACCATGTGGGACCTTATCAAAGGCTTTACTGAAGTCCATGTATACCATGTCAACTGCCCTACCCTCATCTACATGCTTGGTCACCTTCTCAAAAATCTCAATGAGGTTTGTGAGACACGACCTGCCCTTGACGAAACCATGTTGACTATCTGAAATCAAATTGTTGCTTGCTAGATGATTATAAATCTTATCTCTTATAATCCTTTCCAAAACCTTTCCTACAACACAAGTAAGGCTCACTGGTCTATAATTACCTGGGTCATCTCTACTGCCCTTCTTGAACAAGTGCACAACATTTGCAATCTCTGGGATCTTTCTTCACTAACACATCACACACTCACTCTGAGCCTACTTTGATGCTCACATAATGTTGCCTTGCTTTGTGGGTTTTTCAGAAATACCTCTTCTGGGCAGAAGTGAGTATTGTAGATGCTGGAGATCAGAGTCAAGATTAGAGTGGTGCTGGAAAAGCACAGCAGGCCAGGCAGCATCTGAGGAGCAGGGAAAATCAATGTTTCGGCTCTTTCCTGATGAAGGGCTTTTGCCCAGAACGTCAATTTTCCTGCTCATCGGATGCTGTCTGGTGTCCTATGCTTTTCCAGCACCACACTAATCTTGACTGATATCTTGTCTGTTTTGCCGTGTCACTCAATGCAGACATGAAGGGAAGATGGTTATCCTGGTTGGCAGCAGGCCTCAGTCAAAACAAGGCAGAAACCCTTTGCTCAGGGTTTGAAGGTAAGTCAAGTGCACCTCAGATACCAATCTCGTTGCCTGGTCACAGTCAATCAGCCACTCAGGATGGTCAAAGACAGGAACCTCTCCACACAAGGCATGAGAAGCTGAGTATTGGGCAGCTGTTTTGATTCTTCCTGCTCGATTGTGGTCTGTTTTCCCCCAGGAATCGCAGAAGCATGAATTAAGGGAGACAAAAGTGGGTGGTACAGTTGTGGGGAAGGGGCCCAAGAAAATGAGTAGGCAGCACTCAGGTCAGGCAGTGTTAGATTACATTACAGTGTGGAAACAGGCCCTTCGGACCAACAAGTCCACACCGACCCGCCGAAGCGCAACCCACCCATACCCCTACACTTACCCCTTACATAACACTAAGGGCAATTTAGCGTGGCCAATTCACCTGACCTGCACATCTTTGGACTGTGGGAGGAAACCGGAGCACCCGGAGGAAACCCACGCAGACACGGGGAGAACGTGCAAACTCCACACAGTCAGTCGCCTGAGGTGGGAATTGAACCCGGGTCTCAGGCGCTGTGAGGCAGCAGTGCTAACCACTGTGTCACCGTGCCACCCATGTTAGTGGCGTCGAGGGGGTTTTGGGGAGGGTGAGAGCAGGTGAGTGAAGATATTTCAGGCAATAGTAAGAGTGGTAGAGCCTGGGCCTTGGTGGGAGATTTGTGCAGTGGCAGAGATAGATGTAAGTATGAAATGTTGAAGAGAAGATAGTGATACTTACCCTGGGAAGAGTGGTGAGCTTCTTCCTATAGTGCTGAGCATTTGTCCAGATGACTGACCTCGATGACAACCATGGATAAAGCTGGCATGGACTGGTGTCAAAATTTCCTAAGTGAGTTGTGAGCAAGAGGAAGTCCCACCTCTGCCCCACCCATCTGGCAAGACTTCCAGGTCCCTGCTCACACAATCAAGTGCTGATATCCCCCAGTCTGACACATCCAGGGCAAATGTCAAAAGGACAGCTCCAAGCCAAGAATGCTTGTCCAATGGCACAAGTGCTAAGGATACTAATAGATTTCAGGATATCTGTTGAGTGGCACATTGTTCTGACAACAGTGTGTGTAAGATGCAGTGAGGCTACCTTAGGAACAGGTAGGCAATTCATGAGGCGAGTTTGGTAAAATATGGTGAGAGGACTCATTAGTCTTCATGGCAAAAATCTTGACACAACCCAGACTTAGTCAAATAAAACATGCAATTCAGCCCACAGGCTCCCAAGGGGTCTTGAGAAAGTAGATTTAGACAGGATGTGTCCTCATGTGGAGAAACTATATCTAAGAGTCAGTGTTTGAAAGTCAGGGATCCTCCATTTAAAACAGAGGTTAGGTAATTCTTATTCCTCTCACAATGTTTAGAGCTTTCTAATGGCAGAAGTTGAGTCCTTGAATACGTTTGAGGCAGAGGTAGATAGATTCTTCTCAGGCAAGGGGCAGGTTCTCGAGGTGGGCAGGAACGTGGATGCATGGCTATGATCAGATTAACATTAATCTTATTGATACAGCAGGCTCGAAAGGCTGAATGGCCTACAGCTGCTACAGTTGTTCCTATGCTTATTCTACCTGCCATGGATATCGAGGAGAAAGTGAGGGCTGCAGATGCTGGAGATCAGAGCTGAAAATGTGTTGCTGGAAAAGCGCAGCAGGTCAGGCAGCATCCAAGGAACAGGAGAATCGTCGTTTCGGGCTTAAGCCCTTCTTCTGCCACGGATATCACCAAACCAATTACGTTCCTGGTTCACCCACTGTCATCTTTTTTAAACCCAGGTGAGCGCCTGTTTTTCATTACCCTGCGCTTCTGTATGCAAACTGACAAAATGCTATAAACCTTTCTTTTCTGCAGCATCTAATTATATGGACCAATAAGGTTTCAATTTCCTGCTAAAGAGCTTGCATGAAATTCTTTTGTTGCACTACCTTAACGCAGTTGTTATGCAATCTATTTGAAATAGATTAATGATTCCTTTACCAAGTAGACCACAAAGGAATTTTTACTCAATAGTTTACACCATTCCATCAAAAGAAGAAATGAAATTCCCTTCTGGTGAAAGATAGGGCCTTTGTAAACTTTTGGGGTAAAATTGATTTAATTTTAAAGCATAGCCCTGCTCCCCAAAAAGTAGTAATATTCCATGAGGCAAACACAGCTGGGGACTTCATACAGTTCACACGAAAAGCAGACATTTTTTTTAAAAAATCAAAAGACATTGCATTCATTGGCTTCTTTCACTTTTTCCCCCTTTACACTGCCCATGAAAAACAGCCAGAAGCAAATGAATCAAAGGTTTGCTTTCATAAAAGGCAATCCCCCCACCATATTTCAGTAATGAATAATGTCCCCAAGATCACAATCATAGCAAATTAATATTAAATATAAGCTGCTTTCTTTTTATTGAATCTGTATTTTCCTGAGGCAACTTGCATGCTCTTTGTGATACACAAACTGTACTGTATCCATTAAAATAATGGGAATGAGTTGACCACATCAAAGTTCGTAATTCTAAATAACTCTAGTAGCACGAAAACTTGACTCGTATATGGTTCCTGTCAAGACTTTGCTTTCAGCCCACAGAGCTATTCATAACCAATTAGAAAGTTCTTTTCTGGTGGTGGTTGTGGTGGTAGGGGGTTAAGATGATGGGGGAGCAATTGTGGGGGCTTCATGAGAGGAAACAAGTTACTTTGTCATCGAAACATTAAGGAACATGTCATCTGATATCAATAATATTAGCAAAAAACAATAGTCATACTTGAAAGAAAGCTATTTCACCCAGCCACTATATAATCATTGAAAATGCTTTTAATTTCCTATTTAATCCATGACGTTAACTTCAAGGATATTAAATGGTCACAAAGACTCAACTTTCTGAAGGAACCGGAAATGCTGAGATTGCTCCTCTCCCCTCCCCCAAATCCAAACTGGTTCTTTGATAGACAAGTGTTATGAATAACTACAGGGTGCCAACTCTACCAGGCATAGTCCTCACACGTAAAGAGAGAATTAACTCTTCACAACCTAAAGTATCAGAAAATAAGTATTAATTTCTAAGAGACACATTAAAGATTTTCTACAGAGGTCTGGAATGAGGATATAGAACATATAGATTAAAAATTGAACTAAATAATAGATTAAATATAGATTAAAAGTATGTTGTGGCAAAGTGAGGTACATTATCACTTGGAAGATTTCAAAGATGCAACGTGTTTGGCCAATAAAAATGTAATGATTACATTTCTTTTTATTCGTGGATGTTTAAAAATGTCAGTGTTAAATTAATGATGTGAATTCAGGAACATTTGACTGAAAGTTTTTTTTTGAGGTAAAATAGTTGAGTGTTAAAAATAGCCAACAGAGTCAAAGAAGTTTGCCTGTTTGGAAAGCGACAGCCAAGAGTAAACCAATAGATACTCCAGCTCCTGTGGAGTGGCTTTCCTGATACTGTGCCAAAGCCTCTTACAAGGTTCTGAATCAAAGCTTACGGCTACTCCCGCCACCTTTCTGCTTCCTGTCAACTAGTAATTTTAATGCCTGAGTATTTGTGTTTCCTGCTGTTTAAATTTACTTATTTTGTAAGGCCACAGCAGCTGGAAAAGCAAACGGTATATCATTTCTTCCAAGAGCTTCACATATCTCTCCACACTGTCAAATGCTGCTTTAATTGTTTGAAAATCATGATGCAATATTGGCCCATTACAAAAGTGAGTGCACATTATGCAAATAGTGCCCTGAATTTTATCAGTTCAGCTAAAAGGTCTACTTTGAACAGTTAGTATGTCGGAAGATAAGGTAAAAAAATTCTGAAATACTCCAGGGCAATTTTAAAATGTAAAATGTGGAATTAATTCAGAATGATAATCAAATTCGTTCCTCTCAGTCTAATATGTGGTGTTTCAAGTCAAGGTTCAAGGAAAAATAACTTAATTGCTACTGGTCAAACTAATCACCCTGTCTCATTTTAATTTCTTTTCCTTACAATTTAAACTTCCCTAAGTCCTATTCTCTTTTTCAAGCATTAATAATTAACCAGCCACACATAGATATAGTACTTCATTATCAGAACAATTGAAGTCCGGCTTTCCATGGTGACAGAATAAATATTTTCCAATATACTTCCATCCACCCTATAAAGTACATAATATTGAATGCCTGTTTCTCAGTTCCAGACATAGAAAAAAAAATATCCTGCTGAATAGAACTGTACTTCAAAATTCAGAAGGTAGTTATTAATGCTGCAATTAGACATTTAGAAAAAAAGTGGATAGATAATTACATTTTGCTTTCAGTGTTCTGCTTCAATTCAAACGGGGGGTCACTTCTTATTGCAATACATAAGGTTGCAAAGCTACATTAATTCCAATCCACCATTGAAACATGAGTTCAGAAATTACACACTACATGCATAATCATAGCTTCCTATCCGAACTGGAATTTTACAAAATAATAATTCAAATATTTCAAATAGTAATAATTTGTGCAAGAGGACACAACAGAAAAGCAAAACATTTGTCAAATAACTTTGGTCCATACCAAGATCATTTGACAGTGTGAATTTTTCTTCAAGAACTGACAGATTCTGAATTAATTATTTGAATTCTAACTAAAATTAGGCTCTGCTTTGTTAGCCTATTTGGTTTGTTCCCCATGTTTGCAATGAAGAGATAACGAGTGTGAGAATCTTAATTGAATGAAAATATAATTATGCCATTTAATAACCTTAATTAACTGATATGTATTCATTCGCCTCTATCTATTTTTTTATTATTTCCTTTCTTTACATTCCTTTAGGTCTCCACATGCTACAATCCTCTCAGTGGATTGCCTCTTTAGTGTGGTGGAGAGGTTTGAGTGTTCTTTGATCATGAGACAAATGTCATGAGAAATTCTCAAATGCTGACGGAGCCACCATGACGATAAGGTCGGAGACAAAGCTCAATCCAAGGAGGCGAAAGTGAGGACTGCGGGTGCTGGAGAGTCGAGAGTGTGGTGCTGGAAAAGCACAGCAGGTCAGGCAGCATCCATGGGGCAGGAGAATCAACTTTTTTAGCATAAGCCCTTTTTCAGGAAAAAACAGCACTCAATGGCATTCCAGGCGGAAGATATTCAGCTGATATCAGTGGATGATGGATGAAGACTGCAGCTGTAGGAAGATCCCTGGCTGTTGAGGGTTTCCTGCCCTGGAACAGGAATCTATCTTTTGTCAAGGACTGTGTGTCTGCTAATGTGCAGCAGTATTAAAAGATGTCCTGACCAAGGAGTCTACCTGGCGGAATTTAACATATTACATACCTTTCCCTGGTCAGGACATCATCTGGAAATGGTTACTCCAAGCCTCCGCTGAAACAATGGCATTTTATGCTTTCCTCTTCCCGTAATCATCAATTTTCTGCAGAAACAATTGAGCCAGAAGAGAATATTGTCTTTTTCACCATTTGTGGAGTGTTTTCTTTTTCCTATCCATAAATCCTTTGGCGTCGTTCTGTAAGTTTGCAGTTGCATGTACTGTATTTGTGTCATTATTAGAATTATGTTAATGAAAATAGTCAGATAGAAAGCAAACAACAAATATTCCGACAAATTTATCATTACCCAAGATGGACCAACAATAAGGTTCGATTAGAATAACAATGAATTACACTTTGGTAAGAGTAACAAAAAGATGGGGTACTGGGCTATTGGTCAGATATTTGGTAATGTGGATGAGCAGAGGGATCTTGGTGTCCATGTACACAGATCTTTGAAAGTTGCCACCCAGGTAAATAGTGCGGTGAAGAAGGCATATGGCGTACTGGCTTTTCTTGGTAGAGGAATTGAGTTCCGGGGTCCTGAGGTCATGTTGCAGTTGTATAAGACTCTGGTGCAGCCGCATCTGGAGTATTGTGTGCTGTTTTGGTCGCCATACTATAGGAAGGATGTGGAGGCACTGGAACGGGTGCAGAGGAGGTTTACCAGGATGTTGCCTGGTATGGTAGGAAGATCGTATGAGGAAAGGCTGAGGCACTTGGGGTTGTTTTCATTGGAGAAAAGAAGGTTTAGGGGTGACTTGATAGAGGTGTACAAGATATTAGGGGTTTAGATAGGGTCAACAGTGAGAATCTTTTTCCACGTATGGAGTCAGCTATTACAAGGGGGCATAGCTTTAAATTAAGGGGGGGTAGGTATAGGACAAATGTTAGGGGTAGGTTCTTTACTCAGCGAGTCGTGAGTTCATGGAATGCCCTGCCAGTAGCAGTGGTGGACTCTCCCTCATTATGGGCATTTAAGCGGGCATTGGATAGGCATATGGAGGATAGTGGGCTAGTGTAGGTTAGGTGGGCTTGGATCGGCGCAACATTGAGGGCCGAAGGGCCTGTACTGCGCTGTATTCTTCTATGTTCTATGTTCTATGAATGAATTTATATCATTGAAAAGCATTTCCCAAGCTAAACTAGAACAAAACATCTATCTCAATAATAAAATCACAGGGTCGTACAGCACAGAAACAGACCCTCATCCGTGCTGACCAGATCTCAATCTGACCTAGTCCTATTTGCCAGCATTTGGCCCATATTCCTCTAAGCCCTTCTATTCATAGACCCATCCAGATGCTTTTTCATTATTGCAATTGTACCAGCCTCTACCACGTCCTCTGGCAGCTCATTCCATACAGGCATCATTCTCTGCATGAAAAAAGTTTCCCATTAGGTCCCTTTTAAATTTTTCCCCTCTCACCTTAAACTCACATCCTCTAATTTTGGGAAAAACATCTTGGCTATTCACCATATCCATGCCCCTCATAATTTTCTAAACCTCTATAAGTTCACCCTCAGTTTCCAAAATCCAAAGAAAATAGTCCCAGCCTATTCAGCCTTTCCCAATAGCTCAAAACTTCTAGTCCCAGCAACATTCTTAAAATATTTTCTGCACCCTCTCACGTTTAACAACATCCTTCTTATAGAACAGTGACCAGAATTGTATGCAGTATTCCAAAGGTGGCCTCACCAGTGTCCTTTACAACCACAACACTAGCCATTGATAGCCACCAACAGCCCCCATTAACAGTTATTCACTCTCCTAGCCAGACTGTTATTCACTCTTTTGTCTGTCGAACTGCTCTTTTTGGGCTCTATCCCCACCTATTGTTTGCTCCTCACCCCCTCCTACCACCCAATCTTCTGCATAAAACTGACGTTTCCCAGCTCCCATCAATTCTGAGGAAGGGTTGCTCGACCTGAAATGTTAACTCTGATAGCTCTCTGCAGATGCTGTCAGACATGCTGAGTTTTTTCAGCAATTTCTATCTTTGTCTCTTAGTTACAGTATCCACAGTTCTATCGATTTTTATGGATAACCGGGAAATTATGTTGCTATTCTAGGCCTTTCAGTAATAAAAATGAGGGTATCTTGAAAGACATTAAGGTTGTTAAGTCCAGAGCCTAACGAAGTCTATTCCAGGGAGGCAAGGAGGAGATGGCTGGGGCAATGACAGAGATTTTTGTATCCCCTTTAGACACAGGCAAGGTCCCAGAACTATGGAGAATAGCCAATGTTGTTCCTTTGTTTAAGAAGGGCAACAGAGGTAATCCAGGAAATTACAGGCCGGTGAGCCTTACATCAGTCAGAGGGAAATTACTGGAGAAAATTCTTAGCGACAAGATTTACTCACATCGCTTGGCGATAATCAGTATGACTTTGTGTGGGGGAGGTCCTGTCTCTCAAGTTTGATTGAGTCTCTTGATGATTGAGGATAGGGCAATGGATCTTACCAATGTGGACATTACTAAAGCATTTGACAAGCCCCTCATGGCATGCTAGTCCTAACAATTAAGTCACATGGGATCCATGGTGAGTTGATAAGTTGAATACAAAATGGGCTTGGCCATAGAAAACAGAAGGTAGTTGTGAAGGGATGTTTTTTTCTGACTGAAAGTGTCATTAGTGGTGTTCTGCAAATGATTTGAATGTTATAAATATGTACGTGGTCAGGTTAGTAAGTTTGCAGATGTTATGAAAATTATTGAAGCTATGGAATAATGAGGCAAGTTGTCAAAGGATATGGCAGAATATAGATCATTGAAAAGTTGGGCAGAAAAAGGGCAGATGGGGTGTAATCTGGAAAAGTGTGAGATGATGCATTTTGGGAGGTTCAATGCAAAGGAAAAATGAACAGTAAATAGCAGGAGCATTGGTATGCAGAGAGATCTTGGGATACAACTCCATAGCTCTTTGAAAGGGTCAACACAAGTGGATAAGGTGGTAAGGAAGGTGTATGGCATGCTTGAATTCATCAGTCAGGGCTTTGAATATAAAGGTTGGCAAGTCATGTTGCAGCTGCATAAGATTTTAGTTAAGCTATATTTGGAATATTGTGTGCAATTCTGGTTGCCACACGATAGGTATATTAGAATATCCTTTCTCCTTTATGGTCACGTGTATTCCAGTTTAGGAGTACAGTGAAAAGTTCTTACAATGGCTGCCTTCTAATGTCGCCATCTTAGGTACAAGTATCGAGGTACAAATGCTGGATACAAAGGAGGAATAAAAGAAAAAGTACTAGCATTACTTAGTGTCTAAAAAATAAATTAGAAATACGATCTTTATAACACAGTTAAAGGATTGAAATTACAGTTTGGCAAAGAATTTCAAATAGCAGCACAGCATGTGGTCTGACTGGCCATAGTAAGCCCCAGTCCAACAAATGCCCCACTCCGCCCCAAACCTCCAGTCCACTCTGTACTGGCACTCAGCTGCATCAAGCTAAGTTGCGCTGTTCCAGGACTCATTCCCCTCACGCCGGAGGCTTCAGAGGGAGTGCGCAAGCCTTTTACTAGGATCTTGCCTGGTAACATTAGCTATAAGGAGAGGTTGGACAAAACTAGGGTGGTTTTTTTTTCACTTCAGAGCATCAGAAGCTGAGGGGTGACCTGAAAGAAGGACATAACATGATGAGATGCATGTATAGGGTGGATAGTCTTTTTCCCAGGATTGAAATGTCAAATAGTAGTGGGCATAGGTTTAAAGTGAGAGGGGGAAAGTTTTAAAGAGATGTGAAAGGCAAATGTTTTACACAGAGGGTGATAGGTGCCTGGAATGTGCTGCATGGAGAGGTGGTAGAAGCAGATAGGATAGCAATGTTTCAGAGGCATTTGACAGATACATGAATATGCAGGGAATAGAGGGATAGGGAGCATGTGCAGGAAAATGGGATTAGTTTAGAATGGTTGGCACAAATATGGTGGGTTAAAGGGCCTGTTCCCATGCTGTACTGTTTTAACAGAGATCTGACCAGGGCCTTATACAGCTCAGTAGCACAACCCTGCTCTTGTATTCTATTCCTCTCAAAATCAATTCTAACATTACGTTTGCCTTCCTAACTGCCAACTGAACCAATATTAATCTTAAAAGAATCCTGAATTTGGACTCCCAAATTCAGATTTCTGAAGCCTTTCCCCATTTAGAACATAGCCTATGCCTCTATTCTTCCAAACAAAGTGCATAACCTCACATTTTCCTACATTGTACTCCACCTGCCACTTCTTTGCCCACTCTCCTAGCCTGTCCAAGTCCTTCTACAGTCTTCCTGCCTCCTCAACACCATCTCTTCCTCCACCTATCTTTGTGTCATCTGCAAACTTAATAGCAATGCCCTCAGTTCCTTCATTCAGATAATTAATATATAATGTGAACTGTTGTGGGCCCAGCACTGACCCCTGTGGAACTCCACTGGACACTGGCTGGCATCCTGAAAAATATTTTCTGTCTCCTGGCAGACAGCCAATCCTCTTTCTATGTCAGATCATTGCCCTTAATGCCATGTGCTCTTCTCTTATCAGTTTCATTCTCTTGCAAATTAAAAAAATATTTGAAAAGTCTCATCTTTTTGCAAGGGTAAAAACTCTAACTTTTTCTTGAATATCATTCATGGGATATGTCCATTGCTGGCTAGATAATTATGTTTCTAATATCCTTAATTAAGTAAAATGTATTAATTGCCTGTATCAAATTTTTAATATTTCCTCTAATTGCATTCCTTTATATCTCCGCGTCCTTTATTGCCCATCCTTAATTGACAAGAGGGCAGGAATGAGTCAAACATATCTCTGAGTTTACAGTCACACGTAGACCAGAACAGGCAAGGACAGCAGATTTACCTCCCTGAAGTCATTAGTGAATCAGATGCGATTCCCCTCCAACAATTGACGATGGTTTTATGGTTACCATTCGACTCTCAATTCCAGATTCTTTTGCAATTGATTTCAAATTCCACCATGTTGCTATGACAGGATTTGAACCCCAGACCCAGAACATCATCTGAGTTTGCTGGATTAAGAGTCGAGCAAAGATACCACAAGTACATCACCTCCCCTTGCCCACAGTGCCCACTTTTCTTTCCCCCAACTCATAGCTTAAATTGCTTATACACAGATTCATCATAACCTTTCACTCCGTACCATTTCAAAACCAATGTTACCCTTACGATGAATTATCACAGGTTACCAGAACTGCACTATTGCTCTGGTTGGAAGTGGGCAAATGCCTTTTGCAATAATAAAGCCTCCCTCATATTGTTTGTTCTTTCTGAATGCAATCCAAGATCTTGTTTTCCTATTGTCTCTGCTAAGCACTGTGCTGACAATTATAGAGATATATTACAAGGACACAAATGTTTTGGGCCACTCCACTGCAACATGAATATTGTTGTTTATTGTCAGGAGTGAAGTCTGCTGTGGGACGTGGGTGTGTGAGTATTGTTAAGGATGTGGAAGGGGCATTCGTTGAGGTGCAGAGGGCAAACTGACAACCAAGGTAGGAAATTCACCAAAGATCCTCAGACAGTACCTTCCAAACCCATGGCCATAATTCCATCTCGAAGCGCAAGAACAGCAGATACATGGGAACACCACCAACTTGCCCTCCAAGCCACTCGTCATCCTGACTTGGAAATATAGCACCATTTCTTCACTATTGCTGGATCAAAATCCTGGAATTCCCTCCCTAAGGGAATTGTGGGTCAACCCAAAGCAGGTGGACTGCAGCAGTTCAAGAAGTCAGCTCACCACCATCCGCTCAAGGGAGCAACTAGGGACGGGCAATAAATGCTGGCCCAGACAGCGACGCCCATTTCCCACAAATGAATTTTTAAGAAAAGGAGTTGTGGAGGGTGCAGGATGTAAGCATTCTCTGGAGGAACGTTGAGGGGGAGGTTAAGCATTGCTGGTGGTGCAAGGTGGGATGGACATTGCTATGAGGGGTCGGGGAAGCTGATCATTGTCAGATATGGGGTAGGGTGTGCATTGTCAGGAGTGACAATGAGGGGTGGTTAGCATTATCAGGATGCAAGGCGAGAGGTCAATGTCAAGTGTGGGGCAGTAACTCCTGTTGGGAAGAGGAGGGACGGTGAGCAAGGTCAGAGTGTGGTGGTGTATATACAAGGACAGAGCATTGGTGCCGTGTAGGAATGGGTAACCAGTATCAGCAATACACAGGGGATGGGCATTGTCAGGAGGGAGTAATGCAGACCATTATTAGACCTCAGGGAGTGAGTAAGGAGCTTTAGGGCAGGTGAGGAGGAGAGGGCAAGTATTGTAGTGGGGGTAAATGAGGGTTGGGTGTGTTGAAAGGGTGCAGAGGAATTTGTTTTAGGCCTTCTCAATACTGTTAATTATTGTCCTGCATCTGAGTTTAATGGGGGCAGAAGGATGGGGGTTAATTTCTGGATAAGTTTAGAGCATTAAACCTAAGTCTTCCACACTAAGTTTTGGTGAGAGACATTGTTAGAGGGAATCAGCAGCCTAATTCTGTATAATGGGGGTTTTAAATTATTGGATTAATATTGTGCTTCAGTGCAAAATGGTCCTCCTCATGCCCCATTACACAACATATCAACATTGACCACTGTTACCTTTGGAAATCCTAGGTCACCAAATAAATCCAAGCCTTTCCATTCCTTAAAATGTCAACACCACACAAGCCTAGTATGAAAGAAAGTATGTTAACATATTCATTCCTTGACAAATGGAAGGAAATAAAATTGTAAACGATTTTGCTATTGATGTATACATTCTAAATTCTACTAATATTCACAGCTATGGGCCAAATGCTGAAAAATGGGGCGAGTGTAGATTTACAGTAGTTTTCTTTTCAGTGCTAATTTGATGGGCCAAATGTCTTCCCCTGCACTGTTTGATTCTACGATTCTATCTAAAGTTTACAAATATTGTCTTATTAAATCTATACCTGAAGATGTGATTCCTGCATCTATTTTATTGTATTCATTTCATTTTTACATGTTGCTTTAGCACATCTTACATTCTTTTCATAATGTAATCTAATGTACTGTGCAACAAGATCATAAGATCGCTCAGCCTAACCTGTTCAAAGTTTGACTGGATGCAACTTGCTGATCTTATGAATCACTAACGGCTTACAACCCTCTCTTTCACATTGATTCAGTGCTTCATAACATTTTTAGTTTTAACTTCAATGATTATAGCAGTTAGTCAACCAAAACATTCTTTGAGATTGAGTTCGATGATACAATCCTGATGACTCTGATCTCAGTTCTTTCTACCTCTCCAGCTGTAATATAATTCTTTGAGAATTTCTGAAACTATTGCAGTGTCACTGACAGAACAATAGTCTTGGCAAATATTTTGAGGAACATGATAAACAAAGGTTTGAGAACCTAAACTAACTATTCTGTTGCCTTCAGTTCTCCACTAGTCAGAGCTTTTGTAGTGGGCGGCACAGCAGTTAGCACTGCTGCCTCACAGCGCCTGAGACCCGGGTTCAATTCCCGCCTCAGGCGACTGACTGTGTGGAGTTTGCACGTTCTCCCCGTGCCTGCGTGGGTTTCCTCCGGGTGCTCCGGTTTCCTCCCACAGTCCAAAGATGTGCAGGTCAGGTGAATTGGCCATGCTAAATTGCCCGTAGTATTAGGTTAGGGGTAAATGTAGGGGTATGGATGGGTTGCACTTCGGCAGGTCGGTGTTGACTGGTTGGGCCGAAGGGCCTGTTTCCACACTATAATGTAATCTAATCTAATCTAAAAACAATCACTACCTTCAGAGAAAATGAGAGAGGCACAGAACTAAAATAAATAGGGGTGGCATGGTGGCTCAGTGGTTAGCACTGAGGAGAAAGTGAGGTCTGGAGATCAGAGCTGAAAATGTGTTGCTGGAAAAGCGCAGCAGGTCAGGCAGCATCCAAGGAGCAGGAGAATCGATGTTTCGGGCATAAGCCCTTCTTCATTCCTGAAGAAGGGCTTATGCCCGAAACATCGATTCTCCTGTTCCCCAGTGGTTAGCACTGCTGCCTCACAGCACCTGGGTCCCAGATTCAATTCCAGCCTTGGGCAACTGTCTATGTGGAGTTTGCACATTCTCCCTGTGTTTGTGTGGGTTTCCTCCAGATGTAGGTTAGGTGAATTGGCCATGCTAAATTGTGCTAGGTGCATTAGTCAAAGGGAAATGGGTCTGGATGGGTTAGTCTTTGGAGGGTCGGTGTAGACTGGTTGGGCCGAAGGGCATGTTTCTGCACTGTGGGGAATCTAATCAAATCCAAATACACAATTAAATGGCATATTCATAACTCTGCAGAAGATTAACAAAACCTTAGTCGCAATTCTGCGAAGGTTTACCACAATGAAGAAACAGTACTTTGCCGATGATGAGTACATTGGCAAAATGGCTGAAGCAAACTTGGCATGTGCAAAGCACTGTTCATGATACGAATTTGAGAATGGGCCTGAAAGAATATGTGGTAAGCCCATCTAAAAGGCTCAAGAGAAGAAAATGCATGAAGAAATTTTTAATGATAAATAATGGATAGTTTTTGTCTGTCCAGATTTTTTTTGTTGGCCATTTTAAGACATATGGTCAGAGACAGAAAGAACCCACTGCAGATGCTGGAATCCGAGGAAGACAAGCAGGAGGCTGAAAGGACACAGCAAGCCAGGCAGCATCAGGAGATGGAGAAGTCAACGTTTCAGGTGTAACCCTTCTTCAGTCATGAAGGAGGGTGACACCTGAAATGTTGATTTCTCACCTCCTGATGCTGCCTGGCTTGCTGTGTTCTTCCAGTCTCCTGCTTGGCTATTTTAAGACACATAGTTCTTGGTGAATGAATTTGATGAGTGGTGCTTAATGTTATGTGAATGTACATGGGCCAAGCAGAGAACTGGAACTTTTGATGCAGCCTTGGAACGGGAGGGAGAACTGAACCAGCAGAAGGTGAGGAGAGCCCAACAACAGAGTTAACCTGGCTGGAAGATTTGTTTCCATTTGTGATCATTTGGTGGGAGCAAGGGCTTGATAAGAATGGGATGAAAGGAATTGAAAGACAAAGATGGCATGAGATTGATGGCAAGGGGAGGTTGGAATAGTTTGAGATGACGATGACTTGGGATGGGTGGCATGGGAGGGGTTGATGATTTAGTGGAATTGGTTGAGTGCAGCAAAAGGGCAAGGGTATTAACATGATACAATTTATCGTTCTGAAGACATTCCTTGTACCAACAAAATGACCATTCACTACATTCGAATAAAACAAATGTTCTGGTCAAATTTAAAAGAATATATCAGTGTTAATTCTATAAACAATCGGCACCCCTACTGCTGTGGTCACCAACACTTCCACCCCCACCAGCGCCACTCACCTGCATTCTGCTGACATGCCCCCCATAGACCCCACTGTCACTATCCCCACCCCCAAGAACCCCGAGGGGAACACTACCCCTGCTCATGACTCCACCCCCATTCCCCCCACCATCACACCCACTCCAGTCACAGGTTCCGCCCCCACTCCCAGCTCTACACCCACACCAGATCCCAGCTCCCAGCCCTGCCAAGTTTTCACCATCCTCCCAGACCTCCCCCTCACTGAGGATGAACGATCAGTCCTCCGCAAAGGACTCACCTTCATCCCCCTCCGTCCACACATCAATTAATTTAATACACGCCGTGACGTCGAACAATTCTTCCGTCGCCTCCGCCTCCAAGCTTACTTTCACAATCAGGACTCCTGCCCACCTTCCGAGGACCCCTTCGCCCATCTCCAACACACTGCATCCACCTGGGCACCCCGCACTGGCCTATTACCTGCCCTCGACCTCTTCATTTCCAACTGCCGCCGGGACATTAACCGCCTCAACCTGTCTACCTCCCTCCCCCACTTCAACCTCTCACCCTCACAATGCGCAGCCCTCCAATCCTACTGCTCCAATCCCAACCTCACCATCAAGCCAGCGGATAAAGGGGGTGCCTTGGTAGTCTGGCGCACTGACCTCTACACCGCTGAAGCCAAACATCAACTCGAGGACACCTCTTCCTACTGCCCCCTCGACCATGACCCCACCCCCCCATCACCAAACCATCATCTCCAAGACCACACAGAACCTCATCACCTCAGGAGATCTCCCACCAACAGCTTCCAACCTCATAGTCCGGGAACCCTGGAATGCCCGGTTCTATCTCCTTCCCAAGATCCACAAGCCTGACCACCCTGGCCGACCCATTGCCTCAGCATGCTCCTGCCCCACTGAACTCATCTCTACCTACGTCCTATCCCCCCTAGTCCAGGAACTGCCCACATACGTTCGAGACACCACCCACGCCCTCCACCTCCTCCAAGACTTCCGTTTCCCCGGCCCCCAATGCCTCATCTTCACCATGGATATCCAATCCCTCTACACCTCCATCCGCCATGACCAGGGCCTCCAAGCCCTCCATTTTTTCCTCTCCAGACGTCCCCAACAGTACCCTTCCACCGACACTCTCATTCATTTGGCCGAACTGGTCCTCACCCTTAACAATTTCTCCTTTGAATCCTCCCACTTCCTCCAGACCAAAGGGGTAGCCATGGGCACACATATGGGCCCCAGCTATGCCTGTCTCTTTGTTGGCTACGTAGAGTAGTTGATCTTCCGTAATTACACCGGCACCACTCCCCACCTCTTCCTCCGCTACATTGATGACTGCATTGGCGCCACCTCGTGCTCCCGCGAGGAGGTTGAGCAATTCATCAACTTCACCAACACATTCCACCCTGACCTTAAATTTACCTGGACTATCTCTGACACCTCCCTCCCCTTCCTGGACCTCTCCATCTCCATTAATGACGACCGACTTGACACTGACATTTTTTACAAACCCACCAATTCCCACAGCTACCTGGATTACACCTCTTCCAACCTTACCTCTTGCAAACATGCCATCCCATCTTCCCAATTTCTCCGCCTCTGCCAGATTTGCTCCCAGGAGGACCAGTTCCACCACAGAACACACCAGATGGCCTCCTTCTTTAGAGACCGCAATTTCCCTTCCCACTTGGTTAAAGATGCCCTCCAACGCATCTCGGCTACATCCCGCACCTCCGCCCTCAGACCCCACTCCTCCAATCGTAACAAGGACAGAACGCCCCTGGTGCTCACCTTCCACCCTACCAACCTTCGCATAAACCAAATCATCTGCCGACATTTCAGCCACCTCCAAACAGACCCCACCACCAGGGATATATTTCCCTCCCCACCCCTTTCCGCCTTCCGCAAAGACCGTTCCCTCCGTGACGACCTGGTCAGGTCCATGCCCCCCTACAACCCACCCTCCCATCCTGGCACTTTCCCCTGCCACCGCAGGAACTGTAAAACCTGCGCCCACACCTCCTCCCTCACCTCTACCCAAGGCCCTAAAGGAGACTTCCACATCCAACAAAGTTTTACTTGCACATCTACTAATATAATTTATTGTATCCGTTGCTCCCGATGCCGTCTCCTCTACATTGGGGAGACTGGGCGCCTCCTAGCAGAGCGCTTTAGGGAACATCTCCGGGACACCCGCACCAATCAACCACACCGCCCCGTGGTCCAACATTTCAACTCCCCCTCCCACTCTGCCGAGGACATGGAGGTCCTGGGCCTCCTTCACCGCTGCTCCCTCACCACCAGACGCCTGGAGGAAAAACGCCTCATCTTCCGCCTCAGAACACTTCAACCCCAGGGCATCAATGTGGACTTCAACAGTTTCCTCATTTCCCCTTCCCCCACCTCACCCTAGTTCCAAACTTCCAGCTCAGCACTGTCCTCATGACTTGTCCTACCTGCCTATCTCCTTTTCCACCTATCCACTCCACCCTCTCCTCCCTGACCTATCACCTTCATCCCCTCTCCCACTCACCCATTGTACTCTATGCTACTTTCTCCCCACCCCCACCCTCCTCTAGCTTATCTCTCCACGCTTCAGGCTCACTGCTTTTATTCCTGATGAAAGGCTTTTGCCCGAAACGTCGATTTTGCCTGTCCTTGGATGCTGCCTGAACTGCTGTGCTCTTCCAGCACCACTAATCCAGAATCTGGTTTCCAGCATCTGCAGTCATTGTTTTTACCTCGTAGATAATACCAGTCTATTCTCTCTAAAGTTTTGCCCAATAATTTTAATGGGTGTGTCATTACACAAGAACAGTTATGATGTTGCTACGAAACAAGGATATTGCTGTGGATGAAGCTTGGTGGTTAGGAAGCTTCAGTGATGAGTGATGAAATCATAACAGCCAGACTTCAAAGAAATAGATTTTAATCCTTGAATAATAGTGACCCATTGGAAGTAAACCTGCTTTATTAACTCAGGGAAGGATAGGGTCCCATTGTGCTTACATATTCTATAACTGCATATAAGGTAGAAAGAGTTGGCTCATTCAGTTGGCTGGTTTGCAATGCAGATCGACAGTAACAGTTGTAGGTTTAATTCCCACACTAGCTGAGGTTACTAATGAGAACCTCGGGTTCTCAACTGCCACCCCCCCACCTTGCCTGCGATATGGTGACTTTCAGACTAAACCACCACCAGTCATCTCTCTCAAATGACAGAGCAGCCTATGATCTTCTTTTCTTTTTACAAGTCTAGATTTTTGATGACATTCGTATTTATACTCCTGGGACAGTTTTTACACATGGATAGCTTTATGTAACATCCCCCCAGTGTGAGATGCTTTGATTTTGCTAATGTATTTTCTGAAATAAAAACTAGAAACCTTCTAATTAAAGAAATACATTGAAATAGAGATGCTAATTTGATCACGAATGTTTTGCAGGTCTCAGCTTTTAGTGCACAATTAATGCTGAAGATCTGTCTGGAAGCTAAGCTGGAGCATGATCTAAGAAAATGTTTTTTTTTCCTAAGAGACCAATAACTATCTCGAGTTATCTACAAAAAAGGAGACAAAAGCCGGACCTCATTGTATACATTTCTTTTGCAGAAAACAAGGAACCAGGACTAATTTCGGGAGACTAAACCCAAACGCATCAGATGCCTTTGGGATCAGACATCAAACATTTAGACCACATGATTTGATCAGATGAATTTTCTGCCTTTGTATCCACAGGATATGAGTGTTGCTAGCTGGACCATCATTTATAACCTTCCTTAATTGCCCAGAGGACAGTTAAGAGTCAACAGTGTTGCTGTGGGTCTGGGGTCTAGGTAAAGACACCAATTTCCTTCCCTGAAGGGCATTAATGAACCAACTGGGCCTTTCCTGTCAACTGACAACTGTTTCATGGTCACTATGAGACTCTTAATTCCAGATTTTATTTTTGTACTGAATTCAAATTCCACCATCTCCCATGGGACGATTCAAACCTGGATCCCGAGAACATTACCCGGGTCTCTGGATTAATAGTCCAGCAGCGATACCACCACGCCAACCTCACCCCCCCCGATAATCATGGCTACTAACTGACTAAAACAAGTATTAAACATCAGACATCTTGCATACATTCTGTAGGACAACCACCTTAAAGTGGAATACCGTCAGGGAGAGAAGAGAGCCAAGTTTGATGATGACTTCAGACCTTATGCAGCCCTCTGTAAGATGCTACCAAACTGTGCTTGTGGTCTTCCTGTTCTCCAAACCCCAACTCCCGTTATCCAACATTTACCAAGATCTGGTGCCAGGAGTGTAGATGCAATGTCTACATTGGATACTTAGACAAAGGTCAGGCAGTCTCCACAGGCACACTAAGTGCTGGCATTTCACCCCAAATGCCCCAATGAAGTCTGAGGCCCATTTCTTGGGACTAACTCATTCCTGAAGAAGGGCTTATGCCCGAAACGTTGATTCTCCTACTCTTCGGATGCTGCCTGGCCTGCTGCACTTTTCCAGCACCACACTTTTCAACTCTGGTCTCCAGCATCTGCAATCCTCACTTTCTACTAACTCGTTATGTGCAAGAATTATTTAAGCTGGCACGATGGAGTAGATGTTTTTTCTGCCCAACAACCAAACCTCTCTTCTTAAGCTATGAGCTGAAACGGACAGTACTGGTCTGAATGTAGACTGTACATCAAAGATGTAAAGCCAGCATCATACTATATCCAGTCTGGGAGCACAGAGGATTATTTGAAGAAATGCAATTGTACCAGGCCTACTGAGGTTTGCCATAGGTTTATTTTCTTTTTAGTTTGCAACAGACATTGAACACATAACTTGAAAGTCATTGAAAGTCATAGTGTCATACAGGACGGAAACAGATCCTTTGGTCCAACCAGTCCATGCCAACCATAATCCCAAACAAACGTAGTTCCACCTGCCTGCGCTTGGTCCACATTCTTTTATTCATGTACACACCTAACTGTTTTTTAAACATTGTAACTATAAAAGAACTAAAAATGAAGTAGAATAAAAATATATACTACTGAAATGTAATAATTGTAAGAAATTTAGATGTAATTCTAGAAATAATCCTGAATCTCAGGATTGCAAGTGCTACTCTCAGTCCATTTTAGAATCTTTCCCAATTTGGGTTTCATTACCATGCCCTGGATGATTTTGTGGTCAAAATGGTGAGAGGCCAGAGGCCTGTGTTAGCAATTTCTGGCACAGAGTAAATAGTGGGGCATTCAGGTCAGAGGAGAAAAGCAGAAGCCATTGACAGGGAAGGATCAAGATTGAGGCCCAGGTAAATACTCGGGGTATCTGAATCAAATCCCACTAAGTGCAATTTATATTTAATTAACAAAGTCTGAAATTGAAAGCTTGTCTCAGCAATGGTAACTCTGAATCCGACATCAATTGCTGCAAATCCTCATCTGGTGATGTATCTCTTCTCCTTGACAGAGATTCTAGGACCAAAGATATAACCTCAGAATAAAATTTGTTAATTCAAAATAAATATGAGGAGGAATTCCATTTATGAAAGGGTTGTGAAACTGTGGAACTCCTTATTGTAGACGGCTGTCGAAGATTGGTCATTAGGTATAATTGAGGCTTTAAAAGACAGGTTTTTTAATTTATAGGGGTAGAGGGGAAAAGGCTGGTAAATACAACTGAGGATTATCAAATGTTGGAACAGATTCGATGGGCTAAACGGCCTACTTCTGATGTTATGGTTTTACAGTTCTCTAACGTCCTTTAGCACATTACTTGGCCTAGCCTATATGTGACACCAGACCATCAGCAATATGATTACTCCCTGAAATGGCTGAGTTAGCCATTGAAGGGGAGCAGTTCAAAGACAGCTAGGTATAAGCAACAAACTTTGAACTTACCAATGATGGCTGCATCCAATTAAAGGCCATTTTTTAAACAAAAAAGATTTTTATGTCTGCTAAGGTTCTATTTTGTAGCGATAAATGTCATGTCGGTGAGTTACGTGCACACTTTGAAAGAAATTTTATAACAGTGATCAGCACTCGAAGAGTTAATACACTTAATGACTTACAGGTTCAAATGATTGTTCCACTGGGCAAGGATTATCACTGTGAAGCTTTTCTTATTGTCCCTACTTAGTTTAACTCTATTGATTCAATGGCGCAGTGGGTGATTTCCAGCATTTTCATTTGCTTTTTGTTTATTTCTCTGCAGCTTCCAGTTTTTTTTACATACAAGTCATCTACTAGCTTTTCACAAGAAAGGCTATTCTTGATCTCTCTCCTCAGTCTATTGACAACACTAAGAATGCATAAGCAAATCTTCACAGTCTACTCAGAATATATAGGTATACTGATGAAACATAAAATATGATATTGCTGGTTCATATGTTCTTGTGCCAGGGTAAAAATACTTGTGTGAATCATGTTGCAATGAAATCCTAAGCCTATCTATAAAGAATGGCTTTACACTCCTGTTGTAAATAATACACAATGACAAAGCTACCAAAAGATAATTGAGTTTATTTTCTTCAAATTCCTCCACAAGGTGTCATTGTCCTCTGGAGTTTTAGCAGACAATTGCAAACAAAAAGTAAATTTTAAAAGGATCTAAATTAGCCAATCATACACAGACATAGAGAAAAGAATGGAATTCTTGGTCAAATTATGCAAATTAAACTGACATTTACATTAACACATTGCTGTAAAAAAAATCAAAACACAAAAGAAGGCTAATTTAGAAGTGCAGCAGGCTGACTTTTTTTTCAAAATAAAGTTTCATATATAATTCTTAATGAGTCACCAGCATAATTCTTATGAATGAAACAAGTGACATTTTCAGGTGAATAATTAACATTGTTAAAATTTATAAAGGAAAAATGTGAAATGTTCGAACCATGAAGCAAGAACAGAGAATTGTGAAGATACAAATAAGGTCTGACAGAAACAAAATGAGAAATTATAAATTACAATATTTCATCTGCAAACCATCCATCATTTCTAAAGCACACTTAAAACCCTGTGTCAGGTCCTTTGAAAACAAAAAGTCTGGAGGTCACAGTGGGTCAGGCAGCATCCATGGAGAGAAAACAAGCTAACATTTCACGTCTAGATGGCTCTGATGAACAATAATCCAGCATTTTTTGTTTTCAGTATAGATTCCAACATTTTTAGTAAGTTGTTCCCATGTATCACGTTCTTTATTGTCTGCGGTTGATGATTGTGCTGCTGGCTATCTCCAGTATCTTTTTTTATTATATTTCAATCAAGATTGGGCTTTCTTCTACTTCTTTTAGGTTCTACCACACATTTTTATTTTAAAATAACACAAATTCATCTTTTTAATGTTAAATTTTCAGTTACTCAAAGTTACCTTTGAATTATAATTTTTTGTCATTTTTGTCAACACAATGGCTCTGTTGTTGCCATTTTTAAGTAGCAGTGAAATATAGTTGGCCTCCGGGAGATAATTGCATGAAATATTTTGCTCTACCATATGTATGTTAGCAGTATGTCATTATTCAAAAACTTATTAAAGTAAATCTCACAAAGTAACTTTGCAATGCCAAAAATCTTGTCCTTTGGTTTCTCTTTAAGACATCTAGGGTCCTGATTAATATCAATCTTATCATTTCCTCCAAAATATTTAATAGACTAAAATATGGTGAATTCAAAACGTGACTTGAGATAACTGTTTTTTAGGACTTGTTTTGTCTTGCTAATTGGAGTATGCAATGCTCTAAATTGCCTGAAGATATTTGCATTTCCAGAGGTGGCTATCTGAAAGCAGATGCTGAAAATAGGAATGAGAAATTGGAAAGTGCTGAAAATAATTAACAGGTCTCACAATATCTCCAAACTAGAAAAACAAAAGAATGAACATATCCCAAAATTTGGCTGTGATAATTCTGGGTGTTTCATGAGAGTTACTCTCTTTCTGGAGGACTCAGTTAACTCAGTTTGCTGGATGGCTGGTCTACCATACAATAATGTGGGTTCAATTCTTGCACCAACTGAGGTTGCAACCAGGGCCTTCTGCTGTTCCTGCTACTGACACCATACTTTGAGCCCAGCTGTGAACCTGTTCAAATGCTCAAGGGCAGAGTTATATCCAAGGAGGTGCAAACTGACAGAACACATTAAGAGTGCAGATGTGCAACTTCTCTTTGTATGTTAGAGAGAGACTCCCTGTCCCTGTGCACTAAATGCCCTAGCAGCAGAATTGTAATATAACATGTCAGTGAGCTCCAAAGTACAATATTGAAGATCAATACAATAGAATTCATAGATAGAATCCCTACAGCGTGGAAACATGCCCTTCGGTCCAACAAGTCCATACCGACCCTCTGAAGAGTATCCCACCAAAATCCATTCCTCTACCCTGTTACTCTACTTTAACCCCTGAGTAATGTACCTAGCCTACACACCCCTGAACACCATGAGCAGTTTAGCATGGCCAATTCACCTAACCTGCACATCTTTGGATTGTGGGAGGAAACCCATGCAGACACATGGAGAATGTGCAAACTCCACACAGACAGTCACCCGAAGCTGGGGTCAAACCCCAGTCTCTGGCGCTATGAGACAGCAGTGCTAACCACTGAGCCACTGTGCGCCCCTGTGCAACCAAGGTGTGTCCCTGATGATATGGTGAGGCTCTTGCTTGTCTAATGCCAACCTGCCATGGATAGGGGGTGCAGGTGGTCACTGCCTATGGAGCATGCCCTGTTGGGCAAAACTGGCCAAGTGGGTTTCCCAGAGTAGCTGCCACATAACTGATGATTTTCATGCTGGGCTTTAGCGTAACACAGTTCTTCTCTGCTTGCTGGGAAAAATAGCAACTGCATATAAAGGAAGCAAGTTTGGACAATAGTGAGGTATCAATGTGTGCAAGTAGGCCCTCACTGATCACAAGTGAGATTTTCATCTAGCCATTATTAGCTTATGCAGAAAATAAGACTTTTTTTTCTTGACATGAGGAATCTCACTCTTCTATTCTCACTGCATATTCCTAACTGTATGCCCAAGATCTACCTTTCTGATGAAAGGTCATCAAACTAAAATATAAAGTCTGAGATTTTTAACATGATGGAGAGCTTCTCCACCATAGAAGAAATGGAGGAAGTGGTCAAAAACCATAAGTCTCATCATTGAACTCAGTAACTCCCGCTAATGTGCAGGTGGGAAAGGGGAGAGGTTGAGGAGGGATTTGCATATGTGAATTTCTCCTCTAGCCATTTTAATCATCAGCTGCCTTCACTGAAGTGGGGCTTTGGTACCTCTCAGCATGGCTGCCTCACAGAGACAGGGACCCGGGTTTGATTTCGCCCTTGGGTGACTGTGTGGAGTTTGCACATTCTCCCCATGTCTGCATGAGTTTTCTCCATGTGTTCCAGTTTCCTCCCCAAGTCCAAAGATGTGCAATTTAGGTGATTGTCCATGCTAAATTGTCCAGAGTGTCCAGGGATATGCAGACTAGGTGGGTTAGCCGTGGAAAATGAATGGTTAGAGGGATAGGTAGGAGGTGGATCTGGATGGCATGATCTTCGGAAGGTCACTCTGGACTGAACTACCGAATGGCTTGCTTCCATACTATAGGAATTCTATGATTCAATGCGCACATTAGATCTGAATTTTGTGGATTAATTTAGAAATCTAATATACCTCACCTTGGAGAAATAAAGTTTTCCTTTGAATTTTGTATCAGTACACCTTTGATAATTGCCATGTGTGATTTTGGGTTGACCAGTCACCCACTGGAAGAGGGAAGATGCCTCTTAGAATTGCTAAAACTAGGCATAAATGTTCTTTAAAAGTGCATAAATCCATTACTGTTAATCTCATTGTCACTGTCAACAAACTTGTCAAATCAACTGTGAAAACTCTCAGAAACACCTGTCAAGGTGTCTTGCCAAAAGTGTCAAAAGAATGTCTGATAGGGACATTTAGGAGAACCTGTCAAAGGAAAATGTCAAGGCACTTGAAATTACTTCCCACTAAATCTTTGAAAAATATGTCTAGAGCGTAAAGAAAATATTTCCTTACTATTTCACTCTGTTGACATAAGCCTGAGGAAACCCATGACTGAATTACAGCGGAGTGAATGAACTCACATTCAAAAATCATTCTGTAAGTTTGAATGACAGCTACAAGTGGTTATAGATTCTTTTGATGCGGGACTGAATTCCAATGCTTGTTAGTTTTATAGATTGTGCACTCTGATAAAACATTTGTTGTTATAGGCTTCATGTAGGGTAAGGAAGATAGCTGTGACAAATGGCTTTCATAAAATGAAAACATTCTTTCCAGTATGATAAAATCTTTATCTCAGAGAACTTTTTCTCATCTTTATGAGTTCTGAGGTCTGCCTATGATGAATTGGTGAAGAGATGAATTTGGATAGCAGGTATAAGGGCAAAAGGTGGCGGGGAGCATGGGTTGGTCGGTATTGATACCATTTTGGTGAAAGTGAGGACTGCAGATGCTGGAGATAAGATTAGAGTGGTGCTGGAAAAGCACGGCAGGTCAGACAGCATCCGAGGACCAGGAAAATTGATGTTTCAGGCAGGAGCCTTCGATATCATCTTGGCATGTAAGATATAGAGATCTATGAGACCTGTGGCAAGGGGGCAGAGTTGGCACAGGGGTATGAGGGACTATGGTGGTGGGCAAAGAGTCACATGTTGTCATGGCAGTTTTTGGGGGAACAGAAAGTGAGTGAAGTTACATGTCATGGCATGAAGAGCACTAGAGGCCAAAGGGATTGGATGGAGGACATTCTTGGCATGGAGTGATTGAGGGACTGAGGGGTGGTGGAGGTGGTCATGCAGTTCCTCGGGTTGGACTGGATGGTACATAGGGATTACATGAGGGGCGTGGGTAACTGGTGAGAGTATAGGGCCGGAGAGAGGTTTCATGTTCAACTCCTCACAATTAAACCTTAGACACAGTGCTAGGTCCCTGAGGCCGGTGTTCTACTTGACTCACCAAGACGCTGGCAGCCTCCTCAGTTCTGGGAGGTTCTGCCTTCCCCAACTGTTAATACAGCTAGGCAGTACAGACCAAAACTCTGATGTATGGAAGCCAGTTTTAAAGGCCGGGTTTGAAATAACTCGACAGAGACCTGTATCCCGTCACCATGTCACCCTTCATTTTCAACGGGGGCAGTCCTTCACTCTGGCACAGCCTTGTCCCAGTATGTCCGAACCTCTGCTGCTCCTGTTTATATCTGATTGGACCGGATTAATAACCCCAATCAAGGAACAGATATTCTATAATGTCTACCTGGCTGACCTCGTTACAATTATTACAGGGTTCATAGAGTTTGAACGTCATGAGGAGGCAATGGCCGAGTGGTCTAACCACTGGACTGTTAATCCAGAGGCCTAGGTAATATTCTTGGAAGCTGGGTTTGAATCCTGCCATGGCAGATGGTGCAATTTGAATACAATAAAAATCTGGAATCAAGAGTCTAATGATGACCATGAATCAATTGTCAGGAAAAACCTATCTGGTTCACTAATGCCCTTTAGGGAAGGAAATTGCTATCTTTACTTGGTCTGGCTTACATGTAACTCCAGACCACAACAATGTGATTGATTCTTCACAATTAGGAATAGGTAATAAATGCTTGCTGAGCCAGCTATGCTCTTATCCCATGAATGAATTAAAAAAATTCATAGAATCAAACAACAATGCAGTACAGTAATTAGCTTATTGAGGCTACACTGTCAAAAACTACTCTCGCCTCAACACCCCTCATCCAAGAGTGAAAGTTTCGGGCTGAACTCAATTTCACATTTGCTGACTGCCCTGCTGAGTATTTGCTTTTTGTTTTGAGTTTACTTCAAATTACTTATCAAAGTGGAGGGGGTTGGTTGAAAGCAAATGAACCATGCAACCAGTATATCACTACATCGACGTACCCTTCACAATCAGTCTGTTTGAATGGTGTTGATTAATAATGTGATTGGCTACTGAGGAGGAAAAAAACTTCCTTAAAGTGATTGTTAAATCAAGCTTTGGATGAGTATAGGTGCTGATCGCTTTCTCCTTTTCCAGTTTTCGATATCCCTGCCTCTTCTTACATTATAAAATCGAAATGGACTTCATGAAAGCACATAATTACTTCCCTTTCGTTTAGAATGCAATATTTTAAAAAATGGTTTGGACTATGTGTATGTCATTAATTATTTTAGGAGTAGTTTAATTAATGTTTAATGCACAGTATAACTCTAATGGGCATTGAAGCATAGGAATTAGGAGCAGGAATAGGCAATTCAGCGCTTTGAGTCAGCTCCAGCATATCACTACATCGACGTACTCTTCACAAAGAAACACCTACAAGTTGGTTTATTTTTTAATTTCTTTTGCTTTATTTCTCCATTTTTTGCTTTTATATTCTACATTTTGTTTTCCTTTCTGTGCTCTAAAATGGTACCGGAGACACTACACAACACTTATCACCGTGGCAATAAACAAATCAAACCAAATCAAATCCTTTCAGAACTCTGACCAAAATTGGATGCCAATCTCACTTCTGGCCCAGTTAAGGCATCTGCCTTTTAGAATAATTTTGTCAGCAACGAACACCTGACAGAGGGCAAGGAACTGGAAATAATTCAGGAATTAGATTGATGCATCCACACTGAAAATCAAACTCGTAAAGTTTGCCTTAAATGTAGAGGACACAAATACCTGCCTGCAAGAGGATAACCAATAGGCTAACAAGCATGAGGAATTTAAAATAATTAATAACAGCAGAGAAAAAAAATTAAGGGACTAAATTTATGGTAATTTCAGTTCTAATGGACTAATATCAATCAGCAGGAAATGCATTTAACCCTGTTATTAAAGAAGTCTTAACAATATACTTAGAAAATTATGGAAATATCAAACAAAGATACCATGGTTTTATTGAAAGGATATCTTTGTTGAGAAATTTATCACAGATTCTTGAGGGTGCAATTTGTAAGGCTAAGCCAGCAGACATTGTCTACTTAGATATCCAAAGGCATTCAACGAGGTACCACATAATCTGTTGACGTGCAAGATGAATTTGAGGTGATATGCTAATACGGATGGAAGATTGGTTAAGACAGGAAACAAAGCATGCCAAACCAAAATATTTTCATATTGACTGGCTGTAACGAGTGGAGTGTTGTGAAGTTCAGAGCCAGGGTCTTAGTGATTTACATTCTTTACTCATGACTCAGGTAGACAAAGTAATGTATCTGAGACTGCTAATGATACAAAGCTAGGAGGTAATTTATGTTGTGAAGAGGGCACAAAGAGGTGGCAAAGAAACAAGACAGCCAAAGTAAACGTGAACAACAAGTATGAAGTATGTAGGAGTGAGTAGGTGTTTCCCTGTAGGAATAGAAAAATATATTTTTGAATTGTGGGACTTATAAATGTTGTTGCTTGGAGAGACATGGACTTACTCATAGCCAGAAAATTATCATATATTCTTCCCCTTTGGAAGAACCTAGAACTTGGGGTCAAAAGGGTACTCAGTTAAGACAGAGATGAGGATAACGTGTTTTTTTCTCAGAGGTTTGTGAGTCTTTGGAATTCCCTTCCTCAAAAGACAGTGGATTCAGAGTCTTTAAATCGTTCGATAGGCAGACTTTGATACATTCTTGATTACCAAGGGGATGAAAGATTATCAGGGCTGGGCAACATAATTGAGTTGAGATTAAAAGGGCCAACTTTTGTTCCTTGTTGAACCTTGTTGCAAAGGAAGTGAAACACAAGATTAAGAAATTCTTGTTATAATTTTACAGCGTTTTGATGTGCCCTCATGTGAGGAGGTGCAGAATACAGCAAACCAGAACAGAAATTTAAGGTTACCCCTAGGGTCCTCCAGAGGGATCCAATCAATAGAAGCATTGTCATTGAGTCAGACATGATGGAAACAGACCCTCAGGTCCAACCAGTCTATGCCAACCAGAATCCCAAATGAAACTAGTCCCACCAACCTGCACTTTGCCCATATCCCTCCAAATATTAATTTTTCATGTACTTATCGAAATGTCTTTAAATGTTGTAACTGTCCCTGCAGGCACCACTTCCTCTGAAAGTAATTCCACCCTCTGTATAAAAGTTTCCTCTCATGTCTTTTTTAAATTGTTCCCCCCTCATTTTAAATCTATGCCCATCTGTCTTGAAAATCCCCCTAGGGTAAAGGCACCTATCATTCACCTTATCTATACACCTTATTACTTTATAAACTTCTATAAGGTCACCTTTCAACTTCCTACACTCCAGTAAAAAAAAATTCTAGCCTATTCACCCTCTCTTTATAACCGAAACCATCCATATCTGGCAACATCCTGGCAAATCTGTTCCGAAACATCTCCAGTGTAAATAATATCTTTCCTGTAACAGGGAGACCAGAACTTGACACAGCTCCGGAAGAGGCCTCAGCAACATCCTGTAAAACCTCAACATGGCATACATTGTGTAAGCATCCATATTCCTTGCTTGATGACATTTGTAGCAATGTGGTTTATGTTGAATGCTTGCTGCCAACATGTGCGTGGATTGCATACCTGACCCTTCAGCAAGATGGAAAGCTTGATAGCCTCTGATTTCTCATGATTATTCAAATGCTGAAGGCACAGTGCACTGACACAGAAAGAGGCATCTTGAGAGCGGCCAAGATGGATAGCAATGATCTGCATGATGCACTGAGAATGATCACTCAGCAACTAGACATTGAGGGGTGGAACTCTTTGTTGGTATAATCTGTTTCAATATTTAAATGCAATACTCGAAAATGAGAATATATCCTTCCATTGGTACTTTTTCTGGCAAGAGAGAATGGACCTGATTCTCCTCTGAATACAGAGCCTTATGAACCTGTCCTCTAAGAACAGTGGATATTGCAGCTGTCCCCTGCTTCAGCCTGGAAGAAGCCCAAGACAATCATTGACAATAGACAATAGACAATAGGTGCAGGAGTAGGCCATTCAGCCCTACGAGCCTGCACCGCCATTCAATATAATCATGGCTGATCATTCCTAATCAGTATCCTGTTCCTGCCTTATGTCCATAACCCTTGATTCCACTATCTTTGAGAGCTCTATCCAACTCCTTCTTAAATGAAACCAGAGAGTGGGCCTCCACTGCCCCCTGTGGCAGAGCATTCCACACAGCCACCACTCTCTGGGTGAAGAAGTTTCTCCTGAGCTCTGTCCTAAATGGTCCACCCCGTATTTTTAAGCTGTGTCCTCTGGTTCGGCACTCACCCATCAGTGGAAATATGTTTCCTACTGCCAGAGTGTCCAATCCTTTCATAATCTTATACGTCTCAATCAGATCCCCTCTCAATCTTCAAAACTCAAGGGTATACAAGCCCAGTCGCTTCAGTCTTTCAGTGTACGGTAATCCTGCCATTCCAGGAATTGACCTCGTGAACCTACGCTGCACTCCCTCAATAGCCAGAATGTCTTTTCTCAAATTTGGAGACCAGAACTGCACACAGTACTCCAGGTGTGGTCTCACCAGGGCCCTGTACAGTTGCAGAAGCACCTCTTTGCTTCTATACTGAATTCCTCTTGTTATGAAGGCCAGCATGCTATTAGCCTTCTTCACTACCTGCTGTACCTGCATGCTTGCCTTCATTGACTGGTGTACAAGAACACCCAGATCTCTCTATACTGCCCCTTTACATAAATTGATTCCATTGAGGTAGCAGTCTGCCTTCCTGTTCTTGCTACCAAAGTGGATAACCATACATTTATCCACATTAAACTGCATCTGCCATGCATCTGCCCACTCACCTAACTTGTCCAGGTCACCCTGTAATCTCCTAATATCCTCATCACTTTTCACCCTGCCACCCAGCTTTGTATCATCAGCAAATTTGCTAATGTTATTGCTGATACCACCTTCTATATCATTAACATATATTGTAAAAAGCTGTGGTCCCAGCACGGATCCCTGCGGTACTCCACTGGTCACTGCCTGCCATTCCGGAATGGAGCCGTTTATCACTACCCTTTGTTTCCTATTAGCCAACCAATTTTCAATCCAATCTAGTACTTTGCCCCCAATACCATGCACCCTAATTTTACTCACTAACCTCCTGTGTGGGACTTTATCAAAAGCTTTCTGAAAGTCCAGGTACACTACATCGACTGGATTTCCCTCATCCAACTTCATGGTTACATCCTCAAAAAATTCAAGAAGATTAATCAAGCATGATTTCCCCTTCATAAAACCATGCTGACTCTGTCCTATCCTGTTACTACTATCCAGATGTGCAGTAATTTCATCCTTTATAATAGACTCCAGCATCTTTCCCACCACTGATGTCAGACTAACTGGTCTATAATTACCTGCTTTCTCTCGCCCACCTTTCTTAAAAAGTGGTATAACATTGGCCACCCTCCAATCCTCAGGAACCGACCCCGAATCTATTGAACTCTGGAAAATAATCACCAACGCATCCACGATTTCCCGAGCCACCTCCTTCAGTACCCTGGGATGCAGACCATCAGGCCCCGGAGACTTATCAACCTTCAGACCTAACAGCTTCTCCAACACCAAATCCTGGCAAATATAAATTCCCTTAAGTTCAGGTCCTTCAGCCACTGTTACCTCAGGGAGATTGCTTGTGTCTTCCCCAGTGAACACAAATCTGAAGTACCCATTTAATTCCTCTGCCATTTCTTTGTTCCTAGTAATATATTCCCCTGTTTCTGTCTTCAAGGGCCCAATTTTTGTCCTAACCATTTTTTTGCCTTGCACATACCTAAAAAAGCTTTTACTATCCTCCTTAATATTCTTGGCCAGTTTACCTTCGTACCTCACTTTTCCTCTGCGTATTTCCTTCTTAGTAATCCTCTGTTGCTCTTTAAAAGCTTCCCAGTCCTCAGTTTTCCCACTTATCTTAGCTATGTTATACTTTTTCTCTTTTAACTTTATATGTTTCTTTACTTCCCTCGTCAGCCACAGCCGCCCATGCCTCCTCCTGGGATCTTTCTTCCTTTTAGGAATGAACTGATCCTGCAACTTCTGCATTATACACAGAAATATCCGCCATTGTTCCTCCACGGTCATCCCTGCTAAGGTATTGCACCATTGAACTTTGGCCAGCTCCTCCCTCATAGCTCCATAATTCCCTTTATTCAACAGAAGTACTGTCACTTCCGACTGTACCCTCTCCCTCTCAAATTGCAGATTGAAGCTTATTGTATTATGGTCACTACTTCCCAATGGCTCCTTCACTTCGAGGTCTCTGACCAATTCTGGTTCGTTACACAATACCAGATCCAGAATTGCCTTCTCCCTGGTCGGCTCCAGCACAAGCTGCTGTAAGAATCCATCTCTGAGGCACTCCACAAAGTCTCTTTCTTTGTGGCCCAATACCATCCTGATTCTCCCAGTCTACCTGCATGTTAAAATCCCCCATAACAACTGTAGTGACATCTTTGCAACAGGCCAATTTCAGCTCCTGATTTAACTTACATCCGACATCCAGACTACTGTTTGGGGGCCTGTAGATGACTCCCAAGAGGGTCTTTTTACCCTTGGTATTTCGAAGCTCTATCCACACTGACTCTACATCTCCTGACTCTAGGTCCCCCCGCGCAAGGGACTGAATATCATCCCTTACTAACAAGGCCACCCCACCCCCTCTGCCCGTCAGTCTGTCCTTACGATAACACGTGTATCCTTGAATATTCATTTCCCAGGCCCTGTCCACTTGAAGCCACGTCTCAGTTATCCCCACAATATCGTATCTGCCAATTTCCAAAAGAGCCTCAAGCTCATCCATCTTATGTCTAATGCTTCGTGCATTCATATATAGTATTTTTAATTTGTTACTGCTCTCACCCTTCCCATCAACCCTTATTTCACTCAACCTTACAGCATGATGCCTTTCCGAGTTTTCTGCCTCATTAATACAGTTGTCTTTCTTGACTTCTCTTGTTCTAACTTTCCCTTCAATTTCCTTTTTAAACATCCAGCTTGTCCCCTCCCCCCCGCTACTTAGTTTAAATGTAGCGGTGTTGCAGTAGAAAACCTGCCTGCCAGAATACTGGTCCCTAACCTATTAAGGTGCAAGCCGTCTCTCTTGTAGAATTTATGTTTACCACAAAATATACCCCAGTGATCCAAGAACTTGAATCCTTGCTTCCTGCACCAGTTCCCCAACCACACGTTCAAGTCCATTATCTCCCTGTTTCTGGCCACACTAGCCCGAGGAACTGGAAGCAAACCGGAGATAACCACCTTGGACGTCCTGCTTTTCAGCCTTCTTTCTAGTTCTCCGAAGTCTCGCTGTAGTATGTTCCTCCTCTTCGTCCCGACATCATTTGTGCCGACATGTACCACCACCCCTGGCTCTTCACCCTCATCCTTGAGGATTTCCTGCACTCTGTCCGCGATGTCTTTCACTCTAGCACCAGGAAAGCAACACACCATCCTTAAATCCCGTCTGCTGCCACAAAAACCCCGGTCAGTTCCTCTCACGACGCTATCCCCCTTCCATTATGTGGTTACTGATCTGCCTGCAACCATTATCAGATTTTTGTGAGCACCTTCTTGCATTAAGTCATTCAGCATGGAAACAGACCCTTAGGTCCAACCAGTCTATGCCAACCAGAATCCCAAACGAAACTAGTCTCACCTGCCTGAATTTGGCCTATATCCCTCCAAACATTTCTTTTTCATGTACTTATCTGGCCCAACTCTGTCCATGCCCCATTGAAGTCTGCACTCCCTCAACTGATTATTCCTTCTCTGGATTGCCCTTTGTCTTTTGTCCACTGTCATCCTAAATCTTACTGATCATTGTCCTCTAAACAGTCTTTTACAGAAGACTTGCTATACCTGTCCCAAACTCCTTGTTGGTTAGCTTAATTGGCTGGACAACTGGTTTGTGATGCTGACAGTTCAGGTTCAATATCTGTACCAGCTGAGGTCACCACTGTTTCTTGCTGTAGGTGGAGGGTGAACAGTCAAAAGTTACGGTCCACGTTGACACCAACGACTTCTGTAGGAAGGTAGATGTGGTCCTGCAGTCAGAGTTAAGGTAGAAAATTAGCAAGCAGAACCTCAGAAACAGTAATTTCCAGATCACTCACACTGGCATGTGCAGGCAAACACAAGAAGAGAATGATACAATTGAAAAATGTACAACTGGAAAGATGATTCAAGATAGAGGGCATTTGATTCCTAGGACAGTGGCTCTGGCTTGCGGCGATGTGGAAAAAATTCAGGCCAGCCAAGTTGCATCTGAATGGAGCTGGGATTGAGTTCCACATTTTTCTCCTTCTATCGAGAGACTTTAACGTAACTCAGCAGGGGTTTGGGAACCAGAACAGTATATTCGAGAGTAATACCATGGTTTACAGAAGACACAGACAGAGAGTAAAGAATGGTAAGTTAACAGGTGGAGTTACAGAATCAAGTTATTAAATCAGAGCTACACTGTATGTATGTAGATGCATGGAGTATAGTCAGTAATGGTGGTGAGTGCAGATTGCTATGTGCAAACATAATATTGAGGCTATTTCAGAGACATGGCTCAAGGAAGGGCAGGGATGAGGAATAAATACCCCTGGTTGCAAGATGTTCAGGAAACAAAGGGGCACAAAACAATGTGGCAGTTTTGGTCCAGACAGGATTGTAGTATTGAAAAAGGAGCTGTAGGAAGGTACAAAAAAGTAGTTGATTTGGTTAGAACTAAGGAACAATGAGGCTGCAATTAGGTTGCACAGTGTGGTCTACAGACAACAAGCTACTTGGAAGGATGTTGTGCAATAAATCTGTAAGGAACAAGTTCAGACATCACAGAGTAGTTATAACAGAGGATTTCAATTACCCCAGTGCAGACTTGGACAATGATAGTGTGAAGACCAGTGAGGAACAAGCATTCCTGGGTTGAGTTCAGCAGGGTGATTTTAAGAACGGTGTGTCTGTCCAGTCCAATAAGAAAGGAAGTGCAGATAGACCTAGTTCTCGCGAAACATGTGGATCAAGTGAAAAGGTAAAGTTGCCATTATCCCATGTTCTCACCAGAGAGAGACAGAGAGACAGCTTAATCTGAGGGTCACTACGTCTCAGGCAAGGGGCAAGGTTGAGAAGGCAGGACCTCCATGGTGACCTCAGCTGGTACAGAAATTGAACCTGAACTGTCAGCATCACAAACCAGTTGTCCAGCCAATTAAGCTAACCAACAAGTCTTCTGTAAGAGACTGTTTAGAGGACAATGATCAGTAAAATTTAGGATGACAGTGGACAAAAGACAAAGGGCAATCCAGAGAAGGAATAATCAATTGAAGGAGTCCAGACTTCAATGGGGCATGGACAGAGTTGGGCCACATAGGCTGGAACAAAAGGTTGGTAGGCAAGGTAGCTGAAGAATGAACTCCCTTCAAAGAAGAGATGGTTCAAGCACAGTTGTAGTTGGGGAGGCAATCGCCTAGTGGTATTATCGCTGGACTGTTAATCCAGAGACTCAGGTAATGTTGCGGAGACTTCAAGTTCAAATCCCGCGACAGCAATGGTGGAATTTGGATTCAATAAAAGTCTGGAATTAGAAGTGAAATGATGACCTTGAATCTCTTGTTGATTGTTCAAAAACCCGATTGGGTTCACTAATATCATTTAGGAAATTACCATTCTTACCTGGTCTGGCCAACATATGACTCCAGACCCACAGCAATCTGGTTGACTTTTAACTACTCTCTGGGCAATTGGGGATTGGCAATGATTGTTGGACTTACCAGTGATGCTCTCATCCCCATGAATAAAAAAAGTATACTCTCTGAAAAGGGAAAGCAGGTCAAACAGTGCCAAATTCTGATTTTAAATTAGATTCCCTACAATGTTGAAACAGGCCCTTTGGCCCAACCAGTCCACACCAACCCTCGAAAGAGTAACCCACCCAGACCCATTTCCCTTTGACTAATGCACCTAACACTGTGGGCAATTTAGCATGGCCAATTCACCTGACCTGCACATCTTAGGACCATGGGAGGAAACACACTTAGACATGGAAGAACATGCAACTTCACACAGACAGTCACTCGAGGCTGGAATCAAACATGGGACCCTGGTGCTGTGAGGCTGCAGTGCTAACCACTGAGACACCATGCCACCCTGGATGAAAGGGAGATAGAATTTAATCTTAGGAAGAAAAATTGTGCTTATGTCATGGATCACATTGAACATACAATTGAGAATGAAGGTGAGCCCAGAAAGTTCAGAATGGAGGTGAAAAGTCAATAAAAGAAGCAAAAAAAATTAGGAAAAAAAGAGGAGCTGCTCATATGAAGTGGATCCTAAAGTTTTCTATAGGCACAAAAACAGTAGAAAGGTGCTAAAAGAAGGTGAAGAGATAGTTAGTGACCAATAGTGGATTTATATTTTGAGGTAAAAGGCATGACTGAGGTCTTAAATGACTGTTTTTCATCATCTGTCTTTGATAAGAAGGAGGTGTTAGACCAGGCCATGGTGACAAGGGAACCTCGGTCACTAGTAAGGTTGATAAAATTGATAAGGATGAGGTATTGGTAGGATAATGTTACTTATAGTTGATTAGGTATCAGGACCAAATGAGTCCATCCAAGTATATTGAAGGTGTTGAGAGTGGAAATTGTTGATGCACTCGCTCTATTCTTCCATTCTTCATGGCTCAGAAATGGACTGGGAAATTGCAAATGCGACATTCATATTCAAAAACATTGTTAGGGTAAGGCCAGCAATTGCAGACTAGTCAGTTTAACATCAGAGGTGGAGATTGTCTTGAAACAATTATTCAGGATGGAATTAATAAGCATGAGGAAAAGCATGAAGTATTCAGGAAGAGCCGGTATGGATATTTTTTAAGGGAAAATTATGTTTAAGAAACATGCTGGGGTTTTATGTAGAAGTCACAGAGAAAGTTGATGAATGTAAGGCTGATGCGGTGTACATGAACTTCCGACAGTGTTTGACAATGAAGAAAGGTTCGTTGTGAAATTCACCAAGGGTCAGTTCGGAGACCTTTCCTTTTCTAGATATATGTTAATAATTTAGATCTTAGTTTGTGGGAGACAATTTCCAAATTTGAAGATGATACAAAACTTTGAAGCATTGCAAACCTGTGAGAAAGACAGTGTAAAACTACAAAGGACATTGACAAGTTGTGGAAAAATATGAGGTAATATATTTTGATAGAAAGAATGTGGAGATAAAGTATAATGTAAAGGGTGCTTCCTTAAAGAACAGTGGGGGCAGAGAGACTTCGGTGTAACTGTGCTTAGGTCATTCATGGAGGCAGGATAAGTAGGGAGAGCAGCTCATAAAGCATACATAATCCTAAGGATTTATCAATAGTGACATAAAATACATGAGCAGGGAGATTATGCTGAAATAAGACACCAGTTCGGGCTGAGCTGAGATATTGTGTACAATTCTGGGTGCCACATGTTAGAAAATATGTGAATGCATTGAAAAGCATACAATAGAAGTTTATAAAAATGTACAAAAAAATGAGAAACTTCAGTTATGAAGATATATTACACAAGTTAGCCTCGTTTCCGAAGAGGAGGATTGAAAGGTCTTTTCAAAATCAAGATGGGGTTAGGGAGAGTAGATAGAGAGAAACAATTCCCTCTCATAGAAGGATTAGGAACAGAAATAAGGGGGTGAAAAAAAAGGACATTTTCAAAAGCAGCAAACATGATTTGACAAAACTGCTTTTCATACTGCAAGTAGTCAGGATCTGGAATTAGATTAGATTAGATTAGATTACTTACAGTGTGGAAACAGGCCCTTCGGCCCAACAAGTCCACACCGACCCGCCGATGTGCAACCCACCCAGACCCATTCCCCGACATTTACCTCTTCACCTAACACTACGGGCAATTTAGCATGGCCAATTCACCTAACCTGCACATTTTTTGGATTGTGGGAGGAAACTGGAGCACCCGGAGGCAACCCACGCAGACACGGGTCTCTGGCGCTGTGAGGCAACAGTGCTAACCACTGTGCCACCGTGCCATCCATAAATGTGCTGCCTTGGAGTGTAGTGGATGGTTTCAATTGAGGCATTCAAAAGGGTATTAGATAGTTATTGATTTGAAACAATATTCGAAGTTGTGGGGAATAAGCAGGAGAATGCCATTTAGTTATAATGCTGATTCAGAGAGCCAGTACAAGCATTATAGAACAAATGGGCCCCTTCTGGACCATAATGATTCTGCGATTCAATGTTTGTGTCTTCAAGTTGAGACATGAGGATTCCTCACTGAAGCCCTGAAGGGTAGAGCTACTTGGCGAGAGCTCTTCTCCTGCTCCTCCCACTTTGAACATCTTGTCCTTGTTCATCCTCCCTGTCAAACTGCAAATCAAGGAAGACAGAAACTATTGCACTGAGACTGAGCGGAACACATATTTCACCTCCTCGAGAAATCCCCTGCCAGAGTGATAAAAAAAAATGACAGCACCAGCTGGGAAATAAAAGGAGGATCCAATCAACAAAGATTTGGGAAAGGGTATTTCAGGAGTAGGGCTTTTGAGTAGGGCGTTGGTCTGTAGAAAAAGAGTGTACAATGGAAAAAGTCCAGTGCTGGAGTCTTACTGCCCATTGTTCCATGTGGGACCATAGGAACATTGTGTAAGTGAGTAAATAAGCTGTAGTCATTGGCTCATAGAGGCAATGTAACCCTGTAAATGAGTCAAATCAATAGTTGATGATTTAATCAGTTTTAAATGCCTTCCTTGACATTTTGCTTTCACACATTCATTGCAAAATTCAGTTGCATTGTGCTATAGATACTATATCAGGCACAAACAACTTCCAGTGCAGGCTGTGCCAGAAACTATAGTATGGATACTGAGACTGTGGTCCAGAAGTAAACTGAGTAAACATAAAAAAATCCCTTCAGTCCATAATGTCTGCACCAGTCAAAAACATCCACTTAACTATTCTAGTCTCCATTTTCTAAACATTCCCCGCAGTCTTGTACATCTTGGTACCCCAAATGAACATCTGAAAAGCTTCTCAAATGTGATGAGGGTTACTGCTTATGCTTACTGGCAGTGAGTTCAAGATTCCCATCATCCCTTGGGTATAAAAGTTTGTTCCTCATATCTCCTCTAAACCTTCTGCCCCTTCTCTTAAATCTGTGTCCTCTGGTCATTGATTTTTCCAACAAGGGGAAAGGTTTCTTCCTGTCTATCCTATTGATGCCCTCGTCATTTTATACATCTCAATCATGTCCCCAGTCGATCTCTCTTCATAACTGAAACTCTCCAGCCAAGGCAATATTCTGGTAAATCTCTTCTTTAGTTTCTCCAGTGTTATCACATCCCTCCTACAACATGGATTCCACATGTCGCATGTTGAGGTTGGAAATGACATTACTAAAGTCCAATCAGCGTTGCACACCAATGTCCCGATCTGTTTGCTCAATTTACTTCTGGGCCACAGTCTCAGTTGTCTGGACTATTGCTTCTGGCACAGCCCACCCTGGAAGTGGTTTGTGCCTGAAATGGTATCTATGGCATAATGCAGCTGAATTTTGCAATGTATGTGTGAAAATGTCAAGGAAAGCACTTAAAGCTGACTAAATCATCAAATATTGATCTGAATCATTTACCAGGTTGCATTGTCCATGTTTAAGCCACCTCTTCTGCTAAACATTCATTATAATTTAGTACAATCGCAGTTCATTGCCTCTGTGAAAAATGAAAGGCTTAGATATTGGTTTGGCTCATTTTTTCTGCTGTGGGGATCACGGTTTGTGATGACCCTTTTCTTTTAAAATTTGTTTCTGGGATGTAAGTGTCACTGGCTGGCCCAGCATTTACTCTCTGTCCTTAGCTGTGCTTTGATCTGAATGGCTTTCTAGGGCTATTTCAAGTTTAGAGTCAACCACATTGCTGTGGATCTAGACTCACATGTAGGCCAGACCAGGGAAGATTCCCTTCCTTAACAGTCAGCCAGATGGGTTTTTACAACAACTGGCAGTAACCATTTGGCCTGCTCAATTCAAGATTTTTATTGAATTCAAATTTCACTATCTGCCATGCAGGAATTCACACCCATGTTCCAAAAGCCTTGGGTTCTGGATTGCAAGTCCAATAGCATTATCATTATGCCACTGCCTGCTTTGGTTCCAAACCAAATAGCACTCATCTGGTGATACAACCTCACCTGCACAATTGAAACTTGTGGCTGAATGGATTTACACTGTTCAGTTCTTCTTCCTGCTTGTCGACTGTTTCTGCATTAGGCAGATGGTCAAACAGCCTTGAATCTTCAGGAAAATGGTGCAATGGACAATGTAGCGGGCTCCCAGATTCAGTAATACTTCGTCAGATGGAATTTTCACACAGGGGGAGTCCAGGAGAAAACGCTTGCACTCATTGCTCAGACCTTTGTGTATAGGAGTTGGAATATCATGTTGAGGTTGTACAGGACATTGGTGATACTTCTTCTGCAGTAAAGTGTCCAGTTCTGGGCACCCTATTAGAGGAAAGATATTATTAAGCCAGCGAGGGTTCAGAAGAGATTTACTAGGATTTTGCTGGGTGTGGAAGGCTTGAGTTAAAAAGAAAAGCTGGATAAGTTGGGACTATTTTCACTGGAGCATAGAAAATTGAGAGGTGACCTTACCGAGGTTATTAAAATCATGAGGGGTATAGATAGGGTTGGGGATTTCAGGACTTGGTGACATGTTTTTATGGTGAGGGGAGAAAGATTTAAAGAAGTCATGTGAGTTTTTTTTACACAGAGGGTGGTTCATGTGTGGAATGAACTTCCAGAGGAAGTGCTGGATGCGGTTACAGTTACGTTTAAAAGACACTTAGATTAGTGCATGAATAAGAAATATTTGGGGGAATATGGGTCAAGTGGAGGTAAGTAGGAGTGGCTTAGTTTGGCAAAATAGTCAGCATGGACTAGTTGGACCGAAGAATCTGTTTCCATGTGGTATGACTCTATGACTATGAGTCTAAGACCAATGTGAGGGTTAGGGAAGCAAATGGCAGAATGAACAGGCATGAAGGGCTGAGTGGCCTCTTCTTATTCCTTGCTCATATGTTTGTATTGTGCTTTCATGGAAGCAGGCTGCAGGGGAGAGGTAAATCCCTTGAATTGTGTCCGAAAGACATGGCAGTTGTGTCAAAAAAGAAGGAAGAGGCCCCAAATGGGTGGCCAAGGTGAGTAAATCCATCTTTACATCTTCTCTTAGACCCACCTCATCACTAAATGTGCAGGTTGCGCAATGTAGAACCCACAGTTACTCATCCAGCAGCTCTTACTTGCACTCAATGCTCACTGCTACCTCACCCACACATACCTACCCACGCTGCCAACTTCACATCCACCTCTCACTGCCTGTACATCCGCCAGCTATTCAGTGTTGGCAGGAGTATCACCCAAACACAGTGCCAGGCAATCAGTTACATTCGTTTGCAGGAGATGCCCCATAACATCAAGGAGACCCAGAGAACAGTTGAGTTACTGGTGCAAGCCCCATTCTCGTTGGTACCCGCTTGGTGATAGTGTCCTGCATCATCTGGTCCATATCACATGTGGAACCTTACATATGGGACATATCAGGATGACTACTTAATGCCTCTGCTCAATGATCTCCTCACCCTCATTTTGAGATATGGCATGAGTTGGAAGCTGCAGATGATGTAGCTCTTTACCTCCTGCTATTTTCCCCACCCTCCCTTCTGCTTTTATATTTTCAAATGTCCAAGAACTAGTGCTAGATCCTCAATGGAACGAAGAGGAATAGTAAAAGCAAATGTGATGAGGAGGTGTCTGACATTGCCAGGGAGCAGCTCCAAACAGGCTGAATGTGAGAGAATAGTTTGGAGTTGGAGTCAGCATATAGTAAGTCACTAAGCAGGAGTTGGCTGCTGCCAAACCAGGAAAAAGGATGGCTTATGTCCCAACTCCCTAGAGGATGAGGCCATAGAAGGGTTCTGTAGAGGACATGCTGATGAAGTCTACAATGGGATGTTGTGCAGTAGAAGGCTGGTGATAATGCACATTGAGTGCCGTGCGCATTGGAAGAACTTCCAGAGAGTGTCCAGTCTCTGTCAAGAGTACTGAATATTCTAGCTCCAACATGGCACAAGGCATTGTGCAAAGTTTGGATCCCAGTATTGTCAAGTGATAAACAAATCCATGATGGCTTTGTCGAAGGGTCTGGTGGCCAATGTCACATCTTCCAGCACAGTCAAGATAGAATATCTCTGAAGGTCATGCATTCATGGGTGAAACACAGAAAATAACAACACTCAGTCCTTTGAAACTGCTCCACCATTCAATATGATCATGGCTATTGCACTAACTCATTTAGACATTTCTCCTCATCTCAGTCCTAAATGACAACCCAAAATATCCTTAGGCTGTGAACCCTGATCATCAAGAACATAGTTTCTGCATTTACCCTGTGTAGTCCTGTTGGAATTCTATAGGTTCCTATGAGATTCGTCCCTCATTTCTCTAATTCCAGTGAATATAGTTCCAACACATGTCCTTTGTAGACCTGATGGTTCAGACTGCTACCATCATGCTGAGGATCTCAGTTTTCAAAAGCTATTTTTATTCTTTCAGGTGTTCAACAATATGTCCTCCAACAGATTACTGAGATAATGAGGTTAGTGACTATGGTATCAGGGAGAATGAACCCATTGTCCTCTCTCAGTATAGTAGTGTTTGCTTTCTCATGATTGCGTCTCAGCCAGAGCTCTTGCTGTTTTCTGTCAGCCAGCCAATTCAGCTTGTTTTCTGTTTTTGATGCTCAATCATGGGACATGGGCACCACTGGCTAGGCCAATACTTATTACCTGTCCCTAGCTGCCCTTGAGAAGTTGGTGGTCAGCTACCTTCTTAAACTGCTGCATCTTGTGTGCTGTAGATAGACCTACAAGGTATTGGTGGGGTGGGAAGTGGGGTGGGTGGGGAGTGCTAGGAGTTTGACCCAGTGACTTTAAAGGAATGGCGATATTTTTCCAAATCAGGATGGTGAATGGTTTGGAGAGGAACTTGCAGATGAATGTGTTCCCATGTATCTGCTGTCCTTGTCTGATGGCAGCTGGCAGGGGTTTGTTTATGAAGCCTTGGTGAATTTCTGCAGTGCATCTTGTAGATGGTACATACTGCTGCTGCTGCTGAGTGTCAGTGGCGGACTTAGTGGATGTTTGTGGTTGAGGTGCCAATCAATTGGACTGCTTTGACCAGCCCCATTGCTGCCCAAGCTGAAGAGACATTAACTGAAGTAAGGCATCAGGGGGCCAGAGCTGTTTGATGGCTTCCTTTAAGGCCTACTGCATATCCCTGACAGATAGTCATCAGCCTTTCAGGAGTTGGCAGGTCATGTTGCAGCTGTACAGGACATTGGTTAGGTCACTTTTGCAGTACTCTGTCCAATTCTGGTCTCCCTGCTATTGGAAAGATGTTGTGAAACTTGAAAGAGTTCAAAAAATATTTACACGGATATGGCCAGGGTTGGAGGGTTTGAGCTATAGGGAGATGCTGAATAGGCTGGGGCTGTTTTCCCTAGAGCATTAGAGGCTGAGGTGTCACTTTATAGAGGTTTATAAAATTATGAGAGGCATGGATAGAGTAAATAGACAAGGTCTTTTCCCCAGAGTAGGGAAATCCAAAACTAGAAGGCACAATTTTAAGGTGAGAGGGAAAAGATTTAAAAAGGACCTAAGGGGCAATGACTTCATGTAGAGGGTGGTGCATGTATGGAATGAGCTGCTGGAGGAAGTGGTGGCGGTACAATTACAACATTTAAGAGACATCTGGATGGGTATGTGAACAGGAAGAGTTGAGAGGGTTATGGGTCATGTGCTGGAAAATGGGACTAGATTTATCTAGGATATCTGGAATAGTTGGATCAAAGGGTCTGTTTCCATGCAGTATATCTCTATTACTTGAACCCTCCCTGACATATATCACAATGACATACGATATAGAAGCATAAGGAGGCTCTTCAGCCTATCGAATCTCCTCTGCCATCAAATGAGATCATGACTGATCTGACAATCCTCAATACCACTTTGTTGGCTTTACCCTTAGTTCCTAATTCCTATACTGATTAAAATCTGTCTGTCACAGTCTTGAAATGCTAATGTAACCTGGTGTTGTTCAGGCAGCAGAAGCGTTGCTTATAAAACTGATTGTCTCCTTTGTGATGTTATGAGCGCTTCCATGGCTTTCACTATAGCCTGCCTTTCTTACTTGGTGAGGTAGCAGAAAGGGGTTAGAAGCCAACTGTAGAACAGCCTTTTCTTCTGGGAAAATTGCGATGGCATTTAAAGCATTTTGGCAAAAGATGAAGACTTCATGGCTGTTACCAAGATAGTGGGCATTCACTGAGATGAACATCCTGATATCGTCATGCCTTAACTGCATGATTTACTGAGTGGAAACCCTTGTAGTTCCTGCACCTGTCCCTCTGAAATGAATGCAAGGGACACATGGATGCAGTTGAGGACTGCTGGAAACATTCTTGGTTCATTCTTTGCCTTCAACGAACTTCATTGGAAAAAAGTCTGGTTGTGATCTCATCGCTATTTGTGGGGTCTTGTTATTTACAAATTGACTGCTGTTTCATACAGGATTGCAAGGACCAGTTTTCAGGAGTATTTATTTGGCTACACAGCTTTTTGGGCTATCAGTCATCAAAGGCACTCACAAGTCTAAGTCTCTCTTTAGTTTCTAGCCCAGTCTCCTCATGATGATCTGTTATTGAGTGAACAAAGATTTACTTAAAAAGGTTATAAGGATTTCAAGCTCTCCTTTAAGGGATACATGTCATTTCATGTTCACTTGCTGTTGGAGCTCTGAGGAGGATCACTGAAACACTTTGTGAAACTTTCAGGATACTTTGTTTTGACTCCATCAGCAATCTAGCAACATCTATTCTGGAAATCCTCTGATGTCTTCATCTAAAAAGCATAAATGCCATGCAACTTGACTCGATTACACGGCTTAAAATAGAATAACCTTTATTGTCACGTGCATTTGAATGAGTGTAGTTTGTAATGTCACCTCTCAGAACCATCTTAGAGTTTATGCCTTACAGGAATCACCAGGGGAAGGGAATAGAATTAGAATTAAAATTAGAATTAGAATTAAATTTTATTGTCATGTGTACTCAAGAACAGAAGTATAGGAGGACAGTGAAAAATATAAATTGCTTCCAAGAAACAAAAGTCAAAACAATAGCAGTTTAAAAGGGAGAAGAACAGACAAAGGAAGCACATGGTGAGGTCAGTGCAGGAGAGAGAGAGAAAGAAAGAAACTGACACTGCCTTTGCTGTTTGAATTCATGTATCGCTGGACATCAGAGTGTGTCTGGGAAAATTAACAACTGATCTTGGAGGAACTGTTGGGCGAAGTTCACAGCACAGAATCAGAAAAGTGAATTGTTGTTTCAAGTGTGGCCTACAGAAAGTCTGCAGTAGCGAGTAGAGTGGGTTCTGTTTTTGGAGATATGTCTCTTGATTAAACTTAAAATATAAGCCATAACTATTAATTTAACCTAGGGCAGTGTTTGTAGAGGAATAAGACGATGTTAGTTTTCGGGTTTTTAGATTGCGAAGGAGCAAAAATGGCTTTGAGTACAGTGATATGTGTTTCTTGTCAGATGTGGGAGTTTAAAGAGATTTCAAGGGTTACTGCGGATTATATCTGCCATAAATGCTGTTGGTTGCAAATCTTATCAGATCGAATGGATCGGTTGGAGAGACAGTTAGAAGCGATGAGGAATTTGCAACATCAACAGTATGTGATGGATGGCAGTTATAGGAAGGGGGGACGTCTCAGATACAGTCACATAGATGGGTTAACTCCAGGAAAGGTAAGAGAGGTAGGCACCTAGTGCAGGAGTCCATTTCAAAGAGGTATGCTGTTTTGGAAAATGTAGGGGGTGATGGATTCTCAGGGGAACGTAGCACGAACAGCCATGTTTCTGGTATTGAGACAGGCTGTAATGCAATGAGGGGTACATTGGGTTCCAAGAAATCAATTGTGTTGGGGATTCTCTAGTCTGAGGTACAGACAGACGTTTCTGTGGCCAGCAGCGAAAAAGCAGAATGGTGTATTGCTTCCCTGGTGCCAGGATCAAAGATGTCTCAAAGAGGGTGCAGAATGTTCTCACGGGGGAGACGGGACAGCAAGAGGTCATTGTCCACATTGGAACCAATGACATAGGAAGGGAAAAGGTTGAGATTCTGAAAGGAGATTACAAACAGTTAGGCAGGAATTTAAAAAGGAGGTCCTTGAGAATAGTAATATCTGGATTACTCTCAGTGCTACAAGTTAGTGAGGGCAGGAATAGGAGGATAGAGCAGATGAATGCATGGCTGAGGAGCTGGTGTATGGGAGAAGGATTCACTTTTTTGGATCATTGGAATCTCTTTTGGGGTAGAAGTGACCTGCACAAGAAGGACGGATTGCACCTAAATTGCAAGGGGACTAATATACTGGCAGGGAAACTTGCTAGAGCTGCTCGGGAGGATTTAAACTTGTAAGGTGGGGGGTGGGGGGTGGGACCCAGGGAGATAGTGAGGAAAGAGGTCAATCTGAGACTGGTACAGTTGAGAACAGAAGCGAGTCAAACAGACAGGGCAGGAAGGGACAAGATTGGACTAATAAAGTAAACTGCATTTATTTCAATGCAAGGGGCCAAACAGGGAAGGCAGGTGATCTCAGAGTATGGTTAGGAACATGGGACTGGGATATCATAGCAATTACAGAAACATGGCTCAGGGATGGGCAGGACTGGCAGCTTAATGTTCCAGGATACAAATGCAACAGAAAGGGTAGAAAGGGAGGCAAAAGAGGAGGAGGAGTGGAACTTTTGATAAGGGATAGCATTACATCTGTGCTGAGGGAGGATATTCCCAGAAATACAGCCAGGTAAGTTATTTGGGTGGAACTGAGAAATAAGAAAGAGATGATCACCTTATTGGGATTGTATTATAGACCTCCGAATAGTCAGAGGGAAATTGAGAAACAAACTTGTAAGGAGATCTCAGCTATCTGTAAGAATAATAGGGTGATTATGGTAGGGGATTTTAATTTTCCAAACATAAACTGGGACTGCCATCGTGTTAAGGGTTTAGATGGAGAGGAATTTGTTAAGTGTTTACAAGAAAATTTTCTGATTCCACATGTGGATGCACCTGCTAGAGAAGGTGCAAAACTTGACCTACTCTTGGGAAATAAGGCAGGGCAGGTGACTGAGGTGTCAGTGGGACTTTGGGGCCAGCAACCATAATTTTATTAGATTTAAAATAGTGATGGAAAAGGATAGACCAGATCTAAAAGTTGAAGTTCGAAATTGGAGAAAGGCCAATTTTGACGGCATTAGGCAAGAACTTTCAAAAGCTGATTGGGGGCAGATGTTCGCAGGTAAAAGGACGCTGGAAAATGGGAAGCCTTCAGAAATGAGACAACGAGAATCCAGAGAAAGTATATTCCTGTTAGGGTGAAAGGAAAGGCTGTTAGGTATAGGGAATGCTGGATGACTAAAGAAATTGAGGAGAAAGTGAGGTCTGCAGATGCTGGAGATCAGAGCTGAAAATGTGTTGCTGGAAAAGCGCAGCAGCTCAGGCAGCATCCAGGGAACAGGAGAATCGACGTTTCGGGCATAAGCCCTTCTTCCTGAAGAAGGGCTTATGCCCGAAACGTCGATTCTCCTGTTCCCTGGATGCTGCCTGACCTGCTGCGCTTTTCCAGCAACATATTTTCAGTAAAGAAATTGAGGGTTTGGTTAAGAAGAAGAAGGAAGCATATGTAAGGTACAGACAGGATAGATTGCGTGAATCCTTAGAAGAGTATAAAGACAGTAGGAGTATACTTAAGAGGGAAATCAGGAGGCCAAAAAGGGGACATGAGATGGCTTTGGCAAATAGAATTAAGGATAATCCAAAGGATTTTTACAAATATATTAAGGACAAAAGGGTAACTAGGGAGACAACAGGGTCCCTCAAGGATCAGCAAGGCGGCCTTTGTGTGGAGCTGCAGAAAATGGGGAAGATACTAAATATGTAGTTTGCATCAGTATTTAAAGTGGAAAAGGATAAAGAAGTTATAGACTGTAGGGAAATCGATAGTGACACCTTGCAAAATGTCCAGATTACAGAGGAGGAAGTGCTGGATGTCTTGAAACGGATAAAAATGGATAAATCCCAGGAACTGATCAGAAGTACATTAGAACTCTGTGGGAAGCTAGAGAAGTGATTGCTGGGCATCTTGCTGAGATATTTGTACCATCGATAGTCACAGGTGAGGTGCCAGAAAACTGGAGGTTTGCTAATTTAGTACCACTGTTTAAGAAGGGTGATAAGGACAAGCCAAGGAACTATAGACAGTGAGCCTGACCTCGGTGGTTGGCAAGTTGTTGGAGGGAATCCAAAGGGACAGGATGTACATGTATTTGGAAAGGCAAGGACTGATTAGGGACAGTCAGCATCGCTTGGTGCATGGGAAATCATCTCTCACAAACTTGATTGAGTTTTTTGAAGAAGTAACAAAAGGATTGATGAGGGCAGAGTGGTAGATGTGATCGATATGGACTTCAGTAAGGCGTTCGACAAGGGAACCCATGGGAGAATGATTAGCAAAGTTAGATCTCACAGAATACAGGGAGAACTAACCATTTGGATACAGAAGTGGCTCAAAGGTAGAAGACAGAGGATGGTGGTGGAGGATTGTTTTTCAGACTGGAGGCCTGTGACCAGTGGAGTGCCACAAGGATCGGTGCTGGGTCCTCTACTTTTTGTCATTTACATAAATGATTTTGATGCGAGCATAAGAGGTACAGTTAGTAAGTTTGCAGATGACACCAAAATTGGAGGTGTAGTGGTCAGCGAAGAGGGTTACCTCAGATTAAAACAGATGGGCCAATGGGCTGAAAAGTGGCAGATGGAGTTTAATTCAGATAAATGCGAGGTGCTTTATTTTGGGAAAGCAAATCTTAGCAGGAATTATACACTTAATGGCAAGGTCCTAGGGAGTGTTGCTGAACAAAGAGACCTTGGAGTGCAGGTTCATAGATCCTTGAAAGTGGAGTCGCAGATAGATAGGATAGTGAAGAAGGCATTTGGTATGCTTTCTTTTATTGGTCAGAGTATTGAGTACAGGAGTTGGGAGGTCATGTTGTGGCTGTACAGGACATTGGTTAGGCCACTGTTGGAATATTGCGTGCAATTCTGGTCTTCTTCCTATCAGAAAGATGTTAAGAAACTTGAAATGGTTCAGAAAAGATTTACAAGAATGTTGCCAGGGTTGGAGGATTTAAGCTAAAGGGAGAGGCTGAACAGGCTGGGGCTGTTTTCCCTGGAGCGTCGGAGGCTGAGGAGTGACCTCATAGAGGTTTACAAAATTATGAGGGGCATGAATAAGGTAAATAGACAAAGTCTTTTCCCTGGGGTTGGGGAGTCCAGAACTAGAGGGCATAGGTTTAGGGTGAGAGGGGAAAGGTATAAAAGAGACCTAAGGGGCAACTTTTTCACACAGAGGGTAGTACATGTATGGAATGAGCTGTCAGAGGAAGTGGTGGAGGCTGGTACAATTGCAATATTTAAGAGGCATTAGGATAGGTATATGAATAGGAAGGGTTTGGAGGGATATGGGCCAGGTGTTTTCAAGTGTGACTAGGTTGAGTAAGAATATCTGGTCGGCATGGATGGGTTGGACCGAAGGGTCTGTTTCCATGCTGTACATCTCTATGGCTCTATGACTCTATTCCTGACACCATCTTAGGTTACTAAGGTACCTTGGTACAAAATCTTAGGTGTAAAGTCAAAAAAAGTAAAGAAATAAAGTTACAAGTTAAACATCACAGTCCTTCTTAGCGTTGAATGAAACGTTAAAAGTCCGACAGTCTTTTTTAAATGCTTGCCCATGCTGAGTTCACTCTCCCTAAAAGTACTCAATCTCCACTACCTCAGCTGCTCTTCAGGAGGTCTCAGGCTGCCTGCTTTTGATGTTGTCATGGATAGCGATGGCTTGCTGTCCTTCATGCTGCACACACACAGTCTCTCAGCGATTTCTCTTGGTCCAGATGAGAACTGGACAGAAAGAACAGTACTTATCTGCAGAAGAAAATGTCAAGAACATCATTTTTCCTCAGAACCTCTTAGAATCATGTAATACAATCACAGAATCCCTACAGTGCAGAAAGAGGCAATTCGGCCTACCGAGACTACGTCAACCTTCCGAAGAGCATCTTACCCAGATCCAAAAACTCACCCTATTCCCGTATTTCCAACTTTACCAGAGCTACTCCATCTGGCCGACACATCCTTGGACACTACAGGCAATTTAGGACTCTTCAATCAAGACTTCAATTAACACATCTGAGAACTTGTGATTCCCTATCCCATGGTTCCTGGGCTGTCTTCCCACATATTACTGTGTCCCAGACTGAGCCTATCCTGGAAAGTGGATGCAATTCCTCCTGGGACTGTTTTGTTTGAACAACATTTGAGTGCACTCAAGATGTCTCATTCAGCACCTCTTTGTAAGTTGGCACTGTGGCTCACAGCACCAGGGACCTGGGTTCAATTCCAGCCTCAGTTACTGTCTGTGTGCAGTTTGCACATTCTCCCCGTGTCTGCGTGGGTTTCCTCCGGGTGCTCCGGTTTCCTCCCACAGCCCAAAGATGTGCAGGTTCAGTGGACTGGCCATGCTAAATTGCACAAGGTGTTTAGGGATGCATAGGTTCGGTGGATTAGCCATGGAAAATGCAGGATTATAGGCTCAGGGGTTGGGGGAAGGTGAGTCTGGGCAGGATGTTCTTCAGATAGTCCGTGTGGACTTGTTGGGCTGAATGGCCAACACTGTATGGATGGAAGTTCAAATTATGGTGATCAACAATTCGGAACAGAATTGTATGCTAAGTCCATTTCTTTAAACAGGTAGGTCTGAAAGAGCTGTACTCATTCAGCACCTGTTTTCCCTTTTGGCCAAAACAACCTTTGCTTTTTGAATCGGTCCTGGGCAGCCCAAGGATCCTGAATACATTTTCCTTCTCATCTCAAACAAACAAAACATCAAATTCAAATGAAGGGCAGTGAAATTATAACCCATTGCGAGTCATTTGAAACAAATGGATATAGGCAGCATGGAAAGATAAATGACACTAATTCAGCAGTTCGTTAAAAAAATTTTTTTACCACAAACCAAGCCCAAAATATTTTTAAGGTAGTGTATGTATACTTTTGAAGCCTACATTTTAGCTGCGTTTATCTTCAGGTAATAATTGTGTCATGTTTTGTGTCCAAATATCAAGGATGAAATGTATCATTTGTTGGTCTTTATCATATTTTCCCTCAGTAAATCCCTTTCCACTGAGCTATGATGTCAGCTACAACCTAAACCAAGAATAGATTAACAACTTCCCTGAGACTGCAGACCATTTTTACACTTGTCCTGGATATGAATACCAAAATGTTTGTGCTTTGCACAGGAGAATAGTTGGGAGGTGGGAGGGTGATATGGGGTGAGGGGCGGATGATGATGGGAGGGGAGAAAATTCAAACCTAGGGTGTTTATTCCTGTGTTTAGCCGAGTGGAGATAGCACAAGAACTGGTGACATTTTTTGCAGCCTAGACACCCCTGCATTTTAAAATGTAAACATTTGGTCAAATACACTGTGGATTGGCAGCAAACTGAAGCACACAATATGTTGTGTACTACTATTGACGATTTTGCCAACTTGGAACCTGAGCTACAGGATGACATCTTTAGCAGCAGAATTGTCAGTTAAGGGGCACGAGATTCCTAATTAGATAAAATGCATATGAAATGGAGTGGAGAAAAATATATACAGGTTGAAGAAACAGAGAACTATTTGGAACTTAAAACAGGCATATGTAAAAGTCCTGAATATGTGATTTGTCTTTGATACAAAATTGTAAAGAAAAGAATAAAAGAGAACAAATAAGTAGCTTTAATGATAACAATAATAAGTATATTTCCATAAATCAGGCAAATTTATGAATTGTATGTTTTTATTACATTTTCAACAGTTGTGTATAACACACTGAACAATTGCTCAGGCATATGGTTATTTGAACAGCAAGTAGTTGCACGATTGTTCTATTTTGCAATGAATTATGTGTTTCTCTGAATCTTGCCAATACAAACACACACACGCACACACACAAACACACACACACGCACACACACACGCACGCACACAAACACACACACACGAACACACACACACGCACACACACACAAACACACACACACACATACACACAAACACACAAACACACACACACACGCAATGGCAGAGGTAAAGGATTATTTGAAAAACCACATTATGAAATGACTTGCTGCTGCTCGTCCGGAAGCAATGGAAACATGAGTGAATTGACATACCAGTAGCTTGAGAATATCCCAATAGAGAAGCAAGACTAAGTGCAAGAATTTCATTCAACGAATTCTAGGTGGATCCCAACTGTGGAATCCATCAACTGCAAACTGACTAAATATGTATATCCTTGAAATAAAAAGACTCTGCTGCAGTCAGCCTTGCCAGTAGTTTCACTGGTAAATGTTGGTCAGTGGCTTTCAAACCAGAAATCAGATTTTCCCAAATAAATAGCAAGTTCAATATTGCAACAACTGTAGCATTTGCTGTATTAGTAGAAAGTGAAGGCTGCAGATGTTAGAGATCAGAGTTGAGACTGTGGTGCTGGAAAAGCACAGTAGGTCAGGCAGCATCTGAGGAGCAGGAGAATCGACGTTTTGGTCATCAGCCCTTCATCAGGAAGGGCTTCATCCTGATGAAGGGCTTATGTCCAAAACATCGATTCTCCTGCTCTTCGGATGCTGTCTGACCTGCATCTGCTACATTGCACTTTAATTCTTGCAAGTATTTGCTGCTTTGGAGCAGCTATATAAATGTACCTTGCATTTTTTTTTTGTCACCATGATCCCACCCTCTCATTAGAGAGAAGCAACTGGTGCCAACTTAACCTGAGGGTCACCCCACAGCAGGCAAAGGGAGAGGTTGAGAAGGGGAGTCCTGCATGGTAACCTCAGCCAGTGCAGGAATTGAATCAAAGTTGCTATCACCACCCTGCATTGCAACCAACCATCTGAGCTAATCAACTACTTGCGATTTCTTCCTATAAATATAAACACCTAAAAATCCATAGATTGCATATCAGCAAATTTCTGGAGGTATTTTGTTGATGGAGTCCCATCAAGTCTTCAGGTTAATTTAAAGAAAATCGGACAATCGTTCAGAAAATTGATAGGATCAGATTAGTTGGATCATACAGCTCAACAAATATAATTTGCAATTGCATAATACTTATGACATAGATATACATTCCAAAGCACTTCACAAGAGCAATATCAAACAAAATTTAACAGCAAGCCACATTAGACAGATGATTAAAGGCTGGTGAATGAGAACAAAAAATGTTGGAAATCACAGCAGGTCAGGAAGCATCCATGGAGAGAGAGTAAACTAACATTTCAAGTCTAGATGATGTGAAGTGTGGAGGGGGCAGCATTAAGACAATTGATTGGGGGACGGCGGAGTGGTGTGGTGGTGGTGGAGAGCTGGAGGGAAGAGGCTACTGACAATGCAGATTAAGCGATCAGAATGTGAGAATTACAGAACAATGGTGTGAACAGATAGTCCCATTGGAGTGGAGGGAGGGCAGCGAGGACACTGTGACAGAGAATGCCACAAGTAAAGCTAAAAGAAAAGGAAGGAATAGACATGTTTGGGATATAAGCCCTTCATCAGGATGAAGCCCTTCCTGATGAAGGGCTGATGCCCAAAACGTCGATTCTCCTGCTCCTCGGATGCTGCCTGACCTACTGTGCTTTTCCAGCACCACAGTCTCAACTCTGATCTCTAGCATCTGCAGTCTTCACTTTCTACTAATACAGCAAATGCTACAGTTGTTGCAATATTGAACTTGCTATTTATTTGGGAAAATCTGATTTCTGGTTTGAAAGCCACTGACCAACATCACAATCTGAAGGTGCTGAACTCAATATTAAGTCAATGAGATAGCGTTTGAGAAGGAGGAGTCACAATCTAAAGAAGTTGAAGGAGCAATTTTCAGAACCACAGTTCTCAGCCACTGAAGACATGGTCACCAAAGGAAAATGGTGATTTGCAAGAGGCCAGAAAGGGAGGAGAGAAGGTATTTTGGAGTGTTGTAGGAAATTCATAGATAGGGACCAGTGACATCTTGGAAAGAATTGGAAACATGGATGAGAACTTAAAAATCAAAGCTTTGCAAAAGTATGTCAGCAAACCCAGGAGTCATTGGTCAGTGGAATTTGGCATGAGTTAGAATGTGGATCATTATGGATTAGTTCAAAATTCTGCAGTGCAAAAAATGGGAGGTGAGCGAGGAACATATTGGAATAGTCAATTTTAGAAATTGCAAAGAAATGGTTGTAGATTTCAGCAGCCAAAATACTAAGTGGAAACAAGACATTTCATGTATGCCAAGAAAACAAGAATTGGCAATGAGAGTGGTTCTGCGGTCAGAAGATTAATGGAAAGTAAGATTCAGTGAGTGGTGAAACCAGTGGCCAATCTGATCATTTCAAATAAGTGAAAGTGAGATTACCTTCTCTCTTTGAGCGACTCTTTCAATTTGGTTTTAACATGACACCTAGTTTAACATATCTAAGTCTTAAAAATACAGCCTAATCCATTCCGTGTGTCTTACAAATTCATGCTGCTGGCATGGAAATTTTCACAGTTGAAACATTTGCCAGGGATTCAATCTGGTTGACCAGCAGGCCGTGCAGGATTGAGGATGAATTTTAATGTGCAGTTTTGCTCAGAAGAGCGGGTGGGGCCCATAGCTGAGAGAAGGGAATCTTGCAATGGAAGATTAACAGTCAAAGATTGCAGGCGGCTACATGGACACCTCCCGTAATGTGCTACTATGAGGACCCGGAGGTAGATACCGTTCCCTAGCAACAGAAGGAAGAAACTGGTTGAGAAAACCAAGAAGTCATGGTTAGTGTTGGCATAAGCGACTGGCAGTATCCAAGGCAGGAAGCAGTTTAATGATGCAAAGCAATGAAGAAGACAAATGGTATGTTGGTGTTCATAGCGAGAGTATTCGAGCAGGGATGTCTTGCTACAAATGCACATAGCATTGGAAGGACTACACCTGGAATACTGCATGCAGTTTTGCTCTCCTTGTTTGAGGAAGGATGTCCTGACTCTAGAGACAGTGGAATGAATGTTTACCTGACTAATTCCTGGGAGGGTAGGACTAATGTGCAAGGAGATACTTGATTGTTTAGAACTAAATTCACTGAAGTTTAGAAGAACGAAGGGCGATCTCATAGAAATCTATCAAATGCTAATAGGGTAAATGCAGGATTACCAGAGAGTCCAGAACCAAGAGTCATGGTTTCAAAATAAGAAGTAGGCCTTTTAGGTTATAGATGAGAAAACTTCTCTCCACCCACAGAATGGTGAGCCTGTGGAATTCCCTAGCACAGGGAACTGTTGAGGCAAAAATATTGAAGCCTTCCAAGAAAGATGGAGATATAGTTCTTAGATCTAAAGGTATCAAAGGATATGGGGAGAAAACAGAAATAAGGTACTTGTTTGGATGAATGGACATGATCATATTGAATGCTTGAGCAGGCTTGAAAGGCCAAATGGTCTATTCCTGATCCTATGCCTCTCAGCCTTTATGAAAGCAAGGCAGGAAAGGTGAAACCAATGATGCATTCAAACTTATCCTCCAGGCACTGGCTATCTCCTCTGTAATTTATCTCTCCACCCTGCAGGCTCTCTGCCTCTATTCCTGATTAAAGGTTTTTGCCTGAAAAGTCGATTTTCCTGCTCCTCGGATGCTGTTTGACCTGCTGTGCTTTTCCAGCACCATTCTAATCTAGAATCTGGTTTCCAGCATCTGCACTCCTTGTTTTTACCTATGTCCTCTGTAACCCCATTCCCCACCAGCATGGCCTAAGTCCTGTCATTTCTTGCTTAAATGAAGATCCAACCAGTTTCCATTCACCACCATCTTCCTCCACATGATAGATCTTGTCCCATTGAATAACCTCTCTTTTTACTTCTTTCGCTATTTCCAAATAAAAGATGCTGCTATGGGTATTCACATTGCAGCAACTGTCTCCATGTGGAGTAAGACCATAAGACCATAAGACATAGGAGTGGAAGTAAGGCCATTCGGCCCATCGAGTCCACTCCGCCATTCAATCATGGCTGATGCGCATTTCAGCTCCACTTACCAGCGTTCTCCCCGTAGCCCTTAATTCCTCGAGACAACAAGAATCTATCAATCTCGGCCTTGAAGACATTTAGCGTCCCGGCTTCCACTGCACTCCGTGGCAATGAATTCCACAGGCCCACCACTCTCTGGCTGAAGAAATGCCTCCGCATTTCTGTTCTGAAATGACCCCCTCTAATTCTAAGGCTGTGTCCACGGGTCCTAGTCTCCTCGTTTAACTGAAACAATTTCCTAGCATCCACCTTTTCCAAGCCATGTATTATTTTGTACGTCTCTCTTAAGTCTCCCCTTAATCTTCTAAACTCCAACGAATACAATCCCAGTATCCTCAGCCGTTCCTCATATGTTAGACCTGTCATTCCAGGGATCATCCGTGTGAATCTCCGCTGGACACGTTCCAGTGCCAGTATGTCCTTCCTGAGGTGTGGGGACCAAAACTGGACACAGTACTCCAAATGGGGCCTAACCAGAGATTTATAAAGTCTTAGTAGTACATCTCTGCTTTTATATTCCAACCCTCAAAAGAAATAAGAGTAAAAAGAAATATTTATTGTTTCAAACCTTCTCAAACCTCCTTCCTCAACTGTTCCCCTTTTACATTGATGACTGTAGCAGCGCCACTTCCTGCTATCACGTCCTATTGGAAAACGTCAGCTTTGCTACAATTGCACTGCTTTCTCAACATCACATGGTCTATCTCCAACACTTCCTTCTTTAAATTCTCTGTATCAAATTCTCAGGATAGGTTATCAATAAACATTCATTATAAGCCCACTGCATGTCACAGCTACAGTGATGACACTATCATTTAAAAACTCCATTCTCTCAGTTTGCTCACCCTACCTGTCCCAATGGTACAACCTTCCAGATCCGCACTTCTGAATTTCCTTTCTTTTTCTTCAACTTAGGACCCCCTCCCACATTCCCTTATTGTGGTTGATAGGGTATCTTGATTGTGTCTGATCCATTTAAGGATTACCCTCATCCTCACTTTCCACTTTCCACATTCCATGGGATAGCTTCCACTATTTCTGCAACTTTATGCGCGATTCCACCAACATCTCTAGTCCTCTTCTGACAGCATCCCAAAGGGAGTTTTCTCTTCACAGCATCCCAGTCCATTTCTCAATCTCACTTGACACACAGTCCTCTTACTGCAGCACATTTCCATGAAAGTATAGGAAGCATAACGCTAGCCTTTTCATGACCTCCTCTCTCCTCAGTGCCCAAGACCTGAAACACTCCTTCCAGAGAAAACAGCAATATACTTCTTCCAACAGATGAGGCAAAAGCCTAGTGGCTGGACTGTTAATCCAGAGACCCAGATAACATTCTGGGGACCTGGGATCAACCCTAAATATACTAAATAATCCAGACTCAATAGCCTTCTGCAGTAAATAATTTTACAGATTGAGGGCACTGCAGTGGCTCGGTGGTTAGCACTGCTGCCTCACAGTGCCAGGATCCCAGGTTCGATTCCAGTCTCAGGCGACTGTCTGTGTGAAGTTTTCCCCATGTCTATATGGGTTTGCTCCAGTTTCCTCCCTTAGTCCAAAGGTGTGCAGGTTAGGTATTTGGCAGATGGTGGAGTTTGAGTTCATTAAATATCTGGAATTAAGAAGTTAATGACTACTATAAATCCATTGCCAAATTGGCAGGGAAACACCCATCTGGTCCACTAATGCCCTTTAGGGAAGGAAATCTGCCATCCTTACCTGGTCTGGCCTACATGTGACTTCAGACCCACAGCAATGGGGTTGACTTTTAACTGCCCTCTCAGCAATTAGGGATAGGCAATAAATGCTATCTAGTCAGCAGTGCTCTCATCCTATCAATGAATAAAGGGGAAAAAATAGTGTATTGTACTTGCTGATACAGTCTCCTCTACATCTTTTCAACACAGTTCCTTTCAGACTGCAAACATGACTCTGAGCTTCGGAAGGCAGGGCTTTTTAATTCTTCAATTTGTTACTTTATTGACATTTGTCCTTGACCGACAGCTGCGTTCCACTAAAACTCACATAAACTTGAAGAACTCCCTCTTTTTTACATTGGGCACTCTGCAACCCCTTTGGACTGAGCACTGAGTTTGACAATTTATTTTAAGGCCATGGATTAGTTTATTCAAAACAGTAAAACACATTATAAGATAAAATGCAGACAAATACAGAAGAACAACAGAACTCCATACGTGCAGCACGCTAACTCTGACCAGACAAGCCCCCTGGCAGAGTCATAACATTGTATTCACATGATACTTTGAGTCATTAAAGATTAAGTGCCTTAAAGCTAGCAACGTTGGTCCTTTAGGTTTGTGATAATGCATATGAATTTGACTCAAAGCCTGAAACATAAAGACGCTTAAATGTGACCCTGCATCTTAAAATGTAAAGGTGTATTTTGATTTCATTTATCCCATGTTTTTAAGGTTAAATGTTAATTTCAAAAACAAGAAGAAACTAAAACACATGAACCATGAACTAAATATTACGTTGAATCATAGAATCATACAGGTAAGCTCCTTTAGCCCACCCAATCTGTTCTGCTAAAAATATGCCACTGCCTATACTAGTCTTACTTCCTAGCCACAAGCCCATAGCGTTGAATGTTATCACACTTCAAGTGGTTATCCAAGTACTTTTTAAAGGCTTGGAGGTGCTGGTGTTAGACTCTGGTGTACAAAGTTAAAAATCATGCAACACCAGGTTATAGTCCAACAGATTTATTTGGAAGCACTAGATTTCGGAGTGCCACTCCTTCATTAAGTGGTTGTGCCACCTGATGAAGGAGCAGCGCTCAGAAAGCTAGTGCTTCCAAATAAACCTGTTGGACTATAACTTGGAGTTGTGCGATTTTAAACTTTTTAAACGCTGTGAGATTATCGACCTAAAACCCTCTCCTAATCAGTGCACTCTCTGGATGAAAAAGGTTTCCTCAAGTCCTCCCTAAACCTCCTGCCTTTCACTTTAAAATTATACCCCCTTGTTATTCATCCTTCAACTAAGGGGAACAGCTACTTTTTATCCAACCTGACCATGCTGCTCATCATATACACCTCTGCCAGTTCTCTCTGCAACATTCTACGCTCCAAAGAAAACGACTTGAGCTTATCCAGCCTCTCTTCATGGTTAAAATGCTCCATCCCAGGCAACAACCTGATGAATCTCTTCTGCATCCCTTCCAATACAATCACATCCTTCCTATGGTGCTGAGACCAGAACTGCACACAATACCCCAGCTATGACCTAACTAAAGTTCTGTACAGCTCCAAACTCACCTCCCTGATCTTAAAATCTATGATTTGACTGACAAAGACAAATGTCCCTTATACCTTCTTAACCACTCTACTAACATGCCCTGTCACGTTCAGCAATATGTAAACAACCGCTAAGTTTTCAGGAAAGGATGCACATTCTTGGGTTTATTTTAGTTCATGAAATTCTTAATTAGATTCTTATCTTAAATGTTGTCCAGCTGTAGAAGGATAATAAACTTGCAAATGTAATGGGCTTTGAATAGTTCCAAGATTTTCTGGCACAGCCAGTTAGTAGAAATCTGAAGAACAGCCAATTTCAAATCGTCACTGTTCAGGAAAAGCTGGAAGCCGAAGACAAACTGTTTGCAATATAGCAACTCTGCAATGCACAGATTTATTCTCGATCCTGAACATTAAGACAATAACCTATTGAAAAGAAACTCCCTACTTTGGGGTATATATTTGTTAACAGAGAAGTCATAAGCACTTTAAATGAGTTTAATATTTTTTTCTATAAAGAAAGTATATTTGCAACTGCTCCTCTCACACTATCCTTTCTCTTCAATACAAGAAAATCTCTTTTTATTTCACTCTTGGGACGTGGGCATCTCTGGATGGCCAGCATTTATTGCCCATCCCTAGTTGCCCTCGGGAAGGTGGTGGTGAGCTGCCATCTTGAGCAGCTGCAGTCCATGTGTTGTAGGTACAACGCCCTCAGGGAAGTAGTTCCAGGATTTTGACCCAGTGACAGTGAAGGAACAGCGATATATTTCCAAACCAGGATGGTGAGTGGCTTGGAGGTGAACTTGCAAATGGTAGTGCCATTTATCTGCTGCCCTTGTCCCTTGAGTTGGAAGTTGTTGTGGGTTTGGAAGGTCCTACCTAAGGATGTTGGGTGAATTTCTGCAGTGCATCTTGTATATGGTACACACTGCTGCTAGTGAGCATTGGCGGTGGAGGAAATGGGTGCTTATGGATGCAATACTAATCAAGCTGGCTGCTTTGTCCTATACAGTGTCAGGCTTCTTGAGCGTTGTTGATGCTGCACTTAGCCAAGCAAATGGGAGTATTCCATCACACTCCTGACTTGTGCCTTGGAGATGGTGGACAGGCTTTGAGGAGTCAGGAGCTGAGTTATTTGCTGCAGGATTCCTAGCTCTGACCTGGTGTTGTAGCCACTATTTATTTGCTGTGCCAGGTGAATTTATGGTCAATGATAACATCCAGGATGATAATAGTGGTGAATTCAGTGATGCTAACACCATTGAATGTCCAGGGCAGTGATTATATTGGTTTTGATTGGTAATGGTCATAGCCTGACATATGTGTGACAAGAATGTTACTTGCCACTTGTCAGCCCAAGCCAGATATTGTCCAGATATTTTTGCATTTGGACATGAACTGCTTCAGTATCTGAGGAGTTGTGAACGGAGCTGAATATTATGCAATCATCGGCAAATATCCTCTCTTCTGACCTTATGATGGAGGGAAAGTTATTGATGAAGCAGATGTTGATGGTTGGGCCGAGGACTTTATCCTGAAGAAATTCTGCAGAGTTATCCTGGAGCTGAAATGACTGATCTCCAACAATCACAACCACCTTCTTATGTGCCAGATATGACTCCAACCAGTGGAGAATTCTCCCCCGAGTCTCATTGATTCCAGTTTTGCCAGGGCTCCTCGATGCCATACTTGGTCAAATGCAGTCTTGATGTCAACCATGTCACTCTCATCTTCTGGAATTGTGCTCTTTTGTCCATGTTTGACAATCCTGTAATGAGGTCAGGAGCTGAGTGGTCCTGGAAGAACCCAAACTGGGTATCACTGAGCAGGGCTGAAAATGTGTTGCTGGAAAAGCGCAGCAGGTCAGGCAGCATCCCGAAACGTCGATTCACCTGTTCCTTGGATGCTGCCTGACCTGCTGCGCTTTTCCAGCAACACATTTTCAGCTCTGATCTCCAGCATCTGCAGCCCTCACTTTCTCTATCACTGAGCAGGTTATTGCTGAGTAGATGCTCCTTGATAGCACGGTTGATTACACTTTCCATCATTTTACTGATAATGAAGAGTATACAGCTGGAGCAGTAATAAGCAAGTTGGATTTGTTCTGCTTTTTCTGCACAATATATACTTTCCACATTATCGGGTAGATGCCAGTGTTGTAACTGTACTGGAAATGCTTGACTTGGTGAGTGGCAAGTTCTAGAGCACGTCTTCAGAGCTATTGCTGGAATGTTGTCAGAGTCCGTAGCCTTTGCAGTATCCAATGTCTCCAATCATTTCTTGATATCACGTGGAGTGAATTCCTTGACTGAAGACTGGCATCTGTGAGACTGAGGATCTGTGGAAGAGGATGAAATGGATCATCCATTTAGCACTTCTGACTTAAGATTGCTGTAAACATTTGAGCTTTGTCTTTTGTGCTGATATCTTGGGCTCTTCCATCATCAAGTTAGGGGATATTTGTGGACCTTCAAATTTGTTGATTGGAAAGGTATAGAGGGGACGTCAGAGGTAGGTTCTTTAAGCAGATTCGTGAATGCATGGACTGCGTTGCCAGCAGTGGTGGTGGAAGCAGAGTCATTAGGGATATTTAAGCGACTGCTGGACATGCACATGAACAGCAGTGAATTGAGGGGTGCGTAGGTTATTTTATTTTATATTACGATTTATCATCAGCACAACATTGTGGGCTGAAGGACCTGTTCTGTGCTGCACTTTTCTATGTTCTATGTTCTATAGGTACAACAGGTTGCTGCTTGTATAGTATATGAGACAGCTCTCTCAATTTTGGTACTAGCCCAGATATTAGAAAGGAGGGTCAACAGGGCAGTTTCTGCCATTGTCGTCTTAGGTGTCTGGGACGATGCTGAGTGGTCTGTCCAGTTTCATTTCTTTCTTAGCACTACTGCTTCATATCACCAGGGACCCGGGTTTGATTCCACCCTCGGGTGACTCTCTGCGTGGAGTATCTACATTCTCTCCATGTCTGCATGGGTTTCCTCCTGCAGCGTAAAGTTATGCAGGCTAGGTGGATTGTCCATATTAAATTGTCCATAGTGTCCAGGGGTGTATAGATTAGGTGGATTAGCCATGGGAAATGCAGGAATAGGGAAGGGAGGGTGGGATGCTCGTTGTAGGGTCGATGTAGACTCAATGGGCTGAATAGCCTGCTTCTACTGTAGGGATTCTATGATCATGTTAGTCACAGTGACTTTCAGATAAGGATTCTGTTTTTGAAAAGATCCACGCAGACCGATTTAAATCCAGACTGGCATATTTCCTTGATCAAAATTTTGCCACCCTGTTCAAGAAACCTACCCTTTCTTCTTACTTTTTAGTCAGCTTGTTCTTAAAGACTTTATTAGAGTGGTAGTGTCCCTTGGTTCAAGTCCCACTTGCACCTTTGGAGCAAGTGGGACTTGAACCAAGGGACACTACCACTGCAATGCAAGAACCTTTACTCACACCTTTCGTTATTCCTTTTCTATCCAGTAGCGTTCTGACACACAACGTTTGTTAGGTATCAGTCCGTCCACAGTGAGTGAACTCACCGCAACTGGTGGCTGTATGGGACTGCTGCGTATAACACCCACTGCTCTGAGGTCTCCGTTGGAAAAAGGGAGGACTCCAGTATAGACCAAGTCTGACAGGGTGGTGTGGTGGCTCAGTGGTAAGCACTACTGCCCATAGCACCAGGGGCCCGGGTTTAAGTCCACCCTCAGGCAACTGTGGGGAGTTTACACATTCTCTCTGTGCCTGTGTGGGTTTCCTCCTAAAGACCTGCAGGTTTGGCCATGGGAAATGCAGAGTGGGATGGTCTTTAGAGGGTTGGTGTGGACAAGTGGGCCAAATGGACTGCTTCCACACTGTAGGGATTGTATGAGAGAGCCCTTCCCTGGGGATCTGCCACTGCCCAGTGGTGAATAAGCATGCCCAAAAAACCCACATCCTTTTTCTCTTCCCTCATCCCACCCAGAAGTGTTAATATACACAACTGAGCACCTTCCCATCATCAAAATCACTTCTGTTCTGCTTTTTTCCTAATCTAGTATCCACTACCAGTAAAACATAAGAAAGCCTAATAAAGGCAATGCAAGCCATTAAAAGTGAAGGGCAGAAGTAGGGAGAGCAGGAAGGGACAAAATCAAAATGGAATCGGGGGGAGGAAAGAAAGCACAGCATCCCCTGCAGTGCCCACTTCTCTCTAAAGGAGTTCAGAGCCATCGATGGACACTGCATGCTACTTCTCCAAGAACATGCAAGCACTAATATAACCGCAGAATAGGGGCGGACAGTTGGCAGAGATGTCCACCCTCCACATCCAACTGCCTGGGCCTGTTTATTGCCAACCTGTCCAGGCCCAGGAGCAGACCATGACGAGGTCCTCCAATCTGCCTCCCCCCTCCACAACCTCCGCACCGGGTGTACAAAGATCAGGAGCATCTGGCTGAAGTGCAGTCAAAAACACAGCAAAAGACTTTTCAAAGAACTTAAAAGAGGGTGAAAATACCCCAAACCAATGTAAACATGGTCTGCAGGCTCCACAGCACTGCAAAATAAACAGTTGGGCTGGGAGTCTGTGAACTGCTACTATCTGTGGTTGTGAGGGACTGAGCAGGCAACACCCTCCACCCCAGGAGGTAGGTTTGCTCACTGAGTTGGAAGGTTCATTTTCAGATGTTTCATCACCATACTAGGTAACATCATCAGTGAGCCTCCAGATGAAGCACTATTGTTATGGCACGCTTTCTATTTATGTGTTTAGGTTTCCTTGGGTTGGTGACAACATTTCCTGTGGTGATGTTATTTCCTGTTCTTTTTCTCAGGGGCTGGTAAATGGGTTCCAATTCAATGCATCTGTTGATAGAGTTCCGGTTGGAGTGCCATGCATCTCGGAATTCTCGTGTGTGTCTCTATTTGGCTTGTCCTAGGACGAATATGTTGTCCCAGTCGAAGTCGTATCCTTCCTCATCTGTATGTAACGATACTAGTGAGAGTGGGTCATGTCTTTTTGTGGCTAGCTGATGCGCATGTATCCTAGGTGGCTAGTTTTCTGCCTGTTTGACCAATGTAGTGTTTGTTCAAAACTCGCCAACCCTCCACCCCAGCTAAGGAAATCCAGCATGTCCAAATAATTCTGACTAATTTTCATAGATGCACCATAGAAAGCATTCTATCTAAATGCGTCACAGCTTGGTTTGGCAACTGCTCTGCCCAAGGTAGCAAGAAATTACAGAGAGTAGCGGACACAGCCCAATCTATCTCAAAACTAGTCTTCCATCCATTGACTCCATCTATACTTCCTGCTGCCTTGGGAAAGCAGCAAACATAATCAAATACCCTTCTCACCCTACTTATACTCTCTTCCACCCTTTTCCATCAGGCAGAAGATACAAAAGTTTGAAAACACATACCAACAGATTCAAGAACAGCTTCTTCCCCGCTGTTAGCAGATTTATGAACGGACCTTTGGACAGCATGGTAGCTTAGCGATTAGCACTGCTGCCTCACAGCGCCAGGGACCCGGGTTCAACTCCTGACTTGGGTGACTGTTTGTGTGGAGTTTGCAAATTCTCCCCCATTCCAAAATGTGCAGGTTAGGTGGATTGGCCATGCTAAATTGCCCATAGTCAGTAAATATAGGGTAGGGGAATGGGTCTGGGTGGGTTACTCTTCAGAGGGTCGGTGTGGACTTGTTGGGCCAAAGGGCCTGATTCCATACTGTGGGGAATCTATTCTAATAAAAAAAAACCTCTCGTATGTAAGAGAAAGTGAGGACTGGAGATCAGAGTCGAGAGTCTGCTGCTGGAAAAGCGCTGCAAGTCAGGCAGTATCCGAGGAGCGGGAGAATCAACATCTCGGGCATAAGCCCTTCATCAGAAATGTCAATTCTCCTGCTCCTCGGATGCTGCCTGACCTGCTGTGCCTTTCCAGCAACACACTCTCGACCCTCGTATATTGGAATTGATCTTTCTCTGTACCTTCTCTGTAGCTGTAATACTCTGCATTTTGTTCTTTAATCCTAAATATACTTATGTAAGGCATGATTCGCCTGGAAAGCACGTAAAACAATACTTTTCACTGTATCTTGGTACATGCGACAATAATGAAATCAAATCAAAATCAAATTAAATCTAGCATAGAGAGACTTCCACTGGGGATCCCCGTCTTCCAGCAGCACATAAGCACACCAATAGACCTAAACCTTTCAACACAAGGGTCTGATTCATTCCACCTGGTGCTACCTTGAACTGAAAGCATCATCTGAATTCCAAGCTGGTAGAACTCATGAACAGTTGAATTTAAGGCAGGTTGCCTAAGTGTGTCAGTTTATCTCCAGTCTACTGTACTCTGAACCAGTAGACTACAGCTGACTGAACAACTGAAATTGATTCAGAACAGCAGTTTGTCTCAATGTGTCACAGATTATATTGGCATGCTGGGGCAAACTGATTTAACCTTGCATCTGCCTTATTACAGAAAAAGCATTAAAGCTCTGGTGAATCTTTTGATGTCAGTGATAGGAAATTATTATCATGAAGAGATGCTCAAGATACTACAAATATTTCCACTTGAGTAAAGAAGATTAGGAGGAGATTTAATAGAGATTTCCAGAATTTTGAAGAGTTTTAGTAGATTTTAGTGACAGACTATTTTCTTCAGTTAATGAGTTAATACTCAGTTTGTTAATGGCATTAACGGGATATGGTTTGGTGAAATTTCATAGCATAAAAAGATTGCTCGAACATAGAATCCAATTAGCACAAGATTTAATGGAGATAGGAAACATTGCATTTCTTAAGCAAAGAGGGATTTGAGGCATTACAGGTATAAACAAGAAAGAAATAAATGGGATTATTTTTGGACTGTATCAGCACAGACATGAAGGGACAAATAAATGCCCTTTTATGCTTTGAGTTTTTATGGTTCCACTGCTTAAGGTAATGAGTAAATTATTTTTTTCTCTCTTTAACCAATTTTTCTAATCAACCTGTTCAGAGATGTTATTAAACCCAGGCCTCCCTGGGTAAGGGTAAGGATGCTCCCACTGCACCACAAGAGGGTCCCTGAAAATTAATTATGTGACAGTCCAAACAGGTTGTTTCAGGTTGTCAGCATGTTGATTATCCAGATAAATGAGTGTGATGCACTTCTAAGCATTTTATTACAGCAAAACATTTTTAAGGAATAAATATTTGCAAGAAAATATATGTTAAAGAAAAGGAGCTTGCAATTACTGAGCACATGATTTGAGAAGTTCAGGAATGTAAAAAATTGCCAGTCTTTGGATGTGGGATCCCAACTTTCAAACTGCTTGTTCCTCTTGCTCCTCATTAACTGAAGAAAAGTGCTCCTCACTTACCTGACTGGTGCATTCGACCAATGGAACCTTTACTGTGATTCAGCAGAGAACTCAGCAAGGAATTGAGCAGCACTTGCAGAAAGAACAAAGTGCAGACAGAATGTTCTTCCTAAAGTCAGTCTGTTCCTCTCACGGGGAAGTTTTGCTGAATTCCAGATTGTTGCAATAATTATTCAATTGATGTGAAAAATCACACAACACCAGGTTATACTCCAACAGGTTTAATTGGAAGCACTAGTTTTCAGAAAACTATTGCTCCCAAATAAACCTGTTGGACTATAACCTGGTGTTGTGTGATTTTTAACTTTGTACACCCCAGTCCAATACCTGCATCTGCAAATCACATTCAATTGACCCTCAACCTATCTCACACACCTCCAACAGCACATCCCTCAGACCCCCAGATGCTGATCTGACGTATCCCCTCTCCCCTCTCAATTCTTTTGGGATCTGAAACCACCACTATTGACCAACACCCCTCTTATCCATTTTGAACCTCCAATTGCCTCTGGAAGCAGAGACAGCACATGCCAACAGACCTCCCCTCCCAGCACTTGATGTTGTAATGCACCCGAACCCTACCCCTCACCTGTCCTGCTGCACCACCACCTGACATCCCTCAGATCTGAACCCCCACCCCTTCCCCGCCCCAGTTCCCTTTATCTCAATCTGCTCTCCTGACTCACAATGGCCCTTATTTAAGTTTGAAACACGAGTCATGGTCCCACTATCTCTCTCACAAACTGAATATAAACTTCAGTCCTGCTCGGCTGAATCTTCCCTAATTTTGATGAAATGTTATTTCCAATGAGTTTTAGATCATTGAATACCTTTAGTGCGGAAACAGGCCCTTCAGCCCAACAAGTCCAAACAAACCCTCTGAAGAGTAACCCACCTAGACCCAATTGGGCAGCATGGTGGCACAGTGGTTAGTACTGCTGCCTCACAGTGCCTGAGACCCGGGTTCAATTCCCGCCTCAGGCGACTGACTGTGTGGAGTTTGCACATTCTCCCCGTGTCTGCGTGGGTTTCCTCCGGATGCTCCGGTTTCCTCCCACAGTCCAAAGATGTGCAGGTCAGGTGAATTGGCCATACTAAATTGCCCGTAGTGTTAGGTAAGGGGTAAATGTAGGGGTATGGGTGGGTTGCGCTTTGGCAGGTCGGTGTGGACTTGTTGGGCCGAAGGGCCTGTTTCCACACTGTAATGTAATCTAATCTAAAATCTAATCTAATCTAATCTTAACCCCTGACTAATGCACCCAATTTACACATCCCTGAACACTGTGGACAATTTAGCATGGCCAACTCACCTAACCTGCACATCTTTGAATTGTGGGAGGAAGCCGAAGAAAACCCACCCAGACACGGGGAGAATGTGCAAACTCCACGCAGAATGTCACCCGAGGCTGGATTTGAACCTGGTGCCATGAGGCCACAGTGCTAACCACTGAGCCACCGTGCCGCACCGTGACCTGTACTGCCTTTTGTCATGCAATCTCCTGTTGCTGTCTATATGAGTTACTCAACTGGGCTCTTCTCGTTCAGTCGCGTGGTCACAGAGATGGACCTTACAGTGTAGTCCCCACAAGTGCCACATTTAAAGCCCCAGAAGTCTTCTCTCTAGAGTTGCCCCACCCTTCCACCTCCTCTCTGCCAGTGACCTTCAACCCTTGGAAAGTTGAGGACATCGGGGCAGGATGATTCAGCATCATCCCTCTATCCACAAACATCTTCCAGGATTGTCTTCCTAAACCTCCACAGCCAATCGGCTCCACTATAAGGCAGGGTCCGTCCACTCCAGTTATTAAGCTCAATTCTGCACTTAGATGTAGCGAGAGAGAAATTAAAATGATAACCTACTGATGACACACATGTGGCAGGGGTGACATCTATGTGTAAATAGAGTCTCATATTTGCAAATATATTTCCGCTTTACATCCTCACTTGTCTGATTGACTGCCATTTTAGTTGCGACTACAAAAATGAAGCTGGAGATGATCCTGCAAAACATTTGAGCTGTGTTTCAGAGAGTGCTGCTCTTGTTCTGGCATCCATCGTGGTATCGCATTTCCTTTTTGTTCAAACACAGGAGCTTCAAATGTTGTGAAGGATTCCTACAGTTTGAAACATTAACATTTATTGCACAACAGGAGAGACATGGAAAGAGAAAAACGGAAAGCTTCACTTGCATTTGGAGACAAACAGGGGCTGTTGGCTTTTCCAGCATCAAGACATTTACAGTCAGCGATTAATGACTACACCCAACTTAGTTCCACCGAGGGTAGGTGTGAAGCAAGTCTTGTCTGGTGTGTGGAAACTGACCCTGCTGCACTGGTGAAGCTGACTACTTTACCACTAAATCCCCAGACTGGGTGGAATCACTGCCTGCGAACCACTACAGAAGGTAATGATTTTATATTTTATGTTTATTTAGTTTTGTCACTTGTACCGAGGTACAGTGAAAAGTGTATAAGGTCCTCACATTACATAGCCATCTTGGATTATAGAATAAGTTACTCAATAAATGGTACATATGGTAAAATTTGATTTACACATGAAAGAAGTGAAACTATCACTGTATTCTAACAGATGAAAGGCTTAACAGACAATCAATTTTTCAATGTATAATTTCAGTTACATCACACTGTAAATTTTTGCTATAAATTCTGTGTTAGGATTGAGCCCTCCACTATCACCTGATGAAGGAGCGTCGCTCCGAAAGCTAATGTGCTTCCAATTAAACCTGTTGGACTATAACCTGGTGTTGTGTGATTTTTAACTTTGTACACCCCAGTCCAACACCGGCATCTCCGAATCATAATATTATATTGATATTGCTGAAACTGAAACAGATTCAAAACTTAATTTTCCCTCTCTGTAGTCTTCATCCTCTCTGCTCCTCCAGTTGCCACCATCCAACATCACCTCCACCCACACCCCCCACCCCCCACTCCCAGAGTCCTGGCAGTGTGCTCCTTTCCTATCACCACTGGCGCCCTCGCACTATGATAATATTGGGTGTCATTTGTTCCTATTCTGCTACCGCACCATCCCACTTGACTACTTCCAGTGTGCAAGTTGCAGTATTCAGTGTAGCTTGTCAGCCACTGAACCTGAGCAGTTTGTAGATGCTTGATGCTATGACATTAGTCCCACCTTTCTGCAGAGTCACCTCCACTGAAAGTCCCTCTGTCAGACCTTCAGTGAATTCAAATGCAGATCGAGTCAGTTCTGAATGCTGAGTGTGAAACTGAAAGCTTCTCACTCTCTCGCCTGGAGGTAAATTGCTTTTTAAACTCGACTCTGCTCCAACCTGAGGCACCTCATCCTTCCATGAGTCCCCTAACCCTGTTCATCCCAAGCAACCAACTGATCACATTCAAGACTCTGGAGTGAGCTCAGACAATGCTATTGACTGACTGACTGTCGCACCATCACCTTATTGACCAAAGACCCCTTCACTGCACCAAGAACTGTTCCCCTTTGACTTTGAGGCATGATCATTTGGTTGAGTACAATTGGAGTGATTGCTACATACATTGCTGGTGTGCTATTAACATAGCACAGTGCTGTGCAGAAACATGTTCATCCCCTTTGATCGTCATTGGGAAACATGAAAAGCTACTTAGTTTTGTGTCTGCATTAAAAGACAAAGCAAGACAGGGTATTCTGAAACTGTAAGTTCTGAACGATGTAGTAAGTCACAAAAAAAACACAAGGCAGAGATGAGCATTCAAATAGGTGCAAAGTGACTAAGCACCAAGATAGCAAGGTAAGAGCCCAGCGATGGACCCTCTACCAATGCATGAGAAATATGACTCTGTTTGTGCATAAAGCTACCTAAAAGCAGTTTTGCAGTATTAGTTTTTGGTTAGCTTCAAAGTGCACCATTGAATTGCAGAACTGCTTTACAAGTTTGAGATGCACCATGAGGATGGGGTGAGGACAGTACTTTGGCAATACCAAACACTATGGATGGAGGTATAGGCAATCACTGTCCATGAAGCAGGTATTGAGATGTTGAGGAAGGATGACTATGATGGGGAGGAGATGGCTTAGTGGCATTTTTGTTAACCTATTAACCCATTGACCCACTAAAATCTATATTTCAGATAATTTTTAACATATCTGAAATAAAGATTGTAATGATGACCATGAGTCCATTGCTGATTGTCAGAAAAACCCATCTGGCTCGGTCATGTCCTTTAGGGAAGGAAATCTGTCATCTTTACAATAGACAACAGACAATAGTAGGCCATTCGGCCCTTCGAGCAAGCACCACCATTCATTGTGATCATGGCTAATCATCCACAATCAATATCCTGGTCCTGCCTTATGCCCATAACCCTTGATTCCACTATCTCTAAGAGCTCTATTCATCTCTTTCTTGAAAGTATCCAGAGAGTGGCCTCCACTGCCTTCTCGGGCAGAGCATTCCATATGTCCACTATTCTTTGGGTGAAGAAGTTTCTCCTCAACTCTGTTCTGAATGGCCTATCCCTTATTTTTAAACACTTTGTACCTGGTGTGGCCTACATGTGACATCAGACCCACAGCAATGTGGTTGAATCTGAACTGCCTTCTGGGCAATTAGGGATGGGTAAGAAATTCTGGCTTAGCCAGTGATATGCACACCGCATGAACAATTTTTTTTGAAGTTGGTGGTACAGAGAAGATGCTGAGGAGTTGCAGCTACCTGATAAACCTGACTTTCTTGCATTGAATTGACACCACCTAGATTCTCTCAACCGAAGAGAGAATTAGACTTAGAATTAGATGCAACTAGGAGAAAGTGAGGACTGCAGATGCTGGAGATCAGAGCTGAAAATGTGTTGCTGGAAAAGTGCAGCAGGTCAGGCAGCATCCAAGGAGCAGGAGAATCGACGTTTCGGGCATGAGCCCTTCTTCCGGATTCCTGAAGAAGGGCTCATGCCCGAAACGTCGATTCTCCTGCTCCTTGGATGCTGCCTGACTTGCTGCGCTTTTCCAGCAACATATTTTCAGCTTAGAAATAGATGTATCAAAATGAGGAGGCAGGCTTTGATAATAATGCGATGGTACTGGATACAAATAGTCCTCTTGCTACTCACAAGCAAGATTCTAAGCAAGCTAATGATGTAGTTGAACATTTCTTTCTTGATGTCTCGACTCGTTCTGAGCCATTGTGACTTCTCTCCTCCCGGAATGAGAGAAAAAAGCAGAGAAAAAGGGAGATGAAAATGGGTGGTACAGCTGTTATGTTTGGTCCATGTCATGAGGTGTCCTGTGTGAGTGAGTAAGCAGCACAGGAAATATGCAGGGTTAGTGGTGTCAAGTGTTGGGGTGGGCGATAGTGATTGAGGGAAGTTGGTTCAGACAATAGGGAGAGATTGGTGAGAGGTGGGTACAGGATCAGATATAGAATGATTGCAAGGTATCAGAGTGAAGATGGCAGAGTGGAGCAGGTCATTGACTTTCTTCTTACAGTGTTGGGTATTCCTTCAGACAGCCATTACTGCTTCAACCTGGGCGTCAATCTGTGACCAAGTTGGCATAGTCTGATGTAGACCTCACTGCTGACTCTCAGGGAAGTGGAAACCCCACTTGTGCACCACCCCGTCTAGCAAGACCAAAAGTCCCTGCCTGTCAAACGGACACTGATTTCACTATCAATGTGAGGAACTGTGCAGGGGCAGCTGTACATAATGGCCTTTAAAAGATGCCAATGGCTCAAGGGGTGCCAGTTAATTTTAGGTTATACTAGCAGTGGCAGGTATATTTTTGAAACAGCGCATGGTAAATTGGGGCTAGATTCAGACATTAGAGGTGTCATAAAGCTGAAGTAAGTAGTTAATGAGGTGAGTTTAGTCAGATACAACAAGAAAACTCACCAGGCTTTGTGGAAAAAACCCTCCAAACAACTCAATGCAACTCGCACTTAGCCAAGATAACATATGATTCAGCCTTATGTTTCAGCAGTGATTACAGTTCATTTGTAGTGAAGTGTTATGGATTATCCTAAGGATATGACAGGCAACATCTAAAAACAAGTTGTTTCTTCCTTCTTCTATTACAGTGATCGCCATCAGCATTTCCACAAAGGTACAAATTAAATTAATTTCCTAAAAGTGTGCTGCATATCAAGTCTCACAAATTACTAACTTCCCACCCTCAACTCACTAACTCTGTATTCTACACACTTGTCAGACATTAAGAAAAGCACAGATTAATCTTAATTTGGAAAGATTTGGAAGAAAAGTGTCAAATACTGGGCACTTTTTTTAAAACTTGATGTGTAAAGGGAAGATAATAGTTTTCTAGCAGCTGCAGATCAAAAGTGTTGCTTCCTTGTTTGTTTTATTCACATCGGCTTTTGAATTTACTTCTATAAATTTGTCTTTATATCACACAATTAATTCTGCATTTTTTAAGATCTTGTCACAACTACAAGCCAGCAGTCAAATAAAGGCAACACATTATCATAGGACAGAAAGTGGAGATAATGTCCTTGTGGTATTATTGCTGGACTGTTAATCCAGAGACCCAAGAAATGTTCTGAGGACCTCGGTTCAAACCCTGCCATGATAGATGGTAGAATTTGAATTCAATAAATATCTGGAATTAGGAGTCTAATGATGACTATTGCCAATTGTCAGGGGAAAACCAATCTGGTTCACTAATGTCTTTGAGAGAAGGAAATCTGCTGTCCTTACCTGTTCTGGCCTACATCTGACACCAGACCTACTGCAATGCAGTTGATACTTAATGCTATGAGGGATGGGTAATAAATGTTGGCCTGGCCAGAAACATCCACTTCCCATGAATGAATAATAAAAAAAATCACAAACATCAATATACAATTTTAACTATTACTTATTTTTCTGGTGTTCATTGTAAACATTGTGTGTAACAGGAAGCTCTGAATTGTAATCTATATTCTATGAAGGTCACTATCTAGACTATCATTTACAAATGACCAGGTCAACCAACCAATTTAATACAAAAAAATTCCATGGACACTAATCAGGCATCCTTAATATCTCCAGGTTTGATTGTATTCTTTTGAAAATTGGTGAAGTTTATTAAGTAACTGATGCCCATTGGCTCATTTTCTTGTATTTTGAGGTGTACAAGCACGTGCTTTGAACCAATGTTAAGGCTAGATTGAGTTAGGCCATATGGTCAAAATTTGGTGATGTCAAGAAATGACAATTGGGCAAATGGTTGTGAAGTTCCTAAAATGAAATTTTAACCAAATTAAAACAATTTGAGGTGGATTGGAAAATTCAAATACAATCCTTGATGCAAAGTTGACTCAGCGAGCTTTGCTGAAGTAAAGATAACTGCTCAAAGTTTGTTGAAGGTCTTCTGATTTTAAAAAGGACACATGATTCAATGCCAAGACAAGTAGGATAATTACATATCACTGGAAAATGCAATGCAAAATATTACCATCAAATGTAATTTCAAGCTGTATTCACAAGGCTGCTTGGCACAGCACGTGATGGAAAATATGCTATTCCCACTGCCAAATGTATGTTTCCATTCTTCCCAACAGGATAAACTGGAGCTTATTTCTCCACACTGATATCAAATGTTGTTGTCAAAAAAGATCAAAATCACGTAAGATTTTACAGCATTGAAAAGTAGGAAACCTTCACTTTTGAGAGTTTTCTAACCTCAAAATGATAAAACAAGGCCGATTGTAACCCTGGCCAAGTATGGATAGATGGTGAATAGAACTCACTGCTAATCAGCCTGTTCTTGCAAGTGAGATGCTTGGACCTCATTTCCATTCCAACCAGTCAACATGCAATTTTTCTGAGAGGTCAGGAAATTGGCAAGTTCCCACATTGAGTCAGAACCAGAGAGCCAGTGGGGAAATAATGTAACAGAGATGATCCAAGGCAGAGAGCAAATAGCCTTGGAACTTTATCCAATATTTAAGTTTGATTACTACAACTTTCACTGCCTTACGCAACATAAAAACATGCCGAGGTTCATCATGAGAAAAGCAAAAAAATAAATTCAAAGGCTGCAAAGGATTATTTGGTCCCTTGTATCTGCATTGGTTTCCAAAATAAAATCGAAAACTAACCCCAGTGCATTTCTCTTTCCTTATTGCGCTGAAAATTTATTTTCCCTTTAAAAGAGCGTACAGTGGTTACTCCATCAATTAATCCTGTGACAAAAGATTCCATTACTTAGCAACATTTTGCATGCAAGAATTTTTTCCTAATTTTTCCTGTTACTTTTTTAGTGAGAATTTTAAGTTGTCTATTTTTTTGTGCGATAAAGGTCCATAGCATATTATTATCATTTCGGAATGTGGATTTAAAAGTAGAAGTAATTTTGGCTTTAATTCTGCAATGCTGACCTGTTACTTTTTTAAAGGTCAGAACGTTAGTTTGAATAGTGAGTACAAATATTATTTCCAAGAAGCCTACAATTTCAGCTAAATGATGAGATAAACTACATTTTTCATTTGTTGATGGAAGTTGGCATCTTTGACTAAGCCAGCAGGTACTGGCTATTTCTAATTGCCCTGGAACTGAATGGCTTGCTAGGCCATTTCAGGGAGTAGTTAAGATCGAATACAGTTCTGTAGGTTTGGAGTCACATTTAGGCGAGACCAGATAATAGTTAGAGACAAAAAATCTGCAGATGCTGGACTCCAAGGTAGACCAGCAGGAGGCTGGAAGAACACAGAAAGCCAGGCAGCCTCAGGAGGTGGAGAAGTCAACGTTTCGGAATCCTTCCTGAAGAAGGGTTACACCCGAAACGTTGATTTCTCCCGATGCTGCCTGGCTTGTTGTGTTCTTCCAGCCTCTGGCTTGTTGACCAAATAAAGATGGCAGATTTCCTTTGTCAAAGAACAATTTTGAACCAATTTGGTTGTTTCAACAATCAACAATTACTGGTTGCCATTCACATTTTTAAAAATTTAAATTTCACCGTCTGACATGGTGGATTTGAGCCCAAATCCCCAGAATGGAGTTTTAGCCTGGAGTTCTGGATTACTCACAGAGTGGCATTACTATGATTCCATCATCTACTCTAACTTGTAAAGTTAATTGATTAAATGTTGGCAAGGCTGAACATTTATATTGCACAGAAAGGAGCTGAAAATGTGTTGCTGGAAAAGCGCAGCAGGTCAGGCAGCATCCAGGGAACAGGAGAATCGATGTTTCGGGCATAAGCCCTTCTTCAGGAATGAGGAAAGTGTGTCCAGCAGGCTAAGATAAAAGGTAGGGAGGAGGGACTTGGGGGAGGGGCGTCGGAAATGCGATAGGTGGAAAGAGGTCAAGGTGAGGGTGATAGGTCAGACTGGGGTGGGGGCGGAGAGGTCAGGAAGAAGAGTGCAGGTGAGGAAGGCGGTGCTGAGTTCGATGGATTTGACTGAGACAAGGTGGGGGCAGGGGAAATGAGGAAACTGGTGAAATCCGAGTTCATCCCTTGTGGTTGGAGGGTTCCTAGGCGGAAGATGAGGCGGTCTTCCTCCAACCGTCGTGTTGTTTTGGTCTGGCGATGGAGGAGTCCAAAGACCTGCATATCCTTGGTGGAGTGGGAGGGGGAGTTGAAGTGTTGAGCCACAGGGTGGTTGGGTTGGTTGGTCCGGGTGTCCCAGAGGTGTTCTCTGAAACGCTCCGCAAGTAGCCGGCCTGTCTCCCCAATATAGAGGAGGCCACATCGGGTGCAGAGGATGCAATAGATGATGTGTGTGGAGGTGCAGGTGAATTTGTGGTGGATATGGAAGTTTCCTTTGGGGCCTTGGAGGGAGGTGAGGGGGGAGGTGTGGGCGCAAGTCTTGCACCTCCTGCGGTTGCAGGGAAAGGTGCCGGGAGTGGAGGTTGGGTTGGTGGGGGGTGTGGATCTGACGAGGGAGTCACGGAGGGAGTGGTCTTTACGGAATGCTGATAGGGGAGGGGAGGGAAATATATCCCTGGTGGTGGGGTCCGTTTGGAGGTGGCGGAAATGACAGCGGATGATGCGCTGTACATGGAGATTGGCGGGGTGGTAGGTGAGGACCAGTGGGGTTCTGTCCTGGTGTCGGTTGGAGGGGCGGGGCTCAAGGGCGGAGGAGCGGGAAGTGGAAGAGATGCAGTGGAGGGCATCGTCGACCACGTCGGGGTGGAAATTGTGGTCCTTGAAGAAGGAAGCCATCTGGGTTGTACGTTTTTGGAACTGGTCCTCCTGGGAGCAGATGCGGCAGAGACGAAGGAATTGGGAAAATGGGATGGCGTTTTTACAGGGGGCAGGGTGGGAGGAGGTGTAGTCCAGGTAGCTGTGGGAGTCAGTCGGTTTGTAGTAGATGTCCGTGTTGATTCGGTCGCCTGAGATAGAAATAGAAAGGTCGAGGAAGGGGAGGGAGGAATCTGAGACTGTCCAGGTGAATTTGAGGTCGGGGTGGAAGGTGTTGGTGAAGTGGATGAACTGTTCAACCTCCTCGTGGGAGCACGAGACGGTGCCGATACAGCCATCGATGTAGCGGAGGAAAAGGTGGGGTGTGGGGCCAGTATAGTTGCGGAAGATGGACTGTTCCACATATCCTACGAAGAGGCAGGCATAGCTGGGGCCCATGCGGGTGCCCATGGCTATCCTTTCGTTTGGAGGAAGTGGGAGGATTGGAAAGAGAAGTTGTTCAGGGTGAGGACCAGTTCAGTCAGTCGAAGGAGGGTGTCAGTGGAAGGGTACTGATTGGTACGGCGGGATAGGAAGAAGCGGAGGGCTTTGAGTCCTTCGTGATGGGGGATGGAGATGTACAGGGACTGGATATCCATGGTGAAGATAAGGCGTTGGGGACCAGGGAAGCGAAAATCATAGAGGAGGTGGAGGGCATGGGTGGTGTCCCGAACGTAGGTGGGGAGTTCATGGACTAAGGGGGACAGGACCGTGTCGAGGTATGCAAAGATGAGTTCAGTGGGGCAGGAGCAGGCGGAGATAATGGGTCGGCCAGGGCAGTCAGGTTTGTGGATTTTGGGCAGGAGGTAGAAGCGGGCGGTGCGGGGTTGTGGGACTATGAGGTTGGAGGCGGTGGATGGGAGATCCCCCGAGGTGATGAGGTTATGGATGGTCTGGGAGATGATGGTTTGGTGGTGGGGGGGTGGGGTCATGGTCAAGGGGGCAGTAGAAGGAGGTATCTGCGAGCTGGCGTTTGGCCTCAGCGGTGTAAAGGTTGATGCGCCAAACTTCTACCACGCCTCCCTTGTCTGCTGGTTTGATAGTGAGGTTGGGGTTGCAACGGAGGGAGTGGAGGGCTGCGCGTTCCGAGCGTGAGAGGTTGGAGTGGGTGAGAGGGGTGGGGGAGTTCAGGTGGCGGTTAATATCGCGGCAGCAGTTGGCTATGAAGAGGTCGAGGGCAGGTAGGAGGCCAGCAGGGGGTGTCCAGGTGGATGGGGTGTGTTGGAGGTGTGAGAAGGGGTCGTCAGAGGGTGGGCGAGAGTCTTGGTTGAAGAAGTAGGCGCAGAGGCGAAGAAAGGCAGATTGGGGCCACAATCGATTTTCAGATGCAAAGAACGGTTTCAGATTAGTCAAAGGGACGCTTAGTTTGTGACAGTCTGGACTTTGTGACTGTAAAGAAGTCATAAAACTGATTTAGGAATTTAAGTAGACAGAACTTTTCTTAAAATTCTGTTAGGAAAAGTCAGTGAGGTAACTAGCGTCTGTATATCTTGGAGGTAAAAACAATGACTGCAGATGCTGGAAACCAGATTCTGGATTAGTGGTGCTGGAAGAGCACAGCAGTTCAGGCAGCATCCAAGGAGCTTCGAAATCGACGTTTCGGGCAAAAGCCCTTCATCAGGAAAGTTATTCCTGATGAAGGGCTTTTGCCCGAAAGGTCAATTTCGAAGCTCCTTGGATGCTGCCTGAACTGCTGTGCTCTTCCAGCACCATTAATCCAGAATCTGTATATCTTGGGTACAGACAATACCATAGATAATCACATCTGGTGAATGTATCGAAAGCAGACACAATTAAATGCTTGACACCTTGCCAGTTAAGGAAACAACTAAAGATTTGAGATAGGTAGGATACTTCACAAGGGTTGAGTAAATATGAGGGATATTGCAGGGAAAAGGGCTGAACTTTTTTTTTGCTGTTTATGATAAGATATTTTAAATTGACCTATAAATATTTGTTATTTTTTATTCAATAGACACTTTTCTTTTGTAAAAAGTACATTGACAGCCTTGTGTGAATATGTTCAGTGCCTGACTAACACAGTAGCCAAACTGCACAAAATTAAACCTATTAAGCCAAATTGTTCTATAGGCCCCCAACTAGACATGGGGAATTAGAGGAACAAATATGCAGGGAGACTGGGGAAACTTGCAGGAGCAATAGGGTTGTCATAGCAGGGAATTTTGTTTTGCTAGCATAAATTGGGACTGCCAGAGTGTTAAGGGCTGAGATGGGGTGGAATGTGTGAAGTGCATTCAGGAAGGTTTCCTCAAGCAATATATAGAGGGTCCTACTCGGGAAGGGGCAAAATTCAATAAGGCAGGACAGGTGCTGAAGGTGACAGTGGGAGAGCACTTTGGGACCAGTGGCCATAGCTCTATTAATTTTAAAATAGTTATGGAGAGGGACAAAAATGGCCTGCAGGTTCAAGTTGTAAATTAGAGCTAAGCAAATTTTGATGGAATTAGACAGAAGCTTGCAGGTGTTGATTGGGATAGTTTATTTGCAGGCAAAGGGACCTCAGGCAAGTGGAAAATCTTTAAAAGTGAGATAGCTTGAGTTCAAAGTCTGTATGTTCCTAGGATGGTGAAGGGCATGGTTGGCAGGAATAGGGAACCCTGGATGATAAGAGATATTGAGGCTTTGACCAGGAAAAAGAAGGAGGCGTGGCTCAGGTACAGGCAGCTGGGATCTAGGGAATCCCTGGAGGGATATAAGGAATGCAGGAGTTTACTGAAGAAGGAAATCAAGAGGGCATAAAGAGGCCATGAGATAGCCCTTGGCTGAGAAGATTAGGGTGAATCTAAAGAGGTCCTTTAAGTTTATTAAAAGAAAAAGAAAAACTAGAGAAAGAATAGGGCCCCTCAAGGACCAAAGTGGACATGTATGTGTAGAGCCGCCACATGTGGTGAGGTTCTCAATGAATATATCTCCTCTGTGTTTACCATGGAGAAAGACATGAAGACTTGGGAAGTTGGGAAGGTTAGTGTGATAGCTTGGGAACAGGATATGTCATGGCAGGTGTATTAGGATGTAAGAAGGTGGGTAAATCTCCTGGTCCTGACCAGATATATCCAAGAATAATACAAAAGGCTAGAGAAGAAATTGCAGGGACCCAGGCTGATATTTTTGCATCATTGTTTTCCACAGGTGAGGTCCCAGAAGACTGGAGGGTAGCAAATGTTGTGCTATTATTCAAGAAGGGCATAATAGACCACTAAGCCTAACATCTGTGGTGGATGAATTACTTGAGAAGGTTCTGAAAGATAAGAAATATATGCATTTGGAAAGATAGGGGTTGATTAGGAGTAGTCAGCATGGCTTTGTGAGTGGGAGATCATGCCTCACAAATTTATTAGAGTTCTTTGATTAAGTGACCAGGAAGGTTAACAAGGGCAGGGCAGGAGATGTAGTCTATATAGATTTCAGGAAGGCTCCACATGGTAGGCTGCTCTGCAAGGTTTGGTGGTATGGAATCCAGAGCGAGCTGGCAAATTGGATACAATATTAGCATGATGGTAGGAAGCAGGGGGTAAAAGTGGAAGGATGCTTGTCGGACTGGACGCCTGTGACTAGTGGAGTGCTTTAAGGGGTTGGTGTTGGGCCCATTACTGTATGTTACATATCTCAATGATTTAGATGAGAATATACAAGGCATGATTAGTGAGTTTACAGATCACACTAAAATAAGCAGTATTGTGGTCAGTGAGGAAGGTTATCAGAAATTGCAGCATCACTTTGATCAGCTGGGGAATACGGCTGAAAAATGGTATATTGAGTTTAATATAGATAAGTGTGAGATTTTGCATTTTGGAAAGTCAAATCAAGGTAGGAGTTACATGGTGAATGGTAGGGCCTTAAGGAGTGTAGTGGAACAGAGGGACCATGGAGGTCAGGTTCACAGTTCTCTAAAATTTGAGTCACAGGTAGAAAGGGCAGTGAAGAAGGCTTTTGTCACACTGGCCTTCATCAGTCAGGGCACTGAGTAAAGAAGTTGGGAAGTTATGTTGCAGTTATATAGGACGTTGGTTAGGCCAGAGTACTGTGTCCATTTTTGGTCACCTTGTTTTGGGAAGGATGTTATTAAACTGGAAAGAGTGCAGAAAAAATGTACAAGGAGGTTGGACAAGCTAGGACATTTTTCTTTAGCATGTAGGAGACTGAGGGAGGATCTTTTAGAAGTGTATAAGATCATGTGAGGCATGGATAGGATGAATGCACTCAGTCTTTTTTTTCCCAGGTTTGGGGAGTCAAGAACTAGAGGGAAAGAATAGAAGGGAACCTGAGGAGCAACTTTTTTACACAGAGTGGTACGCATATGGAATGAGCTGCCAGTGGAAGTGGCTGATGTAGGTACATGGACAACATTTGAAAGACATTTGGACAATTACATGGATAGGAAAGGATTAGAAGGATATGGGCCAAGTGCAGGGAAATGGGGTTAGCATGGATGGACATTTTGATTGGCATGGACAAGTTTGGGCCAAAGGGCCTGTCCCCATGCTGTAGGACTCTGTGACTCTATGATACTCTGAGATCATATATCTCGGATTACCATTAGCTGGGATAATAACATTTGTCATGATTCAACAACCAGATCAAATAGACTTCATTTTCCAATTGTTTTCATATATTCACTCATTGGACCTGGGTGTGGTTGGCTAGGCCACCATTTATTGGCTATCCCTAGTTGCCCTACAGAAGGTAGTGAAGAGCTGCCTTCTTGAACTGCTGCAGTCCATGTGCTCTAGATAGCCCTTGGGGAGGGAGTTCTAGAATTTTGATTAGCAACACTAAAGGAACAGCGATATATTTCAGGACGGTTATTGGCCTGGAGTGGATCTTGCAGGTGGTGGTATCTCCTGTATCTGCTGTCCTTGTCCTTTTAGATAGCAATGGTCATGGGTTTGAAAGGTTAAGGTTTGGGTTATGGTTAGGGTAAGGATCTTCAGTAAATTTTATCCTATTTCATCTTTATTCATCCTCCTCAAGGTTCTTCAAAATTAAAAGAAAATCACTTCAAAGTCCTGTTTACTTTGTTCCAAAACAGAAAAATGGATACTTGTGATAAATTCCAAACATTTCACATTTAAAAGTCAAGGAATGAAAATAAAATAAGTTGCAGAATGAGTGAGCCGTATAATCTCAGCCGCTAACTTTTTCAATTATTGCTGAGAAATCTGTTACATAGTGGAGGGAACACTAAGCACTACTGCTTAATGGTACAAATTGGAACATCTTCTGCTGTGACATTATGTTACCCAGCAAACAAGGACCATCAAGGCAAGTGAATACATGACGGACAGTAAGATCCTAGAAAGCACTGAGGATCTGTGGGAACTTGGTGTGCATGTACACTGGCCCTTTGGCCCAAATTGGTCTATGCCAACCAAAATGTCCACCCATGCTAAACCCACTTCCCTGCACTTGGCCCATATCCTTCAAGTGCGAGAGTGTGGTGCTGTAAAAGCACAACAAGGCAGGCAGCATCCGAGGTGCAGGAGAATCGACGTTTCAGGCATAAGCCTTTCATCAGGTCAATTCTCCTGCTTCTCGGATGCTGTCTCACCTGCTGTGCTTTTCCAGCACCACACTCTCAACTCTGGGCTCCAATATCTGCAATCCTCACCTTCTCCATATCCTTCAGGGCCAATGGATAAAGTGATTAGGAAGGCATTTGTTCTACTTGCCTTTATTAGCTGAGGCACTGAGTTTAAGAGCCACAATTGTATAAGTGGTTGATTAGGCCACAGCTAAAATATTGTGTGTAGCTCTGAATTCCACATTGTAGGAAGGAATTGACTGCACTGGAGATGATGCCAAGGAGATTTACCAGGAGGTTGACTGGAAAGTTTCAGTTTTGAAGAGAGACTAGACAGACTGAGGTTGTTTTCCTTAGAACCAAGGAGGCTGAGAGGGGGCGTGGCTGAAATATACAAAATTATGAGCAGAATAGATAGGTCAGACACGAAGCAACCTTTCTCCTTGGTGGAGGGATCAATACAGAGCGCATAGATGTATGGTAAGGGACAGAAGGTTTAGAGGAGATGTGAGGAAAATCATTTTCACCCAGAGATTGGTGGTGGGAATCTAGCACTCACTGCCTGTGAGGATAGTATAGGCAAAATCAGCCCTCACAAGATTTAAGAAATATTTAGATGTGCACTTACAATGTCAAGGCATACAAGACTATGGGCCAAGTGCTGGGAAATAGGATTAGAATGGTGGTTATTTTTGATTGGTGCAGATGCAATGAGCTGAAGAGCCTTTTTCTGAGCTGAAGGCCTCTACGGTCCTATGCCTGCATGATTCGATGACTTAGGAAAGTGTTTCTCTTTTTTTATTTTTTTGTCTCCACTTGCTTATCTCCCTTTCCTGTCCAAAATGCATAGGGTTTCTGTGGAGTATATTCTAAGGTCACAAACAGCCTGCCAATACTTTACCCAAGTGGTAATTTTAACGTGCAATTGTTGTCAGGCATGTGCAGATATTAGGGCCAGGATATATGGTATACAAAGTTTTCAAAAAGTTTTCCAAGAGAGAGTCACACAAAAGACTAATAAACAAGATTAGAGCTCATGGAGTTGGGAGTAATGTATTCACTTGGATAAGGATTGGTTTACAGATAGGAGGCAGAGCGAGTATTAACAAAGCATTTTAAAGTTGGCAGGCTGTGACTAGTGGAGTGCTGCAAGGATCAGTTATGTACAATCAATTAATGGCTTAGACAAACCGTCTAATCACGACTGTTGCTGACAATGCAAAGTTAGGTAGGAGTAGAAGATATGAGATGAGTTCCAAGAGGATTCAAGGGATACTGACAGATGAGAAACAAAGTGGTATATGGCATAGAATGTGAGGCAGTGTGTGGTCATTCACTTTTTGCACTAGGAATGAAAATGAGTGCACTTCTCAAAGGCTGAAATTTAGATATGTGAAGGTGAATATGCTATGACCAAACCAAACCTAACAACATCACATACACTTTTCATCTGGGATCTGGACAGAAATCAGAAAATAGAAAGCCAACCTGGGCTGACTTTTCCATTCACACATATCAAAGTCCAATTTATAAATCCGGATGAGGTATCTCTGGATCTGCATAGCTTAGAGATAACACATTGAATAGCACAATGATTCATTTTTACATTGGAGCAGCTTAAACTTGATTAATGTGTAGCATAAATCAAGCAATGATTATTGGACATTAATTGCCTTTTCACTCAGTCCAGCATCACAATACATGGATGCTGAACTTGCATTATATCAATATTTATCTCGACAGTGCACATCAAATGCATAGCCATTGGTCACATTTAACTTTAAATCAAAGTATAGCAATGTTCCCACACACATCTGATGTAAGATCAAGGCAATCCATGTCAATCAGTAAGAAATAAGAGAAGAAAATTAGGTTATGTAGATATGATCACACTAATTCTCCAAACACGGCAGGATAATTTCCCATGTTTGGAGTTTGTTTATACCTTTTCTTCCTGTGAACTACCTAATTATGGTCATCCCTCACCACATGGTAACCAAGTCCCAAGAATGTGAAATTCATCCCAATTCAATTTTATGGCATTCCTGACAATGATTAATGATCCCAAGAACTGACAAGATCATCTGTCACCAAAACAAAAGTGAACCTTTGTCATATTTCTCTTTATTAATTTGAAAGGGGCCTGTGGAGCGACACATCAGAGCCTGTCAGGGAAGACTGGATGGTGCAAGCAGGGGGAATCAAATAAACTCCTTTTGTGGTACAATCTTGAATAATGCTCTCATCTGGTACATGTGAAGGTTAATTAATGTCTATTCAATTTACAGTACGACCATATATGCACATCCACACCCACACCCACACACGGGTGTGCATGCAAAAATCAATAATAGCATCCTAATTGAAACCTTTATTATAATCAATCTATAGAAAAGTGAAAGGACGTTAACTAACTTTTGATTCATGTTCAAAACAAAGACAGAGTCAAAACTTTTCTCTGCTAAAATAAGCAGTTAGTACACATGATTAATACAATGATACTTTGGAATAATTTTCCAAAATTACTTTTGGTAATATCTGTTAAAGAAGAATATTACTATGCAAATAATTATTTCAAATGAAAACTCTCCTTCATTGTAAGTGTGCCAAATCAATGGGTTTTTTTTATTTGTTGGCCTGCTCACAGCAAAGGACATTTAGCTAAGTCCTTGGACGATTCTGAAGAATTAATATTTTAGGCAAAAGAGTCGCCAGAGAACTATGCAGCTAATGCCAGCCAGGTACTCAAGAAAGAAAACTTTTTTGATCACATTGCTTCAGGAGATCTGATGTTTGACTACAGTCATAGCAGCTGCCAGCTTTGTTGAGCAGCAGATCTCTTCCCTCTCATGCAGAGTAAACATTCAGAGCACCATCAGATGTTAGGGCTATCAAATAGGCTACTCCTTCATGTAAAGTGCCCTGCCCTGGTAGATGTATTAAAAACGACATGAGATATTAAATCTCGGCCATCTTTGCGTGCATATGAAGATCCTATGACCGTTTTTCAAATCATGGTTCACTCAGTGTACTGGCCAACATTCGTCCCTTAAATAATAATGCGAAAATCAATTAACTGCATATTCATTGTAATTTTTACAGTCATAGTCATAGAGTCATACAACACGGAAATAGACCCTGCGGTCCAAGCAGTCCATGCTGAGCATATTCCCAATCTAAACTAGCCCGACCTGTTTGCTCCTAACCCATATCCCTCCAAATCTTTCTTATTCACATCCCTATCCAAACGTCTTTTAAACGTTTTAACTGTGCCCACATCACCACTTCCTCAGGAAATTCATTCCACACGCAAACCACCCTCTGTGTAGAAATATTGCCCCTCATGTCTTTTTAAAATCTCGCTCCTCTCACCTTAAAAATGTGCCCCCCCCCTCATTTTGAAATCCCCCATTCTTGGGAAAAGACAACTACTATTATCTATCTATACCCCTCATTATTTTATAAACTTCTAACAGGTCACCTCTCAAACTCCTACACTCCAGTGAAAAAAGTCCCAGCCTATCCAGCCTTTCTTTATAACTCAAATCTTCCATACCTGGCAACATCCTGGTAAATCTCTCTGAAGCCTCTCCAGCTTGATAACATTCTTCCTATAACTGGGCAACCAGAACTGGACACAGTAACTGAGCACAGTTGATTGCTGTAGTTAACTACAAAGACACAACACCCAGTCTTTAAAAGTAATCCATTGTCTGTTAAGTAGATGAGACATTATATGGAGGTAAAAAAGATTTATGTGAAATGGAGTGGCAAGAGATAAAGATTAATTGCACTTGCTCTGCAGTGGCTATTGCATTCCAGAAAATGCAAATGGAATCTGCAACAAATTTTTAATGTACGTTCCTGTTGTAAAGATTGATGTGGGAACCAGTCCAAATTTTCAAGGAAACATTCTATATAATACAATCCAGGAGATTATGGGCTTTGGATATAAAAATATTAACTGTAATAACTTAAGATCAGACAATATCTGTACTCACAGAGTAGAAAAAAAGTTATATTATTTTACTGCCTCCCTGCAGTGGCCCACTACGTCTTCCAGCTAAATTGGGTATTAGGGACAGACAATAAAAGCTGGCCTAATCAGTGTCATTCTTATCTAGAAACTACATTTGACAAAGGCATTTAAAATCTTGCAGTGGAGTCCTATTAAACCTATAGCATAAAAGCAAATTATAGTGCTGGAGACATTTAGAATTAGCCATAGCAAACATTAATCTTAATCACATGATTAGTGTAACAGCATTATAATAATAGACAAACCCAGTGCCTGATAACTACTTTAACTTTCATAGAACCACCTTGATGTACCAGCTCTGATTGGACAGCAATCCAAGACTGACCCATGCCCATTCAATACAATGGAGGAAACATGCTGTTAGCCAGGCTGTTGCATACAGAGAGAGGCAGGGGGACCAGTTGGAGACAATCTCCTGAAAATGAGACGTTAGCCAGGGGGCTACAGGAAGACACAGGTACCAGTCACTGAAAGGGGATAAGAATGCTTAGTGTGAAATAAACTGCTGACACACAGGGGAAAACAGCTTGTGAACTGAGAATGACTGAGTCCAGATATCGCTTGGTACGAACTATATTCTGCAGAATATGTAAGAAAGGTGAGGTAATGCAGAAGCCTTATTTAGACAAGGGGCAATGAGATAATGCTACCTAGGCCATTGATCCAAAGCCAATAGGGTAAAGACATGCGATAAGCAGAGGAGCCTGAGCCAATGGGAAAAAGACACCCCGACTTGAGAAAGATAAGGAAAGAGGATAAACGAAGACCCTTGAGGCATACAGGCAGCAATAACTCCGGAAACCCATCATCGCAGACTTACACCCACGTCAGGGATGTGGGGAGAGAGAGAGAAAGAGCAAGCAGCGTGTTGCCAACAGCAGCCATCCTCTGCAACAGCAAAACAGTTATCCTGGTCAGGTATTACCTTTTACATTCTGTGACTACTCAGGGAGTGTCATGGGACTCGAGTGCGTGTATCAATAGGTTTTTCATTCAGTTTGTGGGAAAATATATATACATTCTAGTTTTTAATAAAAACATAAGGAATAACTACATGGTTAATACATTAATAAAGTAACTTGTGAAGTTATAAAAATTGACTGCTCTGCTCTCTATACAAGCCAACAAACAGCAGCTGGCAGTTGCTGGACTCGATCAAGCACTAACAATGCCAAATTCACATTGCCCATTGTGTTACATTACAGTGTTTAACTAGTACTGAGCAGCTGTTGATAGGTTTTCAGGAAGCCAGCATCATGAGTGGACAACACCAGCATGCACTGCTGCAAGGTATCCTTTTACAGCTGTAATGCGTCTGGAACAGTGAGGAGGTTAGCCTGGGCTGTCAAGCATTGAATACTGATATAGCAAGGATCTTGCATTTGCACCATATGTTTGATGGAGGAATTGGAAAGAAAGAATGATTCCCTGCATTTGTTTAGGGCAAGGAAAACCTGCAGTCTTTCAGGAAAAAGGCTGTGGGGCCAGATACCAATGGAGGTAGATACTAAGAATCAAGCCTCAAGGTTGTTGATGTACTGCTGCAAGAAGTTCAATGGCCACACGAGTGATTAAAGTCAATGCATGCTTCTTCAAATACCATGCCTCGAAATTGCACTACCAGATTCAAACACTTTTCAGGTCATCACACCCCATCACTCAACTCCCAACAACTCTATCAATCAGTGTTCGTATATGACAAACATATTCTGCACTTTCATACACACAGCACTGCTGTAAAACACACTTTTACATCTCTACAGCTTTTCATAACAGCATAGAAAATATGAACAGAATTAGACTATGCAGTCCTTTGAGTTTATTCCACCATTAAATATGATCAATAGCTGATCATCCAACTTGGTACACTGTTCCCGTTTCCTCCTGTTTACATCCCCCAGTTCAAGTGACCGTGAACAATCAATTTCATGTAATTTTAACTTCTAGATTTCTCTTTTAACTAAACATGCTTTCTCCTTTCAAACTTCACACAGGAAATCCTTTGCTTTTTCAACTGTGGGACATCATCTTAGATGATTCAATGTGACTTACAATTCAGCAAATTGTTTACACTGACATATGAAGAGACTGGATCGACTGGACGTGTACTCGCTGCACTGCACTGCACTCCCCTACCCCCCCACCCCCCCAACACCATTGACATTCCCAATCTCTCCAGCTGCAGAAGCTAATTTGAATGAATAGGTTCCGCATTCTTATTCCTGCAGTAGCAAACCCTTCCTTGAATTCCGCCAACCCCACCCCCCAAGACCTTTTCTCCCAGCTTCTCTGGATGGAGCCGATGGACTGACCTTGGGCTTCGACTGACCTGAGCAGATAGCCCCAAATGAGAATGGGCTCTGACTGATGGCTGTACACTTCTCATTCTACCCAGCTAGCTGCAGGACTACACAGAGTGAGGGCTCCCGTTATCCATATCCTTCTCCTCCTCTCTCTTCAAGCAGCTTATCCAGCTCTGCATGTGCGAGGCATCTCCTCCAATGGTACTATCTTCCAAGTGGAATGTGCAGCTACGTTTGGATGAGCAGTGGGTACATATAATCCAGTGGGTGGGCTTCGTATTGTCAATCTGCCTGTCCATCAACTGTCTGCAACTTTGCTAGGACTGGGGGGTGAGCATTGTGCAGTTGTGGTGTTATCAACATTTTACCACTTAGTCTCCACATGGTTCCTTAACTGGCTACCCTCTGGTGTTAGACAGGTAACTCTGGCCATACTATTTTCATCTCAGGAGGAAAATGCATGGGAGGGAAAACAAATATAACGTCAACCCAGTGTACAAATTTCAAATTTTGCTCTTGATCATGCCTCCAAACCTGCTTCTCTGGGGCTGGGAAGAACCTGCCAACAGATGCAGGGCATTATAAAGCATATTCAAGAAAATTATAATCCCATTTTCTGATGACCTGGCCATCAATGGGCGAACAATAAGCATCCCCGTAGGCCAGTGGGGAAGGTGGTCTATTTGAAACCAGCATGGGTGGCACTTCATTGGGGTACAAAAGAGTGCTGTACATTGAGTTGAAATGCTAGTACGTATATTGAAGACAGAGACAAATAGATTCTTGACTGGTAAGGGGATTAATGGTAATGGAGAGGAGAGTGGGGCTGAGAAACATATCAGCTGTGATTGAATGGCTGCAAACTCAACGGAGAGAGTGATGCTGCCTGACCTGCTGCGCTTTTCCAGCAACACATTTTCAGCTGCAAACTCAATGGGCCAAATAGCCTAATTCCGCTCCTGGGTCTTATGGTCTTCTAGGCGTTCCCTACCTGTACAGTTGGACAAAAGCAATCTGTTAAAATGTTTAATGTAGAAAAGGGAGCTCTTCTGGGGTCTTGCTTTTAACATTCCTCCTCAACAAAATACTGACAAAAACAGATGACGGGGTCACCCATTCATTTGCTCTCTGTCAACTTTACAATGTGCATCATGTCTGAAGTTTCCACATTCATAATGACAGTGATTACATTTGGAAAGTGATCTGTTGCTTATGAAGTGGTCTTGGAATATCATGTGAAAGATATCATATGATTACAATCCTATAACTCAATAACTGGTTGCTCTGCCATCCAGTTAAAGTGAGAGAAATCTCCTAATCACTTTGCAGTGATCCCTGTTGAACTGAGGGGCTCATGTGAAAACAAGCTTACTTCTCTCTATTTTCTCTACATCTGAACAGATTGGTGGCATTGACTCTCTATATTTTGTTGCGAGGATAAATCGGAAATCCTACACTGTTGGGATGGACCCTCAGTAGATGTGCCAGAGATTTAGAACATAGTGCTGGGTTTTACAAAATACACTGATTCCCACTGTCAACAACCCTTCCACCCCAATCCTGGTTAGAAAGGTTACGGTTCATGGAGCACTGATTTTAATGGCTGCCTGGTAAGGTTTAATACTGGACAAAGTATTAATTGCATTAAGGCATAATGTCTGCTCCTTTTCCCAGTATAGGTCATGGCCCGAGTTATCTGGTAATTAATCAGAGGGTTGGCAGCTCAGTAGCCCCTGCAGCACCATCTGAGTGAGGCGGCCACTGACTGGGACACCAAGGACATAGGTAGGGATGGGGTCTCAGTGCGGGGAGCTGAGGGTGGTGGTAGAGGGGCACTGGGGTTCAAACAGCCAGGGAGACGGAGCTAAATGATATTGGGGGTGGAGTACAAGGCTCTGATGGGTTCGGGGATCTACACACGAGGTCACCGTGCTCCTTGTCTGACACTGACCTGTCTTATTGAAAGCTGCTGGGACTTTTCACATTGTGTGAGATGCTCCTTTTTGGGCGGCACGGTGGCACAGTGGTTAGCACTGCTGCCTCACAGCGCCAGAGACCTGGGTTCAATTCCCGCCTCAGGCGACTGACTGTGTGGAGTTTGCACATTCTCCCCGTGTCTGCGTGGGTTTCCTCCGGGTGCTCCGGTTTCCTCCCACAGTCCAAAAATGTGCAGATTAGGTGAATTGACCATGCTAAATTGCCCGTAGTGTAAGGGGCAGGGGTAAAATGTAGGGGAATGGGTCTGGGTGGGTTTGCGCGTCGGTGTGGACTTGTTGGGCCGAAGAGCCTGTTCCCACGCTGTAAGTAATCTAATCTAATCCTGGAGACACCACAGTGAGTCAGGGCTGGGGTAAGCTACACTGAGCATGAGTGAAATCTCTGACAGTTCACAGCCAGCAGGGCAGGGAGGACAACGTCCACCCAATGGACTTCATATAGTCCCTGTCCTTCAAACCCACAGCGGGTAGTATATAATCCAGTGTTTTAGCTGTAACCAGAATGTGCATTTCCAATGTAGCGAAACTCTGATGTAGAACTCAGCTATATTGAATTTGCCCTTTGAAGAAACAGCTGGTTCCGTGAAAATGCCCTTGGATACATTCTCAAAAATCGCTAACATTCCCTTCAGGTTTGTGAGATAGAAATTTATTTGCTGTCATAGAGCCATAGAGGTCTACAATATAGAAAAAGGCCCTTCAGCCCATCAAGGCAGCATTGCTCAAACACAACCATCCAACTATTCTAACCCATTTTTTTCTAGCAATTGGCGTTGTTTGCCTAGGCACCACAACGACATCAACATACTTTTTTAATGTTATGAGGATTTCTGCCATTACAGGCAGTAAGTTCCAGATTCCCAGGGTGAAACAGTTTTCCCCACATCTCCTCTAAACACCTTATCCCTCAAATTAAATGTGCAAAAAGGATTATGTTTTATTGACAGACTCTCATACGCTACATTGAATATTCACAGTTAAAAATCACAAAGCACCAGGTTATAGTCCACCAGGTTATAGTTACTATCACCTGATGAAGGAGCAATGCTCCGAAAGCTAGTGTGCTTCCAATTAAACCTGTTGGACTATAACCTGGTGTTGAGTGATTTTTAACTTTGTACACCCCAATCCAACACTGGCATCTCCAAATCTTGAATATTTACATCTCTCAGCTCCAAATGAACTGAATATTAAGCAATAATAAAAGATGTAGTGAAATTGATCTGCTCATTTTGTCATTTCATCCAAGGCATACTCTTGTGTTTTATCCACACATGAGATATGGGTGTCACTGGCTGGGATGGCATTTATTTGCCATCCCTTGAGAAGGTGGTAGTGAGCTGCCTTCTTGAACCACTGCAGTCCATATGCTGTACGAAGAGTCCTGAGGGAGGGAATTCCAGGATTTTGACTCAGTGACAGTGATATATTTCACACACAATGGTTTGTGGCTTGGATTGCTTTATGCCTTTTCACAGATGCACAGGTTTTCATCATTCAGATCAAAAGACCAATCAAAATCTTGAAATAAAAATGTAAGCGTTTGCTGGCTTTCATTGTTGTGATTTCAGTTTGTTGAGTTTTATTTCTGTTTGCGTTGGCCATTGGTAGCAAAGAAGAGAAATATTTTATCTTGACTGAAAACAAAATATACTGGAGATCTCCGCAAGTCAGGCAGCATCCAAGGAGAGAAAGCAAGCAAATGACTCTTCATCATTCTTTATCTTCTTTGTTATTTCTTTCTCTGCTGTTATGTAAAGCAGGCTGTGGCACAATTCTCAACAAACTTTTGAAACTGTTGTGAACTCAGTCCCATTGACACAAAATTGAGAGAAGCTTGTTCACAACATAAGAGTATGAAATGCAAAGATAAATTTTGAGCACCACTTGTTCTATAGAGTATTTTTTGCAACACGAATAACTTTAAAACTTTATTGACTGTAACTGTAATTTATTTTCTGAGTAACAAAATACTTCAGTGGCACATAGAAATGTGAAACAGGTTTAACAGAAGCATGCATCATAAATTACTTCATAATGTTAAGCACTTTATGGTATTTAATTGCTTATTATGCTTTAATCATCATTCTTCTGGCTGTAGCTGTCACTGACCAGGAATTTATTGCACATCCCTAGCAGAGGAACTTTTGTTTTCCCACCACAGTCCCACAATACTAGTCTAGAGGGAGTTCCAGGATTTGGACCCAGTGACAATGAAAGGATAGTAATATGTGTCCATGTCAGAGTGATGTGGAGATAGTGATATTCCCATGCTGCCCTTGTGAAAGCTAACTGCAGCTAATCTAAACTGGAATCCAAAAATCTTTTAATAAATAGTAAATGTCCTAAGTTTAAAACATGTAAAGAGTAGTAAGGGTATGAGTAGCCCCAATTAACAGAGGGAAAAGAAGACTGACAATTGGAAGCTGAGGGAGTTGTATAAGGCAATATTTCTGATAGTCAATATTGGAGGCTGGATTTAGCTCCACCATGTTCAGGAGAAGGGTCATTGCACCCAAAATGTTAACTTTGTTCATCTCTACAAAGATGTGCCAGGCCTGTTGAGCTTCTCCAGCATTTTGATTTTTTTTTATTTCTGACAAGGTCATACAGTCTCGTGTGGGGCAAAGATAAGACAAATTTGAGAAACTGATGGAGAAGGATGTGTCATTAGTTTCTCGTGACAGTCTCAGTTATGTCTCACTAGTCAACATAATCTGTGCGGATTGCACAATAAGACAAATTTCTGAGGATTCTTGTGGCGCAGTGTTTATGTCTCAACCTCTTAGCCAGAAGGTCCAAGTTTAAGTCCCATTTGCCATGGATTTGTGTCATAGCATATTCAAACTAAATAACTGAAAACAAGTACAATGGAGAACTGATGGCAATACTCTACCCAATCTTTAGCTGTTACTGGAACATTTACAATGTAAGGCATTTGTGGAAAGACTGAAATGAAACTTTGTAGCAGTCTCGACCAACGCAAAAGATGTTGCTGAATTTGCAGTGAAAGAAGGGACTGTTGGAAACTTCATTTGGGCTTCAATTGGAGCACTAGTGTGAAAGCCTGATATTATCCCTGCTAAGGCATGATTGCAAAGGGGGCAAGAGGAGGGGCAGACAGTCAGATGAGAGCCCTCTCCTTCAAACCTGCCAAAGGGAGTACATTTAGATCAGGCAATAATGTCAATGAGAAGTTGGTAAGGCCAACTCCTTAGGAATTTTCACCAGCCATGTTAACTTTATGTAATCAATTAACATCTTTATAAAAAAGAAAATCTCTTGAAACATATGATCTGCATTAGTAGATAATTTCAAACAAGTTCCCACTTGCCTGGATTTGGGCAGCTCCAACAACATTCAAGAAAATTGATGCAATCCAGGAGAAAGCAGCCCACTTGATTAACACCATGTCCACAAATATGGACTCCCTCCATGACCAATGTATACTGCAGAATTTCAGCTAGGCTTTGTAGACAGAAACTTCCAAGTCCACAGCCACTTCTATCTAGAAGGACAAGGGCAGCAGTTACATCAGAAGCCCACCCCTCAAAGCCACTCACCATTCCGACTCACCACTCTGACTCACCATTCTGACCGCAGCACTTCAAGAAGGCAGCTCACCACCACTTTGTCAAGGGAATCTAGGGACAGGCAATAAATGCTGGCCCAGCCAGCGATGCCCATGTCCCACGAATGGATGAAATAAGGTTCACAGAGACCCTATAAATTCTTCCTCAATCATAGTCATTAGTGAAAAGCAACCTTCTGGGATGTCGATGACAATTTCCAACACGTTGTGGTAAAGTAACTATCTAAAAACTAGATGCAGACAAGAGACCTCCCCAAGGGAAGGGAAAGAACACTGGAGCCTCATCTCAATTTGGGCCTTTCATACTCACTATCTAAATGACAAGGTGTGGAATGATTTTGATCTATGCCCTAAGATTCCTGCTCAGCAATGAACAAAACATTTGGGCAGAAAGATGGAGAAAAAAAGAGGAGGAAAGTAAAACAAAAATGCAAAATTTCTTAACATACAAAATCAATTGTTCAATGATTCCATAATAAAAATAAATATTTGTTCAATCAATTTTGAATAGCCTGTCTTGAAGTAAGTGTATCTGTTCACTCTCTGCATCTCTCTGTGCATGAATAAAATGACAGCAAAATCATAGAATATTTTGCAATCATAGAATTGCAACAACTGACAGTTCACTCGTAATAACTTGTTATTGTTATGGTATATATAGTAATGTCTGCATCAGATCCCTGCAGTCAGTATACTTTTAAAGTATTAGGTACTTAAGCAAGTCTCCAATATTTAGTGCTTTAATATCTCTTATTAAATATCAATTCATTTCAGTTTCTAAAACAATTGTGTTTTTATTGGATTCCGAATTGCATACTGAAGTGTTTGCGTCACTGATAATGGGCAAAACTATTGAAGAAATGTAAACTTAGATCTGATCGGGTGGCATGGTGGCTCAGTGGTCAACACTGCTGCCTCACAGCACCAGGGTCTCAGGTTCAATTCCAGCCTCGGGCGACTGTCTGTGTGGAGTTTGCACATTCTGCCCGTGTCAGCGTGGGTTTCCTCCCACAGTCCAAAGATTTGCAGGTCAAGTGAATTGGCCATGCTAAATTGCCCATAGCATTAGGTGCACTAGTCAGAGGGAAATGGATCTGTGTGGGTTACTCTTTGGAGGGTCGGTGTGGACTAGTTGGGCCAAAGGGCCTGTTTCCACACTGTAGGGAATCTACTCTAATCTAAAAAAAGTGAAATCATAGCTTGTAAAGTACTCTTCAAGGAGCAGAGCATTCTATGGAACTGCCATATGATTCGGAAAGTGAAATATCTTCACAGTGACTTGTTGTGATTTATTTTTCCTCACACTACTGGACAATAAGAATCCTGGGCATGAATTTCTCTTAAGGCTTCTCTGGTTCAGTTGCTGCAACTTTATCAAAGGTTAAGCAGAAACATCTTTTACGTATGTTTCCAGTGTGGCAGCTGAATGGGGAAAACTCTGTGGAAATTCATTACCTCGATAGCAGATACTTTGGTTACCATCAGTTCTTGCTCATGTTATGAATTTCTTTTCAAATGACATTATACACCAAAACACCAGATGTTATAACTTCCTTGTAGATGTACGGGACTGAATCTTGTGTTTGTTTGACTAAGTCTGAGTTTCTTCGAGTTTATTGCAGGGACTTCCGTTCCAAGGTCAAGTGAATTCTCTCGCTGTATCTTATTAATCATGCTTCATTAATTATCTATCATGTCCCTATGACATGTCTCAAGCTCATTTCTCGGCAGATGCCACTCCCAAAACAACACACCTTTCGGCAGATATCCTGGAATTCACTGGTACCTCTTTCACCCATGTTATCTTTGTTGTTTACCCAGGCAAGCACTGTCAGCCCAGAGCTGCCCTACACAGTTCCTAACATTTTCCCTGGAGATGGCAGACAGGGGAATACCAGTGCCCCATTTTGTAGACAGGGTTCTGTTGAGGGTTGGTGCTGACTTCGGACTTCCATCTCCCCTAGGACCAGCAGTGGACCACACTACCAGACAATGCCAACCTGGTATTGCAGGGTAAAGCAGTTCTCACTTCTCTGGGTGAATGATCTGACTGTAGGAAGAAGGTCAAGGTGGAACAACAGAGGGATCTTGGTGTGCAAGTACATAGCTCCCTCAAATGTTGCACCTAAGTGGATAGAGTTGTTAAGAAAGCATATGGTGTTTTGGCTTTCATTAACAGGGGGATCGAGTTTAAGAGCCGTGAGGTTTTGCTATAGCTCTACAAGTCCCTGGTGAGACCACAGTTGGAATATTGTGTCCAGTTCTGGTTGCCCTACTATAGGAAAGATACAGAGGCTTTGGAGAGGGTGCAAAGAAGGTTTACCAGGATGCTGCCTGGACTGGAGAGCTTGCCTTATGAAGAGAGATTGAACAAGCTCAGACTTTTCTCTCTGGAGAGAAGGAGGAAGAGAGGTTATCTGATCGAAGTATACAAGATAATGAGAGGAATGGATAGAGTCAATAACCAGAGACCTTTCCCCAGGGTAGGTACTAGGGGGCATAGTTTTAAGCTATTAGGACAAAGGTATAGAGGGGACATCAGAGGTAGGTTCTTTAGCAGAGAGTTGTGAATGCATGGAATGCGTTGCCAGTGGTGGTGGTGGAAGCAGAGTCATTAGGGACATTTAAGTGACTGCTAAACATGCACATGGATAGCAGTGAATTGAGGGGTGCATAGGTTAAGTTATTTTATTTTCATTAGGATTAACCTTCCGCACATTGTGGGCCAAAGAGCCTGTTCTGTGCTGTACTTTTCCATTATCTATGCCAATAACCAGGAGAAATTCCACCAGCTTCTCTCTGATATCTCGACTGCACACTTCAGGCTGATGGTTTTTCTATCCATCATATGGACCGTACAGCGTCCTTGGGTAAGACAAAGGGTGGAGAGGTTTGCTTTTTAGTCAACAACTTGCGTGCACGGAGATTGCAACCCTGGGCAGCCACTGCTCCCCAAACCTTGAATTCCTCACCATCAAATGCCACTCCTTCAATCTACTACGAGAATTTATCGCTATACTAACTATACATATCGCTCCAAGCAAAGGTTGAGGAAGCTCTGGATGTGCTGTACTCAGCCACTAACACCCTGGAGATGGAACACCCCGAGGCCCTGCTTATTGTAACTGGCGACTTCAATCAAGCCAATCTAAGGAAGGTGTTGCCTAAGTACCACCAGAGCATTACCTACCCCAGCAGGAACCCGAACATTTAGACCACTGCTACACCACTGGGAAGGATGCCTACCGCTCCATCCCCCGACCACAATGCCTTGTTTCTTCTCCCGGCTTCCAGGCAAAAGCTCAAGCAGGAGACCTCTCGCGAATACTGGCCCAGTGCTGGTCGGAGGAGGCAGAGGATCAACTCCGGTGCTGTCTGGAATCGACTGTTTGGGCCATGTTCAAACAGTCTGCAGGTACCTTGGACGAATACGCCACCACCGTCACAGACATTATCAGCTAACGTGTGGGAGATTGCATACCGAGGAAGTCAATCTGGGTGTTCCCCAACAGGAAACCTTGAATGAACCAGGACACACAGAACCTACTAAAAACCAGGCGTGAGGCCTTCAGATCAGGAGACCCATCCAAATATAAGGAATCCAAATATGACCTTCGCAGAGCCATTAAGACAGCCATGGTCCAATAATGATCCAAACTAGAGACCCAGACAAACACCCAGCGACTTTGGCAAGGACTGAATGACATCACAGGTTCTAAAAAGAGACAGTGTAAGATAGCAGACGATGACACACCCATCCCAGATTGTCTCAATGCCTTCTATGCTCGCTTTGAGCAGAAATTCGGCGGAGAGCTAACACCTATTCCGACAAGTCCTGACGAACCTATCCCAACAGTCACTGCATCAGAGGTCAGATCAGTTTTCCTTTGTGTGAATCCAAGGAAAAAGATTGGGACCAGATGGAGTACCAGGCCGTGCACTCGGAGCATGTGCAGATCACTTGTCAGAGGTCTTCTCGGACATCTTCAACCTCTCCCTGCAGCAGGCCACTGTCCCTGCCTGTTTCAAGAGGGCCAACATTCTCCCTGTGCTTAAGAAGGCTCATGCAGCATGTCTCAATGACTATTGCCCAGTGGCCCTAACTTCGGTGGTCATGAAGTCCTTTGAAAGGCTGGTCATGGCATTAATCAACTCCAGCCTCCCCACTACTCTTGACCCACTCCAATTTGCTTATCAGACCAACAGATCCACATCAGATGCCATATCACTTGCCCCTCACACCTCCCTAGAACATCTTGACACCAAGAACAGCTATGTAAGAATCCTACTCATTGACTACAGTTCAGCCTTCAACACTATTATCTCCTCGAGACTGATTACTAAACTTAGTGATCTCGGACTAAGCCCCACTCTCTGCAACTGGATCCTCAGTTTCCTGACCCACAGGCCACAATCAGTGAAGATTGGGGACAATATTTCATCCTCACTAACGCTTAACACTGGAGCCCCCCAGGGGTGTGTACTCAGCCCCCTACTGTACTCACTGTATACCCATGCCTGCGTCACCAAATACCAGAATACCATTTACAAGTTCGCTGATGACATCACCATAGTTGATTAAATTTCAGATGATCGCCAGACCACAACAAAATGACGGTTGGAGGAAGAACGCCTCACCTTCCGCCTAGGAACCCTCCAACCACAAGGGATGAACTCGGATTTCACCAGTTTCCTCATTTCCCCTCCCCCCACCTTGTCTCAGTCTAATCCATCGAATTCAGCACCGCCTTCCTAACCTGCAATCTTCTTCCTGACCTCTCCGCCCCCCACCCCAGTCTGACCTATCACCCTCACCTTGACCTCTTTCCACCTATCACATTTCCGACACCCCTCCCCAAGTCCCTCCTCCCTACCTTTTATCTTAGCCTGCTGGACAAACTTTCCTCATTCCTGAAGAAGGGCTTATGCCCGAAACATCGATTCTCCTGTTCCCTGGATGCTGCCTGACCTGCTGCGCTTTTCCAGCAACACATTTTCAGCTCTGATCTCCAGCATTTGCAGACCTCACTTTCTCCTCATAAATTTCAGATGATGACAAACACACTACAGAAGGGAGGTGGAAGACCTGGAAAAATGGTGCACTGAGAACAACCTAGCTCTCCAATACCGCCAAAGCCAAGGAACTCATTATTGACTTTCAGTGGGATGTTACTCATGCCCCCCACCCCCCCCCCACACACACACATACACACGCACATTAATAGCACAGAGATGAAATGAGTGGAGAGTGACAAAGCTCCTGGGAGTGGTCATCAACAACAAGCTTTCTTAGACTCTTCATGTGGATGCACTGGTTACAAAAATCCAACAACATCTCTTTTTTCCTCAGGCAGCTGAGAAAATTTGGCATGATGGCAAATACCCTTGCCAACTTTTATAGGTGCACAATCGAGAGCATTCTGTATGGATATATCACTACCTGGTATGGCAACTATACCATTCAAGATTGGAGACGGTAACAGAGAGTTGTGAACTCGGCCCGGACAATCACAAAGACCAACCTCCCATCTACAGAATCCATCTACCAGGCCCGCTGTCAAGGAAAGGCCGCCAGCATTCTCAAAGATCCATCTTACCCTGGCAATGTTTTTCTACAACCTCTACCATCAGGGAGAAGGTACAGAAGCCTGAACACACGCACCAGCCAGTTTCATAACAGTTTCTACCCTACTGTTATTAGAATATTAAATGGACTCACAAACCCTTAACATTCACCTGTACCTGTGTTTTGGTTTTTGCTGCTGTTTACCTATTATTTACTATCTATGCTACTTAACTCTGTGATCTGCCTGCATTGCTCACAAAACAAAGCTTTTCACTGTGCCTCGTGACAATAAATTCAATTCAATTCAATCCAATCACTCTGTCTCTGCTGATGTTCTCACAGCCCATCAAGGCTCATGCACCATGAACACTGCTAGCCCGCTGAGCTGCCTGCTCACTCACTCGGGACACCACCCTAACTATGCCAACCTTCATAACACTACCACCCACAGTCCTCACCTGTAATTCCTGCCCCACCCCCTCACTATCATTCTATGAGGAAAGTAGCTAACAGTAGGGCTTAAAGGGCTGTCTGTCATTTGGCATTTCACCTCTTGTGAAGAGAGAATTACGACTGCCCCACCAAGCAGGGTTTGGAGCTCGGAGCATGTCCCTGAGTGCACATCATCCTTGTAGCATTCCAATGAGAGTCACTGATGCTGCCTGAGGTGCAACATTCAGATTAGAAGCATCCAATAAGTGAATTGGACTGGTGCCATGACAGTTCTTAGAGGCTGGCACATGGTAGAGGTCTCTGTCATAGAATCCCTACAATGTGGAAGCTGGCATTGAGTCCACGCTAACTCTCCAAACAACATCCCACCAAAACCCATACCCCCTACCCTATAACCCTGCATTTCTCAAGGCTAATCCATCCAATCTATACATCCTTGGACACCATGGACAATTTAGCACGTCCAATCCACCTAACCTGCACATCTTTGGACTGTGGGAGGAAACCAGAGCATCTGGAGGAAACTCACACAGACACGGAGAATGTGCAAATTCCACACAGACAGTTACCCAAGGCTGAAATCGAACCCCTGTCTCTGACACTGTGAGGCAGCAGTGCTAACCACTGAGCCACTGTGCCACTCCTGTCTGTGGGTGTGGGAGGTGTGTTGCTCAGTTAGCAAAGTGGGATAAAGAAGGCAGGTCACCACCAACTTCTGAAGGGCAGCTAGGGACGGGCAATAATTGCTGGCTCAACCAGCTATGCCCACATCCCATGAATGAAATTTTAAAATTTCATTTAACCACCAGGAGTCACCATCGCCATGGAGGTCTTGCCACATTGCTTGTGAAAGGTATAAAAGCCAAAATGAGTTACTCCAATCTTGCAATGGACCTGGTTGCACCTGTCACCTAATGCTGCCACATATCTCATCATTGTCCACGCTGCACCATATAAGATTCTGCCCTACATCCTTTTGACTAAGTGTTCAATTCATTGAGTTTCCTGAAAGGTTTCTAGTCAAAAGGTCAAGCAAAATCTCACGTGATGCCTGACCAAACACGCCTCAGTCCCTATTGTGTACGTCCCATCCAATTCTCTCCCCATTCTACCAGTCATTATTCCCAGAACAACTGGTCTTTTCCGGGATTTCCCAGTATGGATGCGAAACCTTGGCATCAACACCATCTTTAAAAGTCTGGCGTGCACCCAACAAGTGCTGTCAGTCAAAAGCTGCTCTGCCCGGTTCCTGAAATTTGCCCTGAACGTGGCAGGCAGAGGTAGATTTGTGACTGAATGGTTCTGTCCAGAGTGTGGTGCTGGAAAAACACAGCCAGCAGCATCCAGGGAGCAAGAGAATCATTCCTGATGAAGGGTTTATGCCCAAAAAGTAGATTCTCCTGATCCTCAGATGCTGCCTGACCTGCTGTGCTTTTCCAGCACCAAATTCTCGACTCTGATCTCCGACATCTGCAGTACTCACTTTTTCCCGAATGGTGCTGTGGTGGGTTATCCTTCTTCCCAGGACCAGTAGTGGAGACCACAATACCAGAACATGCCAGCCTTGTCAATGTTGACACCTAGGTCAGTACACTCTTGGCCGTCTGAAGGAATGTCCAGCAATGTAGGAAGATGGTCAATGACCTGCAACATTCCTTCAATGTTAGTCTCACCAACTTCCCACCAATATCTCACACTCTCTCCATCTCTGCTACAGCAGCTCCCATCAAGGCTTATCTCCTACCATTCACTCGTGCCTGCATCAACCTCCCTTACTCACTGTCACTCACCCCAACCCCGATACTACTAATCTTGCATGCCCTCTGCGCTGCCTACTCATTCATCTGGACACCTCTCTGCCTGTAACAAAAGTAACAACCGTGCCACCCACTTTCAGCTCCTTTAATGCCTGCCTCTCTCTCATTCCAGACATGGAACAGTCCATGATGGGGCAGAAACAGTCATGATGAGTAGTGGGGCCACCCATCTTTCAGCTCCTTACAGGCTGAGGATCCTAATTCTGACCAACTCGTGTCACTGACTGACAGTATCCAAGCCGGCTACTTGAGGCTGCCCTTAACGTATTGTGTCAGGGCCCTCAGAGCTACAGCGATGTCCCTTGGATCAACTGAGACTTGCTACCAACAATGACAAGGTGCTTTGTGTCTGTGCTAAACGACAAGTCAACACAGCTGCACTGTGAGCTTGGCATTTCTGGCTACAAGGCAAGACCGGGATGCTGAGAGCAGCCAGGTAGACTCTAACTGAGTGAGCACTCAGACAGCAAGCAAACATCCTCGACATGTAGCCTCACCGGTGCATGAGCTGGGTGTATACTCTTGCATGCAGAGTGTCCTTACTGAAGCATGTTTAAAATCACACAACACCAGGTTATAGTCCAACAGGTTTATTTGGAAGCACTGGATTTTGGAGCGCTGCTCCTTCATCAGGTGATTATGGAGAATTAGATTGAAAGACATAGAATTTACAGCAAAAGTTCACAGTGTGATGTAACTGAAATTATATCTTGAAAAAGACCTGAATTTTTTGTTAAGTCTCTCATCGTTTAGAATGACCATGTTGGTTTCAGTTCTTTAATTTGTAAATCGCAAAGCTTTTTTTAAATGTTACATTCTCAAGTGAACTTTAACAATATTGAAGCTTGACAATAATACTATCCGGAGAACTCTAAGGTTCAGCATTGAAGTGTAATGTATCCTCTAAGTGAATGGAAGATGTGTCATGAAGGTTCTTAGAGGTTGGCACATATTGGGTGTCAATGTTCATGGATTCGGGATATGTGTGGCTGATGCCTATGGACTGTTCCTTGAGATGTGCCTGGTGTTCACCTTGAGACCATTAGAAGCAATCAGTGAGCTGTGGTCTTCTGGTACCCAAAGCAACGTCCATGTTGAGAACTCTCAGCATCTAATTTGCTCACAACAGTTGGGAGGATAGGAAGCAGCATATTAATGAGGAGAGATGTACAGTTAATAAGCAATAATTCCCCTTAATGAGAAACTTGCTGCCGTTTATCAAGAATCTCACCATGGTGTCTGGAACTTAAAAGTTGCTGCAATTTTTTCCCATTGTCAAAATAGGCCTCACTGGAGTTCTTTTGCCACCTTACTCCTGTAGTCTCTTGGTTTAGGCCCCTAAATGATTCCTCCCTCCGTCACCTCTATAATTCTTTAAAATACTTTCAACCCTAAAGTCATTAACGGAAAGAATAGCACAATAGAATTTCATGTTTTAAGCTTTCACTGTAGCAAATAATGAGCAGTGCTATTGGCTAAATACTTTTTTTGTGGACATGTTATATCTTATATTACAAAGAACATTACCCATTCATACTTAACACACTTCCCACAGAATTACAGTCCTTATTGACAATTGATTCCAGCTTCCAAAGATGTCACATGTCCCCACTTCAATATGTGAGCAACTTTGAGTGATCATTTCCAGGCAATTTCTTTATTTGAAGAGTTTCTGAAATTCTGACTCCCCTCCTGGTCAGGACAATTCATCTAAAATCCTTAGATGGCTACAGGATGCACCTCTTTGAATAGAGATTATACCCAGCTGTGGTAACTCAGAAAGCCCAGCAGAGCCTCTTTTGTCAATTGATGACACTTTGATGAGGTTAGTCTGAGATTCCTTGATTTGTGATCTCAAAAATGCCTTCCGCTGCCCTCATCCCCTGGCAAGCTGACACATATCAAACTTGTCCATACTTCTAAATATTATAAACCCCTTGAGCAATCAATTCCATTTCATGTTTGAAGTAACAGATCAATTTACACCATGACTGTATGTAACCTGGTACCATCAACACTGTACTGAGACTTTGGGAGGCTCAGTGTTTACTTGTTGTAAACTTGGAGACTGCCCCATTGTCTCAGTTCATAAAATACTTGCACATTCTTCCCAGTAAAACAACCTAAAACTCTCTTTGAAGTATACTAATCAAATCACCCAGACTTACTGACAGGCAGACTTTGGGAGAAATCCCACACCCCTATAATAAACCTACAGATATAGTCCCATTTGTAACAATCTTATAAATCCCATAATTGTACCATGACTTGCATTTACGCAGCATTTTGGACATAGTAAAATGTCTCACTGTGTTATTAATCAAAATCTGACTTTAGCCAACAGTGTCAGTTTGATAACAACTGATAACAATAGATAACCAAATGTTTGTTCAAAGAGATTTTTTTTTAAATCAAACACATCTTAATGGAATCGGAAAGGGACAGAAAGAGATAGACAGTTTTAGGAAGAATGCCAGAGTTTCAGATTTAGCTAGCAGATGGGATCGTAAGATGACAATATTGGAGGTGTGCTGGTGTCTTGGGACTGGCGGGTGATATAGAAATGGAAGGATGTAAATCCATCAAGAGATTTGAGATGTTATCAGACCAGAATCCAATATAGATCAGTACACACCGAGGATGCTGAATGGAGCTTAATGGCCTGGATGTTTGCCTTGACAGAGAGCTTACAGTCATGGAGAAAATGGAGGACAAGCCCGGAAATCAACCCAAACACCACACACCCCATTTTGATGAAGGTAAGAATAGGGGTAGCTTGCATTTTTGTACATGTTTGTTTCACAGAGGCACCTGGCCATTTACTTAATTTTCATGGCCACTTGCCTTTACTCAAATGTATTTTGGCAGCCCAGGAATGTAAAATCCAAACTGTGTAGAGTAGACTTTGAAGAAAACTCCTGAACCATATGTGCTTCTGGTTAGCCAAAGCACCCTGGATAAGGTCAGGTTCCCCTTTCTTTGTGGTCCTACAACAGCATTGGTAGAAGTCAGTTACTGTTTTGAGCTATTAAATATAGGCATGAATGAGCATCATTAGAGTGATGATGGTGAAGACCTAGACCCCTCCAAAGGGGCCTATTGTTTGAGATCAGTCAAAAGAATCACTAGAAAGTTTATTCCTGATGGCGGGCTCCTGGTCAAAACATTGATTTTCCTGCTCCTTGGATGCTGCCTGACCTGCTGTGCTTTTCGAGAGCCACTCTAATCTTGACTCTAATCTCCAGCATCTCTAGTCCTCACTTTCGCCAAGATCATTGGAATTGTCAACAAGCCGAGCAAAACCTTTGAAAATGTCAAGAGGACCTGCAAAAGTAACAAGAGGAAGTCATCATACAACCAGAAGGATATGGATGTTTTGGAGAGGATACAGAAAAGGTTTACCAGGATGTTGCCTGGTATGAGGAATTTTAGCTATGAAGAAAAGTTGGACAGACTGGGTTTGTTTGCACTGGAATGCAAAAGATTGAGGGGACACCTGATAGAAGTTTATAAGATTGTGAATAGCATGGATAGAGTAGGAAGTATGAGGCATTTTCCCAGGGTGGAGGGATCAATTATCAGGGACACCAGGTTCAAGGTGCAAGGGAGGAAGTTTAAAAGAGATGTGTGAGGCAAGGTTTTCATACAAAGGGTGGTGAGTGCATGGAACATGTTGCCAGAGGAGGTGGTGGAAGCAGACATAATGGTAGCTTTCAAGAAGTACCTGGATGAATACATGAATAGGAAGAGAATAGATTACTTACAGTGTGGAAACAGGCCCTTCGGCCCAACAAGTCCACACCAACCCTCCGAAGAGCAACCCACCCAGACCCATTCCCCTACATTTATCCCTTCACCTAACACTATGGGCAATTTAGCATGGCCAATTCACCTAACCTGCACATCTTTAGACTGTGGGAGGAAACCAGAGCACCTGGAGGAAACCCACACACACACAGGGAGAATGTGCAAACTCCACACTGACAGTTGCCCGAGGTGGGATTTGAAGCTGGGTCTCTGGCGCTGTGAGGCAGCAGTGCTAACCACTGTGCCACCGTGCAGATCCTGTAAGTGAAGACAGTTTTAGTATGGAAGGGCAAAATGTAGTAGCACAGGCTTGGAGGGCTGTTCCTGTGCTATTTGTTCTTTGTTTGTTCTTACCTGCCAAAGGCAACTGTCAAACGCAGCTGTCAAGATTGAAATAACTGCAAAGAGGCTGGTATCCTATCATCAAGTCCCCCTTTATTAACATGAGCATGGTCCACTGGCTGTGGCCAGCCAGCTCAGAGTCAGTCCCTGAACTGAGGAGATTCTAAATCTCCGGCGCTATTGGTCAGCCAGAGCTGCTTTACTGGCCCATGTTAACAACCCCAATCAAAGATCTCATAGTCAATGGGTTCCAGTCACTACAAAGATAAAATTATTGGTTGATAAATTTTTGAGAAAATATCAGTGTTGTTAAATTAAATTGTTGCTTGCTGTTTCCTTCTCCCTGCTGATATAAGGTTCAGTGTGACCATTATTGCTTACTGTTGCTTGACTGATTTTGCAACCATCTATTGTCACAGTAAAGTCCCCTCCAGTTCACAATATAATCAACAGTCATTAGGTTACAGACTCTTTGTAATATGACTATGAATTGAAATTCCTGTTGTTGGAAGGGCCTATGATCTTGAAAGATATGTCAGGCTTTAGTTAATTGAAAGAATAATAAGGTAGTAATTGTTATTTGTTAATTGGACTTGCTTTCAATGTAGCGAATTCTGCAAAAGGCATTTCAGCTCTATGCCAAAGATCTTTATTTTACCTCAGCTCTGCATGGCTCCTGAGGTCTGCCACTGCCAACATTTGGAGATTTGGCATTGTTGGTGCAATAAGAAGGAAATGTGAGTGAGGAGCACTGGTTGGCCCTAAATTGCCATACAGGATATGTAGGATGAGGGGAATACAAAGGCACAGGTTAACATGGAAGGTATAGGGGTTTGATAAAGGGTCATGGGGTGTTAGCTGCAGAAGGAAATAAAGGGCCCATGTGGGCACAGGTACATGGGTTTGCATGGATGATATGGGGAATATGCATTACGTATAGGGCATAGGTTGGCATGGATGCTATGGGGCTTATGGTGGTAAATAGAAAGATATTGGCTGATCTGTTGGCTGCAAAGAAAGGAGTTGACAGCCCAGTGGCAATGTCCCTAAGATGTTAATCTGGAGACCGAAGCAATACACTGGGGACTCCAGGTTCAAATCCCTCCATGGCAGATGATGGAATTTGAACAAAATAAAAATCTGGAATTAAGAGTCTAATGATGACCAACATGTCGATTGCCAGAAGAAAAACAATTTATTCACTAATGCCCCTTAGGGAAGGAAACTGCCAGCCTTACCTGGTCTGGACTGTAGGTGATTTGACCAACAGCAATGTGGTTGATTCTTAACTGCCCTCTGGGTAGTAAGTGATGGCCTAACTAACAAGGCCAATGTCCCATGAATGAATAAAATAAAGAACAATGGGGATGGTCCAGGAGCATAGGTTGGCTTGGAGTGTATGTCCAGTCATGGGGGGGTTGTTATAGGGTGTGGTGTGATAATGGGTCAGCAGAGATGGGCATGAGGAGGGTGAGTGTATGCTAGGGCTGAAGGGAAATACTATATTTGAATATCTCTTTTTAGAGTTTGGATACAGAGACAGGGCCCAGCAGCCTCCTTCTCCATTTCAGGGCCACACACCCAGACTTCTACTGTAGCCTTGTAACTCTATGTCACGGTGTTTTAAATTTTGTTTGTTAATGCTTCTGTGAAATGCCCTGTAACATTTAACTCTTATAAGCATGATCTACAAATAAATCTTGTTGGTATTCACCCAAACTTTGCTCTCCATACGTCACACGCATTGGTCTGGATTTCTAGCTGGGCCTTAGACCTGATGTTGGTCATCCATTCTAAGAGTCGGGATCATGGTACTATGAGTTATTTTGACTGTGCACATTGAAATAACTCAACAGAGACCAGAAACCCATCACTAAGTCACCTTCCATTAACACATGGAGAGTCCTTGACACTGATCCAGCTTCCTCAGAGCAAGCTCTCAATTTGAACAGGATGTCTCACACTCCAGTTCTGATCTGATTGGGCCAGATAACAGCCCCAGTGAGGGAACTCAGATTCTACAAGGTCTACCTTGCTGACCTTGTTACAGTCACTACATAATCCATTCAGTATAAATGAGTTTATAATAAATGTTACAATCAAAACATCTAGGCCATAGTGCTACTAAGATTTGACCTGTCATCATATCCTGACATCATTCATTTTCACACACAACTGATAAAGGAAGCCTTGGTTGCTGCCAATGGATTTTTCAGAATTACCAATGTGTTGCACATCACCAATGAGTGACATTCTTCACGACCACTATTTTGTCAGAAAAAAACATTATGCTGAAATACTTCATCTCACTTCATGTTTTGAAGCACAAGAGAATCATGTAATCATTAATGATGGTCTCTAATAAAAGCACAGGTATTCCAACAGTTAAAATTATTTTGAAGGAGAACTCACAGTTTTACTGTTATAACAAAATAAACAAAAAAGTGTGAAATCTGAAACAAAAAATTCTGGGGAAATTCAACAGGTTTGGTAGCATCTGTGGAGACAGAAACAGTTAAAGTTTTGAGTCCAGTGAGAAGGGTCACTGCTTTTTCTCCGTAGATACTGCCAGACCGGTTGGGATTCTTGAGAAATTTCTGCTCTTGTTTCATATTTTGACTGCTTCGATCAATGTGGAGTTTTGCACTTGGCATATAGCACAGAGCAAGGCAATGAATGTTAAAATAAGAAAGAAATGTGAAATAACTCTACAAAGGCCAATATTCTGTCACCATGTCAGCCTTTATTGACACATGAATAGGGCATTATACTGACCCAGCTAGCTCAGGGCCAGCTCATTGAGTGACCAGAATCCTTGACCTTCCTGTTTATATCTGTCAGCCAAGACTCCCTGTTTGGACCAGGTTAACAACCCCAATCAGGGGACCTATATTCTGTGAGGTCCATCTGGCTGACCTCATTTCAATTAGTACAAAATGCTTGTTAAAGCTTACATGCACCCAATAGGTTATTGGAAGATACTCCCAGTGAAAATACAAAAACTTATGAAGGGAGGAATGCTGAATATTTTTACCACTCATTGACTGTACCCATCACTTTCCCTCTGTTGAAACCAAATTAGATTTAGCCAGAGTATTGAGTACAGGAGTTGGGAGGTCATGTTGCGGCTGTACAGGACATTGGTTAGGCCATTTGTGAAATATTGCATGCAATTCTGGTCTCCTTACTATTGGAAGGATGTTGTGAAACTTGAAAGGGTTCAGAAAAGATTTACAAGGATGTTGCCAAGATTGGAGGATTTGAGTTATATGGAGAGGTTGAATAGGCTGGGGCTGTTTTCCTTGGATTGTTGGAGGCTGTGGGTGACCTAATAGAGGTTTATAAAATCATGAGGGGCATGGATAGGATAAATAGACAAAGTCTTTTCCCTGGAGTGAGGGAGTCCAGAACGAGAGGGCATAGGTTTAGGGTGAGAGGGAAAAGATATAAAAGAGACCTAAAGGGCAATTTTTTTCACGCAGAGGGTAGTATGTGTATGGAATGAGCTGCCAGAGGAAGCCGTGGAGGTTAGTACGATTGCAAATTTAAAAGGCATCTGGATTGGTATATGACTAGGAAGGGTTTGGAGGGATATAGGCCGGGTGCTGGCAGGTGGGACTAGATTGGGTTGGGATATCTGGTCGGCATGGACGGGTTGGGCCGAAGGGTTTGTTTCTGTGCTGTACATCTCTATAACATTATGACTCAATGACTTGAGTGTTAGTTGTGCCACATCAGAGTAATTATTGCTCACATATAAACCTGAACACTTTTGATATGTGATGCCTTGGCTTCTCTTCAGTGAGTGCCCATTAAGGTTGAACCCAATCGTATTCTCACTCAATGCCCACGAGTTTGCAATTTTAACAGAGGATTACAACCAATTTTCCTCTTTTTCATTCATAGGTGTTGTTACCAACTGCATTGTATCTCTTGGCACCTCTATTGAATTACCTAAATAATAATCTGACATCTTCCTTGTTTGTATGATGTCTTTATTCATTGAATAAAATTGCTGAGCAGTCAGGGAACCTGGTGGAATGCTTGCACTCTAGTGAAAATGAACATAACACTGATAAATAGGGAATAAACTCTGCACACAAAGCAAACTTACTTATAAACAGAACCACATTTGCGTGGGGTTAGCCTGTATAAGAATAGAAATATTGTAACTGTTTATTCAATCAAGTTTCATGCATTGACCAGTTTATCAATCATTTTAATTACAGGGTATAAAAGTTTCATAAACTTCAGAAATAAATGTGAAAACTTCAGCAAAGGTCAAAAAGTATCCAACCCCTTGGGAACAATTCACCAAAACTTCCTATGTTAGGTATTCACTACACATTTTAGTCGATGTGTTCCTGTATTAAGTATTCCCTGTGCATATGCATCACATTGATGTTTCCATTGAGAGGATGAGAGAAAAGCCTTCTTTCAGTGTTATTTTTTTCTCTAGTGAAACACAGCATCAAGAAATTGGCACCACGAGCAGCATCCAACACTATCTGGTAGGAACAGATGCCTTTTGCTGGTAAAAGTATGCTTCCTATAGTAAGCAGTTTGCCTGGTGGAATGAAATCTGGAATCCTATATAAGTCAACAAAAATGGCATATGCCTGTTTCATTAGCTAATGAAAAGGAAAACATGGTTGGCCAGGGGGTGTGTACCAAAATAATTCATGAGCAAGAAACTGTGGCTTCATTGATGTAAGGCTAGAGGTTGCTGTTGCCAATATTAGCAGATGAATGTTCTATGCATTTATTAAACTTGCAGCCACCCTCTACCACAAAATAAAACTCTTTGCCTTGTTACTTCTTGCCCTCCTTTTAAATGTCCTTGTCTGTTTGAGCGTTATCATCATCGTTCCCAAATCATCAAGGACCATTTAGCACCTGCTATCTCAAAAGTGGGCTTTTTGGGATTGCACATCAAGTACTAAACAAGTGTAAATTATATTTTTTCTTCTAGTGGCAGCATTATTTGAAATAACATCCGAATTAAAATTGGAAACAAAAGGCATTAAATACTTTCCATTGATGCTTCCAAACTGTCGGTTGTATTGGGAACACTTTAAGTACAAAAGGAATTGAAAAGCTGCCGATACTGTTTGGCACATGCCACCTGTAGGTATTTGAGACATAACCTGCTACCAACCAGAGTCTTGTAAACAATGACCATAAAAGTGTACTTTTACACTGGTATTTCTGGTGTGTCCAATATGAAAACACAATTTAGAAAGCTTCTGCACTTTCATCAGTGCCTCATACAATTGGTCCATGTGCTCTGTTAGCAAAATAACAAGACGCATTATCACCTTTCTCATAATTTGATACATAACAAGCTCAATTTTGTTTGCAGTAATTCTATTTTGCATATTTCAGAAAATGTGGTTCAGATGCAAAAGATGTCTTAGTCAGCAGCAAAAGCTGCAAACATATCATAATTGTATTATTTTATGACAAGATTTTTCCGCCTGTTCATGATTATATATATAGTTATAAAAGTTACTGCAACTGAAATAATCAGCAGCTTAAAATCTTTTGATACTTAAGTCACTGTTGTAATGGAGGAAATATGACAACCAATTTGTACACAGTAAGTTCACACAGTCCCTGGTGTAATAAACAGTTAAGGGAAGGCAGCGATGGCATAATGGTTCAAAGCAGTTATTGTCTCAGGGAGTGCTTTCACTCCTTGTCAGTTAATTGTCAACAGTTGAGAAGGTAATTCACCTGTTTAACACTTCACATACCTTCAGCTACACTTTCCTGCTGCCAATCTTTAAAACAGCATGGGAGCAATTTACATAGCTCAGATTTCCACCTCTGCTAAGGTTCAATACCACACCATGGTCATTTGATCGAACAGGTATAGCAGCAATACCTTCTCATACCTTCTACACTATGTTAGCTGGCCATTTGGCCCATCGAGTCCACACCAACCTCCGAACAGCACCCATCCGGACCTCTCCCTCCCCCCAGCCCCACACCAATCTCTATAACCCTGCATTTCCTATAGCTAACCCACCTAACCTGAACATCCCTGGACACTACAGGGAAATTTGGCATGGCCATTACACCTAACCTGCACCGTGTGAGGAAACCGGAGCACCTTCAGGAAACCCACACAGACATGGGGAGAACACGCAAACTCCACATAGACAGTTGCCCAAGGGTGGAATCAAATCCAGATCCCTGGCACTGTGAGGCAGCAGTGCTAACCACTGAGCCACTGTGCCACCCTAACCACATTGTGCCATCCAACACATATGGAATAAACACCAGGATCTAAATTGGAGAATCAAATTTCTAGTGTCAGTTCTCCTGGCACCTCTGATCTCCAGTGCACCAGAAATTTCAGGCTCTCTAGCAGTTAACTGCTGATATCTGTAGCCATCTGGCAAAAGACCTTCTTCTCAGTGAATGTAAAGGGCACCTGATAGGGCCTAGAATTCAAAATTCAACGCTCACTGCCCTGGAACCACAACCAAACTGCCCCCTCTACCCGCTCCACCGAAACACCAGGTCTCTGCTATTTGCCAAGTTGTGTGTTCTCCTCTCATGCAAGGAGAAAGTCAAAAGGTGTGAGTGCACAAAAAGGCTTTTGTGCAGAAGAAGGGATACAACATGAATCCAGTCAAGAGTCAGGAGATTTAATGAGCAACCACATATAGCACAATTGAAGGATCAAGACCCAACTCAACAAAATTGTCACGTTGGTGTGAAAGGAGTTAAACTGGCAAGACCCTGCTTTTCTATTCATCGTCATAGTAGAAGACACAAAACTAAAAGGGTTTGGTCAGAATGGTAGATAAAAAGGCAGTAGAACAGCTGCTGGATAGGGTGCCAGGTGGGCAGGGTGTGTGGGGCAAGTGGGTAAGGGCCTAGGGTGGAAGCTGACTAGAGGTAAATAGGCTGGCAGACTGTCAAAATGACAGATGGGCAATATAGCATATGGGTAGAGAGTCAAGGAAGTAGAGTGATAGCAAACAGGGTAAGAGACAGTTGAGGGGTATTATCAGGTACGGTCAGAAGGCATTGTTAGGTCATGGCTAATTACCTTACATTGGTCCCGGATTGGGGGCAATCTGGGGATCAGAGGGGAATTCAGGTGGTGGGATCTATTCAGATTGAATCAGTGGGGGAGTGGATTTAGGGGTTAGAGGGTGCAATTGTCTTAGCCAGTTTTCTCATTACTCATGAGTTAGATTAGGAAATTTCTGTCCATCATTTGCTGGGTTACTACATGCTGTTCCCGGGTTGTGAACAGGTTCAGTTCCTGAGTACGTTTGTAAGTTGTTTTATGTGCAGGTCAGAGCACAACAGAGTACGGCACAAAAGATCTGCTCATAAGTGCAATGAAAGGTTCACATGTCAGATCATTAAAATTAATAGGACAATCGAAGTTTCGGGCATAAGCCCTTCTTCAGGAATGAGGAAAGTGTGTCCAGCAGGCTAAGATAAAAGGTAGGGAGGAGGGACTTGGGGGAGGGGCGTTGGAATTGCAATAGGTGGAGGGAGGTCAAGGTGAGGGTGATAGGCCGGAGTGGGGTGGGGGCGGAGAGGTCAGGAAGAAGATTGCAGGTTAGGAAGGCGGTGCTGAGTTTGAGGGATTTGACTGAGACAAGGTGGGGGGAGGGGAAATGAGGAAACTGGACAAATCTGAGTTCATCCCTTGTGGTTGGAGGGTTCCCAGGCAGAAGATGAGGCGCTCTTCCTCCAACCGTCGTGTTGCCATGGTCTGGCGATGGAGGAGTCCAAGGACCTGCATGTCCTTGGTGGAGTGGGAGGGGGAGTTAAAGTGTTGGGTTACGGGGTGGTTGGGTTGGTTGGTCCGGGTGTCCCAGAGGTGTTCTCTGAAACATTCCGCAAGTAGGCGGCCTGTCTCCCCAATATAGAGGAGGCCACATCGGGTGCAGCGGATGCAATAGATGATGTGTGTGGAGGTGCAGGTGAATTTGTGGCGGATATGGAAGTGTCCCTTGGGGCCTTGGAGGGAAGTAAGGGGGGAGGTGTGGGCGCAAGTTTTGCATTTCTTGCGGTTGCAGGGGAAGGTGCCAGGAGTGGAGGTTGGGTTGGTGGGGGGTGTGGACCTGACGAGGGAGTCACGGAGGGAGTGGTCTTTTCGGAACGCTGATCGGGGAGGGGAGGGAAATATATCCTTGGTGGTGGGGTCCGTTTGGAGATGGGGCATAAGCCCTTCTTCAGGAATGAGGAAAGTGTGTCCAGCAGGCTTATGCCCGAAACGTCGATTCTCCTGTTCCCTGGATGCTGCCTGACCTGCTGCGCTTTTGCAGCAACACATTTTCAGCTCTGATCTCCAGCATCTGCAGTCCTCACTTTCTCCTTAAAATTAATACACATGTGGGATCCCGCTCGTAGGTCAGACATTAGTAAGTCAGGGACCCTTGGTGGGCAGGGATTGTCCAAAGTCTCCAATTCTAAGTCAGGCTCAGACAATCTAGAGACTAGAAGAGTTAGATCAAGATTCTCACCAGGCTTGACACAGTCAATTCTGAGATAGTGAGTTTCCTCATCAGTGAATCTCAACCTAGGGGGTGACAGTTCCTGAATTTGGCAGTTTCTGATTTTTCAGTTCTGTCTCAAAGAGTTGCAGATGTTTATCCATAGAATACATTCCAAGACAGAAATCAATACATTTTTTGGGTACTGAGGAAATGAACGGATATGGGAATAGTGCAAGGAGGTGAAAATGAGGTGAAATGTAAGATTTTGTTGAATGGTGAAACAGTTTTGAAAAATCAAATGTCCTTCTACAATTCCCGTAATCTTGTGCAATCTCCCCTGAATTAAATACTATTACCATTCTGAATTTCTCAGAGCAAGAGGTCTCAAAACACATTGTCCTTTTAAGGGTCTGAGTAACATGGACAATGAAATGATTTGTGGCAGAATTAGATGAGAACTCTGGAGAGGCTGGTTAGGAGTATCTCACGCCTTCTTTCATGCTTATGACAATTATATAACCCAGTTTCTTGCAGCACTGAATTACCAGTTAAAGAGATTATTGCTTGTTAAACCATTTCAAAGTGCCTCAATAATATGATTCAGAGATGCCGGTGTTGGACTGGGGTGTACAAAGTTAAAAATCACACAACACCAGGTTATAGTCCAACAGGTTTAATTGGAAGCACACTAGCTTTCGGAGCAACGCTCCTTCATCAGGTGATTACCTGATGAAGGACAATCACCTGATGAAGGAGCGTCGCTCCGAAAGCTAGTGTGCTTCCAATTAAACCTGTTGGACTATAACCTGGTGTTGTGTGATTTTTAACTCAATAATATTAGGCTTCCTCTCTTACCAAATGCACAAACAAGATAGACATCGAGAAAACCTGACATGGAAATGAGAGCAGGTACCTGAAAAATTCAGTTCGCCATTTGCTACAAAGGCCCTCCATGTTGGTCACTGGATAACAACATCTCAGGGCACTCCCTATGGGCACTGACCACATGGACCCACATCTACAGACTTGGCATCCAACAAATGCCTGTATCTAAGAACACTCATGTCACATCTCCAATCCATTTCCAGGACACTTCTACACATCAGTGTTGCACCTTAGATTAGACCAGCAACTCTCATTGTACCGCCATAGCAAGGACCTTGGGTGCTCAGGGACACACACCCAGCTCATGGACTGGAACCAGGCAATATCTCTGGGATCTTTGCACACTGTCATAGTGCTCACTGACTCTGAGTCTACCTGGATACTCATATCCCTGCTGTTTGCTCCCTTGACCAGAGAAACTAGGCTCATAAAGAGTAGCACAGTGGCTCAGTGTTTAGCATTGCTGCCTTCATAGCACCAGAGACCTAGGTTCAATTCCAGCCATAAGTGACTGTCTGTGTGGAGTTTGTACATTCCCCTCCATGCCTGTGTGGGTTTCTACTGGGTGCTCCAGTTCCTGCCCACAATGTGGGATGCCAATTTCATCCCATATGTCAGGAACCCTGCAGGGCAACTCCAGATTGTCAGGGCACACAGAGGGCTTTTATAGATGGCTTAGACCCACTGGATGCTGGTGAATTCTGGGACATCTGCCAAGAAGTAAATTGCTCTAAGGAAAAATGCACTGTAAAGATGTGGCCAGAATCAAATGTAATGGATACCATGGGCAAAGGTAGGTAGGTATTGAGTTGAGTTTGGTATGGTACAATGACAGACATGCTCAATCCCTCCAAAAGCTTCATGCAACTCAGAGCTAACCTAAAAGGAGTAAGATGTAGCCCTTTATAATCAACTAAAGTTTTCAAAGTTATTCAATGGAGAAAAACATTGCAAACAGTTTGTGTACTCGGGAGGTCTCAAAGGACAAATTTGCTGAGGCTTAGATTAGGGGCTAGAATAGCATGATGAGTGAGGTAACCTTCACGTAGTTTCATAGTTTCCTTGTGTGTCAGCATGAGTTTTTTTGATTTTGAGCCTATGGAGTGAACCCAATGTCAAATATCAAGTTATATCAGATCAGACAAAAACCAAAAGCACAGTGGATGCTGGAATTCAGAAACAAAATCAAAAATTGCTGGAAAAGCTCGACAGATTTGGCAGCATCTGTAGAGAGAAATCAGAGTTATCATTTCAGGTCCAGTGACCCTTCCTCAGAACATTGAGTTCCTCAGAACACTGAAGGGTCACTGGACCTGAAACGTTAACTCTAGTTCCTCTTCACAGATGTTGCCAGACCTGCTGAGCTTTTCCAGCAATTTCTGCTTCTGTTACATCAGACCAGAATTAAGTTGACTGTCTGGAGATGGTTGTTTTGCAATGAGTCCTCGACTTGTTAATAAGCTGCTGGGTTGGGCAGTTAATATCAATTTGCTGCATTTTTTCAAATGTGAACAGGCCTGGCTGAGAAAAAGATGATATATAGATTAGTCGCTACTATATAACATCTATCCAGAGTATTAGAGCAGTTTTAATTACTGGGGAGTATATTTATTTCCCTCAATTGGTGTTAGATTATATCTGTTTTCCAAACTTTCCCAAGAGCTTTCTAGTGATGTGCCAATCTATTATGATGCAGGTCATTGCTGTTTGAGACAGCTTGGATGGACAGAGAGCCTCTTCATTTCGTTAACTGTAACATGAAAAGATTTGTTTATTTGACAGTTTAAGCAAAGACTTTCCGCACAAACCTACTCTCAACACTTTAACAGCTGAAGACAGCAGCCAACATAGTGAATCCCCAGCTAAACTGTAATATTCATGTGGGAACTGATTTGGTTAGCCCATGATTTTTCAGTACGTTTTGTGAAAGAACAATATTATTTCTATTGACCTATGCTTGGAAAATTAGTAAGCCTAATATTTGATTTATTTTATGTGGTACAGCTGTATTCTACCCTCCTATGGCCCAGATATGCTTGCCACAGAATTCATATATTGTGGCTCCATGTTTATTCTTGAAAGTTCTTATTTGTTACCCGGCTTTTCAAAACCATTTACTCAAGCGACTTCATATCCAGAGACGTTTCCCTGCTAAGTTAATACATCTTCAGTTTCTTCTATCCCCATTTCCTTGGTAGAAATTTCATATTGACACACCAGAAAATATTCCCCTGTTTGCTGAATCCAACTCATCCTTTCCCATTAATTTCTTTGGAAGGAATCCAGAATGAAACAAGACAATTGCATATACATTCAGGCTATTTTATCTCGTGGCTTCTCCCTACCAGAACAGGCAAAATAAAATCAGACAGACATGTTTCTAATGATTCTTCAATATTTCTCACTTCCACAATATTTTTTTCAAATGTATTTATGGAACATGTGTATTACTGGCTGTGCCAGCATTTATTGCATGTTCGTAGTTACCCTCGAGAAGTTAATGGTGAGCTGCCTTCTTGAACCTCTGGAGTCCAGTTGCTGTCGGTAGATGCACACCATTAAGGAAGGAAATCCAGAATGAAGTTTGTGAATTTGAGTGTAAAGTGCACAATGGTTTTGCAAAATACCTCTCGTGACAAGGGCCATAAGGTTTTCAGAATTCAGTCCTGATTATCCTGCAACACATTGGAGAATTAGTGCGGTTGTTGACCAATGTTATGATCCAAGAAGTTGAAAATCCCACAACACCAGATTATAGTTCAACAGGTTTATTTGGAAGCACTAGCTTTCAATGTGCTGCTTCTTTATCATGTGGTTGTGAAGCAGGACCACCTGATTATCCTTAAAACTGAAATGTTAGTAAGAGTGCACTATTAGAAGTGGAAGTACTAAGCTACACATAGTGTTATAGAGATGTACAGCACAGATACAGCCCCTTCGGATCAACTCGCCCATGCTGACCAGAAATCCTAAATTAATGTGGTCCCATTTGCCAGCATTTGGCCCATATCCCTCTAAACCCTTGCTATTCATCCACCCACCCAGATATCTTCACAACACCTGATGAAGAAGCAGCATTTCAAAAGCTAGTGCTTCCAAATAAACTTGTTGGACCATGACCTGGTCACAGAGTCATAGAGTCATAGAGATGCACAGCATGGAAACAGACCCTTTGGTCCAACCCATCCATGCTGACCAGATATCCCAAGCCAATCTAGTCCCACCTACCAGCACCCAGACCATATCCCTCCAAACCCTTCCTATTCATATACCCATCCAAGTGTTGCAATTGTACCAGCCTCCACCACTTCCTCTGGCAGCTCATTCCATACACATACCACTCTCTGTGTGAAAACATTGCCCTGTAGATCTCTTTTATATCTTTCCCCTCTCACCCTAAACCTATGCCCTCTAGTTCTGGTCTCCCCGACCCCAGGGAAAAGACTTTGCCTATTTACCCTATCCATGCCCATCATAATGTTGTAAACCTCTATAAGGTCACCCCTCAGCCTCCAACGCTCCAGGGAAAACAGCCCCAGCCTGTTCAGCCTCTCCCTATAGCTCAAATCCTCCAACACTGGCAACATCCTTGCAAATCTTTTCTGAACCCTTTCAAGTTTCACAACATCTTTCCAATAGGAAGGAGACCAGAACTGCATGCAATGTTCCAACAGTGGCCTAACCAATGTCCAGTACAGTCGAAACATGACCTCTCAACTCCTGTACTCAATACTCTGACCAATAAAGGAAAGCATACCAAACGCCTTCTTCACTATCCTATCAACCTGTGATTTTACTTTCAAGGAGCTATGAACCTGCCCTCCAAGGTTGCTTTGTTCAGCAACACTCCCTAGGACCTTACCATTAAGTGTATAAGTCCTATTAAGATTTGCTATCCCAAAATGCAGCACCTCGCATTTATCTGAATTAAACTCCATCGGCCACTTTGATGAGATTAGATTCCCTACAGTGTGGAAACAGGCCCTGCAGCCCAACCAGTCCACACCGACCCTCCAAAGAGTAACCCACCCAGACCCATTTCCCTCTGACTAATGCACCTAATGCTATGGGTGATTTAGCATGGCCAATCCACCTGACCTGCACAACGTTGGACTGTGGGAGGAAACCGAAGCACCCGGAAGAAACCCAAGCAGACACGGGGAGAACGTGCAAACTCCACACAGTTACCCGAGGCTGAAATCAAACCTGGAGTCTTGGTGCTGTGAGGCTGCAGTACTAACCACTGAGTCACCGTGCAGCCTATTGGCCTATCTGTTGTGTGATTTTTAACTTTGACCACCCCAGTCCAACACCAGCTCTTCCAAACCATGATCCGAGAAGGCATGGGATGCTCTTCCTGGAAACATCGTGGAGGCAGATTCAATTGAGTCATTCAAGAAGATATTGGATTTTTTTTTGGTTAGTAATGGTGTGCAGAATATGGGAAAAGGCAGGAGATTGGCTCTTGGTAATAGAGATGGAGTGGTGTAGACATGATTGGCTGAACAGCCTACCTCTACTCTACAGTGGCTCTGGGATTCTATGATTGGAATAGCTCAGATCAAGGCAAGCTGCAGGTTATAGACACAGAGGCATTTACAATGCTGGAGGGGGAAGGCATTTGGCTCACATCCATCTAAACCCTTCCTATTCATATACCCATCCAGATGTCTTTTTAATATTGTAATTGTACCAGCCTCTGGCTACTTCTGTTGGATCCATTTAATACCTCCATCACTGAAGGCCAATAATTCACTAACACTGATGTAAGGTTTACCAGCCTATCATTTCCTGGATGATCACTGTTGTCCTTCTTCAACAAGGGAACAACATTCGCTATTCTCCAGTCTTCTGGAACCTCATCTGCGGCCAGAGAAGATACAAAAGTCTCTGTCAAGGTCGCAGCACTCTCCTCCCTTGCCTCCCTCAGTATCTTGGGATAAATCCTATCAGGCCCTGGGGATTTACCTACCTTAATGTCTTTTGAAACACCCAACACCTCCTCCTTCTTAATGCTGACACGCCCTAGTATATCAACATCTCTACCCAATCCTCCCACTATCCAAGTCCTTATTCTTAGTGAATACAGATATACTCACCCACTTTCTCTGTCTCCATGCATAAGTTCCCTCCTTGGTCCTTGAGTGGATCAACCTTTTCTAATTAACGCTCATACTCCTAATATACTTATAAAATGCCTTGAGATTCTCCTTAATTCTACCCGCCAAGGAAATTCCATGGCCCCTTCTAGCCCTTCTTATCACTTGTTTTAGTTCTTTCTTGCTTCCTTTATATTGCTCAAACGCTTTGTCTGATTTCTGTTTCCTAAACCTTAAATATGCTTCATTTTTCTTTTTGACTAAATTTTCAAAATCTCATCACCCAAGGTTCCTGAATTTTTCCATCTTATCTTTCATCCTCACATGGTGGTCCTAAGTTCAACTGGCCAACACAAGACTCCCAAATGTCAGATGTGGATTTACTCTCAAACAGCTGCCTCCAATCTAATTTCTCCAGTTCCTGCTTAATACTGTTACAATTATTCTTCCCTTAATTTTGCACTTTCACCTGAAGACAGTCTTATTCTTATCCATTACTCTTTTTAAATTTATGGGATTATAATCACTGTTCCCAAACTGCTCTCCCACTGAAACTTCGATGACCTGGCCAGGATCATTCCCCAATCCAAGTTGAGTATGGCCCCTTCCCTATTTGGACTATTTGCATGTTGCTTCAAGAAATCCTCCTCGATGCACATAAAAAGTTTTGTCACATCTAAGCTTGTGATATTAAGGGAGTTCTAGTCAACATTGGGAAGTTAAAAAATTACCCACTGCAGCAACCTTGTTGTTTTTACATCTTTCCATGATCTGTTTATATATCTGTTACTCTATCTCCCCCTGGCTATTGGGAGGCTTATAGTATAACCCTACATAGTGTCTGCACATTCCCAATTCCTGCATTCTACCCATATGGCCTTGCTGGATGAGCTCTCCAAGCCCTCTCTTCCTGCAGCTGTGACATTCTCCTTGATCAGTAATGTAACAACCCATCTCTTTTACATCCCTCTCTCTCTCACACCTGAAATCCTTCAGCAGCCAGTCCTGCCCTTGCTACAACCAAGTTCATGTAATGGCTACAACATCATAGTTCCATGTACTAATCCAGTGTCTAAGGTCATTTACCTGTTTACCAAGGAATATAACTTTACCTGTTATATTCCTTGCATTAAAATAGATACATGCCAGAAACACCAGGCCCACTATACTCATTAACCTGGTCCTACTTGTTCTTCCTATTAGACTTACTTGACTTCACCTTGAAATTTCCTCAATTAATGCTGACCCACTGCTCTGGATCCCAATCCCTGCCACATTATCTTAAACCCTCCCGAGTAAAACTAGCAAACCTCCCTGAAATGATATTAGTACCCCTTCTGTTGGAAGCAATCCATCTTTCTTATATAGGTCCCTCCTGCCCAGGAAGAGTTCCCAATGATTCAGATATCTGAAAACTTTCTTCCTACGCTAGTTCTTTAGCAGCATATTCAACTATAGAGGCATAGATAGAGTGGATAACCAGACTTTTGTTTTCCAGAGTGGAAATGGCTATACGAGGGGGCATCATTTTAAGGTGATTGGAGGAAGGTTTAGGGGAGATGTCAGAGGTAGGTTCTTTACACACAGTGCATGGAATGCACTGCCAGCAGTGGTAGTAGAGTCAAACAAATTAGGGACATTTAAGTGACTCTTGAATAGGCACATGGATGTTTGCAAAATGAAGGGTATATCAGATAGTTGATCTTAGCGTAGAATAAAAGGTTGGCACAACATTGAGGGCGGAAGGACTGTACTGTGCTGACCGTTTTATGTTCTATGTTCTATCTGATCTATGGCACAGGGAGTAATCTTAAGATTCCAACCTTAAAAGTCCTGTTATTTAACTTTCTTGCTAACTCCCAAAATTCCCTTTGCAGGATCTCATCTCTCTTCCTGTCTCTGTCATTAGTCCCAATATGGACCACAACCTGTCTGCTCAGCCTCCCCCTTCAGAATATAATGTGTCTACTCAGAGACATCCTTAACCCTAGCAGTAGTGAGGCAACACGCTATCTTGAAGTCTCACTCAACTATCACAGAAACGCTTGACTATCGAGTCCCCTGTCATGACCACTCGCCTACATTTTAATCTTCCCTGCTGTATAACAGAGCTGGTCATGCTACCACTGGTTTGGCTGCTGCTGTTGTCTTCCCTGAGAGGCCATTCCCCCCAACAGTATCTCAAATGGTATTTAATTTGCAAGGAGAATAGCCTCAGGGCAGTTACCCATTTATCTGGCTGAACCTTCAGTGAGACCACACATACACACACGCACATAGTGGATAACACTGCTGTGGTGCAATTTGTCATTGCTATTAAAATGTAAGCAGAGTTTTCAGAGCAGATTACTAGATATACCAACACCTTCATTGAGATGGAAGCTCTCAATAAAAATATTCATATTTTTCTACTTTGTAATTATAAAGCGTTAACAAGGAAATAGTCACAAGGACAAGTTGTGTAATCATAATAACATTGAATCAAAATAACATGACACAGGAAATATGAGCTCTCTTCACTTGTTATATAATCCCAGCAAAAGCTACTACATGGGCCACAAAACAGGTCTTCTAGTCCTTTCACTGACCCAGACTCAAATGGTAAGAAAAGAACTGTCCACCCGCACTGACATTTGGCAGAGCATGTAGGGAAAATTTAGTGAGAATTTGATAAGATCGTTATCAGTCAGGTTAAACTATCAGCTGAATTTCAATACAATCTTAAATCTCAACTTCCCCACTGTGAATCAGAATGTTTGAACAGGCATAACCGGGGCCCACTTGGGTACCCATGGTCACATCCTTCACCTGAAGAAACTGAAAAGAGTAAAAGGGAAGCTGTTCAAAGTGAGGACAAGCTCAGCCAGGAGGAGGAGGGTGGTGGTGGATGGGGACAGTTCAGGCCTATTTTCATGATGGTTGTGTAAAGGGATCACATGGTAAAGAGGAGGCGGCTGGAGCCCACAAACTGTACATTCTAAAACTTACTTGAAGCACAAGAAGAATGTGGATGTAAGTGGGAAGGGACTGGACAAGGGGAGGAAAAAATCAAGTTGAGGTAGGAAGTTGTGGGGCAGGAGCAAGCGAAAACAATAGATCTGCACGGGAGGTCTTGTTTGTGGATTTTAGGGAGGGCACTATGAGTTGGGGGGGGGGGGGGGGGGAGGGGTGGTCACCAGATGAAATGAGATTAGTGACCTTTGCAGACACAGTAGCCTCGTGTTCAATGGTGAGGTCAAGGTCTGGGGAGATCACAGGAGATGTCCAAGAACTGGAGCTCAGCATCTGCAATGCAGAAGTCACTATGCTGAACAACAACAGCAAGATCCTTGTTGGCAGGCTTAATCACAAACTCAGGGCTGGATCTGAGACCATGGAGTGCAGTCAGTTCTCTATGTATCTTGTTCCTAGCCCATGCTGTTGTTATCTAAGAAGCAATCACACAAGTCGTTGGCAGGCAAAAGACATTTTGTCATCGATAACTGGTCACTCGTCCTTAGATCAATAAACATCTTGTTGCCAACAGAAACTGCATCTGTCCATAATCCCTTGTCTCCAGTTAATCAACAATTCAAACATCAATTACTGCTTGTTTACACAAAGCTTTGGCTTACTTGCTTTTTAAAACACATAGCAATCCATGAAACATTTGTTTCAAAAATGTTCTTTCTAATTTAAGTTCATAAATACAAAAGTAAAAAAAAGAAAAGACAGTGTTTCCAAGTCTTAAAGAAAATAGTATTTTTTAAAGGATATCATCAAACCCTTCCCACAGAGGACTGGGGAATGCTGGGGCACACTTGGCTCCTTCCCAGTAGCAGATAGACGCTGGATTTTAAACTTCTGTTGTAGGTAGGCACCAGAGATGCACTTGCTGATCCATGCACATTAGATGTCATTCCACTGGTTTTACAAACTCCAATCCTGTCAGCGCAACAGGACTTTGCAACCTGAGGAATTTGGGTACCACTTAATTTCTGTTCCACATCTACTCCAATACTGAATTAAATTAATTTATTTGAGAGTTTAGCTCAGCCACTCACAGAGGATTATGGTACTCTGTCATTCTTTCATTGTGTGAAACAAAGAGTAAAATAAAACGGAAACAAATAGTCATTTGGTAGTACAGAACTTGAGTATTATTGAAGAGTCACGTTATATCAAAGCTTTTTGTCTTGTATTCATAGGATTATAGAATCTCTACAGTGTGGAAGCAGGCTATTCAGCCCATCAAGTCTACATCAACCCTCCAAAATGCATCCTGCCCTGACTTACCAACAAACCCTATCCTGGGGACACTGCATTTCCCAAGGCCAATCCATCTAACCTGCACATATTTGGACAGTCAGAGGAAAGCTGAGAACTCAGATGAAACCCATACAGATAAAGGGAGAATGCACAAACTCCACACTGTCATCCAAGGGTGGAATCGAACTGGGTCTCTGGCACTGATGCACCTTGCCACCCCAGGTCAGTCATAAGAAAACCAATTCAAGGGGCAAAACCAACATTTCTACTGAATGGGAAGAAAGTGCTGGCTGCTTGACCTGCAGAACAAATGTTTGGTTCCACCTTGAATTGATGTGGTGATGCCAGTGTTGGACGAGGGGTGGACAAAGTTAAAAATCACACAACACCAGGTTATAGTCCAACAGGTTTTTCTGAAAGTACGAGTTTTTGGAGTGCTCCCCCTTCATCAGGTAGTTCGTGGGGCAGGGTCATAGGAGACAGAATCTATTGTAAAAATTTTTACTATAAATTACTATTCTTGCAAATTGTTTTGATAAATACAAGATGAAAATCATTAACAAAATTTGTGTTTTTTTCAGCAAAACCTAAATAGCTTTATCCACAGCAATCAATGGTTCTCCAATTGAAAATATGATAATAAGTGACTAATTATATACAAATTATATAGTTATTGGTTAAAAAACCTGTCAATATGTGGCCCTGGCTTGGTTGCTAGTCTGTTTCTGGAGAATCTCTGTAATAATTATATTAGGTCTTGCCTGAATGGCTTAAGTATCTGAATGATTAATTGGTCTGCTTCATGAAGGTCCTGCATTGCCCATGTACCATGCTGTTTCTTATACTTTTGAGGTCTTGACTATCTATTTTTCTTTCTCCTTCGAAGACTTGAGCTTGGTTACTTCAGGCTGAAAGCATCTTCAGTACATGAGTAAATGTCATTGTTTGTCAGTGGCTGATAGTATTTCAATGATCCCATTTCCACAGGGTTATTGATAGGTACTTGTATGACTACATATAGACATAAATAATGTTTTGTATTTTGGAGAAATGGTTATTTACAAATAAAATATGTCTGCCTGTGCTCCTGGAATAAAGTGTATGCTAGTAAACTGGACCTGGTCATTAATTTGGAAGGTAATCTGGAAACTTTATTTAGGCCTGTGATATCAGTGTGGCAGACAAACTGAGGACAGCAGACAACCTTACTGGAACTGGGAGCAAGGGTTGGACAATCTCCCTTCACAGGTTTCTAAGGCTCAGATGACAAACGTCACTCGCAGTTTCCCTGACAAATATAAGCCTCATCATGCACAACTTCACTCCACTATGCCTGGTTTCCTGACATGATTACAGCTTCTTGATTTACTTTACTTTTCATGTCTCCTATACTTTCATATCTGCCTTTTTGTTATCCAAATTGGGGTGGGGGGGGGGGGGGGGGTGTGTGAGGAGGAAGCTCAAAGGATTGATTCCAGAATTGAGAGCATTGGTTTATGAGGAGAGACTGAGTAGACTGGGATTATTCTCTGTAGAATTTCAAAGAATGAGAGGGTTTTTATACAAGCATGTAAAATTATGAAGGGAGTGGTTAAAATAGAAGCCAGGATGTTGTTTCCACAGGTAGGTGAAACTAAATATTGGGGGCATAGCCTCAAAATGAGGGGGAGCAGATTTAGGACTGAGTTGAGGAGGAACTTCTTCACCCAAAGGGTTGTGAATCTGTGGAATTCCCTGCCCAGGGAAGCAGTTAAGGCTATCTTGTTGAATTTCTCTCTGAGGCAAAGGTAGATGGATTTTTGAACAGTAGAGGAATTGATCATTGCAGTGAGCGGGCAGGTAAGTGGAGCTGAGTCCATAAAAAGATCATCCATAGTCTTTTTGAATGGTGGAGTAGGCTCGATGGCATATTCCTGTTCTTATTTCTTATGTAATTTTATGTTCAAAGAGATACATCAGGCTTGGAAGTGCAACAACACTGTGTACAAGTTTATTTCAACTGATGAACAACAAATGCAACAAAGAATTCCATGAGCACTTTTTCCTCAAGCCTTACCCACTTTATGTAATTTAGAGTGACTGGAGTTTAGCAAAGTTTGCACATGTTTAACAACCCACTTTTAGATAAAAACAATCCTCTCAAAAACACTAGACAAATAATCCATTGCAGCACTATGTCATTCAAGCAACATTATTAGTAAATTTTTATTTTTATATAAATTAGTGAACAAAAAGTATCATCACCCTTGATTACTACTAACTGAGAAAACACCATTATTCATTTAATAAATGCAAAGTATTGTGCATTCTGAAGATCTGAAATAAATACAGAAAGTGCTGGAGAAATGCAATAGGTCTGGCATTATCTGTGGGGAAACAGAGCAAACATTTTGAGTCCAATAGGAGCTCTTCAGAACTTTACTTTTATTCATTCGTGTGAAGAGGGCGTCTCTGGCTAGGCAAACATTTATTGCCCATCCCTAATTGCATAGAGGGCAGTTAAAAGTCAGTTACATTGTTGTGGTTCTAGAGTTAAATACAGGCCAGACCAGGCAAGGATGGTAGCTTCCCTCCCTGAAGAACATTAGTGAGCCAGATGGGTTTTTCCTGACAATCAGAAATGGATTCATGGTCATGATTAGACTCATATTGAATTTGAATTCCACCATCTGGCATGGTGGGATTTAAATCCGGGTCGCCAGACCATTACCTGGGTCTCTGGGTTAACAGGCCTGTGATAGTTCTACTGGGCCATTGTCTCCTCTTTGTGACCATTATGTATTCCTTTATAATTTTTAGGGGCAGGGAATGTGGAGGTTAGGTTTAATGGATGCAAAGTCATGATGGCAAAGTGGTAAAGTGGTAATTTCCTGTTGTGTGCTCCTGAAAATCTCCCTAAAGGACAGACGTACATCCCTATAGTCCATACTTCACTATTGTTGAAGATCATTAGGCTATGCTTTTACATGGCACAGAATATCTTTGCCTTCAAAAGACTTTGTTTCAAAGTGTAAAAATTGAGACTTAAATCTAATACCAGTAACAAAAAATACTGTGCAAAATTTTGTGTTTCTGCAGATAAAATGTCAGCTGCACCATCAACTTCCCTGGTTGCCAATATATCATCATTATTGCAGAGTTTTTGAAACAGGCTGCTCCATACTTTGCCAGGACTTAAGTTTGCCTGAAGAATTTCCTTTAAAGTGATAACACTCCTTTAACGTGTGAGCATCTGACTTCTTTTCCAAATGTTCACTGTGCTTTTGCCCCTTTTCGTTTTTGCCTGATATATCATATTCATTTCTACACTAAAGTGGGAAGCATGCAAAAAAATGTAAACAGTTCTAGTCACTTCGTAAACAGCACAATCTTTTTCCCACCATTCACTTTCCTAAATTCAATTTCAATAATCAACTAGTCCCTTGAACTTCAGCCAAAGTGAATTCACCCAAAAAAAGCATTGAAGTATTTTATTTTGCATAGCTCAGTTTGTAGTCGTCTTGCCCTCAAGTCAAATAGCTGCAGAGTCAAGTTCAGTTTAGGATTTAACTGCATAAAGGATGATATTATGCACCCACTAGAATTAGTCTTTTAAAAGATTGAGGTCAGTGCTGTCAATAATGGCAGTTGTAGAAAGTTGATAATAAGAAGACTACATATATAGTAGTATTTGCAAAAAATCCAAGGGAAAATGCTGAAAATGTACTCTTATTTAGATACTCAGTATGTGCTTCCTGAGAAGGTGGTGTAAACACATTTAATCATAACCATCAAAAGGGAATTAGACACATATGGATGAAAGTATTAGAATTGCTTAAAGTATTAGACCTATTTAGGATGAGTTAGATAGAGTAGTTTAGTTGTTAACGTGTTTTATCACATATTGCATGAGTAAGTTTGCTTCTAATAAATGAATTATAGAGTTATAGAATCATACAGTGTTATGACATGGGGAATATCTTTCTGCTAATTTAAACCAGCAACGTAGAAAAGATTCACCCCATGCTGTAATTTGTTAAAATTTGAGAGGCAAAGGACTATCCCAAAAGTCACTATCTAAAGTAAAGATTAACAACTTTTATCTTTAAGTCTAACAGAGAATATTAACTCACAACTATTTACAACTTCTTTCTCTTAAACCTATCTTTTACCTCCCTCTCGACGATTCTAGTCTGATAAAAAAATCCCGATTACAATTTACAAAAAAAACCAGTCAGCTTTGCTGAGTTTCTTTTGTCGATTTTTCTGTCTTCTTTTCTGCTTCTTAGGGATTCTGCTTCATAGGTCTTTGATAGATAAAGGTACCTTTCAGAGAGCCGTTCTGCTGGCAGTCGGCACTTATAGGTGGTTTGCTACTCTTTGCTACTCTGGCTAACTGTTCAAAATGTCTGATATTTATACCCTGAAACATTGGATCATTTCATTGGTTTTAATTTTGTCAAAATGATAAATCCAAAATTGACAGAAGTTTGGTATCTTGGGGCATAATTTAAACTGATTGGCCAAATATGAATGTGTTTTAGCCTCATAGCAACCCAGCTGCTGCTAGCTGTTCGACCAAACATAGCATTTTAAATTTTCCGGTACTCTGTGTGCTTGCTAGGTCCTTGCCAGCTTTTCTACTCTCTTAAAGGTACAGGACCCCTACAACTTCATAACAATGAAAACAGATCTTTTTCTCCAACTTGTCCATGCTGATCAAGTTTCACAAATTAAATTATTCCTGCTTGCCTACATTTGGCCCATATCCCTCCAAATCTTTTCTATTCATATCCCTACTGAAATGTCTTTACAATGTTCTAATTGTACCTGCATCTATTACTTCCTCTGGCAGTTCATCCCACACACAAACCACTCTCTGTGTGAAAATGTTGCTCCTCACATCCCTTTTAAATCTTTCTGCTCTCACCTTAACAACTTGTTGCCTAGTTTTGAACTCACCCACCTGAGGGAAAAGATCTTTGCTAGTCACCTTATCTATACAACTCATGATTTTATTAACCTCTATAAATTCACACGTCAACCTCTTACGCTCCAGTCAAAAAAGTCCCAACATATCCAAACTATCCTCATAACTCAAGCCCCCAGTCCTGGCAACATCCTGGCAAATCTTTTTTGAACCAACTCCAGTTTAATAATATCCTTCCTACAGCAGGGTGTCCAGAACTGGACACAGTATTCCAAACGTGGCCTCAGCAACATCCTGTTCAAGCTCAACATGATGTCCTAATTCTTATAATCTGTGGTCTGATCAATGAAGGCAAATGTGCCTTCTTAACCACCCTGTTTACCTGCGATGCAACTTTCAAAGAACTATGTACCCGAACCCCAGGTCTCTCTGTTCAACATCGCCCAGGGTCCGACTATTAACTGAAGCTTAGTGGTCATTTTTTTAAATTCTGAAATCTAAAACATAGCTTTAAATTAAGGGATGGTAGGTATAGGACAGATGTTAGGGATAGATTCTTTACTCAGCGAGTCGTGAGTTCATGGAATGCCCTGTCAGTAGCAGTGGTGGACTCTCCCTCTTCATGGGCATTTAAACGGGCATTGGATAGGCATATGGAGGATAGTGGGCTAGTGTAGGTTAGGTGGGCTTGGATCAGCCCAACATCGAGGGCCAAAGGGCCTGTACTGCACTGTATTTTTCTATGTTCTATGTTCTATGTAATTAACAAATTGGCCATTTTAGTAATTTAATAAAACATTTACACTTTCATGCAGCTCATCAAGTAGTCTGGACTGATTATCAGTGCACTTTTCCTACTGTTAATATATACATCCTGTCCCTGTAAGTAGATTCAAAACAAATTTTCAAAGGTTAAGGGGAAAGGGCAGGAAAGTGGATGGGAGCCATGTCAGATCAGCCATGAATCTTATTGAATGAGAGCGCATGATCGAAGGACCAAATAGTCTACTCCTTTTCCTATTTCTTAAAGTCATTAATTTGAAGGAACAGACCTGAAATATGTGGACTATGGTGAGATTTTTTGCAGAATCGAGTGAGAAGTTCAGTGAGGCTTATCTCATCGTCAGGAGAAACCAAATGGCCAATTTGGAAAGTTGATGGGGACTAGTCCTCTGTTCACTCAAGGTGAGGGGTGTCACTGTCAATCAGGGTGAGTCATTGGCACTGTTTGCTCACAATCCAGCGTCACTTATCCGCATGAGCCAGTCACAGTCAGATAATGTGTCCAAAGAATGGGGAATAGTCTGTCCTGTAAGGACATCATAAACAGAATGGTGTAACATCAGTCACAGAGCTGCAAGGTCAGTGGCAGGGGTCTGGCCAAACATGTCGATTTATTGTATTTAAGAGTGAGATAGACAGGTTCTTGATTGCCAAGGAGATGGCCAGTGAGGTTAGCACTGTTGCCTCACAGCGCCAGAGACCCGGGTTCAATTCCCACCTCAGGCAACTGTCTGCGTGGAGTTTGCACATTCTCCCTGTGTCTGCGTGCATTTCTTCCAGGTGCTCTGGTTTCCTCCCACAGTCCAAAAAATGTTCAGGTTAGGTGAATTGGCCATTCTAAATTGCCCGTAGTGTTAGGGGAATGGGTCTGGGAGGGTTGCTCTTTGGAGGGTCGGTGTGGACTTGTTGGGCCGAAGGGCCTGTTTCCACACTGTAAGTAATCTAATCATCAAGGGTTACAGGGAGAAGGGGAAGTTGGTTAAAATAAAAATAAAAAATAAGGGGTAGGCCATTTAGGACAGAGATGAGGAAAAACTTCTTCACCCAGAGAGTGGTGGGAGTGTGGAATGCTCTGCCCCAGAAGGCAATGGAGGCCCAGTCTCTGGATTTGTTTAAGAAAGAGTTGGATAGAGCTCTCAAGGATAGTGGAATCAAGGGTTATGGAGATAAGGCAGGAACAGGATACTGATTGAGGATGATCAGCCATGATCATAATGAATGGTGGTGCAGGCTCGAAGGGGAGAATGGCCTACTCCTGCACCTATTGTCTATTGTTAGAGGTCTGTAGTGAATAAAGTGTTTGGGCTCCGTGGATTGATTGCCGAGGAGGGTGCTCTGGGGGGCACTGTCGGGGCTTCAAGAAATAACTGAGAAGAGTAGAAGAGTCAAAGCTGGATGGAGAAAGCAGCTTCATGAATGAAGGTGGGAATGGGATTGGTGGCAGTGGGAAACTCAAGGTGCATGCAGTGAGGTGATGTACCGAGCTGCTGGAAGAAGAGAAACAGACTTTCAAGGAAGAGGGCAGGAATACTGTGAGATGTGGTAGAGGCAGCTTTCCAGGATAACCCAGACAGAGCGTGCCACATACTCCTGGCGTTCAGAGCTCTGCACAATTGGAGCAAGCAATGACCTGGAAGAAGTTAAACAGTCTTTCAAGGAGGATAACAGGAGGGTGGGGGAGGCAACCCTCCTTGTGTACAACAGAGCTCAGCTACATCAGGCAACTACAATCCCAGCAGGACCTGATTGGTAATGAGGGCTGAGTGCAGCAAAGAACGTCAAACAGTCATTGGTCATGATGCCTGCAATATTTTTGCATTCTACTGGGGAAGGGTCACATGACTCGAAACATTCACTTTGACTTCTGTCTACAGATGCTGCCAGATCTGTTGAGCTTTTCCAGCAATTTCTGCTTTTGTTCCAGCCTGTACTTTTTTCTTGCTGGAACATGAGGAGAGCCTTCAAGCTGCCCACCCCTCCCAGCATGGGGTGCAAGCACGTTAGAAATGTGGGGCTGAAGTGCAACCAAATGTTTAGGAGCTGCCTCTTTAAAAAGGCAAAAGTGGGGCTGCGAGCAAAAACACTCAACACATCTCCATATCCCCCAGGCCATGTGACCTGGCACCCAGTGGATTTACTTAATCGACTGCTGAAATGCAGCACTGGGAGAAAGTGAGGACTGCAGATGCTGGAGATCAGAGTCGAGAATGTGGCTCTGGAAAAGCACAGTAGGTCAGGCAGCATCCAAGGAGCAGTAGAATCAATGTTTCTGGCATAAGCCCTTCATCAGGAATGAGACTTGTGGGCTGGGGGGCTGAGAGATAAATGGGAGGGGGTGAGGGCTAGGGGGAAGGTAGTTGGGAATGTGATAGGTAGATGAAGTAGGGGATGAAGGTGATTGGTTGGAGAGAAGAATGGAGCAGGTAGGTGGGAAGGGAGATGGACAGATCAAGAAGGCAGTGCTAAGTTGGAGGCTTGGGGCTGGGATAAGGGGGGCATGGGGAAATGAGGAAACTGGTGAAATCCACATTTATCCAGTGCAGGGTCCCAAAACGGAAGATGAGGCGCTCTTCCTCCGGGTGTTGGGTGGTTAGGATTTGGCGATGGAGGAGGCCCAGGACCTGCATGTCCTTGGTAGAGTGGGAGGAGGAGTTAAAGTAGGCAAAAGTGAGTACAGCAGATGCTGGAGATTAGAGTCAAGATTAGATTAGTGCAGGGAAAGCACAGCAGGTCAGGCAGCATCTGAGGAACAGGAAAATTGACATTTCAGGCAAAAGCCCTTCATCAGGAATCTGGGGGAGCTAAAGTGTTCAGCCACAGGGCGGCAGGGTTAGTTGGTGCGGGTGTCCCAGAGATGTTCTCTGAAACGATCCACAAGTTGGCGTCCTGCCTCCCCAATGTAGAAGAGACCACATCAGGTTCAACGGATACAGTAGATGACGTGTGTGGAGGTACAGGTAAATTTCAGTTGGATGTGGAAGGGTGTGGGGCCTTGGATGGAGGTGAGGGGGAGATGTGGGCACAGGTTTTGCTCTTCTTGCATTGGTAGGGGAAGGTACCGGGAGTGGGCTGTGGATCTGACAAGGGAGTCGCAGAGGGAATGGTCGCTCTGAAACACAGATAGGAGTGGGGAGGGAAATATATCCCTAGAGGGTTCTCCACTGGAGATATCAAGTCTAAGGGACTGTTTGATTAAGAATGGTACAGAATGAACCAGTAGTGAGTTTTGACCAGAAAATACACTTGTGCTAATAACATTTACGTAGTTTATTGCACAATAGCAAGAGGCACAAGTTACATTGAGAGGTAGGGGTGACACATCTGACTACATTGGGATCACAAGCAAGATTCCTCAAATCTCCATGTAGAACTGGATGAAATCATCAGATTAGGTGGAGCCTAATGTAATCTCCAACTTTAACCCTTTCAGAATTATTACCTTAGACAACATTTTATAGCAGCCATTTTGGTGGCATTAAAACTATACTCAGCCATCAATGGTGTAAGGGCACATGAATCGTAGGAAACTGATAAAGCAAACACAGCTCCTTAGATATCTATGACCTTGAAGATGTCTCATTATCCAATTATATGAGAGCTTTCCCCATCCTCTCAATTTAATTATTTACAGTCTGTATTGAAGCAGCAATTGCCAACATATCCAGACAGCGTAAATTAGCAACCAGAAAACCACACTAAAAACTTTAAAGTTATTTATAATACTTGACAAGTTTGATTCATCAAGTTAAGAGAAATTTAAGTTGCAAGTATCAATGATAGAACTTTGCTGAACTGGTCAGGCCCATTTCTCTGTAGCGCACCCACTTTATGTATGTAAGCTATGTTCTGGAAGATTGTCCATTCCAGCAAGGAGTCCAATTATTCTGTTTCAATGAGGATCTCAGAAACCTGAAGCTTTGCTTCCTTTTGGCCTTGAATAAAACACTGGGAAAATTCCATGCAATATGATTTGAACCAACACTGCCAGCAAAACCATGGGAAACTGGGGCTAGTGAATATACTTCAATGATAATTTAAGGATTGAAGCGCATACATGGATATGATCTGAAATAAGGAATTTGGGGTGGCATGGTGGCTCAGTGGTTACTACTGCTGGCTGTTAGTGCCAGGAACCTGGGTTCAATTCTGCCCTTGGGCAACTGTCTGTGTGGAGTTTGTACTTTCTCTGCATGGGTTTACTCTGGGTGGTTTGGTTTCCTCTCACAGTCCAATAGATGTGCAGGTTAGATGGAATGGCCATGCAAAATTGCCCATGGTGTCCAAGGATGTGCAGCTGGGTAGGCTGCCATGGGAAATTCAGCGTTACAGGGATGGGGCGAGTATGGGTGAAATGATCTTCAGGGGGGTCAGTGTGGACTGGATGGGCTGGATGTCCTGCTTCCACAATGAATGGATTCTATCAAGGTACGATGTGATATTGCTACAAGTCCCTTCCTCAATCTTGTCAAAGGGATGAGAGATTATCAAGAATATGCAGGAATATAGAGTTGAAGTTAAAATCAGATCAGCTATGATTTCATTGAATGGGGAATCAGGCTCAAAGGCCTGAGGGGTCTGGACTTATTCCCTTGTCTATAAGTTCATTCTTACAATCTATAGTGGTCCTGTCATCATGGTTACTGACACTGCATACTCAGCTTAATTGATTTTGTACTAATAGAGATCATTATGCTCTGTATTCAATCAGTAGTTTGACAACTTACCAATAAAAGCTAAACAGGATCTTGTGGTTCCAGTGACAGTGTCCCTACCTGTGAGCCATAAAAGTCTGCATTCAAGTCCCAACTGGTCCAGAAGTGTGTCTGAACAAGTCAATCTTGTAACAGACAAAAAAACTAAACATAAATGGATTAGGAACATTTGGAGACTTGTGGTGATGTTTAGAAGAATGGTACAGATTACAAAGTTCACCCCATTGTTTCAGACTACATCGGGATGACATTTAAATCATCCTATCGAAACAACAAAGAAATGCAGGAGGTTAATCTGCAGAGCATTCTGCAAAGGTACAGCAGTTTGATTAGCAACTGAAGGAGAAGACAGATTCACGATTCACTGAACAACCTTACCTGAAAAGTGAATCTAGTTGCAGATGCTGACATATCTGTAGGACATTTTTCAACATTTTCTTTCTTTTTACTGTTGGTTACATTATTACTTACACCTAAACAGCCTTCTGTATAGGATAACAAGTGACCACTTCATCTCAATTGTTCTCTCGGTTAACAGTGCTACATCTCATGACTGACTTCAAATTTCAGGATTTATGGACAGCATTCTACTTGAGTTTCTGAAACAGGTGCTAATCTTTACATGGTTTCTTCATGGTCCCTTTGGTAATAACTAGTGCTTGGATTTGATGTACAAGACTTCAGCTCGGCTCACTTTGTGGCTGAGAACTGCTTAATGCATAAAGCTGAGAATTAAAAATAGAGTAGTAGAAGAAACATTTCTATAAGAAATATGCTTCCCTGAGGATGTAATCCTAAAATGATAACTCAATATGACATAAATTACAGCATCTCAAACAGGCAACAAAGAATTTTGCAGGCTTTAACAGCAGCTATCAATCTGTCAGTGAGGTTCAAGCATTTAGATACACAGCAATATAATAACACTACAAAAGGTAGGAGCAGATGGTGTGAGATGTCTTGTTAGATATTTTACAGATGGAGAAGGGAGCAGAAAGCGAAATTTGATAGAACTAAAAGGAACCATGTCTTAGCATTGCATTTCCGAACACAGAAAAAATAACAATGTTTTAGCCATGTGTAATACAGTAAACAGAAATTAGATCAGCTTCCCCTACAACTCAGTGAGTTTATTCAGTGAGTAGCTGAGCCAAACATGCTTCAAAAAGTGCGCCTCATATTTGATTCTTTGCCCGTGCAGAGTTAGTTGACCTGGGTGGAAACGTTGCTGGAGCATAACAATTGCACTCAGTGTTAAAGAGAGAAAAATCAGCCAGGATTCCCAATTCTGATTGCTGGACAGTGTGTTGCTCCAAGTTTATGTTCTAAGGACATGAGGAGAGAATCATGTTCAGTTGTAATCCTACCATAGTCAGGTACAGACAACTTGGGGAAGCATATTTCAACTCAGAATCAGTGCCTGGCAATGCCGAAAGAACAAAAGCAGGCAGAAAGTGACTCATATAGTGGGGAAAAAAGAAAGAGACAATCAATTTCAGCCTTTTAAAAACGGCAAATACATTGCCATTTTAAAATGTCATCTTCTGCATATCTATATAAAATTTCTGTCGGCTCTTTAGGTTGAACCATGTACCTTTCACAAAATTATTATGCTGTGCACAAAAATAAACAACAATCAACAGCAGCAATGAAGAAGAACAAGATATATGAATGCTGGGATTTCACCACCACAGTGAATGTTTTAGCATAATAAGGCTGTCTCACACTGCATGTTTTGCTTTTCTCATTCTGTGTATTAATAGCTACACACCACAGCAATTAGTCAAATCCATTCATTCTCTCTAAATCCAAAGTTATATTTTACTGGAAGTGGAATTGCAACTGTCACTTGTAAGACCATTTTTATCTGAGGTTAAATAAAGATCAGGATTTTTTCCAGTGCTTTCAGGACCCATGAAAGGCAGGGGGGAAGGGTCAGGCACTGACACCTGGGGGGAATTCCAACCTGTTCACCCTATGATGCAGGATGTCAGACTTAATACATGTAAATACCATATATTTTTTGAGTTTGCATTCTTAAATTTGAACTAGTGGCATATGGGTTGGCTATGTGTCTGAAGGGAGTTTAATGGTTAACTTGTAGGTATTTCTATAAGTATCATAGTGATTTATTTTAAAACAATTTCAGAAGTCACACGACACCAGGTTATAGTCCAACAGGATTATTTGAAATCACAAGCTTTTGAAACGCTGCTCCTTCATCAGAGGATGTGACTTCTGACCTTGTCCACCCCTGTCCAACACCGGCACCTCTGCATCATGGCTTTTAAAACAATTGACAGTAATAATCACCAAGAACTAATGAGCTTTTTGTTTACAATGAAAAAGTTTATAATCTGAATTGATTTGATTTGATTTATTACAGTCACATGAACCTGAGTGCAATGAAAAGTTCTGTTTTGCGTACAGTACAGGCAGATCAAACCATACAAGAACATAGAGATCAGAGGGTGATTGAACAGTGCAAAGCATACAAAATTACAGTTGCATAGAGAGTGTACAAAATACAAAGTTAAAAATCACACAACACCAAGTTATAGTTCAACAAGTTTATTTGGAATCACTAGCTTTCAAAATGCTGCTTCTTCATGAGGTGATGAAGAAGCAGGGCTGCAAAAGCTAATGATTCCAAATAAACCTGTTGGACTATAAGTTGGTGTTGTGTGATATTTAACTTTGCCTACCCGAGTCCAACACCAGCATCTCCAAATTATTACAAAAAGCAAGGTCAACGTGCGGTTTGAAATTTGAGAGTTCCATGCAGCAGTCTAATAAAAGCAGGGAAGAAGCTGGTGTGGAAACAATACCTGTTGTTACATGTGTTTAAGCTTTCGTATCTTCTGCCTGATGAAAGACGTTGGAACAGATTATAACGATTCCAGCCTTGGGTGACTGTCTGTGTGGAGTTTGCACGTTCTCTCTGTGTCAGCATGGGTTTCCTTCGGGTGCTCTGGTTTCCTCCCACAGTCCAAAGATGTGCAGGTCAAGTGAATTTGCCACGCTAAATTGCCCATGGTGTTAGCTGCATTAGTCAGAGGGAAATGGGTCTGGGTGGGTTACTCTTCGGAGGGTCGGTGTGGACTTGTTGGGCTGAAGGGCCTGCTTCCACACTGTAGGGAATCTAATCTAATCTAATCATAACCAAGATGGGAGGTTGGCTTCATGATGGTCTGAGCTGTGTTCACAACTTTCTGTAGTTTCTTCGAGTCCTGGGCAGAGCAGCTGCTGTACCAAGCAGTGATGCATTCATATAGAATGTTTTCCATGCTACATCTATAAAAGTTGGTGAGGATCCTTATCAACATGCCAACTTCTTTGGACTCCTGAGGAAGAAGAGGCATTGTTGCCCCTTCTTGACCGCCACATCAATATGGGAGGCCCAGGATAGATTGTGGTTGTTGTCATGTCAAGGAACTTGGCAGTCTTGACCATTTCCACTTCAGCTCCATTGATAGAGATAGGGGTGCGTCCTCCTTCTTGCATCCTAAAGTCGATATGAGTGAATAAACTATTCAGTGTTGTACACTAGACTTCTAATGCAAGACCCTGGTCCTTTTTTTTAAACTAAGGAGGAATGTCCATAGCTTGGAGAGAATCCATTCAGTTTTAATTATCCTTTGGGGCATTCTGAATGGTTCTTAGTTGAAGAAGGATGTGGAAAGCAGTTGTTCCTGAGAAATAGAGAAGATATTTTAGATTTGTTAAAAGAAACACCTTGGAGTAAGGAACTTAGTAACAGTTCCAAACCAAAAGTGTTTGAATAAACCCTGGAGGGGTTATTTGAAGTTGAAAAAGTTTAAATCAGGTGTTTGAAGAAGTCATCAGATTCTCTCGAATGATTCACACACTCAGACTTCCGAGTTGAAGTCACAGTTAAATTAAGCATAGAGTGCTGATAGAGAGGAGACTCTCTCTGGTGTGAGTACTGTAAAGGTGTTTTTGGAATTTGTAATAGTATTTTGGGATTATGTTTTTGCTGCATGCTTTGAACTATTTAAATGAGTGCAATGTGTAAATAGTTTGGTGTATTCTATTGTATTGTTATTTCTTTTGCATGATTAACATTCATTTTATTGTTAAACTCAAATTTGCATTAGTGTTTTTATAATTCAGTGAGTAATCACTTCATTAAAACCAATACAAAAAGAGGTCTATGAAGCCAGTTTTCAGTCTAGGATCTGGTTTGTCTAGTAGTGACGTCACCTGGCATCATTAGAACTTCATTGGAGACATTCCCAAATGTGGCCACACTGGCAGGTGGAGGCGCTAGCAGTGTAATGGTGCCCGTTGAACAGAAATTGCAATTTTAAACACCCTACTCCATTTTGCAAGAGAGTTGCAACAGAACAATACAGTGTCAGAGCCATGTCAGCTGTAAGGAAGTGAAGCTCAATGGCATAGGAGTCTTAGGTGTAGATAGCAGCCACTGTATGAGGTATTATGGTTTGGTAGAGAAGGTGAAACTGAGTAGACAGCAACAGTAGGCATATGAAGTTAAACCAAACCTGGTTGGTTCAGCTGAGACATTTTGGTCAAGTGACCCAACTGACATGAGGCTTGAATGTACAGAATAAGAAGGGCAGGTGAATCTGAGAACTGAGTGTAGCTATTTCCCTTGGATGTCAATCAGATGGGCCTTGAAAATCCCAGTGAAGGTGTGCCTGCTATAGCTGAACATGTGTAGAAACTGCAAGATGCGTGTGTGAGCCTTTTTTTAATATAAATTAAATGAGATGGAGCATCTGAATGTTGGGCATGAGTTCCTATTGCTTATTTTAAAACATTAAGATGTGCTAAATTGTGCATTATGGAAAGTTGGTGTTATGGTGGATTGATTATGACATTAGAAGATGCATTCCCTGACCTTGACGACTCATAAAGAGAATCGATCAGGTCTTTAGCAACACACTTGTTGAATTGGCCTTTGCCTCTATTTGCTCCCCTTGCCTTTGCAGGAGGTGCCTGTCTCCTCCTTTTCATCTCTTGAATTAAGGACTTCACTGTTGCATCAGAGAACCTGAAAGCCCTTTCACTGAGTTATTGTCATAGAGTCAAACAGATGTACACCATGGAAACCAACCCTTTGGCCCATCTCATCCATGCCGATCAGATATCAGAGCCTAATCTAGTCCCATTTTGCAGCACTTGGCCCATATCCCTCTCAACCTTTCTTATTCAAAAACCCATCCAGATGCCTTTTAAATGTTGCAATTGTACCAGCCTCCACCACTTCCTCTGGCAGCTCATTCCATACACGCACCACCCTTTGCGTGAAAAGATTATGCCTTAGGTCCCTTTTAAATCCGCCCTAGTTCTGGACTCCCCAACCCCAGGGAAAAGACCTTGTCTATTTATCCTATCCATGCCCCTCATGATTGTACAAACCTCTATAGGTTCACCCCTCAGCCTCCGACACTCCAGGGAAAACAGCCCCAGCCTATTCAACCTTTCTCAATAGCTCAAATCCTCCAACCCTGGCAACATCATTCTAAATGTTTTCTGAACCCTTTCAAGTTTCACAACATTCTTCCGATATGAAGGAGACCAGAATTGCACACAATATTCCAAAAGTGTCTAACCAACATCCTGTACAGCCGCAACATGACCTCCCAACGTCTGTATTCAATACTCTGATCAATAAAGGAAAGCATACCAAATGCCACCTTCACTATCCTATCTACCTGTGACTCGACTTTCAAGGAGCTATGAGCCTGCACTCCAAGATCTCTTTATTCAGCAACATGCCCCAGAACCTTACTATTAAGTGTATAAATCTTGCTCTGATTTGCTTTTCCAAAATGCAGCACCTCTCATTTACCTAAATTAAACTCCATCTGCCACTTCTCAGTCCATCGGCCCATCTGATCAAATCCCATCGTACTCTGAGGTAAATTTCTTCGCTGTCCACTACACCTCGAATTTTTGTGTCATCTGCAAACTTACTAACTATATCTGCTATGTTCACATCCAAATCATTTATACAAATGACAAAAAGTACTGGACCCAGCACTGATCCTTATGGTACTCCAGTCTGAAAAGCAGCCCTCCCTCACCACCCTCTGTCTTCTACCTTCAAGCCAGTTCTGTATCCAAATGGCTTGTTCTCTCCATATTCCATGAGATCTAACCTTGCTAACCAGTCTCCCATGGGGAACCATGTTAAACCCTGATGAACATGATTCCTGATGAAAGGCTTTTGCCTGAAACGTTGATTCTCCTGCTACTCAGATGCTGCCTGACCTGCTGTGCTTTTCCAGCACCACACTGTCAAACCTTGTTGAACGCCTTACTGAAGAACAGATAGATCATCCCTACCAATCTGCCCTCATGACTCCTCTTTGCTACTTCTTCAAAAAACTCAATCAAGTTCATGAGACATGATTTCCCATGCACAAAGTCATGCTGACTATCCCCAATCAGTCCTTGCATTTCCAAATACATGTAAATCCTGTACCTGAGGATTCCCTCCAACAACTTGTCCACCATCAACGTCAGGCTCACTAGTCTATAGTTCCTTGACTTTTCCTTACCATCTTTCTAAAATAGTGGCACCACGTTAGTCTTCCAACACCTCACCTGTGACTATCATGATACAAGTATCGCAGCAAGAGACTCAGCAATCACTTCCCTAACTTCTCTCAGGGTTCTAAGGTACCCCTGATCACTTTTATGCATTTCAAGACATCCAGCACCTCCTCCTCTGTAGTATGGACATTTTTCAAGATGTCACTATCAATTTCCCCACATTCCACATCTTCCATGTCCTTCTCCACAGTAAACACTGATGCAAAATACTCATTAATATCACTGCATACGTAGGCTGCCTTGCTGAACTTTGAAGGGCCCTATTCTCTCCCCAGTTGCCCTATTGTCATTAATATATTTATAAAATCCCTTTGGATTCTCTTTAACTCTATTTGCCAAAGCTATCTCATGTCCCCTTTCTGCCCTCCTGATATTCCTACTGCCTTTATACTATTCTAAGGATTCACTCGATATCTCCTGTCTATACCTGACATATGTTTCTTTCTTTTTCTGAACCAAAACCTCAATTTGTCTAGTCATCCAGCATTCCCTACACCCACCAGCCTATCCTTTCACCCTAACAGGAATATACGGCCCCTGGACTCTGTCACTGGTCTGCTGTTTCACCATTATCGAAATGCTTTTGAGGCAAGGTGTAAGACTGACACCACAAGTTGCATCAGCTTGAGTGCACCTTCTTTTCTAAGAGCACAGTCTTGCTGTGACCCCTACCAGCCCATTCATGCAGCTGCCAAGTGTACTGCCATTCTATCATGCATTTGATTGGTGAACAGCAAGCCACTAATATTAAGAGAACATGAATTATCAATGCTTCCTTTAACACATCAACCTAGGATGGTGTAATCTTATTACTTAATCCTGGCACCCATAGACATTTTCAAACATTTGGCCTCAGATGTCTTTTGCAGCTTTTGCAAATTAATATTTTTCTTCTAAGATTTCCATCGAATTCACAACTTGAAAACAACTGGAGCAGTTTTTTTAGGGGCGGCACGGTGGCACGGTGGTTAGCACTGCTGCCTCACAGCGCCAGAGACCCGGGTTCAATTCCCGCCTCAGGCGACTGACTGTGTGGAGTTTGCACGTTCCTCCCGTGTCTGCGTGGGTTTCCTCCGGCTGCTCCGGTTTCCTCCCACAGTCCAAAGATGTGCAGGTTAGGTGAATTGGCCATGCTAAATTGCCCGTAGTGTTAGATATGGGGTAAATGTAGGGGTATGGGTGGGTTGCGCTTTGGCGGGGCGGTGTGGACTTGTTGGGCCAAAGGGCCTGTTTCCACACTGTAAGTAATCTAATCTAAACTCTCCTCTCATCCTATTTGCTTTATCTTATCTTGTTGGTATTGTTTCCTGTTGTGTTTGTGGTTTCATACAAGGTCAAAGAGGTACAATGTGGATGAGGATAGACATCTTTCTGGTCTAACTAGAAGAGCCTTGTTACATAAACAATTAGAAGTGTATTGCATCCCTGCAGCTGCTACACATTACATGAATATGACCTACAATATTGCTAGCACTGTTCGGAATACTCTCATTTCTGATCTGTCTCCTATTATCTCTGAATTTTCTCTGAAAAAGTCTCTATGATAATATCACTGTCAGTGATACTGACCAAACTCAAACAAGTATTAACCCCTTCAGACCCATGTACATTAACCCCCTCCCACCCACGTTTTCTTTCTCTCATACTATTCTTGTTTTACATTTGTTTATACATTCATACTCATGACTTTGCAAATTCAGACAATTTACAAGTTTGACTATTTTCCTTGAACAGTAGTAGTTTATTGGATAGAAGGCAGTTGACATTGACTGTTTTCCACATGGTCTGATGTCAGCAGTTCTCTCTCGAACTCAAAGGTCTTTAATATGTTGCATTTCTTGATGACATATGTCTATTATTTATAGCTGTCAGTGTGGTCCTGTTTTAGTAAGCAACTTTCTTTCTTGCAGTACCTTGGATAGACAATAGACAGTAGACAATAGGTGCAGGAGTAGGCCATTCAGCCCTTCGAGCCTGCACCGCCATTCAATATGATCATGGCTGATCATTCCTAATCAGTATGAAGTTCCTGCCTTTTCTCCATAACCCTTGATTCCACTATCTTTGAGAGCTCTATCCAATTCTTTCTTAAATGAATCCAGAGACTGGGCCTCCACTGCCCTCTGGGGCAGAGCATTCCACACAGCCACCACTCTCTGGGTGAAGAAGTTTCTCCTCATCTCTGTTCTAAATGGTCTACCCCGTATTTTTAAGCTGTGTCCTCTGGTTCGGCACTCACCCATCAGCGGAAACATGTTTCCTGCTGCGAGAGTGTCCAATCCTTTCATAATCTTATACGTCTCAATCAGATCCCCTCTCAGTCTTCTAAACTCAAGGGTTTACAAGCCCAGTTGCTTCAGTCTTTCAGTGTAAGGTAATCCCGCCATTCCAGGAATTGATCTCGTGAACCTACGCTGCACTCCCTCAATAGCCAGAATGTCTTTCCTCAAATTTGGAGACCAGAACTGCACACAGTACTCCAGGTGTGGTCTCACCAGGCCCTGTACAGCTGCAGAAGCATCTCTTTGCTTCTATACTCAATTCCTCTTGTTATGAAGGCCAGCATGCTATTAGCCTTCTTCACTACCTGCTGTACCTGCATGGTTGCCTTCATTGACTGGTGTACAAGAACACCCAGATCTCTCTGTACTGCCCCTTTACCTAAATTGATTCCATTGAGGTAGTAATCTGCCGTCCTGTTCTTGCCACCAAAGTGGATAACCATACATTTATCCACATTAAACTGCATCTGCCATGCATCTGCCCACTCACCTAACTTGTCCAGGTCATCCTGTAATCTCCTAACATCCTCATCACATTTCACCCTGCCACCCAGCTTTGTATCATCAGCAAATTTGCTAATGTTATTGCTGATACCATCTTCTATATCATTAACATATATTGTAAAAAGCTGTGGTCCCAGCACGGATCCCTGCGGTACCCCACTGGTCACTGCCTGCCATTCCGAAATGGAGCCGTTTATCACTACCCTTTGTTTCCTATCAGCCAACCAATTTTCAATCCAATCCAGTACTTTGCCCCCAATACCATGCGCCCTAATTTTACTCACTAACCTCCTGTGTGGGACTTTATCAAAAGCTTTCTGAAAGTCCAGGTACACTACATCTACTGGATCTCCCTCGTCCATCTTCAGAGTTACATCCTCAAAAAATTCAAGAAGATTAGTCAAGCATGATTTCCCCTTCATAAATCCATGCTGACTCTGTCCTATCCTGTTACTACTATCTAGATGTGCCGTAATTTCATCCTTTATAATAGACTCCAGCATCTTTCTCACCACTGAGGTCAGACTAACTGGTCTATAATTTCCTGCTTTCTCTCTCCCACCTTTCTTAAAAAGTGGTATAACATTAGCCACCCTCCAATCCTCAGGAACCAACCCCGAATCTATCGAACTCTGGAAAATAATCACCAACGCATCCATGATTTTCCGAGCCACTTCCTTCAGTACCCTGGGATGCAGACCATCAGACCCCGGAGACTTATCAACCTTCAGATCTAACAGTCTCTTCAACACCATATCCTGGCAAATATAGATTCCTTTAAGTTCAGGTCCTTCAGCCACTGTTACCTCAGGGAGATTGCTTGTGTCTTCCCTAGTGAACACAGATCTGAAGTACCCATTTAATTCCTCTGTCATTTCTTTGTTCCCGGTAACATATTCCCCTGTTCCTGTCTTCAAGGGCCCAATTTTAGTCCTAACCATTTTTTTGCCTTGCACATACCTAAAAAAGCTTTTACTTTCTTCCTTTATATTATTGGCCAGTTTACCTTCGTACCTCATTTTTCCTCTGCGTATTTCCTTCTTAGTAATCCTCTGTTGCTCTTTAAAAGCTTCCCAGTACTCAGTTTTCCCACTTATCTTTGCTATGTTATACTTTTTCTCTTTTAACTTTATATGTTTCTTAACTTCCCTCATCAGCCACGGTCACCCATGCCTCCTCCTGGGATCTTTCTTCCTTTTAGGAATGAACTGATCCTGCAACTTCTGCATTATACACAGAAATATCCACCATTGTTCCTCCACGGTCATCCCTGCTAAGGCATTGCACCATTGAACTTTGGCCAGCTCCTCCCTCATAGTTCCATAGTTCCCTTTATTCAACAGAAGTACTATCACTTCCGACTGTATCCTCTCCCTCTCAAATTGCAGATTGAAGCTTAATGTATTATGGTCACTACTTCCCAATGGCTCCTTCACTTCGAGGTCTCTGACCAATTCTGGTTCGTTACACAATACCAGATCCAGAATTGCCTTCTCCCTGGTTGGCTCCAGCACCAGCTGCTGTAAGAATCCATCTCTGAGGCACTCCACAAAGTCTCTTTCTTGAGGTCCAATACCATCCTGAGTCTCCCAGTCTACTTGCATATTAAAATCCCCCATAACAACTGTAGTAACATCTTTGTGACAGGCCAATTTCAGCTCCTGATTCAACTTACATCTGACATCCAGACTACTGTTTGGGGGCCTGTAGATGACTCCCAAGAGGGTCTTTTTACCCTTAGTATTTCGCAGCTCTATCCACACTGACTCTACATCCCCTGACTCTAGGTCCCCCCGCGCAAGGGACTGAATATCCTCCCTTACCAACAAGGCCACCCCACCCCCTCTGCCTGTCAGTCTGTCCTTACGATAGCACGTGTAGCCTTGAATATTCATTTCCCAGGCCCTGTCCACTTGAAGTCACGTCTCAGTTATCCCCACAATATCGTATCTGCCAATTTCCAAAAGAGCCTCAAGCTCATCCATCTTATGTCTAATGCTTCGTGCATTCATGTATAGTATTTTTAATTTGTTACTGCTCTCACCCCATCAACCCCTATTTCACTCAACCTTACAGCATGATCCCTTTCCGAGTTTCTGCCTCATTGATACAGTTGTCTTTCTTGACTTCTCTTGTTCTAACTTTCCCTTCAATTTCCTTTTAAACATCCAGTTTGTCCCCTCCCCCCCGCTACTTAGTTTAAATATATCATTACATATTGTTTCTTTCTTCTTAGCGGTGGCTTCTGTGGAGTATCATGCAACACATCTTCAATTTGGGGAGGTTGGTCCTTGTTCTGCTTTCAGGTCAGTGCTGAAGTAGGAAGGCTTGTTAGTTCAGCTTCTTCAATATTTTGTGCTGTCTACCTCCCTCACAGCAATTGAATTATCAATGAAACCGTCTGATGCATTTCCTCAAGAGTGTTATGTGGGCATGTGTCCTTGCTTGATCTGATAACCTTTACTTGTTTGGATGATTCTTAAACAAATGGGGAGATCAGGTATTTTACTTGACCTTGTCCCTTCCTAATCTTCTCAGCTCCTCATGGCAGACTTACCTTTGGAGCAGATAGTTGTTCTGCAATCCAGTTACAAATGCGTCTATTGTCTGTTTAACATTATACATTCTCTTGACGGAATGGGACTATTTGGCGCTGCCCTTTTGGCGCCGATTATTTGGCCCACCGTGTTGGCTCATTAGTTTGGCGCTGAGCTGTTTTGGTGCCAATACATATAGATAACCATAGTGTGAAAACTTTGGTTTCTCTCTCTTGCTTAGAATGTTTTCAGCCATTTCTGATATGGGCTCTACAAGAAAATAGAAAGAAAATTGTATTACAGCTTTCCAATGTGAAGACAGAAGGGCTTAAGTATCATCAAGGCAGTAGACGACTATTAACAATTGTTAAATGAGAAAATGATTACAAAATGAGATTTGAATCTACAGCAGGTCATTACAGCTTTGACTATCAACTCTTGCTAGTTGAGAAAATTACATTGGGTCGTTAGTCATCCTCTCTTCTTTAACCAAACAAGACATTTTTTTAAATTCTGAATTGGCGCCAAAACAGGTCAGCGCCAAAGTAATGAGCGCCAAAACAGTTTAGAGCCAAAATAGCAAGACCAAATGAACGGCACCAAAAGGACACCGCCAAAATGTACACGACCCTCCTCTTGAATGGTCTAAATGCCTCAGTTGCTGCCCTTATGTTTGCACTTGGAATCAGAACACACTTCAGCTTTGATAGTAATGGAAAATATTTCAGCCAAACAATTATAGTCACAGCTTTCCATCTCATTTATGGTGTGAAATGGATTTTTTTATTCCAATTCAACTCAGTTCAAGAGTTTCTGATCTTTGTTTAGTTTAAGATATCACCTTGCAGTATCCAGCAATGTTAACCAAGACTTTTCTTTCAACTTTCATTATTTAACTTCTTCTAGCTTTTGAAAGAAGTTGAGGTCAATACACATACTTCTGCTCTGGAGTGAAAATAGTTAGTTGCAAAGTACATATATTTTCCATTGCTTGGTACCCCAAAGCAAAGAGTTGTTTGTAGCATACTGTTAATGTTAAGCGCAGTGCTCCCAGAACATGTCATTCTGTACACTAGGTGTAGGTAGTATTTTGTCAATAATGGCAGACTATTGATAATATTGTGACACTGATTCTGTGTCAACTTGAAATTCATGAGCTGCCCATTGATTTAAATATCTCTCCATCTAAATGTTTGGACTGAGTCACTCATTTCTCCTCAGAAAGCTTTGGTTTTATCTTTTACTGATGACTGCCCTATCTCTTGCTTTTTTGTGGCAGTGTCCTACTTCAGCACGTTTTCTGTTCATGTTTGTGAAGATACTTCTGTCCACAGCATTGACAAGGAATTTTAGTGTTTGGTGTCTGTCCTATGTGCTTATCTGCCACTTCTTTTGTGGTGCTGCACCTTAGATTAGGTATCTCAGATCCGTCTCCTAAAACATCTACTTTATTCAGACTACAACCTCATGCTCAGTGGAGAGTGTTCATTGCATCAATCAAGTATTAGCCTTTTCAGACTCAGATTTAATATTTTCTCTTAATTTCTCCCTCATATAATCATTTAACTTCCTTTTAAATGCAGCCATAATTTTTCCTCCACTACTCCATGTTGTTACTGGTTCCTAAACTATCTCACAATTAAATTAGTTTCTCTTGAATTTCTTTATAAATGTATTAGTCACTAGTTTATATTTGTCATTCTTTATTTTAGACTCCCCACAAGGAGAAATTTCTTGTCTATTTAACAAGTATATTGATTGTAATGAGGTCCCTGACTGGGGCTGTTAACCTGGTCAAATCAGAGAGTCCTGGTTGACAGATATTAACAGGAGTGACAGAAGTTCTGCTCACTCTAGGAGCTGGCACTGAGCTAGGTGGACCAGTGTCTTGTACTATGCACCTGTAAATAAAGGCAGAGAAAGTGAGGACTGCAGATGCTGAAGATCAGAGTCGAGAGTGTTGAGCTGGAAAAGCACAGCAGGTCAGGCAGCATCTGAGGAGCAGGAGAATCAATGTTTCGGGCATCTGCCCTTCATCAGGAATCACGCCCAAAACATCAATTTTCCTGCTCCTTGGATGTTGCCTGATCTGCTGTGCTTTTCCAGCACTCTCGACCTGTAAATAAAGGGTAACTTGGTGTCGCGATACCAACCTTTGTGGAATTATTTCAGTAAGCACAACACTGTAATGAGCAATGTGTTCTCTACTCACATGGGCTATACAAAAGTTGACTCCTTTCAGTTACTACACAGGAACAGCTGGGTAAAATAATTTGGAAGGACTTCACGCTTAAAAAACATCAGCCAAGGTTGAAACACAAAAAAAAATCTGAAGTCACTTTCAATTGCAAGCAATTTTCCCTCAGTTGTTTGTATAATTAAGTATGAATAAACACTCAGAAATTGATGGAGTCAAATGTATTACTGGCATAGATTAATGATCACAATCATCTGAGCGAGTCTCCTTAGCCTAACTGTGCAATACAGAGTCATAGAGTCATACAGCATGGAAACAGACCCTTCAGTCCATGCTGAGCATAATTCCAACTAAACTAGTCCCACCTGTTTGCTCTAGCCCACATCCCTCCTTTCATATTCATGTACTTATCTAAGTATCTTTTACATGTTGTAACTGTGCCCACATCCAGCACATCATAGCAAGTTTGTTCCACATGCGAACCACCCTGTGGAAAAAACATTGCCCCGCATGCCTTTTTTGAAATCTCTCTCCTCTCACCTCTAAAAATGCCCTCTGGTTTTGAAATCCCCCATCCTATGGAAAAGACACCGAGCATTAACTCTATCTATACCCTTCATGACTTATGTCAATGTAGTCGAAAGCCCAAGATTCTCTTTGTAATATACAGAATACAGGCCAATACTCATCATTCAACATACTTTCAAGAACAAGTATACCGTTTTGGATACTTGTGGGGGGGATGACTTACCAGGGGTAAGTAACGGGGCTCAGGTCTCTGGCACGGAGCCTGTCCCCGTTACTCAGAAGGGAAGGGTGAAGAAGAGCAGAGCAGTAGTAATTGGGGACTCGATAGTTCGTGGCACAGATAGGCGGTTTTGTGGGAACGAGAGAGACTCACGTTTGGTATGTTGCCTCCCAGGTGCAAGGGTACGTGATGTCTCTGATCGTGTTTTCCGGGTCCTGGAGGGGGAGGGGGAGCAACCCGAAGTCGTGGTCCACATTGGCACCAACGACATAGGTAGGAGGAGTGCTGAGGATGTTAGACAGGCTTTCAGGGAGCTAGGTTGGAAGCTTGGAGTTAGAACAAACAGAGTTGTTGTCTCTGGTTTGTTACCCGTGCCACGTGATAGAGATTCGAGGAATAGGGAGAGAGAACAATTAAATGCGTGGCTTCAGGGATGGTGCAGGAGGGAGGGGTTCCAGTTTTTGGATAACTGGGGTTCTTTCTGGGGACGGTGGGACCTCTATAAACAGGATGGTCTACACCTGAACCTGAGGGGAACCAGTATCCTTGGGGGGAGGTTTGCTAGTGCTCTTGGGGGGGGTTTAAACTAACTCGGCAGGGGCATGGGAACCCAGATTGTAGCTTCAGGGTGCAGGGCCTGGAGTGTAGGGAGGTGAGGAACATGGCATCAATTTCCAAGGAGGGTGCCTGTAAACAGGGAAGTGGCTTGAAGTGTGTATACTTCAATGCAAGAAGTATACGAAATAAGGTAGGTGAACTTGCAGCGTTGGTTGGTACCTGGGACTTCGATGTTGTGGCTATTACGGAGACATGGCTAGAACAGGGACAGGATTGGCTGTTGCAGGTTCCGGGATTTAAATGTTTTAGTAGGTTTAGAGGTGGGGGTAAAAGAGGGGGAGGTGTGGCATTGCTTGTCAAAGATAGTATTACAGCGGTGGAAAGGACGATGGATGAGGACTTGCCATCTGAGGTAGTTTGGGCTGAGGTTAGGAATAGGAAAGGCGAGGTCACCCTGTTAGGAGTCTTTTACAGGCCTCCTAATAGTCCTAGAATCATTGAAGAAAGGATTGGGAAGGTGATTCAGGAGATGAGTGACAGTAATAGGGTGGTTGTTATGGGGGACTTTAACTTTCCTGATATTGATTGGGAAAGCTATAGCTCAAGTTCGTTAGATGGGTCAGTGTTTGTTCAATGTGTGCAGGAGAGTTTCCTGACACAATATGTAGACAGGCCAACAAGAGGTGAGGCCATACTGGATTTGGTTCTGGGTAACGAACCAGGCCAGGTGTTAGAATTAGAGGTAGGTGAGCACTTTGGGGATAGTGACCATAATTCGGTGATTTTTACACTCGTGATGGAGAGGGATAAGTGTGTACTACAGGGCAAGAATTATAGCTGGGGTAAGGGAAACTATGATGCGGTGAGGCATGACTTAGGATGTGTGGCTTGGAAAAGTAGACTCCAAGGCAAGAGTGTAAATGATATGTGGAACTTGTTCAAGGGGCAACTATTGAGTGTCCTTGATAATTATGTACCGGTCAGGCAGGTAGGAAAGGGTCGTGCGAGGGAGCCGTGGTTTAATAAGGAATTGGAATCCCTTGTTAAATGGAAGAGGGCGGCCTATCTCAAGATGAGACGTGAAGGTTCAATTGGGGCGATTGAGAGTTATAGGGTAGCCAGGAAGGACCTGAAGAGAGAGCTAAAAGCAGCAAGGAGGGGACATGAAAGGTCCTTAGTAGATAGGATTAGGGAAAACCCTAAGGCTTTCTATAGGTATGTTAGGAATAAAAGAATGACTAGGGTAGGAATAGGTCCAGTCAAGGATAGTAGGGGGATGTTGCGTGTGGAGGCGGAAGAGATTGGGGAGACACTGAATGAATACTTTTCTTCAGTATTCACTCAGGAACAGGGCATTGTTGTCGATGAGAATACTGAGGCACAAATAAGTAGAATGGATGGCTTTGAGGTATGTAGAGAAGAGGTGTTGGAAATCCTGGAAAAGGTGAAAATAGATAAGTCCCCTGGGCCTGATGGCATTTATCCTAGGATTCTCTGGGAAGCAAGGGAGGAGATTGCAGAGCCATTGGCCTTGATTTTTATGTCCTCTTTGTCTACAGGAGTAGTCCCAGAAGACTGGAGGATAGCAAATGTGGTTCCCTTGTTCAAAAAGGGGAGTAGGGATAGCCCTAGTAACTATAGGCCGGTGAGTCTCACTTCTGTTGTGGGCAAAGTCTTAGAGAGAATTGTAAGGGATAGGATTTATGCACATCTAGATAGGAATAATGTGATCAAGGATAGTCAGCATGGTTTTGTGAAGGGCAAGTCGTGCCTCACAAACCTTATTGAATTCTTTGAAAAGGTGACGAAGGAGGTTGATGAGGGGAAAGCGGTAGATGTGGTATATATGGATTTTAGTAAGGCGTTTGATAAGGTTCCCCATGGTAGGCTACTGCAGAAAATACGGAGATATGGCATTGAGGGTGAGTTGGAGGTTTGGATTAGGAATTGGCTGGATGGAAGAAGACAGAGGGTAGTAGTTGATGGCAAAGTTTCTTCATGGAGTGCCGTCACTAGCGGTGTTCCGCAAGGATCTGTTTTGGGACCATTGCTGTTTGTCATTTTTATAAATGACCTGGAAGAGGGGTTAGAAGGTTGGGTGAGCAAGTTTGCGGATGACACGAAAGTCGGAGGAGTTGTTGACAGTGAGGAAGCATGTGGCAGGTTACAGCAGGATATAGAGAAGCTGCAGAGCTGGGCAGAAAGGTGGCAGATGGAATTCAATGTAGCTAAGTGTGAGGTGATTCACTTTGGGAAGAATAACAAAAAGATGGGGTACTGGGCTAATGGTCGGATACTTGGTAGTGTGGATGAGCAGAGGGATCTTGGTGTCCATGTACACAGATCTTTGAAAGTTGCCACCCAGGTAAATAGTGCAGTGAAGAAGGCATATGGAGTACTGGCTTTTATTGGTAGAGGAATTGAGTTCCGGAGTCCTGAGGTCATGATGCAGTTGTATAAGACTCTGGTACGGCCGCATCTGGAATATTGTGTGCAGTTTTGGTCGCCATACTATAGGAAGGATGTGGAGGCATTGGAACGGGTGCAGAGGAGGTTTACCAGGATGTTGCCTGGTATGGAAGGAAAATCGTATGAGGAAAGACTGAGGCACTTGGGGCTGTTTTCACTAGAGAAAAGAAGGTTTAGGGGTGACTTGATTGAGGTGTACAAGATGATTAGGGGGTTAGATAGGGTCGACAGTATGAACCTTTTCCCGCGTATTGAGTCGGGTATTACAAGGGGGCATAGCTTTAAATTAAGGGGGAGTAGATATAGGACTGATGTTAGGGGTAGGTTCTTCACTCAGCGAGTCGTTAGTTCATGGAATGCCCTGCCAGTAACAGTGGTGGACTCTCCCTCTTTATGGGCATTTAAGAGGGCATTGGATAGGTATATGGAGGATAGTGGGTTAGTGTAGTTTAGGTGGGCTTGGATCGGCGCAACATCGAGGGCCCAAGGGCCTGTACTGCGCTGTATTCTTCTATGTTCTATGTTCTATGTTTCCTCACATTGTTCTTGCGATGACAGAGACATAAGCAAGGCAACATATATTGACAATCTCTCACTACCATAAGAGCATTATGGAACAGAGACAGTGTGAGGCTGAAATCATGTTGAGGACAGATGAAAAGTGATAGCGAATTCACTTTCTTTAAAGACGTTGATGAACCAGTTAGTTTTTAGAACAATCTGGCTGGTTTCAATGTTATTTCTCTGGCATGGCACAAGCAGTGCCAATCCTAACTTAAATCATTTTCACAAGATACCAAGGTGGAAACTGAACTCACATTCTCTGTGTTGCCTTTATTGTTATTTTCTGATACCAGCCTCCGAATTTAAAAGAACTTATTGAATCGAATTTCACATCTTATTTACTGCTAACCCAGCTCCACATCCTAGGCTTCTGTACCTTAGGCAATGATCAGAGAACAAACTGTTGCCTTTGATTCTCTACATAATAATTAGGACGTAGACCCACAATTGAGATTCACCGAGCCTAATTTTCACCCTCACTGCCTGCACTCTAATTCCCTTGACACAATGCAAGTGAAAATTGTGCAGATGCTATAATGGTAGGCAATCTGTTCCACCAAAGTTTATGCTAAACAATGAGACCTAACTATGACAGAAGACAAGACCAGTCTAGAACCATCACATCAGCAGCAAACAAAATGCTGAACTTGAGGACAATTCAAACAAAATACTGTGGTCACTGGAAATCTGAAATTAAAACAACAAATGCTGGAGGTACTCAGTAGGCCTGGCAGCATTTTTGAAGAAAGGAATAGAGTTAATGTTTTGGATCTATTACAATACTTCTTCAGAACTCTTGATAGTCATACTGGATTCAAAACATTAACTCTGTTTCCCTCTTCACAGATGCAGGCGGGCCTAGTGAATTTCGCTAGCACCTTCTGTTTCTCATTTCTAAACTTGAGGGTGTAATTGCTGAAATACCAGTCCAGTCAGGAAAATTAGCACACCAACGTTCATTTAGATAATTACCTCACCCTCCCCTTTCAAGGATAATCCTATCTCCATATGCACAATAAAATGACTCAAGAAAACTCTGCATTTCTTTCTCTGTTTCCATCCGAACTCTCCCTTTGTTATGCCGTTACTTTAATCTGTACTTTGGGAAATATTAAGTTACTGCGTAAAGTTGAGCCACATCAGCTGTGCAACTAATGAAGGAAAGTGATGGAAGGGTGGGGGATGACAGTTTGTTCTGAAATCTGATCAGAGAAAATAACTTCTCGCCATTGATTCTAAGCCAGTTGATGTGGTTATCGTGGAAATTCAGAACAAATGTGTATTTGAAGCATGAGAATTTATAAGCTCCGAAAGAGCTTTTTGTGGTAATTTTACAAAACAACACAAAATTTAGAATTACAACTGCCAGACTCCATCTTGTTTAGATTTTCCATAAAATAATTTTCATTTGGGGTTAATCCTGACATCAAATTACAATGCAGTGAATTATAATACTGTTCTTTCATCTCTGGAATCTAAGTATTAATCTAGCTTAATCTAGGTGTACTATTTACTGTAAAATTACTAATTGAGATATGCTTGCCAAATGTGAATGTAACTCTTCCAATGTACCTTCTTCAAACTCCTCTAGTGCTGAATTGTCTCATTCTCCCTCCACATCTACCTTACTGTTCATATTTTCTGATTAGTCTGCCTGTCTTTTGTTCATTCTGCTGATTTTTCTTTCATTTACATGTCCCTTTACATCCCAATTTTCCTGTGTATCCTTTTTGACCTATCCTAATTGATTGATTGATGACTGATGATTAATTGATTTATGTAAAATGGCTCACATGAAGAGTCAAGGGAGAATGAGACACAGGAGTTACCCAAGCCTATTCTGTGACTTAAGTCTATGCACTAGATTGTCACACACTGATAACAGAATGGATCAAAGTCTTCAAAGTATTATCAGGAAAAGACAGACTAGATAAACTATTCCCACTGGTTGAGGATTTTAGACCTAGAGGACATGGTCTAAAAATTAGGGCCAGACCATTCAGGAGAAGCACTTCTACACACAAAAGTTGATAGAGGTTTGGAACTCTATTCTACAACAGTAGTGGATACTGGATCAGTTGTTGATTTCAAATCTGAGATAGGTAATATTGTATTAAGCAAATGGATATGTGTCAAAGGAAGGAAGAGGTGGGGCCACAGATCAGCCATGATCTCAGTGAATGGCGGAACAGACTTGACAGGCTGGATGGCCTACTCCTGTTCCTATGATCAGAATGGTAGCCCTTTTGTTGGTGGATATAAAAAAAAATCAATGTTTTGTTGATGAACAAATGCTGTAATTGGGTTGAGGTAAAGGCGTGTATCCTTAAATTCCTTTGGATGTCTTCCGCATATAACAACCATAACCAGAACATGTGGAATAAGGCACATGAAGCTTAAATGGAGAGCAAGCTGTATACAAAAGACAAATATTAGATTTGAGCCTGGTTACTCAGATTAGCAAAAGATGTAAAGTTGAGTTCAACAATGATCAGTAAATGGGATCAGTGCTATTTAACATTTGCATTATTACTTTGGATTTGGAAATTGATAATGCAAAAAATACATTAATAAACTCACTAAATGAGTGTGTAATTGGGGAGTTCATTTAAACATGTATGAGGCTGCGTATGATGGCAGGAAGAATGAGGAGGTTATGTACTGTTGGAGTAATAACAGGTTAACTGTTAAGGAGGTCTCATTCCAGATGTGAACATTGTATTAGGTCAAAACGCAAATTAAGAAAGGCAGAAAAAAAGGCAACCAAGCATTGGATTCATTTCCAGAGCAATGCAATTAAAAAGCAGAAAGTTTCCATGGAATATTGTGTGATCCCTGTGTTATCAGAAGATAGAAGTACTAGACTAGGTGCAAAGAAGAATTACTATGATATAATTAAAACGTTTTATCCTACACACATCAGGATCTCAAATCTCAAAGAGAACAACAATTTATACTGCACGAAAGAAGGTGCTGATTGGTTGGCAATTGAACACTGATTGGACATAATTTAAAAATATTGGGCCTCAAAATTAAGGCAGAGATTAGGACTTTTTTTCTACCAGAGGATTATTAGTTTGTGGCCAATTGAGTGCAGGCACAAAATTGGACATTCTATATCAACCCACAGCTGGAGAAACCAGGCCTGAAAGAAAATTGGTCAAACTGTATTAAACAGGTGCCAACAGACACAGAGAACAGTGGAAACCAATGTCAACCGAGGTCACAGAGGTTCAAGGGGAACCAGTCACAACCAGCCCAAGGGTTGTGTATTGGAGGGGTATCAATCAGACTTTCTGGTATCTTGACTTCCAGCCAGTACCTGAGGATGTGCACTTTACACCTCGCCAATATGGCACAGTAAAGGGTGTTATATCCAGGAAGGTCCAGAACAAGAGGGACAAAAGCACACATCTGAAAGCTACTTGAAGGTGAGGTGCAAAGTGCATGTAGTGCATCCACTTACACCTACTTAAAACAATGAGCAAAGTTAGGCTTCGGGCTAACCTCTTGAAATGTTTTGAGGGAGTCTGGCCTGTTCCATAACACTTATTTTTCTGAGGTAGTTCAAAATGCACAAGATACTTTTCAAAACCAAAGGTGGAAAAGTCCTGGGTCCATTCATGAGTCTGCACAGTGTACAGGGAGAAATGAGCCAGCTAGTATTCAGCACATTATTTCCACGTTAAGCTTGCAATGTGGTGAAATCACTCCCACCTTTTTATTAAGGTTTACGAACTGGCCAATTTTATAGCACATGGGGCTGTAGGAATTCCAATGCACATTTATCAATCAGCGAAGGTAGGTACAATGTAGGCAGTATGAGAGAACCCACGAGCAGACTTCGCAACTAGCGTATTGAGGAAAGGGAGGTCAGTAAATTGCTCCATTTCAAAGATGAATTTGAGCATGGAGACTATTGATGTGTGTAAGGAAATTCTTTGATAGAGTTGCAAACTTGGATATGGCAAACATATCATGTGCATATTGGAAATATGTACGAGACAGGAGGTGAGGAGGGTGTGGGTCTGCAAAGTTCAAGCAGAATACTGGAAGACTTATTTTGTTGCAAATCTTTGAACTACATGCATGCAGTGTTAAAACATAAAATACAGTCTGATCCTCTTTTGCCAAGTTATCACACCTTTAATATTAAAAGAAGCAGGAAGATAAATAAAATGAAATTGAAATCCAAACAAACCATATTTAACATTCAAAGTTTTTTTTTAATTGTAGACATATATATGCATACGGATTCTTTCCCCCAGCAAAATAAGGTTTTTAATTCATGCATATATATATTCACCGAACAAACAATATTTTGTGAAGTTCATTCTGTTACCTGGCATATGCTGGAAAAGACAATGAGACAGTTTGTGATAGTCAGTAGGCTTGGATCAATGGATATGGTGACAATAGGGATTATCTGATGAAGCTCACTTACGATTTTGCTGGGTTAGAGATATTGAAAGGATCTTACCTTTAGAAAACAGAATCCAGAAAGTTATGGGTTTGCAACATTGACTATATTACATTGAAATGCTTATTTCAGTCAAGGCTTACTTCCAATCAGAGTGCAACTGTCACTTCTGCAACTTTATCGTATAATATTTTCCAGATTTGTAACAAGCACAAATTCCACCATCTTAATGGGATTCAAACCCAGATTCTCAGAACATTCTCTGGATCTCTAGATGAGTAGTTCAATGATAATACCACGAGGCCATCACCTCCCCAAGTCTCTTTTGATGCATGTGCAGACATTTATCAAGATGGAATTTAAACACATATCCCTCAGACATTAGTCATTACACCACCACCGTGGTGATTGTAATGAGGTCAGCCAGTTGGACCTCATAGAATATGAGTTCCCTGATGAGGCTGTTAACCTGGTCCAATCAGGGAGCCCTGGCTGACAGATAGAAACAGGAGTGTCAGAAATCCTGTTCACTCTGAGAACTGGCTCTGAGGGAGCGGGATCAGTGTCAAGGACTCTCCATGTTTAAGTAAAGGGTGACTTGGTGACAGGATACTGGCCTCTGTGGAGTTATTTCAATCAATTCCTTTTATGTATTTGATTTGATTTATTGTTGTCATGAACCAGAGTACAGTGAAAGGCTTGCAAGCAGTACAGGTCGATCATAGCAAACAAGGACATACAGATCATAGGGTATTTAGACAGAGTGAGGCATACAATGTTACAACTGCAAAGGACGTGCATAAGCAAGATCAACATCGGCAAAATTAACATTATTTGAAATTAGAGAGGTCCATTCAGCAGTCTAATAACAGCAGGGAAGAAGCTGTTACTGAACTTGTTGATAGACGGAAGAGTATGGAAGAGTGTATTTCTTGCGGGGAGGAGTCTTTAATGATGTTGGCAGCCTTTCCGCAGCAATGAGAAGTGGAGATGATGTCCATGGCTTTAAACAACACATCACCAATAAATTTATATCCAACATTGAAAGATTGTCTGACAAATGTGTTCCGAGATATGGGCAAAGAAAGGTCATAGAGTCATACAGCACAGAAACTAGTCCAACTAGTCTACGCCAAACATAATCCCAAACTGAACGAGTCCCACTTGCCTGCTCCTGGGCCATATCCCTCCAAATGTTCTCTATTCATGTATCTTTTGTAATCCAGGCATAGTCTCAAGAAATGATGGAACAAACTCAAGGGACTAAGTCAAGAATGCTCAGCAATGTAGGAAGGTCAATGACCTCCTCCACTCTGCCAGTGTAAGTGCCACCATCTTCTCCATGATATCTCATGCCCACTCTAAGTCTGCCACTGCACCCATCTCAGGCCAAAAATCATGCTCTACCACTCTAAACAATTAACAGCAACAACATCCCACCACTATAACCGTTCTCACCAACCTGCCTACGATCTGTGCTACCAGCTCACTCACTTGGGATGCCTCTCCATCTGCACTGGCACTAACAGCAAAGCCACCCACTTTCAATTCCCTGAATCCTTGTTTCCATCTCTCTGTCTGTCTGTCTGTCTGTCTCTCTCTCTCTCTCATTTCAGGAGAAAAACCACCCTCAATCGAGCAGAAAAGAGTAGAGACAGCTGACGGGCCACCTGATATTCTATTCTTTATGAAGAGAGGTTGCTGACATTGACCACCCTGAGCAGCTGACTGACCCACATCTAAGTGTCTGGACTAGCAGCAGAGGCTGCCCTTCACGCACTGTGCTAGGACTCACTAACTGAAGGCTGTCTCACTTAAACAAAAACAGAAATCAGAACTGGACTCATAGAGCCATAGAGATGTACAGCATGGAAACAGACCCTTCGGTCCAACCCATTCATGCCAACCAGATATCCCAAACCAATCTAGTCCCACATGCCAGCACCCGGCCCATTACCCTCCAAACCCTTCCTATTCATATACCCATCCAAATGCCTCTTAAATGTTGCAATTGTACCAGCCTCGTCCACTTTCTCTGGCAGCTCATTCCATAGACGTACCACCCTCTGTGTGAAAACGTTGCCCCGTAGGTCTCTTTTATATCTTTCCTCTCTCACCCTAAACCTATGCCCTCTAGTTCTGGACTCCCTGAACCCAGGGAAAAGACTTTGCCTATTTACCCTATCCATGCCGCTCATAATTTTGTAAACCTCTATAAGGTCACCCCTCAGCCTCCGATGCTCCAGGGAAAACAGCCCCAGCCTGTTCAGCCTCTCCTTATAGCTCAAATCCTCCAACCCGGGCAACATCCTTGTAAATCTTTTCTGAACCCTTTCAAGTTTCACAACATTAGCACTGCTGCCTCACAGCACCAGAGACCTGGGTTCAATTCCCGCCTCAGGCAACTGTCTGTGTGGAGTTTGCATATTCTCCCCGTGTCTGCGTGGGTTTCCTCCGGATGCTTCGGTTTCCTCCCACAGTCCAAAAATGTGCAGGTTGGGTGAATTGGCCATGCTAAATTGCCCGTAATGTGAGGTGAAGGGATAAATGTAGGGGAATGGGTCTGGGTGGGTTGCGCTTCGGAGGGTCTGTGTGGACTTGTTGGGCCGAAGCGCCTGTTTCCACACTGTAAGTAATCTAATCTAATCTAATCTTTCCGATAGAACGTTAACTCTGCTTTCTCTCTTCAGATCCTGCCAAAACTGTTGAGTTTTCCCAGCAATTTCTGTTTGTTTCTGATTTCCAACATCTGCAGTTCTTTGGCTTTTTGCTATCTCCCTTGACTTGAGGACTGCTAACCAGGCCAAATTCCTGGTTTTGTGTCTGCACAAAATGGCAATTTGACAGAACTGTGAGCCTGATATCTCTGAATATGGGGCAAGGTACAAAAAGGCAAAGCCAGTCAGCGATGCTGTGAGTATCCAGGGTAGGTTACAGGAGCAAGCAGACAGCACAGAGATGCAGTCTGGTCCAGTCCATGAACTAGGTGCATATTCCTGGGTGCACAGTCTGTTTGCTGCAGTATTACAGTGTTAGCTACTGGTGCAGCATTTATAGTACTGAAATATCGCGTAAGTGAATCAGAGACAGAGTCATTGAGTCAGAGATGTACAGTACAGAAACAGGCCCTTCAGTCCAACTCATCCATGCTGACCAGATATCCTAAATAAATCAAGTCTGATTTGTTAGGATTTGGCCAATATCTCTCCAAATCCTTCCTTTTTACATACCCATCCAGATGCCTTTTAAATGTAATTGCAGTTGCGTCATGAGAGTTCATAGAGGCTGGCACATGTCAGATGTCAATTCTGTGAATGTAGCGTGCATGTGGCTAGTGACCACGGAGCTCTGAAATGTTGGTGCCTGGCATCCAACACAAGAGTTGTCTGGAGCAAACACCAAGTTGAAGTCATCAGGCATCCACTCCAACTTCCATGTCGAAAATTCTCAACATCGAGTTTTCTCACGACAGGTGGTATGATAGGAACTGCCCATGAATGAGGCAAGATGTGCAGTTAATATTTTCATTAGCAAGGAATAACCCCCTTAATAAGCAATTGGCTACTTCCTTCCCAGAACCTTCCCAGAACCTCAATAGCTGGAACTTAGTTACAAGATGCAATGTGCTGCTCTCGACAGATAGGCCTCGCTGAACTTCTCTCATGAATCTGCCACACTTCTCATGCTGGGCCACGCTGTTCAGGACCCTATAACAGTCTTCTCAATGTCTTAAAATGCTGTCTAACTGCACTATTTTAATGACAACAATACATAATGGAGTTGGAACAGAAAACCAGGGAAAGAAAAAAAACTTTTAAGAAATAGGCACAATTTTCAGCATGTTCCGTTCTGGAAATGCCAATTGTGCCCAAAGCATTTTACAAATACATTCAAAAATTTCTGCGTGTTTTTGATTTAATTTTCTGCGTGACCAAGACATTGGTAGGCTAAATCAATACCTCTCGCAGCATATTTTTGAGGAGAGAAATGAATAATTTCAGAATGGTAATGGAGGGAATAATTTCAAACTAATGTTTCTACAAGTTAAATGTCAAAATCCCACGTTGAACAAAAATGTTTTAGATTTTGATAATATATGTAATCCAATACATACCCTAAATCAGGAGTTAGGAGAATGCTTTTAAGGAAGTCTGTGCTAAGTCCAAGAAAACAGGGAGGGGTGCAATTCTAGATTTAGGTTCAGAGAATGAAGCTAGATAGAAATCATAGAGATAGAAATCATTGAGATTCTATGATTTCTTTGAGGAGAAAGTGAGGTCTGCAGATGCTGGAGATTAGAGCTGGAAATGTGTTGCTGGAAAAGCGCAGCAGGTCAGGCAGCATCCAGGGAACAGGAGAATCGACGTTTCGGGCATAAGCTAGATAGAAATCATTCTATGATTTCTATCTAGCTTATGCCCGAAACGTCGATTCTCCTGTTCCCTGGATGCTGCCTGACCTGCTGCGCTTTTCCAGCAACACATTTCCAGCTCTAATCTCCAGCATCTGCAGACCTCACTTTCTCCTCAAAGAAATCATAGAATCTCAATGATGTGGAAAGAGGCCATTTGGCACATTTTGTCTGCACCGACCTTCCAAAAAGCATCCCAATCACACTCATCCCTCTTATGCTATACTTATGAGCCTTCATTTTCCATGGCTAACCCACCTAACCTGCACATCTCAGGAGACTGCAGATAATTTATCATGGCCAATCGACTAAACCTGAGCATCTTTGGACTGTGGGAGGAAACTGGAGAACTCGGTGGAAACCCATGCAGACACGGGGAAGAACATGCAAACTCCAAACTGACGGTCACCCAAAGCTAGAATCAAAACCAGGCCCCTGGCGCCATGAGGTAGATAATCACTTGTGTCACCATGCTGAACAATGATATCTTTCTCCATAGAACTAGATTATTTTGCTTCGATAATGCAGCAATAAATTTCAGGTCACAATGACACAATTTTGAAAAAGATATCAAGGGAGACGCCATTAGAATATCGGTGCTGGTGAGGAATGCAACTTAAAGTCATAGAATCATAGAGATAGATGTACAGCACAGAAACAGACCCTTCGGTCCAACTCGTCCATGCTGACCAGATATCCAAATCTAATCTAGTCCCACCTGCCAGCACTTGGCCCATATCCCTCTAAACCCTTCCTATTCACATACTCATCCAGGTGCCTTTTAAATGTTAAAATTGTACCAACCTCCACCACTTCCTCTGGCAGCTCATTCTATTCATGCACCACCCTCTGCGTGAAAAAGTTGCCCCTTAGGTCCTCTTTAAATTTTTCTCCTCTCACCCTAAACCTATGTCCTCTCGTTTGGGACTCCTCCAGCCCAGGGAAAAGACCTTGTCTATTTACCCTATCCATGCTCCTCATGATTTTATAAACTTCTATAAGGCTATCCCTCAGCCTCCGACTCTCCAGGGAAAACAGCCCCAGCCTATTCAACCTCTCCCTATAACTCAAACCTTCCTTCCTGGCAACATCCTTGTCAATCTTTCCTGAACCCTTTCGAGTTTCACAACATCATTCCGATAGGAGGGAGATCAGAACTGCACACAATATTCCAAAATAAGATGATTGGAAGTTTGTGACTCCATTCACAATCTCTGCGGCGTCAGCTAAAGTCAGAACCCACATCTTTTGAACAGTTGAATTACAGCTTCAGTGACAGATTTGGTGCACACCAGAAATACAACTGAGCAAAAAGAAAGTTGTGATGGCAATCAGTTTATTAATGGTTACATCATATTTTTCCAAACATTAAATGGGATCTCAGTACCATTTTCATCTTGCGGTTGCAATATGTTATGTTTTAGAAATGCTGGTTTATTTAGGCCTAGCGCCAGTAAATTAAAGCTAATTTTGTCGAAGCATAGATTAAATAAGATCAGCTAGTTAAATCAAAACAATATACATTTGCTTAGACACAGTGACTATTCTGTAAGCATTTGTATTCTCAGAGCATCAAAATGTAAAGAGCATCAAATCAAAATTAAGTTGCATAATCAACAGTAAATTTCACTGCTTCAGTTTTTTTTTAAAATTGTGTTTACATATTACTACCATAGTAAGTTAACATATGGTATTTTACCTACATCAGAAATAAATTAAACCTTTCTGCAAAAATCAAAATTAAACAAATTTATGGAAATAGTATCAAATCAGTCTTTTTTACAAACTCATCTGTACATATAAGTTACAGCTGGCTGGTACACTCTTTTACCACTGTTGTCAAATGACTCCTCATGTTATTCTGGAAAATTATCATATCTTTGATAATTAAACCACAAGCAAATGCACATGAATATAATTTTTAACCTGTTCATTTTTTAATTTTAGTTTGTGTGAAAAAAACACTCCATTTAAGATGATCTATTATCGTTCTTCAAATTAATGCAACATAAATTAATTCCATGCCCTAAGTATACACATTGGAAATTTCCTGGGGCTTCCTCTGTTTACCCACTGGTCTCGCTCAACCAGCCACCACTCCCATCAGCCTCGTCACAATAACTGGTGGATATTTTGTTTATTTTTTTCACTTGAGCCAGATTTCCACTGAACTTTCACTCTTGTTACAGTAGCGCACTGGGAGAAATCCCAAGGAAATTATCACAACAGTTCTTTGAACGTGGTAATTAGGGGTCTCCGAATTTGAGAATTACAATAGGAACAAGCAAATGTTAATATAACCCTGCCAGATTCTGTTATTTTATACAAGACTGGCAAACATAACGAATATTTATTAAGTTTTTTTGAATGAAATTTGGCAAATTATCTTTTAACAATGCCTGAAGTAAAAAGCAATAAAGCATGAAATATTATTTCAACAACTAATTGTAAGCAAAGTATGAACCTGAATCTTACATTTTCAGAATGTATGAGCTGTATTATCCAAAAAAACAATTACTTTTTAATTATTCGACAGTATTTAAATCACCCTAATTTAAAATTGTAAAGGTGTAATTGGTAAAAATTGTCATGTAATAATCATTTGCTAAGACAGCACTTTCTCTGAAGGACCAATGTATTTTTCAGTAATGGGGTTTCTTTTATGGTTTGTTGAACATCGCCATATTTTCTGTCTCTCATCTTTGAAAATACATCCCTCGAGACTGTAATGCAATACAGTATAACGAAAAATATAATAAAATCTGCAAATAACGCAAGAGCTTTATTTATTTACTTTTGATGTTGAGAAGATAACCCAGTGGGCCAAAGGTTTGCTGGTAACACATTCCTGACCTAAAAGGTCACAGCACATAAAGGTAGATTACTGACTGAGCATGCATCTCTGTTCTCAAACGAAAGACGCGCCACACATATAGTACGGTCTCTAAAATGTCAAAAACAATAGTTTAAAGCCTCTACATTTAAGAGTCAAGTGAAAGTGTTTCAGTTTTGATGGCAGCAAGGGGAGATTCCCTTGAAATGCATACACCTTGCATTTGGCATAGTTACATCTGCGTGTTTTTCTTCCTTGAGAAATTCATGACAAACAAGATCAATTGCATTTCTTAAGTATCTTGGCAAATAACGTAACAAGACAATATCAAAGCTCCAGAGCAAGAATAATGGATGAGAAAGGGGAGAAAATCCCAAAATCGTAACAGCTGTTTTTCAGAGTCCAGTTTTGTGGCCATTTGTCACACATGCTTTATAAATCAATGGAAATTAACTCATAAAAATGAGATGTCAAATGAGGTGATTTTGATGGTTGTAAAGACAAGGTTTAAGCAACACTAAATATTGCTCCACAAGTTAAGCAACTTTTAAATACTATAACAGAACCTCTGCTGTTTATGAAAACAAGTTAGTCTAAGCTCGTGTTCCTGATGCATGACTTTGCAAATCAGGAATATTTATCAGGAATTTGGATGTGGAGAAAAAAAAGTACTTGGCACCATTGATCTCTGTGTCTGAATTCTCAATATGTGTTCTTATTGCAACAAACTCAACATCACTCAAGTTAATTTGTAAAGCCTAACCTCTTACAATAACCAAATAGTTAAGCAACAATGAGGGATAAATGCAGATTTACAAAGATTAATACCACAGAAATTTGGGTCAATACAATATCATCCACTAACAATTTACAAACTGGTAAATTCATGCACATTTTCTCTCAACAAATTCATACCTGTCTTCAGTGTATTAAATGAATTATTTTCAACCAACTACAATATTAGTAAACAACTGATAAACTTCATGACGTGAATAAAAAATATATTTATGCTGAGCAGGCATATTATAGCTAGGATTGTGCAATATCAAACTAGAAGAGTTTATTAATTGTATGTTAATTATATTGTCATGGTTAAAGATAGAGAGATGAAGGGAATTGATTGTTTAAGTACCTTCAGCATGTAATTAGGTTATTGACCAGTGGGCACTGCTAGAGCTGAAGTTCACCATCAGGCTCAAAAATGTGTTTTTTTTTTAATTTGGAAAATTTTCTTTGAGTTATTTTTTTGTTGCAGTACCCTTTTAATAGGTCATCAATTAACTAATCTGTATATGTTTCCCATTTATTTCAAAGCGTATAATTAGATTCCATTTGGTGCTTTTCTCAGAAGAGTACAAAAGGCATCTTGATTTGGTTGGTTATTTTCAAGCCTCTGAGACAGGAAATTGTGGATTCCATTCTTTTTACAGTATTCACAGAACCTTAAACATCTTCTGCTTCCCAGAATAGTGAAACGTACAAGAAAGATCTCAATGTCACTATTTGAGGGGGCTGCTCCATGGATTTTGTTGCCACTTCAGCCCCTGATTCTGGTCAGCCTGTTGAATGAGGGGCAGGTAGATCAAAGGACCTCCGCCTTAGCCTGTTCCTTCATAAGCCTGACCAAAGCAGCCATGAACAGTCAGGGAAGGAAAATTGGAGAGATTTTTCAACTTTTTTATCTACAACTCTCTTATGGTCACGTTCATACCTGTGTGCCCTTAAACAAAACACATGTCAGGTCCACTGATATGCTGAAGTTTTTCATGATTGGGTTGGTGGGGCCAAGTGCATTATCACTGCCTGTAAACACTGATTAAGCTATTTACTTTAATAGTTTTGTTTGTTCCAGTTCCCCTTTAAGGGTGGTCCTTTAGTTAAATTGTTGATTTAATGATTACTTATAATTAAAAGAGTCTAAAGAGACACTCTCCTTTAAGAAGGGTTTACTTGTTTATTTGAAAACATTAACAAGGTATACAAACTGGAGAAACTCAGCAGGTCTGGCAGCACTTTTGAGCAAAATTAGAATAACTAAGTGCAATGACCTTTCATCAAAACTTTCTAAAGTAGGGTCACTGGACTCGAAATGTTAACTCTGCTCTCTCTCTCTCCACAGATGATGCCAGACCTGCTGAGTTTCTCCAGCACTATCTGTTTCGGTTTCAGATTTCCAATGTCTGCAGTTCTTTGCATTCAAGCATTTCTGGGAAACTTGGTGCCTGCAGGGACCAGATGGATATAAACAATGCAGCACCCTGTAAATAAACTAGCTCTCGAGGAAAGGATTTGCACCTGGTCGGAGGTTTCAACATCTGAATTCAGATTCATTTAACAGAGATCACAATGTCATCTGCACCAGTCACTGAAATTGGCACATTGCCATGAAATGATTTTGCCTCATCAAGAGAGAAAAAAAAGAGGGCCAGTGTTTAATAAATAGGGAAAACATGTTAAATGTTTAAAATTGAAAAATCATCTGGTAGAATGGGATTCCCTCCCAGTTAGAAATAGCAGTGTACTTGTCACAATTTTTCAATCCTCATTAAATACAGGTATAATCCAGTGAACTCCAGATTGTTTATGTAATATCATTATTTTAAGAAGGGGAGAGGTATAAACCAGAATATACAGGCCAGTTTGTGCTGATAAAGTTATTAAGAAATAATTATAAAGTCCAAAGTAAACTTTCCTTGAAAAAACATAGACATCACAGACAACCAGCAAGGATTTCTCACAGGGAAATCCTGTTTAACTAACTTAATTGAAAGCATTCATCAGAAATGTGATAGAGTAGGCTTTTAATTCATCCAAAAGATGGGGGCAATGCTAATTGGGCCATCAGTTATTGTCCCTCCCTAATTGTCCAAAGGGTGGTTCACTGTCCAGCACATTGTTGTTTGTCTAGAGTCGCACACAGGCCAGGGAAAGACAGCAATTACCTTCTCTAAAGAACATTAGTGAATCAGATTTTTTTCTTATAATTTTGCCTCGTCATCGTTAGACTCTTAATTCCAGAATGTTATTGAACTCCACCAGCTGCCATGACAGAGGTTTCAACCTAACCACCCCCACATCCCCCCCAAACATTACCTAGGTCTCTGGAATAATCATTTATCAATAATACCTCTCTGCCATCACCTCCCCACCATGTTTAAAGGGAAAGTGGAAGTATGGATACAAAATTGATTGAGAGACAAGGAGCAAACGGTTGTGATGGAGTTCTTTATGACATGGAGGTAGTTAGCATTGGTGTTCCACAGAAGTCAGCTTGGGGGCTGAAGTAATTGGTTTTGGGCCCAACTCTAAACTCAGTTCCCTAGCTACCAACCTTTTCTCTCTGCTTGGCAATAGTCTGAGGTTTGTTCACAACCCTGGTTGTGCTTCCAAACTCATATTCATGTGTAACATGACCTAATTCCATCTCTGTCTCAGCTCATCTGGCGCTGAAACACTTATTCATGGTTTCATTGCTATTAGACTTAATTTGTGGGCGGCACGGTGGCACAGTGGTTAGCACTGCTGCCTCGCAGCGCCAGAGACCCGGGTTCAATTCCCACCTCAGGCGACTGACTGTGTGGAGTTTGCACGTTCTCCCCGTGTCTGCGTGGGTTTCCTCCGGGTGCTCCGGTTTCCTCCCACACTCCAAAGATGTGCAAGTCAGGTGAATTGGCCATGCTAAATTGCCCGTAGTGTTAGGTAAAGGGGTAAATGTAGGGGTATGGGTGGGTTACGCTTCGGCGGGTCGGTGTGGACTTGTTGGGCCGAAGGGCCTGTTTCCACACTGTAAGTAATCTAATCTAATCTATTCCACCATACTGCTGGCTCCTCCCACGTTTAACCTCCACAAACCTAAGCTTAACCAACATTTTGATGCCAGTGTTTTAACTCGCACTAAGCCTTATTCCCCTGTCATCCTTGAGTTTGCTGATCAACAATGGCTCCCAGTCACAAACAGTTCTGATTTTAAAATTTTTGTCCAGGCTTTCACATTCCTTCCTGGCCCCAACTTCTTCAGTCTGAAATTCTCTGAGATACCTGCAATTCTCTAAATCTGCTTCTGGCTTCTTGGGCAGCACTTGTTTTAATCACTCAACACTTGCTAGCCACACTTTCATTTCCCTTGAACCTATGTATCGGAATACCTTGTCTGCATCTCTCCTTTCTCAATCACATTTTTCTCTTTAGACAACACGTCTTAAAACTAGGTCATCGACCACATCTTTGATCATCTGACTTGATATTCCCTTATTTGACAGTTTTTGCATTTTGTTCCTGTGAAACAATTTGGGGTATTTCATTATACTAAAGGTGATTATATAGATATAAGTTGTTTTCACTATTACTTATTTCAGTATATCCATAAATAATCTCCTCTTTGACATATGGAGGCATGGTATAAAATCTGAAGATGATTTGAAACTTGGCAGACAGAATATATGGACGAAGGTCAAAATGACACAGACGAGTTGGCGAAATGGGCAGCAGCGTGGTTGTTGGAGTTGAAAGGATTAAATGTGAATTTTGGGAAGACAAATATTTTAAAAAGACAATATGCAATAAATGGCACAATCTTCAAATGTGTAGATAAGAAGAGAAGTATTGGGATCCATACAACTGTGTCCTTAGAAGGGGCATAGCATTTTGATAAAATGGTTAAGAAAATCGGAATGCCTTGGACTTATTAATACATGATGATGATAATACTAAAAAAAAGCTCACGCTAAAACATCAGCAGTCACTGATTAGGCCACAGCTAGAACATTATGGATAATTCAGACCATCAAAGATATAAAGACTTTAAAGGTTAAAAAGGAGGTTTATCAAAAGACTTTTTTGTTTCGTTAGTGCCATTTGAAAAAAAAGGAATTTCTTTTTCAAACAGAAAACGTTCAGAGTGAACTAATAGAAGTGTTTAGTAGAGGTTTTGTTAGAATAGATCGAGAAACATGATCCCCTCTGGCAAGTGGGTTGATAACTAAAAGGTCACAGACTCATAATCAAAGCATTTAGAGATGCTGTGAGAAATGTTTCCACTCAGCGCATTGTCAGGATCAATCTGGAACGCTCAAACTGAGAGGGTGATGGATGGTGATATCATATATAATTTTAAAAAAGAGTTGGACAGGTACTTGAGAATAAAGAACTGACAAAGTTATGAATAATATTCAACAAAGATTAGGGCAACACGCTGGCTCACTGGTTAGCACTGCTGCCTCACAGCACCAGGGACCGGGTTCCAGCCTTTGGCAACTGTCTGTGTGGAGTTTGCACATTCTCCGTGTGTCTGCGTGGGTTTCCTCTGGGTGCTCCAGTTTCCCCTCAACAATCCAAAAAAAATGTGCAGGTGAATTGGAGGTGCTAAACTGTTAATAGTGTTCAGGGAATTGTAGGTTAGGTGCATTAGTCAGGTGTAAATGTTGAGTAATAGGGTAGGGGAATGGGTCTGATTGGGTTACTCTATGGAGGGTCAGTGTGGACTTGTTGGGCCGAATTGCCTGTTTCCACACTGTAGGGATTCTATGAAATTTGATGGACGGGCCAGCACAGGATGACAAGCCAAATGGTCTCCTTGTGTGCCACAAGTTTTCAGCCGCATAAGCCTACAGATGGTGGGAGAACAAACTGTTGACAACACGCAATAACGCCGTTCTGATATTGTTTAACCTAGAAAATCTGGTTACCCAGTCTGCATTAGGAATTACATCGTAAAATAAATTCCCTTGTCAACTGTAACACTTTTGTCACGAGGCGTCATCCTTTACTTTCTCTTTAACATCCCTACATGAACAACAGCGCAACGTTAATTCAATATTAAGTCAGTGGACTGTTTTCTTCTTACTTAGAAACATCCATATGACTCAAAATTGCAAGAAATGTAGTTGAAATGGCTAATCAATAAACAGCAGATGTGTGTAAGCTCAGAAGTCTTTTCTAATTTGTTACCACAAATGCTACAATTACTAGCTACTTTCCCCTTAATATCTGTAACTATTCTATCACCTGCTTCAAATGGAGAGGGTGACAGTTGGTGTTGGTATGTAATTCTCTTTAAGTACAGTTGGCAGTCCACTGAGTTCACCATGCTCAGCGAAAATGACATATGGTACATTATAAATATATGAGGACACTTAACAACTGGCAGTATGGTTATTATAAGCACTATTACACAATTATGCATATTCAGTGTGTACAAACATGTTGATGCAACATGCTGGGAAAGTAGAAAAGCAGCATATTCTATAAATGGTGGGAGACTGAGAAATGCTAGTTTTCAGAGGGATCTAAGTGTCCCTGTACATGAATCACAGCACGTTAGCGTGCAAGTAATTAGGAACCAAATGGTATGTCAGGCTTTATTACAATGGATTTGGAATACAGGATTGCAGAATTCTTACTGTAATTGTGGATTTTGGTGACACCACACTTGGAGTGCAAATTGCAGTTTTTGTCCCCTTATCCAAGGGAATTGTCCTATGAGTAGATAAGGCATCTTTTTCTTTATTCTTTCATGGGATGTGGGCACCGTTGGCAACGCCAGCATTTGTTGCCCATCGTTAATTTCCCTTGAATTGAGTGGCTTGCTCAACCATTTAGAACATAGAACATAGAAAAGTACAGCACAGAACACTTTGGCCCACGATGTTGTGCCGGGATTTAATCCTAATGTAAAATATGGTAACAACCTACGCACTCCTCAACTCACTGCTATCCATATGCATGTCCAGCAGTCGCTTAAATGTCCACCACCACAGCTGGCAACGCATTCACAACTCTCTGTGTAAAAAACCTACCTCAGACGTCTCCTTTGTACCTTCCTCCTAATATCTTCAAACTATGACTTCTCGTACCAGTCAATCCTGCCCAGGGGAAAAGTCTCTGGCTATTTCAGAGGGAAGTTAAGAATCAGACACTTTGCTGTGGGTCTGGAGTCACATGCAGACCAGACCAGGTAAGAATGGCAGATTTCCCTCCCTAAAGGACATTAACTTATTTGCAAAGTTGTTGACAGTTGTCCTGGTCACCATTACTGATGTGATGGAAATCAAGAGCTGCTTTTAAGTGGCAGATTCGCAAGTTTAATTTAAATCACATAAGCTGCCTTGTGGGATGCAAACCCATTAACTTGAGCTGCTGAATAATTAGGTTAGTGATATTACAAATAAACAACCAACTGGCCCACACAGATTTGCTGAAATTGGAGGTGATCTCATTGAATCTAGTGGCCTCATAGAAATTTATAAAATCATGACCAGCATGCAATAGGGCAACATGTCAAGGTCTTTTCCCCAGGGTAAGGATGTCCAAATCTAGAGGGAATAGTTTTAACAAGAGAGGAAAAAATTTAAAAAGGACCTAAGGGGCAACTTTTATGCACAGAGAGTGGTGCGTGTATGGAATGAGCTGCTAGAGGAAGTGGTGGAGGCTGGTACAATAACAACATTTAAAAGATATATGGATGGGTATATGAATAGGAAGGGTTAGAGGGATATGGACCAAACGCTGGAAATTGGGACCAAATTAATGTAGAATATTTGGTCAGCACAGAGGAGTTGGACCGAAGGTCTGTTTCTGTGCCATATGTCTCTATGGCTCTATGACTTTCAGTCTCATTTTTCCAATTAGGCAAAGTTTCCCAACCTTGTTGTTGACCAAAAGGATTCTTTCCATATTGGAATTCAGGCCACTCTTGTAGAGTTACAAGAGGACCATAGGATTGTTCTTGCTTCAGAGCTAGATGACGAGCAGTTGTTTAATCTGAGGGTCACCACACCTCAGTGTGAGTTGAGAAATTGAGAGGGAGAGTCCTTCATGGTGCTCTGAGCTTGGTCTGGCAATTAAACCCATGGTGTAGATGGCATTCTGCAATTACAGGCCACCTGCCCAGGTAACTGAGCATAAGACCATAAGACATATGAGCAGATATTTGTCCATTCAGCCCAACGAGGCTGGTCCACTATTCAGTCATGGCTGATAAGTTTCACTATCCCATTCTCCTGCTTTCTCCCTATAACTTTCGATCCCCTTGGCAATCAAGAACTTATCTATCTCTGCCTTAAATATACTCAATGACCTGGCCTCCACAGCCTTCTGTGGCAATAAATTCCACAGATTCACCACTCTCTGGCTAAAAGAGGTTTCTCTTTATCTCCATTTTAAAAGGTCTTCCCTTTACTCTAAGGCTGTGCCCTCGGGTCCTCATCTCACCCACCAATGGAAACATCTTCCCAACATCCACTCTGTTCAAGCCGTTCAGTATGCTGTCAGTTTCAATCAGATCCCCCCCTTATCTTTCGAAGCTCCACCAAGTATAGTCCCAGAGTTCTTCCTGGGATATTGCCAAGTCTGATGCATTCAAAACTTGAGTGGGATTTTCCAGTCACCTCCAGAAGAAGGGAAAAGATATTATTGGTTGGGTCAACTTAATTGAGTGGGAGATCAAAATTCCAAGCCACACCTTCAAGGATGACTTCAACAATTAAGTTGTCCCCATTCAGCTGTTAAGAGTTGATGAGATGCCTATTGACATACATTACATCACAGTTCACACACAGCTTGTTGATGTAATGTTGGCCTTCCAATGAACTTTGGAAACTCAAAAGCCAAACCAGAGCTGCCTGGTGAGTAGCCCTTCTTCAATAAATCCAAAATTAGCTGTTTTGTCTTTGCGGTGAAATATCCTTGCTAGCACTCATATTGTCACTTCTCAGAGTAAATGAACTGAGACAGGATAAACATAAGAAGGATGTCCACAATGACCAGGAAGGTTAAAAACAAGGACTGCAGATGATGGAAACCAGAGTCTAGATTAGAGTGGTGCTGGAAAAGCACCACTCTAATCCTGATTAGGAATTCCTGATGAAGGGCTTTTGCCTGAAACATCGATTTTCCTCCTCCTCAGATGCTGCCTGACCTGCTGTGCTTTTCCAGCACCACTCTAATCTAGACAATGACCAGGGGGTCTAGAGCCATGCGGTCACAGTTTTAGGATATGGGCAATCCTTCAGATGAAGGAGAAACTTTTCACCCAGAGAGTGGTGAGCCAGTGAAATTCTCTGGTACAGAAAGCAGCTGAGCGCAAAACAATGAATGTTTTCCAGAAGGAGTCAGATAAAGTTTGTTAAGGCTTAAAGGGGTGAAAGATAATGAGGAGAAATCGGGAACAGTAACAACTTGAATGATCAGCCGTGATCATATTGAATGACAGTAGCAGACTTGAAGGGCTGAATGAAGAAAGTGAGGAATGCAGATGCTGGAGATCAGAGTCAATATTAGAGTGGTGCTGGAAAAGCACAGCAGATCAGGCAGCATCAGGAATGATAAAGGGCTTTTGCCCAAAACATTGATTTTCCTGCTCCTCGGATGCTACCTGACTTGCTGTGCTTTTCCAGCACCACTCTAATCTTGAAGGGCTGAATGGCTTACTCGTGGGCCTACTTTCTATGTATTGAAGTACAGTTGACATGCTCAGATGGTCCCACTCTCCCTGGGCCCTCTACAAGAAAAACAGATGCAATTCATGGCTGAACAGCAGGCATTGCAAGAGGTTCCTTAAGGCTGAACCACACAGAGCCGCAAAACCGAGAAGCAGGGAGTGGCATTTTCCTAAAGGAGTGGAAATGGGAATGCAGCGAAGGTGAGAAGGAATAAGTTGGGCAGCAGTGTGCTCCAGTCAGTCCATGGATTGTGCTCTGGGTCAATCTGTGTCAATCCAAGCTGGGTTCCATCATATCAGGTAGATGTTGGCTTCTGATGTTCCCGGTGTTGGCTTCTGATGTTGCCTGAAACATCGATTCTCCTGCTCCTCGGATGCTGCCTGACCTGCTGTGCTTTTCCAGCAGCCCACTCTCGATTCTGATCTCCAGTCTTCACTTTCTCCTAGGTGTTGGCTTAAAGTCAGTCCAGGGCGGTGGGAAATTCCGGGGAACGCTGGGCACCTCAATGGTAATAATGATTGCCAGTGCATTAAGAACTAAAGGACGGAAAGCCACAGGGCAATAGGGATGGTAAACCTATGAAGAACAGAATTGGGAGACATGATGGTTTGGGCCATAGTGAATGGAAGGGGGGAGCCTTGGTACTCAAATGGACCAAAAAACCAACCAAAATGTCATCATGTTGAAAGACTATCAAGCATTCAACACAATCTTCTATCCAAGTACAAAGGTGGTAGCATTTCACATTTCAAGGAGTCTTGTTTGATGGGGAAACAGGCCTACAGTTTGCATGTGTTGACAAACCAAAGTGGATACCAATTAATGAGGAGCCCGGTGAATGGACAATCAGATGCAGCTGCCCTCAACTGTTACAATGCCAGCATACCTACAGAACCCAACTGATAGCATTCCAACAAGATCTCTTTGAAATCATTGGTCCGGATTACATGTCACTTCATGATCTCTCAGGTATGTAAGTAAGAAAAATAGCAAGGGATGCAAACGCAACATAGAAACTGCTCCTAAAAGATACATCACAGAAGTTCAACAAAGATCCTTGGACAGAAAGTTCCAAACCCATCACCACACTAACATCTTGAAGGAAATAAGCAGCATATGAATGGGAACATCACCAGCAGCAAGTTTCCCTTCAAGCCACTCACCATCCTGACTTGGAAATACATCAGCGTTTCTTCACTGTCACTTGGTCAAAACCCTGGAACGCTCTTTCCACACACGTTTACACCATTAACCACCAACACTCAGTAACAGCAGTGTATACCATCCAGAGGATGCAATGTGACAACTCACCAAAGCTCCTCAGATGGCACTTTCCAAACTTGTGATTACCACCATCTAGATGGGCAAACATAAAAAATGTACATGGGAAAACCATGATATGCAAGTTCTCTTCCAAAGCCTGGAAGTATATCCCCATTCTTTCACTGTCACTGGGTCAAAATCTTGGAATTCCCTCTTTCAGAGTATTGTGGGTGCACCTACACCAAACAGACTGCAGCGGCTCACTACTGCCTTCTCAAAGGCAACTGGGAATGGGCAATTAATACCAGTCCAGACAGCAAGTCACATTCCCATGAATAATTTTTAAACAACAAAGGCATTCATCCTATCCATAAACACCTTGTCAAAACCATTTAGAATCTGATAACCTCACTCCTTGCTCTTCTAAATTCTATTAAAAACAAGTCCATTCCTTCCTCATAAGACAGCCCATTCATTCCAGGTATCAGTCAAGTAAACCTTCCCTGAACCACCTCTGATGAATTTACAGCTTTCCCACAACAAAGAGACTAAAACTGCACCTAATATTTGAAATATGGTCTCATCAACACTTTTTTTTTAACTGAAGCATTAAATCATGACTTCTATGTCAAATTGCTCACATAATAAAGGCTAAGTATTGACCTTCCCGATTCTGTGCTAAACCTACATACTAACCTTCTTTAATTCATGCACTAGAACACCTAGATCTTTCTGCACCTCACAATTCCATTCATTCACGATTTAAGTAACGCCCTCCTTTATTACTCTTCCTGTCAAAGAAAAAAAAATCACATCTTCTTAAATTTTAAAAGTTGAGGCTTTAGCACAGATCCCTGTAGAATTCCACTTGTCACAACCTGCCAATCAAATACAGATCCACTTATGCACACTTTCTTTTTTCTGCCAGCCCACCTATCCTCTGTCCATCCTTCACATTACCCCTACATTGAATGCTGTAATGTTCTGCATTAACGTTTTGCCTTCTGGAAATCCAAGTACAGTGCATCTACAGGCTGTTTATTGTCCACAGCATTTGTTACTCATTGAAAGTAGTCTAATCTATTAGTCAAATCAATCTTTCTTTGGTAACATCATTTTGATTTTCCTTGAATGCCCTGAGTTTTTCCAACATTTGCAAGATTTTGTCTGAACTATACCTTCCCTGAATAGCTTCAGTGCTCTGTTACTGCTGTATCCTGCAATAATTATTTTTCCAATCTTCCTGTGTTAGATCTCTTCTCAAAACACTACTTCATGCAACTGAATGCTTTTAGCTATACTTTCAGGTCTCTTTCCATAATTACTCGAACCAAAATCCATTTCCCACAACCAGATGTAATATTGTTTCCTTCACCATTGGATGGGAGGTAGATTGATCAAGAGGTTTCTCCTGTAAAGATATGAGATTTTTTTTCTCATTTCTTACCCGTAGATCCCATTATACCTTCTCCATATTGTGATAATTAAAACTTCCTAAAACCATTACTTCATTTTTGGTACATACTGTTGGAATTTACCAACAAATTTGCTCTTTCTCACTGTGTGAACATTGATTAAACAAAATCCCAACAATGAAACCCTCTCCACCACTCTCTCGTAAAACTCAAACCAAGTATATTACTTCAAATAAACCTTTCTATAACCTTTTGAAATAAGGCCGGTATCCCATCACTAAGCCATCCTCTATTTACGTATGCACAGGACACTGGTTGTGGATAGTCAGCTCGGAGTCTGCCTCTGAAGTGAGGAGACTCTGGATATCCTGTTTTATCTGTGAGTCAGGGCTCTGTGATTGTCCCAAGCTAACAACCCCAATCAGGGATCTCATAATCAATAGGATCCATCTGGTTCCAATCGCTATACCTTTCTATTGAGAATCACGTCCTCATTTTTAATTAATACTGCCCGAGTCTCTCCTGTTTTCCTGCTATATCATCCCTGAGCACCTGGCAGTCTGGAAAGTTAAGACTCTTATTTTTGCATTATCATTGCAACTCCAGCATAATCCAATGTAGTCTGCAGCTTATGTCTGCAACTCTGAAGTAGTCATTCTCCTCAAGTGGTTAAGTCTCTAAAAATGCTTCTGGGACTTTCCAGGACATTTAAGTGTTTAGTTAAGATCTTGAGGGATGCTGAAAGGTTTCTTCTCTTTCTGGGGGACCTTATACTGAGAGGGGGAGCAAAGTTTACAAGTCGGGGTCTTTCTTTCAAGGTGGAGATGAAGAGGAATTTCTCCTTTGAGATGATCATTAGTCTTTGGAATTCTCTTCCACAGATAGAAGTGGAGGCTGGGTCACTGAATATATATGAATTAGACAGTTGCTTTCTTGCTTAAAGGGCAATTTAATAGTTATGGGGGAGAGACAGGAAAGTGGAGTTGAGGACACAATCACATCATCCACAATCTTCAGAAAGACCACGAGACATCAAGTTTGCTCCACCATTTAATCCATGAATGATTGAATTGAATTTATTGTCACATGTACTGAGGCACAGTGAAAAGCTTTGTCTTGCAAGTAATACAGGCAGATCATAGAGTTAAGTAGCTGAAAATGTGTTGCTGGAAAAACGCAGCAAGTCAGGCAGCATCCAAGGTGCAGGAGAATCGACGTTTCGGGTATGAGCCCTTCTTCAGGAATGTTTTCCTGAAGAAGGGCTCATGCCCGAAACGTCGATTCTCCTGCTCCTTGGATGCTGCCTGACCTGCTGCATTTTTACAGCAACACATTTTCAGCTGTGATCTCCAGTACCTGCAGTCCTCACTTTCTCTTAGAATTAAGTAGCATAGATAAGTAAATAATAGGTAAACAGCGGCAAAACAAAAACACAGGTACAGGCGAATGCTAAGAGTTTGTGAGTCTATTCAGTATTCTAACAACAGTAGTGTAGAAACTGTTTCGAAACCAGCTGGTGCATGTGTTCAGGCTTCTGTACCTTCTCCCCGATGGTAGAATTTGTAGAAAAACATTGCCAGGGTGGGATGGATCTTTGAGAATGCTGGCGGCCTTTCCTTGACAGTGGGCCTGGTAGATGGATTCTATAGATGGGAGGTTGGCCTTTGTGATTGCCTGGGCTGAGTTCACCACTCTCTGTAACTACCTCTGATCTTGAATAGTACAGTTGCCATACCAGGTAGTGATACATCCAGACAGAATGCTCTCGATGGCGCACCTATAAAGGTTGGCAAGGGTATTCGCCGTCATTCCAAATGTCCTCAGCTGCCTGAGGAAGAAGAGATGTTGTTGGGCCTTTGTAACCAGTGCGTCCACATGAAGAGTCCAAGAAAGCTTGTTGTGGATGACCACTCACAGGAGCTTGACACTCACCACATGTTCCACCTCTGTGCTGTTAATGTGTAGGGTAACATCCTGCCGAAAGTCAATAATGAGTTCCTTGGTTTTGCTGGTATTGAGAGCTAGGTTGTTCTCTGTGCACCATTTTTCCAGGTCTTCCACCTCCCATCTGTAGTCTGTTTCATCGCCATCTGAGATTCGATCAACTATGGTGGTGTCATCAACGAACTGAGAAATGGCATTAGTCTGATATTTGGCGACACAGTCATGGGTATACAGTAAAACATTTAGTGAGCTGGTCACATCATCTGTCGAGGCTACACAGACAAAGAAGAGTTGGATGACTGCTAGGAAGGTGAGTGAGCATGCCCAGACAATGCAGGTGTCCCCTGGCCATTCTCCTCTCAAACAGGGATGCCATTTTGGTTACCTCTCGGTAGGTGGCCTCTCGGGTGAAAGCAGCCACAGTTGCCAGATCAGTGGCACCACGACTGGCTCTGTTGTACAATAGAGAGAGTCAAAGTGTCGATAAGCAGCAGCAACAGGGGATTCTATAGTCAGAGGCCCAGACAGGTGCTTCTATATTCACAAATCAGATTCCACGATGGCGCATGGTCTCCCTCCTGCGGACATAGTATATTCTAAAGGTGGGGGTAGGCAGTGAGCAGCCAGAGGTTGTGCTCCACAATAGTACTAAAAGCCTTGGCAGAAAGAGACAAGAGGTCCTGCAAAGGAAGTTTAGAGAGTTAGGTCGGAATTTGAAAAGCAGGACGTCTAGTGTTATAATCTAAGGATTACTTTCAGTGCCACATGCCAGTGAAGCGAGGTATAAGGAGATAACTAAATAAGTGACGAAAGAGCTGGTGTATGAAGGAGGGCTTCAGCTATGTGGATCATTGGGATGTCTTCCAGGGCAGGTGATACCTGCAAGAAGGATGGGTTGTACCTGAACTGAGGGGGCACCAATATCCTGGCAGGGAGGTTTGCTCATGCCAATTGGGAGGGTTTAAACTAGTAGCAGTCGGGAACCAGACTAGTAGGTCAGCAAGAAAAATAACCAAGTAGTCAGACACTGAGGCCTGTAAGATTAAGAGGAAGAGCAGACAGGGACAGCTTACTGAACACAGTTGGTCTAATGTGTATTCGCTTTACTGTAAGGAGAATGACAGGTAAGGCAGATGAGTTTACAGCTTAGATTAATTGCTATGATGTTGTACTTATTACAGGAACGTAGTTGAGAGAGGTTCAAGACCAGCAGCTTAACATTCTGAGAATTAGATGTTTCAGGCAAGATAAAAATCACACAACACCAGGTTATAGTCCAACAGTTTTAATTGGAAACACTAGCTTTCAGAGCACCACTCCTTCATCAGGTGGTTGTGAAGGACCAGCACTCTGAAAGCTAGTGCTTCCAATTAAACCTGTTGGACTATAACCTGGTGCTGTGTGATGTTTAAGTTTGTACACCCCAGTCCAACACCGGCATCTCCAAATCAGGCAAGATAGAGAGGGATGTAGGAGAGCTGGGAGAGTTGCATTACTGATCAAGGAAAATATCATAGCTATACTGAGGGAGGACATTTTGGAGGCCTCAACCAGCAGAGTCACATTGGTAGAGCTCAGGGATAGGAAGGGTCCAAGGGATTGTACTACAGGCCTCCCAACAGCCAGCGCTTGTCAAGTATGGAAGAATGTGAAAACACAGGATTGTTGTGGTAGAGATTTTAATCTCCCCTATATTGACTGGGACTGGCTTACTACCAGGGGCTTGGATGGGAGACAATTTCTTAGGTGTGTCCAGAACAGTTTTCTTGAAACAATAGGTAAATAGTCCAACTAGGGAAGGGGCCATACTGTACTGGTATTAGAGAATGAGCCTGGCCAGATGATTGAAGTTTCAATGGGGGAGCATTTCAGGAACAGTGACTATAATTTTGTAAGTTTTAAGTTACTTGTAGAGAAGGATAAGACTAGTGCTCAGGTGAAAGTAAACTGGGAGAGGACAAATGATCACAATATCCAGCAGGAGCTGGGGAATATACAAATGTTTGAGGTTAAATCCATATCTAGTATGTGGGAAGCTTTTAAAGTTCAGAACCAGTATATTCCTGTGAAGATTAAGCGTAAGTATGGTAAGATTCAGGAACCTTGGATAGCAAGAGAAATTGAGAGCATTGTCCAAAAGTAAAGGTTCTTTGAGGAAGTGTCAAGTTCATTGAGGAAGTGTCAAGACAGGTCGACGAGGGTAGAGCAGTGGATGTGGTGTATATGGATTTCAGAAGACATTTGATAGGGTTCCCCATGGTAGGCTCATTCATAAAGTCAGGAAGTATGGGATACAGGGAGATTTGGCTTTCTGGATTCAGAATTGGCGGGCTGACAGAAGGCAGAGAGTTGCTGTAGATGGAAAGTATTCTGCCTGGAGGTCAGTGTTGAGTGGGGTCCCACAGGGCTCTGTTCTTGGACCTCTGCTCTTTGTAGTTTTTATAAATGACTTGGATGAGGAGGTTGAGGGGTGGGTTAGTAAATTTGCAGATGACACAAAGGTTGGAGGTGTCATCGATAGTATAGAGGGCAACTGCAGGCTGCAGCGCGACATAGACAGGATGCAGAGCTGGGCTGAGAAATGGCAGATGGAGTTCAACCTGGATAAATGCAAAGTCTTGCATTTTGGAAGGTCGAACTCGAATGCTGAATGTAGGATTAAAGACAGGATTCTTGGCAGAGTGGAGGAACAGAGGGATCTGGATGTGCAAGTACATAGATCCCTCAAAGTTGCCACCCAAGTGGATAGGGTTGTTAAGAAAGCATATGGTGTTTTGGCTTTCATTAACAGAGGTATCAAGTTTAAGAGCTGCGAAGTTTTGCTGAAGCTCTACAAGCCCCTGGTGAGACCACAGTTGGAATATTGTGTCCAGTTCTGGTCACCCTTCTATAGGAAAGATACAGAGGCTGTGGAGAGGGTGCAAAGAAGGTTTACCAGGATGCTGCCTGGACTGGAGGGCGTGCTGTATGAAGAAAGGTTGAATAAACGTGGATTTTATTCTCTGGAGAGAGGAGACCTGATCGAGGTGTACAAGATATTGAGAGGAATAGATAGAGTCAATAGCCAGAGACTTTTCCTCAGGGCAGGATTGACTGGTACAAGAAGTCATAGTTTGAAGATATTAGGAGGAAGGTATAAAAGAGATATCAGAGGTAGGTTCTTTACACAGAGACTTGTGAATGCATGGAATGCATTGCCAGTTGAGGTGGTGGAAGCGAAGTCATTAGGGACATTTATCCATGGACATGCACATGGATAGCAAGGAGTTGAGGGGTGCGTAGGTTAAGTTACTATATTTACATTAGGATCAAGTCTCGGCACAACATTGTAGGCCTAAGGGCCTGTTCTGTGCTGTACTTTTCTATGTTCTATGTTCTAAAAGGAGGCACATTTAAGGTTTGAGAAACTGAAAATGGGCAGAGCTTTCAAAGAATTCAAAGATAGCAGGAAAGAACTAAAACAAAGGATTAGGAAAACTAAAAGTGGCAATGAAATGTCATTGGCAAATGGGATTAAGGAAAATCCCAAGGCAATTTACACATGAAGAAAGAGCAACAGGTTAGCTAGGGAAAGGGTAGGTCCACTCAAAGACAAAAGAGGGAATTCATGCATGGAGCCAGAGGAAATGGGTGAGGTCTTTAATGACTACTTCACATTGGCATTCACAAAGGAGAAGAACATGATGGATGGTGAGTCTCTGAAGGAATATGTTGATATTCTGGGTCATGCCAATACCACAGAGGGAGGAGGTGTTGCGTGTTTTAAAATTATTAATAAACAAGTCCCCAAGATCAAATGTGATCTATCCTGGAACGCTGAGGGAGGCAGGTGAGGATATTGCTGTACCCTTGTACAAAATCTTTGTATCCTCTTTCATCACAGGAGAAGATTGGAGAATAGCCAACGCTGTTCCTTTGTTTAAGAAAGGGAGAAGGGATAATCCAGGAAGTTACAGGCTGGTGAGCCTTATTACTGGAGAAGATTCTTAGGACTAGGATTACTCACATTTGGAAAAATATGGACTGATTTGTGCTGGGAAGATCATGTCTCACAAACTTGATTGAGTTTTTTGAGGAAGTGACAAAGATGATTGAATGATTGATTGAAGATGAGGGATACCTGATAGAAGTTTACAAAATTATGACGGCTTAAATATCAATTACAAGGGGACATAGGAAAGGGGGAAAGCTTAAAGATGCAAGAGGGGAAGTTTTTTATGCAGAGGATGGCAAGTGCCTGGAGTGTGCTGCCAAAAGAGGTAGTAGAAGCAGATACAATAGGAAAGTTTAAGAGGCATCTTGACAAGTGTATGAATAGGCAAGGAATAGAGGCAATAGGGTTTTAATTTAGAAAAACATCATGGGTGAGTGCAGTCTTGGTTGGCCAAAAAACCTGTTTCTGTGCTGTACTTTTCTTTGCTCTTCACAAATGATTCTACTGTTATTTTAATTTAATTGTATTAAAGAAGATATTTCTATTACATAATTTCATTTGATTTCTGAAATGGCATAGGTATCCCAATTGTTTCAGAAGTACAGTGTAGCCTCGTTATTGGGATGCCTTGAAGAGCAGCAAAATAATTTTCTCCTCTGTTGGCTGTGGTGACAGGTCTACAGGGATCAGGGTAATGTTTCCTGTAATAGGAAGATTCCTATTTACAGGCTCCACAATAACAAGGTCATCACATTATCATTGCTGGTTAAAACAATTTCATTTCTATAAAATCAAAGGAACTGAACTATAACAGTATACATTTATTTCACAGATTTCGATGAGATAGGTAAAATCAGAATTTCATTTCTATATTTATCTATGAATCCTGTCTAAAGTGATACATAATTGATTTTTATGACAATTATGTAAAACTGCAGCAGTGAAATAAAACTTGCAAGTAATGTCTCATCTGACCCTGCAATGTTATTTGAGGTAATGGTTCTGAAATAGTTAATGTTGGATGTGCATTAGCTCCACCCATTCTGTCAGTGTCACCCAGTCTGTAGGAACAGATAGAGTTTGATACTAGCCTTTGTCATGTACTATATGTTGCCAGGGTTGGAGGATTTGATCTACAGCGAGAGGTTGAACAAGTTGGGACTGTTTTACCTGGAGAGTCGGAGGTGGAGGGGTGACCTTATAGAGGTTTATAAAATCATGAGGGGCATGGATAGGGTAAATAGACAAGGTCTTTTCCCTGGGGTAGGGGAGTCCAGAACTTGAGGGCATAGGTTGAGGGTGAGAGGGGAAAGATATAAAAGGGCCTTAAGGGGCAACTGTTTCACACAGAGGGTGATACGTGTATGGAGTGAACTGCCAGAGGAAGTGGTGGAGGCTTGTACAATTGCAACATTTAAAAGCATTTGGATGTGTGTATGAATAGGAAGGGTTTGGAGGGATATGGGCTGGGTACTGGCGGATGGGATTAGATTGGGTTGGGATATCTGGTCAGCATGGGCGGGTTGGGCCGAAGGGTCTGTTTCCGTGATATACATCTCTAAGCATCTGTACAAGCCACAAGAGTCCTTACTGATTAAGTCAAACTTATAATGTGTTGGTTATTACTGCTATCATGCAATAAACCATTTCAATGAATATGAATATTGCTACTTCAGTAAAGATTCTGCAGAACTTTAAGAGATACTACTGGATTGACCCTTGACAAAGTATACATAAAACAGGTTTGATGGCAGTGAATTATCTATACCCTCATTCTCAGGCAAATACTGGCAGAGGTGATAGATAGCCCGAGGTACCAGTAGTGTTGATTAGTGAATACTACATGGTGAGCAGCAGTATAGAATCAAATACCATGAGAGATCGTCTGACTAGGAGCAAAAGATACAAATGAAGAAGCAATTTTGAAGATAAATGAATTTACCAGTTTAAAAGCACGAACAGCAATGACACAATTTTCAACAGGTAAAGACTGCAGCAGCTGTAGATGCAGCAACAGGGGAAGCTCAGAACGCCAACAGCACACCTTCATTAAGAGGCTAGAAACAGACAAAAGGAAAAGAGTGTTGGCTAGCAAAAGGGAGAAAACACAGCAATACTTAGAAAAACGCAGAATGCTTAGGGAGCAAGAGAAGGCCCTGAGAGTAAAATGGATGAACTTTTCAAAAATAATGCAAATGCCTGAAAGACAAGTGAATGTTAAGAGAGAGTTCTTATCTCTCACAGTGTACATCACTACCTTTGACTCACAAGGCGGAGCTGCAAGGGACCGTGAAAGAGCCAGAAAATACATTTATACCATCGCTAATATAATAAACAATAAATACCATTCATTACTGCTGAAGGTCTCAGAGTTTAAGTAAGATGGTAAAGAATAAATTTGGAGAACTCTAGTTGAAGAGCATTTCAGAAGAAGACGGAAGAAACTGAAGTTTTACAAGTGCTGGGATCATAGGAAAACAAGACATTAGAACAGAATTAAGCCATTCAGCCCATTGGGTCTCCCCGGCAAATGAGACCATGGCTGATCTGATAATCCTCAACACACTAATGAGCTGCCAGAGGAAGTGGTGGAGGCTGGTACAATTGCAACATTTAAGAGGCATTTGGATGGGTATATGAATAGGAAGGTTCTGGAGGGATATGGGCCGGGTGCTGGCAGGTGGGACTAGATTGGGTTGGGATATCTGATCGGCATGGACGGGTTGGACCGAAGGGTCTGTTTCCATGCTGTACATCTCTATGACTCTATGACTCTAACCTTTGATTCCCTCAATGATTAAAAATCTGTCTATCTGAGTATACTTAATGACTAAGTCTCAATAGCCCTCTGTGTTAAAGCATTCGGCAGTTTCACTCAATTCTGAGAGCAGAAATTCCTCCTCATCTCTGAAATCGTGCCCAGTAGTCCTAGATTCACAATCTTTCCACAACTACCTTGTCAAGTTCCCTAAAAATTGTGTATGCTTCAATAAGGTCATGCCTCATTCTTCTATATTCCAATGGATACAATCCCAACCTACTCAACAACTAATACTGTGCTTTCATACATGATATCAGCCAAGTGAACATTCTCTGAACGGTCTCCAATGCCAGTATAGCTTCCCTTAGAGAAAGGGCCCCAAACTGTTCACAGTATTCCAGCTGTGGATTCAGTAATTATGTTGCAAATTTAGCTGTTACATTTATAACGGCAGAGAACTTTATTTTGAAATGATATTGCATAGAGTAAAGTGCTTAGTGTTTTAGACCATAAAAGGGGGAGGTTTCTGTTTTAGCCAGGAAAAAGTGGGAAAACTAGATACGGGCCAGAAAATCTTGCAAATGTTAAGTAACAAACATCTTAATTACTGAGAAAGATTGGAAAACCCAGAGATACGGTATTACAGTGAAACAGTTATTAAGTGTTGAAAGCAGTGAATCAGTGCAGAGCAGAATTTTTTTAAAGCTTTCTTGAAGAATTTATTGCAATACAAAGTTCAAAAAGACACAGATTCAGAAATTATTGCACAATGTCAAACAAACTCTATACTAAATCTGAAGCTGAAACAGGTTATTACATTATTTTGTTCAATAGTTCCGATTACAAATGATGTTATTAATTGACAGAAAGCCAAAAAAAGTACAGATACTTTTAAAGATGTCCTAAAAGGTTTTGATAATTATTTCAAATTAGGAATCAAGAAGATCCTTGAAAAGAGAAGATTTAACATTATATAGTTCAGCAGGTGAGGAAGAGATGAGGGCTCCTGCAAACACTGAAGAGCTCTAAAGATGTACATTATCTGAAGACACTGCTTAAATTTATATTAGCACACTCTCAATCGCTGCAGTTATAGTCGCATTATTGAGCATTGTGCTTGTAGGGCAGGAGGTACAATGTGAAAATCATTGCACTGACACACAAGAGAAGGCAATGGAGGCAGTCCTTGCTGAGACTACATCCCTTCAGAGGCATGACCCTTCAAAAATGTTGACTCTGCTTTCTCTCCACATGCTGTCAGATCTGCTGGGTTTCTCCAGCTATTTCTGTTTCACAGCAGAAATTTTCTCCAACTTAAAGATTGGAAAGACCAAAGACATTGCGTGGAATTTTCCCAGCCTCTGAAAGACTTGAGCAAAGACAAGTCAGTTACAGAGTCATAGATATGTCCAGCACGGAAACAGACCTTTTGGTCCAACTCGTCTATGCTGACCAGATATCCTAAATTAATCTAGTCTCATTTGCCAGCACTTGGCCCACATCCCTCTATATCTTTCCTATTCATGGACCCATTCAGGGGCCTTTTAAATATTGTAATTGTACCAGTCTCCATCACTTCCCCTGGCAGCTCATTCCATACACGCACCACTCTTTGCATGAAAAAGTTGCACTTAGGTCCCTTTTAAATCTTTACCCTCTCACCTTAAACATATACCATCTAGATTTGGACTCCCCCAAGATTGGCAGAAATGAGATATCAAGACAGTCTAATTCTATAACCACGCGTTTAACAGTGAGACCCAAATCTGAATAGAAAGCAGTATGAGGCCTATTTGCATTTATCTGTGTGCCATGAATACCTAATCATGCTGCCTTAATAGGCATTTACCTGTTCTCCCATGTGCCCAAGAGATTTAAAGGGTAATAATTCACCAATATGAAAATCAGAGCAGGTACCTGGCAACTTCAGTTTGCTGCTTGCTTCTCCAGACCTCCATGTTGGAGTCACCAACATCTCAGGATACACTCCATGGGCAGCAACTTCCTGTACACCCTATCCACATAGGTTGGCATCCTCATGACACACCTCAAACCCACTTATCATTCAGCTCTCCTTTGAAATGTGGAACGCATCAAAACCTTTCATTTCAATGCTGCTGCCAGGACATTTTGCCACAGGAACAGGAGCCAATCTGATGGATTGGTCTAGGATGAATATCTGAGCTTCTCGCTTGCTCTCTTAGCACTCAATCACTTCATTTTGACCTGGACAATTTCTTCCCTATTTGCATTTTGCTGTCTCAATCAGAGCTTAAGGCCCGCATATCTTCTGTCAGGCCTCATCTTGTAGACACAAAGCTAGGATGGTGGTCAGCATTCAGCGTGAACATTTTTGGGCTTCTTATCTAAGGGAAAGACATACTGGCATTGGAGGCGGTCCAGAGAATGTCAACATGATTGATACTGGGTCAGGAGGAACTGTCTTTTGAGAAGGGATTGAGTAGATTGGGTCAGTACTCATTGGAATGTAGAAGAATGAGAGGCAACCTTAGTGAAACATGAAAGACTTAACAGAGTGGATGTGGAAAGGTTGTCTCCCCTTGTGGGAAAGTCTAGGACCAGAGGGCATCTCACAATAACATGTTGCACATTTAATACAGCAACCAAAGGGTATTTCTTCTCTTACAGAGTCGTGAATTGTTTGAATTTTTTACCACAAAGTGCTGTTCAGAGGAAGTGGTGGAGGCTGGTACAATTGCAAGATCTAAAAGGCATCTAGATGAGTATATGAATAGCAAGGGTTTAAAGGGATATGGGCCAAATGCTGGCAAATGGGACTAGATTTGTTTCGGCATGGACGAGTTGGACCGTGCTGCACATCTGTTTGACTCTATATTCAAGACTGAGGTAGACAGGTATTTAATCAGTAAGGGAATCAAGAGTGGAAAAGTGGAAGTTGAGCATTATCAGGTCAGCTATGATTTTGCTGAATGGTGGAGGAGGCTCAGTGGGCTGAATGGTCTACTTCTGCTCCAGTGTTTTATGATCTTATAGGTAGCAGTAACAACGAATGTCTGGGAGCCAGTCAGGCCAGCCAGGTTCTTGTATTTTGAGACAATTTTACTTTTTTTTAATGTTTCCTTGCAGTGAAATAATTTTAATTTAATGTGTTTACATTTAGCACCCTGTTTTTTGCAACACATAAGGCATGATAAACAAGTGATAGCTGTGATGATTTTGCAAGAACAAGGAAACTGCTTTTGATAGTTATTTAACAGCTTCAGCAAAGAAAATACAGGTTGAGTGACACCATACTTCATAACATTTATACATCATGGTCAATTTCCACCAGGGTCACTCAACTCTTGACCTCTTTGCAGCCTAGGTACAAACATGGACAAAAGGGATTAACACCAGAATTAAGGTCAGCATGACAGCTCTTGACATCAAAGCAACATTTGACTGAATATGTCATCAAATGGTCCCAGAAAAATTAGAGTCAACAGGAATCGGGGAAAAGTCTCCAATGATGGAGCCAAACCGAGCATAAAGGATGATGGTTTTGGTTGCTGGATTCCAATGATCTCAAACACAATTACTTGCGGAGTTCCTCAAGATAGTGTCCCAGCTCCACCCATATTCAGGTGCTTTGTCAATGATCTTCCCAATGTCAGAAGTGGTGATGTGTGCTGATAATTACACAATGTTCAGTACCACTCACCAATCCTCAGGTATTCAAGCAGCTTGTGTCCATAAGCAGTAAGGACTGACCAACATTCAAGTTTGGGATAAGAAGTGGTGAGTAACATTTGTGGCTCACAAGTGCCATGCAATAACCACCTCTAAACAAAAGAGAATCTGACCATTTCTCTTTGGCATTCAATGGCATTAACTTTGTTAAACTGCAATGATAAGCTCCCCCCATCCCACTTGGAACTGTATCATTGTTCCTTCACTGTGGAAAACTCTGTGCAGAGTGGAAAACACAGAGAGATCAAATGCATACCTCACTTGCTTCACTCATGGCAAAGTGAAAAAAGTACTGATTCAATTCGAAGGATTTCCATTGTTCTCACCCTATATTACAAATTTTGCCTATCTGAAATTCCTAACCTTTCCTAAAGTGCATAGCTGTACACTAATTTACACAGTCATAACAACTTTAAGTATTATACTTAATATTATGGCAGACTGATACTTTTAAGGAAACATGAAGCAGGATACAAGAAACCAAAGACACTTTTACAAGGCCTCCTATTGCAATTCTTTGCCTTGGGGGTTCACATTACAAGTTAAGTCGTAAACATAATTTACTAAAGTGTCATATGTTCAGTTATAGTGAATAGCAAAACTCCTGTGCCAGTCTCCACAACTATAGCACAGTCACAGGGGTTTCATTAATTTTTACAATCAGCAGACACGGCAATTTTTACTAGTGAAAGGCTATTAATAAAGGCCTGTGATATAAACTCTGAAGGAAGTTAATAAAACACTTAAATGCAGTGTATTCTAATGTTAGCAATGGTAATTGCATGCACAGCAATAATGGGCATCTTTAAAAGCATTACAATTGATAACATACAATGAAACACAAACAGGATGATTAAATCGTCAAACTCTCAATAATAAATTATGGAGTAGTTATGACCACTTGAATACACTAGCTGCAAGACAGTGTCACATCACACTGCTGGAGCTGTAAATGAAAGCAACAAGGGTTTTATAAGGCGGTGATGTCTGTGAGAAGACAATTAGACATCCTTTGGCCCCAGTTAATTTTATGCGGCAACATTTAAATAAGTTAACTCTATTGCTAGTCAGTTTAATGAAATTATAATAATTTATTTCAGAAGATATCCTTAACCACGCCACAAAAATGTGTCCCAATATTTATTATACGGCAGGTAATTATTTTTTCATGCTCAGTGCTTTGCCAAATAATACAACAGAAGCCAACTAATCAGCACTCATCTGCTTATCTTAAATATATTCATTTCAATTGACATTGGCAACAAATCCTTGACAAACATATTTGCCTTAATTTAGGTATACAGTAAAAAACAACATTCCATGGAAACGCTTCCATTTTAAGGAACAGATACCAGGGGACTCATTTAAGAACCAAACCAAGCATTGCGGATTCTGGATTGATAAGCTGTCAGTAAAATAGGAAAGCAATTAATATATCTCTTCAGAGTAATCCAGAGCTGTTTAAGTCTTTTTTTTGCATTTTTGTAATGGACTAAAAGGTACCAAGTATCAATTCATACAGGCTTAGAAAATTCTGAAATGCTAATAGTGATAAAAGATCTATAAGTTCAAAAAGGGGAAACAATCCTTTCCCCAAACATTTGATTACTAAAAACTAATGCTGAAAATTACAGAGGTGGACAAAGGGTGAGGATGTGATTGACTTTGGCTGCTGAGTGGCTTCCAGGATCAAATAGGCTGTTGATCTTTGGTATAATGTATCAGAATGTTGACAATATCTGTGAATTACAGATTTATGTAAGTCAACAGTAAGGAATGAAGAACAAAGAATTCTTATTTTTAAGTCACTGTTATTAACTGCAACAGTCCTTTCAATACAATAGCTATTTGATACATTGTTTCTAATATGCAAACCATACCAGCGATTTTCGCAAAATGAATTATGGTCGTTTGAAAGCTACAAGGTGTTATATTAATCTTGTATCTTGAAGATAGCATGAACAGTGGATTGAAGAGGACTTTTAGTCAGGAGAATAAATGTGTTTATGTCATCAACAATGAAGTGTTCATACAGGAAACAAAACTCACTGATAATGAAAAACAATTCATATTTCAGTGATGCCACTGAACTAGTTCTGGCTACCACCTTCTCTGCTTTGTTTAACTTGTTCTCAGGTTCAACAAATTTGCTTTCCACATTTCTTTTTCAATTAAAAGAAATAATTTTCCTTTTTTATACAAGTTTCAATAGGAGAATCTGCTTCTTCTCCCTTTGTAGAATGAATACATCATTAATTCTAATGATACTGAGGCTCCCTGTCCAAATTTATATGCTATTTCCATCTAATTAAAGATTCAGTGTTTCATGGTCTCTTTCTGATCTGCAGAGTTTCATGCGTTTCTTGTCTCATCTTTCAATCCCACTGCCTCCATGTTCCTTTTTTTCTGAACTTTGTTTCCCCATTGAGCAGTACGGTGGCTCAGTGATTAGCACTGCTGCCTCACAGTGTCAGGGACACGGGTTCAATTCCAGCCTTGGACAACTGCACATTTGCCTCATGCCTGCATAGGTGTCTTCCAGGTGCTCTGGTTTCCTACCAAAATCCAAAGATGTGCAGGTTAAGGTGGGTTTGCCATGCTAAATTATCCATGACGTGTAGGCCGAGTTGATTAACCTTGAGGAATACAGGAAAGGGGTGTGTCGGAGTAGGAAGCTCTGCAGAGGGTCAGTGTGGATTTGATGGGCTGAATGGCCTGCTTCCACACTGAAGGGATTCTATCCCTGATTTTCCAAAATGTTCATTAAACACATAGACAAATGGAGCAACTCAATTCCTTTCTATCAGTTTTTCCATCTATGCTACCCTTTCTGCCTCCCACCTTTTTTGTTTGAATATGCTGACAGGTGCTAAGGTATGTTCCCTTCATTTTCACTTCATTTTACAGCAAATTCAGGATTTGTTCTGTCTTTTTATCTCAAATCTGGAATTTTTTTCCGGTGTTATATATCTTCAACTTCTACCTTGGGTATTGTAACAAACTAAGGTTAAGTATCTGAAAATAAAATTGAACACTTACCCTGATGACCCACACAGAACTTTGGATTGTAGTTTTTGGAGCATTTTATTTTCAAGCCTTGCTTAACTTTTCTCTAAATTGCCCTACTTCTGTAACTGTACCTTGTTGATGAAGGTGCAAAGTGTTTGTGCATATCAAAAAAGCTAATTCAGTAGCATAGTAACAAGGGAACACTCATATGCATTAATTCATAATTAAAATATTGGCAGAAGTCATGAAAATGATAATGTTTCTCACCCAAATTTGCTTTGAATAATTTAGTACTCAACATGTGATCATAGAAGGCAGCCATTTGGCCTGTCCTGTCCTTGCTGGCTCTCTGCAAAAACAATTCACTTTGTGACACCACCACCCAGCCTCATCTTCCATAGCCTTCATGTTTTCCCAATAGCCATGCAAGTCTGCTCCATTGAGATAATCATCCCAATCTCTTTCAAAGGTCTTCACTGAATCTGTTTTCACCATTCTCAGCTAGTGCATTCCAGATCCTAATCATGCACTGTGTAAAACAAAACATTTTCCTTACAATGCAATTGCTTCATTTGGGTAGCATCCTAAATTAGCATCCTCTGGTTGTCAACTCAGCAGCCAACGGGAACAGTTTATACCAGTGCATTCTGGAGGTATTTCATGATTTTGTAAGTCTTTGTCCAATTGTCTGTTGATCTTCTCTACTCCAAGGACAACCCAGTTAACCACTGAAGTAATTCTTGTGAACTGCTTATCCAGCCTTCATATCCACCCTGATGTGTTGTGGTCAGAATCAGACACAATGCTCAAAGTTAAGGCTAATACAACTTTATATACTGGCTTATCATAATTTCAATACTTTTGTACTCACTCTATTTTATAAAACTAAGGATCATGTATACTTTATTAACTTTACTGCCTCTATTGGTCAATGCATTAAGTATAGGAGTTGGGAGGTTGTTGTGGGTATGCAGGACATTGGTTAGGCCACTTTTGGAACACGGCATTCAGTTCTGGTCTCCCTGCTTCAGGATAGATGTTATTAAACTTGAAAAGGTGCAGAAAAGATTGACAAGGATGTTGCCAGGGTTCCAGGATTTGAGCTACAGGGAAGGTCTAAATAGATGGGGCTATTTTCCATGGAGCTTCAGAGGTTGAGACTAGTCTTACAGGGGTTTATAAAATCATGAGGGGCGTGGATAGGGTAAATAGACAAGGTCTTTTTCCCAAGGGAAGCCTTCAAAACAATGCAACAACATATAAATCAGCAATTGCTGCTCCTGGAATTCGAGGAAATCACTCCCAACACCTAAAATATCTCAAAAAAAAAGGAGTAGCCTGTTACAGCCAGAAATCTTTCCTATCCTCCATCTTGGATTGCCCAGAATCCTTCTGTTTTCCTTAAGCATCAGAGGCTGAGGGGTGACCTTATAGAGGTTTATAAAATCATGAGGGGCATGGATAGGGTAAATAGACAAGGTCTTTTTCCCAAGGTAGGGAAGCCTACCTAGGATAAATATACAAAGTCTCTTCCCTGGGGTGGGGGAGTCCTGAACTAGAGGGCATAGGTTTAGGGTGAGAGGGGAAAGACAGAAAAGAGAACCATGGGGCAACTTTCTCATGCAGCAGGTGGTACATTTATGGAATGAGCTGCCAGAGGAAGTGGTGGAGGCTAGTACAATTGCAACATTTAAAAGGATCTAGACGGGTAGGTGAATAGGAAGGGTTTGGGGGAATATGAGCCGGGTGCTGGCAGGTTGGACTCGATTGGGTTGGGATATCTGGTCAGCATGGACGAGTTGGACTGAAGGGTCTGTTTTCGTGCTGTATATCTCTATGACTCTACAACTAGAAAGCATAGGTTTATGGTGAGAGGGAAAAGATATAAAAGGGATGTACGGGGCAACTTTTTCACGCAGAGGGTGGTGCATGTATGGAATGAGCTGCCAGAGGAAGTGGTGGAGGCTGGTACAATTACAGCATTTAAAAAGCATCTGAACGGGTATTTGAATAGGAAGGGTTCACAGGGATATGGGTCAAATGCTGGCAAATGGGAATAGATTAATTTAGGATATCCAGTCAGCATGGACGAGTTGGATTGAAGGGTCTTTTTTGCTGTACAACTGTACGACTCTGTAACTGCTTACTAAACATGCCGAAGGCATTTGGTTACATCGCCTCAGTTACCTCTATGCTCTCACTCTCAGTTTCAAATTATATCCCTTATTTTATATTGCCTCTTCTTGTTCTTCCCGCCAGATGAAGAACCTTCACACTCCAATGCATTTTCACCTGCCACTTACGCACCCATGCCACCACATAAGAAATCACTGACCTCTTGTGGTGCAGTGGTAGTGTCCTCACCTTTGAGCCAGGAGACTTAAGCTCAAGCTACCCCACCCCCGACCCAAATGGTGTGTGACAACATCTCTGAGCAAGTTGATTAGAAAAAGATCAACGCTATTGTCTTTACTGTCAATAATAATTCCAAATTTTTGATCTTTGTCAAATTTCAAAACTGTGCGTGTAGACCTATATCGAGACCATTAATATCAAAGAAATGAAGCAGAGCTCTAAACATTGTCACCGTCAGAATAATACTATATATGTTTCTCCTGCCTGAAAAACAATCATTCACTACTACCTTTTGTTGCCTGTCACTCAGAAAACCATTACTGTCCCTATGGTCTCTAAATTGCTGACAAACCTGTTGTGAACAAGAGAGCTTGGTGACAATTTGCTTCAATGGTCAGATGACCTGGGGCTACATCTTGTTAGCAGCAACCAATTAAGTGGCTGCTGCCAGGCTGCCATTCTATTAAGGACAGCACAATAGCTTTTAACCTATTATGCTACAACCCCCAAGAGATGCTGGCCAATCCAAGAGATGGGAGCTTAGCAGCCTCAGCATTTGGAACTGGCAGCTGCTTGGCCACCTCTGGGCTGCACCTGATGGAAAACAACCTAAGTTGATTGACGGATGTGCACCCACACGACCAGTTAAATGGGATATGAGGTTCCCGGGGCAAATCAAGTAAGCTGCAGCAACTGGCTGGCTGCCGAGATTTGGAAAGTGCAGGCAACATCACTGTAGTAAAGATATGATTTGGAGATGCCGGTGTTGGACTGGGGTGTACAAAGTTAAAAATCACACAACACCAGGTTATAGTCCAACAGGTTTAATTGGAAGCACACTAGCTTTTGGAGCGACACTCCTTCATCAGGTGATAGTGGAGGGCTATAAATTCTGTGTTAGGATTGAGCCCTCCGCTATCACCTGATGAAGGAGCGTCGCTCCGAAAGCTAGTGTGCTTACAATTAAACCTGTTGGACTATAACCTGGTGTTGTGTGATTTTTAATGTAGTAAAGATAGCCATTGTTGGTAGAAGTGGGCTTTGGTGGACTGCAAGAAGTGGGGAATAATAGGAGCTCCACGTGCCACAATGGATGGAAAGGAGGATTAGACACAGAGTCCACTGACAGGTTGCCAGAATTTACTTGTCTACCATTATTACAAGGGAACACAGGTTCAAGGTGAGAGGGGGGTAAGTTTAAGGCAGATATGAGAGGGAAATATTGACACGGAGAATATAGGAGCCTGGAACACACTGCCAGAAGACATGGTGGAAGCAGGCATGTTGGCAATATTTAAGAGGCATCTGGATGGTTAAATGAATAGGGAAGGAATAAAACAGTATGGTCTGAATAAGGTCAAAAGGTTTGTTTTTTTAGTTTAGTTCGGGCATGATAATTGGCACAGGCTTGGAGGGCCTAAGGCCCTGTTCCTGCACTGTTCTTCCTCTTTGTTCTTTTTTTTAATACTAATTCGGCTGCTGGCAAGGTTTACAACAAGAAGGCACAAGGAAGAAGATGGTAGACGATGGAATTATTATTGTCGAACTAATCTGGAGACCTAGGTAATGTGTTGGTGTCTCCAGGTACGAATCCTGTCATGGAAGAATTTGAATTCAATAACATTCTGGAAATTAGAATCATATGATTACCATGAACCTACTGTCGAGGGGAAAAAAGAAACCCATCTAATAGACTAATGTCCTGTAGGGTAGGATATCTGCTGTTCTGACCTAGTCTGGCCTACATGTGACAGCAGAAGGACTGCAAATGTGGTTGATTCTGAAGTGCCATCTGGGCAATTAAGGATGGGGGCAATAAATGGCGGACGTGCCATTGATGCCTACATTTTGTGAATAAATATTTTAAAATCACTTATTGCCTTCCCGTGCTGTTTTGCGAATTTCAGTATCTCCCAATCCATCCCCAAATTGCTGGTAAAATCCAGCTCTGGATCATGTGCTGTACTTTTCTCTGCTTGAGGAAAACAGCCCAAGAGGAGGGCCCATGTTTCTTTGCTATTTTTGATCTGCAATGAGGCAGCAATCATCTGATGCACTTGTAACAATGATCTTTGAATGTACTTCAAGCAGTTAACTGACCATTTCGCTAGTACGAGTGTCTAAACGTTTGTTGATCTAGCTGTGGAGTATGTAATATCTATCCTAAATAGCTCAGTGAAAATTGGGAAATCCCTGATTCACTCCAGAGGCACAGAATTTCCATCCACATAATTCAGATTTTAGTTTTCAAGAGTTCCTTGAAATGAGCCCTTAGTAATCCTAAAAACTTACTCATAATGCTGTGCATTTTGCCCTTGGTCTAATAAGAAATTTTACACAAAATCCTAAATCTGTTTAAGCAAGCAATTAAATAAGTGTTTTGATAGTGAAACTAAAGTTTTGTAGGCATTTGTTTCGCGTTTGACGATGAGAATCAGAGTGGGGGTGTGGTTGACAATCAGGGTTGACAGTAATCCATAGCTGCAGAAACATTTTCATTTGCTTACACTGGCTACACAATGGTCTAGTGCAAGCTGTTGCAGTACAGAAATACATCTGGTCGATGTAGGGATGTGTGGATTACTGTGTGTTTACAGTTGATGACTCCCTTGCACCAGATAGAGACCAGCCAGGGACACAAACCCAAGATCCTACCCTTTCCCATCAGCAATATCACAGGGGACATTCATATAATGGTTAGCCCTGACAAAAAAAACCAATCAGGCACCGGTACTGGATGTGTCTCCAGCAGAGCCATGGACCGATACAGAAGCAAAATCATTCAGGGGTTCTGTTATATCGCTGCATAGAGTGAGACAGAAACAGACCCTTTGGCAAATTACGTTTCCAAACGGGACTCTTCTCCATTATTGTAACGCGCTCAAGCTAAACATAGAAATTTGCGGGTCTGAGAGGCAGTAGTATTTTGCCACTTTTAACCCACTGTCACTGACCCCCACACCCTCCACCTGGTTCAAACTCTGGACATTATGTGATGATTATATTCTAAGTACATTCAGATACAATGTGGAAGTTGGCCATTCAGCCCATCAAATCCACACTGTCTCTCCGGGCAGTATCCCAACCAGACACACCCTTATTACTGTAACTCCCATGGCTAATCTGGGGAGGCAATGGCCTTGTGGTATTATTGCTCGACTGTTAATCCAGAGACCCAGGTAATGTTCTGGGGACCAGAGTTCGAATCCTGCCATGGATGATAGTGCAGTTTGAACTCAGTAAAATCTGGAATTAAGAGTCTAATGATGACCCATGAATCGATTGTTGGAAAAACCCATCTGGTTCACTAATGTCCTTTAGGGAAGGAACCTTGCCATCCTTACCCAGTCTGGCATACATGTGACTCCAGACCCACAGCAATGTGGTTGAGTCTTAACTGCCCTCTGGGCAATTAGAGATGGACAATAAATGCTGGCTTGGCCAGCGACGCCCTCATCCTGTGAATGAATATTAAAAACAAATCCATCCAAGCTGCACATCTTTGGGCTGTGGGAGGAAACCACACAGATAGTCACCCAAGGCTGGAACTGAATGCGACTCCTGGTGCTGTAAGGCAGCTGTGCTAACCACTGAGCCATTGTGCCCCACCCTGATTCCAGAATGTTCAGCAATTGACATATGCTCTCACTTCTTCTTTTGAGCTGAGGGAAAAATAAGCACAGGCAAAGATACTAACATGGAAACAGAAAGTGCTGGAGAAATTCAGCAGTCTGGCAACATCTGCAGAAAGAGAAACAAAGTTAATGTTTCAAGTTGAATGTTACTCTTCTTTGGAACAAAGGTACAGACAAAAGGTTAAATTTTTAAACCACAAGTTCTTGAGATTAGGATGAGCATGATAGAATTATTTTGTTGTAACAATGCAAGGTGGCCCTTCTGGCATTTGGAAGTGTAGTCTTCACTGTGCACTAAGCAAAAGGCGTTCACGCTCTTGATTTGAATAAAGAGAAACAAAGGACTGTGGATGCTGGAAGTCATAAATAAAAAAAGTAATTGCTGGAAAAACTCAGCAGGTCTGGCAGCTTCTGTGGAGAGAAAACAGAGTTAACATGGAGTTAACATTCTGAAGAAGAGTCACTGGATCTGAAACATTGACTCTGCTTTCTCTCCACAGATGCTGCCAGACCTGCTGAGTTTTTCCAATAATTTCTTGATTTAGTCTCCCTACTCCTGTTGCACACACGAACGTCCTAGCAGAGATCATGTTGTGCGAACATAGCAGCCCCACTATCACTCACTTGATGCACGATCTAGAAGTGAAATGATAAGTTAATTAAAATGCTACAGACAGACTTAATACTGGGTTTTCTATTTCATATTTAGTGCTGTCTTCATGCCCACCAACCCCACTCCCAATTGCCTCTTTGTTGAAATCAGAGACAATTTTTATAAGGTAGTGACTGTAACAAGCTGACATATTAGCCTAGATCTTCTGCTCTCTGGGTAGTTGCAGACCAGATGTATGACAATTGAGTATATTTAAGGCAGAGCTAGATTGGTTCTTGGTTGTCAAGGCGATCAAGGGTACAGGGAGAAAGCAGACGAATGGGGTCGAGAAACTTATCAGCCATTAAATGGCATAGCAAACTCGATGGGTTGAATGGCCTAATTTCTGTTCCTATGTCTTATGGTCATATGACAACACATGCCCATCAGGATCCCTTGGAAGTCCAGACACTGTTTAACTTCGGATGGTCAATTCCCCTGAAATCTGGGGCCTTCTGACAAAGTTTCTGACTGAATTAGATTTGGAGTCTGCAGACAGTTGAACTCAAGTTTCCCAGGAAAAGTTAGGTGAAAAAATCCATGTCAAACTTCAATGTAACTATACAACTGAAATCCTGAGCATTCCCTAAAAACCCTCAGCCAACCCAACTAACCCATTGACTCCTGTTCCAAAACCACAACTCAATCTTACCTCATCCTGACTAGCCCTCATGACCTGTCTACAACTCATTACCTCAACTATCGTTTTAACTCTTCAACTGCCCCCAAACCTATCACGTCCAAGACATCTGACTGAGCCCCTAGCCATCTCAAATTGACAAGCTTCTGACGGGAGAAACATTCCTGACCGACGAAACATTGAATTTTACAGTACTGGAGGCCATTTGACCCATTGTGCCTGTACTAGCTCCTGAAAGAGCTCCCCAGCTAGTCCCATTCTCCAGTCCAAACTGCGCAGCCCTTGAAATTCATTGTTTTCAAATATATATCCAGCTCTCTTTTGAAACCTCATGTGGAATCCACCACCAGCACTTTCCCAGGCAGCACATTCCAAATCCTAACAACTTTCTCAGTAAAGAAATTTCTCCTCACCCCTAGCTCTCTTGCTGACAATCTTGAAATTTGACTCTTAGTTACTGACATATCAACTAGTGGAAACAGAATATCAATCTGTACCCTGTCAAAACCATTCATAATTTGAACACCTTAGTATGGTCATCTCATAATCTTCTCTGCTCCAAGATGAATAAGTCTAATTTCTTTATTCTTTCCTTATATTTAAAATCCCTCACTGCTGGTATGATTGTACTAAATCTCCTTTGTTCTGTTTCCAGGGATTTACCATCCTTCCTTAAATAAGGTGCCCAGAACTGAACAATAAAAACTGAATGAGTAACGGATACTGTAAATCAGAAACAAAAACAGAAATTGTTGGAAAAACTCACCAGGTCTGGTATCATTTGTGAAGAGAAATCAAAGTTAATGGCTTGGGTCCAGCAACCCTTCCTCAGAACAAAATCTGAGGAAGGGTCACCTTCTCTGACCCAAAATTTTAACTTTGATTTCTCTTCACAAATGATACCAGACCTCCTGAGTTTTTCCAACAATTTCTGTTTTTGTTTCCGATTGTTTCTTTCCACAATACTCAACTTGACCATTTAACTCAACCCCTATGAATATATGAGCAAGTAGTAAGTGTAGGTCACTCTGCCATTCAATAAGATCACGGCTGATCAAATTTTAACCTCAACCCTGCATTCCTGAATACCCAATGACTGATAACCCCTGCCATCCTTCAGACCATCACTCTACCCAGTTATCACCTCACCCTTACTACATCTTGCACAATTACCCCAAACATCTTGGCTCCTTACACACATCCCGCACTTCTTTACTTACACATTCACCCACTTCCTTTTTATTCATCCATGGAATATGGGTGTCACTGGCTAGGTCAGCATTTATAGTCCAGAAGGCAGTTAAAAATAAATTACATTGCTGTGGTCTGAAGTCACATCTAGGCTAATTCAGGTAAGGATGAGAGATTTTCTTCTCTGTATGACATTACTGAAGCAAATGGGTTTTAGACTGGCACTAAGAAAATATAAGACATTTAAAACTTACCAAGGTATGGTGCTTACGGTGAAAGGAGGCATGGCTTTTAAATGATTTCTCTCTGCAGCACCTTCTTAGAACTCCATCAGTACTTGGGTTCTGTAAAATCCCCGAGCACAAAATTAGCCAGCAGGGTGGGATGGTGGTTCACTGGTTATCACTGCTGCCTCACAATACCAGGGGCTGGGTTAGATTCTAGCCTCAAGCGTTTATCTGTGTGAAGTTTGCATATTCTGCCTGGGTCTGTGTGGGTTTCCTCTGGGTGCTTTGGTTTCCTCCCACAGTCCAAAGATGGTCAGGGAGGGTTGCCCATAATGTCGAGGGATGTACAGGCGAGGTGGATTAGCCATAGGAAATGCAGGGTTATAGGTTAAGGTAGGAGAATGGGTCTGGGTGGGATGCTGTTTGGAGATTTGATGTGGATTCGATGGGCCATGTAGCCTACTTCTATACTGTAGGGATCCTATTCAGGAAAAACTGGAAGAAGCCAAATGGGTAACTACCTGGTTGCCACTGGGAGAACAAAATTTCTAGAAGATTTGGAGATGCCAGTGTTGGACTGGGGTGTACAAAGTTAAAAATCACACAACACCAGGTTATAGTCCAACAGGTTTAATTGGAAGCACTAGCTTTCGGAGCGCTGCTCACAAAATAATACATGGCTTAGAAAAGGTGGATGCTAGGAAATTGTTTCAGTTAGACGAGGAGAGTAGGACCCGTGGACACAGCCTTAGAATTAGAGGGGGTCATTTCAGAGAGTGGTGGGCCTGTGGAATTCATTGCCACGGAGTGCAGTGGAAGCCGGGACGCTAAATGTCTTCAAGGCCGAGATTGATAGATTCTTGTTGTCTAGAGGAATTAAGGGCTACGGGGAGAACGCTGGTAAGTGGAGCTGAAATGCGCATCAGCCATGATTGAATGGACTCGATGGGCCGAATGGCCTTACTTCCACTCCTATGTCTTATGGTCTTATGGTCTTATAACCACCTGATGAAGGAGCGGCGCTCCAAAAGCTAGTGCTTCCAATTAAACCTGTTGGACTATAACCTGGTGCTGTGTGATTTTTAAACTAGAAGATTTGGGTTATGGTTCTTGTGTATATTTTGGGCAAACAATTTCAAAGCATGGATCAGTCATACCCACCATCTTAATGAAACTCGCCTTTCTAAAAAACTTTGCAAACATACTTTCATAAAACATAACCCTTAAATTTAATCTCTTTTCTAAATGTGTTATGTGAGAAAAATATCTTTTAGGAATTCTAAAATGTGGCACAGGATAACAGATATGAGGATTTTAGGCAAAATAGCATTTGGGCTATTTATATAGAGTGACATTGAGAAGACTAAAAGTATGGGTGAACAAGTTATGTTCAGATTGGGATGGAAGTAGAAGTTCTGGAGAAATTTTGGACGAGAATTTAATAAAAGTGTCTTCAAACCTGGATTATACCCAGTGTCCTGATTCTGTTATGAAACATTCTATTCTCCACTTTTCAAGATGACATTAGCAGAAGTTGTAAATGTGAAACCGATGCACTTTGGTCACACCTCTGTCCAGTCTTCAGACAGCCAGGCTTTCCTATCAAAGTACACAAGAACTGTAATTAAATGTGTAACCATAACTGACCAGGCTTTGCAGATTAATCCAAAGGATATTTAATGGAACAATGTCTGGATCATCCACTAATCAAGAACCCCCGATAATACAAATCAGGAATGAGTTGATGAACGACTCTAATCACTGCATACTCCACTGTTTACCATTCTGCATTATTTGTACAACATAAACTTTTTATTAAAAGAAGAAAACAGTCTTTTTATTGCTTATTTTAACACAGATGCTATTTCAGTCCGGAAGGTCTTGAATCACCCCATTTCCTTGATTAATGATGAAAGTTACAACAGTAAACCTTTTCTGAGTCCCTGCAGAGACATTAATGAAAAATAAGGCATTACATACCCCAGTCTTTGAACATGGTACATCCGGGATCAACCTTTACCACTGTCCATTTCAATTTTGTCTCAATGGATTTTGATCTGTCTCATTACCTCTTAGGTTCTGTTCCTTTAAGCCATTCTGTGTTTTTTATCTATATTTCTGCATTGAGTTTTAACTCAAAGCATCTATCAAAGCAATATGGATTCGCGTCAGGTATGGATAATGCTGGAGTGATATCGCATCTGTAAGTTGTCTACATATTTTCTGCCCACGTGACACAATAACATCTGGAATAATCTCTTTTCCTCTCAGCTGGAATGAAATTGTCAATAAAAATAATTTCATTTTGTATTTTCGAGGACAGTAAGTTTACCACTATTAAATCCTAGCACAACAATCTGCAAAGGGCAAACAACTGTAATATATAACACCCACTGAATAGTTGTCAAGATGTTATTGGGAAAAAAAAGTTAAGCAGCATTTTATTTCTGAAGATTAGGTTGCAAATTTATTGCAATCATTGGTGATAAATGCTTGTTTTTACAACAGTCTGAAGTCGATACTATGACACACTGACAACACAGCAATCATAAATCACAAATTGCACTTAGCTGAAAGCAAGGATAATAAAGTTGAATACATATTAATTTACAGACCATTTTGCACATATTATTTCCTCCTCAAAAGATGCTGTTGCCAATCTGAACTGAATGCTGTAACAAACTTGTTCAGTAACAATCTTTCAATCCACAAAAACAGTCTGCCCTTGTGATAATTTTAAACGAACAAAGTACTCTACTTGACACTTCTATCACTAAAAACAAGGTTTTGCTTTTCATGCTGCTAACAAACATGAGCAGTCCTTCCAGGTGAGACAGAGGTTCATCTGTCTCTCTTCCAACCTGAGTTTACTGCATCAGGTGTTCCCAATGTGGTCTTCTCTACATTGGGGAGACCAAATGTAAACTTAGGGAACGGTTCACTGACCATCTCAGCTGGGCCTGCAGGGGCCGACCAGACCTCCCAGTCACCACCCATTTCAATTCCCCTTCCCACTCCCTTTTCAACATGACAATCCTTGGCCTCCTCCATTGCCACAACAATCCCAACCACGAACTGGAGGAACAACAGCTCATCTTCTGCCTGGGCAGCCTATAGCTGCGAGGACAACCCTGGAGTTCTTCAATTTCAAATAACCTCCCTTCCCATCCCCTGACTCCCTACCCAGCCCATCCCCCTCCTTTCCACCCCTCCAATTGACCAACCAGGTCGTACCCTGTGCCTATCTTCACCTCTCCACACTTCACCACCCTGCCCCCACCACTCCCTTTATCTGCAGATGCCTCCCCACACTCACTCCCAATCTTGGAGAAGAGTTACACCCAAAAATGCCAACTTCTTCACCTCCTGATGCTGCCTGGCTTGCTGTGTTTTTCCAGCCTCCTACCTGTCTACTTTGGATTCCAGTATCTGCAGTAATTTTGTCTCTAATCAAACATGAGCAGAACAGAAGAATATTTGTTAAATACCATGGAAAATGGGAAATGTATTATTGATGTGTACCATTTTAAAGGAGTGGAACTTTGTCACAGCCATGACATTGAATGGCAATGGGAGGGAAATGAAGTGTCCTTAAGCCACCAAGAGTATTCCATGGGATGGCCAATCAGCCCACCGAGCCTGCTGAACTATTCAATGGTTGTTCTGATTATCCTTAACTCCACTTTCCTACCCTATCCTCCATAACCCTTGATTCCCTTACTGATTAAAAATCTGTCTGTCTATCTCAGACTTTAATATACTTAATGACCAAGTCTTGACAGCCATTTGCAGAGGTAACTGGTCTGGTGGATACAGGCTGTACTTAAAGGCCACAATTCAATATTCTCTGTTTAACAAACAAATAACAGCAATTTTACAAGGTATTCAGAATGAGGCACATACACAGCGGAACCCGCATCACCAGGCACCTGTACTTTTCAGCTAGTAGGAAGAGTCAAGTATGCCCTGCAGAAGATAAAGGAGAGGTTCTCTGAAGTCCCTGGGGCTCCTCTCATGGCTCTCTTGGTGTGGACAGTGGGTCTGCATCCCTTTTGACCATAACATCAATGCATCACGACACTATGAAGACAGAGCAGCTTGCTGCACACTGTAGCAGGCCAACCCCTTTATAAACCGAGATTAGCAGAGGGAAAAGCCCTCAGAATATTTAAAAATGCTTGGATATGAAGTGCAGTTACAAGATCACAGTTTGTGAGCTGGAATGATATGAGTTAGCTTCTCTTCACTACTAACTAAACCACCCTCTACAGCCTCCTCCAACCTTTCACTCAATACCAAGTGTTGGGAGTTTGTTTGCTTTCACGTTACAAAGATCAGACCAAACATTAAGCCTTTACTGTTTCGCTTTCTAACCCTAACAAATTGGACCAAGCAACCTCTCAGATACCCCTTTGCACTTATCATGAATTTGTATGCTTCTCCAATTTCTCCCCTCTCTGCGTCATATCTTTTCTGAGCCCAGTCTGTCTATGAAATCTATAATTTGCTCTGTAGATCCTATTCCCATTAAACTGATCACCAAACTTGCCTTCATGACTCCTATGTTAACTGATATCATAAACAGTTCTTGCTCTTCATGTACTGTTCCCAAAAAGCAAATATTTGAACCCTGGAAATGTATTTCTGCATCTCCAAACTCTCTTCCCTCTCCAAAGTATTCAAACATGTTGTTGCTTGCCAAATCCATGTCTATCTTTCTTATAACTTCAGGTTTGAATCCTCCCCATCATGTATCCCACCACAACCATCATATTGAAATTGCACTTACCAATGTAATCAACAATGCCTTAGTCATATATCTCTCCTCTTCCATATTTCTAAAGCTTTTCACATAATTGATACCGCAAAATTGTATCTCAACACCTTTCTACCTGTGATTGGGTGGGTGGGACTGGTTGCTATTGTCTTTGGTCTCCTTCACAAACTCAATTTCTTTTCAATAGTCTCCATCCCTCTCCCTGACAGCTGTTTGAGGCTGAATCTAATTGTTCTTGATGGTGGAATGATAATTCAGTTAAGTAGGCAGACTAGAAAAGTTAAATGTGAGAGAAAATTTAATACAGCTGGTCAACATTATTCGTTAGATGGAACTTTTTCCCATTGGTAGAAGATTCGGGAACAAAAAGGTACAGGTTTAAGTTAATTGGCAAAAAGAATTGATGGCTACATGAGGAAGACCTTTTTAAACATGCAACTGTTTATGATCTGGAACAGATGCTTGAAAGAATGGTGGAGGCAGATACAATCATGGCATTAAAAGGAATTGGATTGTTAGCTGAAAAGAAAAATTTGAAGGGTTACAGGGAATAGGCAAGGTGTGGGGGAGTAATCAGGCAAGTCACACAAGAGAATTGCTCTGCAGACAGTCGGCACATATAAAATGGGTCAATGCTCTCCTTCTGTGCCTTAACCCTTACCTAACATCTTGAAGAATCCCCCTTGCCCTAATTGCCCTAAGAATTAGCATCATTCTCCAATTCCTCTCCCATTAACTGTATTCCCTCCCCAACCACCACCATCCTCCTACTTCCACTTCTATAATAATACCTTCACAGACACCTTTGCTACTTCTACACTTCTTTATCCCAATGCTGTTCCAGCCAGCCTTCACAGCTCTACTCTCCACAACCTTGAAGTCATCCAAAGTTCTGCTGTTATGTCCTGACTCACAGCAAAACTCTTCTCACTGTGCTTGCTAACCACCATTGGCTTCCAATTTAGTAGCTCCTCTACTTAATTCACTGCCAAGGAAGGCTAGGTCATTGAGTATATTTAAAACAGAGATATTTAGGTTCTTATTTGTCAAGGGTTACAGGGAGAAAGTGGGAGAATGGCGTTGAGAAACGTATTAGCCATGACTGAATGGTGGAGCAGACTCAATGGGCTGAATGGCCTAATTTCTGCTCTATGGTCTTATGGTCTTTAACATCTTCATTCTTTCTTTCTAGTTCCTCCATGGCCTATCCTTTTCTTATCTCCAAAATTTCCTGCTGCCCAATAAAACAACCTCACTCTGACCCAAAATCTATGTTTGACCAATTTTTAACCGCGTGGGCATTTCTCACTTTAAAAGCTCATCTACTGGTGGTATGTTTTCTGTTGCCTAGGCCTTAACCCTTAAACTGCCGGAGTAAGTGGTAGATGCAGGTATAATTACAACATTTGGATAAGTACACAAATTGGTAAGGTTTAGAGGGAAATGGCCAAAAGCAGACAAGTGGGACTTGTTTAGTTTGGGAAATTTGGTCGGCATGGGTGAGTTAGACCAAAACGACTGTTTCTGTGCTATATGACTCTATTACTCTCTGACTTTATAAAATATAAGTAGTTTAAAATATTGGTTGCCTACTAAATTTGTGTTTTTAGTCCTTTATTGAAGTAAAATTTCTTAGCACATGAAATGTTGTGTCACACCTTTTAATTATTAACAGGAAGTTTGCATATTTTTGAACATTATTATTCATTATAGGAAACATAACAACTATTTGAAAGTGAGATATCCTCTCCATTTAATAGGCTGGTGTTTCTTGTGTAAACCAGCTTTCCACATTGTAACAAAAACTGAAATTGATGGAGAAACGGAACAGGTCTAGCAGCATCGGTGGAGGGAAAGCAGAGTTAACATTTCAAGTCCACTGACCTTTCTTTCACACAAGTCTTGTCAGAAATTGACAACCTTTAACCAACAATTCTTTTATGAGAATGGTATTCTGGGTCTGAAGTTTAAAGAACTATAGGAAACATGAATGAAATCAAACCTGGGAGTGAATTTAAGCATGTGGGTTAGTCAACTCAATTCACTGAATGGTTGGTTTGCAATGCAGGGGGATGGGAACAACAGGGGTTTCAATTCCCACACTGCCTGAGGCTACTATGAAGGACTCTCCTTCTCAACCTCTCCACTTGAGGCATGGTGACCCCCAGTTTCAGCTACCACTGTTTGTCTGTTAAGACTGGTGATTTTATGAATAAAGCAGCCTCCACTTCACCCATTTGATACAGTGTGCATTTTTCCATTCTCTCCAACAAATTTGGCTGCTGGTGATTAAGTTAAATTGTAGGAACTTTTAGCCATGAAAACACAATTGTTCAAAATTTGATTACAACCATCCCAAGCTCATTCCACACCAGTTGCTTAGAGCCAGATGACTGAGGAGACGTTCACAACTCTTCTGAAGAGCTTTTGCGCGAAACATCGACTCTCCTGCTCCTCGGATGCTGCCTGACCAGCTGTGCTTTTCCAGCATCAAACATTTTGACTCTGATCTCCACCATCTGCAGTGCTCACTTTTCCCCTGAGGAGGTGTTCATCCTACTGATCTGACTTTGACTCATACCCAGGTTCCAGATGTTAACATACACGCTAAACCATCAGACCACCTAGTTTACGTTTCTCAGACACGACAGCACATATACATGGTGTGAACCATAAAAGTCTGTAGATATCATAAAACACTGCAAATATTTGCACTGTCGGTGGAAAGAGATCATTCATGTGGCTCAGTATGCACCCCAAGTGTGAAATCTGGATTCGCCCAATGCTATAGACATATAATCAGTCCATTCCAAAAACAGCAAAATCTGGAAAATATCCAGGATTCAGCTGAAAGATAGAAAGTAGCATCCACATCACAATGGCCAGCCAATGACCATCTCTAACAAGAGGTAGTCTAGCGTTTGCTCCAAAAGCTTCAACTGCATTAACATCAACAAACTGGGGGCTACTATGAGCCAAAATATTAATTGGACCAACCACTTAATCAGAGCAGGTCCAAGGCTGGGAATTATGCAGTGAATAATTCACCCCTGACTTCCCAAAGCCTATCTGCCATCAACAATACACAACTCAGGAGTGTTATGGAATACCTTCCATTTACCTGGATGAGTGCAGCTCCAACAATATTCAAGAAGCTCAACACCATCCTGGACAAAGCAGCTCACTTGACTGGCAGCCTATCTAACACTCTCAGTGGTCACTCTCTTCACCATCAGGGCACACTGGCAATAGTATGTTCCATTCATAAGTAGCAATATAACAATTGACCAAGGCTCCTTAGACAGCAAACTCTTACAAACTTTTGATTTCTCCCATCTTGAAAGACAATAGCAGTGGATTAATGCAAAATCCACCACCTGCAAACTGCCCTCTCAGGAACACCCCATCCTGACTGGTAAATATATTGCTATTCCTTTAGCATCACTGGGAGAAAATCTTAGAACCCTCTCCCTCCAACATTGTGGGTGCGCTGACAACACATGGATTGCAACAATTCAATAAGGCATTTTACCACCATCTTCTCAACAGGGATGGGAATAAATGATGGCTCAGCCTATGAATAAATAAAGTAAAAATTGTCAGATCCATTGTGTCCATAGAGTCATAGAGATGTACAGCATGGAAATAGACCCTTTGGTCCAACTCGTCCATGTCGACCAGATATCCCAACCCAATCTAGTCCCACCTGGCCCATATCCCTCCAAACCCTTCCTATTCATATATCCATCCAAATGCCTCTTAAACGTTGCAATTGTACCAGCCTCCACCACATCCTCTGGCAGCTCATTCCATACATGTACCACCCTCTGCGTGAAAAAGTTGCCTCTTAGGTCTCTTTCCCCTCTCACCCTAAACTATGCCCTCTAGTTCTGGATTCCCACAACCCAGGAAAAAGACCTTGTCTATATACCCTATCCATGCCCCTCATGATTTTATAAACCTCTTAAAAGTCACCCCTCAGCCTCCGACACTTCAGTGAAAACAGCCCTAGCCTATTCAACACTCCCTATAACTCAAATCCTCCAACTCTTTCACAGCATCCTTCTGATAGGGAGGAAACTAGAACTGCATGCAATATTCCAACAGTGGCCTAACCAAGGATCTGTACAGCTGCAACATGACCTCCCAACTCCTGTACTCAATAAAGGAAAGCATACCAAACATCTTCTTCACTATCCTATCCACCTGCAACTCTGCTTTCAAGGAGCAATGAAGTTAGCTAAAGGAATATTGTAAGAACATATAGAATTTGAATTTGACATCAAACAAAAAAAAAATTATTTTTTTTTAATTGTTAGACTGGACAACCAAAAAGAATGCTTTTCCATAGTTTTTCTAAACCCAAAAATTATCTGTGAAAATAATCATGAAATTCTCACGAAGGCATTAAATATTTGTCACAAATCTTTGAAAATAAAGTGCTCCTTATTCATTTCATATTTTCTCAATGGAAAAAGTTCTGCCACGCTAAATTAAGAACTATAACAATTTAACCAGTGCTTAATTGTCATATTTTATTCAAAACAGGAAATGCACCCTTTTCATGAAATATTTCAAAAGATTGAAACAGCATAGGGCATGGGATCATTTTTATTCGAGAGCATCGAAAGTTGTGATGGTTCTGGTAACTATAAATTAGAATGAATGAAATGTTGGTTCTGTTATATTCTTTCCTTTACTGTTAGCACATGTATATTAAACTTACCCTTCTGTAAATTACCCTAAGAAATACTGGAGCAGTCAAAATGAAGTTAGAAAATTATGGAACACACAAAAACAGATTGCTGGAAAAGCTGAGCAGGTCTGGCAGCATCTGTGAGGAGAAATCAGAGTTAACATTTCAAGTCCAGTCAGTTAAGAACTGCCTGTTCTTCAGAAAGGTCACTGGACTTGATTTTCCTCCACAGATGTTGTCTGACTTGCTGAATTTCTCCAGCAATTTCCGTTTTTTTGTGTTTCATTTCTCCAGCGCCCTATGTTCTTTGTTTTATTTAAGAAAGTTATGGTTTTTGACTCCTTTCCACACTAAATTTAATCTGTACATTTCTAAAAGAGAAATTTGTGGAGTTGTGGAGAGCTCAATAACACCGTTATCTAAAAGCCTAATATCGATAGCAATCCCTCGAGATTATAATTCACCTCAGATGCACCCTCAGCGATGCCAGCAGTGCAAGAACAGTCAAAAGCGTAAAGAGTGACTAGCATGTGGTTAGAAAGGCAGAGGAGGTAATTTATTAATTCTGAATAATTTCATACCGACTACAGAGAGTCGTGAACACAACCCAGTTCATCTCATATACCAGCCTTCCATCCAGTGACTGCACCTACTCTTCCTGCTGCCTGGGAAAGCAACCAACGAAACCTCCCAGCCCAGTTATACTCTCTTCCACCCTCGTCCATTGGGCAGAAGATATTAAAGTTTGAATACACGTATGAATATATTCAAAAACAGTTTCCTCCCCATTGTTATCAGGGAACGGACTTCTCAAATGTTCATTCTGATCTCTCCTCTCAGCACCTTCTCTGCAGCTGTAACACTGTATACTGCACTCTATTCTGTTACCGTGATGTACTTGGTATGGTACGATCTGCCTGTAGGGCACACAAAAGAACACTTTTCAATGTATCTCAGTACATGACACAACAATAAATCAATCAAATCAATCAATGCATTTCCTGTTCTCTGCAAACAAAAGGAAATATTCAACCCTGTGCCTTTTAAAATGATCCAGGAGCTTGGGGAACCTCAGTCAACCAAGATAGATAGATTGGAGAGTTAGGCGGAGAAATGGCAGATGGAGTTCAATTCCAACAAATGCAAGGTGATGCATTTTGGAAGATCCAATTCAAGAGCAAACTATACGATAAATGGAAAAGCTCTGGGCAAAATTGATGTACAGAGAGATCTGGGTGTTCAGGTCCATTGTACCCTGAAGGTGGCAATGCAGGTCGAGAGAGTGGTCAAGAAGGTATACGGCATGCTTTCCTGCATCGGAAAAGGCATTGAATACAAGTGTTGGCAGGTCAGGTTAGAGTTGTTTAAGACTTTGGTTCAGCCACATTTGGAATACTGCGTACAGTTCTGGTCACCACATTAGTAAAAGGATGTGAATGTTTTGGAGAGGATGCAGAGAGGTTCACCAGGATGTTGCCTAGTATGGAGGGTACTAGATGTGAAGAGAGGTTGAGTAGATTAGGATTATTTTCATTGGAAAGACGGAGGTTAACAGGGGACCTTATTAAGGTCTACAAAATCATGAGAAGTAGAGACAGGGTAGATAGCAAGAAGCTTTTTTTCCAGAGTGGGGGACTCAATTACTGGGGGTCACAAGTTCAAGCTGAGAGGGGAAAAATTTAAGGGAGATATGCGTGAAAAGTTCTTTATGCAAGGGTAGTGGGTACCTGGAATGCTTGTCAGTGGAGGTGGTAGAGGCAGGCACGATAGAATCATTTAAGACACATCTGGACAGATGCATGAATGGGCAGGAAGCAGTGAGATACAGATACTTAGAAAATAGAGGACACATTTAGATAGAGGATGTGGATCGACGCAGGCTTGGAGGGCTGAAGGGCCTGTTCCTGTGTTGTAATTTTCTTTGTTCTTTGTTCAAAGTTGATTTGACAACCCATCAGCTGCAAAGACCACCAGGCAGCAAGTTATCCTTGCCCCATTGTGAGACTTCTCCACTCCACGCACCATGCACAGACCCTGAAAATCCCCAGGAATAAAATAAGGGAGACCACTGATCAGCACCCTTTTCTCCTGCAGTGTAAATTGTACAATTGCTTGCAATTGGGCATTCGTGCATTTGCCCTGATGAATGGAATATGAAAAACAACTGGCAATATGTCTGTCTTTTCAGCAATATTCAAATTATATTTTAATACTATTTAATTGATTCCAGATGGTGGGCATGTACTGCTCCTTTAAACAATAACCAACAGAAATTGTGATAGTTGAATTATAAGGTGCATGGTTTTAATGTACTTCTCTGTAAATAAATATTGATTAAAGTATATAAAGATTGATTCCAGTTCTAATCTTTACCAACTACTTTCTACAATATGCAGCAGCTAAGAAAAGGTGCCATGTATCTATTGAATGAATACAGAAATTGGCTCAATTGTAAAACGCTAAGCGGGAGGATAGCCTGCAAATGCACAGGGTCTAAGCAAGTATGCAAACCACAAAACATGAACCTGACATCAAAGAACTATTACAGCTTTGGAATTGTCATTAAAATGACTAGCAGACTTAGATTAGATTTGCTACAGTGTGGAAACAGGCCCAACGAGTCCACACTGCCCCTCCGAAGAGAAACCCACTCCCCTCTGAATGACGCACCTAATACCGTGGGCAATTTAGCATGGCCAAACCACCTGACCTGCACATCTTTGGATTGTGGGAGGAAACCCACACAGATACAGGGAGAATGTGCAAACTCCACACAGACAGTTGGAAATCAAATGCAGGACCCTAGTGCTGTGAGGCAGCAGTGCTAACCACTGAGCCACGACGCCACCCTAAAGAAAGGAAAGTCATGAACATGAAGAATAGTGGAACTGAAAATATAAAAAAAAGTAATAAGACATGAGGTCACATGTGACAAATAAGTTTTAATCTGGGTAAATATGAAGTCATCCACTTTGGACCTGAAAAGAATGGAACTGAGTTCCAACTGGTGAAAAGGTAAAACAGAAATGTGTAAATCATTAAAATGGTTTGGAAAGTTATAAAAATAAATGTTAAGTAGGTAATTAGAATGTAAGGAGGTAGAATTCAGCTTACAATATCGAAAACTGAAAGCAGTTCCAGACCTTAGGAAGAATATGTTAACTTTGAAGGGAATACAGCATAGATTTTCCAGATTAGTATCTGAACACCAAAGTTTAAATTACGAAGAGCCATTGCACTTAAACTATGGTTCCATTGAATTTGTAAGGTTAAGGAGTGATTTGAATTAAATTTTCAAATTAGATAAATATAAAAAAAAATTACTTCTACTGGTTTGGATGTCTCAAATTAAATGGCATAGTCTAAAATTTGAAAGTAGTCCTTTAAGAAGGAAACATGTCCACATGCAAATGGCTGTGTAATTGTGAACGCTGTTCTGGAAAAGGTCATTTAAGTGTTACTTTTAAATCTGAGATGAATTTTTTTTAATTGTTCATATTAAAAGGAATTTGGGACAAAGCGAGGCACGTGAATTTAGAAGATTCGCTGTGATCTCAGTAATTGCTAACAAGACTTAGGCGGTTAAATGATCCAATCATATTCTTGTGTACTAGTAATTCTTCACACAATCTTGGTGTTCAAGTCCACAGCTCCCAGAAAGTGGCCACTTAAGTAGATACGGTGCTAAAGAAGGTGTATGGCATGCACCAAACAAGAGTACACAGGATGGCATGTTTCAGCTTTATAAGGTTTGTTTAGGCCATGCTTAAGAGTATTGCATTGGATTCTAATCACAGACATGGAGGCTTTATATAGGGTGCAGAAGACGTTTACTAGGATGCTGCCTGGATTAGAGGGTATAAGCTATAAGGAGAGGCTAGAAAACCACAAATTCTTTTCTCTGGATCAAAGGAGGCTGAGGGGTGATTTGATAGAAGTCTTTCAAATTATGAGATGGATGATAGGGTTAATGGTTAGAAACTTTTTCCCAGAGTTGAAATGTCTAATACTATGGGGAATGCATTTAAGATGTGAGAGGCAAGTGTTTTTGCACAGAGAGTGATAGGAATCTAAAGCCCACTGCCGGGGTAGTGGAGGAGGCAAGTACAATAGGGGCATTTTGGAGACTTTTAGATAAGCTCATGAATATGCAAGGATTGAAAAGATATGGACCAAAGACAGGCAGAAAGGATTAATTTAATTTGGCATCATGTTTAGTACAACATAGTAGGCCATAGGCCTGTTCCTGTGCTGTACAGTTCTATGTTCCATAATGAATTGAATATTTGGTTTTGGTGTTTGAATATTGGAAACAAGAACAAAAACAAGAATTCCAAACTTTTGGGTATAGGTAAGGGCACTAATTCATAGGATTCCTACAAAGCCGAAAAAGACGATCCAGCTCATTGCATCTGCACCAACCCACCAAAGACCATCCCATTCCATCTCATCAACCCCACATGGGGTTTTTAACTGTGCCACCTGTAGCGATAGTGCAACTGAATATAAGGGTGCTCAACATCTGGAATTTGAGGGACACAGAGATCTTGACAATTAATGAAAGAGGAAAAGGTAAGGCCATGGGGGGATTTCAAATAGGTTCCACAATTTTAAAATCAAGCCTTTACTTATTGGGGTGTCAATATAATTCAGAAAGACCAGAGGTGATAGCTGATCTGGAGTTCTTGAGTGTTATGCTGTGGACAGCAAAGACATAGAGAGCTGTCAATATGGAATGAATAGAAAAAAACAGTGTGGGGACTGTAATACTCTCAATCAACTGCTCTGAATAATTCAAAATTCTAGCAATAAAGGAAAATTGGAAATATTGAACTGGTCACTTCACCAAGTCGATCCAATATTTTCAGCCACGAGAACAGGAAACGAATCCTGACTTCAGGAGTAAAACTGCAAGAAGTTTTGAATAACAGCAAACAGGACAACAAACCTCAGCCATAGGAATGGAGATGATGTCATAAATACAAGTCATTGTTTCCTACTGATTACCAATGTGTTTATGGAGTTTGACTGTTAAGAGGTCTATAAGCAAACTTTCTGCCTGCAGTATAAAGTATGGAAAAGATGGAGGTGGTGGAATGATACAATTTATAGGAGGGGAGAAAAATAGTTACAAAAAATTAGGACAGTAAAATGAAATTATAGATATTATTTAAAGAACCAGTAACAGCTGGTAAGCCACTGCACTGATTTTGCACTCCGCAAACTGCAATTTGATAAGATGCAATTAAACAAAACAGCTGTCTGAAACCTGCCACTGGCTTGTCGCATAAATAAACTCCTGTCGGAGTTAACAAGGTAAATCTTGACAAGCTAATAATGGATGAATTCAGTATCATTATTGGCATATCCCAGTAGATACCAGGATTTAGCCGTCAAACAATTAGTCAGTCTTGATGATGCTGGAAGAAGACCTAACTGGTTTCAAAACACCAATTCAGTGTTTTGGCTGTGAATTAGAGTCATAGAGTCATAGAGATGTACAGCATGGAAACAGACCCTTCGGTCCAACCCGTCCATACCGACCAGATATCCCAACCCAATCTAGTCCCACCTGCCAGCACCTGACCCATAACCCTCCAAACCCTTCCTATTCATATATCCATCCAAATACGTCTTAAATGTTGCAATTAAAGCAGCCTCCACGACATCCTCTGGCCATGCATTCCGGACCATACAGGACTGGGAGTCACCACGCCAGACTGGGAGTCACCACGCGGACTGGGAGTCACCACGCGGACTGGGAGTCGCCATGCTGGACTGGGAGTCACCATGCCGGACTGGGAGTCACCATGCCGGACTGGGAGTTGCTATGCCAGACTGGGAGTGGCCATGCCAGATTGGGAGTCACAATGCTGGACAGGGAGTCACCATGCTGGGTTGGGAGTCACCACACTGGACTGGGAGTCACCACACTGGACTGGGAGTCACCACGCCAGACTGGGAGTCACCATGCCAGGCTGGGAGTCACCATGCCGGACTGGGAGTCACCATGCCGGACTGGGAGTTGCTATGCCAGACTGGGAGTGGCCATGCCAGATTGGGAGTCACAATGCTGGACAGGGAGTCACCATGCTGGGTTGGGAGTCACCACACTGGACTGGGAGTCACCACACCGGACTGGGAGTCACCACGCCAGACTGGGAGTCACCATGCCGGACTGGGAGTCACCATGCCGGACTGGGAGTCACCATGCCAGGCTGGGAGTCACCACGCCAGGCTGGGAGTCGCCACGCTGGACTGGGGGTCGCCACGCCGGACTGCGAATCGCCATGCCAGATTGGGAGTCACAATGCCGGACAGGGAGTCACCATGCCAGACTGGGAGTCACCATGCTGGACTGGGAGTCACCATGCTGGACTGGGAGTCACCATGCTGGACTAGGAGTTACCACGCCGGGCTGGGAGTCACCATGCCGGGCTGGGAGTTACCACGCCGGGCTGGGAGTCACCATGCCGAGCTGGGAGTCACCATGCCGGGCTGGGAGTCACCATGCCGAGCTGGGAGTCACCATGCCAGGCTGGGAGTCACCATGCCGAGCTGGGAGTCACCATGCCAGGCTGGGAGTCACCATGCCGGGCTGGGAGTCACCATGCCGGGCTGGGAGTTACCACGCCGGGCTGGGAATTGACTGAAGCCAGGAGAGAAGAAAAGCAACATTGCAAGGAAAGAAAAGAGAAGAAAAGAAGAAGGTGAATGTGCGGAGCAGACGAGCTTTAGCTGAAGTGTCCTACTCCGCCGCCACTCTTCAGGGATTGTCTCTCAGTAGAACCTCCTTTATCAATGCCAGGCTCCTAAATGGCCCCAATGTGCCTTTGAATGAGAGATCTCCTTGGGAAAATGCACTTACACTTTGTACTTTCCAAGTGTTGACTTTCGCACCTGCTGCAGATTGGATAGTAGTGACAGTTAAGTGAGGCCCTTGAGTGTCATTGACTGCTACCCTTCTGCCTGATTAACTACCCACCCTCCTCTTAACTTGCCCAGTGGGAGGGCATTAATGTCTGCCCTTCAGTGTACATTGTCATTTTGAATACATCGCGTGTTAAAACACATTCAAATATATACTCATCAGTCAGACATACCCCAACTGGAAGAAGACCACTCCCAATAAAGTAAGGATTGTATTGCATCTTAGCAACGTGTATCGCTGGACATAGGAGTGCATCTGGGAAAATAACAAACAGTGAATTTCACAACTAATCTTGGAGGAACTATTGAGTGAAGTTCACAGCACAGAATCAGATAAGTTAATTGTTGTTTTAAGTCTGTCCAAGAGAAAGGCTGCCGTAGTGAGTATAGTGGATTCTTTCTTGATTATATGTTTTTGGAGATAAGTCTCTCGATTAAACTTAAAATATAAACCATAGCTATTAATTTAACCTGGGGCAGTGTTTGTAGAGGAATAAGACGTTGTTATTTTCTGGGTCTGTAGATTGTGAAGGAGCAAAAATGGCCTTTGCAGTGATATGTACTTCTTGTCAGATGTGGGAGTTTAAAGGGAGTTTAAGGGTTACTGCGGATTATATCTGCCATAAATGTTGTTGGATGTGAATCTTATCAGATCGAGTGGATCGGTTAGAGAGACAGATAGAAGCGATGAGGAATTTACAACAGCAACAGTATGAAATGGATGGCAGTTATAGGAAGGGGGGAAAGTCTCAGATACAGTCACATAGATGGGTTAACTCCAGGAAGGGTGAGAGAGGTCAGCACCAAGGGCAGGAGTCTTTTGTGGATATACCCATTTCAAACAGGTATGTTGTTTTGGAAAATGTAGGGGGTGATGGATTCTCAGGGGAACGTAGCACGAACAGCCATGTTTCTGGTATTGAGACTGGCTCTAATGTAACAAGGGGTACGTCGGGTTCCAAGAGATCAGTTGTGTTAGGGGATTCTGTAGTCAGAGGTACAGACAGACGTTTCTGTGGCCAGCAGAAAAAAAGCAGAATGGTGTGTTGCTTCCCTCGTGCCAGGATTAAGGATGTCTCAGAAAGGGTGCAGAATGTTCTCACGGGGGAGAGGGGCCAGCAAGAGGTCATTGTCCACATTGGAACCAACGACATTGGAAGGGAAAAGTTTGAGATTCTGAAAGGAGATTACAGAGAGTTAGGCAGAAATTTAAAAAGGAGGTCCTCAAGGGTAGTAATATCTGGATTATTCCCAGTGCTACGAGCTAATGAGGGCAGGAATAGGAGGATAGAGCAGATGAATGCATGGCTGAGGAGTTGGTGTATGGGAGAAGGATTCACATTTTTGGATCATTGGAATCTCTTTTGGGGTAGAAGTGACCTGTATAAGAAGGACGGATTGCACCTAAATTGGAAGGGGATTAATATACTGGCAGGGAAATTTGCTAGAACTACTTGGGAGGATTTAAACTAATAAGGTGGGGGTGTTGGACCCAGGGAGATAGTGAGGAAAGAGATCGATCTGAGACGGGTACAACTGAGAACAGAAGCGAGTCAAACAGTCAGGGCAGGCAGGGACAAGGTAGGACTATTAAATTAAACTGCATTTATTTCAATGCAAGGGGCCTAACAGGGAAGGCAGATGAACTCAGGGCATGGTTAGGAACATGGGACTGGGATATCATAGCAATTATGGAAACATGGCTCAGGAATGGCAGGACTGGCAGCTTACTGTTCCAGAATACAAATGCAACAGGAAGGATAGAAAGGGAGGCAAGAGAGGAGAAGGAGTGACATTTTTGATAAGGGATAGCATTACAGCTGTGCTAAGGGAGGATATTCCCGGAAATACATTCAAGGAAGTTATTTGGGTGGAACTGAGAAATAAGAAAGGGATTGTATTATAGACCTTATTGGGATTGTATTATAGACCCCCTAATAGTCAGAGGGAAATTGAGAAACAAACTTGCAAGGAGATCTCGGCTATCTGTAAGAACAACAGGGGATTTTAACTTTCCAACCATCGACTGGGACTGCCATAGTGTTAAGGGTTTAGATGGAGAGGAATTTCTTAAGTGTGTACAAGACAATTTTCTGATTCAGTATGTGAATGTACCTACTAGAGAAGGTGCAAAACTTGACCTACTCTTGGGAAATAAGGCAGGGCAGGTGACTGAGGTGTCAGTGGGGGAGCACTTTGGAGCCAGCGACCATAATTCTATTCGTTTTAAAATAGTGATGGAAAAGGATAGACCAGATCTAAAAGTTGAAGTTCTAAATTGGAGAAAGGCCAATTTTGACGGTATTAGGCAAGAACTTTCGAAAGCTGATTGGAGCAGATGTTCGCAGGTAAACGGACGGCTGGAAAATGGGAAGCCTTCAGAAATGAGACAACAAGAATCCAGAGAAAGTATATTCCTGTCAGGGTGAAAGGGAAGGCTGGTAGGTATAGGGAATGCTGGATGACTAAAGAAATTGAGGGTTTGGTTAAGAAAAAGAAGGAAGCATATGTCAGGTATGGACAGGATAGATCTAGTGAATCCTTAAAAGAGTATAAAGGAAGTAGGAGTATACTTAAGAGGGAAATCAGGAGGGCAAAACGGGGGACATGAGATTGCTTTGGCAAATAGAATTAAGGAGAATCCAAAGGGTTTTTATAAATATATTAAGGAAAAAAGGGTAACAAGGGACAGAATAGGGCCCCTCAAAGATCAACAAGGCGGCCTTTGTGTGGAGCCACAGAAAATGGGGGAGATACTAAATGAATATTTTGCATCAGTATATACTGTGGAAAAGGATATGGAAAATATAGACTGTAGAGAAATAGATGGTGACATCTTGCAAAATGTCCATATTACAGAGGAGGAAGTGCTGGATGTCTTGAAACGGTTAAAAGTGAATAAATCCCCAAGACCTGATCAGGTGTACCCAAGAACTCTGTGGGAAGCTAGAGAAGTGATTGCTGTTTAAGGAGGGCGGTAAAGACAAGTCAGGGAACTATAGACCGGTGAGCCCAACCTCAGTGGTGGGCAAGTTGTTGGAGGGAATCCTGAGGGACAGGATGTACATGTATTTGGAAAGGCAAGGACTGATTCGGGATAGTCAACATGGCTTTATGCGTGGGAAATCATGTCTCATAAACTTGATTGAGTTTTTTGAAGAAGTAACAAAGAAGATTGATGAGGGCAGAGCAATCGATGTGATCTATATGGACTTCAGTAAGGCGTTCAATATCGTTCCCAATGGGAGACTGATTAGCAAGGTTAGATCTCGTGGAATACAGAGAGAACTAGTCATTTGAATACAGAACTGGCTCAAAGATAGAAGACAGAGGGTAGTGGTGGAGGGTTGGTTTTTCAGACTGGAGGCCCGTGACCAGTGGAGTGCCACAAGGATCGGTGCTGGGTCCTCTACTTTTTGTCATTTACATAAATGATTTGGATGCGAGCATAAGAGGTACAGTTAGTAACTTTGCAGATGACACCAAAATTGGAGGTGTAGTGGACAGCGAAGAGGGTTACCTCAGATTACAACAGGATTTAGACCAAATGGGCCAATGGGCTGAGAAGTGGCAGATGAAGTTTAATTCAGATAAATGCGAGGTGCTGCATTTTGGGAAAGCAAATCTTAGTAGGAATTATACACTTAATGGTAAGGTCCTCGGGAGTGTTGCTGAACAAAGAGACCTTGGAGTGCAGGTTCATAGATCCTTCAAAGTGGAATCGCAGATAAATAGGATAGTGAAGAAGGTGTTTGGTATGCTTTCCTTTATTGGTCAGAGTATTGAGCACAGGAGTTGGGAGGTCATGTTGTGGCTGTACAGGACATTGGTTAGGCCACTGTTGGAATATTGCGTGCAATTCTGGTCTCCTTCCTATCGGAAAGATGTTGTGAAACTTGAAAGGGTTCAGAAAAGATTTCCAAGGATGTTGCCAGGGTTGGAGGATCTGAGCTACAGGGAGAGGCTGAGCAGGCTGAGGGTTGTTTTCCCTGGAGCGTCGGAGGCTGAGGGGTGACCTTATAGAGGTTGACAAAATTATGAGGGGCATGGATAGGATAAATAGACAAAGTCTTTTCCCTGGGATCGGAGAGACCAGAACTAGAGGGCATAGGTTTAGGGTGAGAGGGGAAAGATATAAAAGAGACTTAAGGGGCAACTTTTGCCAGACATAGCAGCCTCCAGGCCTGGTGTGGTGACCTCCTGGCCTGGCTTAGCAGCTTCCTGTGGCGGCCTCCTGGCCTGGTGTGGTGGCCTCCTGGCCTGGTGTAGCGGCCTTGGCTTAGCATGGAGGTCTGAAGCGATATCCCAACCTCATGATCCTCAAGATGAAGCCTAGCATGGTCTGGCATCAGGGCCCAGTGTGGACAGTAGGCTCTGTGCCAGCGTGGTATGGGTTGGAAGACCACTATTCTAGACTTTTATTTCTGCAATGCTGGATGTTTTATTTCTCTATTTTCTAAGATCTTTACAACTAAAGAAGTCGTACCGAGGCACCTTTGTACCTAAGATAGTGCTGTAAGTGGCGACATGTAAACTTGATTTAGTTTATGTGACAATAAAGCTAATCCATTAATTAATTCATACTTTCACTTACCCTCCAGTCCTCCCTCTCTAAACCATCTTCACTTGCCTGTGGTTGGGGTCCTGCAATAATCTTAAGCCTAACCTTGACTGAATTACAGCTGTTGTACGCAGTAGCAGTTCTTAAAGCATTAATAAAAACTGAAAGAACTGCAGATGCTGGAAATCAGAAACCAAAATAGAAATCTCAGTAGGTCTGTCATCATCTGTGCAGAGAAATCAGAGTTAACGTTTTGGGTCTGGTGACCCTTCCTCAGAACTGGAGACAGCATTAGTCTGCACCCAAATTATGGATGTCAGGCTGTCTTGGATCTGGAAAAGAATAGTTCAGCTTTGGATCCCAAGGTCCTGTGTCAGACACGCCACTCCTGGCTCTTGATAGTCTTAGTAATTAAGTTTAACTAGCTACTGTAATACCAATCCACAAATATCCAAACATATAAATTAAAAGCAGGAATTATCAGCAGTGCTTCACCTGAGGCCCACTGAAGATGTTATCTAGTAGGGTGACGAAACAGCTGGAAATGAACCTTCCAGCTCAGCGAGCAAACCTACATCCAGAATGTCACTTATGTCTATTGCTTTTTGTTCAGACAAGCACCTCACCTTATTAAGACTCATGAATGGATCATTCTCTATCACTGTGAACTAAACAGACCCTTTGACATAGTAAAGAAAGGAGGTTTGAAGATTCTTGTCATGCAGTGGTAGTGTCCATACCTCTGAGCCAGGAGATCCGGATTCAAGTCCTATCTGTTCTGGACGTTTGTCAAACTACATCTGAATAGTTTGAGGAGGAGGATTACCTTCAAAGACTGGTGGATACCACTGGGGCTGAGGTGCATCATCATCCTGGATATTTATTGTTTTGTTTCTATTCACCTTTGATCAGATTCCATTAACCGATAGTTTGTGTTTTTGTTATAATGCCGCATCAGTGGTAGTTTAAACCTGATTATAGTTCTGGTTAAATAAGTAGAATGAAGCAATGGTGACAGGATATAACAAGTAGGGTACATAAAATAAAACCCACACATGTAGTCTGTCTGAATTTCAGAAAGGGTTTCGTGATTTTTCTATTTTGATGACTGCCAATACTGTGACAATGGATCAGAACCCTGAAGTGCTATGGACATCTTTAATTCTTAATTGCATAATACGTTTTCTAAAATAAACCCTTTACAGGCCAAGAAAAGATTGCAAAAGTAAATCCAACGCTACATGGAAAAGGCCTGTGTGCAACCCATGGAAAGTTGCATCTGTTGATTGTCAGGGAAAATTCAACCAAAGAACATAACAAGAAGAGATAATAAGAGACCTGACTATCTCCCTGCTCTCAGCAGAAAGCTATACATGATAGACATTTTTGATGTCTTGCCCTTCCAGGAGTATACAAAAATGTTGAAAACTGACTGCAACCCTGATTTGTGTGTGAACTGAGGCATCCATGTGTAATAGTGTGTGTTGGAACTCTAATGTGCTATGAAGGTCACAGTTGAAAAAGCACCCACTCATCATCCTTATGTTGCAAAGTAAAAAGACTTGCTTGCCTTGACTCCGATTGTATAACAGGTTACTTTCTGTTCAATCCGCTCAGAGGTGTTATGGCACACTTCCAGAGCAGGTGGGACTTGCATCCAGAACTTCTGGTTCAGAGACAGGGACAGTACCACTGTACTGCATGACCCCAAGAAGGATGGCAACAGAGCACACTTCTGGGAAAAGCGACGAGAATGGGACTTGAACCCACGTGTGCAGAGCACAATGGGACAACTGTCCATTGCCTTAATTTCTCGGCCATCTCAGACTCAGCACACTGAAATGACAATGAGGAGAAATTTCTTATCTTAGAAGGTCGTGTAAAGTTCCTAATCCCTACCTTTAATGAACTAAAACTCTGAATTTGCGATTATAGTGCTTATGCTTGCAACTACTGAACCTTATTTGGTGCAAAAATATATTCATAAACATCTTCTCCAAACTCATCTTAGATTGCTTTACATTTGTCCCTATCTGACCCTTCCATTTCAGAACTGCTGTCTACTTTGTTGCTACGTATACCTCCCAGTCTTCCATTCTCCCCTCTCGAGTTTATTACAGGTTCCCATCCTCTTGTCTATAGCACAAATCCACTCAGCTCTTCTACTGTGAAACCAACAGAACTGTAATCATTTGGAATTCTACGAAGATATTACAAGCAAGGTGGACAACAGGGATCTAGTAGATGTGGTGTACCTAGATTTCAAAAGGCATTCGACAAGGTGCCGCACAAGAGGCTGCTGCATAAGATAAAGGTGCATGCTATTATAGCTAAAGTATTAGCATGGATGAAGGATTGGTAAACTAACAGGAAGCAAAGGGTGGGATAAATGAGTGCTATTCTGGTTGGCAATCAGTAACCAGTGGTGTGCCTCAGTCATCAGTGTTGAGACCGCAATCATTCACAACTTACATTGATGATTTGGAGTTGAAGACCACGTGTGGGGTGTCAAAGTTTGCAGATGACACTAAGATGAGTGGCAGAGCAAAGTATACAGAGGACTGTGAAATTTTGCAGAGGAACATAGATATTTTAAGTGATTGGGTAAAGATCTGGAAGATGGAAAACAAAGTTAATAAATGTGAAGTCATCCATTTTGGTAGAAGTAATAGTAAAAAGGATTATCGCTTGAATGGTAAAAAAGTTGCATGCTGCCATTGCAGAGGGACCTGGGTGTCATTGTGCATGAATCACAGAAGGTTGGTCTGCCGGTACAACAAGTAATTTGGAAGACAAATGGAATTTTGTCCTTCTTTGCTAAAGGGATGGAGTTTAAAAGCAGGGAGGTTATGTTGCAGCTGTACAGGGTGCTGATGAGGCCACACCTAGAGTACTGTGTACAGTTTTCGTCTCCTTACTTGAGAAAAGCTGTACTGGCACTGGAGGGGGTGCAGAGGAGGTTTTCTAGGTTGATTCCGGAGTTGAGGGGGTTGGCTTATGAGGAGAGACTGAGTAGACTGGGATTACATTCATTGGAATTTAGAAGAATGAGAAGGAATCTTATAGAAACATATAAAATTATGAAGGAAATAGATAAGATGGAAGTAGGGAGGATGTTTCCAATGGCAGGTGAAACTAGGACAAGAGGGCACAGCCTCAATATTAGGGGAAGCAGATTTTGGACTGAATTGAGAAGGAACTTCTTCACCCAGAGGGTTGTAAATCAATGGAATTCCTTGACCAGTGAAGTCGTTGACACGACTTCAGTAAATGTTTTTAAAGCTAAGATAGATTTTTTTATGAACAATAAAGGATTTAAGGGATACGGTGAAAGGGCGGGTAAGTGGAGCTGTGTCCATGAAAAGATCTTATTGAATGGTGGAGCAGGCTCGACGGGCCAGATGATCTACTCCTACTCCTACTTCTTATGTAATTCCCAGAACCTGTTCGAATATCTCAGGAATATGAAGTTCTCCATTTTCTCCAGCCACATGTCTTACGTTACTGTTCCAATATTGACTAGCGTACAGCACTAACAGTAAGAAAAGGATTTCTACCTTTGAGGTCTTGGTCTTTAATTTCTTTCTGAACCCCTGAAAGACTGACTACAGGATTTCTATCAGGCACTGGGTTCACTCATGGGCATGACTTATGGTTTCTCCCCTTTCTCCTTCAAAATATACTGCACCCTTCTAGTGATTCTTGCAGAAATCATTGAAACAGCCTAAAACTTGTATAAAAGAATTTAAATAACAAAAGCAGATCAAAAAGGAACATATGTGAATGCAGGACTACATTCCACAGTTTCTATGAAGAAAAAGATTGGCACAGCTTTGTGGCTTGTCTGTGAGTTGTAATGTTCTACAATCTCAAGTTTCAATTCATTATTCTTTATTCTAAGTGATCCAATTTTGCAGATAAATTGGAAAGTTTGCAAATACAACAGGAAAAATTTATGTAATGATTTAAAGATATATCACTCCAGCAGTTTGCAAAATTTCGTAGAAACCACTAAAATTCTAACATCTAGGCAGGGTAAATGCAGGAAGGATGTTTCCAATTATCAGGGAGTCCAGAAAACCGATGTCACAGTTCAAGGATATGTGGTAGGCCTTTTAGCACTGAGATGAGGAAACATTTCTCCCCACTGAGTGATGGTCCTATGCAATTCCCTACAACAGAAAACATTTGAGGCCAAAACAATGAATGTTTCCAAGGAATTAGGTACAGTTCTCAGGGATAAAGGGATAAAAGGGCAAGGGAATAAAGCAGAAACTGAGTTGGATGATCAGCCATAATCATATTGACTGGTGGAGCAGGCTCAAGTGGAGGAATTGCCTGCTCCTCCTCTTATTTTCGATGTTCTTTGTTCCTGAGACTTAATTGTCAGAGTCAGAAGTCACACAACACCAAACTACAGTCCAACAGACTTGTTTGAAATCACGAGCTTTCGGGGCGCTGCTCCTTCACCCGACAAAGGAGCAGTGCTCCAAAAGCTTGTGGTTTCATATAACCTGGTTGGACTATATCCTGATGTCCACGTTGTCCACCCTAGTCCACCACCAGCACCTCCACATGTTCATTGTCAGACTTACGGATGTTTACAAAGTGATTCTTACTCATCAAATGTGATTGCATTAGTGACAGTTTCTCATAGTTCCATTGGGTTTGTTTGTGACTGAGTAGCCCAGTACAGGAACTGAAGGATGGGTACGAATGTGAATGTTTTTCTTTTAATTGATACAATTTTGAACTTTTTATTTCTCACTGAAACATTTTGCCCTGAAATTCCAGCAGAACAATAGCACATAAAGCCATTAAATCTATTCATGGAATCCCTATTGTGGAGAAGCAGGCCATTTCGATACTATTTCAAAAGAGTATCCCATCCAGATTCAACCCCCTACCCCTTCCCTATAACCCTGCATTTCCAATGTCTAACCCACCTCACAGACACATCCCTGTTAACTGACGGCAATCTAGCATGGGCAATCCATCTAACCTGCACATCTTTAGACGATGAGAGGAAACAGGAGCACCCGGAGGAAACCCACGCAGACACAGGGAGAATGTGCAAACTCCACACACACGCCTGAGGGTGGAATGTGAGGTAGCAGTGCTAACCACTGAGCCGCCATGCTGCTCCATTCTATCGATGGGTGCAGAATTTAAGGAGAGAAGCTTTGTGAATCTCAAAGCCCATTTCAGGTCTGACCTGAATTTCATTGTAAACTAAGCAAGGTTTAAAGGTGATGAATGGTTCAATAAGCAAGAATGCTGATATATAATAATCAGCTTAGGTTAAATTTACATTATCTTGTGAAATTTTGCCATTTCTACTCTAAAATTTACTGATCTATTATTTCCAACTATATAACAAAGATATCTTGAAAAGATGGGCTGAGAAGGGCTAATGATGGAATTGTTGCTTTTCATCATAATGCTCTACAGAAAATAGTTAATCTCCTTCACAACAGTCTGTGTAGATCTTTATTTTGCTCTATATTGTTAAGGGTCCAAACTCAATTTATGAATCCCTTTTGTAACAGCTCCTGGTTTGGGCAATTTATAGAAGAAATATTCCTCTTCATGATTTATTTGTTGCAACAGGAAGAGAAAAGAGATTATCAGCCAACTGAAGACTTCACGCTCATTAGATCAAGACCCTTCTAAAGATACCACACCATCAGACTACATAGCCCCAGATGGGTATTCCTCGATACATCCAGAGAGTTATTCATCACAGGTTCTTGAAGCTTCCACCCACTCCAGCAGGTTCTGTGTTATTAAGAAACTTGCTCTCATGGTGTCATAAAGGGTAGTGTGTGGTCTCTGCTACTTTCCTGGTCTTCTTCAGCACAACTTCAAAATTTTTGCAATACCTTCATAAAGTTCAGATGCTCTGCAGGGACATATCTCTGCATAGTAGGACTTATGGGATCATCACTAGGTGCTGAACAACCAGAACACAGCATCAGAACTCAGTTTCTACTCAGGTACATTTGCTTCATCATCAACATTATATCCTTTAGTTTACTTACGAGTTTTAAATCACCCTTTGTCTCCAGGAGCTAGGAATGCACATGATAAGAGTTCATGTTAGACTGAGCAAACTTTGATTGGCAGCATAAGACATTGAACATTCTGGCATTTGATTCTTTGGCTTCAATATGATTCTTGTGTCTGGTTGCTGTGGAGGTTAGAAGAATGAAATTACAATATTTTCACTCTGTCTAATTTCCCACAAAAAGACACGATCCTCTCTCCCTCGTAGCCCTACACGCGGATGAAAAAAAACACCAATTCGACTGGGACAACACATCTATCCTGGGATAGGCTAAGCAAAGACATGCCAGAGAATTCCTAGAGGCCTGGCACTCCAACCACAACGACATAAACAAACACATAGATCTAGATACCATCTATCAACCCCTCAGAAAACGAACAGGAAATGACATCGCCACAAACTCCAGGAACCCCATCCAGGACAAACATATAAATAGAAAGCAGGAGACAACAGCTTCGCTTCACTTGGAGGTCGACACTGATGATGTTACCTAGTCAGGTAATGAAACGTCTGGATATCGTACCTACAGCTCAGCGAGCAAACCTACACCCTACAGTTATCTCTCTTTAATAGAGAGCAGCCCTACGTGTCATGACCTTTTACCTTTATTGTCTTAAGTAACGAATGTTACAATCAAGTATGTCAAAAAAGGCATATAATTTATAGTCTTTGGATATTAGCACTTAGTCAACAGAAATTGAGTGAAAGTCTCTCACTTCAGAAATTTACATAAATATTTTCCAAATGACAAAAGGATTCCTGACATTCTCAGATTGCTTAACATTATTATTATTTGGGATGTGTTAAAATTCACTTGTGGAATACCTATAGACATACTGTAATATCAACAGGCATGCATGAATTGAATGATGCGACACGAATTAGGTGATTTATATGCAGTTATCTCTGTACTCTTAAGTTTTAAATTGCAATTTTAAAGTAATGCAGGCACATTGCCAAAATATCCAAAATATGCATTCACAACAACTTTGCACCAAACTGTTAGCTTTGATATTTTGTACACAGATAAATTTGATTGACACTGGAGAGGATTCAGGAGTTAGCATTCATTCCAAGCCACTTCTATCCCCAATATTCTAGCTGCTAGTGCCTTGCCATCCACTTCTGATATTGCAAGTACCCCTCCAAGCCACTCACTGTCATGTCTTCAGTGTTGTTGGGTCAAAATCTTAGAATTCCCTCCCTAACAATACATGGACTGTAGTCGTTCAAGAAGGCAACTCACCATCAACTTCTCAAGGGTGAATAGGGATTCTCAAGGGTGAATAAATGATGGATCAGCCAGCATCACGCACATCCCAGGAGTGAGTAAATAAACTTTTTTCTGCATATTTGTATCATTCTGTGACAGGTTTTGCATGTTTGTCCCTGGTGGAGACATACCTTCATCTAGATTAGAGTGGTGCTGGAAAAGCACAGCAGTTCAGGCAGCATCCGAGGAGCAGTAAAATTGACATTTCGGGCAAAAGCCCTTCATCAGGAATACAAGAATCTCTCCCACTGCAACTCCCAGGCCATTTCCTCTGCCCCGGAGACATACCTTCACCTACCTACATGCTGGCGAAGGCTTCAGAGCAGTCTGTCTTTAAACCTTCATTGTGCATGGCAGTTTATATTAAATAGTCTGTACCACAAGAGATAATGGCATTGAAATTTCTCCTAAGCACTCTCAGGTACATTTTCTTCCACCTCTGTATTTTCCAGGATCCCAAGTGCTGTGCTTCAATTATTGAAGAGGGAGATTCTTTGCTGCACCCAACAATACCTTTAATGAGCTAACCAGACAGTTTCTGGAAGGATTAAGTTTATCGCCATTGGACAGCTGAAAGTATCATTACAGTGCATTTCTAACTACAAATCATGTGATCCACAATCAAAATCAGAAATTACTAGAGAAACTCAGTCGGTCTGGCAGCATCTGTGCAGAGGAAACAAGAGTTAATGTAACTCTTTATCAAAACTGTGATTCAGAATGCTGATGCCTCCTACAAAATAATTAGTAGAAACTCACCATAAATTAAAATGCATTCATAGTTGATGTAGGATGCACCTCCCACTTTACCCACTTTTTAACATTGTTACTAGGTAATTAAGACTATTTACTTAGCAACTGTGCAACTGCTGAAACTCTGGTTTAAGAACTTAACAATTTTTCTCAGGAAAAAGCAAAGTTTGAATCCAGTCACTTTCTGAAGCATTTGCAAGAAACATATAACAATACATTAAAAAAATCAAAATAGTATTAATAAGTAAGATGTAAAGTTACCATAGGGCCACTCTCGTGTGAGAGAGAGCACCTGAGGGTCACCAAACCTCAAAGAGGCGTGAGGCTGAGATGGAGAGTCATTCATAGAAATTTCAACTGGTATGGGAATTGAACCCATGCTGTTAGCATTACTCTGCAGCACAAACCAACCTTCCAGCTAAATGAGCTAACCAGGTAAAAGATGCTGCATTAAAGCATCTTCCAGTTAAATGGGTTTGAAATAGACATGGGTGGGGATAACAAAACTTCAACAGAACTCTTTTTTTTGGGAAAAGCAAACTGACATCTGGATCAAGGATGATGTTTGGATACACCTTTCAGTTTCTAGAAGTAAACTTAAGCACTGAAGAGGAAGAAAAACATCTATTTTCCAAATGGGTGGAGGTTGTTTTCATAGTATTTAGGCAAATGATCTCAGAATCTGAAACCAAAGTTAAGGAAAAGTAAGAAATAAGAGGTCTGTAAGGAAAAAGAGAAGGTACAGCAAGATACAAACCCAGATAGGATTTAGTGATTCTGAAGAAAGAGGTAATAATGAGTGTACAGCAGTATGATGTCACTGAAGCAGAGGAACCAGCAATGCCAGCAGTAGCTTTTGGAATAACAGCAGCTGCATATTCATTGAATGAAAATGTTTCCTGTTACGGTAAATGTCTTCACTCTCTGAAGATGCTCAGAGGCATATGAGCGTGCAGTCCCTCGTCCCCAGGACATCAGAAATCCAGATAAAGCGTAAAACTGCTGTTTGATCTGCTGTTAGTACAGCTGGGCCCTGGGAAAGCCTTTACAACAAGCTGTTCTGCTGACCGTTTCAGCAGTGACCTGACTGACACATTGTAAATGGAAAGCTGGCATAGGCATATGAGGAGTCCCAGACTGCTTAGAAGATTAGAAGGGCAGTGTGCCTGACCACATGTACTGTTTGGCTACGAGCAATAACTTTCCTGTACAGTTCTAGCTTAGCTGAATAACATATGAACAAGAATCTTGTGAATGTCATTCTTGAAAACTGCTCCTTAAGTTGAGATCAATCATACTCTTCTCCAACTAGTGTCACCTCTGAATGCAGGAGAATCTTGCACCCACTCAAAACAGAAGTAACATTGTTTCAAGCGATAGTCTCTATAAGTACCCTGGGTAAATTGGAAACATAGAGATTAAGAGCAGATGTAGATCACTCAGCCTTCGGACCTGTTGTGCCATTCAATGTGGTCATGGCTGATCAGGAGAAAGTGAGGACTGCAGATGCTGGAGATCAGAGTCGAGAGTGTGGTGCTGGAAACACACAACAGGCCAGACATCATTCAAGGAGCAGGAGAAACAATGTTTTGGGTATAAGCCTTTCATCAGGATCATCCAACTCCCATTTTTGCTCGAAGAACTACATCTAACTCCTTCTTGAAAAAGTTCAATATTTTGGCCTCAACTGCTTTCTGTGGCTGAGAATTCAATAGGCTCACCACTTTCTGGGTAAAAATATTCTCTTCATCCTTCCTAAACCGTGTATGCAAGATCTCTGTCTCACAAAGGAGGTGGTCACAGAAACCTACCAACTGTTGTCGGCAGACCTGTGTTATAACAAAAATAAATGCAACTTTTCAAACTTTTTTGTATCTTCCTGGCAAGATATTCCAGTGAATTGCTGTTATAGAGGCATAGAGAAACAGACCCATTGGTTCAACTCCTCAAGCTGAACAAATATCCTATAACTCAAAGCCTCTTCCTATAGCTCAAACCCTTCAACCCTGGCAACATCTTTGGCTCCATGTTGAAGTTTAAATTTTTCATATGTATGCAATGTAGCCCGACATTCCAGACAGCACTCGAACTGTCTTAATAGACTTATGTCTAACAGGTTCAGCATTACTTATTGGCTCGAAGCATCCTAGGGACAACATTGTCAATAGCTGTAAAGACCAACATCGGATCCTGCAGAATAGTGCAGTTAGATTATAAGGTTATAAGTTCTGATAGGGTACTGATGCAAAATACTTATTTAGTTTCAATTCCCTTTTCTCTATTTCCCATTATTACTTCTCTTGTCTCATTTTCCAGCAGCTCAATGTCCACTCTTGCCTCTCTCTTTATCTTTTATATGTCTAAACAAACTCTTGTAATCTTCTTCTATATTACTAGCCAACTTACCCTCATTTTCAACATCCCCCCCACCGCCATTGCTTTTTTAACTTGTCCTCTGTGGATTTTCGAAGACTTTCCAATCCTCTGGCTTCCCACTAGTCTTCATCACATTATATGCTTTCTTTTATTTTATGTTGTATCAGCTAATGGTTGCCTCATCCTCCCCTTAGTGTGTTTCTTCTTCCTTGGGATGAATTTCTGCTCTACCTCCCAAATTACCCCCAGAAACTCCTGCCATTTCTGTTCCACTATCTTCCCTGCTAGGCTCCCCCTCCAATCAACTCTGGCCAGCTCCTCCCTCAAGTTTTTGTAATTACCTTCATTGAACTGTAGTACTGTTACGTCTGATTCAACTTTCTCCCTTTCAAATTGCAGAATGAATTCTATGATACTGTGGTCACTGTCACCTTGGCTTTCCTTCACCTTAAGCTACCCCCATCAAGTCTGCCTCATTACACATCAGTCTTCCACTGAAACGTTTTGTCCCCATTCTCCTCCCTCCTTTTGGAGCTGCAGTGCTCCCCTGTCTTGTCTCAGCTCATTCTCCTCAGAAGGTTAAGGGTAAGAGGACTAGAAATCCTAACACCAATGACTGGGAGTAAAGACCTTGCATGCAAACTTAAAGCCAGAGCCAAGACCTTTGTCTGATGCTCCATCACTTGCTGTAGACTTCACCAGCTTTAAGCAGCAATACAAATCTCTGAACAATTCCTCTCACTCAGTCACAGCCAGGAAATATCAATCAGCAATCAATCTGAAAGTATTTGATGATCCCTTTAAAAAATGCTCTTGGGATCCTTCCTCCTCGGAATACATATTCAATGAGATTAAGAGAGGGCATTAGCTGTTGTATGAGACTACAGTCAAGTCAGTGCTACAAGTTGCTTGATAACACAATCTTTGAGGAGAAAGTGAGGTCTGCAGATGCTGGAGATCAGAGCTGAAAATGTGTTGCTGGAAAAGTGCAGCAGGTCAGGCAGCATCCAGGGAACAGGAGAATCGACATTTCAGGCATAAGCCCTTCTTCCTGAAGAAGATAACACAATCTGCCCACCCTACATATTTTTGTTGCGTATTCCCAGTTGTTGTTCACCGAGCTGGGAATTTGTGTTGCAGACGTTTCGTCCCCTGTCTAGGTGACATCCTCAGTGCTTGGGAGCTTCCTGTGAAGCACTTCTGTGGATGAGTGCCATGCTTCTAGGAATTCCTTGGCTGTTCTCTGTTTGGCTTGTCCTATAATAGTAGTGTTGTCCCAGTCGAATTCATGTTGCTTGTCATCTGCGTGTGTGGCTACTAAGGATAACTGGTCGTGTCAGTTCGTGGCTAGTTGGTGTTCATGGATACGGATCATTAGCTGTCTTCCTGTTTATCTTATGTAGTGTTTTGTGCAGTCTTTGCATGGGATTTTGTACACTATGTTGGTTTTGCTCATGCTGGGTATCGGGTCCTTTGTGCTGGTGAGTTGTTGTCTGAGAGGGGCTGTTGGTTTGTGAGCTGTTATGAGTCCTAGTGGTCGTAGTAGTCTGGCTGTCAGTTCAGAAATGTTCTTGATGTTCGACTGGGACAACACTACTATTATAGGACAAGCCAAACAGTGAACAGCCAGGGAATTCCTAGAAGCATGGCACTCATCCACAGATTCTATCAACAAATACATCAACCTGGACCCAATATACCGCCCACTGCAGCGGACAGCTGGAACTGACAACCGGAAGCGGCAGAGACAAACCACTATAAATGCCGGAGGAAACATCACAGAAGCGCTTCACAGGAGGCTCCCAAGCACTGAGGATGTCACCTAAACAGGGGACGAAACGTCTGCAACACAAATTCCCAGCTCAGCGAACACAACCACAACAACGAGCACCCGAGCTACAAATCTTCTCACAAACTTTGAATATTCCCAGTATCAATGCAAACAGCATTACCAAAAATGCAGCAGTCACTAGATGTATGTATGACAATACAGATGCCTTTTTGGTCTCAAAATTGCAGACATTAAACATAGAACACAGAAGAATACAGCGCAGTACAGGCCCTTCGGCCCTCGATGTTGCGCCGATCCAAGCCCACCTAACCTACACTAGCCCACTATCCTCCATATGCCTATCCAACGCCCGCTTAAATGCCCATAATGAGGGAGAGTCCACCACTGCTACTGGCAGGGCATTCCATGAACTCATGACTCGCTGAGTAAAGAACCTACCCCTAAGATCTGTCCTATACCTACCCCCCCTTAATTTAAAGCTATGCCCCCTTGTAATAGCTGACTCCATACGTGGAAAAAGATTCTCACTGTCGACCCTATCTAAACCCCTAATCATCTTGTACACCTCTACCAAGTCACCCCTAAACCTTCTTTTCTCCAATGAAAACAACCCCAAGTGCCTCAGCTTTTCCTCATACGATCTTCCTACCATACCAGGCAACATCCTGGTAAACCTCCTCTGCACCCATTCCAGTGCCTCCACATCCTTCCTATAGTATGGTGACCAAAACTGCACACAATACTCCAGATGCGGCCGCACCAGAGTCTTATACAACTGCAACATGACCTCAGGACTCCGGAACTCAATTCCTCTACCAATAGAAGCCAGTACGCCATATGCCTTCTTCACCGCACTATTTACCTGGGTGGCAACTTTCAAAGATCTGTGTACATGGACACAAAGATCCCTCTGCTCATCCACACTACCAAGTATCCGACCATTAGCCCAGTACCCCACCTTTTTGTTACTCTTACCAAAGTGAATCACCTCACACTTAGCTACATTGAACTCCATTTGCCACCTTTCTGCCCAGTTCTGCAGCTTATCTATATCCCGCTGTAACCTGCCACATCCTTCCTCACTGTCTACAACTCCTCTGACGTTCGTATCATCCGCAAACTTGCTCACCCAACCTTCTAACCCCTCCTCCAGGTCATTTATAAAAATGACAAACAGCAATGGTCCCAAAATAGATCATTGCGGAACACCGCTAGTGACGGCACTCCAAGATGAACCTTTGCCATCAACTACTACCCTCTGTCTTCTTCTAGCCAGCCAACTCCTAATCCAAACCTCCAACTCACCCTCAATGCCATACCTCCGTATGGCATTGTGTTGCAAAAACAGGTACTGCATTAACCACTACATTTTGTAGTCAATGTATAATTATGAACTTGGTAAAAGATGTTGATTAGAGAGTTAGAGTGCTACTTGGAGTACAGGGCAAAACCATACAGATGCAGCAGATGGTGAATAAGGCAAATGGTATGGTGGCCTTCGTAACGAGAGTTGAAGTATAGAAACAGGAATGTCTTTCTGTAACTGTGCAGTGCTTCAGTCAGATCACACCAGGAATATTGAGTATAATTTTGGTCTCCTTATCTGAAGAAGGATGTTCTGGCTATTGAGGGGGTACAAACAAGGTTTATCAAACTGATTCAGGGAATGGTGAGAGTACAGAGAGAGACTGGATTGGTTACTCCCTGGAGTTCAGAAACCGATAAAATTCTAACCGGATTTTACAGAGCAGATACAGGAAGGCTGTTCTCAATGACAAGGGAACCAGGGGTCACAGTCTAAGGACAGAGAGTGGGCCTTTTCAGATCGAGATGAGGAGAAATTTCTTTACACAAAGAATTGTGAACCTGTAGAATTCTCAGCCACAGTAAAATGTCGAGGGCAAAATATTGAAGACTTTCAAGAAAGATGTTGATTTTATTTTTGGGACTAAACAAATCAAATGATATGGGGGAGAAAGCAAAAACTGAGCACTGAGTTGGATGGTCAGCCTTGCTCATAGTGAGAGGCAGAGCAGGCTCATATGGCCTGTTCCTGAGCCTAATTTCTATGTTTTAATGCCATGACGAGTTTAAAAAGGAGATAACATCAGCTCACTAAAATATTTTTGCCAGTAAGATATGCAAAGCTTCAATAATCATATTTATTTTTGCTATAACAGAGATTGTGGATTGATGCAAAAATAATCTTTATGAAAGAGTAGAACACTGCAAATAAAGCAGATTGTTCATTATATTTGCAAGGTCTTTATTGAGGTCTACTTCATCAAAAAGATTTAGAACTGAGAACAGGAGAGATTTCTTTGTACAGAGAGTTATGAGGATGTGAAATCAAGGTCTGGGTCATGAATATATATCAGATAGAGCAGAGGTCCCAGTACTGACCCTTGAGGAACTCCACCATAAACCTTGATCCAGTCTGAAAAGCATCCATTAATCACTAGTCTGTTTTATGTCACTCAGCCAATTTCATATCCATTTTGCTGCTTTTACCTCTTCAATTCCATGAGATCTAACTTTGCTCACAAGTCTGTTTTGCAGCATTTTACTAAGTGACTTCTGGAAATTCATGCACACTACATTGGCCCCAGGGTTGGGGTGGCCTGTTAGTTCAGTTGGCTGTATGAATGGACACGGTAGATGTCGCCGCCTCGATGTCTTTGTCATGCCCATGGAACAAACATCCTCCAAGATGTTCCAGGTGCAAGACCAAGCTGTACATTAGATTAGATTACTAAACAGTGTGAAAGCAGGCCCTTCGACCCAACAATTCCACACCGACCCTCTGAACAGCAACTCACCCAGGCCCATTCCCCTACATTTACGCCTTCTCCTAACACTATGGGCAATTTTAACATGGCTAATTTAGCTAGCCTGCACATCTTTTGACTGTGGGAGGAAACCGGAGCACCCGGATGAAACCCACGCAGACACAGGGAGAATGTGCAAACTCCACACAGACAGTTGCCCGAGGTGGGAATTGAACCCGGGTCTCTGGCGCTGTGAGGCAGCAGTACTAACCACTGTGCCACTGTGCTGCCCATGGTGGCATCCATTTTAGAGGCAGAGTTGTAGGAACCTGCCCCAGTGCAAAAACACCCCAGGAGAAGCTACAAAAAAAAATCAGCCTATGTCCTTGGATTCAGTGGTGGAGGAATGTAGTGATTGTAACAAGGTCAGCCAGGTGGACCTCATAGAATATGAGTTCCCTTATTAGAATAGGTTCCCTACAGTGTGGAAACAGGCCCTTTGGCCCAACCAGTCCACACTGACCCTCTGAAGAGTAACCCATCCAGACCCATTTCCCTCTGACTAATGCACCTAGCACTATGGGCAATTTAGCATGACCGATTCATCTGGCCTGCACAACTTTGGACTGTGGGAGGAAACCAGAGCACCTGGAGGAAACCCATGCAGTCACGAGGTGAATGTGCAAACTCCACATAGGACAGTCACCTGAGGCTGGAATCGAACCTAGGGCCATTGTGTCACCCTTGGGGCTGTGAATTTTGTCCAATGAGGGAGCCCTGGCTGACACATAAAAACAGGATTGTCAGACATCCTCACACTTTAAGTGCTGGTCTAAGAGAGCTGGTCAGTGTCAAGGACTTTTCACATGTAAATAAAGGGTGACTTGATGACAGGACACTGGCCTCTGTGGAGTTATTTCACTCACCACCAGTCTTCTCTCTAATAAGGGAGAGAAACTTTGCCTTTTTCTTCCATAGCATTACCTACTTCTGTGTTCTCTGTTACTTCATCAAAAAACTCCAAAAACTTAATTAAAAATGAAACAAAAACAGAAATTGCAAGAGAAACTCAGCAGGTCTGGCCCGAAGAAGGAGGGCCACTGGACCCGAAACATTAACTCTGCCTTTTCTCCCCAGATGCTGCCAGATCTGCTGAGTTTCTCCACCACTTTCTGCTTTTCTTTCAGATTTATAGCATCCACAGTTCCCTTCTTTTATTGTTCAGTTGAAAATGATTTGCCCTTAGCAAATCCTCAGATTGAGTAAATTCCAGGTACCCCATATGAAACAACCAAAGCCAACTGCATTGAGACTACCATCCTATGTAAAATTCAAACCAGCCAACTGAATCAGTTTCAAGGAATTTACATCTCTGGTTTAATTCATATGAGTGTGATTCATTTACATATTGGCAGAATGTAAGGCTATCTGCAGAATACTCAATTTGGAAGCACAATTGATCAGACTCAGAAACATCCAAATGGACCTACAGCAACAATTGCTTTCAACAATAAGACTGAGAAATAAATAAATGTGAGCTATTAGCAGGATACTAGTAGTCTCCTTTTCTCCCTGTCTCTCTCAATCTTGACATCAATGCCTGGTGAAAAGCATTTTAAAAATTGTCCATAGAATATCTGGAAAATTCATAGCTAATGAAGAAACAAGGTTCTGATAAAGGACCCCAATCTGAAACGTGACTTTCCTGCTCCTCTGATGCTGCCTGACCTGCTGTGCCATTCCTGTTCCACTTTTTATTGACCAAGATAATAATTAGAATAACTGGCCTCAGGTTTAAAATCTTTCTTTTGAAAAAAATGAGTGGCCTATACTTCTGTACCAACATTCTTTCCTTTTTGAACTTCATACCTGTGTTTTGTATGTGTGTTGAACCTTTTTTTTCAGGATAATAGCTAATTATAATAATAGCTAATAATAATAGCTAATTAGGGGCAGCACAGTGGCCCAGTGGTTAGCACTGCTGCCTCACAGCACCAGGGTCCTAGGTTTGATTCCAGCCTTGGGCAACTCTCTGTGTGGAGTTTGCACATTCTCCCTGTGTCTGCGTGGGTTTCCTCCAGGTGCTCCTGTTTCCTTACACAGTTCAAAGATGTGCAGGTCAGGTGAATTGACCTTGCTAAATTGCCCATAGGTGTTAGGTGCATTAGTCAGAGGGAAATGGGTCTGGATGGGTTGCTCTTCGGAGGGTCGGTGTGGACTGGTTGGGCCGAAAGGCCTGTTTCCACAGTGTAGGGAATCTCTAATCTCCCTCTAATAAAATTCCTGTTGATTTCACTCAAGAAAACTTTGGAATTAGTTCCTTCATTTTGATCCAGTTACCAAAGTTTGAATTGAAGTGTGATAGCTGTGTGCTAAAAAATTAATTAAAATACTTATTGTAAACAATTAAGTGTGGGTTAAAAAAGGCAGAGACAATTCTATCTCCTCACTTAATTGTAACAACTATTAATTTATTCTACCTGGGATGTGGACGTCTCTGACAAAGTCCATCATTTTTGACCCATTCCCTAATTATTTTTGAATTGAGTGGCTTGACAGGCTGTTTAAGGGGGTAGTTAAGGATCAAATATAAATTGCTGTGGCCCAAAAGTCAAGTGTAGGCAAAACTAGTTAAAGCTGGTAAACTTCCTGTTCTAAAGAAAAATGACCTTAGTGAACATAGAACATAGAACATTACAGCGCAGTACAGGCCCTTCAGCCCTTGATGTTGCGCCGACCTGGAACCAATCTGAAGCCCATCTATCCTACACTATTCCATTCTCATCCATTTGCCGATCCAATGACCGTTTAAATGCCCTTAGAGCTGGCGAGTCTACTACTGTTGCAGGCTGTGCGTTCCATGCCTCAACTGCTCTCTGAGTAAAGAAACTCTCTCTGGCATCTGGCCAGTATCTATCACCCTTCAATTTAAAGCTATGTCCTCTCTTGCTAGCCATCGCCAACCGAGGAAAAAGGCTCTCACTGTCCACTCTATCTAACCCTCTGATTATTTTATATGTTTCAATTAAGTCACCTTTCAACCTCCTTCTCTCTAATAAAAACAGCCTCAAGTTCCTCAGCCTTTCCTCGTAGAACAAGATGGGCTTTTATAACAACCTATAGTTCCACAGACACAACTATTGAGACGAGCTTTCAATTCCAGATGTTAATAATTGGGTTCAAATTTCATCAGCTGCCATGGTGGGATTTGAGCCTATGCTGCCTGAGGATTATTCTGAATGAAGTATGGAAAACTTTGGGCCCAGCTTCTGCGATTTGAACTCTCAAATTCCTCTGTACCCTTAGGTACATCTTACCAGTCCTGATCCCCTATCAACTCTTAGTATAGACAGCCCAATCAAATATATCCTCCTCGTCAATTTCAAGTCCTGCAAGTGTTTGAATTGTGAAATAACTGCATAGAGGCCAGTATCCTGTCACCAAGTCACCCTTTATTTACAAATATACAGTACACTGGCTGTGGCCAGCCAGCAGGGAATCAATCCCTGGAGTCAGGAATTCCCTGTTTATAACTATCACCCAGGGCTTCCTGATAGGCTCCGGTTAACACCCCCAACCAAGGATTTTATCGTTAATAAGATCTAACTAGTTCCAGTCACTACAAATTGCCTCCTCTTTTCCCATGACCTGAGATAAAGGCATGTTAACATAGTCTTGATCACATTTACTTAGCCTATCTGACCTTGTCGACAAAAATGCTAAGCAAGTGTCCTCTTTTTTTGTCTCTATATTATAATTTCTACATGTGCTAACTCAAAAGTAGCAAAGTTGTTGAAACTATTGAAGGAAAATATTTTACATGGTTGCAAATATGATATAAAGTTGACGTTGTCCCACAGGATTGCTTTGTCATCAGAGAGACATGACTAGTGGTGGTTTAACCTGAGGGCCACCTTCCCTCAGGCAAGGGGAGAGACCTTCATGGCAACCTCAACTGGTTAGAAACTGAACTCACACTTACTGGTATCACCCTCCATCACAAACTACCCAATTAGCTGAATGAGCTAATACATATCAAGGCCAGTGAACATGTCAGCTGCCTAATAGTAATACCAGTGAAGGATACAAACTGACCTCATTCTTGCATTGTGCAGAATATTTACATCACAGAAGGAAAGTAAAATTAACTTTTCTTGACTCTAAATAAAACAGAAGTGCCCATCAATTGTCATCGACTGCAATAAAGATACCTTAAATTCATCTTGTATGATAAAATTCAGACACTTGAAGCCAATTTTATGCTCAATGTTACAAGATAATGAAACAAATTTTTAACTTAGCCAGAGTTGTGCAAAATGCTTTAAGAGTGCTGAGTTGCAGAGTCTAGTAATCATAACTACAAGTTACAAAACAGTGAAAAAAGGATTATTATAAGACTCGATCCACACAGCTAAATTTGGTCATTTTTGTTTACAATGCTGCATCTGTGAGATATGTCAATATCTCATTAGTTGATTTTCTAGTAATATGATAGCTGATATCTATAACACACACCTAAATTGCAAAGAGCAGCCTAATGTTTAGCAGCTGTGTATGCTAACATTAGGGTGAAAAGAGAGTTCTGAGGTCACATTTGTGAACAGTGCAACCCAGTCAGCAAATCTGCCAAGGTGTTGACCCTCCTATTTGGCCATCCAATTAAAGATAGCTGATGGGTCTCCAAACTATGGTCCAATAACAAAGCCTAGCACTTCTGAATGTGCAGCAACAATACCAGGAGAAGTGGCCATGACTGATGTATGCAGGAGGTTTGGGGGGGATTGTGGGAAGTGAAAAAAACATTCAGGGGGCAAGGTTCAGAGAGGAAACCCAGGGAGAGAGGGGGTGAGGTTTTTGAACCATGGGTTGTTATCATTATCCACGGTCCCTTATTTGATATAGTCTTCGCACCTTCTTCTCCCTCCACCACCCCCATCAGTTGTATCGAAGAGTATGCCCCACTTAGGCCTGGTGGCCTTCCCATATGTTGAAAAGCCACCCTGCTGCGGTGCAATGCTGTTGAGGCAGTAAAATAGGAAATTCGTTGATTACCTAAGTTAATTGCCCACCTCCTTGAGGTGAGCAGCATGTACCTTTTGCTGACAGCGGGACATTTAGCCCCGCTGTCAGCAAAATGTCCTTCTGGTAGGACCACAACTTCTGTGAACTGACTCCCTGCAATTTTACCAAACCCTTCTCCTTCACTGCAGCCAGTAAAATTCAGCCCATGAGTATCAAGCATGATACAGCTGTCAGGGATATCAGATTCTTACTCTGTTGAAATTCCAATAGTATATGTTATATGACACTCACAAAAAAATCCAGGCAAAGTTGTATGTGGGGAGGAGGGGGATCGATAATTTCCAAGTCATTGTCACAGTATTTGAAAGACAGCAAACATTGATTAAACCAGCATCTTTTCAACCAGCAACCTTGATAAACCAACAAAATATCTACCCCAAATACTGTGATCAAACCACGATGTCTGAGTAATTATGTTATAACAGTGACATAATATATTCGCTGCATTACTTTCTGTTACTTACTGTGTGTTTTCAATTTGATTTTGGAAGTTGTGTTGATGTTTTCACATAGATTTTGTTGAGGGATTTTGATGTCTCGAAACTTCACTTGGTCAGGGTTTACTGTGGTCATGTGTAACCTCTTGGTTATCCAGAATATTTGATGAACCGGCACACTCCTGATCCTGTAGGTTCTGGTTAATAAAATATTTGCTGTATTACACCAGCACATACGAACTACTTTCTTAATATTGTCCACAACAACCTTTCCATTTGGCTTCATTTTTCAAAATGTAACTATTTCTGACCGCATTAGTACTTTTCCAATGGTTCTCACCAAGCCAGTATAACCTTGAAATTTTTATAAAGCTTTACACTCATGTCAATTCTTTTATGTGTGGTTTTGTGCCCAAATCCATGAGTTTGGGTTCCAGACAGATTGCTTGAGGAGAAGACAAGGTCAAGAACATTTTTCACTGGGGCATAGGAGATTGAGGTTTATATAAGTTCATAAAATCATGAGCAGGTATAGATAGAGTTAATGATAGTTGTATTTTGCCAAGGATGAGGAGTTCCAAGGCTGGGGGCATATTTTTAAAATGACAGGAGAGAGATTTAACATTTTTCACACAGAGGGTGATTCACGTTTGGAATGAACTTCCAGAGGAAGTGGTGGATGTGGGCACAACATTCAAAACACATTTAGATAAGGACATGAATAGGAAAGGTATTCAGGGATACAGGCCAGGAGCAGGCAGGTGGGACTAGTTTAGTTTGTGATTAAGTTCGACATGGACTGATTGGATCGAAGGGGCTATTTTTGTGCTGCATGAGTCTCTATGACTCTCTTCAGGCTTAAGCTTCTTTATAAATAAATTCAGAAGTTGCTGGCAAAACTCAGCAGGTCAGCTCAGCTTCTTTCTAACACTGTTTCTTCCATATTAAGACTAAACACATGGTAATCCAAGATAGACCAGGCTCTCATCTTACTGTTACATCATTAAAAGGCTATTCCACTTCACATTGCTCTACATGTTTTTCTTTCATAGAGGTATACAGCATGGAAACAGACCCTTCGATCCAACCTATCCTGTCAACCAGATATCCCAACCCAATATAGTCCCACCTGCCAACACCCGGCCCATATCCCTCCAAACCCTTCCTATTCATATATCCATCCAAATGCCTCTTAAATGTTGCAATTGTACCAGCCTCCACCACTTCCTCTGGCAGCTGATTCCATACACGTACCACCCTCTGTGTAAAAAAGTTGCCCCTTAGGTCTCTTTTATATCTTTCCCCTCTCACCCTAAACCTATGCCCTCTAGTTCTGGACTCCCCCACCGCAGGGAAAAGACTTTGTCTATTTATCCTATCCATGCCCCTCATAATTTTGTCAACCTCTATAAGGTCACCCCTCAGCCTCCGACGCTCCAGGGAAAACAGCCCCAGCCTGTTCAGCCTCTCTCTGTAGCTCAGATCCTCCAACCCTGGCAACATCCTTGTAAACCTTTTCTGAACCCTTTCAAGTTTCATAACATCTTTCTGATAGGAAGGAGACCAGAATTGCACGCAATATTCCAACAGTGGCCCAACCAATGTCCTGTTCAGCCGCAACATGACCTCCCAACTCCTGTACTCAATACTCTGACCAATAAAAGAAAGCATACCAAAAACCTTCTTCATTATCCTATCTACCTGTGACACCATTTTCAAGGAGCTATGAACCTGCACTCCAAGGTCTCTTTGTTCAGCAACACTCCCTAGGAGCGTACCATTAAGTGTATAAGTCCTGCTAAGATTTGCTTTCCCAAAATGCAGCACTTCGCATTTATCTGAATTAAACTCCATCTGCCACTTCTCGGCCCATGAGCCCATCTGATTAAGATCATGTTGTAATCTGAGGTAACTTGCTTCACTGTCCACTACACCTCCAATTTTGGTATCATCTGCAAACTTACTAACTGTACCTCTTATGTTCGCATCCAAATCATTAATGTAAATGACAAAAAGTAGAGGACCCAGCACCGATCACAGGCCTCCAGTCTGAAAAACAACCCTCCACCACCACCCTCTGTCTTCTACCTTTGAACCAGTTTTGTATCCAAATGACTAGTTCTCCCTGTATTCCGTGAGATCTAACCTTGCTAATCAGTCTCCCATGCCAAACCTTGTCGAACGCCTTACTGAAGTCCGTATAGATCACATCTACTGCTCTGCCCTCATTAATCCTCTTTGTTACTTCTTCAAAAAACTGAATCAAGTTTGTGAAACATGATTTCCCATGCACAAAGCCATGTTGACTATCCCTAATCAGTCCTTGCCTTTCCAAATACATGTACATCCTGTTCCTCAGGATTCCCTCCAACAACTTGCCCACTACTGACGTCAGACTCACTGGTCTATAGTTCCCTGGCTCATCCTTACCACCCTTCTTAAACAGTGGCACATCGTCAGCCAACCTCCAGTCTTCTGGCACCTTACCTGTGACTATCGATGATACAAATATCTCAGTAAGAGGCCCAGCAATCACTTCCCTAGCTTCTCTCAGAGTTCTAGGGTACACCTGGTCCAGTCTTGGGGGTTTATTCACACTTATGCTTTTCAAGGCATCCAGCACTTCCTCCTCTGTTATATGGACTTTTTTCAAGATGGGGTAGGTTCTTTACTCAGCGAGTCGTGAGTTCATGGAATGCCCTGCCAGTAGGAGTGGTGGACTCTCCCTCATTATGGGCATTTAAGCGGGCATTGGATAGGCATATGGAGGATAGTGGGCTAGTGTAGGTTAGATGGGCTTGGATCGGCGCAACATCGAGGGCCAAAGGGCCTGTACTGCGCTGTATTCTTCTATGTTCTATGTTCTATGTCCTATGTCACCATCTATTTCCCTACATTCTATATCTTCCATGTCCTTTTCCACAGTAAATACTGATGCAAACTACTCGTTTAGTATCTGCCCCATCCCTTGTGGGTCCACACATAGGCCACCTTGCTGATCTTTGAGGGGCCGTATTCTCTCCCTCATTACCCTTTTGTCCTTAATGTATTTGTAAAACTCCTTTGGATTCTCCTTAATTCTATTTGCCAAAGCAATCTCATGTTCCCCATTTTGCCCTCCTGATTTCCGTCTTGAGTATACTACTACTGCTTTTATACTCTTCTAAGGATTCACTCAGTCTATCCTGTCTATGCCTTACATATGCTTTCTTCTTTTTCTTAACCAAACCCTCAATTTCTTTAGTCATCCAGCATTCCCTTCTTTCTATTTGTTTTCTTTCTCACTAACTCCACTCATACTCAACTATGATTCGGAGATGCCGGTGTTGGACTGGGGTGTACAAAGTTAAAAATCACACAACACCAGTTTATAGTCCAACAGGTTTAATTGGAAGCACACTAGCTTTCGGAGCGACACTCCTTCATCAGGTGATTGTAATGAAGGAGATCACCTGATGAAGGAGCGTCGCTCCGAAAGCTAGTGTGCTTCCAATAAACCTGTTGGACTATAACCTGGTGTTGTGTGATTTTTAACTTCATACTCAACTAAGTATTGTCAGGGAGAAACACCTCTGCGAGATCATTGCAGGGCTGCACCAGTGTCCTGAAGTTCTTACAAAACAGCAGCAACATTTTGACATTTATTTGGCATAGCGTTCATAGATAAAGACATGACAAACATTGCTGGGACCCAAAGCATTTGCACATGGCTAAATAGGCTCAGATTATGAAAAACAACTAAAGGACCTGACCAGTTATAAAAGGTAAACACTCTAAATATTGTTATGGTATCACATGTTGATATTTGCCTATAGGGAGCACTTTATGTAGATTCAATGTTATGTTCCACTTCGTAGAATGTGCCTATCAGGGGGTATTGGATTCAGCGGTCTACTTGTATTGGACATTATAGTGGACATGGCACAGGAGGATGAACAGAGGTGTGCATATCAAACCACCATGTAGATTCATAGACATTTACAGCACAGATGGAAACCATTCAGCCTATTGTGTCCACTTGTCAACAAACATCTGACTAAATCTGTCAGCTCTTGGCTCATGCCCTGAAGGCTATGACAACACAAGTGAATATCTAACCTCGGCTTAAATGTTACAACAGTTTTCAACTCGATCATCCTTTCAGTCTGTGAGTTCCAGACTCCTCTTGTCCTCTGGTTCAAAACATTTGTCCTGAACTCTCTCCTTCATCTTCCTCTCACCTTAAATCTATGTCCCAATTATTGACTCCTCTAAGAATGAAAAGAGTGGATTTCTAGCCACCCTGTCTATGTCCCTCATAGCCTTATCAGGTTCTCTTTCCGCCTCTACTGCTCCAAAGAAGATAGCCCCACTCTATCCAACCTTTCTTCAGAGCTCAGATCCACCAGTTCAGGTAGCATCCTTGTAAATCTCCTCTGCACCCCCTCTTATGCAATCAAATCTTTTCTATAACATACTCCAGATGTAACTGATGCAGCATAACCTGCCCGCTCTTGTATTCTGTGCCTCAGCTATAAAGGCCTTCCCACAAGCCTTCTTCACCACCTTATCTAACTGCTCTCCTATCTTCAGGAATCTGTGGACAGGCATAACAAGGTCCCTCTGATCTTCCGTACTTTCCAGGCCCCTATCATTCACTTTTGGGCCTCCCCAAACGTATTATCATAACATCCCCACAGTGTGGAAACAGGCCATTCAGCCCAATGAGTCCACACCGACCCTCCAAAGAGCATCCCACCCTGACCCATACTCCATCCTGCATTTCCCATAGCTAATGCAACCTACACATCCCTGGACACTGTGTGCAATTTTGCATGGCCAATCCACCCTAACCGCCATACCTTTGGACTGTGAGAGGAAACCGGACCACCAGTAGAAATCCACACAGACACGAGGAGAACATGCGTACTCCACACAGACAGTCGGCCGAGGGTGGAATCAAACCTTGGTCCCTGGCACCGTGAGGCAGCAGTGCTAACCACTGAGCTACCATACCATCCCTCACGTTTATCTCTCATTTATTCTAGTTGAATTCTATTTGCCACTGCTCTGTCCATCTGAACAGCCCGTTGATATCTTCCTGCAGTTTCTGTCTGTCCTCCTTACTGCTTACCATCCAATCATATCATTCTCAAACTGCTTGATCATCACCCCTATGTTTAAGATTAAATCATCAATATACATCACAAGCAGCAAGGGCCCATAACAAAGCCTTGTGGAATCTAATCCACTAATGGCTTCATTGCCTCTATTGCCCGATTGCCATTACTAAACCCTTTATCCTCTTCTGATACAAGCTATGTGCTTTAACAAAATTGCTCTTCTGTTCCACAATCTTGACGTTTTTCTTCAGGCCTTATGAACTTATCTGAATTATCCCTCTCTGTGTCAAATAGTGTGCAGAGAGTCGATTATGTTTGGAAAATGCAATGCTTTTAATATGATAAGGAAAGTAGCTATTCAATGGAGAATAGAGGAGGATATGCCAGGAACAGCACCAGGTAGACCAAAAAATGTGGTGTCAACATGGTGAAGCTACCAAAGAGGACTACCTGCAGGACAAACAGCAAGTATTAGACAAAGATAAATGATCTCACAACCAGAACATCAGTTCTAAGCTCTGCAGTCATGACACATCCAGTTGTGAATGGTGATGGATAATTAAACAATTCAATGAAGGAGAAGGCTCCACAAAGATCCCTATCCTCAATGATGGAAGAGCCCAACAGATCTTTGCAAAAGATAAAGTTGAAGCATTTGCAGCAATCCTCAGCCAGAAGTGTTGAGTAGATGATCCATCTCAGTCTCCTCCAGAAGATTCAGTGGTTTTACCATCACTGAATCTCCCACTATCAACATCCTTGAGATTACTACTGACCAGAAATTGAACTGGACTTGCCACAGAAAAGCAGTGGCTACATAAGCAGGTCAGAAGCTAGGAATGCTGTGGTGAGTAATTTACCTCCAGAGTCCCCAGAGCCTGTCCACCATTTCCTAAGTCGAAGAGTGTGGTGCTGGAAACGCACAGCTAGTCAGGCAGCATCCGAGGAGTAGGAGAGTCGACGTTTTGAGCATAATCTTCCTGATGAAGAGCTTAAGCCTGAAACGTCAACTCTCCTACTCCTCAGATGCTGCCTGACCGGCTGTGCTTTTCCAGCACCACACTCTTCGACTCTGATCTCCAGCATCTGCAGTTCTCACTTCCACCATCTACAAGGCACAAGTCAGGAGTGTGATGGAATACTTCTCATTTGCCTGGATGAATGCAGCTCCAACGACACTTAAGAAGCTTGACTGCTTCCAGGTCAAAGCAGTCCGGTTGATTGGCACTGCAGACACAGGCACCTACTCCCTCCACCATCGATGCTCAGTAGTAGCATTGTGTATTAGATACAAGACGCATTGCAGAAATTCAACAAATAGCTGAGAGAGCATCTTCCAAACCTATGACACTTCCATCATGAAGGACAAGGGCATCAGATACCTGGGAGTGCCACCGCCTGCAAGTTCCCCTCCAAGCCACTTACCATCCTGAGTTGGAAATATATTGCCATTCCTTAAACTGTCGCTGGGTCAAAATCCTGGAATTCCCTCCCTAAAGGCATTGTGGATCGGTTCAAGAGGACAGCTCACCACCACTTTTTCAAGGGCAACTCGATACAGGTAATAAATGCAATGTCCATGTCTCATGAGTGAATAAAAATAAAATTATTTTGTTCAGATCATATACACTTTAAAATATTGACTATTCAGAGTATTTCACTACTTCCAGTGCACACAGTTGGATTTACTTTTATTTTATTTTCCACTCCCCACTCACATTATTCTGCTTCCTGCAGGTTTAATTTGGAGCTTTTGTTTTCAGTTTTCCTCAAGTTGGTCTAGTATTGCCAGGAGACCACTAAATTATCAGCATGTGTCATAGGTCACAATTTCCACCTATGACCTTCATAGGAAATTGGGAATGCAATCTGACAATATTTCTTGCCCTACCGCTGGGAAGAAACCTTTCATCCAAAAGAAATCAGATCTCAGAATCACTGGAACTGAAACAGCTTTGGATCTGCTGCCGTTTTGGCTTCACAGTGTTGTTTTGATGCATTGTTCAACAAGACACAGTAATTTGAATGTTCAAGATTTTTTTGATTATTTGTATGACTTACAATTGCTTTATTCTTTCACTGTAATTCTATAACTTTTGCTTTCAGTCCACTTGCATGTAGCTCACTCACACTTGATTGCCGTAATTTTCTGCTTCTCCACCCATCATTTCACCTGGTCACTTTAATGGAATGAAATGCAAGTTGGTGAGCACAGAAGTGGTACACATAAAAATGTTGTCATCGCTATTTTGCAACTGTAAAATATAATTAAAACATTTTCTTCAATTTGTTGATTGCCACAACCAAGCTGTTGTAGTGGAGCCATTTTTTTCTTCATTCATTCATGAGATTAAGGGGAAGCGATGGCTATTATCACTGAACTGTTAATCCAGAGATCCAGGTAATGTTCTGGGGACCCAGATTTGAATCCCACTCTGGCAGATAGCTGAGTTTAAATTTAATTTCAAAAAACTGGAATTAACAGTCTACTAATGACCATGAATCCATTATCTATTGTCAGGAAACCCATCTGGTTCACTAACGTCCTTTAGGGAGAAAAACTTTAGAGAGAAATTCTTACCCAGTCTAGCCACCATGTGACTTCAAACCCACAACAATGTGGCTGACTATTAACTGCTCTCTGGGCCATTAGGAACAGGCAATAAATAATGGCCTACCCAGTGATGCCCACATCCCACAAATGAATTAGAAAATGTGGGTGTCACTGGCTGAACCAGCATTTATTGTCCTTTGTTAAATACCCAGTGAGTAGTTAAGACTCAATCACATTGCTGTGGGTCTGGAATTACATATTGATTAGACCAAGTAAGGATGGCATATTTTTCTGCCAAAAGGACATTAGTGAAATAAATACTTTTTTTTGATAATTGGCAGTTCACCATTAGGCTAGGTTTTCAGTTTCAGATTTTTGATTGATTAAAATGTCACCATCTCCATCTGCTCATCAACTGTGTTTTTGTACACTCAATCCATTAATAAAGGGTAAATCTAACCCAGATAATAATAACTCTATAAAGCATTTTTAAATCAAAATTGATTAAGGGGTCTTAAAATGTCCTATCAAGCTACACCTCCTCAATAAAATCTGGAAATCAATTCAGATCCCAGCAGAACTGCTTGACTCTCAACACAAGAACTAGGAGCAGGAGTAGGCCATCCAGCCCTTCGGGCCTGGTCCACCATCCAATAAGATCATGGCTGATCTCTTGGTGGCCTCAACTCCACTTACCCCCCTCTCACCATCACCCATAATTCCTTTACTGTTTAAAAAATTATCTATTTTAGCTTTAAAAACATTCAATGAGGAAGCCTCAACTGTTTCACTTGGCAAGGAATTCCACAGATACACAACCCTTTGAGTGAAGATGTTCCACCTCAATTCAGTCCTAAATCTGCTCCACTTAACTTTGAGGCTATGCCCTCTTGTCCTAGTTTCACCCACCAGTGGAAACATCCTCCCTATTTCATGGTCATATCTATCCCCTTCATAATTTTATATGTTTCAATAAGGTCACCCCTCACTCTTCTAAATTCCAATGAATATAATCCCAGTCTGAGTCTCTCCTCATAAGCCAACCCCCTCAACTAGGAATCAACCTGTGAACCTCCTCTACACCCCCTTCAGTGCCAGTACATCTTTCTTAAGTAAGGAGATCAAAGCAATACACTGTACTCGAGGTGTGGCCTCACCAGCATCCTACACAGCTGCAAAATAACCTCCCTGCTTTTAAGCACAAATGCCTTCTTAAGTACCTGTTGTACCTGCAGAACAACCTTCTGTGATTCATGCACAAGGACATCCAGGTGCCTCTGCGTAGTAGCAGGGTGGCATTTTTTACCATTCAAGTAATAGTCCTTTTTACTGCTATTCCTATCAAAATGGATGATTTCACATTTATCAACATTGTACTCTGTCTGCCAGACCTTTGCCCACTCACTTAAACTATCTGTATCCCTCAGCAAACTTTCAGAGTCCTCTGCACAATTTGCTGTACCACTTATCTTAGTGACATCCTCAAACTTTGATACACTATATATGGTCCCAACTCCAAATCATCTACACAAATTGTAAACAATTGCGATCCCAACACCACCAGTCACTGATTGCCAACCAGAAAAGCACTTATTTATCGGCATTCGTTGCTTCATCTTAGTTAACCAATTTTCTATCCATGCTAATACATCACTCTTAACGCTGTGCAAGTTTATTGTATGCAGTAGCCTTTTGTGTAGCACCTTATCGAATGCCTTTTGGAAATCCAAGTTCACACACATCTATTGGGTCCCCATTGTCCACCGCACTTGTAATGTCTTCACAGAATCCCAGTAAATAAACTCAGGACTTCATAACACCCATAATCCAAAAATAAATGCAAGAGATGAATGCCAGGGCAAAGATGAGATGTAACATATTTTTGTCAGAGCAGCATTAATCTGAATATAGCACCAATAAATTGGAGCAAATTAATTCAATGAAATTAAGCCAGAATCTTGCAATGACTGAGTTGCACCTGACAAAATTGATGCTTATTATGATTGTTGGAGACCAGTAATCATAGCTGCAAGGAAACATGCAACAATCGCTTGGGCTATTATCTTCCATCCAAATATCTCTTTATGAATCCTTCATCTGTGATCTCCTTTCCAACATAAAGTCACAAGTATGATGTTCAACTCCATTCACAGCTTCTCTAATTAGTAGACCTGATCCTGCAAAAAAATCTGGATAACATCCAGACTTCATCTGCCAAGTGACAGGTAACATTTACGTCATCCAAGTGCCATGTCATAACTATCTCAAACAATACAAAGACAGCCATCTCATCTTAACAATCAACAGTATTACAGTCACTGAGCACTTACAACAGTACCTAGGCGTTGTCATTCATCAAACACATATTTGGACCAGCCATATCAAAACCAATGCTACCAGTGCTGGACATGGGCTGAGTACTCTGCAATAACTAATTGATCTGCTAATGCCAAAAATCATCAAACCAAAAATAAGGTCAAAGTCAAGGATGAGTCAAAGTTGTGAAAGCAGCCCAGTCTATCACACAAACTAGCCTTCCATCCATTGAATCCATCTACACTTCCTGCTTGGGAACTCAACTAACATAATAAGAGAACGCTCTCACCCTGGTTATACTCTCTTCCATCGGGCAGAAGATACAAATGTTTGAAAACTCACGGCAACAGATTCAAGAATGGCTTCTTCTCCATTGTTACCAGACTTTCGAATGGACCTCTAATATATTGAAGTTGATCATTCTCCACGCCTTCTTTGCAGCTGTAACACTATATTTTGCATTCTGTTCTATTACCTTGACGTACTTATGTAAGGTATAATTTAGAGTCATAGAGCTGTACAGCACAGAATCAGACCCTTCAGTCCAACTTATCCATGCTGACTAGACATCCCAAATAAATCTAGTCCCATTTGCCAGCATTTGGCCCATACCCCTCTAAACCCTTCCTGTTCAAATACCTACGCAGATGACTTTTAAATGTTGTGATTGTACCAGCCTTCACCACTTCTTCTGGCAGCTCATTCCATGCACGCACCACCCTTGCATGATAAAGTTGCCACTTAGGTCCCTTTTAAAACTTTCCCTTCTCACTTTAAACCTATGCCCTCTCGCTTTGGACTCCCACACCCTGGGGAAAAGACTTTGTCTATTTACCCTATCCATGCCCCTCATGATTTTATAAACCTCGATAAGCTCACCCCATCAGACTCCGACGCTCCAGGGAATACAGCCCTAGCCTATTCAGCCAATCCCTACAGTTCAAAGCATCCAACCCTGGCAACATCTTTGTAAATCTTTTCTGAACTCTTTCAAGTTTCAAGAATTGTCTTTATAGCACGCAAAACAACATTTTTTTTCACTATATCGCGATACATGTGACAATAATAAATCAAATCAAATCAAATGTGATAAAACACTGAAGATAGCAGTAATAAGAGTAATTTTTAAAAACCTGAAAACTCACCACGATGGAACATTTTACTTAATCAGTGCAAATATCTTTACAGTCATTATCCACCAGGCTCCAGCAGACTCCTCACTCAGCACGCAGCCCTCTACCCCACCAACACACAGAAACTTCAGTATCTATTACTTACAGGATGTACTACAATGGCCTGCAAAGACTCATACAACAGTATCTCCCTCCCTACAATGTTAAACAGAAACACTGGGCAGTCTTCCCAAACCCTTGGAAATCACAGATAATGCAAGATCGTTGGGAAAATACAGCAAGATGGCAAATTTTCGATGTCCAGAAGAAAATGTCTAATTTTCCACATAATGTTTCAATGACTCAATACGTATATCTTTTGTCAATGGTAAGGAGCATATTTGGATGCAATAATATCTCAATGTCACCTAATCTCAAATAAAATAAAGAACTGCAGATGCTGGAGATCTGAAATAAAACAGAAATTTGTGGTGAAACTCAGTAGGTCCGTGACTCCTCATCTTGCAATGACTCAAAATATTAACTCTTGACTTTTTCCCACAGATGCTGCCAGACCTGCTGAGCTTCACCAGCAATTTCTATTTTTGTTACTTAATCTCATCTGACTTATATACTGGTTGCTATTTTCCTGGGTAGTGGAAAGAAACTAGATAGTGACAATTCCCAACATCGAAATCATGATTGAATATCTGGCCCTCTGCTGCATCTTCTCCACACCTCCATCTTGTCCAGCATTTTCAACACCTCAGAGCAACAATCGCCCACACCCTCTGTCCATGCAGGTTGGCATCAGCAAAGTAACACATCAGCAGGGCATATTTCTAACTCAATTATAATACTATTCAGCATTTCACCACTGCCAGGTCAATTTGCATACAAGGATAGGCACCCAAATCATGAGTCAAGTGTGTAGTACTGGAAAAGCACAGCAGGTCAGGCAGCATCTGAGGAGCAGGAACTGGATCAGGATCGTAGCTTGCTTTCTTAGCACTCAATCCTTTTGTGCCTTCTTAGAGACTCACAGTATCTCTGCCTTGCTCTGCCTATTGGTACCTCATATAGAGCTATCATGCTAACAGTACTTTTGTCTTGCCTTGCGTTCGACACAGTACAAAGCCAGGCAGCTTGTCCTGTTTGCCAGCAATGATCAGTGAAGGGAGTAGACATGTTGCTACACAATACCATGCTATGTCAATGTGACATTTACACCATGTACCAGCACTGCATGCGCCTCAACTAAATGGCTATGTTCAAAGTCTGTGGGAGTAGTCCTTTGTCAAATCAAGGGGGACAGTCATCTGTCAGGGAATACCAATACACTAAGTCAAGGGCAACATCTAATCTCATTTCAGGGGCTTGGACACGGTCAGTCAGCCATTTGGAATGCTCAGAGTCAGGGGTTCTGTATCATTACAGTCCAGAGAGTGGGCCATGGTCAGTCCCACAAGTCCTGTGCGAACAGCCTGAGGATTAGTGGTGAGTTAGTCAGAGAACTCACAGAGATCAGTCAGGATTAATGTTCCACTTGTAACGGGGGTGTAAGCCCTGTTGGTCTAACCTGCATTCCACAATTCACAAACACATCCCAAAGTTTCATCAACTGCACAAGGTTCTAGACCTGTTTACCTCACACCTTTGGTTATGAAAATTTTCACACCCATTATTTCATTTGCAATTCTGTGTTCCTTGGGTAAGGTGGGGTGTGGGAATGAGGGGAAAGGTCTCATTCTTCCTCACATACTTACAATTTCCTACTGCGTATGTGCCACATGGCTTGAGTATCAGACTTATGAGCTGGAAATGTGTTGCTGGAAAAGCGCAGCAGGTCAGGCAGCATCCAGGGAACAGGAGAATCAACGTTTCGGGCATAAGCCCTTCTTCAGGAATGAGGAAAGTTTGTCCAGCAGGCTAAGATAAGAGGTAGGGAGGAGGGACTTGGGGGAAGGGCGTCGGAAATGTGATAGGTGGAAAGAGGTCAGACTTATCAGACTTATGAATCAGATCGATAAAGTGTGGAGCTGGACAAAGCACAGCAGGTCAAGCAGCATCAGAGGAGTTGATGTTTCAGGTGGGAAAATTTCATTGGCTCAACGATGTAAAGGATCCATTTGGTGATATCCCATTTCCCTCCTCATTAGAGGTCTCTGTGATCCAACGCTTCAGCCTTGGTGGTTAAATGTCATTTTCTGCTATGGATCCAAGTATGTGACCTGTTGTCATCTCTGTGCCTGCTGCACAAAGCTGATAAGGAACAAAGTCCAGGATGAACAGCAGCATCAAACAGATGGGAAACAGCCACAGGTCTGAGATCTGGCTTGTATTTAATGCTGGGCAATTGAGGGCCACACAATGCCTCCTCAACACAAAGTTCCCATGTTCGCTCAAGGCTGCGAGATTCTTGCAGCACTGTACAAGGAACTGTGGATTATTTTTCCATGCACAAAGCATATGACATCCAAATACAAGTGGATGAAAGTTTAATCACTTACAGTTCCTTCACAGATTAAGACCATTGCCCATTAAAAACAGGAGCATAGTTAGGCTGTTTGTGCCATTGAGTCTGCTAATCCATTCAGTCATGGCTGATACATTTTTCAAGCTCATTCTCCTGCCTTCTCCTCAAAACGCGCCATCCCCTATGATTCAAGAAACTCTGACAAGGTTCGACAGGGTAGACTGGTTCGTACAGTTAGATCACATGGAAAAAGTGAGGACTGCAGATGCTAGAGATAAGAGTCAAGAGTGTGGTGCTGGAAAAGCACAGCAGGTCAGGCAGCATCCAAGGAGCAGGAGGATCAATGTTTCGGGCAAAAGCTGACATTTTGGGTTCCTGATGAAGGGCTTTTGCCTGAAACGTAGATTCTCCTACTCTTCTGATGCTGCCTGACCTGTTGTGCTTTTCCAGCACCACACTTTCAACTCTAGATCACATGGGATCCAGAGAGAGCTAGCCAACTGGATACAAAACTGCCTTGGTGGTAGGAGACAGAGAATGGTGGCAGAGAGTTGTTTTCGAACTGGAGATCTGTGACCAATGGTGTACCATAGGGTTCAGTGCTGGGTCCACTGTTATTTGTTATTTATATAAAAAATTTGGAGGAGAATATAGGAAGTGAGTAGGTTTGTGGATAACACCAAAATTTGGTGGTTTAGTGGACAGTGCAGTTATCTAAGGATCTTGATCAGCTGGGCCAATGGGCCAAAGAGTGACAGATGGATTTTAATTTAGATAAATGCAAGACAAACCAGGGCTGGAATTATAAAATTAGTGGTAGGGCCTGGGGAGTGTTTTTGAGCAGAGAGTTCAAGAGTTCAGGTGCATAGCTCTTTCAAAGTGGCATCACAAATAGAAAAAGTTGTTAGAAAGACATTTTGCACACTTCCCTTCATTATTCAGACCTTGAGTACAGGGGTTGAGACATCATAAAGACTTTGTAATGGATGTTGGTGAGGCCTCTTCTGGCGTACTGTGTAAAGTCCTGGTCACCCTGCTATGGGAAGGATATTATTAAATTGGAGAGGGTTCAGAAAAGGATGTTGCTGGGAATGGAAGGTTTGAGTTATTAAATAGGCTGGATAGGCTTGGACCTTTTACCCTGCAGCTCAGAAGGTTGAGGAGTGACCTTGGTTTTTAAAATCATGAGGGGGCATAGATAAGATAAATCACCAATGTCTTTCCCTAGGTTAGGGGAGTTCAAAACTAAAAGGACCTGAGAGGCAATGTTTTCACACAGACGCTGGTTCATATGTGGAAACTATTGTCCGTTGAAACTCAGAGCAAAGATAATTAGACTTAATGAAAAATCAGCTGGTAAGGTTCTCTTTCATGCTGCTGTTGTAGTTCCATTTCAGTCAATTTCACTTTAAGGTTCCCTCAAAACTATGCAATGCTACTCAGCTCAGCCGATGGTCACAAGACATGGAGCTAAACACACGAGATACAACTTATCAGATCAAGTCTAACATACATCTAACATACGAGGTGTAAGTCTAACATACGAGAAACAGCTGAGGATCCTGGGATTGTATTCATTGGAGTTTAGAAGATTAAGGGGAGATCTAATAGAAACTTACAAGATAATACATGGCTTGGAAAGGGTGGACACTAGGAAATTGTTTCCGTTAAGCGAGGAGACTAGGACCCATGGACACAGCCTTAGAATTAGAGGGGGTAAATTCAGAAATGCGGAGACATTTCTTCAGCCAGAGAGTGGTGGGCCTGTGGAATTCATTGCCGCAGAGTGCAGTGGAGGCCGGGACGCTAAATGTCTTCAAGGCAGAGATTGATAAATTCTTGATGTCACAAGGAATTAAGGGCTACGGGAAGAATGCGGGTAAGTGAAGATGAAATGCCCATCAGCCATGATTGAATGGCGGAGTGGACTCGATGGGCCGAATAGCCTTACTTCCACTCCTATGTCTTATGGTCTTGTGGTCTTGCTATTAGCATCAGTCTGTTTATGAGCTCGTAGTTTCCATGTAGATAGCCAAATTTGGGCAAACAAGTAAACCCCATCATCAAAATTAAATCAGACATTTTCCTTCATAGATATGAAAAAGGTGAACAATCAATTAGAATTTACTTGTATTTGCTTTTATTCACTTTGGGGCGTGTCACTGGCTGCATCAGCATTTATTGCCCGTCCCTAATTGCCCCTGAGAAGGTGGGGGTGAGCTATCTTCTTGAACTGCTGTCTGTGCTGTAGGTTGACACACAATATACTTGGGGAGGGATTTGCAGGATTTTGACAGAGCAACAATGAAGGAACTGCAACATATTTCCAAGTCAGGGTGGTGAGTGACTAGGAGGGGATCCTGCAGGTGGTGGTGTTGCCATTGTATCTTATGCCCTTGTCCTTCCAGATGCAAGTGGTCGTGGGTGTGAAAGGAGCTGTATAAGTTTCATTGCAGATAGTACAGACCGCTGTTGCTAAGTGCCAATAGAGGAGGGAGCGGATGTTTGTGGATGTGGTGCCGATAAAGTGGGTTGCTTTGTCCTGGATTGTGCCAAGTGTCTTGAGAGCTTTTGGAACTGCACTCATCCAGGCAAGTGGGGAGCATTCCATCACACTCCTGTCTTGTGCCATGTAAATGGTGGACAGCCTTTGGGAAGTCAGGAGGCAAGGCACTCTCTGCAGGATTCTTAGCCTCTGACTCTTTACAATACAACCACGATTTCCGAACATCAATTATCCGAATTTCGGATTATCCGAACAAGATCTCAAGGTCCCGATGCTTGGGTAAACTGTGTTATCCAAACATTCGATTATCTGAACATTAATTTATCCAAACAAAATACTCCCCGCCCATGTCGTTCGGATAATTGAGGTTACCCTATCTTCACAAAATGGTTTGATCACACTTTGCATACTGTGAATGTTTTTGATCCTCATACTATGAAAAGGATGTATAGGCACCAGAGAAAACACTAAAAAAGATTTATAAGCATGTTGCCATAAGTAATGAAGGATGGAACAATCAGGGTTGTTTCCTTAGGAAAGAGATAATTGATGTGTGACCAGAAAGCAGTCTTTATGAGCATGAATAATAGGTTGTGTGCAGAGAAGATAATTTTGCCTGAGGGGGAGACAAAAACGAGGGCCACAATATAATGCACTCATCAGTAAATCCAAAAAAAAAGGAGTAACTTATTTACCCAGAGAATAATTTCCAAGAGGAACTGCCTACCATGAGAAGTAGCTGAGACAAGTAACGTAGGTACAGTTGGTAGAGACGGAACTGAATACGCAAAGATGAAATGGAAAGATAGCTGGATGGAACCAGATGAACAAAAAAGGAGGTTCATATCGGGGCATAGACACCAGTTTAAGCCTTTTGGGTAAAATGGCTATCTCTGTTCCACACACCTATATGAATATATAGTGCCTGTAGTTTTGACACTAACAGTGCTGATATGCTGCCAAAATGCCATCCATGCTACTTGTGTTCACTTCCAGCTTGCACCATATTCCATCTTAATAAAAGCATTAGCACAGACATTCAGAACATTTGTTAGTAACATCGAGAGTAGATACATTTTGAAGTAGGTCAGCATGCAAAACTGAGTTGAAACAATGCTGCCAGTAAGTTTACTCGACCTAACATTTCCTTTTGAACATCAAATGGAAATGGGGAGATATCATGCAACTGGAAACATTACCAAGATCAGCACAACATGCTGGTGTATGCACACTATGCTGGTAGCAGTCATTCTGTGCATCAATCTTTCAGCCAATACTTTCAGGAAGAGGGTGGTCACTGGACAACAAATGTAACAACCTCAGCATTGGTTCAAGATGCCAGTCCACAATGTGCTCATATATAGGCAACATAAGACCATTAGGAATAATAAAAGTAGGCTTGAATAGATATAGCAAATCATGGGTGACAGTCAAGACAGAAGATAAAAGTAGTAATATAGGAAATTATGTTTAAGGAATGCCAAGCAATGGCAGAGAGAATAAATTCAAGAATGTACCAACATTCAAGATTGGATATGGCAAGAATAACAAAAAGACAGACCTAATGGCTGTGTGTGTGAGTATACATAGCTCTCATCTGAAAATAAACAAATTGATATCAAACAGTAAATAAATGTAATTTTATTGCCATTATGGAGACATTGTTATATCATGACAAAGGTTGGGCCCTCAACATTAAGAAGAATAGGATTTTCGAGAAGAAAAGAAATCTACATGAAGGTGGCGGTGTGGCACTCTTACTTAAGGGTGGTTCTGACGGAATAGTTAAAGATAAACTTGTTTCAGGAGATCAGGACATAAATCATTATGGATGGAGTTGAGAAATAGCAGGAGAAAGAAGTAACTAGAAGGCATGCTCTCCAGGACTCCTAACAATGTCAGAATAAAAGGTCAGGGAATTAAATCAGACAGACTTCCAAAAAAATGAAACCAGACGGATCCAACACACCACGCTTCTACAGTTTACACAAAGTTCACAAACCAAGAGCCCCTTCAGACCCATAGTCTTGCTACCTGGAACAACAATGTACAGATTAGCTAAGGAGCTACACCAAAGATGAAAACACTTAGTAGAAGATTCACAGCACTTCACCCAAGAATTCCTGAATGCCATCAAAGACACCAAAATAGAAGAGGATGAAATAATGGTCTCTTTTGATGTAACAACCCTGTTCACATCCATCAACATCAACCTGGCCAAGGAAACACTGACTAGACTATTAGAAGAACCAAAGACACATACACCAAACACCACCAACTTCATCAGCAAGAACAGTATCGTCAAGCTACTGGACCTATGCCTTATCACCGACTTCACTTTCAACAACAAAACCTGCAGACAAACCAACAGAACACACATAGGATCTTCCAATATCAGGGTTCTTAGCAGAGGCAGTAATGCAGAGACTCAAACAAACAGCTTTGTCAACCATCCAACCCAAACTTTGGGTCCACTATGTGGATGACACCTTTGTCATCACTAAATGAAACAAATTAGAAGAAACCTTCAAGACCATCAATAATATCCTTATTGGTGTAAAATTCACAAAAGAGGAGGAAAGCAACAACAAACTGCCATTTTTAGATGTTGCAATAAAACGAACAGCCAATGGAGAACTTCAAACCAGCATCTACAGGAAAAGAACACATATGGTCCAAATACTGAACTACAAACACAATCATCACAACACCCACAAACGAAGCTGCATTCGAAAATTATTTCAACAAGCCACCACACACTGCAGCACAGAGGAATTACGAAGAGCAGAGGAAAATCATCTATACAGCGTATTCAAGAAGAATGGAACACAGTTCACTGATTTCTCAGCAATAAAACCAAACAAGCAGACAAAACGCACCCGGAAACCCTAGCCACTCTCCCCTACATCAAAGACATCTCAGAAATTACTACCAGTCCACTCGGATGTCTTGGCATCATGGTAGCCCACAAACCCATCAACACATTAAAACAGCAGCTAATAAATTTGAAAGATCCCATACAGACATCAAGCAAAACTAATGTCATTTACAAAATACCTTGCAAGAACTGTCACAAACACTACATTGGACAAACAGGCAATTAGCCTCAAAAAGACATGACCCTCTCTCACTAGTATCCTCACTAGGAAGGACACCACTTCAACTGGGACAACATATCCATCCTAGAACAAGCCAAATAGAGACATGCATGAGAATTCCTAGAAGCATGGCATTCTAACTGGAACATTCAACTTGGACCCCATTTGAAAAAAAAAGTAAAATATATTAAAAAAAGAAAAAAGTGGGTGGCACAGTGGCTCAATGGTTAGCACTGCTGCCTCACAGCGCCAGAGACCCGGGTTCAATTTCAGCCTCAGGAGATTCTCTGTGTGGAGTTTGCACATTCTCCCCGTGTCTGCGTGGGTGCTCCAGTTTCCTCCCACAATCCAAAAATGTGCAGGTTAGGTGAATTGGCCATGCTAAATTGCCCGTTGTGTTAGGTGAAGGGATAAATGTAGGGGAATGGCTCTGGGTGGGTGGGTTGCGCTTCGGCGGGTCGGTGTGGAATTGTTGGGCCGAAGGGCCTGTTTCCACACTGTAAGTAATCTAGTCTAATCTAACCTACCATCCACTGAGAAAAAGAACAGGAAATGACATCACCACAACAAATGACATCACCACAGGAAATGACATTACCAACCCAAGGAAACCTAAACACATAAATATAAAGTGGGTCACTAACACCAGTGCTGCACCAGAGGTTCACTGATGATGTTATCTAGTATGGTGATGAAACATCTGAAAACAAACCTTCCAGCTCAGTGAGTAAACATACATCCAGAATGTATGGGATAGTTTACAAGAAGAAATATTGGCTGCTTAGAATAAAAGACTGCAGTGATCAGTGAAATACAGAAGGGAAAAATCAAATTAGCATTGGTACCTCGGATGAAGAGTTCATAGAATGCATCTGAAATGGCTTCTTACAACAGCATTTTTTGGAACCAAGCAGCGAGCATGTTGTAGTTTACTTGCTATTGTTCAATGTAACAGGATAAATTAATGACCTCATATAAAGGTGCCCCAGAAAGCAGTGACCATAACATGATTGAATGTTTTGACCTGTTTGAAAAGTTGGAGAGTGGGTCTAAATTTAATTTATGCAAGGATAACTATGTGGGTATGTCAGCTGAGCTATGTGAAGTATACTGACATACCTGGATAGGGGGTAGACCAGCATGAAAACAGTGACAGATATTTATGGCGATATTTCAGAATGCTCAAAATAAGCATATTCCTTTTATGAAGAAAAATTCTAAGGGCACCATTATTTGTGGTTGTAAAAAAGATTATGGAAAGCATCAAACTTAAGAAAAATGCATATAGTTGCAATTGGGATGTGATGATCAGGCAGATTATAAAGAACAGCAGGGGATGATTTGATCCGATTTATTTATCGTCACGTGTATTATATAATAAAATATAGTGAGAAGTGTGGTCAATCAGAAAAAAGAAATTGCAGTACACGGGGAAGCTAGCAAGTAATAGAACAGAAGATCGCAAGTTTGTACAGGTATCTAAAAAGGAAAAGGGTGAATAAAGTCAGTGTCAGTCCTCCAGAGAGTGAGACTAGGGAGTTAATAGTAGATAATACGAAAATGGTGTAATGAATTAAATCATTTTTTGCTTCTGTCTTCATTATAAAGGACACCAAAGACATTCCAGAGATAACTTAAATCAGGAAGGGAAATGAAGAAAATTTGGTGACATTACAACCAGGAGAAGAGTGATATTTAGCAAAATGGTTATGCTGTCAGCTGACCAAATGCAGATTTTGAGCTTTTCTAGTGATTTCTGATTTTGTTTCTGATTTGCAGCATCCACAGTTCTTTGATTTATATTGTATATCATATCATATTCATGGCAGACAAATCATTTTAGATGAAGTCCTAAACTCCTCCTGACTTTTCAACATTTCCTTCATCTTGTCATCCAAGGACAAATCCCCCATTGCCCTTTTACACTCATTCCATTCTCTGCATATCCCTTAACCAACTTCCAAAAGCAACACAACCACCAGTGATTCCTTTCCTTCATTCTTAAATCTACACAAGTCCTGTCTATTCCGCAGAGGGCCTGTATTCATTGGCATCTTCTTGTTGGCTAACAAAAAAGAAAATGATCCTTTCACAGAAACAGCTATTTCTGCCTTTGTCTCTGAGTCTCTGAGTCCAGAAAGGTCAGCTGCCCCTTTTTTGTCAAGATATGAAAACTGGCACTTGACTTTTCAAAGGTTTCAACCTCTTTCACCAATGATAACCAAATCCCTTAAGCCTATCTCCAGAAAGAGTTGATATGATCTCATCACCTTCTACTCAAGACATTATATGACTCTTTAAATTAAAGGAAACATTTCAAAACATGACCACCTTAAGAACTCTTACATTCGCAACAGCAGTAGAATATGCTTTTGCATCTGTGATTCCTACACTATAAATTTGCAATCTTGGACAAGTATCTATTGAAAACACATTGCTTCCTCTTAGCTGGGAAAGTATATTCAATGTGCTGGGAAGAGAAGAGCTACAAGAAAACAGATGTGGAAAATAAAAGAATCATTTCAACTTTCAAGAATGTGGGTTTGAATTAGATAAGAAGTTAAAATGTACAAAATCACAAATACAAATCTGAACCAACTCCCCCACTGCCAGTTTTAATGTAGGCAGAATGGAAGATGCATGATTCCCCACTCCCAAAAATGTGACTCAGTTTGGGATATTGTCTGAGTTTGGCCTTGCTACAGCAGCTGGTGTAAAGGACTGCCACATGGAACAGGTAACTCTTCCCAGCACTACTTCGAACATAGAACATAAAACAGTACAGCACTGTACAGGCCCTTTGGCCCTCAATGTTGTGCCAATGTTTTATCCTACTCTAAGATCAAATTAACCTTATTACCCTTCATTTTACTATCATTCATGTGCTACCCAAGAGCTACTTAAATGTCCCTAATGTATCTGACTCTACTACCACCGCTGGCAGTGCATTCCACGCACCCACCACTCTCTGTGTAAAGAATCTACCTCTGACATCTCCCCTAAACCTTCCTCCAATCACCTTAAAATTATGCTCCCTTGTTATAGTCATTTCCGCTCTGGGAAAAAGTCTCTGGCTATCCATTCTATCTATGCCTCTCATCATCTTGTACACCTCTATCAAGTCACCTGTCATCCTTCCTTGCTCCAATGAGAAAAGCCCTAGCTCCCTCAACTTTTCTTCATAAGACACGCCCTCTAGTCCAGGCAGCATCCTGGTAAATCTCCTTTGCACCTTCTCTCAGGTTTGCACATCCTTCTTATTATGAAGTGACCAGAACCAAACACAATATTCTAAGTGTGGTCTAACCAGGGCTCTACAGAGCTGCAGCATAACCTCGCGGCTCTTATACTCAATCCCCCTGATAATGAAAGCTAACACACCATACGCCTTCTTAACAACCCTATCAACTTGGCTGGCAACTTTGAGGGATCTATGGATCTAGACCCCAAGATCCCTCTGTTCCTCCACACTGCCAAGAATCCTGCCTATAACCCTGTAATTTGTATTCAAATTTGACTTTCCAAAATAAATCACTTCATATTTTTCCAGGTTGAACTCCATCTGCCATTTATCAGCCCATTTCTGCATCCTGTCAATTTCCCAATGCTATCCACACTATCCACAATCTGCCAACCTTTATGACATTGGCAAACTTACTAGCTCACCCTTCCACTTCCTCATTCAAGTCATTTATAAAAATCACAAAGAGCAGAGGTCCCAGAAGAGATCCCTGCAGAACACCACTGATCACTGAGCTCCAGGCTGACTACTTTCCACCTACTACCACCCTATGTCTTCTATGAGCCAGCCGATTCTGTATCCAGACAGCCAGATTTCCATGTATCCCATGCTTCCTTACTTTCTGAGTGAGCTTACCAGGGGCAATCTTATCTTATCAAACGTCTTGCTAAATCACATCCACTGCCCTGCCTTCATAGGTGTGTTTTGTCACATCCTCAGAGAGTTCAATACAGCTTGTAAAGCATGACCTGCCCCTCACAAAACCATGCTGACTCTCTATAATCAAACTGTGGTTTTCCAAGTAATCATAGTCCTGTCTCTCAGAATCTTCTCCAATAATTTGCCCACCACAGACATAAGACTGACAGTTCTGCAATTCCCAGGATTATCCCTATTCCCTTTCATGAACAATGGAATTAACATTTGCCACCCTCCAATCATCAGGCACTACTCCAGTGAACAGTGAGTAAAGATCATCACCAAAGATGCAGCGATCTCTTCCCTTGCTTCATGTAGTAATCTGAATCTTGGGTATATCCCGTCTGGCCCAGAGGACTTTTCTATCTTGGTGTTTTTCAAAATTTTCAGCACATCCTCCTTCTTAACATCAACCTGTTTAAGCATATCAGCCTGTTTCACGCTGTCCTCACAAATGACAAGGTCCCTCTCAGTAGTGAAAACTGAAGCAATGTATTCATTAAGGACCTCCCCTACCTCCTCCAACTCCAGGCACAGGTTCCCTCTACCATCCCTGATCGGCCCTATCCTCTGACTATCCTCTTGTTCCTCACATAAGTGTAGAGTGCCTTAGGGATTTCCTTAATCCTATCCACTAAAGCTTTTTCATGACCCCTTCTAGCTTTTCTATGTCCATTCTTCAGTTCCTTTCTGGCTACTTGTGGGCCAAGAGGAAGAACAGGAGTAGTGCATTCCAGTCTATCAGGTAAACCTACAAACAAATTGAAAAAAGTAATGTGTAAACAGCAAAAGAGTGGTTCAGGGCAAAACAAAACGAAAATGATTAACTTTTGATGTCCAAACCGAATTATCCTCTGAGGAAGACAGTAAATAATTCTCAAGATGACGGAGATCAGTTTATCCGGTAGCTATGAAATCTATCAGTTTGATAAAATAGGCAAAGTAAAGGAACTTAGTGCACACTTATAGTAAAATTAATGAGGTCCTTTTCATCCACTTTAGGAATCAGGGAGCCATTAAGATTGCAAAGGACCAATGAAGAGGTCCACAGGACAAATTTCCATGGTTATAGCATAAAGGTTTCAAATAGTTATTTTGTGTCATTTTTCAGGATTAAAGTCAACATTGAGTTATCCTTCTATCGTGTAAAGTTGACGGCAAACTAAACATATAGTCATTGATGTAGAAATGGACCCCAACAGAGTTCAGAATGACATCCAACTTAAGGGGATGGGGGGAGGGGAAGAAATAGGGCTGCAAAGTATGAATCATTGACTCATGTATTTAACAGCTCACTGAGATGTTCCCACGAGAAGGAGAGAGGCCCATGCGGTACCTATATTCAAAAGAGCAGTAAATCTGAATCAGGAAACTACAAATCCATTAGTTTAACTTCAGTTATAAGCAAACAGCAAATTTGTATTAGAGATGTTTGTATAATCATCTTAGAAAAGCAACGGCAATTAGAGAGTTGCAACATTGCTTCTGTAGAAAGCCCTCTGCCATTAAATTACATTTTAAACCAAGGTATAAGATCAGTGAAAATTAAAATATATACAGTGTATCTGGATTTTCAACGAGTTTTTGGTAAAATTCTGCACAGAAGACTGCTACATAGATTATGCCTGATAATAGACAGAGCTTAAGTGAATAGTGAATTAGTTGAATGGACAAGGACAGTTATTAATATTAGCAGGGGTATTTACAACTGGAGTCCAGAAGGGACCAGTCGGTTATCCTATTAATGATATTGGTGAAGGCATGAAGAGAATTGACCATAGTTTCATGGATGACAAAGATATATGTGAGAGTAAAGACTTTACTCTGTTCGTAGATCTAAATACACCGGGGCAAAAGGCCACTGTCCAGTAACAAAAACTTGTGCAAAACTGCACTTTGGAAGGAGAGATTGTAAACAACTATCCAACATTACAAAGTTGTGCAGTAGTTGCTATGTATCATTAAAGGGCAGTGAATAGTGTCACAAGAGTTTTGCTAAGTCAATTAAATGTAAAACAAGTCCAATCACCTTATACAATATCTTCCTCAGGATAATTAAGAATACCAAGTCCATTTTTGGACCCCTGACTTGGAGCAGAGTATTGATGATCTGGAAATTTGATGTCATTTAACGTCCTTCAAATATTAAGACCAATCTACAAAACTGGGACTTTTCAATGTGAATAAGCAAAGACTTTAATTGAGATCTTGTTGATAATGAAGGTATTTTATTCTTCCAAGTGGGCAAGTCACTTACTAGGTAGGCAGTGGAAGACAATCAGGCCTCAAAACAAGTCACAAAAACATGTCAGGAAGTAATTATTTCTTCAGAGCTGACAACTGCTCAACATGTTCACAGTTGCCATTTGAACTAGGAGCTGGATGAGTCAAAGATATCTTGTTATAGAATGCAGGTGGTTGGACATGGGGATATCCTGGAATTTGTTTCTTTAGAGATTTGAAAGTGCATTTCAGCGAGTGTTCTTCTCTCTTTTCTAGATTCATCCTGGAGATTATATGACTGTCAGGAGCAAGGGAAAGATGATATTGTGCACAAGTTGTGCAATATCTCTGTCAGGATAGGATAAAGCGAATAAACCAGTTACTGATTCCCTGTCATTTCTCAAATGTTCAGAACCCATACAGCAAGATGTGAATGTGGGAGCTTGCAATCTCATGGACAATATTTCTGTGCTTTGGTGAGACAGCACAGTGCTCAAGTATTTTTTTTATTAGTAACAACATCTTTCATAGAAAAATATCCCAAGACATTCGATTAGAGCATCATTGAATACAATTGAGATACCAAATCACTTTTGGATGTGAGCATAAGAGGTATAGTTAGTAAGTTTGCTGATGACACCAAATAGTGGACAGCAAAGAAGGTTACCTCAGATTACAATGGGGATCTTGATCAGATGGGCCAATGGGCTGAGAATTGGCACTTGGAGTTTACTTAGATAAATGCAAGGTGTTGCATTTTTGGAAAGCAAATCTTAGCAGGACTTATACACTTAATGGTAAGGTCCTAGGGAGTGTTGCTGAACAAAGAGACCTTGGAGTGCAGGTTCATAGCTCCTTGAAAGTGTAGTCACAGGGAGATAGGATAGTGAAGAAGGCAAAAACAATGACTGCAGATGCTGGAAACCAGATTCTGGATTAGTGGTGCTGGAAGAGCACAGCAGTTCAGGCAGCATCCAAGGAGCTTGAATGCTGCCTGAACTGCTGTGCTCTTCCAGCACCACTAATCCAGAATAGTGAAGAAGGCATTTGAATGCTTTCCTTTATTGGTCAGGGTATTGAGTACAGGAGTTGGGAGGTCACTGTTGAAATATTGCATGCATTTCTGGTCTCCTTCCTATCGGAAATATGTTGTGAAACTTGAAAGGGTTCAGAAAAGATTTACAAGGATGTTGCCAGGGTTGGAGGATTTGAGTTATAGGGAGAGGCTGAACAGGCTGGGGCTGTTTTCCCTGGAGCGTCGGAGGCAGAGGGGTGATCTTATAGAGGTTTACAAAATTATGAGGGGCATGGATAGGATAAATAGACAAAGTCTTTTCCCTGGGGTAGGGAAGTCCAGAACTAGAGGGCATAGGTTTAGGGTGAGAGGGAAAAGATATAAAAGAGACCTAAGGGGCAACTTTTTCATGCAGAGGATGGTACATGAATGGAATGAGCTGCTAGAGGAAGTGGCGGAGGTTAGTACAATTGCAACATTTAAAAGGTATCTGGATGGTATATGAATAGGAAGGGTTTGGAGGGACATGGGCCGGGTACTGGCAGGTGGGACTAGATTGGGTTGGGATATCTGGTCAGCATGGACGAGTTGGGCCGAAGTGTCTGTTTCCATGCTGTACATCTCTATGACTCTTTGACTCACTTAAGGAGAAAGTGAAAGCTTAATTCAAGTGATAGGTAGAAGGAGCATCTGAAAGGAAGATAGAAATAAAGAGGTGCAGAAGTTTAAGAAGAGAATTCTAGTGTGTAAGGTATAGGCAGCTAAAAGCACAGCTACCAAGGGTAGAGCAATTAAAATCTGGGATGCATAAACAACCAGAATTGGAGTAGAACAGAACTTGCAGAGAATGTTAAGGTGGAAATAGCCAGACAGAGATGAACTAATGGAGCTAGAGGAATCAGAAACCAAGGTTAAGAATTTTAGAACTGAAGAGGCCCGATTGGGTTAAAATGTAGGTCAGAAATCATAAGGATAAAGGCAGTTTTGTGAGCTCGGATACAAGTTTCGGAGTTTTGGATGAGCTCAGTTTAACACCAGGTAGAAAATAAAATTTGTCAGGAAAGCAGTGTTATAACCTAACCCAGAGGTAATACAACATGGATGAGGGTTTTAACAACAGACAAATTGAAACAGGACAGTGTAAAGATGATCAAAGTAAGCAGTCCCTATGATGCCACAGATATACAACTGACAGTTCCTATCTGAGTCAAACACAATAGCACAATTCCAAATGGTGTAGCTTAGCATCAGACAGTGTCAAGACGTAGATTGGAGTTAATAGTTAGGGACTATATTCTATGGGAGGTACTAAAACAATTGTTTTTATCTTCCTATGAATCTTTGAAGAATTCACAGGATACTAAGAGGTTGGTTCCCTTATTTGAGACATTAACATTGAGGGACATTACTTAAAAATAAGGGAGTCTTGCACTTAAAACAAGTATGAGGAGGAGTGATTTATCCCTCAGAGGGTCATTAGTCTGTGGAATTCTGTTCCTCAGACAGTAATGAAGGCACTGTCAGAGAACATTTCTTAAGGTTAAGTTAACTAAGTGAGTTAAAGGCTATCGGAGGTGGATAGGAAAATAAAATTGAGGACACAATCAGACTACCTGAGATTTAAAAAGGACCTGAGAGATAACTTTTTCATGCAGAGGGTGGTGTGTGAATGAAGCAAGCTGCCAGAGGAAGTGGTGGAAGCAAGTACAATTACAACATTTGAAGGTATCTGGATGGGTACATGAATAAGAAGAGTTTAAAGATATGGGCGAAATGCTGGCAAATGGGACGAAGTCAAATTGGGTTGTCTGGTCAGTACGGACGAGTTGAACTGAAGGGTCTGTTTCTGTCCTGTATGACTCTATGACTATGACTCTACCTTGTCAAGTGGCAGAGCTGGCTCAATGAACCAAATGGATTTTGCATGTTTCTAATTCATATGCTCATCTGTCATTCCTCCCACCTGGAAGGTTTTAAAGACTGATACTGAAAATGTTTTTCCAAATTATGAATGCAACTTCCTTGACTGTCCATGTTCTGTAGTAGACTTTAATCCAGAGCTTCTGGTCCAGGGGCAAGGATGCTACTCCTGCCACAAGAGCTACTGTAAGACACATTATTGAAAATTGCTTAAAATTGTAAACAATAATGGCTTGAATGTTTGGTCAGAAAATGCTAGAAGCACAAAGCTGACCAATTAAATCTAAAGAAAAAGTTGAGTTATCTTCCCTCATATCACTGTCTTTCTCCTGACAGGTTGCTCGACCGTGTATTAGACAACAGTTTCAATGTTATTCCAAACTTAAAGAATTCTGAGGAAGGATCACTCAACCTGACATGTTAACTCTAACTTCTCTTCACAGATGCTGTCAGTCCTGCTGAGCTTTTCTTGCAATCTCTATTTTTGTTTCTGATTTAAAACATCTGCAGTTGTTTCGATTTTTCAAGAAATTCATATTTTCATTTCCTGTGTGCAATTAATGTTAAAATCCGTATTGTTCAGTTTTCTACTAATTTAAAGTCAGCCATTATCCACAGTTTTATTTTGTCTTCTATTAACTGGATCTATGCAAGTGATCCATGCAATTACAATGCTATTCCTTCCAATGTGAAATTGACCCACTCAGCAACTAACCTGACTGTCAGCTGAAAATGAACAAACTCTTTATCTATTGGGTATTATGTCAGAAGTTTAAATGCAGTACTACCCTATTCTCTCCCACCAAAATTCTGACAAACTCATTCTAGGTATGAATACAGGAAAGTATATTTAAATCGTTGAAAAATACAGTGTGATTTTGTGCCACTTACTAAACAACTACGTGCTCACTAACGCCTGTTTGTATTTTGCCAGGATCAGTCAGCTCCAGATCTCACTACAACCTTTGTCCAAATATCGACAAGTGGTACATTCAAGGGGAGATGTGGCAGTGACTGTACTTGACCTCTAGGTAATGTGGCATCAAGGAAACTTGGGAAAGATAAGAACAACTAAAACTAAACCTGATTGCTTCTGATTTATTATGCTGTTTGTCGGACATCTGGAATGACAAATTAACATGTGAGTTAGGGGAATGATGCTATTTAGTAAATTGAACATGTTCAGCCACTTGGTCTCAGCTGATCTGAATATGCCTTCTATTCTATTTTCCTATCCACCTGTGCCAGCCTTTAACTCATTTGTCAATCAAGAATCTATCTAATTCAGCCTTAAAAATATTCAATGAAAAAAATCCAATACAAGTTATGGTTTGGCATAAGATCTGTCCCTTATGTCATCCAGTATCTAACTTACATTATTATTGCTTTCAGGTGGTTCTTTCATAAACATGTCATTCCTTAATACATTCACTAAGTTTTAAACCACCTGTTTTATTTGTAACTTATTCAGATATCTTATAATAAACTCCAGGGGGTGGCTTTGTGGAAGCTGCTTCTCATATTATAATGATGTCAGTAGCAATGTGTCTGCTTGGAATCTGGAGTTGATTATCAGTAAAATAAATGACAACTTTAAGCACATCAAAGTACTGACAATACCACTAGGATACAGGTATTCCAAGGAATAATGTCACGCATTTGGGCAAAATGCAAGATCAGCTTTTGATGTTGTTTCTGAACTGTCATAAAAAGAACACTGATTCTCACCCAGTATTTCTAACACAAAAAATTTTCATTCTTATTCTTGATATCAGATTTGAACCATAAACACAGAACAGGTTCTTCATCAAAGGGTGGAAAAATTGGACATGCAGTTCTAAATGAAAGCTTTCAGGACAACACCAGCAGACAGTCAGGGATAGGTCAGCAGTGTAAACTCTTGGCAAAGAAGAATTGTGGCAGACAGCTTAAAAGAGGAAGGAGAAAATCACAAAATAAATCATTTTAATGATTTTTTAAATTTCAGATAGAATCATAAACTATTAGACAAAGAGAGTCAACAGTATTGTGAGTTCATTACCCGACAGCCGACCCTATAAAAAAGAATGTGAAATTCCTCTCCAAATAATTTTAATTGAAAAGTTAGTATGAATGCAAGAAATGAATGGTCAGTGTAGAGTGGTTGCAATGTAGAATGCACTGCAAAAGTTAGAATCTGATGCAAGTAGGACTCTCTGTAGGACAGTAGTAGGTAAACAATATGTAGATAAACAAAAGTGAAATTTAGTTTAATTTTTTAGATTTTAGTTTAACTTTTTGAACTCAACTTCAAGTTTGTTAATAGAAACTGCTTTACAGTGACAATGGCAGTGACAGTGACAGTGACAACGCAAACGAGAGGAGGACAAAGGAAGCACTTCAAAGACTCTCTGAAGGTTTTCCTCAAGAAATGCAACGTAGTCGTCAACACCTGGGAGACCCTCATTCAGAAGAAACCAACTTGAAGGACTTCCTGTAGGAAGGGACATGATTCTTCGAGAACACCTGTCAGCAAAAGGAGTATGGAAAAGGAACTGGAGACAGGAATACCAGCAATCCCAAAGCCAAGGACCAATCCCAATATCTGGAAGCACCTGCCATGTGTGTGGATGGAGATGTGACTCCAGGATCAGGCTCATCAGCCAATGAAAACCTACAGAACCCTAGACCAGTGACGTAGGATTTCCTAGGTGGACAATCATACTCGTGAATAAAGAATTGCCACCACTGTCTAATCTCTGTGAGCTGAATGGTAAGCTAACAACTGTAACTTGGTTAAATTGTATAAAAATAAACAGTATATTTGGATGCACAGAATGGATATTGGTTACTCACATGTTTTGAAGTAGATTTGCAAACTGAATGAATGCAAATGTTCTTAATTTGGTAGAGCAGGATAGAGGTGCTGATCTTTTTCCATCCAATACAGATCCACCTTACAGATAATCGAAGACTTTTACTCAAAATGTTGATGCTCCTGCTCCTCAGATGCTGGCAGACCTGCTGTGCTTTTCCAGCAGCACACTCTCGACTCTGATCTCCAGCATCTGCAGTCCTCACTTTCTCCTACAAAATCCAGCCTACCTGTAATGTAAGTTATTGAAGAAATTAATTGAAGCATGATAATCAATAACTTAAGCATAAACAGAATGCGGGAGAAAGCTCAAGACAAAGAGCAGATTCATATGGAAGTCACTCATATACTTGGTGAATACAAAATGGACAACAGAACGGTGATTTTGGCTGTGTGTTTAACTAAGAAATTTCATTTTTTTTATATATATAGAGGAATAGTATCTCAGTCCTGTTGAAAGCTCATCCTGTACCATGTGGAACTTCAAGGTGTTTCTCGTGTCATGGATGACTTTGTGAATAAGAAACATTGTTACTGGAGGAGCTGGAACTCAGTCTTCTGAGTTTGAGCAGTGCATCCGTAAGACTAAGGAGGGGTTAACCCTTTCATCTTAAATGTGTGCCAGGATGAGGGAATAGTTGACCGCCAGACAGGCAAGAAATACCAATCAAATGTTGCAGGAATCCCTCTAAGTGTAGCTCATTGTCTAACCAACATTGATTACAGAAGTGATTTCTATTGAAAGCCAAGTCCACAAGTCAATGGATGGCTCAGCTGAAAGTGAATACATGGGACAAATAGGCATGTATGCACAGGTGGAAATATAGATGGTAATATAGATGGGATGTTGTTTCCCTGATGCCAAGGTCAAGGATACCAGCTGAGAATGAACAAACCATTCTGAGAGGGTATGCGAACAACAAAAGATCATGGCCCCTTTCATCAGCAATGACATAGACAGAAACAGGAAAGATATAGAATCATACAGTCATAGAGTCCAACAGCACAGAGACAGGCCCTTTGGACCAAACCGGCCCATGCCAACCGAACCCCATTTCCCTGCACTTGGCCCATATCCTTCTAATCCTTTCCTATCCATGTATTTGTCAAAATGTCTTTTAAATGTTGTTAATGTACATGGCTGAACCACTTCCACTGGCAGCTCATTCCATATGCATACCATCCTCTGTGTAAAAAAGTTGCCCCTCAGGTCCCATTTATTCTTTCCCCTCTCACCTTAAACTGATACACCCTAGTCCTCAATTCCCCAATCCTAAGAAAAATACTAAGTGCGTTCACACTATCCATGCCACTCATGATCTTATACACTTCAATAAAATCCTTCCTCACTCTCCTATGCTGTAAATAAAAAAGTCTTAACTTGTCCAACCTCTCCCTATAACTCAGACCCTTGAGTCCTTGTACATTTCTTCTGCACTCTTTCCAGTTTAATAACATCCTTCCTGTAGCAAGGTGACAAAACTGAACACAATACTTCCTCCACATCCTAACACCTCATCTACTGCGTCTGTTTTCTCAATGTGGTCTCCTCTACATTGGGCAGACAGGACACCAACTTGCGGAATGTTTCAGAGAACATCTCTAGGACACACGCACTACCTCGTGGCCGACCACTTCAACTCCCCCTCCCACTCCGCCAAGAACATGCAAGTCCTGGGCTTCCTCCACCGCCAAATCCTAGCCACCCGTCACCTGGAGGAAGAATGCCTTTTCTTCCATCTTGGGACCCTCTAACTACACGGGATCAATGCCGATTTCACCAGCTTCCTCATCTTACCTCCCCCCACTTCAACCCTCCCCCCTGCATCTACATATCACCTTCCAAGCAACCTTCCCCCCAGCCTCACCCCCTTCCTATTTATCTTTCAGCTCCCTTCTCCCCTCCCTATCCACTTTCCTGATGAAGGGCTTATGCCCGAAATGTTGATTCTCCTGCTCCTTGGATGCTGCATGATCTTCCGTGCTTTTCCAGCACCACACTTTTCGACCCATGATACTCCAGGTGCAGCGTCACCAACATCCTGTACAACTGTAACATAACTTCCCAACTTCTATACTCAATGCTGTAACTGAATATATGATTTCCCAAGTGGCCTAAAAGTAGCAGTGCCACATGCTCATGAACGCACAAAAGCAGGGATAGTGCTGATGACTGCATTGCTGAACAGATGATGTAAAAGAAGGAATGTAAGTTCCTAAACTATTGGCACCCATTCTGGGAGAGATGAGATCTGTACAAGCCAGTCCATTTACATCTCTAAAAGGCCAGAAAGAGCACTGTAGTACTGAAGTTAGTTGGTGCTGTAAGGATGGTTCAAACTAACTTGGCATGGAAATGGGAACCTGTTTATAGATTCAGAAGTCAGAGAAGCAAAGCTAAAAATGGGAGGCAGAATATCAGCAAGAAAATATAGAAGATCAAACATTCAAAGAGTAGGAAATAGCCAACAAAGGAACAGTGCCTTGTGTATTATACATTTATTCAAGGAATCTAATGCATGAGACAAATGAGCTGAGGGCACAGGCATGCACTTGGAAGTATGGTAGCATTCCCATTTTTGAAACTTGACTTAAAGAAAGAGAGGAGTGGCAGCTCAGCATTCCATGTCACAGGATTTTCAGATGGGTCAGATATAAAGATATGAAAGGATGGCATCACAATAATAGTTAAAGTAACAATCAGAGCTGAGACAGAAGTTGATATGATGGAAGGAACAAAGGAGGCTATATGGGATGAACTTAAGATTTTAAAAAAATCACATTGGAGGGAATATATTGTGGATCCTTAAACACTCGATGGGACACTGTAGAGCAAGTATCTAGGCAAACTGCTGTGAAGCCCAATTGGGCAATTGTAGTGCAGTGATCGTCAGCCAGGTGGACCTCATAGAATATGAGTTCCCTGATTGGGGCTGTTGACCTCGTCCAATCAGGGAGCCATGACTGACAGTTATAAACAGTAGCGTCAGAGGCTCTGTTCACTCTGAGAGTTGGCTCTGAAGATACTGTACCGTTCTGAAGTACTATGCACATGTAAATAAAGGCTGATTGGGTGCGGAATACTAGCTTCTGCGGCGTTATTTCACACTGAACTAGATTTTAACTACAGGACATTATAAATTAGGTTAAAATCTGGTAGAAACTGGTAGCAGGTGCAGAAATCTTAAAATGCCTTCACAGGCCAGAATTTAATGTAAACAGAGCATTGCAGAGCCGAACCCTCACTTGAATTTTAGAACCCTGTCTTCAAACTGGACCACCTTCTCCATCCTTTCGTTCGCCGTTCAACACACCGACACCCCACTTGGAATATAACAACCCACCTCCCCTCTGTTCAGAACACCTTTAAACCTGTGGAACTTGCTTGTGGCCATGCAGAGTAAGAACCATGTTGGCCACATGCCTCAGTGATAACTCCCTGCATGTCCTCCTCCAGGCAACTCGAACAAGGTGGGGGGGTTCTGTTTTCTACAACCAAAGGAGGAGATGTCCCCAGTGAACCAGACAAGCCCGAATGGAAAGAGCAGAGGAGGCCAGCAGTATTGATCATCATCAGAAACGGAATCCAATTTCACATGGGGTCAATGATCTTCTTCACTCTTCCCGGTCCCAGCTAATGTTCTTTCTGGAAAAGTCAGAAACCAGACTTAAACCTGGCTGGTTTGGTTTTAACAAAGTGGTCTTTCACTGAAACATTAACACACAATGTGGTAGCTTTGGTTTTAATGATGAAACTGAAGCATTTTTAATTAAAATAAAATGGATTAAATCAAATTATTTATTTGTAACACGCATTCAAAGAGTTTTAAGCACACAGTTAAAGCAAATTCTATTAATCTCAAAGTTCATGTTTTACAGTTCCAAACATTATAACGCACCCAAAAACACACATTTTACTGTACCCATACCAGAGAACTTTTTTTTCCTAACACCTCAATAGATTTACGATAGGGTGTGACTTTAATTCCAAGACTGGAAACACATGATAGCTTTGCCCTGAAGGATTCATACACCTGACCTTAAATGTGCTTAGCCTTCAAGGAAACTCTTTGAGATTTTATCCCAACACTTCTGATGAGGGTCTCTCACAACTCCTTACTCTAAGGTAATCTCATTTTACTATATTCCCCCTTTCTTGAGTGTACTGTTCAATTTCATTATAACCATTTCCATCTAAAAACTTCATAGAACTGTCTCAAAAGACAAGCCAAAACTGAAAAGCTCTCCCTTTAATCTATGGGTGTTTCCCTTAAGCATAAAAAAAGTCTTCAAACTTATAACAGACTTTAAAATTATTTACCTTGCTAAGCTGTAAAATATCCTAAGTTGTTGTCTGTTTCATCATAACACTTCGCTTCAATATGTCAAAACTGGCATCCAGGTCTTGCCTGAGTACACAGCCAATTGAACTGTCAATCAAGCCTTTAACTGCTCTTTTTCCTCCATAAACAAGAACCAGAAGCAAGAGGCTATGAGATCATGCCTGATTTGACTGTGCCATTAACTCTACCTTCCTATCTCGACCCATAAGCTTCCCTTATTGATGAAACACCTAACCCAATCATTAGCATATTCAATGGCTTAACTTCCATTATTATCTAGAGGAAAATAATTTGACACACTAATAAGTGTCTGAGAGCTGTTTAAAAGGTTTCTCCTTATCACAGTCTTAAAAGGGAGATGCCTAATTTTCCAAGTGTATCCCCTACTTGTAGTCCTTGTGACAGAGGAAACATCTTCTCAGCTTTCAGCTTGACAAGCCCCCCCAAAACATTTGTTTTATTCATTCGCAGAATGAGGAGTATGCTAGCCAGGTCAAGATTCATTGTTTTTCCCTAATTGCTCAAATAACAGTTCAGAGTCAACCACATTTGCTGTGGGTCTAGTTACACGTAGGCCAGATGAGGTAAGGGTGGCAGTTTCTTTTCCAAAAGGACAGTGGTCAACTAGATGCTATATTTTCCCCCTGAAAACTGACATCCTTGTCATCATTAGACTTTTAATCCCAGAGTTTTATTCCACCATGGCAGGATTTGAACTCTGTTTCCCAGAGTCTTCAGATTTCGAGTCTGGACATAATATTGCCAGACCATCACCATTCCATACATAATTCAGTATGATACCTCTTTTTCTCCTAACCTCCAAAAGATATAGATACAACTTGCACAAATGTTTTCCATCAGAGAGCCCCTTCTTTCCAGGAATCAGTCTGACTATAGCATCATTCTGCTTGGGCAGCCTACTGCCCGGAGTATTCAAAGTTGAGTTCTCCAATTTCAAACAACCTCTCTTCCCATCACCCGACTCCCTTCCCAGACCCTGCCTCTCCTTTCCATTCCTCTAACTGACCCAAAAAGCCCGAAACATCAATGTTCTTGCTCCTTGGATGCTGCCTGACCTGCTGTGCTTTTCCAGCACCACACTAATCTTGACTCTAATCTCCAGCATCTGCAGTCCTTTTCTTCCTGCCAGCCACAAATCAGATTAATTTCTCCCATCGACCAATCAGGTTGTACCCTCGACCTGTGTCCACCTATCCCTACCTCATCATCCTGCCCCTGCCCCAGCCCCATTCCCTTTATCTGCAGCTCCCCCCCACATCCACCCCAAGTCCTGAAGAATGGTTACACCTGAAACATTGACTTCTCCACCTCCTGAGGCTGCCTGGCTTGCTGTGTTCTTCCAGCCTCCTGCTTATCTACCGTAGCATCATTACAATAGTGAAGAAAGCCATTTGATCCATTGTTTCAGTGCCAGTCCTCCTAAAGAGCTACTTGTGTTTTGCCACACCCCCATGCTCTCTCTTCATATCTGTACATTGTTCTTCTTCAAATCATTCTCTGCACTGCTTCAGTTGCAACGATAACCTTTTTTTTAGATTACATTACAGTGTGGAAACAGGCCCTTCGGCCCAACAAGTCCACACCGACCCGCCGAAGCGAAACCCACCCATACCCCTACATTTACCCCTTACCTAACACTACGGGCAATTTAGCATGGCCAATTCACCTCACCCTGCACATCTTTTGGACTGTGGGAGGAAACCGGAGCACTCGGAGGAAACCCACGCAGACACGGGGAGAACGTGCAAACTCCACACAGTCAGTCGCCTGAGGCGGGAATTGAACCCGGGTCTCAGGCGCTGTGAGGCAGCAGTGCTAACCACTGTGCCACCATGCTGCCCACAAAACCTTGTTTTAATGATGACACTAAGAGTGTTCACAGCAATCCAGATATGGTCTAAGGTCCTCTGTAGCAACATTTCACTGTTATACTCCAAATAGCTTGCCACAGCTGCATACCAATTTCAACACTTTTGCTGGGAAATATTTCCCTTAATAATCTGAGATTTTGGCTTTGACTGATTAATGTGATGTCAACAAAGAATCAGTCAAGATATAATTTTTCATGCTCAACATTTTAAATATTTTCACCAAATACGTTTTGTCATCATCTATTTGTGACATAGCAAGATTATAATTACAGAAAAATCTCTATAAACTGCATGAACTTATGACAGGACAAATTTATTCAAATAGAGCTGATTCTGTTATAAGGCAGTTTCTATTCAAAGATTTGAATCACAATCCTTTGTAGCAATATTTTGTTCCTTGTTTGTTTTTGCGTTGTCCAATTACATTATTATTTTGATATATTCTAACACCATTTCAGATAAACAGGAAACAATACCCTAATTTGATTACATTTAAATTAGCAAAATATTCAAAGAAGCATTTCAGAACCTAAAAAGGGTCAAGACTTGAATCAAATAAAGTATATATTCAAGTTTAGTACTGTGGGTGGATGGGACATAATGTAGAAAGGATCAAATTCCAGAATATGAGCAAATGAGATTAACCAGTAAATAATTAAAAGTGAGTTTACTATAAGTGAGATAATAGTTCTTACAGCTCTATCCAGCAAAGTAAATCTTCTAAATATAAATTGGTGAAAAGTTTTTTCATTCTTACCCTTCATACATAATGCCTACCTCAAGCTCATTTATTAATTATAATGAACCTTCAAAGTTACATCTAGAAAACTGTTGTGTTGGTTCATTTAATTCCAACAAAAAAGTCCAAAATAATGAAACTCCAGTTTACTTCGATGCATCTTTCTTGAAACGCATGTGGTGTCTGACAGAAACAAAAATGTTTCACTCAAAAAACATTTTAAATTATTTGACAATGGTGCGAAGTATGTCAAATTATAATATAAAATGTTGCATATCTGATTTGTCTGAGGCCTAGGTTGCTGTTCGAAAAAGAGAAAGTGAGGACTGCAGATGCTGGAGATCAGAGTCTTGACAGGAGGTCAAATTGGGCGGTGCGGAGTTCACAGACAATGAGGTTGGAGACTATGGATGGGAGCTCCCCAGAGGTGATGAGGATGTGGATAGTCTGGGAGATGATGGTTTGGTGATAGGAGGTAAGGTCATGGTCCAGGGGCAGTAGGAGGAAGTGTCTGCGAGTTAGCACCTGGCTTCAGTGGTATCGAGGCTGGTGCGCCAAACTACTGCTGCCTGACCTGCTGTGCTTTTCCAGCATCACACCCTCAACTATATTGCTGTCCTTCAGTAATTCATTTTAGATACAAAGATGCACATGTTGGACTGGACAAAATGATAAGAAGAAAGTGAGGACTACAGATGCTGGAGATCAGAATCGAAGTTTGGCACTGAAAAAGCACAGCAGGTCAGGCAGCATCCGAGGAGCAGGAGAGACAATAGTTCAGACATAACCCCTTCGTCAGGAATGTAGGTTAACATTCTCTGTAGAATAACAGTATTGGCTTTCTCATTAAAACTTGCAAACTTGTCCAGGTTGTTTTTGAAGGATTGGATTACAACAAACATTACCTTTTGCAAATCAATTCTTTTTGAAGGTCTTATCTTCAAAACTGAATTACAAGCAGATGCTTCATTGATATTTGCCACATTAGGCATCATTTTTGACTCCAAAGTCTTTACCTGAGGACAGCACATAATACTGAATAGAACATAAAATGTAGAACAGTACAGCACAGTTTGCCCTCAATGTTGTGCCGACCTTTTATCATACTCTAAGATCAAACTAACCTACATACCTTTCATTTTACTATCATCCATGTGCCTACCAAGAGCCACTTAAATGTCCCTAATGTATTTGACTCTACCACCACTGCCGGCAGTGCATTCCATACATCCACCACACTCTGTGTAAAGAACCTTCCTCTGACATCTTCCCTAAACCTTCCTCCAATCACCTTAAAATTTATACCTCCTTGTGATAGCCGTTTCCGCTCTGGGAAAAACGTTTCTGACTATCCACTGTATCTATGCCTCTCATCGTCTTGTACACCTCTATCAAGTCACCTCTCATCCTTCTTCACTCCAATAAGAAAAACCCCGATCCCTCAACCTTTCTTCAGTTCAAGCAGCATCCTGGTAAATCTCCTCTGCACCCTCTGTAAAGCTTCCACATCCTTCTTAGAATATTAATGATATTCTTGAGATAGCCTCCTTGAAACACTGCATCAGGAAAATTGCGATCGTCAAAGTACCCACTACCCTAAATAATTTCATCCTAGGTTCGATCAAAACATTGATGCTGTTCAAAGTGTTATCAGCTGTGATATAGTCAAACTGAGGAATATCAGTGCAGTTTCCACCATGGAGTGCTCTTTTTCCTCACCACCTAAACCTGCATAGCAAAAATCTTTCTCAATTTTGGTTCAACTCACAAGACCCCAATGTTTCATAGTTAAAGTCTTCCATAAATTAATTAAGAATTCAGTCTTGCCTTTTGTTAGTGTTCTTCTTGCTAATAACTTCCAAATGTTTGGTATCCCTGGCTTAAGTGACTGGTGCTTGAAATGATGGAAGATAAATAAGTTTCGCACTCCACTGGATAGCAATTCCAGGTTGCACAGTACAATTACCCATAATGCTTCTGACTTGAAATGTTGTGTTCAGATATCATCGATTCTCCACAACGTTTACAGAAATCATCAAAGATTTTCCATTGAAAGAATGAACATTGCCTCCTGGATGCAGCAGGCATTTTGGAAAATGGGAAAATGATCACTCTAACTCCTTTGATCAATCCATCCATATTGATATCCAGAAGAGTCATATATTCCTTGCTTTGTTTCCCACTCAAGCACTTCCTCTGCAAAAGCTGGAGGTTACATGTGCCACTAAACTGCATAAAACTCTTACTACATTGAAGTTATACATATAACAAAATCAGTACATTTCAATTATTGCAGGTAGAGTTGATGCAAATTATTCTTAGGTAATTTTAGGAATCATTTTCCTGATTTGACTCAATTGTGACATGAACGTTTTCCATCTGTGGAACCATTCTGTTGCCCTTAGTGAGATCATTACAGCAAATTTCTTCTGCAGTTTTGGTAGACTTTTCCACTTCAGTTATGTTCCTTTCTGGGGGAATTCTTATTTGTACACTGTGAGGAATCATTGAACGAAATCTGCTCTAGTGTGCCTGTATTTAGGCCCCAAATCTTCTTATGTGCGGCAATCACCATCATTGAGCTCCTTTTTCTGCGTTATGACTGAGCTCCATGTTGGCTCTTCCGATGTTGGCTCCTTCAGAATTGCAGAATGGACAGAAAATCAAACGACTCTCTCGTAGCACTGGATTGTCAATGGGGAAGACAGGGCACACAACATCAGCTACTATGTCCTGGTAAGTGTTTAAATACAGGTTTACATCTTCCTAGAGCTTTTCAGCATGATGAAGAAGCAGCACTCCAGAGCTTGTGGTTTCAAATAGACCTATTGGACAATAACCTGGTGTCATGTGACTTCTGACCTTGTCCATCCCAGTCCAAAACTGGCACCTCCACATCATGACTTAAGTGGGAAGGGCCTGCTTGCAATCATGTCCCAATATTCCCTAAGCTGTGATAAAATGTATAAGATTCCAATGAGACCACCAAAATGACCAATTGCCAAGAGCTCATTGTTATTTAGCACAAAAACAATTCACTACCAAAAACATTTCACGCCAGGTTTCTTCATTAATGGAAAATAACTATTTCATGTAACACACTGAACTTTATCAAATGACATAGACAAGAGAAGAACTTTAACCCACTACTTTGTGACTTAACACACTAGAACTCTTTAGAAACACCAAATACATGCACACACATTCATGGAGTCACAGAATCCCTACAGTGTGAAAGCAAGGCATTCGGTCTGAATTCACCCTCTGAAGAGTATCCCACCCAGACCCACATCCCCTACCCAATAACCTCCTTCTCCCACGGCCAAACCACCTAACCTGCCCATCTTTGGACTGTGAGAGGAAACCAGAACACCTGGAGAAAACCAAAGAGAAATAAAGACAGATAAATGATTAATTGTTGGACATATGTTATAGGTGGAATAAAATATACGTCCAGGATAGCAGACCTTGACTGACGATGTTCTCTGGACAGGGTAAGCCTTGTGAAGTGGTAGTCCTTGCCATTGTAATGTATATCTTCATTAATATGTGAACCCTGCAGAGTGAAGTGACATTAGGAATCACGTTAGCCAGGAAAAGCCAGTTAATTACATATTCTCCTTTCCCCAGTAAGAGTGAAGCAAATAACTTTCGCTTTTCTGCTTGAACAGGCTTCTCTCAGCATCCAGATGTAGTGATACACAGGGAAATATTAGGAATGTCACCTGTCTGATTGGGACGGATCACTGGCATCGAATTTTTTAAAATTCTCATCGGCAGCACCATCTTCACTCTACTGTGCGGCAGCAGTCCCTGTTGTAGAAGGTGGTACCAGTCATCCACCAAATTACTTGTGAAATAAGGCTGCATTTGATACCACTCCTGGCTGAGATGAAGTACACTAACTACTCCAAAGATCGTTGTTTTGAGGGTCGTTAAGCTCCTCTATGAAAGCCCTCCTCTCACTTCCTCCTCAACTCCATCTCCAAGTGATGCTGAAAAACAAGAAGAAATGCAATTACAGTCACAATACTGAAAGCAGACTCTTAACAATTCTGAGAGAAAAAATCTCTCAAGATCGTTACCATAAGTGAGAGATCCCATATTTTTTTCCCAAAAGGGCAAACATCTTTTTGACCTCTGCCCTGTCAAGTCCCCTCAGGATCCTATTTCTTTCAATTAGATTACCATTCCCTAATGTCTTGCAACTCATCTGATCTTCTTGTCAAAGTTCACTACCACTCACATTAAATCCAAGAATTTTACCAATAACAGAGAACACAGTGTTTCTACTCATTTCTGCAGAAGCAAAAGAAAATCAAAAGCATCTCACCTGACAGATGAATGCTGACCCCTTGAAATCAAGGAAGTGAGGTAAAGAGCCTTAGTTCAACTGAATGCATGGTCAGCTAGGACTCGAGGAGTGTTTAAGGTAGAGCAAAGTCCAAGATGGCAGACTTGGTGCTAACTCACCCATTAAATACTATTTGACATTTCACTTCATTGCCTGAAATCCTAATGGTGCAGTGGTCATGTCCCTGCTTCTGAGATGAAACGGTCAGGTTAGTGGGTCGGTTCAAGTATTGCATTGCAAATGGTGAGAAGCAAGTCAGCCTTTTTTTTAAACGTGGCATTACCAAGGTAAATTTTATGACAAAAATGTCCTAATTCTTTTTGCCATAGTACATGTATAATGACTAAAAACATATATCAAATTGCTTTGAATTCCCATCATGCTTAGTTGAATTTCCTGTGTTTGAGAATAGCTAAAACTAAGATTAGTGGGATGAAGAGGCATTGCTTTGCTCACTCAGCTGAGAGAAATCTGACAGATCAGGGCAACCAAACATACACCATTGTGCATTTTCAGGAAAGCCATTGATAAAGTGACCCATTAGGGTCAGTGCTGAGTCTGAAAGCGCCAATAATGAAATGGAATAGTATGGTTTTCGTATAAAGAGTGGGTAACTACAGTAGAAATGTTACATATTGACAGCTATAGCACAACATACATTAAGAGTGACATGCAACAGGAATGGTGAATAAATTGACTTTTCTCTGAAGGTTTAGTCAGGTGACTGCAGTCAAAGTAAGCTGGATTTTGAACAACGTTGTCTTTACCATTCACTATAACTTGTTGAATATGTAAAACCCACAAGTCAGGAATGGAATGGAATAGTCCACACTTGCCTGGGATGTGTGCAGCTCCAAAAACATTCCAGAAGCTAAACACCAAAAAAGGACAGAGTAGCCTTCTTGACTGGTAACTCATCTACCAGATTCACTGCAGTTACTCAGCAATAGGCAATAGACAATAGACAATAGGTGCAGTAAGCCATTCTGCCCTTCGAGCCTGCACTACCATTCATTATGATCATGGCTGATCATCCTCAATCAGTATCCTGTTCCTGCCTTATCTCCATAACCCTTTATTCCACTATCCTTGAGAGCTCTATCCAACTCTTTCTTAAACGAATCCAGAGACTGGGCTTCCACTGCCCTCTGGGGCAGAGTATTCCACACACCCACCATTCTCTGGGTGAAGAAGTTTCTCCTTCAACAGCATCTTCTAAACCCAGAACCTCTCCCTCCATGGAAAATCAGATACAAGAATCAGGCAAAGGAGCAGATTGGAACACCATCACTTAAAAATTCCTCTCCAAGCCAAATACCATGCTGACTTGAGGATATATCGCCGTTCCTTCACCGTCACTAGGTCAGCCCCAGAAGTCTCTTGGTAACAGCACTGTGGGTGTCCATGCATCCCAAGGAGTTCAGCTCAGGTAGAGTGGAGATAGCAAGAACTGCAGATGCTGGAGAGTCAGTGTGGACAAAGAGTGGAGCTGGGAAAGGTGCAGCAGGTCATGCAGCATCAAAGGAGGAGGAGAGTTCACCTTTGGGGTTCTGACCTGAAATGTCAACTCCTGTCCTCCTCTGATGCTGCTTGAACTGTTGTGCTTTTTCCAGCGCCACTCTTTATCCAGCTCAAGAAGCGTGCCAACTGCCACCTTCTCCAACACAATCAGGGATGGGCAATAAATGCTAGCATAGCCAATGATACCCATTAACAAATAAAAAAAACCTACTGCAGTCATTTTATAGGAGAAAGCTGTGGAAGCCGAAGGCTGTCGACACAGCTATTGAAAAAATCAGTTAAGTTTTAATGCAGGACAGCCCATCAGTAATTTGGAAACAAGATTAGATAGGCAAGTGTGCAAGCCAAGACACAAGAAGAATGGGTCAGTTGTTGAAGCCCATTGACAGCTACTTAAGATTGCCAGCAAAGTATAGAACATAGCACATAGAACAATACAGTACAGAACAGGCCCTTTGGCCCTTAATGTTGTGCTGACCTGTGAACTAATCTAAGTCCATCCCCCTACACTATCCCATCATCATCCATATGCTTATCCAAGGACTGTTTAAATCTCCCTAATGTGGCTGAGTTAACTACATTGGCAGTCAGGGCATTCCACACCCTTACCACTCTCTGAGTAAAGAACCTGCCTCTGACATCTGTTCAAATCTATCACACCTCAATTTGTCACTATGCCCCCTTCGTACAAGCTGATGTCATCATCCAAGGAAAAAGACTTTCACTGTCTACCCTGTCTAATCCTCTGATCATCTTGTATGTCTCTATCAAATCCCTTCTTATCTTTCCGGTTTAATTGGAAGCACACTAGCTTTCGGAGCGCCGCTTGACAACCACCTGATGAAGGAGCGGCGCTCCAAAAGCTAGTGTGCTTCCAATTAAACCTGTTGGACTATAACCTGGAGTTGTGTGATTTTTAACTTTGTGCACCCCAGTCCAACACCAGCATCTCCAAATCATGACTTCTTAGCCTTCTTCTTTCCAATGAGAACAGACCCATATCTCTCAGCCTTTCCTCATAAGACCTTCCCTCCAGACCAGGCAACATGCTGATAAATCTCCTTTGCACCTTTTCCAATGCTTCCACATCCTTCTTGTAATGGGGCGACCAGAACTGTACACAATATTTCAAGTGAGACCACACTAGCATTTTGTACAGTTGCAGTATGACATTATGGCTCCAGACCTCAGTCCCTCTACCAATAAAACCTAACACAGCATTTGCCTTCTTAACAGCACTATCCACCTGGGTGGCAACGGTATAGGAAGCTGTGGGATTTGCTGGAATCATTTGGTCAAGTTAGAAATGGGAAATAAAAATGGAGCAGAATGAGGCCTGTGATTCCCAAACTTTCCTAACACTCCTCCTTGATGGCATCTGGGTTCTGAATTCAGGGCAGGTTCTTCTCAACCCACTCCAATATTACTATTGATTGTAATATGGAGTTCCACCATATCATTGGGCCTTGTGAACAACTCATTCAGCTCTATCTCATCAGGACCATGAGGCAGGCTCCTTTGTCTGTCTGGGTGTCAGATCGAGCACCGTGTTTCACATCCCAGATCATTCTTACTACAGCTTGTACTGCAGCCCGCAGTGGCACACCCTGATCAGAAGACTACAGGTTAGACTCCATATCTCTGGCTTTGAGATGTTGAGTCTTTGACAAAACGATGTGGATTTTCCAGTGAAGGTGATAACATCACCAGTGAAATCCAATGATCATCTTGGCATCCTCAGCTAGAATGAGAACTCAATCAGCAGGTGGACAGCATGGAGATTTTAGATTAGATTAGATTCCCTACAGTGTGGAAACAGGCCCTTCGGCCCAAACAGTCCACACTGACCCTCCGAAGAGTAACCCACCCAGACCCATTTCCCTCTGACTAATGCACCTAACACTATGGGAAATTTAGCATGGCAACTCACCTGACCTGCACATATTTGGACTGTGGGAGGAAACCAGAGCACCCGGAGGAAACCCACCCAGACACGAGGAGGCTGTGCAAACTCCACATAGACAGTTGCCCAAGGTTGGAATTGAACCTGCGTCCTTGGCACTGTGAGGACCACAGGGTCCTTAACAATTGACTCCTCTAACAGAGATTCAATTTACCTCTTCCACAGGATGCTCTGCTTCTGGTTCTGAATGTGTTCTTCTGAGGGTTCTATGTTTCTACATTTTCTCCTGACATCAATCCTTTGTCAATGGTGATTGTGACCGAGAGACACACATACACATGCAAATTATCAATGTATTGCTTTGATGTTAATTTTAATTTCCCACATAGCAAGTTGTATGTTTTCTTCATCCCTTAACTTTTTTTCTTGAAATGCATTTTGATACTGTGCCAAACCAAATGTCAGCAGCTGCTGCTGAGTTTCTTGCTGAAGGGAATGAGAGGCACATAAGAAGTCTAATTGCTTTTGTGAAAGCAGAAAGTGCTGGAGAAACTCAGCAGGTCTGGCAGCATCAGTGCAGACAGAAACAGAGTTAACGCTTTGAAACTGACATGACTCTGCTTCAGACGTAACTCTGCTTCTCTCTCCAAAGATGCTGCCAGACCTGATGAGTTTCTTCAGCACTTCCTGCTTTTATTTCAGCCAGATTTCTAGCACCCACAGTATTTTGCTTTTAAATAATTCTGATTGCTTTTTATTGAGCTGGAATAAGGGTCATTATTGCTCCAACAGAAATTGGAAAAGCTGGAAATGCTTAAGCAGCAAGACTACAGAGAGAAACAGAGATCAGTAATAAGTGTGGACCTTAAGTATCGATTCCGATGTTCTCTCCATGGATGCCAACTCATCTGCTAGATATTTTCCAATATATTCTCTTTCCATCTTAATCTCCAGCAGTAATTGTTCTCCTATTATATGATCCACACTGGTTGATTTACATTTAAAATAATAAAACATTAATCACCACGTAAATGTAATTTTTCTGTTAACAAAGCCCACTTGCATAGAAATAAATAGCACATTATAGCAATTTGAGCTGGTTGGTGTGAACTTAGTGGAAGATTTGGCCATTGTTGAGCTTGGAAATGAAAACAGGAGTTATGCACCAGTTTGGCACTGTTAGGTCAAGATACTCATACTTGTACATAGAACTGTTGTTTCACTTGTGATGCTCAAGCCTAAAATATTGCATGTAAATATGTTCAAAGTAATGGGGCTGTTAGTATATTATGCATAATATAACTTTTTGGTAGAATCATGATGTAAAGTATATCATACTAAAATCAGCTCCATCCCACTTTGACAATAGTTCCCTATTCTGGGCACCTGAAAGATGTGAGAGGAAGGATGGGGAGTAGGGATCAGAAGACTAGAGACTGGAGAAGCCCTCTCGCTTTTGCTAACTTATGAGACAGGATTATACATATCCAACCATTTTTCTCTGAACTTAGAAGGTTAATGGTGACCTGATTGAAGTCTTCAAGATATGAACAAGACAAAGACAGGGTAAAACAGCTATTTCCACTGTGTGGAGATTCTAGAACTAGAGGGACAGTCTGAGAATTAGGGCCAGACCATTCAGGAGAGATGTTAGGAAGCACTTTTATACACAATGGTTAGGAGATATTTTGACCTCTCTTCCACAAATATAGGTGGATGCAGGGTCAGTTGTTAATTTTCAATCTGAGACGGATATATTCTTATTAAGTTAAAGTTATTAAGGGAAATGGACCACTGGCAGGTGTATGGAGTTATGCCCCAGTTCAGCCATGATCTCATTGAATGGCAGGACAGGCTCGAGGGGCTGAATGGCCTACTTATATTCCTAGGTTCGTATATTCCTGATGCTGTATTTAACTATTAAGGTAACCTTCATACTTAGCTTTAGATTTGCTCAAACATTCAAGCTTTGAAATAACTAAAGGGTATTGATATGAAGTTTCAAATAATGGGATCTGGTCAAACTACTGAACATTCAAATAAATTAAGAAAGCTGGGAATGAGTTTAGAAGTTTTATTCTCTCTAAAGCACACAGGACTCTGGTCATCGTAAAAAAAAAAGATTTTTTGCTGTACTTCAAGAAGGCATTCAGCAGATTTCTAATTGTTATGGCTACATGATTAATATTTCTGCCTGTTTTGCTTCTCAAAAGCAGTGGAACAGAACAAGGGATGTCTCACAGTATAATGTAGAAAAAAAAGTAAGCGTACTTTTCTAATCATGTATGAATAATATTATTCATCAGATGTTGCTGTAAAATTAATGGTGAAGCTAATGGTGCTTGCTGTTACTTATATATAGATAGCCTCTCTGGTAAGGCAGATATGCAGTTACATGCCACTATCTGAAATTGCTGTTGCATTACTTCAACAACAGCTCAGTAAAAATGGCATTTCACTGTCAGCCTTACCTTTGAGTGTCAAGTTGCATTTGCACAGTTGATTTGGCAAAACACCAAAGAAAGTTATGTTTTGTTACGAAAAGCACAAGTGTCCTTTTAGCAACATGCCTGGCACTGAAAATTAACTTTATAAGTGCAAACTTAGTTTTTAAGATACTGTTAAAATTTCTGAAAATTTCATATTTAAAGAAGTTTCAATATTCCTTTCTTTTTCTTTCTTCTTCCAATCCTTCTTTCCCTCCCCATTTCTATATCCTTGGCTGATTTTATATTGACTTCCACCACTCTAATGTACACTTTATTCCAAGTGTTATGTTGTTTGTTTCCTAATCCTTTGTCATGCGCATTCAGGTCTCAAATGTTCAGTTTCCCATGTTACGCTCAGATGTCCAAAATGTTTTGTGCTGGGGAGTGCAAAAAGCCAATCTAACTAATGATGCTTGATGTCCTGTTTCAGCAGAATTTAGCCCAAATTTGTAATGCTGAGGAGAATTTAGTTGGCCAGTAGCAGCAATCAAGGACTTGCAAGGCAAGAATAAGCTGAGCCAGAAACAAATCCATATATCCTCAGAACAAATGCGATGAAGATGGAGGAAGAGTCACACAACCCAAAACGTCAACTCTGATTTCTCTCCACAGATGCTGCCTGATCTGCTGAGCTTTTCCAACAATCTCTGCTTTTGTTTCTGATTTACAGCATCCGCAGTTCCTTCAGTTTTTTTTTTATTTCATATATCCTCTACGTTTTCTCAGTAATATTCATTAATCCCATGCAATGCTCTACTCAACTATGGTAATATTTCTCATTGGGCGGAGGTGGGTACTAATTGTCAGGTTGTAATTTCTATTGGTCAAGGTGCAGTGTAGCATTAATTTATGAACAAATTTACCCTCATTTCTCAAGCAAATGATTGTCAATAATTTCACTTATGCTTCAGACAGGGGTCTATTTTGTATATTTATTTAAAATTTATATTGCAAAAAATGTGCAGCACATACACACTAAACCAGAGTACTGAAACATTTGCATGTAGGACAATTTACATCAGCTAAAAGTTTAAAATTGGAAATAATCAGCCTTTGTTTTTTTTTTATCTGTAGCCCAGATCTTGTAGAAGAATCAGTTGTTTAACAACCCAGAGTGAGACTTGTAATTTTCTTATTATGATTCATGGTGCTGAATTCAATATTAAAACATATTAAGCCAGACCCATGCTTTTAATTTAATGGGTATTATCATTAATATGAATATGTTTTGCTCCATTTCTACTGTCTCCAATTCTACTCCCTTTAGTTTTGTCTTATTCTTTTTGTCTCCACCCCTATAATGTACACTGGTGAGAACATAACAATGTGCTATCACTAATGCATATTTTGTTAACTTCTACAGAATAAATGTCAAACATAGGATAACAAAATCAAAATTAAAGTAATGCCACACTTTGCTGATTTTAATAGCATTAGCTGAATGAAACATTTTGACTGATTGCCTATTGTGCGATAATAAGTCCAAGATAGGATGCTGAAATATATTGGATATAATCAAATTTGTCTTATGTGTTGAGTAAAAAGTACTTTCATAGGCTAAAAGCACACAAACAATCACTTTCAGAGTTCCAGAATGCAGCAAACATAATAATTAAAATAAATGTAGTTTTAAATATACTTCTGTAGTTCTTTGAAGCACAGCATCTTGCTAATACCAGACACAAGGTTGCCAGCTGTGCAATAAAATATATCATACATAAAGCTGACCACAAGCAGTAGGTTCACAAGCATCTCCTTCTTTCAATGTTTTTGTGGGTCAAAAAGAATTATCTGTGCTATTTGATTTTCATGTTTCCACAAACCAAAACTATGCTTTCAAATATCAATAAACTGAACAATTACAAGTACACTTGACAAAATCCCTCTCCTCTCCAACTCATATTGAACACTTCATGTTTGTTTTTCAGAGCAGAAAAAACTATTTATTTTCATATATGCTCTATTACTCTTATAATGACAGATTTCAAAAGCTTGGAAAAAGCACAGAAGAGACATCACAGATAAATGCTAAGATAAAACAAACTGCATGTAATTTTGACCATATAATTCACAAAAACTATAGCACAAGTGATTTATTTTCAACCAACCACAGCTACTAACCTGCACCATATATAACTGATTTTATATTGTAAAAGTCCTTTTTTCACAGAGATTAGGTAAAATATGTTTTGCTTCATAATTTTAAAGTGCAAGGATACAAACTGATGGCATTTTGTTATGTGACGTACGTCTGGGAGAAAATATGTAAAAGGCAAATAATTAAAAGATAATAATACAAAATAACAGAAAACTTTTGAACTGAACTGGACAGACTGAAACAAAATGTCGCTCAATTTAATGAAATTTTTCATGGACTGATTCTACACAAGCATGAAAGGTTATATGTGAGCTACTGGGCATATTTCAAGCAAATATTGCATATATTTGTGCAACGGTGCAACTTAGAAGATGTAGATTCACTTGAGTTTGAGGGAGCACTCATAGAAACCTAAAACATTTGAACAGGACTGGAGAGGGTAAATGCAGGAAGGATTTTCCCAATGACAGAGGAGACCAGAACCCAGGGGTCACAGTTTTTAGACACAAGGTGCATCTTTTAGGACAAAGATGAAGAGCGATTTTCTCACCCAGACAGTGGTGAGCCTATGGATTTCGCTGCCACAGGAAGCAATTGAGGTCAAAACATTGAAAGTTTTCAAAAAGTAATCAGAAATAATTCTTCAGGATCAAAGGGTACAGGGAGAAAACGGAAACAGGGAACTGAGTTAGAGAAATGAGCCATGATCATATTCACAGCAGGCTTGAAGGGCTGAATGGCCTACTGCAACTCCTATTTTCTGTGTTTCTATGTTTCGAACATTTCTGCATTTTTTTTAATTTCTGACTACTATCATATAACTTTACAACAGTGATAATACTTCAAATGTATTTCATTGTTTGGAAAGAACTTTGGAACAGCATAAAATTATGAGATACTACAAAAATGCAATTTCTTTTCTTAGTTATTTGAATAGCACCATAAACACTACAAGCTTCACTATAATTGATATCTGTATTGACCACTATCCATTCTGCCCTACAGGATTTAAACATAAAATCCAAAAAATTAATATTCTGATCATTGATATGGCAAAATTGTTTCTACTGACAGGAGGGATAGTCAACTGATAATACAGAATTAAAACAGCTAGTAAAAGAACCAGGAGTAAAATGAATAGATTGTTTAATACAGCAAGTTGTTCTGATCTAGAATGTGCTACCTGTAATTTTGGTGAAAACAGTAACTTTCAGAATATATTTTGTCAGAAAATACTTGTAGGGTTGTAGGGAAAGGAAAAGGGCACTGGCACTAATTTGGTTGCTAGTGAAATATTTGAATGCTTACTAGGAATGACACAGCAGAAACCATTTTGCAAATATTACAAAGTTAAAAACAATTAATAAAAAATTTAAATTTTAGAATTGTTTCTTGGGTTCATTTTTACCACTTGCAATTAGAGTGCAGCCAGTTTAATTGTTGTGAAAGTGTCTGCTGTCAAAACAAAATCAACATTGAAATTGGTTGGCTTGAATTATACTACATGGTTAGTGTTAGACTCTTAGATATCTGAGCTTTCCAATTTTGTGATTGTCTCAGCATTAAATTAAGATCTGTAATATGATACCAACTACATAATAAAGATTTTAATATTAAAACACTTCCCAAATTCTGAGTTATGACAGACACAAAAAAAGCAACTTTTCATCTTTAATATCATTCATAATCAGAGTAGAAATCCCAATCCAAAGAGTAAATAACACAATGTCCATGCCCTGCAAAAATGATGTAGCACTGCATGGCATGTACATCCAGTCAGATGGCAATCTGAGTCCACTACCTCATATTCATATCAATGCCCATTAACACCGATCTAAATGCTCCTCAAATTGACTGCAATTATCTAAATTTATTGCTCTGACATCAGTGCTTGCTACTTCTTGGTGATCCTTGGAATGATGAGGATGCTCACCACCCAGTCCCAGAGTAAACAAGAGGCATAGCCAGATGGGGAAGAAAGTGAAGAGCAAAAGAAGATGAAAGGTGTTAAGAGGTAGAAGTGAAGTCAGTGGAAGATAAAGAAGTTGAAAAAGAACAATCAAAATGCTTAAGGAGAAACCACACTTAGCTCGCCAGATTAGTAGGGAAATAAGTAACCTGTGAGAAACACAACCACCTGATGAAGGAACAGCACTCCAAAAGCTAGTGCCTCCAATTAAACCTGTTGGACTGTAACCTGGTGTTATGTGATTTTTAACTGTGAGAAAGACAGCTTGCTTCTGCAAAACATAACAAAAGAAATCTGCAATAATGGTATAAAGCACCTTGGAACACCACATAATTATGTTAAACTTTCAGTGCATAACCAGGTAATAGGTCTAACTTATCCATATGGGGTATAAGCCTCATTTCACATTAGACCTCAATCCCATCAACAACTTACACTCTCCTCTGAGTATCCAGCTTCACCTGAGTTGTAATAAGCCACTGTCCGTGAAGCAGTGATAAGTATCGCTACCTTTGAGCCAGGTATGTTTAAATTCGAGTCCCACCTTATCCAGAATGTGTGAAGATATTTGGGCACAGGTGAATAATCTAAGCCACCATCTACATTGTGAGCAAGGATTCACGTGGCTGTGACGTTTATCACTCCTAATGCAATGATCTTCTTGAAAGGCAACTCACCTTGTTCGACTCCAAAGAACTTCCCAGTTGGATAAGGACCTCCCTCTCTCTCTCTGGAGTAACGCTGCAACCTCGGCCGCTGCAACTTCGGCGCAGAAAAGGTGCACCTATACCCAGACGAAAATTGAGTCCAGTTAAAATGTCAGCGAAAAAAAAAACACCCAACAAATTGTCAAACATACCACAAAGGATGGCGCGCCCTAATTTCCGACCGCCCGGAATTGAGTCGAAGAGGAAATTCGAGCTCGAAAGTCGGCGCAGGCGGAGGGCGCGTATGGTTCGTTTCCCACGCACAGAGCAGTTTTTTGAAAGGCGTGAATTTGCGCCGCATTGAACTCGTGTGGAAATTGGGGCGGAGGAAAGGGCGCAATCGGAACGCGCGGCGGATCGGGGCTCCCGCTGCAGGTAGAGAAGGTGGAGAAGTTTCCTAGGGATTGTACTCAGCAATATACACACAACCGCAAACCCAGGAGCTGGGTTTTCTTATATAAACCTTCACTAAAAAAAATCTTTTTTTTAAAAGAAAAATCTTCTTAATCATTATTGCGCTTTATTTTTTTTTAAAAATCGAGTCTTCAATCTCTTCTGCGTCCCGTCCACATTTGCCAAAATTGGTAAACGCGACTGAAACACATAGGCTCTTCGCCGGTAAAGTTTTCTTCAGAATCGAGAGAGGAAAATCAATCAGAAGATGTAGAGGGGGATTGAAGAAAGGCGCACGTCGAGAGGGAGTTATTGGGAGTAACCTCTCACCCGGAATCAGTGCCAGAGAGCAGCACCAACGACTGTGGATAAACACACAGCAAGATAACAAAATTACAACCAGCAACAGCAGGCAGGATCAACGTGACATACTCCGAGCCTGTGGGCACAAAACCTTCATGTTACATCGCCTGATAGTCTACTTTTAAAAAAACACAGCAGATTGCAGTGTATTATGACTCTACACAACTGCACTAATTCTTAACATGCCACACTCACCCTTCCACTCGTCTCTAATTTTTTTTTAGGTTTCATACGCAACATGTCATTAAAAACACATTGGCATTTTCATAATTTTTTTGTGTTTTCTTTACATAAGTGCTTTGAAGTTCTGTGATAGCTATCATCATAATAATCAGGGGATTTTATTCAAAGCTGTTACAGACGTCACGTACATTCTTGCTAAAATTTCACTTCAAAGTTACTTTGACACGAATCCGTCTTAGCAACAAGACCAGGGTATAAGAGTGCGTTTTTTTTTGTTTGATTTCTCTTTCGGGAAGACTATTGCACCCCGCAGAAAGAAAGGGGCGCTTCTTTAACATAACGAGATACTTTTGGAAAGTTGCGCGCGATAAAATTGTGCATTATAGCTGATCGTAAAATGGGGATATGCATGCTGCAATTTTCTTCAAAATGTATGTAAGTGCTAATAATGCAACACGCAGCAGACAATGTGCAAGTGCAATATACAAATAAAAATATAACTGCAATACTTTTGAAGTGATGTGGTGGGAAATTAAACTGAAGCGCACACTACCATTTCTCTAATGTTGAGTTTGTCAGAGAAAAAAACAGTCACATAAAACCTTCCTCGGGGATTGCAATCTTTAATTCGCTTTTACTGGTCCTCCATTAAGTGCTGCATGGTAGACTCTAAAATGGTGCAGCCGTTTTGTTTTAGTTGCTACCATTGTACTTTTGGACTCTGCAGAGGAAATAATCCATCAAATGATTACACTGAGAGATGGGGAAAACGCACGCATACGGAAAGAGGGAGAGAAAAAAAAGATACGTACCAGGTTGTTGACAGGTCTCATACTTGTTGTCAAACATTTACAATTCTGCAAAGCGTTTCTTTCCGCCTTTGAAAATGAGAACATGGGTTATCAAGCACGTATGATTTGGAGGTGCCGGTGTTGGACTGGGGTGGACATCGTTAAAAAAAATCACACAATACCAGGTTATAGTCCAACAGGTTTATTTGGAAGCACATAAGCTGTGTCTATTAGAAAAGATGTATTAGTTTTAACAATGTTGGAGCATTGTCCATACATCACATCACAGTGGTATCTATCGATTGTCCCCGGCTTTAGAAAAGAAACATAACCGAAATCTCAATACTTTTAAGCACCAAGTTCAAATTGATACGCAAAAACTGAAAACATTGCGGTGTTTTCAATAAAGCTTTCAGAAATCGTTCAATCAGAAAAGAAAATAAGTTTAGCATTTGCGATTTGAATAAAAATCCTTTACCATCATAATGATTAAATCACGCCAAGCAGTATCAACAGTTTTCATGTTTTGAGCATTTTCTGGGAGTCAACGGGTTTCAATGACATGGGTGTTAGTTATATATTTCATCGATATAACCAAAATTATCAGCTTAAAGAATTTTTAATAATCGAGTAAAGCATAAAATGGTTTATATGTTGCCTATTTAGTGCTTTCGAATGACATTAACTACTAAAATTAAAGGTACAATCAACATTGCATGAAATAAAGCATATGATGTAACATCACCTTAACCAGATTCGAAATACTGTTTAGGCAAACCGGTGGAAAATTCAACATGAAGCCAACAACAAAAGTGTTGATTTTTCTTGATTACACAGTATGTACATACACAAAACCTATTAATATAGCGATGATCATATAGAGCGAGTACTCAGTCCGAGCGGTTTAATAAATTGCATATTTGAAACCACAACAAAACCAAACTTTCCCATCCGACCTGTATATGCTAAAATAGTGTTTTGTAACTACAAAGGTAATGGAATAACCGGGAAGAGGTGCGCAATAATATGCTACAAGCCAGTTGTTCAATATATACGGATTTGTTCTTCGAATGCGTTCTATTCAGAACCTAAGATAGATTAAACGAGGGTGAAACCAATCAAAAAAATAAGCACTCTTGTTACTTATGCCGTGTTAAGTTTTATGACAGGTGCTTATTACTCCTTGGAGCTGCTATGCTATGAGTATCTTTATCTATACCTTTAGTTGTTGCGGCTTCTACATTTTGTGATAGAATTCAAGGATGAAAAACACAGTGCTGGAAGGTCAGGGGATGGCGTACAGACGAAAAGTGTACTGTACATAGTCTATAAGCAGCAGCAATAAGTGGACAGGGGACTTAATGGTCAAGAAGTATTCAATTTTCTAAATAATTAATATAAAAGCGAATCTAAGTTAATCTTTAACTGGTCCTTGTACGTTTTCAAATTGAATAAGCTGCAAGATCCATTTATTATATTGATATGTGATGAGCAATCTTACGTCACTGAAACGCCAATTTTGTGTAATATGGATATCACGAAATGCAAATAACACATACTGATGTGTATGCTACAAACACTCACACAGAGAGACAAAATTTAGGGGATACATTGCCATCTTGTTTGCCCCTTGATGACAGCAGCCTTCAGCTACCTGGAGAACAACGATCTATCCAAGGCAATTCTGTTTTAAAGATGTGATCCGTTCCTCAATCGTTCGCACGAGTGATCGATTTCAATGCAACCCTGATAAGGTCCAAGTGCATTTTCACTGACAAAAAAGGAAAAAGTGCAGATTTGAAATGAATAGTTATGCCCTCGTGAAGAAAAAAAAACTTTAAATCGCGGGGTTAATGGATTTGATCAATTTAGTTTTATGGGAATTGATATTAAGCTGATATTGCAGTATCAGGCAAAACCAACAGAGAAAAAAGATAATTTAAAAAGTTGAAGGGTTGAATTGAGATAAATGATGCTGATTCAATAAGTCTATCAAGGAACCAGCAAAGTAATTTAACATTTTAATTCTGGCTGTGTATGTATTACAAGTATAAATATGTATGCGGGGACATTTATAGTAATATAATTTATACAGATGTAATTATTTTTGGATTCCATTAGCATGTGTTAGAAGCTGCCGTAAGTGACGGGGAACTGATTTGTCCTGCTCGGTGTCAGTGCTGGAAGGTCAGGGGATGGCGATTATAAAATAAATATTCACCAGCACGTGTAGCACTGTTGGCTGCATTTCCAGTAGGCGCACTGCGCATGTACGGCGGCCGCCTGCACTGACTCCGCCGAAGTTCCAAGAATGTTTCACTCAGATAGAAACCTCTTGATGACACAGCAGTCATTTGGGACGAAGAGAGCCGAGCTAATAATTAAACAGTCTTCCTTTTTTCCTTCCGCGATTGTCTCTGCAGTTGCAGTAGCAGGAATTGCAACGCGGATAAAAAAAAAACTGCAGCTTGCTTATGCTAATTCCCCTTAAACCTTTTTTTGTGTGTGTGTAAAATGCGTCATCTGGTAACTCCGTGCTATTATGTGCTGTCATTCTAACATTGGAATAAATGTTACAAATTGATGGCAGTTTCCAGCTGCAGGTTAAAAATAGCAACGATGTTCCACAGACTGAACATGCTTCTGCAGTTAGTGAATTGCACAGGTCTCGAGAGCTCATGGGCCCTCGGATTGGTTTCTGTAGGTAAACAAGGAGAAATTGGAAAGTCACCAAGATCGAAACAGTATCAACTCCACTCGGGTTAACTTTAGTTACTACGCGATGCTTAACAAACGTGCTTTAAAAGCAAAACACACAAAAAACTAAACACGGCGATATCTTTCGGCACGCATCTACATGTCGATAATCCTGTTTAATTGAATTGAATTGATTCTAGGACGCTTTCTGACAGTGGGACATTTTGACAAAGATGTGTGTTATTTTCCAAAATATGAGCAACTCGCTGTATTAAGCAAGCCAGACCGGAATGAAGAATTCATAAAAAGGCAACACCATTATCCCAAAACCAAACAGGTTCAGTTAATGTCTGTCGACAACGTTAAGTAAGACGCTGCACTTGTTACTGTCTCTGCAATATTTATCCCCACTATTAAGATCAACAACAAAAAAACAAAGCTTTTCGGTTTTATTTTAGAGAAATTTTGACTCGATGTTGTACCGAGACGGAGATAAGCCTTTTAAGTTTTTTTCCACTGTGCGTTATGCGTGTTACCAATATTGTATCTATAAATATTGGCAACAATAATGGAGATATATGTTTGCACAACCGACAGTGAAAACCGCACTCACCCGCTCCCATGTTGCAAGAACGCGCCTCAAGAGGAATAAAATCATCCTGTTTAGTTCCAAAGAGGAAAATGCACTGAGTGTGCTATCATTTCGGCATTCCATACAGTACCTGTATTATATTTTCTAGCAAACAGTATCTAAATCAAATATTGGTCTGAAAGTATTTTCCCTGAAACAGGCCATTTGCGATGTACTCGCCTTCTGTTAAATAATGTTGAATCGTACATTCTGAGGCAAATTCGCGTGGGTTTCAACAATCAATAAAGAAAATATCATTTTTTTTTAAAGAAAAGAAATTAAACAATGAATAAAATCCAAACTGGCCAGCAACATTGATCTTCTACATCGCTGTCCGTTTGAGGCAAGTCAGTAAAATGTCAAACATCTTCTGCTGTCTAAGATCCTTTGGGTATCTTTCATCGCGATGTTGCGAATCGTTGTGCTAGAATTGCAAACAACTAATATTGCTCTGGATTTCCATTTACTAAAGTTGAAAAAATGATAAACTTTCGCTCACATCAGTTCGCCGAGAAGTCCTGATGTCCATCATGCCAACGATAGGTTTGGACAGAGGCGGAGGGGGGGGGGGGGGGGTGGATGGGGGTTGGGGGTGGGGGGGGGGGGAAGGGTGGTGGTGATGAAGACAAGATTGCAACATTCTTTTCAATAAACTAAGAGGAAGCAAATTGGAGAAAGGGTAAAGAAATTGGCCCAAGGAGGTTGACACTTGTATTCCACAGTGTGCAGGATCTCACAATTGTGGCGGCCCTGCAGATCATATTCAAAACACACTGCGCCATTCACACTAACTTTACCTGCCATTATAACAGGCAGTTACTGTTGCATAGGTTTTTAAAAATACCCAACTCCAATAACTTTTATTTTATTTTTATTTGCTCGCATTTCATGGGGGCTCGAGGCATTTGTTGCATTTTTAAAGGGTGGCATTTATCTATTAAACTGCATTCGAAACGGTTTCGTATTCCTGTTTCCAAACAACTTGCTCTCCTACACACCATTGCAAGCCTACACTGATGTACGTTATTGTAACGCTTTATACCAAATACGTTCGCTCAGAGCTCCAACATTGGCTAATGTTGCGTTCGTGTCTTTTATTTCAGCAAGTCGACTTTGATGGCTGCGCTCTCAAAATCCGCAAATCAGAAAACAATTTTTAAAATATCTAAATGCATCTAGGCATAGGCAGCAAGAAAACTCTGCAAATGACCTTTTTTTCAAATATGTTGTTGAGCGAATCCCTCCATCCCACTGGCAGTTCAGTCCCAACAATCCTTCCTTCTACAAGGTGGCGCTCTATGATTGGTTTTACTTTCAACACTGCTATGACTGACTGTTACCGGCTGCTGAAAACATTAATCTAAAAAGTGCCATCCTACAGGCAAACGTACATAAGGCCATGGCTTGATTTTTCCTTTTTTTAAAAAAAATTACAAAAACTAGTACATTGCCAAACATCATGGATGAACGTATCCTCACTGGTTCGAATCAGCATTCTCTGCCTTTCCTGCTTGTCAGTTAAGACAATTTCAAACCGATGTTGGAAAACATCAACATTACATTTCTGAGTATGATGACTGAACTAATATTTACGAATGTAATTGCATTTGGTGCAACATTGCGTTCCCTACACCAGATGAACTTATCTCTTTCTCTAAGCCGCCTGCTTACCATATAGCACTATCCTCTATAGCCCTAATCTTTGAATAAGCAGTTAAACTATCAATCTCATCTCCCGGAAGGTCATTTTCTGTTATGTATTCTATGGACATCACAAGCTTTGGTAACTTTAGCTAGCATCATGATTTGTGTTGTCTGTTGATATGTTGTCTGCTTAATGGGGCGGTCATGCAAGCTACAATGAAGAACAAAGCCCAACAGTTCCAACAAGCGTAGCTAAGTTAGTGGAAGCAGTATAGCCTGCAAATCTATCAAAGTAAATAGCAAGGAGGACAATCTGATTTAGTGAAACAGGCGTTTGGCTACAGTCATTAAACATAAGTAATTTAGATTTTTATTTTTTTCCTCACTTAGCAATTTCTATCAGGGCACCTTTGGATGGAATGGAATTTTAAAAGTGAATGGGAATTAAATAAGTAAAGGCGCAGAAAGGAAATCAGATGGCATAAAATAAATTGTCTTTGTAGATTTAATTTCGCAGTGAGTGGTTGGGTTTAGAATCCTGGTTATAATTCACAGTTTAAACAAAAAACGTAAATTATAAATAATGTCAATTGATACCAGTTATTAACATTTGAAATAGTAAAAACTATGAAGCCACAAAGGCCTTGGCTAATTGCAACAAAAAACCGTATATGTGCATTTTGCCCTTACATATGGAAAGGTTAGGGAAATCTCCCATAATTAAATCTTTAAAAAAGTGTCTACAATACTGCCTAATTGCACAGATATATTTTAAATTTCAAGGCTTTCAAAAAAAGTGTAATATCCATCAACGCACTTCTATAAACAAATGTGTCCGAAAAGGACATATTATTCTTTCCGCTAACTTCCTGTGGAGTCAGACGGTTAGCTTTACGCCACGCATCAATTAAATGCCCAGTGTTAATATTTATGTTGCAAGAGTAATCTTCCCCTCTCTGATATTTTATGGCTGCTACTGCAAGCTCTGAAAAGTTAATTTTAAATATTATTATATAGTGAGCCAAAAATTTTGTTTCATAAATTTAGGTATGAATACTAATTACGCAATAAGCTAATATCAGCAGGGATGCTTTAATCCATTATTTTTATATCTCCAAAGGCAGTTTTCTCGTGGTTTAATAGACACGATTTCAGCAACGTAAAAAGAAGCATATTGTGCTCCCTATTTCCTTGATTATTTTATTCTTTGGCGTGCAATAATTTGCCGTATGAATAAAAATACTGAATGCAACGCGTTGGATTTTGGAATCTTTAATATTGTACGAAATGTTATGGAACAGTTTGTAAACTAGGTTTTACATACGAATGCATCTTTCATAAATATCGAATATCTGTAACACGTAATACCGGTAATTTACGTACATGCGGATAAATATGGAGATTGGGAATATATACATAAATTTATCGCAACTGCGAAGGCAATGAACAGATAAATTTCTTATTTTGCTTTAATATCAAGTCTTACATAAAACAAAGTTACATTTTAACACGGAGTTCCAAGCTTGCACTACGATTTGTTTTTGACATAACAAGCAACACTTTGAACACTTCACTACTCCGACTGGACTTTGGGACGAAGGTTTGCACTGGATACAAAAAGCACATTAATAACAATAGTATCTGCTAGCTTTCTGACTCTCAGTTGAGACTGAAATACAAATTAATTCACATTTTGGTACACATCGACTATAGTAACTTTTTTTGCCATCCATAAACAAATAATTGCATTTTATTCCAACCGTCGCCCATATTTGCAAATACCACGTTGACAAATCCCCTGTGATGTGCCTATGTACAAGATTGAAACATTAGACTCTTAAACTAATAATTCTATATTTACAAAAAAAGGAGAGAAAAGGCCGCTGCCATAGAACACATGCAATTTCAAAGCTTTATCCGTTCTTGCTTTGATCCTGGCACTAGGCAATGACTAGAGAAATATCATCGTCCTACATGCATTTTAAAATTTGCTACAATGTAACCTTTCAAGGTTTTGGTTTCTTCCTTTCTTTAAAAAAAAATCCTCTCGGCGTCTATTGGCAGCTTTTTATTGTCTTTGATTCCTCGCGATCGTAACTTTGGAGTCTTTTTTGTGAAAAGTTTTTTTGTATGTTTTTGTAATTTTTTGATGTATGTCTACTTAAACGTACCATTCGTTAAAGTTCGATGAAAGCGTGCTGTGGTTGGACGTGTGGTGGACTGCAGAAGATGTTGGGGACATTGAACTGTTGGTCTGGTTTTCTGTGGAGGGCGACACGATGGTGGGGGGTGTTGAGGACTCGTAGCCGGAACTTGCCGCTGGAGAAGGCTGTGATCCTTGAGAGGATGCTTCGTGGACCTAAAAAAAAACCATCCACCATGTCAGGCTAAGACAACTGAAGCTTTGCAATAGTAAAGTAAATTTGCACACACTGTACAGCTTAAATTGATAAGGCAAAAGAAAACCCTCTTTAAAAATAATATTCGAAAACTTGTCAAATATACAAAAGTAGCACACCAAAAAGGCCCGACATGTTTTTGATTAAGATAAAGGCTGTCATCACTGTGGACAATGTTTAGGTTTGCTCTATGATAGAACAAAATATATTGACCACACCAGGCTATAAAAGGGACAGTGCCTCTTTTCATTTAATGCGCACAGCGTTGAGGCTGTCAGATACACAAGGTGACCATTCAATTTCCTCATGCTCCTTAGCACATAAAGCCTTGGACTTATTTAATGCCGCTGTAAATATTTCGCAACTCAAACTGAGATTTTTAGTGTTATTTACCTTCATGTGTTTTCGCAGAGAGCTGGGATGAGTGTAGGACTTGTCACACATTTTGCAGAGGTACGGCTTGTCGGAAGTGTGCACGTGCATGTGCTTCTTGCGGTCGCTGCTGTTAGCGAAACGCCTATCGCACCCTTCGAACTCACACTTGAACGGTTTCTCGCCTATCAACGATGACAATTTTTTAGTAAGGCTCAGTAGTAATTTTAGCTCCTTTCAAATTCGCTGTGCACAGTTATTAATACAACCCTGTGTGTGCATTAACAAGATAAGACAAGCAGCCATCGTGAAAACAAACCCAAATTTTGGACCACCCTTCGACCGAAATCTACAAAACATTTATCGCCAAACGTAAATAACTGCATCTTTTTTAAAAAAAAATGTACGTAAACAGCTCGGAATTTTATAAAGAATGCATAAGATTAAATTAATAAATGCCGATTCTTTGCTGGATTTATCAGTGACTGCTGACATAATATTGCAGCTGCCGTAAGCGGCCTTGCTTGAATAAATAAATCTTTATTGCTCTTTCGAAAACGCAGGGGAACCTTGAATAAAGTTGAAATTATTGCAACAGAGCAGCTTTAGATTTCTATTTCTCATATCTAGTGTTGCTCCCCTTCTGAAAATGAAATGCTTCTCCGATGAACTAACGTAAACCCTTACAACGCACACGCTGAAACAGCGTTTACAAAAATACAACAGAAATGATTATTTGCTCATGCTATTTACATTTTCACTTTAATTAAAGCGTTTCCAATTATGTTTATTTAAAGTAAGAGTCGGTGGACATCTCATGCAGTGAAGTGAATTGTTGCTAAGTGCCCCTGGAGGTTTTATAGTCGAGAAAGTGTTAAATCTCGACTTTGCAAAATCTTTACAACTACCTAACCATTATGTGTCATTAGCATCGACATTGTTTGTCGAACACTATTTTCCCCACAATCGCATGTTGTGAACCAAGTTTTAACAAGGTGGTAAGCCCTGGAGATCCCAAAATGTATCTTAAGGTGCATCACACACGCACGCAAACACACACACACAAATAGACACGCAAACATGCATTCTGCCTCTGAGTGTACAAAAGTTATTTTTGCAGTTTTAGATCTACGCAGACACACACACTTATGTACATATATAGACATCTATAAATATGTAAACACAAAATGCGACAGAAAAGAGGAAGCGAGGAAGAAAAATATACAGTGCAATTATTGGCTGTGAATTTGCAACGAAACTAAGCAAACCATCAGTCCTGAATAATTTCCTCAAGAGATAAAATTAAACACAGTAATAATTGAATGAAAAGATATGCAATTATCACAATATATTTGCTGCGTGACTATTTCCCTCAATTTTGGAAATCATTAAGCATTGCTTTTAATGCAATTGCAGAACTGCACAGAATGTAACATAGTTCTAGATTTTAAAAGAACAGAGCTCACAAATACAGAACACAGGGAGTTAAGGGAAATCAAAATACTTAAACATGCTAATTTTATTCTGATATAAATATTTATCTTCACACGCATGTACAACGCGTTACTGAATAAATACTTGTCCCGTTTATTTTAAAAATATGAAAATACGTTTGAAACGGCTAGTAATGTTTCACAGTATTCTACTCTCTCTTTTACTGTTAAACACATTCGCCATACCTGTGTGAGTTCTCTTGTGGATCTTGAGATTTTCTGATCTGGCAAAGACTTTCCCACAGCCAGGGAATGGACAGGGGAATGGTTTCTCACCAGTGTGGACTCTGATGTGATTTACAAGTTTATATTTGGCTTTGAAAGGCTTTCCCTCTCTTGAACACTCTTCCCAGAAACAGATATGATTCGACTGTTCTGGTCCCCCAACGTGTTCCACTGTTACGTGAGTAACCAGTTCGTGCATTGTGCTAAAAGTTTTGTTGCAGGATTTTTTAGGATTCGTCAACTGTTCGGGCTCTACCCATTTACATATGAGTTCTTGCTTAATGGGTTGCCTCATATAACGAAAGAAGGCCCCGGCCCCATGATGGGCCGCCATGTTCATGTTCATGGGGCCATAGCTGTGTAGCTGGGTCGAAGCATAGTGGTCCGATCTGGGACTAGTAACTTGGCTGTACTGGTCTGCTCTGCCGTACATGTCCCCTGAAAAACCTAAGCGCATTTGGCCGTTCATTACATGTGCATTGGACGAAGCGTGGCTGGTCGGTTGCTCGTGAAGACCCGGGAAGAGTAGATGCCCCGCGGCGTCAGTATGTCCATGAGGTCCGGCGAAGCTGCCCGCAGCAGCCGCTGAGGCGAACAGACTGTGGCCGGCGCTGGCCGCCGCTTCCCCAAAGCCCCGGTTGCGAAACAGAAAGTCCCGGGTCGAGTTGAACGCTGCGCTGCTGTACGAACTCACATGGCTCGGATGGTGTCCCAGAGCAGCGGCGTAACCCGGAGCCTGCGATGTGAAGGCAGTTTGACCCGATGCGAGATCGTGAGTGCTGGGGCTGATCTTAAAAGCGCCCATCCCGTCAGCGAAAGGATTGATCCCCAGCCCTACTTCTCGGTCGTTGACATCGCCTGTTGAGTGATGTCGAGATGAGCCGAAGGTAGTCACTCCAAGAGTAGGATATTGAGGTCCAGCGTCCAAAAGCATCGTCTGGCGATGGGGGTTGGCGAAGGAATAATGGTATATTTTTTTTGTTTGAAAAGAAAGAAAGGCAATTCACAACGAAACTTGCTCAATGGAAAACAGTCTCTGAGTCTGTTTGGAGGACTTGCAAAAACTCCTTATTTTTCTTTCTCCTTTTCTCTCTCTTCAGCGTGTGGGAATTTGCTGGAGATATTCCCCCCTCTGCAAACGCAAATCATGCAATATTGTCTTTTGCGGTTTATCTTCCTGGGGAGAAACTTTCACCTCATCAGCCGGGCGGTGAGCTCGAGAATGATAGCGGCAATCATTCCTGCAGATAAATGAATTGAAAAGACAACACCATCCCCTTGATGAATGGGAGTTGGGGGAGGGATCACGTGCCCCCCGACTTTCGAGCCCATTGGCCAGGCCCGTGCTGCCCCGTTGCGCCCGGTCACCAATCAACGACTGGGGCCGACCATCCCGCCTTCTGATTGGCTCGCTCGCCTCATCAATCCCAGGTATTGTGCGCGCATGACAGTCGCTCCTGATAAATTATTGTCGAGTCCAGATTTTCTTTCTTTTCCTCTGTCCTCTCTCTCTTTTTTTATATATAATATGGAAAGAGGAGGGGAGGTGGGGGTGGTGGTCGTGGGGAGGAGGGTGGGGGGAGAGACGGGCAGCAGAAAAGAGCGAACTGAAGAGAGGGAGAGAGAGAAAAAAAACTCTTGTCTTCCTCGACTTCACAATTCAGTCACCCCTTGTCAGACTGTTTGAAATTCGTTCATGTGCCACAACTCCAGACGAGAGAAAAAGCGGGCGGCTTCCTTTGTTGTTCAGTAGCTTTTTGATCGCCGGTGAAAATTCACTTACCCAGATGAGTGAGCAAAAAGAGAAAGAACACTCTTTTGAATTGGGTTCAGAAAATGCATATGTTTGGATTCAGTGCAAACATACAACACTTGGTTGTTTTCGAGACGAAACCCTTGATTAACCTGTCTTTCCCCATGTAAAAGGCGATTGAAAACATCTTGCTTGGGCCTTTTTTTTCTCTCTAAAGTGACAATGAGTTGCTCTATACATATCTATAGGCTCTCAAACAATTGCAGAATAGCTGAAAGTAAGGATTTCCCCTTTTTTAAAAAAAACGTTCGGTGCTCTTTTCATTGATAAGAAACAAAGGAAGTGAGAATGGTTTATGAATACTGTCAGCTAAGAAAAATCTAGCTGTTTTCTACATCATGTTTTTGAATATTCCTTGCCACTCACACCCCCAAATTTGCTAAAGTCCATCTTCTGTGTTTCTACAAAGTAATTTAATGATTAACGTGAGGCCAATAGTTTGCATATTCATTAAGTCTAATTATATTCTAGCAATAGAAACGTAAAAGCCAACAAAGAATCGGAATCGTTCAATTTACCTTTTGTTCACCACTTCAATGAGTTTCCTTGAAGCTAAATCTGTGTTAAAGTCTTATTTTATAACAAAGAAGCCTCACCGGATCCTTTAATAATTATCTCCGTTAGTGGACTATCACTTTGCAAGGACACATTGGAAAATAGTTACCTTGTTTCCCGCTCCCTCTCTTCCCAATTCAACTCTTTCCTTGTCGAATATCACATTTATACGAACGTTTGTGCCCACTTACTTTTTAACTATTTTTAAAGCTTTCACGTAAAGGTACAACAGGTTAACTTAAGAGACAGAGTGGGAAAAAAAGATTATTCGCGCGGGGGTATTGGCGGCGGTTTAAATGACTTTCCTCGGCTGATTCAGTTGCAGTTATATTTTACAGGTTTCCCTCAAGAAAACAAATTTAATACTAAATGTTGGAAAACTGAGGGATTGGGAGGGGGAAGTGTTGACGTTTGAAGTGTAGCAACAAATTATTTTTAAAATGGGTGACTCTTTAGTGAATATTCCTAATTTAAGTCGGTTTGATGCTGTGACTACTTTGCCGATTAATTCCAAGCGTCGGTTATCTAATAAGGAATTGCAAGTGTACATATCAGGTACTTTAATCATTTGAAATCATCTTACGTGAGAGTATCTCTGCGGTTAAACGGGATCTTACGATGCATCAGACCCCCACGCTTTTTGTGCATATAATGAAATGCTATTTTCCAGCTTGTTCGTGTATGTGCTCCCTAAGAATTAGATGGAACGCGATATTGCCTTGCTGAGTGAGTACAATAGCTAACATCATAGCATTGCTTTAAATGATGTAATATGCTGAAAACATGGATATTAAAATCACAGCAGTCGAGGAGCAGAAGCTGGAGTAATTTGATTCAAAAAGATTTACTGCTCATTTGAAAGTGTGTGCAAATTCTAAAGGGACACTTAAAGAGTATGAAAAGTAAACGTTTCCCTTAGCGTTATCTTTAGGCTACATCTTCAAACATACAAAGAAGGGCTGATTTTAAAAGTTGTGGGATGGTAGAAGTTATCAAGTGGGATTTGCCGTGCTCTCCGCAGGAAACGCAGGCTGCTTGAGTTCAAAGCCACATGCACCGACGTGACATATAAGCCATTAAAATATCATCCTGACGGCTCATTTCTGCTTCATCATACATTCCCTAACTGCTTCCAGAAACCTTGAAAAGGCGAAATGAAGAATGACTACCTAGGCAAAGCTACAAAGTAGATTTTTTTTACTTCGAAGTTACCTGAATTAAAAGATCGAAGACATCTTCTTCAACAGGTGGAGGACGGTAAGGGAGGCACGTGTATTCAAGTGACTTTTTACTAAACGACTCCTGACCTCTGAATTTCCATCATCTTTCATGTAAATGCAATTGACTAAAAAGAGAATAGAGATATCAGTCAGATTTTTTTGTTTCCTCAGAATAGCCCTTGTCAGGGGCCATCATGTTGCAATAAAAGCAAACTAGGTGCAAATGGCTCTGAATTATGCATTTCCATTCGAATGCATTTGTGTGTACTGATATTTTCCCTCGTATTGTTTTCAACCGATGGATAGCAAAGCATTTAGTTGTTCTGTGAAGGGAGGGTGGTGGGGGAGGAAATATTTGCCTCGAGGTTGAAGTGTTAGTTTACAAAAGGAATTTTTCTCTGTGTGTGATTTAAAATTCTGCCTATTTTCATTGAGTCTAATTTAAAATTTAAATTTGATTTATATCTCGAAACGAAGTTAATCATTCAATCGTTTATTTGTGATTAAGATAGACTGTTGCTGTCGCTGAAGTGTAGTTTCGTTTGCATGCACACTCGCACCTAACATGGGCTTCATGCATATTTGAGTCCAGTGCAAATCCTTCAAAAAGTGAGCTAAATATCGCGTGCCGTTATCCGCGTTCTGCCGGTAAGCAAATGCTTTCGGATATTGAGGTAATTAATTGGTGTTTGCATTCACGACCCTTAAACATGCATATTTCCATTAATGCCATTTAACTGATTTTAATTGTAATGCTAAAGTCATGTTGCAAATTTGTTCCTAATGATTAATCCTAACACAATATATTTAATAGATATATTTTTTCTGCACATGATTTTCATAATTGTTTAAAATGTGCTAATATTTTAAAAATCAGTGTAGAGTTAGGATTGTCTCTAACGTTCGTTTCAGTGCATTAAATAGCGCTTAGTTTATCATATTTATCCCTATTAAAATTGATTCCAATCAAGTTAGTCAGTTGGCTTTTTGCGCGCAAGAATTGCTCTGAAGTTCCCGACTTCTGAAATACCATATCTTTTGACCCCTGACCCGTGACCGACCACATGTGCCGGAGCCATACAATGCCACATAATGCAAACCTTCGAAAATATTGGGTGTGGGGAAGTAGAAAGTCGTTGACTAAAGTGGGAAAACAATAGTTTAAAATGCAAGTGCTCTTTATTCGGAACTGCAAACAGAACGTTTTTTTTTCCTCTCTCCCTCTGCTATTCTCACATTCGCGTAAATATATCCGATATTTACATCCGCAACATTGGATACGACGGGGTACCAGTGCTGGGGTCTTCAGTGACATGACTTCTTTTTTTCCCTGTGTGCATTTTAAACTTTTCTCATGCTTCATGTAATCGAGACCTTTCCACTGGGGCTATGATAGAACCTTATCAAACCAAACGTAAATTTTAGCCCGTGTTCAAAAGATGTTTTGGCAAACCCAAAATTAGCTCCACTCAAACTATTAGGTACAGCAGCCCCCAAAACATGCTATCATGCTTCCCCTTAGGCAGACGTTCACATTTCTAGTATTTTGTTTCAAGTTGCCCGTGGCTTTGAATTAAAATTCCAACTGCCAGAGGTTTGTCTTAGAAACTTTGGGCGTGGGGAGGGGGTGGGGGGGGGGGGGGGGGGGGAGGTTGCGGGCGGGGAACGGGGGGATTTTTGAAGGTCACTCTAGTCTTTAGCCATTATCCGCCTGTCTGCCTTGAGTTGCGTGCATCACATCACCGCTAGAGCTGTGATCGTATCTTGAACGATTTGCTATAATTCCATTTTCGGGATTTTATTTCCTTTACGTGTTTTCTTACAGACAGCTTGTAGGGAGATAGACATTTTTGTTTATATATAGATGAAACATTCTCACGTGAGTTTCGTGGTCATAAACTTGGTAGGTCTTTCAGCGGACCAGGGTATCCCAGTGTTGAAAGAAAACATTCTGACACTAATTCCTTTATTTTTGCTGCATTTATTCTCGGGGTTAGAAGAAGTTTAAGAAGTGCGTGAAAAGTTTACGTCAGGAGATTTTCCCAACTTTTGGGAAGGACGAACTGGTTATCCTATGCCTTGTGTTTTGTTTTTTCGAATGAGGACAGCTGTGGAACAATAAGCCTGAGAGTCTATGCGCTTATGTTGCAATATATGCATCTACCTTACAAAAAGACAGGCTATCGTAAAATTCACCTGGACATCAAATGCGTTCAGATGATAATGTGAAAATTCAACAGACTTTCGGGGTGTGGGGTTGGGGGGGGTGGGGGGTGGGGTTGCTTGGGATGGGGGCATTGAGGGTGGAGGCGAATTCATGAGGATTTTGCGACGCCTAACTATCAGCAGCTGTAGTTGAGTTTAATATAAAGAACACGTTTTCACAGGAGGATCCGAAAGGTCATAACTGCATATGGTATTGGAACAATGTAAAATTGGAGGGAACAATGTAAAATTACAACGAAAAATTAGGACGCCATGTCCATATTGGCGATTCATAGATCAATAATACCTTGAGGAAAATAAATTTCCACGCACTAATTCCAATCTTCAATATCACTAGATGCATTTTATGCATAGGTAGTCTTCCAGCTGTTCAACAGATCACGAAGCCACTCTATCACGTTTAGCCAAGTATCCACCGCTATTGGTATTCGAGACATAAGCTAATCATGTTATTTCGTTATTCTTACCATTTAATTAAAACAAACATGCGGATTTAAAGCGCAGGCCTTCGCCAGTTTTTAACTTATTTGATCTTGCTATCTAGTGATTCAGTTATCTTACTATTTATTTATAGGCATCATACGACCAAAGGAAGTTATTCAGACTGCACATTTTTATATAGATTGTCAAACATCCTATTGTGTTGTTGGTCTGTCTGGGGTATATGTGATAAAATGCAACACAGGAATCTCGGAATGATGTGTATATTTTTCCAAAATTACACAAGCTGAAAGATGACACTGTAATATGTGTTTTACAGGTCTAAATATTATGCTTAACTGCTGCAGATGCACGCATACACACGCAAACACATATGCAAGCAACACTATGCTTTAAGTTAGACTTGCTTTCTGCAGTTTTCTTTTTCCTTTTAGTTTCTTCACGTTGTCATAGTTGATTTAAAAATTCCAACTGCCAGGCCACGAGATTTTCTTTCACGTTTGTTTAGTACGCTATGTACACTTCAAAAACACAAGCGCCATCAGTTCTACTATAGGTGCGACGCTAATGTCATTGAATTATTGCCTTACAGCTTAACGACAAATACATATTGCAACTATGTAAACATGCACACTACAAAATGAAATGTTCCTAACATTAAAATTTCCACTACTGTGTTTAAAACCACGTTGTTGGTGTTAAACGGTTGTAATGTCCTGTTTAACATGGTACAATGGCGATTTTATAATTTTAAGTTATATACCAGGGAACTAAAAGTTGTAATTTACTCAATTGGTACTTTATTAATAAACAGCTGAGTACTTTCTTTGGAACAAATACGGATACGGAAAGGTTTATGTAACAGTAATAGTTGCCTGATTAGTCCATCAGTATATAAACACTTATCTATGAAATTGGGGATCAACCATGAACATTTTAAAAAGGCAATGAGATCTCTCTTTACTCGTGGTTTTCAATCCCCAATCTGTATCGTTGTCACTTACAGTGTTTTATGTGGTCACATACTGTACAAATTAGTGACAGTACATCCCACAACCAGCTGTTTGCTGTAGTTCAATGTTCTCTGCATGGCAGTACTAGAATAAATATTTGACGACCATCTCATTGTAACAACAACCTACGACCCAATGTGCCTGGACTGCCACATTATTGCATGACATTTGCATTCTTTAATTCATTTACGGACGATTTGAGTGTAATGAAAGCTGGACGCATACTTGGATCAACTTAAGACTGGGACTTTGATCTCCTTGATGGGTTTATGCCCTCTGATGAGCATGAGGGTTACAGGTATCTATGTTTTAGCCACATCAGTGGGACCATGACGGAAAGAAAACTTTCCAAATTGAGAAATCGTTTGCCAACGATAGCTGGGTCATCTGTGGAAATAGTAGTCAGCAGGGATATATATAACCATTTGCTGTGGCTGCAACTAATTGTTTGTGAAAATAACTGGGCCGTGGTTGACCTCAACCTATCAAGTGTATTCCTTGTCCCCATAATGGTTCTGTATTTATATAGAAGCAATAAAAACGCACGACTTGCAGGTCCACTTAGCTGTCAGGGCGTTATAATTTCTGGCAATGCCACAAATGGATATCACCCAGAGTTATATGATTCACAATTGTGTGCGTTTTAGTTGACCTGTGATTGAAAAATGTTTAAAATATTAAACACAAATATAGCACTTTGGATTAGTTGCACAAATACAATGTCCAGGTCAAACCTGTGAAATTCAAATAGCACCGCTTGTTACTGTAACCAGTCTGCATTGCTACAATCGTGTGCACATTACATTGAATGAATTATGCAAGTTGTTTAATTTCTAGTTGCTTTCCACTTTTTTGCAACCATGCACTGGTTATAGGTCTTCATGAAGATGAAGACTATCTCCGTGACCAACACAACAGGTAAAGAAACGAGTTACGTGGTATACCTTTTTTTTTTAAATGCAACATTGCGTTTGAAATGTTGCACCGTTATGTACCATTTAGAATCAGTGTGCAATATGTTTACATTGTGGCAATATTGAAGGCGTAAAGAGCGATCCTGAATGAAGTATATCGCGAGATACATATCCAGGATTCTCAGTGTTCTCCATCGTGCTTGTTACCACACTTGTTATCACACCCTAACTTCCTTCGATTGGAGAAACTAACATGCAGTAAAACAAATGCCTCCTTCTGTCTCGGCACCCATGGTTGTGGATTATGAGTCTACTGCCTTAACATAGGTTCCCTTGCCTTTTACGATATCAATTGCTATTACAAAGGTATGTTAGCATTTTTATTTTTCAGCTACGTTTGCAATATTGCGTGACTGCAAAGCAGGTAGGTTGTTACTGAAATATTGCTCAGACCAAACAAAAACAATAGAACTAAATCGGCGTTGCTTGACGAAAACTTTCATTAATGCCTTTAACCTACCAACAGTATAACAGTTGCTGATACATGAACATTAACATCGCGAGTAACTGGGATAAGGGTGGGGAAGGGTCTCTTTGCAGCTTCCTATATGGAGCAAGTATATTTTAAAGAGAATAAATCGCCACTATATTAAATATAAAATTTAATTCTGCTGTTCGTACTTTAATCATCTCAATGATGCTTACTGGCCGCAGCTTATCCTTCAGTACTATATAGTTAGTACAGTGCCTTAAACTAGGATAGTGTCTTTGCTTTATCATTGTTGCCTTAATAGGAATTGTTCGTATATTTTTCACAATGATACACCACACGACTTTACCACTTTTAACTAGATATTTACAAAATTCACATCGATGAAGACAAATGCACCGAATTCTAATAGCATGTGATTGCTAATGTCCAAGCACTCACAGCTTGTGTTTGTGGAGGGAGTTATTTCTGGCAATTGGATAAACTAGCCCATTCTATTCAGCAGGTTCATGTTATTCTACTTTTTGCTTGATTTTTTTTTCAATTATTTAATGGGGAAATTATAACCATTCCCCAGAAATGTATCATTGTATTTTTTTTGTGTATGCAGGAGTAGATGGATTCTCAGATTAAACCTTCTGACTTAAAATGCAGACGTGCACAAATCCCCACATATGCAACCCAGCCAAACTAATCTGTAGTAAAAACGAAGTATTTCTTTGCTCATTACGCCAAACGTTTGATGGGTGGGTTGAAAGGTGCAAATATAACGCATGGAATCTTGGGATTCTAAATTACTAAGCTTCAAGCTTTTTTTTTCTAAATCGAGTTTCTGATTAAAAAGAGCTTATAGAAAATATTGCATTAAAACGTTGCCAGAGTTGAGGTTCAGGAAAAGGAGAGGGTTTCCCATAAACTGTTTTATTTCAACGCATTTTCCGCGAGTAACTTTATAAATTAATTTGAAATTTCAGTGCTCAATTTCAATTTAACCAAAAGCAGATACCACGCCTATTTGTTGCATTTCAATTTTTTTAATGTTCCCGGCGGGCTTCACTTTACACTAGGGTTTAATCAAAGTTCCTTAGGATCTCTGTTGGATTTCTTTAGTGCTGATCCTGCAGTCTGCAAACTTGGAATTCTGCAATAATTTCCTGTTTATAATGGGGTACAGGAAGCTGTGAACTGCCCGCCATAAGAAGGGCATAACGTCTGCCTCGTGTTATTTTGTGACATCTTAATCACAGAGTGAAATATCCTGTCGATGACAAAAGTGCTAGCAACGGGCTAGTGTCTGAAAATGTTGTTTGGGGGCTGACTGTAAATCACATATCCGGGGTGGAGGCGGGGGGGGGGGGGGGGGGGGGCAGAACACGTTTTTCTATATTTCATGATCGTTTGCAGTATTTGCAAATAAATTAAACAATGGGCTGGAAAAATCAATTACGTTAAAACGAAGTACTTCCATCTTACTTACATGTTCATAGATGGATGCATGCATTGTGACGCTGTATATTCTTTACTTCAACGCTCTATTTAGCTAGAATACATTTACAGTGATGAATAAGGAGCGTTCTCGCGAGTTATATTGAACATAAAGAAGATTTTGTTCTCAAAAGTCTGTTGTAATGAAATCTTACTCATCTAATCCTTATGCAGCACTAGTGTAATCCTTATCCAGTATTTGAATAGCATTAAGTAAAATAAGAAAAATCAGAGCTCGGTGTAACATTATGTGTAATAAATGTATAGTCGCACCATAATGCTATTGCTCTCAATCACACTACGATATTTGGATATCTTATAATACGCTCGCTTGAGAGTTTCTGCTGCATTGCATTTTGCCTTTGGAAGACATTTATATATCACAGCGTTCTTTTCTAGGGTCCTCGGTTTGCGACTGAGAAATTACTCGACAGATAACGGATAAACTGAAAGCAAGGTGGGACCTTGACCAGGTATGCAGCAGCACATATGCAAAGCCCAGTTTAAACCTGTACCGTGAATCCCTGGACGCTGAAATGCAAACGCATCAACAATCGCAGATCCACATTACATCCTCCTCTGTTAACACGCCTGTGCTTTGGTGGAGGGGTTAGGCGGGGGATTCAAAATTGTAGCTGATCATTAATTGACTTTGGAATTTCGAGTGATGGCCCGAGACAAGTGATATAGCCATTAACCGAAAGAGAAAATGTCAGCAATTGTGACACTGCAAGTAGTGGGAAAGATATACACAGTTATGCAGGTATTAATACAACTTCAGTTTAGCCCTCGAACGTCATTAAAAATCCTAAAGCCACTGATACCCACATTTGAAATTATTACTCAACAATTAATTATATTTTTGCACTGAGTGGAATGCCTTCTGGTAATCTATGTTTTTTTTGGGGGGGGGAGTACGTTAATGTTTATAATTGAAGCGAACCCTTTATTGTATTAAGCACACTTGCTATGACTGCAGAGAATTTTTTTGAATGACTGTGATTTTTTCCCACCGCCGTGCCCCTACCCCTCCCCCACCTGTTCCCAATTTGATCATACTTTTCTTTTAAAAAATCCTTTCTAGTTGCGAGTGTTAGTCTGACTCTGGAAACATTCCTCGCACGTACAGGAATTACTTATATTTTCCTTCAAGTTTAAATGTGCCCCTCTCCCCTCTCTCGCCTCTCCCTCCCCCTCTCCCGCTCACCCCACACCCACCCCCTCCACCATAAATTTCTGTCCCCGCTATTGCTCCCACCTCCCTTTCAAAAACCTACCTTTTCTCTCTCTCTCTCTCTCCCTCTCTCTCTCTCTCGTATTGTAGCGCTAGGGGCGGAACGCTTCAAGCCTCTGCCGTAGATCAGTTTAGAACGACGGCCTAAATCCACGGGAAAGCGCAGCACCGGGTATCCACGTCCCTGCAGCACCCGTGTTGCGAAATCTAACGGGCTGCAAGGTTACACATTTGAGTTAGCAGCCCGTTTTGTCACCCGGAAAAGAAAGAACTAAACTACTTTTTTTTAACGTGTTTGGCGAGATGGTTAGACAGACGTAGGCACTCAGAACGCATTAACCGGGCGTTATATATTGAAGATAAGTTACAGTTGTGGACATAGATGTGGGGTAGGGGGTGGGATTGCAGATAGCATTACGTTCTGGAACTGGAAGAAACATGAAAAAGTCAGACTGATATAAGAAGCGCAGCTTGGTCTTAAAAGCGTCTCAATCGTGTTTACGTAGACAGAAGGGAACAACTGACAATCTATCATGGCTCTCTCTCTGTCTCTCTCTCTCTCTATGCCTCCCGATAGTACGCTACACTTTAGTCTTCCCGTGCAATGCAAGTTGCCTATTCGCAGACCGCACTCGGAACACGGTCTGTATCTCCCCCGTTTCACGCAGTGTCACACAAAATTACAGCAAAGGAGAAACCCGACTTGTAATGCAGGCTGCAAATTAAATCTTTCGGCAATCTGCCGAAACACTGTCGGAAACCAACAAAAAAAAGACTTACCACGCTTTAGGGAACAAAACTATACCCCCACCCCCTCCCGCCACCAGAACCAAAACTTCTCTGGATTCTGTCTTAGAGAACGGCTAACCCGTGACTACAGCCAGAACTCACTAAGTTCGTACACGCTGAACAAACTCTCGGATGGCGGGGCTGGTGGGGGAGAGAGAAAGTTCATAGATACCACTGACTGGGATCTCTTTGATCGTCAGCTAAGAACTACCAGCCGTCTGATTTTTTTTTTGTCTGTGTCAAGAAAATAACACGACTAGGAGTCGGGTAGTGTCGGGAAAGATAAAAATCACTAATTTCCCGCCTGAGCATAACAGGCCATAACCTCATTTTCAATTCAGCGCTTCTTGCCAGCACAGGATACAGAGAAAGAGAGAGAGCGAGAGAAAACACCCCTAGATGAGTCGCTGGAACTGGTGGGGGCGAGATTAGGTTAAAATATGATAGCGCTTGATCGGCTCGCCGGCAGGATAAACTTTCCTACGCTTCATAACTGTTCGTGGATAGCGGATCTAGTGAACTGTTTTTTCAAACTCTCCTGCAGTGCGCATTTTTTTTCCGTACTGTCTGTTGATCGACTGTTCCAATTTTCCCTATTTTTTTTTGTTTTGAAAGCTAAAAGGTAGGGTCTTTGATCTGATAAACAACGGTTGGAATTTTGTTTCATAATTTCAAGGAAGTTTCATATGCATTTGCACATAACTTAATAATTAGCCTTAACCCCCACAAACCTTTAAATCCTGCCCAAATTCACCGTTGTTCTCACACCCCCCCGCCCGGGAATGAATTATATGACCAAGTGTAGAAGGGGAATATTAATTATTCACTTTTTGTTGGATACCCCCACCCCCACCACAACCTCTATAAATCCACCCCGCACCAACTTCTAAATTTTTTTAAAAAATTGCGTTGTTGAGGGCAAGACTCCTTCAGCAGCAGAAAGCGAGTGGGGGAAGAAATCTAAAAGGAAAGGTTTCCCTGATAAAATGAGCAAGGTGCAAGCCAGCAACAAAAACAAGCCAAAGAAAACAAATACTTTTCCACGTTCTCCACTAGTTTCTACTCCACGCCCCCCCCCCCAACCAACATACCCCCGCAACCACAATCTTCACCTCCCCCCCCCCCCCCCCCCACCCCCCTCATCACACCACCAAAAGTGCCAAGACTTGGTGTAATACGCATGTGCCCTGACTGGGGTAAGTAAGTGGAACTGTCAATCATCGGAGACTGACCAATGGGATTGCGTGTTGCTCGCAGAGCTCGACGGGCTGCAAAGCAGTTCATGAATCTCAATTCAGTTTCTCAAAGCGTCCTGCTGCTGCTATCGCGCTGCACACTCCACACCGAATGGCTTTCCACGTTGGCAAAGAACGAGTTTCTAAAGTTCGGTAACTTTGAAAGAAACGTTTTTTTTTATTTTCCCGCTGTTAGGCATTATGAGCATGGATGCATTAGGGAGTCAGATGATGGACCCCTCATCATTCGCCAAACGAAATCCAGCGCTGAGATTAGTAGATCTGGCAGGAGCTCACCACCATCATCATCACCATCCCCCTCAGAACATGACAGGTTTCCCGGGGCTCAGCGGCCATCCCCACTCAATGGCACACACGCACCCTGGGGAGAATACTGGAGAACCCCGCCTGGGGCCGAGTCCTTTCGGGCCTGAACACATGGGGCACCCTGCAGCCGCCGCCGCACTTAAACTCAGCCCAACCCATCCCCACCACCATCACCACCATCATCATCACCATCATATGGCAGGCCACGCTGAAGTTGTCTCCAATCCCACGGCAGCGTTTGGCCCAGCGCAGGCGGCGGCAGCAGTCAGTTACTCGGTCTCGCACTCCCACGCCAGCTACACTGCCCAGGCTATCTCGGCAGGTAGAGATTTCCTCATCCGCAGGGATTTGACATCCTCAGTAATGCCAGGGCTCACTGATCAATATCCCGGCACAAGTTCTCACCACGGAATGTTTGTGTCAACAACAGGTAGTTATCCCGGACACCATGGTCACCCCGAGGCTGGGAGCCACTCTCTATTCCCTGGACTGCATGACCAACCTCCCCTTGCAGTCCCAGCTGGACACCATCTGAACGGACAGTTAAGACTGGGTCTACCTGGAGATATGTACGCCAGGTCTGAGCACTACAGTCAAGTGGCAAGTTCCAGGAGTGATCCTTTTGCCTCTTCCCCTCTACATGGCTACGGTGGTATAAACATTAACATGAATATAACTGGCCACCACGGCCCAGGTGCTTTTTTTCGCTACATGAGGCAACCCATCAAGCAGGAACTGATCTGCAAGTGGACTGAACCGGACCCTATCACTAAAAAGCCATGCTCAAAAACTTTTAGCACGATGCACGAACTGGTTACTCACGTAACAGTGGAACACGTTGGGGGACCAGAACAGTCGAATCATATCTGTTTCTGGGAAGAGTGTCCACGAGAGGGAAAGCCTTTCAAAGCCAAATATAAACTTGTAAATCACATCAGAGTCCACACTGGCGAGAAACCATTCCCCTGTCCATTCCCTGGCTGTGGGAAAGTCTTTGCCAGATCAGAAAATCTCAAGATCCACAAAAGAACTCACACAGGTCAGTACTTTCGAAGGATCATTCTATTACGTACTTCTAAATGCATTTTCGTTAATAAAATATGTTTTCGTTGTATTACCAGTGGGACAAATGCACAGCGAGCATGAGTTTTATGTGGCTTGGAAAATAGCCGATTTTCTTTTGTTGTTGCAGCATTTAGAGAAACCACACAGCTCCAAGAACTTTGAATTGTTGTGGGTAATAAATAATGCATAACGTTTTAGCTGTAAACAGTCTTCCGGTTGCAGATAATAAATCTGCTCTGATTCAATTTCGACTGAAATTAAAAGTCACTAGGTTTCTACCTTCAGCGGCAGTTAAAGGTAGTTGGAAAATATGCCGTTTAGCTCTCAGTGGACAATATATTAAGGTTAAGTCAATTTCAGTGAAAGCTTTTATAGGTGGCGGAGAATTATTAAGAAAAGCGTTGTCTATTTTGCCCTTTTTTTTGGTTTTGGTAGAATCCACAAGCAAAAATATATTAATCATGTTCTGTATCATCACTCCAAGTGTCTATCCATTTCCTAACCTATCAGCTTTTCATTTTTTCAAAAACAAAAAAATCCAAACATTTTCGAGGCCTAGAACAAATGAAAACAAATCTTCAGGCCTACGTTCTGAAAAAAAAATGTCATTTGCAGAGCCATTTGTGAAACTGGGACATGTGTCATAAACATCTGCTAGTTCCACTTAGCAGCAAGTAAATTCAGCAGATCGAAGCTCATTCAAAGCTGCGTTTGAACTTCCCGAGCCAGAATAATCTATAAGTAATGCAACCGCAGAGATGAGATTTCCCCATCCTCGGGATTTTTTTTTAGAAAAGCCTGTATTAATTGAGCTTACAGCAGCGGTTCGATACGTCGCGGACTCGCTCTCTTATTGTCTATTGCCTGCTTTGTGCTCGAGTAGTAAACCTTTACGGCAAATTCTACCTCCACCGACCCTCCACTCAAAATTTCTCCTCAAAAGACTGGACATATTTCAGCTTCATGATCAATGGTGCGCCAGCGATGCACGCTCCTCATTGTTTATTTTATCTCCTGACTAGCTTTGGCTGAGCGGAGGGTTGCGAATGGTCGATAGTGGTTTTTTTGAGTGGGGGGGGGGGGGGGGGAGAGAGAGTGGTGTTAAGGGTTTTGGGGGGGGGGGTGTGGTGTGGTGGAGAGGTTCGGGCCTGTCAACTGGTTAGGTACGATACAATCTGAGCCACTTTGCTACTTGGAAACTTTTCTAAACTGCCTGCTCGCATTTTCTTTTTTTCTTCTTTTCCGGCCTCAACTATCCTCTGTTACGTAACTGTGTAATGACGGCTGGGCTTTCTTTTTCTTAAAATGGAATTGAAGTACATTGACCATGTACATGGTATCTAGGGGAGGATTGTCGGCCTTTCTTATAGCTAGGAATCTAATTTTAACTTAAATTCAACACATATTTTTTCCTTCACTATGTCACTTAAACATCGCGATAGCACTAATAAAAATGTAACACTTGGTTAAAAAGGGAAATGGTTAGTAACACGGGTATGTGAAATGGATGCTCCAAAAGAACGTACTGAATGCATTAGGTTTCATATTTTTAAACAGTTGAATGTATTATGCATACAAATATATCTGTGCAATGGTTGCTGAGCAGGCACACTGTATGAGTCCAACAATTGATGGCACTGGCCTAAGCTAACTTTCCTAGCACTTCCAGCGACTTCACCTCAGATGTTAAGAGTGATGAGCACTTAATTTGCAAAGGAAAACAATTCATTCGACCGACGTTATTTCTATTTATTTTAAAATATTATAGTATCCAATAAAAAGAGCTGTGTGTCTAGTAGTATCGATCGCGTACACGTCCCCAATATTTCAGTTAAATAGCATTCTCCATATGTTGCAATTAATCATTGTAAGGATGATAAATATCGCATTTCTCTTTTAGTTTAAAATTGCACACACTATTGTTACTAAATTCTTAAATAAAAAATAGCAAGTATAGTAATTCTATTAACAAAGTAATTATGTTGTAAAATATTCATGCCGTTTGATTGGCTTCAGTCCTTTATAGGCTAGTTTTATTGAATTGAAATCCCGTCCCTTTTACATCATTTATTTCAACAAGCATGAAAAGATTGCCTCTGGGTAAACAGAGACTTCAGTAGTTTTGTCACCTCACTTATAAAATATTACCGTATGAAGTCCAAATCTAGAATTTAACATGCATGTTAAAAGATTGATTAGAACGTGCAAGCAGCTTGTCGAGTTTATCACCAGGTACACATCTTTTACTAAGTTGCGTGATGCAAAGTTTAAATTCAATTTCAGGGAAGCTTTATTCAACTGATTCATCTTAGCCAGGACTGAGTTAACTGGTGAGATGACACTTAACAAGGATTGGTCGCAGTTAATCTTATATTACTCACTCCTTTATACACAGCATTAATAGTAAAGAAGGAGAAATATGTAGCCAGGAGGAGTTTAGAACTCTCGGGAATTGGCCAAGCAGACTTCATACTCGCAGTGTCGGACGCTCCAGACACGGCACAATAACAGTGTTTATGAGTCTGGGCTTCCCCATGGGTCCACTAACTTACTACTAGCTTGTAGAACACTAATATCGTTGATTGGCCGTCTCAACCTAGCAAGTGAAGGTCAAATTATTCTAACGGCTTTCTGAACGTTTGGCTAATTACGGTGTAATATTAAATCGACATTTGGAGAGTTCGGTGAAGGGTCTCTGTTGTAAAACACGTCGCCTTGCACTGTATTGTGCTTACCACTGACATGTAGTTTTTAAAACAAAATTGACGATTAATGATATTGCAATGTTCATTAGGAATAATAACCATTAGAATAATAATTGAAAACCAAAAAAAAAAGTTTGTTATTTCCCTTCCCTGCTGTTTTAGAAATCCTTTGTAAGTCACTTAGAACAAGTGACTGCTTCTTGGGCCTTTGCATTAAGTCTAAAAAGCAGAAACCATTACGTCACACCAGATCTACAGGAACGTACCTGCAACACTATTGCAATAGCGTTGCTCCAAGTAGTTAAAACAACGGGTCTTTTTCTTGGTTTGAAATACGTGTTAGTGATTACGTTGCAATTTTTATAGTGGATAATAATGTTAATAATGAAAGATAATACCTGCACGTCAGTGAACTCATCACTCTGCCCCTTGTCGATTTCTTTCAGGAGAAAAGCCCTTTAAGTGTGAATTTGAAGGCTGTGACAGACGTTTTGCTAACAGCAGCGACAGGAAAAAGCACTCGCATGTGCACACAAGTGACAAGCCCTATAACTGCAAAGTAAGAGGCTGTGATAAATCGTACACGCACCCGAGTTCACTTCGCAAGCACATGAAGGTCCATTGCAAATCTCCACCCCCCAGTTCGGGATACGAATCCTCCACCCCCTCGCTGGTCTCTCCTTCTTCGGACTCAGGTCGGGACCCCCCGGCTTCAGCCTCCCAGCTTGACCCCATCACATCTTCCCACGCAGCTAACCTGAGCGAATGGTATGTGTGTCAGAGCACAGGAGCAAGTGGTATTCCAACACCTCCGAGTAATTCATCATCTCCTGGACCAGGGGAGCACTCTTACAGAAACTCTGACCCCAGAACTATTCTCTAACCAGAAACTTGGCCAAGTAATCCACAATTTTAAAAATGAAATGACTGATGCTTTGGTATGGTGTTAGCATTGCCAATGCTGCACTGGACTTGGTGAAACTACTTGAGTTTCTGGAGGCCTAGCGCTGAGGTACATGATGTAATGCACTGGCATACAAAAGGATAATAACATTTATTAAAGAGAAAGTATCTCCAATGTAATCTTGCACAAGTTGCAGTTTATAGTTAAGAATGTGTCTCGAACAATGCAGCATTTCCGATCATAAAGTGTTGCAAGCATACAGTATTGTTTCCACAAAATGTTGTATAAAGAAAATTGTTGTTTCATTTCTCGTTTTTATCTTTTTTTGTGGAAGGAAAATACACTGTTATATCGATTTGTTAAGAAAGTACATTGCAATTCTTTCTGAAAGCCAGAAGGGCGAAAGCAGATATTCCCTACACCTGATGTGAATAGTAATGAACAAAAGCCTTTGTAGGCCGAAACAAAATGGATACTGTCTCTTCAAAAGCCTGCCTATCCTTTGACTTTGTTTAAACATTTCTGCAAACTGCATTTTTGATGTTAGACCTTTTTTTTGCGGAATAACTCTGTAAAAACATATAAATATTGGTATTGACGAATACAGCGTACATCTGTTTTAAGTAATTCGTTTATATTTTCTCACTATTTTGTTTTCCTTGAAATAATTTATTTAAAATGTTACAATAAAGTGCATTTTGTATAAATGACCCAAAGTGTTTATTACAGGGCGATTAAGACAGTGTACATTTTTTTCCATGGGATTATGTTAAATAATTAGCGCGTGTTCTGTAAATTATAGTGTTTTATAACTGGAAGTTTTGAGTATGTAGAATAATTTTCTTTCTGTATTTCGACCCTGTTTTGATATACATTCGTACTGATTTGTAATAAATTGATAATAATAGAAATTCTGCTTAAAAGTTTTAGAAGCTGAGCCATTTGTCGTTAATATACATCGTGAAACATCAGTTCCGTCTTATCTCCGTGACATATGTATTTAACCACTACAGAGGAGCAAGGTCTAACTCATTGGTCTAGTCTTTCTTTCTGTCGTCAGGAGCATCAAACAATTTAGAACTTATGATTTATACTACACGCACGTTTCCTTTAAAATAAAACACATGAAGCTCTAACATCGGCGAAGCGCGTTTCCCCTCTGTGGAACCTTTCAAATAGTTGGTGAAAAAGTTGTAAGACCACGTATTGTTACGGTGAAACCCTACTGTTTAAGCAGCAAGCGTTGGGATGTGTACTGAAGTCACATTGTACTTTATCAATGTACGAAAGGATTGTGTATAGCTTATAATTGTATTGTCAGAATTCCTAAGTAAATGCGTCTTGTAAAAAATAAATTTTGTAAAATAAATAATGCCGTCCGTTTGTTGCAATTTACGATGAAAATCTAAAACACACAGCTGCCTCCTACCTGTTAGAAGGGTAGAATAGTAATTGATAAGTAGTCAATAGTGAATAGGTAATATCTAATCACACCGATAACCAGAAATGTAAATTTCTTTGCGATTAAAACGATGCACAAAGCATTTATAAAACAAGAAAGTAATGATAAACTACTACTGTGCAAAATAAATTTAGGTCCAGTTTAGGACAAATATCTCCTTGTGGTGCACTTGACGGATCAAATGTCTCAAAATGACAAAATAGTTATCTTTTGGGGATTTCGCGAATTGCAAACTTTTTTTAAAATTGGAATCCAACTAACAATTCATGACTGAACATTAAAATATTCCTCTTTCTCTTGCCATTCGTTACATCTTCCCCCCCACACACAAACAGGTAGACAGACAGACACACACACACAAACACACACACGCACACACAAACATAGCCAGGGAGTTTAACGTTTGGCATGAGCGGTTGGCGTAGTCTCTGCTTTCTCTTCACTTTTTTTGTGATATGGGGCCTAGCAAATAGGGATATAACGTATTGCACAGTAAGGGGACGAGGTTGCTATGCAAGATAAAGAAAATGGGGTTAATATATTCGTTTCTCCCTCAGAGAAAGCCTAATCTACTATTTATTCCAGTAAAGTCTGGGCAGCTGTGAAAAGATATTAATAATCCAATCATCTTTTTCCTCAGTTTGCTCTGTTGCACCGCAGTGACTAAGGTCGCCTGACTTCCTTCACAGTTTATTAAATAAGTTAGTTTTTCTTTCTTTCCTGAATAATGTTTCGCTGAGAGCCGGTGCAGAAAGAGTTTGTAAGCCAAAAATAAAAGATACCATGAGAAGAAAATTAAAATAGAGAACAGACATCTTCAGAAAAGACGTGGCATCCATTTCTGACAATAACCAAATTTCACGTGAAAGACATGGAAAGCAACCGAAACGTTATCGATGAGCGTATAGAAAGACGACGAAACAATGGAAGAACAATTAAATCAATAAAAGTTGAGTAGTAATACCAGTAGCAAAGTTTTTATTTATTTTAATCTGCTTTTAAATCAGATTGTAGTGTCGTGTGTTAGTTTTGGTACAGAGCCATAAGATTAATGAAATGAACTTTCCGGCAGTTTCTCAAAGTTTTGAGGTCTAAAATAATTAAGAAAAGTAATTTTAGACTTAAGTTTATGATTGGGATTCATTACGACGGGTAGTGATTCACCTTAATTTTTTCATTTACTTGTTGCAGATGTCCATCCAGTTGCTATAGGTAATCCAAGCAATCACAACTCAAAAGGCTGAATGTCCTTGTGGAGACATCAAAGCAGAAAAATCTACAAAGAATTATTTCTTCGCAACGGTGAATCTTCACGGTGAGTTAGGATTTCTATGGCAATAGACAAGTCATACTTAAATACTGAAAGCCAAGTCTGGAGCTAGTGAAGTCTTTTCATTAAGAACGGAATGTGTACGTCTTAAGGACCTTAGGTAAACAAGTTTATGTGTGTGATATATATATATATATATGTATATATATGTGGCATACGTGACTCTATGTTTATGCAAAATTTATAAAATGCGTATGCATACGTTTGTTTTACGGTTAGCAGCTCATTGTTACTTAAGGCTCGGCACCCAAACAAAAACCTCACGCGAAACATGCCTAGTGCCAAATTCCAACAACACCATAAATATTACCATTGCCCCCAGGTCCTGCTGGAAAAAAAAAGCCGGTTTGAGTTATCAGTGTCAATTAACTTTTTATTTCCTGTTTCTCTATGATATAGTTAATCAGGGAGCGACTTAAACTTTCCATAAACTTTTAGAAGGGCGAGAGATCTCCCCTGCTCCCCACCTCCACCCCCACACCCCTCCCCACCCCAAACCCCGAAGAATGAGAAAGAAAATAAAAGACACAAGGACTCTAATCAGACTCGGGCTGTTCAAAGAGCCGGGTTTTAGAATTCCAAAGTAGGAGTTTTATGGTACATCAGCACGGCACGCTAGGATCGCTATGGTAATGAACGGGGCAATAGCAAACTGCCTTCAAAGGAGGCACACTAGATTCGAGACACTCTATTAAGATACATTTGCGTTGACCTTTGGTTTCATGCTAGGTTAGTACAGTCAATCTTCACTTCATCATAATCTTTAATATTTTGGGTTTGGAAGGAATTCTCAGGCGGATTAGGGATGGCCTGAATCAAATTGCCTGGCTGCGCGGATGAAGCCCAGCGGTTTCGATCCCGGCCCTGTGAGCAGATAAGTTGGGAATTCGTCTTTTAGTAATTGTCTTGTTGTTTATTTTATACAAGTACCCAGTGAATGGCGAAAAATAAACACGGCGAAAAATAACCAAACAGTCGAGTCCTCTTTAGTGAAAACTCTTGTGACCGAATAAAAAGGATGGTACATTCTCTATTCAGGGCAGATGTCTTTGAAGTGGGAGTTATTATCTAAGGGATTCTTCCTTGTCGTCTTAACGACGCTGGCGAAACGGAAAGCGTTCTTTGTCAGCGATTTGTTCTCCTCTCTGTCAAGCGTTTTCTGTCCGTTAGTTCTGAACCGTTTCTAAAGAGATAAAAGATGGAAAGACTTGTATTACTACCTTGAGCAGACAGGACAGTATTAGAACTGTTGCTACATTTTAGACTGAACCGGTAATTGTGTTGATGTTATGCTGTCGTCACCTGTTCAAATTCCTGATTCAAACATTAGCGCTTTCCCGAAACTTCAAAACATGCAGAACTGTTAGAATAAGTCTGACAGAAACTGAGCGTTGATATAAAGAGTTATTGTTTTAAGTGATATCAAGAGAATAATTAGTTCTGATTTTCTTGCCATGTCTGCGTGCATAAAATGAAAACATCCTGCATTAAACTGGATCCTTTTGTTTTCTTGCAGCAATGCAATAACAGCGTTGAGAAACGTTCATTAACAAATCTCGGGTTCTGCACTTCAGACTCCCGCACGGTCGCCATTTTGTTCAATGCAATTTTCTATAGTTTTGTGTTAAGGAGTATTTGCAGCAATCTGCATTAGCCAGAGGCATCATCTTTGCTCTTCTTGTTTCAGTTCATTGCCCTTTCCCCCAATTCTACTAGCAAGGTAGTGTTCTACCCGCGTGGTCATTCAAAATCCGTTATCCCATTTTTTAAAAAAAAAGTTGGAGGGACATAAACAAACTTTATTGAGCAATGCGTTCAAAAGTGCATCCTACCATCACAATAACATAACCTGTCTTGGATATGAAACAAAATTATCAGCACCCCTCGTCTTTTTTAGTGTAAGACTCGTGCGACGTTTCAGTTGACGCAGATGAGTTAGAACAGACCACTAAAATGTTGCTGTTTTACTATCCCTGCACGGATTTCGGGCCGATTTCTCCAGGGTAAATGCATTTCCCTCGCTCTGCAATCGCTTGAAATGTCTGAGTCTTTTGTTTGCTGTTCACTTTTTGATTATGTCGGGGTTTTTTTCCCCCAAGAACACGGCAAATCGGCACTATACAAGAAGTGCGAGGCATTACATTGCGCCTGACACCACTAAAAAAGGAATCTTTTAAAAAGCATTCAACCTGAAACAGATTCTTTCAGCCGTTTTTTTCACAAAACCTTGTTTAACAATATAAGCCAGTTTTAATTAAACTATTCATAGCTCTATCCCTGTCGCCTTTAAAACTGGCCACAATTCCGTCCTGTTAGTTTCCATGTTAAACTCCACACTAGGTTAGGTCCCTAAAGAAACAATAGGCATCTAACTTTTAATCATGGATTCTTTCGGCTGGAATTATTATGGCATCACATCGCAAATCAATCGTTTCCAAATTTGCGCCAATTGTCACTGAAATAAGTTAGCAGCCTACGCTGTTTCATAAATAGCTGGTTCTCGACGGTACAGACAAGTTGCAATTTGCAGGAAAGCAATTTTCTAATGAATTCATTAGCATGATTACAGAATTTCGTCCAATGTAACCCTCCGTCACCACCTCCCCCAACACCCTCTACCTCCCTCATCCCCCAAAAGTCCTGGAAGCATTTATTTTGCACGGACGTTCGGAATCTTTACATTGAAACCTCGGCCTCGAACAAATAATTTATTATTTTCAATCAAGTCGAAAGGACTTATTGGCTGTTGCAATAAGTGCAGTGTCGTTCGTAATAAAATATCATAATGCATAGGGGGAATCACATCGAAGTGTGGTCAAAAGTTGGAGATAATTACTTTAATCGTCAGGTCTTATTGCATCCTGACGACTTTTTTTTCTTACAATAGTAAGTCAGAGTATGTTGACAGCAAGTCACTTAATGTAGATGTTTAATGACTGCGAGATGGTGTTGGCGGGGCCGAGGGGGCGGTATTTCCTTGTGCTACTATAACTGAAACACACACAGAAAAAAAATAAGTATTGCAGCGCATTCTATCATACGTGTGCGAATCGCAACACGTAGATACCAACTCCAAGATGTAATTTCATTCTGTTCAAATATTGTTTGATTATATCGTTTAGCTCAAATTGTTTTGAGTCATGTGGAATCACGTCGACAGAGATGCTCCCCCAATCAATAAATAGAAAGCTAATTGAGCTTTTATATGCATATCTTTTAAACGTGTTGCATGCACAAATTGTCTTTTACCGAGGAACAGCCAGAAGGCATTGAAATCGATGACATATGATGGGCCCAAACGATGGCCAGACTTAAAGGAACACAGTTGTGTGTAGTCAGTTTTCTATCAATCGAATAACTTTGCTTTAATGTGCATGTTTTAAACACAAATGCAGCAGCAACGTCTGAGGTCATTTTAGTCACATTTGAACTCTCAGTTTCACATCAACGCCACAGTTCATTCCACTGACTTAGATAAAGGATTGAAATTTAAAGCTACACGCATGCGCTGTCTTTTACGACCATGGTTGATGGTGAAGTGAGCAAGCAATTTTTTTTTTCCGGTGACTTAACAATTTTTGTATCGTCTCTAGTTTATGAACGTTCGAGGATCATTTGAATTCTTAAAAGATCAAAACGGCAAAAATCGAAATCCAATCCCAGAATCGCTATACCTTCTCGCAGTTGCATGTTTTGAAATTCGTCCAAAATGGTGGCTAGAAAGAAATGAAGAGGTGACAACTCTTACTAATTAATCCACACGGTGAAAGGCTATAATGCTTGACTGAGGATATGCAGTTATTACACTTGACTATAGTCAACAAGAGATGGAAAGGCACGTTGGACAACATGGTGAGAGACGTGTGGCCATCATTAGTGGTTCTTTTATTGACACTGGCTTTTCTTTCTCATCATTGACAAACCATTTTGGAGGGATTCATCCCCTGTTGCTTCCTATCATCCACTCCATCCAAGCTTCTGGAGAGCATTAATTAACGTCCATTCACTGATAAGTCCTGACAACAAAGCATTGCATGTGTAAGAAGTAGCACCCCTAAACAATACGCAGACCAAAATACAAAACTAGGAAGTAGGCAAAAAGGAATCAACTTATATTTACACTCAGATATATTCTTTTCTAATTAATCGTCTGGTATGGAAGATTTTCGATTTTGCAGTAGCAATTTAAAACATCTTGCCGTTATTATAAGGTGACGTCAGAATTCATAATCTAAATAGAATTTCAGCACCCATTTGTAATCTCATATTTAGTATGAATCTCCCGAGTCAATACTCTCACGACACTGTGCAGTACAGTCCCTGTCACTGTATTGCATTTGTACGAATTAACCGAGGGATTTGCAATCGCTAATTATCGTAGCATCGTACAAATGGCGCCTTTAATGTTACTCCCCATCTTTAGGTTTCTAAACTCTCGATTATAACGGTGTTTTGCGATGCTGCTGTCTTGCATTTAACCTGTAAAAGCGTGCATTTTCAACCATGGCACTTGTCAAATATACGATTTTCAACTTTTTGATTAAGAAAATACGGCCAGAATATAATTTGCATAATTATTGTTTAATACATCTTGGTTAGGGGTAAACCGATAATCAGTTAAAAAAAAAACTGAAGGTCGCGTTGAAGAAACAATATTTGACCGAAGCAATCTTCTCTGGTAGTCACTCTGACGTCGTCAATGTCACTCACATGACTTGTTAAGACTGTATAGCTTCGGTAAGCCTTTTAAGCTGTGAAACATATGTTGATTTATACAGAGCGCAATAAACCATTGTAATATCAGATATTATGTTGTGAATAAGGTTCGTAAAGACAAGAACTAAAAGAGCGCTGGTCAGTAAGGGATAAATAAGACACTGTTTAACTAGCTGGTAAACATACAACCGAGACTCTATAGAATCAAAATGATAGTTAAAAATTATTGACTCTTCCAAATAGGCAATAAACATTTCATATTCTTCTTAATATTTTGTTTATCATTAGGGACATTCTTCAACAAGGGAACATTTACAACTCAAGAGCGGTTTTCAATTTTATTTGCATGGCTGCGGTTTTGTTATAATGAAAAATTAAAGTGTCAAAAATATCGTGATGTTCGCTTTTCTTTACTTTGGGCGGATCCATATTGTAGAGCAAAGCGCAGCCCCTATAATAAATCTACAATCCTGACTTTGTTTAAAAGATAACATAATGCGTTTAGCAAAATATTTAAGCAACTAAACTTATCCTAAGCTGTTGCTAAATGTGACATATTTTAGAAATTTGAATGAAAGAGATATGGTATTAAAATAGGGTGGTCCTTAAGCGGGCAAGCACAGTAACATTACATTTCAAACACTACACGCTAGGATTTTGCGTTACACGAAAATAAATGTATAAGCGAATCTTGTCAGTGTCTTGCAACTGCATCAAGAACAGAATCGATCAAAAGTCCTATGTACAGCCATATTTCTATCAAAACATTGAAACAGAACTTTAAAACATGTTCACCACAAGAGACGTTTCAGTGGCACAGTTAGGAAATTGCTCGGTACATTTTAAAATACTCCACATTTCCATTAGGCGTGTGAAACACGGGAAGTCAGATGAAGACATAATATTAACTCTAATAAATCAGCTACAAGCAAAGTCGCGCTCACTTCAATGGTTTCCACACATGCGTCCATCACTGTTATTTTTTCAATATAAAATCAACGCAGATCCAAATTATATTTTCTTGAACCAATGCAACAAAATGCAAAAAAAAACTGCCTGATTAACTAAGATAGAACAATGGAGGCGAGAAATGTATTTGTTTATGCTTCATCCAGAGCTCCTGACTATTTATACAACATTTCTGTTAGTTTGAGTGAGAAAATATTTTTTACACTTTGGAGAATGCAAGAAAAAAAACCAAACGTATTCATTTTGCTGCACCGTGAAAATAAGACCTCTGTTTGAACAAATAGATTTTCAATGCGCTAAAATGATAACTAGTTACATCATAGTGCAGGTTTTAAACTTTTTTTTTAAAGAACAAGCAACATGATAAAAAGGTGACCGTCAGATGCATTGCTTCAGTTATAACGGTACAAATTAGTTTCTTAACATCTTAGTTTATAGACTACTTGGCATGTTCCTAGAATATTTTGAAGCTTTTACTCAGTGCATAGAGATTCAATCTCTATTCAAGTAATGCAAAGGCCGGACGATATACATTTGGTGATATTCATTTTCTGAAGTTGAGATTAATAACGTGCAGTGGTAGTTTCAAGCGCTCAAGCATTTCTCTCATACTTGCATCTGGCGCTACCCTACGCAAATCAATCACGCATGCAAACTTCAGCTTTTCATAAATGACAAATTTAGCCAGTCTGCTGTTTATGCAGCACGTCTCAATCCCAAACATAGGGTTAGTGAATATGATTCTGATTGCAATATTATTGATAGTTTATTTCTCGTTTACGAATGGACAAATGTGCAAAGAACACGTAGGTTAACTCATTCGCAGGTGTACACATTGAGTTGTGGGCTGATTCGGATGTGCACCATCACATTCATGCATTTCATCTGTATTATTTGCAAGCAATCAAAACAATAAATTGCAGATGATCTGTTGCAAAATAAGCAGTTGGAGCATAACTATATTTTAATAACAGCGAACGAGTAACGGCGTTTTATGCATTTTAATTATATTTGTTTTAATATAATTTTAATTAACATCGTTTGTTTTTTTTTCCTTTGTTTACTTTCTGTGAGGAAATCAACGGAACCCCGAAAGTTTCAAGCTTGTTCTTTTGCCTCTATTATACTGTGATGATTTTATTTCCCACATATAAAATTAATTTTTGAATTTATCAACATAACGTTGCTAAAGCTTTTAGTTTATTGGAAATGTGAACTTATACTGACTGAGTGGTGCGTTCAGTTACTGAGTGGGAATGTTCAACTTTATATTTCAATGTATGTAGTCAAATAGTGAAATACCACATTAACAGAAGAAAAAAGACCCAGGTTCTTCATTGCATTTTTAATTACGGCTGCGAGTAAGGAGATTATTGTCATCCTGTGTTCATAAAAGCATCAAGCTCCCCTTTAGATTTCTAATTTCTGGAAAATAGAGGCTGACCTTTCAGAAGCTGTTATAGAAATACAGAGGTTCATTTGAGTGTGAAATATCATTTCATTGAAAAATAATGGAGTCGGTAATCCCACTTCCGGAAACTGTCCTGAATTATTTAACAAGACTCCTTTAATAGGGGATTAGTAGGAGCCTTAGAAAAAAAATCTTTGCATTCTATTCAATGTCTTATTTTATGTTATAATTACTAGATTTAAAGATGAACAGATTAGTATGCAGAGATCGTCCTGACAACACGCAGGTGCTATTCTAATCATTCAGCTTACTTAATTAACGAATCATGTAAGAAAATAGAATAATAAAAACATTTCCGTGAAAGCTGAGGAGGTTTTGTTAGAGGCTGTGTGAATGATGCCTTTAACAAGGAGCTGAAGGGTCAGACAGCAATAGACTGACTTACGACCTTTTATGTGGAAACAATCTCCTTTAGGTTTTAACTTGCAGCTTGTACATTAAGGAGATTTTACTTTTTAGTAAATTGCATTTGTTTGAGATTCAACACAACTTGCTGGTGTAAAGTCCGTGGACAAACGCAAGTTCAATTCTAAAACAATTCATTGAATCTACATTGCCCCACTGCGCTGCTTTGCAAGTCGAGAAAATGAAAATGCAATCTTCAGTATCCATCCAATCTCGAACAAAGTTCAATATAATTGCTGGGGGAAAAATGTGTCCACTGCCTTCTCGCACGCACATTCCAAAATATGGATGCAAAGCATTCGTAAATTTGTCTCCTCCATAAAAATGGAAAGTTCGTATTTCTTTTGCCAACATTTTGCACGTGATGTGTAATTTTGAGCTGGATACCAGTTATGTTAAAATGATATTACACATTACAATGACCTGACCTGAATAGGAAATGGGAAAGACGGTGAATCGCAATGGCTGTTTAAACCTACTGCATTATCACCAAAAATATATTTATTTCTTTGCATATTTACTATGGTTGCATATTAATTTAATTTGCTTTGGCCTTAATGTGCAAAATATTTTATTCTAAATTCCAGAATATTTGAAATTTTCTGACGTTATGTTCAGTTTTGCACTAGATAGGTTGAAAATTTATTAACACATGCGTGTGTTTTTGCGTTATATATTAAAGTATACGTTTTATAGCCTGGAAGCATCATCATTTGAATTATACAACTTAATTTTGACACTGTTTGAAAGCTGATATTACTTACAAAATGTTCCTGAGCAAGCTAGGGTCCCTAAATGATCACATGACTCACAGCCAAGCGTGACAGGATCCATACTCTTTGATAATATTTGGATCAATTATAATAAACAGCTTGCTACCTAAACTAATACAAGTAAGCACAAATATAAACTAATGAACATCTGCTTAAGAAGAATTTATGCATTTGTTTTAAATTTTACTTGCGTTTGTTCTTGTTCCAAACCTGCCTGGCTCACACACCCCACTCGTATGTTTTCTATATTCTTCCTCTTTTTCTTCCATTTGTACCACTTACCTCGTTTATGCTGACCACTCCCTCCCATTTCCTTCTCTTTCTCCCATTTCTTTTACACACGCATCCGTACTCAGTCACAAACATACACGCACATACATGCACCCACTCACACAGTGTTAATACTCATTTCTAAGATTTGTGCAGCGGGTGTAAATTATAGGTTTCTAAAGAAGCGATGGAAAGTGCTCCAGCAGTTTTAAAACACAATAAAAGTATTAGGGTATCAACTGCACTCCCAATGATCACGCGTTAAATTATTTTGCTTTCACGGATGAAGAGGCTTTCTACAATGTAAATCAAGCAGCTTAGTTATTAAGTCTGAACACTAATCTCTAACAACCTTTACATAATGTGGCAGAATGTGCCACACTATTTCGCACCTGCACTATGAATAGAACCGTCTTTTGAATATAAGACACGCTTGTTGCCCTTCTGTTCCAAAGCAGTTGTCTGAATAAGTCAAGCGTCCTGAATGCCCATACTTGCTTTTCTGTTCCTCCTTTGATCACAGAAAAATTCTTCCAATTTGTCCTTTTCTTTGTAACAACGTTTCCAAATCTTTTTTTAAATCACGTTCCAAAACGCATTTTGTAAAAAAAAGAACATAAATCGGCAGGAAAACAAAAGTTCTCGGGAAACATTTAAAGTCATTCAGGGTTTTGTGAGCCTGTGGAATTCAAGGAAGATTGTTGTATGTTACTTGATTGAAAGTGACGTTTAAATGAATATAACTTTGAATGCTAGTGGCGGGCAGTTTGAGGGAGAGAACATTTTCACAGATATCACATAATGTTTTGTCAAAGCTGACACGTCACGTTTTTTTCCCTTAATTAATCGCGTTGATTAAAACGTGAAGTTTATAGAAACCCCTATCTCTCCACATTAAGAGATTATAGGGCTGTGACACACTTCACGCAACCAACATGTTTTCAAATAATCCAATTTGGTAGACTTTTGTTTTAGAACTCTCAATCCAGACACCAAAAATGAAGCAAAATCGCTGTTCACAATCTACTGTTTTCTTAAACTTGTCAGAACATACCCAGAACGTTTTCAATGCTGCCTGCAATTATATTTTCCCAACACCATAGTCGACATCTGACAATGTATTGTACTCCACCAAATCAAACACAAAAAAAACTGGTTGTAATGTTTGCTTTGAAAAGCAAATTATTACTTGATTATTTCGGAGCATTTACGTTCACGCCAATGAATGTGTAGACAGGACTTTTATTTTCAGGGAAGGGGGCTTCTGGTGTAACTAGATTCACCAAGCATGTTCAAGAAGGGTGGCTCTGAACATCCCTTCTGAATCAGCTATAATTAAGTGTTCAAGAACCAGGCAGCAAAGGTAACAAACTGAGTGACCCGGGATTGCTTGGGGTCATCAACAGACCAACGGGAATGTAACAAAACTATGCTCTCATTCGGGAACTGAAAATGCAAGATTATTAAAGCTACCAATGATTGCAAGAAGGCGCGCATTTGTTGTAAAGGTTCTAAATTTTAATAATTAGCAGCAAGGTGATATGTATGAACGCGATTGAAAGAAAACAATGAATATTTATCTGCTTCATTGCAAGGAAGCCATTTAAAAACTATACTTAAAGAAGCTGTAATCTTCTGATTGCCTGCATAGAATAATATAAAAACCAAAAAGATGTGATCAAGAGCGACCTATTGCCTACTTGTTTTCCTAAGTGTTTATGCAAAGAATAATATATTTGAAGAAGAGTTCGTCGAAAATTTGGTTAACGTATGTGCTTTTTCCGCGTGTAATTTCAATCCAGTCTAAACTCACCGGCAATAATACATGTGTTTCAATCTTTTGGAACTCAAGCAGGAAACTAACCAATGGAGCAAAAGTCAATATTTGTTTTTGTGCATCAGGTGCGCAGTTATCTCTGGAAAGATCTCGCAACTTACTTTCTCAGTTCAGTGTGTAACAACCACGGGGGTCTAATACAACCCAAATAAGGGCGATTGCAGTAGAAACAACTAACTAAATTAGCTCCATGTTAGTGTATCTCTCGACTTCATTAATATGTAACAGGGCTGCCAGTTAATCTCCTAAACCTGTGTTCTCCCTCTAAAATGGCACTCTGGGACAAATTGTACATCAGATCAATCACGCCTAATGCAGCAAGGTTTACTGAAGAAAAAAAGCTATTTACACCTTCAAATGGAAGCTTTTCAGATTAGAGAGAAAGGGTCGTACATCACGAAGAACAAATGATTATGAATTGGTAAACGCGCCCTCCAGCGATTAGTTCTTCGACGCTATTTATCATTTTTTTTGTCTTTTAAAATCATCTGGCAGTCTCGAAGGAAGCCTGACGATAGGGAAGAAACCAACACTGCAGGAAAGTTTGTTTTATGTACGCACTATAAGTCATCAAAACTCTACCATCAAAAGAGTGGCGGTTTACCCCAGCGCAGACAAAAGTGCACCCCAGTTTTTTTTCTCTCTGCGTTATCTGCATATGATGCCCTCTTATGTCACACTTGGTTGACAAACATAAGTTTGCGCTACATTTATATATCATGAATACTGTGTCACTGTTCCGCATCCCTTCATTTCTATGTTATAGTTTAGTAGTGTAAACTGGCAAACCACAGCCCAACATAATTTCCTATAATTATCATTGTAGTCTCAAAGAATGCAGTTGCATCAGGGAAAGCAAAGTCCCTGAGATGAAGAAGTAGAAGGCTCCAAGTGAAATGTAATTCGAAGATATGCGGAACAGGAAATGAATGATGGGGGAAGCAGGTTGAGGATAGGTTAACTCCATAAAATGTGTTAACACGGTCATATTCGAGTGATCAACCCTTCATTTCGAGGGAGAGAAGGTGCCATTTTAAGATTGACTGGACTTCAGCAGAACCCAAAAGGTAGGTTCAGCAACAGGTTTCACGGATGACCCTATTCAGTCCGAGAAAGAATGGAAATGATCACCAGCGAGACCAATAGAACATCCTGAAATCAATGCACCGGACCGGAAATTGACTCTTTAGTTCAGCTAAAACTCTCACCTTGGATTAAAAATGGATCAGGTGATGCTAAAACGGTTGACTTTCACCTACTACATTAATCGAACATGATTAATTCAGACCAATGAAGACTCGTTTAATTTACGCTCATGTTTCCTTTCATACATCATATCAGTATAGGTCACCCCTTTTATAAGAATATAAAACTACATCCTGGCCGGGCTGTAATTCTATCTGTGTTCACAAACGCTGCGACTATGCGAAGCCCCCTACCCTACTGTTTTAATGCATTAAAGTTCTGTTCCTCCTGCATCGAGAAGTGACCTTCATGCTCCTCCGTCCAGAAGGAAAACTAATGATTGGTCGTTACATTTGTTGAACAAGCAATCACAATCGATATTGGATAAAACTTTTTACTCTTTATTAAGCAAATGCAGCCCTCTGACAAAAAAAGACTGGACATAACTTGGATAGCTTTGACCTCTTTAAAGAGCAGTATGCGAAGGACTGAATGTTTGACACAAGTGATGAACGCATTTGAAACCACGTAGATTTCAAATGCGTCTTTTTTATTTAAGATGATTTAGTGCAAATACTACACATAAGCAGCAGGACTACAGAGCGAACAATTTCAAAATCCATAGTAAAATGCTTATATTTTTGTGCCATAAATCGATTTTCAATAGTGAGACAAGTGGTTTTTTTTTTGAAGTATCAAATTTAATATGTCTGGTCAACAAGGATGGTGGCTATAACTCTCTCTGTAGGAAGTCTCTTTTAGGTCGTCGTTGTGTAACTTCTAACAACAGGAACATTGAAATATTCACAAGATTACTCAATGAGGTAACTTCCTCCTCAAAATGTATTTATCAAGGGCGAGGGGCTGATGGGTTACACCTTTAGAAAGACAATTGGGAATTTTCGATGTATGACGTAAAATGATTGCTGCACTTTTGCTTGGAAAAAGCTGAAGTTTTCGTTTTTAAATAAAATGCAAAACGGGTTTGACCACATAGGTGAATTTAAAACGGATATTTGTACAAGGGAGAAATGTAGTAATTCGATGACGTTCGTTAGAGACGCTACGACATTATCAGGCAGAAACTTCTGACTCATCAGTTGGCACTTATAATTCCGATTACAGCTATTGCGGGAATATGCAGGTAAGTGGGTTTTATTAAGGTGATAATTTCAGGTAATCTCTGCAACAACACTACAAATGTCGAGATTTAATTCGTTCACCAACGTAATTAGCCAATGACAGGTGATGGTGGCAAACAAGTTTGAATATTACTCCTGCAAGCTAAGCTGACTATTTCTACAATAAGTACTAACCTTGAACTTGTCCTAAAAGAAATGCAGCAAAACGTAGATCAGAATTATTCATATTAAAATATCACATCAATACCTATCAAATGAACGCTGTTCTCAATAAATATAATTCAATTAAGAATTGTATCTGCATTGCAGAATGCATTGTTATAAATAATTAGACGCAACTTATTGACTAAACGGTTGCATCATCTAATTTATTGCATTACCTTTTTTTCGAAATCAATCGAGTTACGTTTATTCAATCTACAAGTTTTGTTTCTACAATTTAATCATTGGTCAGTTTGTATTTACATAAATTCTGGAACGACGTTTTCAGGTTTAAGGCAATTAATTCATAATTAATCATTAGACTTTACATGAGTGGATTGATAAATATACATTCAAGCATGTACCTAAGTATTACAACGCATTCTATAGAACTGATTGCATCGTTTTAGTTGATACAATTCAAATTGGATGTCTCGTATGGTTTGAGTGTATAGCGCGTTTTTAAAAATCACATTAAAATGATGGAGGCCGAAATGCTTTGGCGCATCTTCTCCCATGTGATAAAGGGAGTTAGCCAACAGAACTGAGCTCTTGTGTTCAATATGGACCGTGAGCGATATTGGTGTAAAGCAAAGGGAGCAATGCAAAAAACACGGTGGAGACAGGTGTGGTGTAAAGGAGTCGGAGTACCCAGATCCAATGCAAAATGTGTAAAAGACGAACAGCTTTTTTTTCAGAGAGAAAAAAAGCAAAGATCACATTAGTTTGTCGACAGGATATCACACTTCAGTTGCATGTTGCATTGTGTAAAGTGGAACTACTGTTCCAGACGCATAAATTCATTTTTGTGTGCACTGTACGAATCATCATACAGTTTGGGTCATTCTTCTGGTCTCCCGCAGAAAAGACATTATGTCTTCCATATTTACATACTTTCTAATATTTGTCAAACAATCATAAATTATAAATTAATGAAATGTTGTGTGGTCTTTGGAGATCCAACTAATGAAGACATTTACCTTTTTGTTATTTTCAAGCGTCTATTTGCAGGTTTAATGACATCTAGACTATCACGGCTTATTAAGCTTTATTAGATTTTCTCTTCACTCCCGCTGTCACTCAGATGTCTCTGTGTCAATGTCACCTGCTACAGGTACAAAACCGCGCACGGCTTTCCAGAAAAAAAATGTGCAAAAGGCCAATGCCAGGGTTTCAAACGTCTTCGAAAACATTAGATTACAATTCATTTGATATACCAGCTGTGGCACTATATGCACTATTTCCCCCTTCATCTCAATTTAATCTCAAAATTCATGCTGGATAGTTGGAGTATAGTGCCCTTCCCCGCATGACATTCGTGGAGACAGCAATAGAACAGATTTCTATTAATCAGAGACAGAAAGTACAGCCACCTAGAAGTCGTGAAACACTATTTTGCAAAACACCCTGAAATACTTATTTTAGTAGTATGTTGGCAATTTATTTTTATTTCTTTCACTTTCACTGCTAAAAGGGGCGCTATTTTTTTCCACTTAAAAGTCTATGAATATTAAAAGGGAATACAAGGCAATGTCAATCATTTTTATGACTAATTCAATTTTTGTAACCAGTTTTGTCCTGTTGCCTCGCAACAAAGACAAGAAGATGTAGAGAACGGGGATGGAAGCTAATGCAATCAAGTGGTATAATTCGATTGCTTATTTTACAAATTTCATGAGCATGTGGTAAAACAAGTACTCTGTAATGTGACTGATCGAACAGACTCTGATCAAACCTCCCTGTGCTAGGTCCACATGGGATATCATTGGTGCCTATTTGAACGCAGACACCCCCTTAATTTAATTCCCCCCTCTTGCGATCCAGTTGGAAAGAATATAAAGAAAGTAAGCTTCGCCATTAAATTATTAATTTCCTTCTGCGCTAAGTAAGTCATTATATCGTGTGTGGACATACTTTGTGTCAAAGTAGTTACCTGTATCAAACTCACCTTCTTGAGCATGTTTGACGGAGCCAAATGTTTATGGTGGCTGGGATTGCTCGTCAAAATCTGTCAAACGTAGATTGGAGATTGTCTTACTCTCATCAAACAACTACAAACAAAACAAAAAAAAAAATGAAACGATGGTCGAATGCAAAATTTGCACACGTGGTATTTTAAAAAATATGCTTTGAATTTCAATTGCATTGACCATTTGTTTTTTTTTTGTGTGCCGTTTATTCCCAAACAAGAAATTCATTTTAATACACAGAGGAGAATTGTTAAAGTGCATGTTGGTAAAGGGAGCATGTGTTCTGTAATCATCAAAAATTGATATGTGCCGCCAGTAAAGTAATTATGCACCATCCTGAGAATATGAGTTCAGTATATTGTTAATCTACTTGCACACCCGTTGACTTACAGCATCAGTCTACAAATAGCTTAATTAAGTCATACACGTGGAATATAAGCATATTGTTACTTTATATTATGCACACTATATCTTAATTTATGGGCAATTAATGTGCGTGACAGAATGCGAGCGAAAATGTTGACTGTGGAGACCTAAGTTGCTCGCTGCTGTCAGTTGTGGTAGAATGCATAAAAGCAGCCAGGGTCATACCTGCATAGTAAAGCTGATCTGTTCGCTTTATTTCTTAATGGCAGCTTGCTTTCATCCTGACAAAGATAGAACTTTTAATCTGTCTGAGTAAAAACCTTTTCAAGGGTCGGAGCTGGATGCATTTTCACTGTAGCTCCCTCTGTCGACTCCTGTGTTATATAAGATAATCGATACATGGTATAGAAAACTTAATATGCTTTTGCATGACCTCTTTCATCCCGAGCTCCTCCAATTCTGTGCAGCATTGCACAATGTCCCCCTGTCGGGAGTGTCCCCTTACAATCGATTACAAACAGGAAAATAATGCGTTTTGCCGTAAATGTGAATATTCAGACTTCAATCAGCTGCTCTTGCTCATCGGCATGATATTCATGCAGACCTTAAAAATATGATCAATGAATTCTGTCGAACAAAATTCATTGCGAATTGTTTTCAGCACCAATGTTTGCATTATATATAAAATATAACAAAAAAGGTAGACCTGGTTACAGTTTGTAACCAATCACAGCTTTGAAATTTGAACACCTGTCCGCATCGAACAATGAGGAAATTCATCAGATGCGATACGCTAAATATTGACATCGCACCTTTTTGCGACCACTGTTCTGAACTTCACAGGCTATTCAGTGTAAAACATTCTACCCACGCTGACACTTGAAATTAACTATCACTAACTGGTGACTAACTGGTTAACGCGTGAGACGAGTGGTTTACATGCACTCTACATTTATAGAGTGTGAATCATCACTTTTTTTTGTTGATAATTCAAGTTGATTTAGAAACAGCTTGTTTCTTACGGATGCATCTAGTGTCAAAGATTGAATATGTTGAATGAGAGCAGAAGCGAAATACCCTTGGTGAGGTGCTGTTATCCGACGTTTCTGGAGGTTATGAAATTCCCTCCACATAATGCAATCGGAGTTCAAAAGCAAGCGACAACTTGCATTCAGAAACACGTGACAGTCAACCTTTGTTTCCAAAATGTGTACAACACATCGATATTCTATCTCGCATCCTTAAATCCAAGCTGTGGATCCAGTTTGAATCCATTGTGTCACTATATTTCTGTCTAAACTGCACAGTGGGTACAAACCTGGACACCCAATACCCTGCAGTCTATTTTTAAGATCAAACAGTAGGGAAAATCAAATGTCATTTAAGGTAAAATGTTACACTCTTTGACCCAGAAATAACTTAACCCAAATCTTTTCTACAGCATTTTATTCTCTTATGAAATTAATATACACCTATTGCGTATTCAACGTAATGTATAATTTGCTTATTGTCCTGTCGATTTGTAATCGACCATTTCTTGACATGTTGAATTTGACGTTCTGAACAGCAGAAGTCAAGTAACGTTGTTGCACAGTAGATGACTATATGCGATTTATCCTGTAAATATGGTGCTTTGGAGAAAGCTCTATCGAACTAACTGATGTTGCCAGCTGAAGTGAATCGCTTTATAGAAACTAAGCTACTGAAGTAGATGCTTTCTTAAATTCCACTTATCGGGTGTTGCCTTGGTCACTCATATTCCACCGCCTTGACATCAAACGTGTACATCCACGCTTGAAACGGGGTGCAATCTTGGGTTCCCTTGTCCAGCCTACTAAAACCCACAACTTCGTTAGGCGTCTTCTCAGATCCTCTTGGTAACACTCGGATGCCAAGTGACCTGTAACAATAGTTTTCAATGTTTTAACATTTTTGTTAGGTATATTGAGAGCTCTCAGCGACTATGTCTACTCAACTTCTTGGGTTCCGGATGCTCTCAAGTGCTTATTTGTCGGGGCTTCAGTGACTGTTCTAAGTGCAAGTCACAACAATTGACAATTGACAGTATAACTCCCGTCCACTAGTGGAACTGCATTGATATTTGTATAAGTAGATAGCAATGCCATCTACTTGAAGCAAATATACTCTATAGAAGCAATAGGTGACCGTAGAAATAAATATAAGACAATAATCGTTTGTTTTGACCATTTGACTGATTACATGCGTGCAACCAAAGAAAGTAGCACTTGCTCAGTGTGTATATGCTATGCATGTGTGCTTAAGAAGTTGTGTTTATATCATTCTGCGCATGGATGTCCTGGCGTAGGCGTCTTTTTCCTGCGCATTACTCAGTTTCATGACATTTGAAATGTTTCCACGAAGGAACAAAACGCACTACAACCAGAACCAAGAAAATAAACGGAATCTGAAAGGAAATATGCGAGGGCAAGAACGTACACAAGCTAGATTCATGAAGTGCACAGTATTACTTGAAACATGTTGCGTTTCTGTGAGTGTGGGGAGAAAAATTTGGATTTAAAATAAACGTATCTCAATCCTTTCAAACACGAAGAAATTCGATGGAAACAAACATTGCTCCTTTGTAAATGCTATTATTTTAAACCGGACAGAAGGAGGGGTGTGTGAGCTAAATGCTTTGATTCATGGTCATTCTTATAATATGAAAATACGCAACCTGACGATGATAAAATCAAACATTGTTTAGTCGTATATCACTGATTTTAAAGGGACATTGGCCCTAAACGAAATATTATGTTATTGAGTATTATATTACAGCAATACAATTATGCAAAGATGGAATTTTTAAAATTAATTGCTGTTATTCGATTTAAATATTCTATAAATGTAAATGAAAAAAGAAAAATCAGATTTATTTAGATTTATTCATATTTATTTTCTCTCAATAAATCAAACAAAACAAACTAAAAACCTTTCTCAATATTGATTGTTAACTTCGGTGTGAATTAATTTAAAAGAACAAATGCACCATGATCAAAAGGTGACCTTTTGAACCATATCACAACCGGATAAGTTTTCTAAAATAGCTTACTAACTGTCTTTGAAAACATATTTTCTGGCCTTTCAGTTTGTCCAACTCCAAAGCAGCTGCTGGCCCTCTTTACCTTGGGAAGGCAGAGCTTTACCACAGATATGACCATCTGGTTGTTTTTTTCGGCTGATAATATCTTTTCATACTCGCCCATGGTAAGGCTACAGATTAAAATCACTACCGTCCCTCTTTTTTTAAAAGAAAAGAAAAATGAATTCATCAGTAGAGAAGTTTCCCTCAGATTTTTAAAAGACTAAAATAATAAGGCGACCACTGTGACATTCTTTCAGCTGAGGCCATTTTTCATAACACAGCTGATACCCTTTGTGTAGCTATAGCGACTTCACAGATGAATAACGAGACATCTCTTTAGGAACTCCCCTGCTCTTCATATATGCTTAATAGTTGTATGTTCACGGAGGGTATACAGTATCTGACGTTCAGATAACAAATGGGGGAAAATAGTGGTTTGTTCCTTTTCAAGTCATTGTCAGGGCAACTTTTCCCCCTCCATTTGCCTCAGTAACAAGTTGCTAAGCATGTACAGAAACTGCACAGGTGGCGTTGAGAGGATCAGGGTCACTGGGCTGTAAAGAGGGAAACAGTTTAATACAAAATATCATCCACCACCCACCACCACCCCTACTCTCCCCCTCCCCCCCAAAAAAAAAGACTAGGAGGACAGAGGACAGCAGTCTGGCAAAAAACATAAAGCGGCAGTGACCGCCTGATTGAGTTAGATCAAATTATACAGCTAGACATGATTGGTAAAGTGACCAGCACTTGTGGGTAAGTAAGTTTCCTTTTCACTTGCGTTATGTTGAAAACATAATATCAACATGTGTTTGATGTATATTTATTTGGCATAATTCTTCTTCTTCACCTTTGGCCGAGCCCCCATTAGGTGAAATGGTTCAGATTCTTAGCACAGCTACAACAGGTATGATACGTGCCCTTGGTTTAGCTTCGCTCTCTTGATCCAACCTTGCAAAATACCAGTTGCTAAAATAGGTTTCTCGGAGGCAGATTGTAAATGGTTATTGTAGCCTTGCCCATTTTAAGAGAGACGCGTGGGTAGATTTCCGCAGCGTTTGTCCGCGGAGTTATCCTTAATATTGAGAGAGGGCCCTCGTTGCAGCCCACAGTCAGTGCAGATGCAGTTGTACTAATGCCATGGTTGCGCCAGCGTGGACGTGAATCGGTCAGTGCGGCAGTATAATTAGCTCTGCTGCCTGGTGGACTCATTCTGAGCATCCAGGCGGTGCCTTCTCCTTTGAACAACTTACTAGCACACTTGCGTAAGTGTGAAACAGGAAACTGCAGCAAGCAGCGCTAATTAAAGCGCTCGCTGATATGTAAAAAAAATTAATGCAAAACGACTTAAGAAGCAAGTTAGCCTGATTTCCCTCCCACGTGCACACCAGAACAACAATAACTGCAGCTTAGTATGGGCAATTGCGATCAAGTTTACATCATCTAGGTCTAAGAAGGAAACGTATTTTACGTTGGAAATTCTACCACAAAGGTGGATTTGGATAAGTGCACTTCAATCTCCAAAAACTAAACCTTATCGACGTGATTCAAGTCATTAACCAGTCCTCCATGCTATATATAATGTCAACTGCACACGAATTGACTCTTCACCATCTCTTCACCTACAACCCCCTCCCCAATCCGAACTCCACCAAACTCCGAAAATTCAAGCCAGGGAGAGCACTGTATTTTTGCACACAAGTTGAGAAAAGATTTCTTCTCCATGTGCCACTCCTCCCGCATCAATGCAAAAAGGCTCAAATAAGGCATGGTCTGCTTAATGATTATTTTCTTATTTCTTTATTAATTGATTCCACTAACACACTCTACTGGGGGGGGGGGGGGCTTTCCCCTTTCCGCGCAATTAAAGTTGTCATTCTCTAAAATATGATGGAGGCGAGCAAATTTCCTTTCGCGCCAATGGCCCAGAGATCTAATGAACACGTTTTTCACTCTCGACTGTTTTCCCCATAAACTCGAACTTATAATTGAAACGGGAGCGAATTTGAGCCAAAGACCTAAACAGCCACTTAAGGCTATCTGAAGAATGCGACATGAACCGGAGGTGGGGTGGGGTGGGGGGGGGGGGGGGGGGAGAAGTTGAGGGCAGAAATGGTGGCGGTGGGTGGTGTATTGGTTTATGGCACATAGGCCTCTTTTAATCTTCCTAAATGTCAACGGTTTGGGACTGTTAAAATATACAAAGCAAAACACAGACTAAAAACAAAGACTTCACTCTATTGTGCTGGAGATTCAAGGCAATAGGATAACCCTGTCATGAAATCTCAATTCTACCGAAGTCAGAGATTTTAAAGAGGTGCAAATTATTGGTTCAATTGAAACCAAAATGTCAACAAATTTGTTCCGCTTATTAGAGGTGAACTTTTGCGAAATGAATTAACGTACCGACGATCCTTTAGCTTCACTGGAGAGAAAAAAAACAAAACCCGTCAATGATGAGCCTGCACATCGTGGTTTTGTTGCACGAGGAATAATTTCCAAAAGCAAAGATTGGTCAAAGAATACAAGCCTTGTTTATAATAAAGCTGTCCCCATCACATAGGCTCAGCGTGAGGCGGATATGGAATAATTGTCTTCTATGAAAAAAAAATCAATTCACTTATTCAGTGGCACACTAAACAAAAGGGAGCTATTTAAACTGTTTAAATTATATCATTTTCATAAGAGTATAAAGTATTCACATCCACTGACCGGCGGACACAGTTAAGAGCTGAATTTAAGAATGTGCTGAATTTTCATTTGGGGGGTGCAGGGGTTTGTGTGGGGGGGGGGGGGGTGCAGGGGTTTGTGGGGAGGGGGGGTGGGGGTGCAGGGGTTTGTGGGGAGGGTGGTGGTGCAGGGGTTTGTGGAGGGGGGGGGTGGTGGTATGGAAAGAACGCGTTCTACCTTTTCTGATTTTTATGTATCAAACACCCCTCGCTTCTCCATCTTAAGGTGCGCGTTGCATATTTCATTAAAATAAGCAACTAACGAGGAAATCCGGAATTAGGATCTGTCCACTGCATGCCGGAAGACTTAATAAAAACAACTATCCTCGAAATAGCTAGTGACATATTCCTCACGTTAAAATAAACAGAACAGTGCTATTTCAGACGTTCCCCTGAATCAAAATAGAAGGAACAAAAAGCGAATCAGTGCTAGCAATTAAGAAGGCAAGGGCAGGATGGGGTAAAGGAATGTCCTGGAAGTTTTGTTTTATATACTGAAATAGACGTTAAACTTCCTAAAATAATGATGGTAACTGGAAGTCGTGACCTGAACTTTAATCCACACTTTAAATTGCAAACATGAGATTATATGTAAATGTGATTATACTTTATACTAATTATCGAAAATGCCAGCCCGAAACTAACTTATCAGTCAAGGCTACGTAGTCCAAAGGTTGTTCAGAATTTATATGAAAAAAGGCCAACACAAGACCTATTCAGGGGAGTGCACGCTGATTTGAAGTATAAGCATAATAGGTTAAAAAAGGAAACAAGTAGTAAAGTGGTTATTTGATTTATTGATAAATTAGTAGAATGTAGGAGGCACGTGCTTTTAAATATATAAAAACTGTAGATAAAATTGGCTGGGCAGACAGGCTTTCGTTTAGTGTATCTAAATAACGCTTCAGAAAATATATGTGCAACGGAAAAAGAAACGACTGCCTTTTGATTACAACAGCAGGATAGTCCTAGCAGAATGAAGATGTGTCATCTCCACCCGAACTAGGAAATAAAAGAAATAAGTATATTACTTCTATGTTCATGTTGGACCATGGACTGCGAAACCGCTGCGTTACCAGGAGATGACCCTCATTATTAAAATCTTCATCAGAAACAATTGGTCGATCTCGAAACATTGAATACGGAAGATATTGGCTTGTTTACTGAGCACATTCTGACATGAAATTAAAAGCAGTAGATTAAAAATGAGGTTTTGAAAGGAATAACAAAGAAATAAAGCAAATTTTCATACAGCTTATCTGTAAGATAATAGAATGTTGCGATTTAAAATTCATTGGAAAGCACTTAAAGCCAGGAAGCAGAAGTTGAGCATCATGATTTTATAGGAGAGAGAACACAGCGCCACACCTGCCATATCTGCTTCTGAATGGTACCCAACAACAAGGTCAGGAGTGTATCACCCACTTTAAAATGTAGAATGCCAATTTCAATCCTTCACCCCTTTTCTCACAGAAGGATCTACCTCCCCTTCGTTTGGTATATATTCTTTTCGATAACTATTTATTTCAAGATCCTTACGTAATTCTAGGAGAGGTTACTTTAAAATGGTCACTTTCCCATCATCGTTTCTCAAGTTTCGATAATCCTCAAAAGCCCAACCACCACCATTGACTAGCGATGACCGTAAAATGCTATTTTCTCACGTACTCATCCGACTTAGTAATGCCAACGAAACGGGAATATTATCTCTAACAGGAATATTATCTACTTTTAGTGTATTTTCCCCTCCTCCTCCCCACCCTTATGGTGTGGTGTCACAATCTCAAATAATAAATGAGAGACATCGCATCAGCATTTGTGGATTTCAGTGGTCTCACTAGCACAGTCACCCATAAAGTCAGACAAATCATGAAGGTATGCGCCATTCATCATCATATTTGTTGATAAAAATGTTCAGGAAAAAGATCACGAGAACGAATAATTCTTGTCAGTTCATGTTTTAGGGTAACGCACTACCACTTTGTTTGAAATTCGAATAATGGTCATAACTTTGATTACAGACTCTAGAAAGAAACTCCTAAAATAATCTTTAACAAACTTCATCTCGGCATTAACGAGCATGTTCGCCAGTCAATGAAAAGATCATTCCAAACTAATTTCCTGATCATAAATAAATATCGAAAATGACATTCATTTTTGTTATTTTTTAAAAGAATGCCACGATGCAATTAGAATGATGGCCATTTTTCAAAGATAAAAATGCGTTGGTAATTTGGGTGCAAGGGAAACTATTATTTCAAACAGTCTACTGTGTAGTTTAAACTGTAAAAAAAAAACATCGATTCGAGCCTTGAATCGTGGGGGATGTGGTTTCACCCGCTTTGCACGCTTATGTTTGGAGGGGTGGGGGTTCATTCAAATTGGTGGAGAGCATATTAAGCACAAACCGCACAAGCAAACATGGCCCACAGATAAGGTCAATGCAATTGTGTATTCCAGGTCCTTGAACCCTAGCTAGATGACTGGATAGTTGAACCAGCAAACAATTGTTCTGAATGGAAGTTGACCTTAGTTTATCGATTTGTTTGCACAAATGTTTGCCTTAAAATACAATTAGCCCTGACAGGAGTGCCCTCTTGCTGAGTAGTGATGAGATTTCAAGAACCGCATTATCTGTGTTGCCCCACACTAAAGAACTAGTTTCACCATCAATAGAGATAGATAGATAGATAGATAGATAGATAGATAGATAGATAGATAGATAGATAGATAGATAGATAGATAGATAGATAGATAGATAGATAGATAGATAGATAGATAGATAGATAGATAGATAGATAGATAGATAGATAGAAAGAAAGAATGCTAATCTACAGAAAAGGATGATAATAAAATGCTTATGAAAATGTTAAGAGTTCCAGATACCAATCGATATTAACACCTGTTGGTTGATATAGGTGGAATATTTTAGAGGGGGGATTCCGACACTCTTTATCAAATATATCTACTTCGAAAATTATCAATATTCAAAACCTCTACTAGTTTCATTCGTTCTTCAAAGGGATTTACATATTACCCTTGCCAATAATTGCTAATGGCATACCATGGTCTGCATTTATCTTCCTTAGCGATAAACTAGGGAATCCATTGCGATATCTGACAAATGTCTATCCACAACTTAATTGGAAGGATTGACTTATTGTAAATATACCTGCTTTTCTCGCAAAGCATTAATGTGGATGCCTGGTTTATGAAATGGTTGTTCGCTTACTTGAGGGCAACTTATATTCACATTCCTAATTCCTCAGATCTTATTCTCCGGAGAAGCATGTAAAAAATTTAATTCGTCTGCAAAATAGTTTTTTTTTAATTCACAGATCTTGTAAATAAAGATAAATACCAACTTTTCCACAGTCATCTATCTATCTATCTATCTATCTATCTATCTATCTATCTATCTATCTATCTATCTATCTATCTATCTATCTATCTATCTATCTATCTATCTATCTATCTATCTATCTATCTATCTATCTATCTATCTATCTATCTATCTATCTATCTATCTATCTATCTATCTATCTATCTATCTATCTATCTTTTTCCTCCATCTAGGCCTTTTTCTGTCTACACAAGATATAACAAACCTGCGTGATGCTATTTTTTATGATTTCTCTCTTTCCTCTTTCGACACCTCCCCTCCCTCCCCATTCCTCAACACACATAAATCCCCAATTTGCTTGTGACACTATCTCTGAGGAATACTTGGTCACTAACCATATTGACTGGTCATTAAGAAATGAATTTTCATATAATTTTTAATAATAGAACTATTCTCTTCGAGCGGTAGTAGTGTCCTCGCCTTTCATATAATGTTTTAGCTTTTATTCCAAACATTTGAGTTGATTGAGAAAACAATCGACGATCCCATTCCAGATTCGCATGAACTCCGGGCATGTTCTTGTGCTTATTGCACTTTTCAGATTCTTACATTGCCCATTCTTTCATAAAACTTGAAAAGTGTAATTTCTAAACATAATAAAATTGTGCTTAAAAGCCCTTTGTGAAGCGATTTTAAACGATTTAATTCTACGTTATATGTTCTAAATTCGCTTGATACATTTGAATGATCACTTTGATGTTGGATGATATAGTTCTGAATCGCGACTCATCGAACGAAATTAATAATGTCGACAAATAGAAATGACCAGTGAGTTGTCAATGGATGGAACGACAAAAAAGGCACCTTCTGTAGTAGACAAACCCGACTTTGCTTGGCGATAGATTCATCATTCGGCATTTATTCCTACAACTTCCTTAGGGGGCAAAAGAGTGAAGAAAATGAAAGAAGGTTTTGCATAATATTCAATTACTGTGGGAAGTAATGATTGAAGTATTGGGCCCTTTAGAACCACCTATAAATCGTTGGAAATATGGCGCCATGCATCATAAAACGATAGAAACGTCAGGCCCATCAAATTACAAATGTTTACAACATCTGAGGTCTTGATCTACAAGTTAAAGTTGGCATCTCCTATTTTAACATTTAGAGTAAGCCACTCCAAGTTGACGAGGCAACACGTGCTCCGGACTCTACATTAACCAATCAACCCTGTGGTCTAATCTACTATCGCTTCATACGGTCAACGAAAGTTCTCTAGCCCAAACCAAGCCGCGGGCATGGTTAGGGAATCTACTGCTGTTATAATACAGTGCCACTCTGTTGAGAAGACAACTGATTTTCCGCAATCTATTTAATGCACTTGATGAGGTTATACAATTAGCAGGAGTGAAGGCCAAGTTTGCTGTAGTACGAGATCTAATTAATCTGGAAAGGGCGATATTTACAATAATGGCACTCTAGGATTTCTTGATGAGTTTCTTTACAGCTAACCGGCTTGACACTAGCTGAGAGATGGGCAGTTAACAGATTAGCATCTGCAGTAGTGAAGATAGTGATAATGACTGGAGAGCTATGCACTTAACAGAAACGGCTGCCATAAAATGAACAGGGAAACGTGTAGTCTATAAACTGTTTCTGTTCCTCAATCAATCAAATAACGCATTTTATATCTTCCATATTTACAAGGAGGGAGTAAGGTCTCCCTGGAGTATGGCAAAACATCAGAGCCACAGTTCGCGTGTCATAAATATCACCTGTATAAATATCTCGAGCAAATCTGACGCAGACTCGATTTAGATAGAAAAATAACAATCTGGTGTTTTAAGTGCTGATCCTGCATGGTTTATTCCCAACAAAAGCAAAATATTTCCAAACGAAATCCCTCAGCACTGTGTATTATTCGCAAGTGAAAATAATCACACATTTCTCCCATGAGTTAACACTTTAAAGCAGAAAAAGGTTTTTATTTCAATGAAACAATTTGCCACACTTTCTCTCTGTGCATATGTACACACATAGACAACATCACAGAGCACAAAGCGGCCAAGTTATGTATAGGATGCATGAATCATGGCTGCATTTATTAGTGCATTCACACAGTCCTGAAAAGATTAATATTCGCTTTAAAAATCACTGACACACTTGACCCTAATAAGGTCAGTCGCCAACAAAAACTTCAAGTGATTTGAATCAAGATTGAATTGACTTCAATAATTGATTGGAACTTTTAAAATGGAATCCTAACATGATGCGTGTCTTCTGTGACCTCGCTCTAAAAAAGAAGCGGCCGTGGGGGTGGGAGACCCAAAAAAAAAGCGAGTGAGGAAATGTTAAGATTTATTGGATTCCGTTACATGAAAAGATTCTTTTCATTTTGCATCGAGCACTAGACGCTATTGAAGCCTACCAGGTAGCACATGTGCACACAGAGGCGAAGTCTTTTTAGTTCGGAACCCGAGGCAGCGCCCTGTCATCAGGGAGCGCAAGAACAGGGCGAGGCGCCTCCAGGAACCGCAGGGACTCCCAACAACTTTCGCTCACCTACTTTTTAATACATTTCTTTTTGTTTTGGATTTTCTGACCTCAGGCAATAAACAACACTAAGAACCCTGTTAATCGATGAAGTGAAGCAGTGTGTTACAGACTAAACATGAACTCGCTGCAACGTTTCAAAATAAAGATAGACGCTTTTGGAAGAGTTCCATGGCGGATTGCTTTAGAAAGTCAAGTTAAGGAAAGTGCGATAAAACGACCAGCCGCGCTTATTCTGATGTCCGAAGTGCTTAATTAAATGGGGGGAGGGGAGAGCTGGGGGGCAGTTAGGAGTGGAGGCGCGGGGGTGTTGGAGGTGTGGGGAGGAGGGGGTCGGAAATTGAAACACCAACATCTAAAGTCAAGTTTTGTACTTCAGGAAGGCCGCTTTAAACTCTGATTGTGTCCATTTGGATGGAGTAATTGTCTGGGGGTGGGGGTGAGGTGGGGTGGGGGGCGGGGAGTGCGTTGGTGCTTCAGAAAACACCCACTCGATTCCTGATATTATAATTGCACATAATTTTTAAAAATGCTATAAGTTAAAAGTGTTCACATTTTTGCAGGGTTTTGCATCAAATTAATACTCAAACTCGCGCCCCCATAAAAAAAACATACTGGGTCGATAATGATATGAAAACAAACTTTTCAGGAATGATAAGACTTAAGAAATCTAGTATTATGGGGATGAATATGTGTGTGTTGAGGAGAAAGTGGTGGTCGTGGTGTGTGTGTGTGTGTGTGTGGGGGGGGGGGGGGGTGGATTGTGGAGGGTGGCTCGTTTGGGTCTCGGTTATTTTTTCATTGACTGCTTTCCCCTTTTTTTAGCTCCACAGATCAAAAGGAAGAGAAAAAGAATTTGGCGACCCGAAGATATACATTGTTAGAGTGACAAGCTGACTATCCCTCAGCAGAAGCCGCGAGAGAATGTGGCTCCATCGGAAGTAGATGCAGGCCGAGAGAAAACTCACTTTTCAAACTCTTGGAAGTCATTGTCTTTCGGGCTTGCCATACAGTAGATTGTCATGGCAACGCAACCTGCTGGTGTTACAAAGAGTTTAAAATGTTGAAAGGCAGCTGAACTGACTAGAGTAAAGAGCAACAGAATAAACAGTATTTTGATTCATTTCGACGGTTACAAAAAAAAGACCATGAATACGGCATTGTCAGAGCTTTTCTAAATCTGATTCACCATATCATAACCCCTAGGAAGAAGAAAACATCAATATCGCGAAAGGAAAGAAGATGTTTCTATGGAAAACCTAGGAATTTACTCCATAACAGATCTGGTGAAAAATCAAAGAGATCAAAGCGAACGCTCCTGGGAGTTAGATGCGGCTCTGAATCAAAGATGTACGAGGTGGACTCCAAAGTGGCTGGCTTCATTTCAAGTCTGAATCCCAATTTCAAGGGAAATGCTGTCGAAACTTCAACCCACCACCCGCCTCCCCCCACTCTCCAAATCAGTCAAAACCAACACTTCAGCAGGTGCTGATGAAGGCATAAACATCGCATCAGTCTGGCCAATGTGCACGCATGACATTCAAATAACAGTGTTAGAGCCTTTACATTATTACCACTTTGTTCTGCAAATGCATATTAATGAAAAAGAGAAATAACAAACAGAACGACACATTCCCCAGACACCACTGCAGATAAAGCATAACAATTTAACAGGAATACTGTACTGTAACTTTAAAAAAAGATAAGTAAGTAGCACTCTTGCGCCTAGCAATTGTAAACAATAAGATACATACAAAATCTATTCTTATTAGCACAACTCGCCGGGTTTATGTTTGATATTCATTATTGCGAATTGCATTCTGAGCGTAAAGTTAGGACCGTCACCTTCCCTCAGTGACCATTAATAGTGTTAGTGCTGTTGACACCAAAAACACTTCTTTGTGAGTTTGAGTTTGTAGGCGCTGGTATCTTGGGAAAACTGGAATTAAAGAGGGGAATCTTTTGATAGATGGTACTACTAGGATTGACTTAACTATAGACCAAATGGAAGCGAATACGGCACTTTTTTGGCCAAATTAAGCCCTTTACGTAACGTGCAATGAACGGCATTATCGGTAACATAATGTTTGCAGCAGATCTTGCAAAACCCAAAAAGCAGTTATGGTCTCACAAATTAAAAAATAAATCCAAAAACCACGGAGAGGTACCGATTGGTCATTTTCACGTGATTCGGAAAGTTTGACCAAAGTTAATGTTGACTAATTTCATAAAATGCAAGAAAACTGTGGGGGAAGCTCCCAGCAGCATTCCAGTGGTGACAGTAACAAGCACAGAATCGGCAGCGTCGTGATCATTCAGATAGCGTGAAAATCCCTTTTCTTTGCAAATATGAATCATTCCAAAAAAAAGGAGCAAGGTTTCAAAATCCCATTCTGCACAAATCCCGTGGATAACTGCGTCAAAGCAATTCGAAAAAAAAAATAAATTTGGCGTTTTTTTGAAACTCTTTACGGTTTCTTAATTTTCTGCTGAATATTTACCAATTATTGTTGAGAAACCGCAAAACGTAATGAGTGAAACTTTCGAAATGTGCACAACATTTTCGTCTATGCACGCATTTAGATTTATGAGGAAATAGATGGATTCTAGAAAGAAGAGCATTGATTCCTATCTGTTTTTTGGGCACATGCGTTTGCAACAGATTTGCCCTGTAGACGTAGTTTGCCACATATTTCCAGTGCAGATTAGGTGGGCCGACAAGGGGATACTATATCTTATTTTGACGATGTGGGATAAGTGTATGTATAAGAAACAAGTGCTGCTTGCAGGTCAGAAAGAGAGCCCTAAGTAAACACGGTTAACAGAAGTCTAAACCCTTTGTGATGCTTGTGCAGCTGGCCAGCCTCCCATTGTCCTGAGCTAGACCGTGTGGAAGATCCCTGCTGAACCTTACCAACTGAGTGCACAAAAACAGATTGGGATGTTCTGCATGCATGGGCAACACCGAGGTCCAGAATCCTCCCTGTTCCCCGTTCCTTTTGGAGAGATGACACTCCAGACATTTTCTGACAATCACAAAAGCATGGCCTGCTTTAGAATGGATTTTGAGCAAAAAAAAAAGAGGGTGAGAAAAGAATCAAGTTGATAAAAGCCCCAAAAGAAAGGCCGGGCTGAACAATGGGAAAGGAAGTAAAAGACAGAAGTAAAAGGGGAGGCAAGAATTATCTTGTTAAACAGTAGTTCTTTTTGTCCTAAGTTGTCTCTGCGAACGTTGGTAGCAGTATCATGACACAAAAAACAAGCTTGCACCCACACCAATTTCAATCAAGGATCATGAGCTTTTAAAAGCCTTGATGGCTTATTTAGGTGACAGAAAAATTAAGAGAAGCTTAAATGACTTTGAAAGGTTACACGGGACCCTTTGAATTGCTGCTCTTCAAAAACACTTGTGCTGCTGGAGTTGACTCAAATTGAATAAATGGTAAACATGAAGCAAAAAGGAATGAAAAGCTAGTTAAAAAGAGACAAAAAAACAAGTAGACAATGATAAGCAAAGACCACACGGTAACCCAGCTGTTGTCTGATGGATTGTTTGAGACGGGAATAAGCCGCAAAATAAGTGAGTAGCGACAGAAACATGGACACAAACCCGGTTCAGTATTCTGAAAGAGAAAAGATGTGAAATTCCAACTCTTGTGTTGCGAACACTAAATGTTGAAGTTTTCAGATACGAATTTCTTTTTTTAGGTGCAGGCGAGTTCAACATCCAATTAGTTGCATTGTTAAAAAAAAAAGAGGAAACTCAGCCTTTGTTCAGTCAGAGCTGGAGGGCAACGTTTTTTTCCAGTCTTTTTTTTATAGACCGCATTTTAGTGTGAGAATGCATTTGATGTAGGAAAGTTTCCAGTTGGAATAAAACAAACAGATTACGCATTAAATCTGCACAGTTACTGAGAGCACAACCAAGTAAAACCTGGCTTAAAGTTTGTGTCCAACACACAGCCGCAATTTGCTTCTGCACCGAAACAGTTGTCTTGAAAGTGCAGGATACATGACTTCACTTGGGCTCTGAAACAATTTGGTAGTTTTAGACTCATAGAGATATATAATACGGAAACAGACCCTTCAGTCCAACTCGTCCAAGCCGACCAGATACATTTAAATTAATCTAGTCCAATTTGCCAACATTTGATCCATATCCCTCTCAGACCTTCCTATAGCTGATAAACCTAACTTAAATCGGTTTTCTTCAATTGCTTCGAGGGTTTTAGCAAAAAAAAATCCGTTTTACAGCATGAGTTGGATTTAAAACAAACAATTGAAATTCATTACAAATATTTAGTGATGAAACCAGGCGCGATTTCTGTGAAAAATGCTGTACGCTTTAAACAACCGTTCAGTTTTACATTCTGTCTGTGAGAATCTGTCCTTGGCAAATTATTGCCTCAGAAACCCATTTCCATTTCACCCCGACTTTCTGAACATCATTCGATTTCACTCTGAAACCATTCTTTAGTTCTCAAAAGTACAAAACTCTTTTTGGAATAAATCCTGTATTTGGCCTTGTGTCATGCACAAGAATAGGTAATGAACCTATGGTGATAGGCAGCCAGTCATATTCACTTGATTTGTGAAATGTATGCAAAGCAACAAAAGGCCAGAAAGCTTTCTCAATTTTTGCAGTTGTTAATGAAAAGGTACAAAAGCTTTATTAGCCTCTAGCAACAAGAAAAAATGCCTTCACCTACTTAAGTTCAATGAAAGCGTGGGTTTGAATACTTTTGTGTCATAATAATTCTTATAATAAATGTAGTTTGAATTGAATTACAGCATTGGGAATACGTTTTATATCTTTTAGCCCTGTCTTTGACATGAGCCTGCAGCGGATGAATGGAAAGCCAAGTCCAGAAATAAAAAGAAAGGTATGTGAAGAATGTTGCAAAATGCAAAGTCTGCTTTCTGGCTGGTAAACTATGATGCATCATTTCGAACTTACTCAAAAAATGCATGTTATTCAGAAGAAACAGTAGACATTACAAACATTAGACATTTTAAACATTACCTGACAGGTCATCATTGACATTACATAAAGTGCAATACAGATTCATATTTTTGAATATAGTATCTGGCACTCAAAAAAGCCTTCCTTTATTTATAATTGCAGGTTATATTTACATTATATAATTTATGTCAAACATTTTATGTAGCATAAAGTCAAAGATCTTACAAATGGGATTCAAGTCCTTGGTGTACTATAACAGAAGAGCCTTCTTTGTTGGCTTTTCTCCATTTCAGCTCTGGGGAGCTGCCCCATGCTTTAGTGCATCCCTCAGCACACTGTCCTGGAGCTTGGGCATCTTTAAATACTCTTGATATTGCCAGTCCAATTGACTAGAAGGCAACATGTACCTTTAAAATCTGTGTCTTTTTTCATTTCATTTCTGGTGATGGTCACAAACATTCTCTTCTTCCTTTAAATATAGCTCAGGAATGTAAAAAAAAATCCTCAAAAGTATTTGGAGATGCAAAGGGTACTGTTGATTTGGATGCATTTTGCAATGTTATATTTTAATACCAATGTTGGATTTTTCCCACAAAATGATGGAATTGATAAATAGGACAATAAAGGAAAAACTAAGGTTTTTTTTGCTAAGATTGTTTGGCTAACATTTGATAAGGCATTATTTTTATCTTGTTCAGATATCTGTTGCTTCATGATAATCAACTTGCTGTTGTTACTTTATAGCTATATTAAAAACAACCTTAATTCAATCACAAAGTGTAGATGTAGGTGACTCACCAGCATTTATTGCCCATCCCTAATTGTCTGGAGAGTAGTTTAGAGTCAAGCACATTGCTGTGGGTCTGGAGTCACATGTAAACTGGCAGTTTCCTTCTCTAAAGGACATTAGTGAACCAAATGGGTTTTTCCCAACAATTGCATGATTTCATGGTCATCATTCAACTTTTAATTCCAGATTTTTCTTTGAATTGAAAGTCCATTACCAGCTTTGACAGGATTGAAATCTGAATACCCAGAACGTTATCTGGATCTGTGGATGAAAAGTTTTGTGATAATACCCCTAGCATATCACTTCCATTTAAATAACAGAGCGGGTGGGACTTGAACCCAGGCCTCCAGACTCAGAGATAGGGACACTACCGCGTGTCACAAGAGCTCGTTATTCTTTTACAAGCTTAAACTGATCAACAATTATTAATCCTCCAGTAGTGATATCAACAGGCTTCAATCCATAGATCAGCTTGCTGTCTGTCACAACACTCCTGGATAAATTAAATTGTATCCATGAAACTCATAAAATCTATCATCTCAAAAGTGTTTTAAAAAATCAACGATCCTTTCAAAGTTACACTGGCGTACAGAATTAATTCAAATATTTCTTTCACGTTTTATGATTCCGATTGAACTTACTAATGACAATATTATCTTGTATTCAATCATGTGTATGCTGTTTTACATTTCGTATGATTTTTCTTATCTCTTTACATCAAACTAGAAAGAACTAAAACAAGACAAAACACTTACAATTTAACAGATGCTCTTTTATCAAGGATTGTTTTAAGATTTCATGTTGAGAGACAGTTTATTTTTCTGCAATTAATTTAATTTGCAATTTTGTACAGTAAAAATAAACATTGTTTAATGTTAAATTTCTAAAATAAGCTTCTATGCCACTTTAAAATGCATACAGCAATGACATCAGGATGGATCACTTTATGAGGTAGTGCAATTATTTAGCAATTTCCTGAAAGTATAGAGGAATTTTCTTCAGTTTCAACAAGATGTTATGTAACTAATGGCTGTAACATTATAAGCTGTTTATGAATGTGATTAGAAAGTTAATCAATGAAAATATAATAGGTAAACACCTTCATTTTATAGATTTTTCTTTTCTGGTGTCATAATCATGCCAGCAAATCATTCATATGGAGGACAGGGTATGTTTTAAACCAATACTGCTGTCAAAATGCAAGCAGCATTTATAGCTGTAGTCAGGATTAATATGCTTCCAGTAGATGACCAAATTAGAAAATTTTTGAAATAGAATATAGAAGATGCTGGAAATAATCAGGAGGTCTCGCAGTTTCTGTGGAGAGAAGGACAGAATCATTGGTAGAAGTTAATTTAATCTGTCACAACCAAACCTGGTGATGAGGCCCAGAAAATCAAGTGGGAGGCTGAGTGTCCATCAGCTAGTATTGGGAAAACCTCTCTTGATTAGTTAGGAGGCAGGAAGATGCCATTGCATACAACGCACCCGTTAATGGAAAAATATTAGTGGGCTCATTCATGAGCCATTTGATGCCAATTGTCTCTAAGACCACAAGAATTTCATGGCAGGTCATGGATTAACTTGAGAGTTGCACAATTCTTTCACATCTCCTGAAGACAGCTTGGCAAACCATGTTGGGCTTTCCCATCGCTTGCATGAGAAGTTCCCTTATTCACCTCCATGTAATGCTTGATTGAGGGAGTCAATATCAGGTTGGGCTAATTTCTGAAAGCCCCATCTTTTCTATTGTAAGCACCTTCCAGTAATCCCCACATCACTCTATTTTCAGTTGTGTCTAGAGATCTAATTGCAATCCCACAGAGAGTCCTTTGAGCATAACGGGCAGTGTCCACTTTTCTCTCTGTGACATTGCTGGTAATGGAGATTTTCTAGCCTCTGAATAGCTGGAACCTTCCACCATCAGGATTACTGGTCAATTACATTTCTAATAGCACTTCATCTGATCAGACTGCCTCTGTAGAAACTATGCAGGATTTCAATTGGCCCTCAGACTAGTAGGTGAGAACCCATTGTCCTCATTAATCCCAGGCAATCTTTCAGGTCTATGAATTTGTTCTCCACAGATGCCTCTAGACCTGTCATTTCTTTTCAGCATTTTCTGCTTTTAGTTCTGATTTTGCAAAATTGGCATCATTTTGCTTTTGCAGATAATTCTTTTGTGACCTCACCTAATATTGTGTCCACATTGCAGTTGTTATTTGGAAGTAACAATTACCGCTTTTCCCACCAATTTCCTTTTTGACTTGAGCAAATACAAACTGTGGACAAAATACAGATTACATTATAAAAGCTTATGTCCATAAAACAAATATTTCCTACTAATTACAGTAATGAACTTCATCACATAGTTTATACTAGAATAGGTGAGAAAGTGTATTTAATAACAGGAGGCATTGTTATGTGCTTTCATCTGTTAAATGTCCCCAATCAAGCATCAAGCGTAACAAAAAAATCACCATCTGCATTAATAGTCATTCTGAGGACTCAGAGTACTATTAGCACATTACTATGGCTTCTGCCATACAAATAACTAAGTTATTGCATTAATACGTTGATTTGCTACAAATATTGTACATCTTGAGCAAATTGGTTAAGCTATAATGCTAAAAGATGATATTAATGTATTAATCAGGAAATATTTAGCAACAATAAACAAATGTTACAGTTCCATCTGATTCAATGCAACATCACAAAAACAACATTGAAAAACATAAAAGGAGCACATAATAAAATGTAAGGAAGATGCATGCACATTTATAAACTACAATGAGACATTATTAGCAGCAGTTACAATTGGTTGCTGTTTTATGTTTTAGATCAAAAGCAGGAAAATTGTTTTTTTTAATTGTTCTAAAATTGTTTAAAACAAAACTCTAGTTGTACATTCTGCTGACAAACTGTTGGTGGGAAATAGACTGACATGTATGATCACAGTATCTTGACTTCCTTATTCTTGCTGGATATCCCTGAATAAATCATTCAGATAAAGCAAAATGTTAGGGGATAAGGAAGTGGGGTGGGTTATATTACTGAGGTTTTATTCTATAATCTGCTTTTGAGTGGAATTCAGTAATTAGATCAGTCACCTTGGATTTGGTTTGATGGCAGAATTTTACAGTATGAAAGAGGCCATTCAATTCATTGTGCTTTTCTAGCTCCCAGCTAGTCCCATTCTCCAGCCCTATCTCCTTAGCCCTTGAAATTCATCACTTTCAGGTTTACATCCAGCTCTTTTCTGAAACCTCCTCTGGAATCTGCCTCCATCACTCTCCCAGGCAGTGCACTCAGAATCCTACTAACTCTCTGAGCAAACAAGTTCCTCCTCATTTCATTCCTAGCTCTCTTGCTGACAACCTTGGAACTGTGATCCCTAGTTACTGATATAGCAACTAGTGGAAACAGAATATCCTTAATAAAAAACTGAAAGAACTATGGATACAATAAATTAGGGCCAAAAATAGAAATTGCTGGAAAAGCTCAGCAGATCTGGTAGCAACTATGGAGAGAAATCTGAATTAATGTTTTGATTGAGTTTCTCAGAACTCTGTAATACTCTATTTATAAACCCAAGGAGCCTATAAACCTGCTTAACAGCTATTTCAACTTGCCTGGTCACCTCCAGAGAATTATGCACTTGAACCCCGAGGTCCCTCTGCTTCTGTACTCCCCTCAAAGTTGTACCATTGAGCCTGCATTTTGTCTCTGTGTTTCTTCTACCAACGTACATTTCCTAGCATTGAAATTCGTCTGGCAGGTGCTTGCAATTTTGACCATCTTGTTAATGTCCCCCTGAATCGCTTAACGTCAAGCTCACAATTAATTATTCTCCCTAGCTTAGTATTATCTGCAAACTTTGAGATTTTACCCTCATCAACCATCTTGAAATTGTTTATATATCATCCGGATGCAAGGAGTCTGCAATTGGATTCAGTATATTGTGGTTGGGAGGTAAAATTAACTAGTCTTCAACTCTTATGCCTATTTCAATAACCTTTTCATGTGGTTTCCAAGTATGAATCAAAATCTACAGAGCTGTGCCCATTGTACAATAATTTTCATTCACATGCCCTCTCTATTTACACATGAGGGAGTAGGCACGTCAGCCTCAACTCCCTATTCAGTGACATAATAGCTGATCTTCTACTTCAGCACCATTTTCTTGCACGATCTCTGTATTCCTTGAACTTAGCGATATGTAGAAATCTGTTGATCTCAGTTATGAACATACTCAATGACTGAGCCTTTACAGCTCAAAGTTAGAGAATTCCAAAGAATCACTGCCATCTGAGTGAAGAAATTCGTTCTCTTCTCAGTTCGAAATGGCCTACCACTTATTCTGAGATTCTTTCCCCTAGTTTGAGCCATCACAGCCATTAAAACTTCCTTCCTGCAATTACCTGTAAGAAGTTTGAATGCTTATCTGATACCAGAGGGAGTCCACAGACCAAATAAATTATTTGTCATTTTAATTCAATGTCTCATACGCAGAAAGAGATAACTAAACAGTAAACAGGCTGGGAGTGGAATGGCGAAGAAACACAAACCTTTGTCGCATGCTGCCAGAATAAGTGTAAGGGATATATTTTCCCAAACCTATGACTGGTCTTAGTAGATTACGTGAGTATGGTGCTTATAGGATATGTATCAGCGCTGATTACACACTAGCAATGCATTCTGATTTTCTATCCTCTCAGACATGCAATCCCCTCCACTTGATTTTCCTATTAGCCCTGTTTCCACGTGATCCCATATATTCAAGTGCAGAAACAGAAAAATCTATCTCAACATAAATGTCAGTCATTATTCACTTACTCAAGGCTGATTTACACTCTCGGGTTGAACTCATAAACTAAGAATCGTTTGCTGATCTAAAAAATGTAGTCATGTTAAGAATAATTATAATGTGATATGGTGATACAGTACATGCATTGAGACCAAAGTTCAAATAACACAATTTATTGCAAAGGATTTGACATGTCAGAGAAGGTCTTAGAGGCCTTAAAATGGTATTGTGTTAAGCATTTATAAGAAATTATCTTAAAAGAGGTATTAATCAGTTTATTACTGACAAGTTGATCTTTAAAATTAAATTTAAACAGTGCAGATGATGTGTTTGAGAAATTATTTGGTGTAATGGTAAAAGCAGTATAAACCGATTTGTATGGTTTAAACAACACCACAATTGAAAGAAACAACAAAAGAACTGCAGATGTGTAAATCTAAAACAAAAACAGTAATTGCTGGAAAAGCTCAGCATGTCTAACAGCATCTGTGGAGAGAAATGAGTTAACTTTTTAAGTTGAGTGATCTTTCCTCAGAACTCAGGGAAGAGTCTGAGATAAGGAAGGATCACTTGACCTGAAACTTTAACCCCGATCTCTCTCTAAAGATGCTGCCAAAGGTGTTCAATTTTTCCAGTAATTTCTGTTATAATTGAAACATTCTGTTTCAGGAGTATTTGATGATGTTAACTCAGCTTCATCCCAATTACGGGTTTAGGAATTAAAGTGAGAGGGGAAAAATATAAAGGGGATCTAAGGAACAACTTTTTTCATGCAGAGGGTGGTGCATATGGAATGAGCTGTCAGAGGAAGTGGTGGAGGCTGGTACTATTACAACATTTAAAAGACACCTGAATGTGCACATGAATAGGAAGGCTTTAGGACCAAATGCTGGCAAATGGGATTAGATTAATTTAAAATATCTGGTCAGTCTGGACAAGTTGGACTGAAGGGTCTGTTTCCGTGCGGTACAACTTGATGACTCGATGACTCTAAATCACTTCTAAATATCAGCTCCAACCTTCGAATAAAAGGGTGAGGGGATGCTGGCTCTGGGAACTTGGGTTCAAATTTCATCAAGAAGGCAGGTAGAATTTTAAGTAAATTAATAAATCTGGAATATAAAGTTAGTTTCAGTAATAAACATGGTCAATGGTTATCAATGGTCATAAAAACACATCCGGTTTGATAATATCATTATGGAAGGAAATCTACTATCGTTATGCAGTCTGGCCTACATGTCAATTCAGAAACACAGGAATGTAGTCAGGATTAGAGTGGTGCTGGAAAAGCACAGCAGGTCAGGCAGCATCTGAGGAGCAGGAAAATTGATGTTTTGGGCAAAAACCCTTCATTCCTGAAAGTTGATTTTCCTGCTTCTCGGATGCTGCTTGATCTGCTGTGCTTTTCCAGCACCACTCTAATCTTGACTCAAATTTCCAACATCTGCAGTACCCACTTCAGCACAGGAACGTAGTTGACTCCTAACTGTCCTTTAAAATAGCCAAAACAGCCCCTGAGTTTAGGGGCAATTAGGATGGGCAACAAATATTGAACTTGTCAGTGACAGTCACTTCCCATGAATTAATAACTGAAAACAACTTTCAGAGTTGTACAGTTTGATGTGATGGACCTTTACTCAATAATATTTTGTTAGTTGTGGAGACTAAATTATTTCAAAGTGTAGATTACTGGCTTATTGGGCCAAAAAATAAAGAAACCAACTCTGGTTCTTGAGGTGGTGTTATTACAATTTACTCATTGCCAGTAGGCATTGTGCTGTCAAAGTCATCGTTTGGATGGAAACATGGAATGGAAATGTGTTGCTGGAAAAGCGCAGCAGGTCAGGCAGCATCTAGGGAACAGGAGAATCGACGTTTCGGGCATTAGCCCTTCTTCAGGAAGGGCTTGGATTTATGGATTAACTTTACCCAGAGTGGAAATAAGTCCTTCTTCAGGAATGAGGAAAGTTTGTGGCAAACTTTCCTCATTCCTGAAGAAGGGCTAATGCCCGAAACGTCGATTCTCCTGTTCCCTAGATGCTGCCTGACCTGCTGTGCTTTTCCAGCAACACATTTCCATCTCTGATCTCCAGCATCTGCAGACCTCACTTTCTCCTGGAAACATGGAATCAAAAGGTACAAATTTATGGCAATGCAGAGTAATTTTGTAACAGTACTAAACTTGTATTCTGAATGTAGACAAGCAATCTCAGGCTTATGAAAGGGTTTCATTCATGAATACATTCATACGTCAATTTGTACTCAAGTTGGAACACAATACAGTACAATATAAAATACCTGCTCACAGTATAAGCAAACATTTGCATGTTGAATCCTTAAACATAATAAGACTATAGAATCGCTTTCATAAGTACAAGTGCTCATAAGTTGAATATTTTAAAGTTAGGGACACCTTGAAATTCTAAGAGTTAGACTCTGTACTTTTGGTTTGACATCACAGGAGTTAATGAATTCAGTGTTGCTACAAATTTAGTTTATATGGTACTTAGGCAGATCATTAGATATTTTATCATTATACCTAATCATTACCTTAATGTAAGTGTATAAGTGGCAGGGATTCTTCCTTGTTCTTCTCTAACCATGCAAAGAGAACTGTGTTCAGATATTTAATCAACTTATCTACTTGGACAGTATTGTTACAATCAGGGAGATGTATGAGAGGATGGCCAAGAGGAGGAATAGAGTGAAGTTAGTTGCTGTCATTTATTCAGAAGTTATTAGGTAATGTTGCTTTCTCTGGTCTTTGCTGGGTTCGAGCCCAGAGTCAGAGCATCAAATGAGGCCCAGGAATTAAAATTATGATCTGGTTCGGAAGTGGTTTAAGGTTCGGGGACGTTACAAATGGTTTGATCTAGCTGTTCCATCTCCATACGTAATTTCGCCCAACACTTGCAATTCTCGCTTCGAGTTAAATTTGGAGCTTGACAAGGCTGAAATGTAAAGATATCATGTAGGGTGTTAACCTGTAAATGTAAATGACCCATTGACCTAATTTCAGTTGAGTCCCCTGGGTTGGTGAGATTCTTAAGATGCTGGCCAAAAGGGAATGAGGAAATATTGAAGAGTGTTTCAATATTGTCTAATGGTAAGTATATTCTAAGGGTGATTTACAAAATAACATTGGATTAAGTTTCTTATTTGTCTTTTCAGCTTGAGAATAATATACAGAGGATAGAAAAAAAATACTCAAAATGAGTCTCACACATAGATCTAATCTGAAGCAAAAGCAATTGAAATCAATTTCAAGGAATAGTGTAAACCTACCTTTAGAATTGATTACTCAAGGAATTTCAGCATGGATTTGTTAAGAGAAGGTCATCACCTGCTAAGTTAATTGAGGAAGTGATAAACAACATTAAGAAGGGTGGTGTGTCGGTTATGGCTTGCACTGATTCTTGCAACACTGTTGACAAAGTCTAACGTGGTTGGCTGGTCAATACAGTAAAATTTCTTGGAACGAAAGGGAAGGGGTTTTCAGGGTGCGGTGCCAAGTTGGATCCAAAATGGGCTTGGTGGAAAAAAGCACAGGGCAATGGTTTTTGAGTGTTATTTTGACTGGAAGCCCATTAACAAAGGATTCTGCAGGGTTTATCACATAGCTTCTGTTTTTTCTAGCTGAAAATGTGTTGCTGGAAAAGCGCAGCAGGTCAGGCAGCATCCAAGGAACAGGAGAATCGACGTTTCGGGCATAAGCCCTTCTTCAGGAATCAAGGGGACATAAATTTAAGGGGAAGGGTGGAAGGTATAGGAGGGATGTCAGGGATAGGTTCTTTACCCAGAGAGTGGTGGGGGCATGGAATGCGCTGCCTGTGGGAGCGGCAGAGTCAGAATCATTAGTGACCGTTAAGTGGCAATTGGATAGGTGCATGGATAGGTGCTTAAGCTAGGACAAATGTTCGGCACAACATCGTGGGCCGAAGGGCCTGTTCTGTGCTGTATTGTTCTATGTTCTATGAGACATAGTTGTTCCATTCAGTTGGACAGAGTAAAAGAGGAAAATTGAATTCAAACTAGAGAAATGTGAGGAAATGCATTTTGGGAGAGGCAAGAGAACACATAATAAATGAAAGGATACTAAGCAGTGCGGAAGAATACAGAGACCTAAGAATTTAGGTCGATAGCTCAGGACATAATTTAAAAAAAAAATCAAATCCACTTCTTGAGATTTTCTTAAAGTCTAATTTTTGATTCTTGGGGTTTATGTTTTGATTTAAAAGGGCTCAATTTCCATTTTCACTAACTCATTTATGAGGTGACCCAATCATTTAGATCACAAGAACATTAGAAATAAGAACAGGAGTAGGCCATTCAGCCCCATGAGCCTGCTCCAAAATTCATTAGGATCATGGCTGATCCAACATTGCACATGTCCCCTTTCCTGCACTTTTACTGTAACCCTTGTTTCCCCTACTGATCAAAAATCTATATCAGCCTTAAATATATACAAGGATTCTGCTGTTGCAGATCTCTGTTACAAGGAGTTCCAAAGACTCACAACCCTCTGAAAGAAGAAATTATTCCTCATCTCAGTCTTAAATTGGCAGGCTGAGACTAAATCTCGTTCCATATTCTCCCATGAGGGGAAACATCCCCTCAGCATTTACCTTATTAAGTCCATTAAGGATCTTTCATTCTTCTACGTTTCAGCAAATACAGCCCCAACCAGTTTATTTTTTGCTCCTAAGACAATACCTCAATACTAGGAATCATCCTAGCAAACCTACTAGGGCAGTACAGTGGCTCAGTGGTTAGCACTGCTGCCTCACAGCACCAGGGTTCCAGGTTTGATTCCAGCCTCGGCTGACTTCCTGTATGGAGTTTGCACATTCTCCCCATGTCTGCATGAGTTTCCTCCCACAGTCCAAAGATGTGCAGGTCAGGTGAATTGGGCATGCTAATTGCCCATAATGCTAGGTGCATTAGTCAGAGGGAAATGGGTCTGGGTAGGTTACTCTTCTGAGGGTCGGTGTGGACTGGTTGGGCCAAAGGGCCAATTTCCATACTGTAGGGAATCTAATCTACTCTGATTGGCCTCCCATGAAATGGTTTCATTCTTTAAACAAGGAACCAAAACTGCTCACATACTCCAGCGGTGGTCTCACCTGCAGCTTGCACAAATGCAGTAAGATGTACCTAATCTTATCTTCTAATCCCTTTAAAATAAGGACCAACATTCCATGAACCTTTCTGACTACCTGCTGCATCTGTGTGCTAGTTTTCTGTGTTTCATGTACAAGTACACCCAATCCATTGTTGTAGCAGATGTCTGCAGTTTCTCTCCATTTAAACAATATTCTATTCTTTGTTCTTTGTTCACCCTTCCAAGACTTCACATTTTCCCATGTTATACCCTATTTGCCAACTCTTTGCCCACTTACCTAACCTATCAATATCTCTCCATAAACTGTTAGCATCCCTCTCACAACCTGGCTTTCCACCTACTTAGTATTGCCTGTAATTTGGCTATCTTCACTTCGTTCCTCCAAGTCATTAATCAATATTGCAAACAGCTCTGGTCCCAACAGATGACCAATCTGAAAAAGAACCTCTTACCCCCATTAGCTGTTTCCTGCTCATGAGCCAATCCTCTATCCATGCCAATATAACACCTCCAACACTGTGTGCTCTTAGATTATGACTGAACCTTTTGCGAGGAACCTTTGCAAATGCCTTCTGAAAGTCTAAGTACAAGACATCTACTGTTTCTCATCTATTTACTCTGGTTGAGAGTTCCTTGACAAACTCTAATGAATTGGTCAGACATGATTTCTCTTTCATGAAGCCATGCTGACTTCGCTTGATTAGGTTATGATTTTCCAAATGTTCTGCTACTACATCCTCAATAATTGATTCTAATACTTTTCTACTAATAGATGTTAGTCTAATGTGTCTGTAATTACCCAGTTTTTGCCTCCATCCTTTTTAAATAGTAGTGTCACATTGGCAATTGTCCAATCCTCTGATAGTTCTCCAGAATCTAATTTTTTTTTGGAAAATTACAACTGATGCATCCATCTCTGTAGCTACTTCTTTTAGCATCCTGGATTGCAAGTCATCAGGGCTGGGGGACCTATCTGCCTTTAGACTTATAGGTTTGTCTAATGCTACTTCTTTCATGATGGTAATGGTACTTCATTCCTCCCCTACATTTTTTAGTTGTAATGGAATGTTGGATTAAACTTTCCACTACAAAATTTCTGTTTAACTTCTTACCATTTCCTTGCTCTCCATAACCATCTCTGCAGATTCATTTTCTAAGGAGCTTATGTCCTTTGACCTCTCTTTTTTTCATACATTTATAAATATATGAAAATATAAAAACTGTTATTGTCAGTTTTTAATATTCCTTACTAATTTGCCTTAGTAGCATATTTTCTCTTTCTTTATTATCATTTACGTCCTCCTTTGTTGAGTTCTGAATTTATTCCTATCTTTGAGGATATCACTGAATTTGGTCTCCTAATCTGTTTTTTCTTTCAACTTAATATTCTCCTTAACTTCCTTGGTAAGCTATGATTAGTTCATCCATCTTCTTAGAATCTTTTCTCCTGACTGGGATTTATTTTTCCTGAGAGTCATAAATTACCTTCTTAAATATCTGCTACTGCTTGCTTACTGTCATTCCTGCTAATCTGCCCACTCAAATAATTTCAGATAACTTCTTTCAGTGTAATTCCCTTTATTTAAGTTAAACTCAGTTGGTACTGACCTACATTTCTCAGTTTTCAACTGAATATTAAATTTTAACATGTTATGATCACTACTTCCTTGGAGATCTTTTACTCTGAGGCCACTTATTAAAACTGCTTCACTACCCAGTATTAGATCCAGTATAGTCTATTCTCCAGTTTGTGCTGTAACATATTGTTCTAGGAAATTATTCCTAATTCACTCTATAAATTTGTTGTCGTAGCTTACTGCTCCTCGGATGCTGCCTGAACTGCTGTGCTCTTCCAGCACCACTAATCCAGAATGTTTTAAACTGCTCTATTCTTTCCACATGCGTCTATTATTTGTTGGTTTATAGCCTTTCCCACAGAGTGGCTACTGTTTGATGGCCTGTACCAACATCCTTTCTCCCTTTTTATCTCCAACCAATGGACTTGACAACCTCCGAGCCTAGATCATCTTTCACAACCGTTCTCATTTAATTTCTTGATAACAATGTTTCTCCATTATCTTTTCCATCTTTCATGCCTGTCTGAAAAATCAAATAAGAGGAGAAAGTGACGACTGCAGATGCTGGAGATCAGAGCTGAAAATGTGTTGCTGGAAAAGTGCAGCAGGTCAGGCAGCATCCAAGGAACAGGAGAATCAACGTTTCGGTCATAAGCCCTTCTTCAGGAAGAAGGGCTGAAGAAGGGCTTATGCCCGAAACGTCGATTTTCCTGTTCCTTGGATGTTGCCTGACCTGCTGCGCTTTTCCAGCAACACATTTTCAGCTCTGAAAAATCAAATATCCCTGAATGTTAAGTTTTGATCTCCTTGTAATCATGTTTGTGTAATAGCTATGAGATAATATTCATTTACCTTTACTTAACGAGCAGGTTTATCCACCTTATTCTGAATGTTTTGCACATCGAAATGCAGAGCCTTAATGTTTGTTCTATTATTGAGTTTCCCTACACTTTTATGCTTCCATAAGAGGGCTAGAATACGAAAGTAGAGATGTAATACTGATTTAGTTACCTTATTAACCTTTTAGCTAGACTACTGAATTTTAAACTTTTAACATGAAGAACAAAACTAAATATTTACTAGTTCTATATCCATGCTGCTGAAATTAAACTGGAGTTGGAGGAGGAGATAAAGCACTCAACTCCCCCCCCCCCCCACACACATTTCTCTCTGCAGGGTTCTTGTGAAATTATTTCTAAATTGTATCTCTGTCCCTCTACCAAAATGCACAATCTCACTTTAAAATATTAAATTCCATCTGCTGCCTCTCTACCTTTTCTGCCACCATATGAATATCCTGTTACAGTCAGTTGGTCTTCCATCCTCACTGTTGGTCAAACATTACTGGTCTTCCATCCTTCAGTCTAAAAAATAACTATTTACCATGGCCTGCTGCTTCTGCCCTTAAGCTGCATTTTTTTTGTCAATGCTGCCACTCCCCCAAATCTACCAACCTTGAACTCACTGGCCATTGTTTTGATGATAATTGGTCAAATCCTTCCTTAACATCCATACGGACAAAATCATTGGCTTTCCTTTTGTCAATCTTCTCTATTGTTTCATCTCAAAACCTCAATTATATGAGTTAAGCACCATTTATCTTTCACTGAACTGTGTTGAATCATCTTGATTAACTCAAACCTCTTCAATAGATCATAGAATAGAATCCCTTTGAAGAGTATCCCACCCAAACCCATTCCCCTACTATTCAACAGTTGCCCCTAACTAATGCACCCAACCTACACATTCCTGAACACCATGGCGCAATTTAACATGGCTAATTCACCTGAGCTGCACATCTTTGGATTGTGGGAGGAAACTGGAGCTCACCAGTTGATTAACTGCTGGCTCACCTTGATTAACTTAAACCTCTTCAATAGGCCTATTATTTTTATAAGCAAATGCAATGACTTCTTCTGTTGTTATTTAATTAATGTGGACTTGGAAGGTACAGATTTTTAAGCAATTAAACTATTCTAGAATTGGAGAAGTTTTAGTATCCAACCTTCTGTTGTAAAGAAACCTAATTCAGTAGAACGTTTTGCATTTTGGTTCAAGCAGCTCTCTAAAGTTAACCGTCATACTTTGTCAATAGCTTACGTAGGGATACTGTTACTGAAACATTTTTGCTTGATTGTTGTATTTATTGGTTGATGTCATTAATGAGAACAATTTCCAAGAGGTATTTTAGTGTTAATTAGCACAAATCACCTCTGGTAATACATGACAGCTAATCAACAGAGAGAAATATTGGCAGCAACTTCACTCACTGGATTTGGAAAGTTTGCACCTAAATTAGATCTTTGTGAAGTTAAGAATGAATTTAATTCAGATTGTCATAAATAATCATAGTTTGCAGTAGCAATCTATCTAAAATTAGCCAAAGCTTTCTGTAGTCTAGGGCAATGTCTTCCTCTGTATGCATGCAGCTAGTTAAGAAGTGTGGATATGGTAAAAATTGTGGTTAGCTAGATTAATGCATTGTATTAAGCACCACAGGCAGCAACAGTAACAGGATAGCATGTCATTTATTCACCTTGGAGACTGGAGAAAGAAAGTTAGCCCACTGTGAGTTTATATTGCTCTGAGAACATGTAAGGAGTTTAAGCCAAAAAAAACAGGCAGACAAATCACAGTTATCTTCCATGTACATTGTTTTTTTTAGAACTCTCAGCCATTGCATCAGAAAATGGTACGCATTGAAGCAGGCACCCTGAGGGATATCTGTTATGAAGTTTGAGATGATGTCGCACTTTGCTCAAAAATCATCTTAATACAATATGATTAATGTGCTTATTTGATCTGATAGTGTTTATAAGTGTCGCATGTTTTCCAAACAACAGTTTGTAATTAATGGTGTGGTTTTCAATTACCTCCACAATAGTTCAAAGATAAATTAAATCTCTGGGCGAAGGAGAAATTAAAAGATGTATTGTTTTGTGTGATGAAAACATTTAAGATGTGAGCGTTCAAATTCTAATTCAAAATAATATGATTGAAAATTAAACTATTTATTATTCACACAAATAAATTATTGTCAATTTTGGGAGGTTTGAAGAGTGTTTCTCCCATGAGCGCTTGTGAATTACCTCACACATTTCTCATTACCTCACGTTATTATGTATGCACCACACCTCTACGGCATCCCAAAGTTATCACAAACATAACAATAATAGGAATACTGATCGCTGCTGGGACCTTCTGATATTTCCAGCACTGGTGCCACATTCAAAGCCCTACTGGGCACCAGATACATATGAATATAGGAACAGGAATAGACCATTCAGCCCCTCGAGCCTGTTCCCACATTCAATGAGATCAAGTCTGACATGTAGCTTAACTTCATATACCTGCTTCGGTCCATCTCGCTTATTACCTTTGCTTAACAAAAATGTCACTATCTCAGATTTAAAACTAACAACGAACAACTGCATCCACTGCCATTTGTGGAAGACAGTTCCAAGCATCTACCAGCCTTTGTGTGTCAAAGTGCTTCCCAACATTTCTCCTGAACGGTCTATTCATCCAAGGCCAATATATCCTTCCTAAGGGGTGGTGTCCAAAGTAAACCAGTGACGGCTTGGAGCTGACCTTTGTAGTGAATGCAGTGGGAGGGAAAATAAAATAGAAAAGCTTCTGACTGCAGCAAAGATACCTTGTCATTGCAAATACAAGTTCACATTTGTAATGTATTGCTAATTTATATCATGACATGTTTGATTCAGTCACTGTAACTGCAGTTACAAAAACCAAGCTACACAGGCTACCTATACTTAGTGTCAGAGCATATTACAACCCTGTTAAGGGAGTGTTACACTTTCTGTATAGCCGAGTGTACAATAACATCTTCTCATTGTTCAATGTGAGAACATCCCATGTTGGAAAGCCTTCAAATGTTGAAAAATATTTACTTTTAATCAACAACAACAACTAAGTGAAGAAAAGACAAACAGAAAAAAACCCTGCATATTTTTCTGGGAACAGACAGAGACTTCTAGCCTTTTTAGCAGGAACAAATTTCAGTCAATAAATGATCACTGCATTCTAGAGTGGTGCTAGAAAGGCACAGCAGTTCAGGCAGCATCCGAGGAGGAGGAAACTCGACATTTCAGGCAAAAGTCCTTCATCAGGAATAGAGGCAGAATGCCATCACTGCACCCAACTCACATCGCTTGGAACCAAGTCACAGAATCATAGATTCATAGAGAAGTAAAACAGACCCTTGGGTCCAATTCATCCATGCTAACCAAGTTTCCCAAGCTAAACTTTTCCCACTTGCCTACATTTAGCCCATATCCCTCTAAACCTTTCCTATTCTTGGACTACCCAAATGTCTTTTAAATATTCTAACCCTACCTGCATCTTTCACTTCCACTAGAGACAAACCACATTCTCTGTGAAAAAGATGCCCCTCAGGTCCCTTTTAAATCTTTCCCCTCTCTCCTTAAACATATGTGCTGTAGTTTTGAACTCCCTCACTCGAGGGAAAAGACCTTTGCTATTTACCTTATCTATGCCACTCATGATTGTCCAAACCTCTATAAGGTCATCCCTCAACCTCCTACACTCCAGTGAAAAACATCCCAGCCGATCTTTATATCTCAGACCCTCCAGTCCTGGTAACACCCTGATAAATCTTTTCTCCAATTTGATAATACCTTTCCTATAGCAGGTTGACCAGAAGTGTATGCAGTGCTCCAAAAGTGGCCTCACCGACATCCTGTAGAATTCTAAAGGCTCACAATTCCCTGGATGAAGAAATTTCTCCTGGAAAAATTCTGAAGAAGAGTAATGCAGAATTTGAAACATCAACTTTACTTCTCTCTACTCAGAAGCTACCAGACTGGCTGAGTTTCTCCAACATTTGTCACAGAATCCTACTTGTTCTTTCAACACATACAACAGCTCATATTGTTAACATTTATAGTACTAACATTCAAAGTATTTCACACTATCTCACTTAAACTGCAAGGGAGGAAGGGAGGTTAGGGAATTTTGAAATACATGCATCTTCAAGTAAATACAAATGACCAAACTTTGTAGATTTTTCAATTTTTGTTCCAGCCCATATAAGCCAACTGGATGACATTCAGTAACATAAAAAAAGGTCAGGCATGAATCCAAAATATTTAATATTTGTTATTTTTGCTGCAAACTGGTTTCTGCAGAATTTATGTTGGATAGCATCACAATTATGACAAACACTGTACATATTTAAAATGAACCAATATTAACTGCGATGTATTTAAGTGGTTTGCTAAATCATTCTGGAATATTTCTGTTCTTCAGAGATTAGCCTCCAAAAAATACAAGGCTGAAAACTGTGCTTAATATAGCTATGAAATTCCTCTCTCTACTATTTTAATGGCAGCATTAGCTTGTTTATTTGAACAAGTTAGTGTTCAAGTTTCAATATAAGAAAAGCAATTCGACAGAAATGTTTTAAATATTGCAAACTTAATATCACACTGTAATCCTCAAATATGAATGAGATCTCATTTCTTAAAAGCATTTTAGATCAGTGACTGTTCTTGATAATGTTATTCAAGCAGGAGTTTGGAGGGTCATGTTGGGGCTGTGCAGGGTATTTGTTAGCTGCTTTTGGAATTCTGCATTCACTTCTGGTCTCCCTGCCATAGGAAAGATGTTGTGAAACTTGAAAAGGTGCAGAAAAGATTTACAAGGATGTTGCCAGGATTGTAGGGTTTGAGCGATAGGTAAATGCTGAATAGGTTGGGGGTGTCACCTTATCGAGGTTTATACAATTATGAGGGGCATGGATAGGATAAGTTGTCAAGGTCTTTTTCCCAGGGTAGGGTCGCCCAAAACTAGAGGTCACAGGTTTAAGATGAGAGGGGAAGGATTTAAAAGGGACCTAAGGGGAAACCTTTTCATGCAGAGGTTAGTGCGTATATGGAATGAGCTGCCAGAAGAAGTGTTACAATTACTACATCTAAATGGCAACTGGATAGGTATATGAATAAGAAGGTTTTAGAGGGATATGGGCCAAATGATGGCAAACGGGACTAGATTAATTTAGGATACTGGTCAGTATGGACAAGTTGGACCGAAGGGCTTGTTTCTGTGCTGCACATCTCTGACTCTATTGAATATATTGGTTCACTGCAAAATGAAAGCTAGTTTAAAGGATTAACACGATTTTCTCCAAATGGGTTTGAAATGGTATTAAATTATATTTGAATTGTATAAATATGTTATAAACCCTGAGAGAGACAATTTGTTTCAGTGGATGATTAATCTGAATGCAGCACAGGCATAAACTGATAATGATGATGAGGAGGTGTCTGGTTTTGGACTGGGGTGGACAAAGTTAAAAATCACACAACACCAGGTTATGGTCCATCAGCTTTATTTGCAGGTACAAGCTTTCTGAGCACTGCTCCTTTGTCAGGTAGCTATTGGGGCAGGATCATATGACACAGAATTTATAGCACAAGATTATAGTGTCATGCAACTGATACAGCATATGAACAAACTTAGATTGATGTTCAGAAAATGATGAAGCAGCGCTCCAAAAGGTAGTACTTCCAAATAAACTTGTTGGACCATAACCTGGTGTTGTGTGATTCTTAACATAAACTTATAAGACTGACTTTTACAGGATGGAAAGAGGGGGCGCGCTTCTTGCTTCATGAGAATAAATGTTGATTTTGAACTAATTGGCATGAAGCAAGACTGTCCCTCAGCCATGATATGTAGCGTGTGTTATCTTGAGGAGATGAGGGTCAGACTTCCACTCCTCAGTGGGCATGTTCCTTGGCTAGCATGCTCTAACAAACTCAATACCACCTGAACTCAGTACTGGGCATTGCTAGGATTGCAAGAGGAAGATAATATGGATCCCAGAGCGGGGTTGTGGCTGTTGCATGGGAAGGGATTAGGGAGTCTGTAGGCAGAGAGGTGCTGATAGGGGTGGGCTGTGGATTTTGGTAGATAGTTAGGAAGGTAAAAATAGGGACATAACATTTTATCTCGCTTGATGACCACAGGGGACCTCCCAAAAGATGCAGACACTTCCTTCCTAAATTACCTTTAAAACAATTATTCATAAGATGTGGGCATTATTGGCTGGACCAGCATTTACTGCGCAAGCTTAGTTGCCCTTGAGATGGTGGTGGTGAGCTGCCTTTTTGAACTGCTGTAGATAACCCACAAAGGTTTTAGGGAATGAATTCCAGGATCTTGACCCAGTGACCCTGAAGGCTTCAGGATGGTGAGTGGCTTGGAGGGGAAAATGTGGGTGGTGGTGTTCCCATACATCTGATAGCTCTATCTTGCTAGACAGTAGTGGTTGTGGGCTTGGAAGGTGCTCTTTAAGCTTCTTTAGTGCAGCTAGCAGATAGTACACACTGCTGCTACTGTGTGTCAGTGATATAGGGCATGAATGCTTGTTGATGTGGTATCAATAAAGTGGGCTGCTTTGTCTTGAAAGGTATGAAGCTTCTTGAGTGTTGTTGGGGCTGCATTCATCCAGGCAAGTGGGGAGTCTTCCATCACACTCCTGACTTGTGCCTTGTAGATAGTGGACAGGCTTTGGGAGTCAGGAGGTTAGTGACTTGCTGCATTATCCTTGGTCTGTTAACTGCTCTCATAGCCATTGTTTATATGCTAAGCCTAATTCAATTTCTGGTCAATCACAAACTCCAGGATGTTGGTAGTAAGGCATATATAATGAGTTAATGCTATTTAATGTCTAGGGTAGGATTCTCTCTTTTTGGAGATTTTCATTGTACAAATCTTGCTTGGTACTTGTCAGTCTAAATCTCCCTCCAACTTACTTTTCATCTGCACAGGCTTCCAAGGTCCATGTGCAGTAGTTACCTCTGGAACTAGGCATCAATGCTGTGAATGTGTCAGTGTGCAGCCACACAATGTAGACAGAACCCTTGATCTGGATATTATCTAAATCTTGTTGCATTTGGGCATGGGTTCCCTCAGCATCTGACGAGTAGTGAATAGTGCTGAACATTGTGCAGTTATAGACTCATAGATCCATAGAGGTCGACAACACAGAAGAAAGCCCTTCAGCCCATTATGTCTGTGTCAGTCAAAAACTAATGCCTGACTATTCAATCATCAACAAACATTCCTGCCTCTGAAATTATTTTGGAGGAAACGTCATTGATAAAGCAGCTAAAGATGATTGGGCCTCTGACACAACCCTGAGAAACTCATGTCCTGATGCTGAGATGATTGACCTCCAACCACCACAACCAATAATCTAGTTCTCGTTGACTCCAGTTTTGCTAAGGCTTCTCAATGCCACCATCAGTCAAATGTGGTTTTGATGTCAAGGGCAGTCACTCTCATCTCACCTGCTAAGTTAAAAAAAAGGCCTTCATAATCTTGTCAGGCTAACCATGGCAACTGTATTATGGTGAGGGCACTGAATTATCTGGGTCAGTCAGTTTGTTCATCTCAATTCCCTTTCAATTTTTTTTTGAGAGACGGCAGGCTAGCTACTAATTCTAACATCCACTTGCCTATTGTCTTATTTGTAACAGAGTCAGAGGCAGGTAGGAAGACATGCAGTTAACCACTGTGTCCCTCCCACTGGAATCTCAGCCAGTAGGAGGGTGACAGCTTTATAGCTTTGGAACACAAGAATAGATAACTCGTTCTGGAACACACTTCCCCTTGAATGTCAACCTGCCGATTTGATTCATAACAATTTTATTCTCTAAACTTTAACAATGGGATTAATTGGAATGGGTAACGCCTTATGACACAGGTCAACAAGAATTTTGACGTGCAAGCTTGACAGGGATATGGTGTGATTGTAATTTTTAAAAAATTTTATCTCTAGAACTGTTGTCTTCCACAATTGACACTGAAAGAGCTACAAAACAATGCAATAAGTTTTATGTAATGGCTTTAAAGCAAAATTAACAATTAAGTGAATAGCGATTAAGAAATACAGAGGATTATCCGAATCTTTTTTAAGTGCAAGAGATGGGAAAATCCTTTAAGAATGAATGACAACCAGAAATATCAATGCATGCATTATTGCATGAATGTTCTTGGAGACTGATGTTTTCTTACATTCTTTCTGTGAGAAGACATCAACATTTTTTATGAGCTCTTGGTAATAATAACTAATTAAATAGAATTCCTCAGTGAAATTATGCCATGTGGTGTTGTGAAGTTAGAGGAATATGTATTTAACACATGCCAGGTTTACTGCATTCCAAAATTTTCTTGTTTCATCTTATTTGAAGACGGGGCACATCCAAGCCAATTGTAATTAAGTTGACTCTTTTGTTACAAACATTCCAGACAGCAAGCATACCAGTGTAAACCAATTATTTGCTTGTTGCTTTTAATTAAAATCCATTTGATATTTTGTGAGCAAAGGTGTAAGTTACTATGACCAGCAGGTAGAGAACAGAATCCAGCCAGGGTATTTACTGATTTATTCATTTCTGTTGCCTGAGTTGAATGTGAATTCTCCCAGCTAGGAGAACGTGCTGTGTAAAATTACCTTGCCTGGTAATTAATACTGAAATGGTTTGAGTGAGACTGATCTTTCTCTGAAAATATTTGAATAGACTTCATCTTTGTAGGTTATAGAGGAGGTCTGAGAGGCTGTGTCATGTTAAATCTGGGAAGGGTTGGACAGCTTTCTCTGGGGATCATATAGTACTTCACCCTTGAGTTAACTCACAATTCATCACAGAGTTATTTCATATCACATGCTGCATATTCTTTGTATCCTACCTATACTAAAATTTCAGCACAAACTATGGATTTGTTTTATAACATGTTATACTTCCCAGATAAGATGCAGTGAAATAAAACTCAGTATTATAGTCATTCATGTTTCTCAAATCACTAAGTATGTACCTAACAGCTAAACTTTTTCTTACTGCATATTTCTCTTTATGAAAGTGGCACAGAAAGCCTAATGTTGACATACCAGCAGAGGGGGTAGCTCACCTCTTAACCTCTCATGAGGATACATCATTGGAACTGTGGGGAGGCACTTTGCTCATGTGATGGGTGATAGCGAGATTGGTGACCTATTCCTAGTGTTGTGTTCATAAATGTACATTAGCACTATCATCTGGCATCCAAATGACTTCCACATAAACCATTTCCACCTCTTCCTTGTCTCTTTATGTCTAAGAAAGTAATGTTCACCCATTCTTAGCTTCTACCCTTCTTTCCCATTAGTCAGTCACAATAATAAAGGGACGATGACGAAGTGATGAATAATGATAAGGAGGAGCAGCAAGGAAGAGGTTTCCTATTCAGTGAGTGAAACTATGACCTTAATAATGACGAAGAAGAAGAAAAATATCGCAACGGGTGGCCTACCAGATCTTGTCCATCTTTCACTGCCTCAAACCTTTCAATGTCATGCACTCTTTCAGTATCAGACTAAATATTTTTAATTGCGGCAATTAGATAGTGCTAGTGAGGTGATTTGCATGGCATGATGGGGCCATAAGAATGGGAGATGAGTTAGGATATACAGTATTCCCAGAAGACTTTGAGGAAAAGGCTACCCAAGACTTCAACAGAGCCAAGGTCTCCAAGCTAGTGATGACAAAATTTGGTCCTTGTGGTAGGGTTATGAAAGGCACAACAGGCTATCACAATTTAAGGCAAACAATGTAGAGCACAGTCCAGAGCTCTGTCTAACCTCTCTAGTTAGGAAAATGGCCTGTAAGTTTTAGTAGTCAGCAATGTTGTAGAATTATGATGTCCCCATGCCTGATAATTGGGCTACTTCTTGTGGTGTTACTATCCACAATATCAAGCAACGGACTTTGTCATTCAGAAATCCTCTGATGATGGGATTTTCTTCTTCCCTGACAATAAAGGAATCACAAGACATTCAGTACATTAGACTACATGTTATAGCTTCAGAGAGATCTACAACACAGAAAAAGCCTTTCGACCCATCATATCCACACAGATCAATAACAATCATCTAACTTTCTCATCCCACTTTCCAGCACTTGGCCAATAGCCTTAAATGTTTTGACATCGCAAGTGCACATCTAAATACTTCTTCAATGTATGACCACCTATACACTCAGGGAGTGAAAACATTAGTTGAAGCAACTGAATTGCCTACTCTTCCATTAAGTGCACCAATGACCTGGCTAATCCATGCTCATAGTGCAGTCTGGCTGACAATGTAAGATCCTTCCCAATATCATGAAATAATCTTATGCTAAAACTTGACTGTGTTAGTCTGTTTTCCAGCCACAGTGAGAGTAGTGTTATTAACAGAATTATCCAATCACCTCTTCTGTAAAGACGAGGATCATAGATAGAATCATAGAATCCCTACAGTGTGGAAACAAAGCATTTGTAATTCACGGTCATTGCAATTCAAACTCACTGGACCCTCCTCAAATGAAATCTCTTCTGTCTACATTAATAGATTTTCACAATTGCTGTGTTGGCCCTGGCCCCTCTTTATATCACATGCTAACTAAATCAATCAAACCTGATGGGATAACTGCAAGTAGGGTTAGTACATATAGGTAAAGGTACCACAGTCTTAGCATAGAATAGAACTCATATTAGGAGAAAGTGAGGTCTGCAGATGCTGGAGATCAGAGCTGAAAATGTGTTGCTGGAGAAGCGCAGCAGGTCAGGCAGCATCCAGGGAACATGAGAATCGACGTTTCGGGCATAAGCCCTTCTTCAGGGCTTCTGAAGAAGGGCTTATGCCCGAAATGTCGATTCTCCTGTTCCCTGGATGCTGCCTGACCTGCTGCGCTTCTCCAGCAACACATTTTCAGCTTAGAACTCATATTAGACAGAGATACTGGTGATGGTTCAACCTGAGGGCTACCATGCCTGAGGAAAGAGGTTGAGAAGGAAAGTCCTTCATGGTAACCTTAGCAGGAGTTGAACCCACACTGTTAGCATAATTCTACACTGTTAACCAGCTGTCCAGCCAACAAAGCTAACCAGTCCCAAGATGGGGAACAGAAACAGGCATTTTTGTGTCTGAAATTAGATAAAATTGATTTCCATCTGACTTTCCTGTCAGAGAATTACCTCTAACATTTTTGCACTGTTGTTATGCCAATAAAAGTGTGGAAGACCACTCCCCACTCCTGTTGACTTCAAACCCGAAGTTCACAGAATTTTAGAACTTTAATTGGAAAACTAATACATTTAAATTCCTCATAAAATTAAGGAATTAAACATTTTACCCCTCAAGTCGCACTGATGCACTGATTGCACTAGGAATTCCTACAAGCTGCACATGTTAAAAGGCATCACTGTGATTGAGAGCTCTCCCCAACTGTTGCAAAGTAAGAATGTCTAATTGAAACACAAGCCTTTTTACAGTGGCAAGATTTTGCAGAAAACACTTTAATGCCAGTCTGAAAAGACATTGAAGCAATTCAATGGCTAATTGTAGCCATGCTGCCATACAAAACTATGATTTTTAAAATCTTATGTTTCCAACTTTATTTAAAATTAATATTACTGACAGCGAAGTTGTAACTAATGATTGACAAGAAAACATTTTGAGTGATATTGTCTGGTTTACCAATAACCTGGGGTGAGGCAATATTGACGTGTTTCAGTACAGTTTTGCAGTTATAAATATTGATGTTGGCAACTTCAGTAATAGATATTGACATTACATATGTGACGCAAATGCAAAATAACATACATCAACAGAATGAGTACACTGTACACAGGATATTTAATAACATGCATCAACAAATAACGCACGTAAGAATATGTTTCTTGGCATTAATGGGGTAGAATTTCATCTTGATGCTTGGATTATCAATTCCAATTGAAATGAAATCAAATTTTTTCTATGATGGGTGGCTGACTCAATGTGTGAGCTTTATGCCCAGGTTCCAACTTGAAACTGTATATCAATGTGTCCTGAATTTTCTTTGGAGCATGTTGTCAATTCTATTCAAGAAAATCTTCATAAATCTGTTTAATTTGTCACTTCTACATAAAAGCCAGAGGGATGCCTATCTCAGTGTAATGTAATGTATTCCCAGCAGTTTGTTATTTTAGTTAGGTTGCAACTTAATGTGTAAAATACATTAAAGCTCTAAGAAGATCTGTGCTGGGCTAAATGGCCTCCTTTTGAGCTGTAAATGATTATGAGTCTAAGAGCTTTATTCTTTTCGAATGACTCTAAAATAATGTCAGATCTAATGATTTAAATAATTTGTTAAACCAAATGTCTGATGATATGGTCATTACTAATTGTTATCTGTAGATATTGCACCCATATTCACATGTGTACAAGTACGTAGGCAGGAGGAAATAGAGGTCACAGATGTAATTGTCTTCAATCCAAATAAGTTTGCTGAATTGATGACTCTGCTTTTAATTAAAGTCACTTTCTATCTTAGAAAACATGGAAGAGAAAGCATCAAAGGTTCACTTTAAGATCACATCAAAGAACATAAACATTGTAGCATTTAAATGTAATGGCAGGTGCACAAGAGGGGGGCCAGGTCATCTCAGGGTGGTCGAGGGAAGACTGCCAAAAGGCCATTCTGTCCAGAGACGCTTTTATCTCTCAGGGATGGCAAAGACCCTGGGTTAGAAAGAGTTTCAACACTGATTAGAAGCAGTGGACTTCAAGGCTCTCTGGTTTCAGCATAACCCAGCATGGAGGCTGTTGCTATGCTTCCTACCAACAGGAACATCTGGGTAACAGAGAAAGGAAACTCATGACAGTGTCACAGAACACTAGGCTGTCAATGTAATTCTCAAGCAGCAGTGTCCAAGAATGTTCAAATTATCAGGTCAAAGGAGCTTCAAAGGATTGCGAGGTGACCAGTGTAAAAAAAGTTGTGATCAACATGAACACTAGGGAGGAAACAGTGACACTGCAGAAAGACCTACTGCTCAGGAAGAATACCAACCATTCAGAGACAAGAAAAAGACAAGAAAAGAAAGACCTTATCTTTCCCTCCATAAATAAACAGATGTCTCAATTTTCTGACTCTTCCTACCCTGCCCCCTCCCCATTGTGAGAGATAAAAATGTACCTGGGACTGATGATATGCCGACAGTGCTGATAAAACATATATAAAACCCCAAGGATGCTATTATAAAATATTAGTGTGCTCAGTTCTCATTAGGAGTGAGATTTAACTGTTGTTTTATGGGGCTGCTCTGAATTGAATATATACATAATTGCTTTTCCATTTTCTTTGGTAATTTTGTCCTTTCCCTCCTCTTGTTTGTTAGTAATTCCCCCTGGTTAGTTTTTGTTTCACTTTGAGCTCCATTTCTTAATTGAGTAACTGACTGAATGGCTAAGGCCATGTTTATCTTGGTCCCGGGCTACAACAAATTTGTTTTTTTGATGTTGGCCATTTATTTTTAAAGCAACCCTTCACATTGCCACCAACAGGAGGGATATGCCATACAAATTACCACTGTCTTTGATCATTTGTAGGTTCATTTGATAGTTTTGGCTTGCATCATTAAAATGCCAGGGCACCATAGGCTGTGCACTAAATGAGGTAAATGAGATTGGTGTAGTATGGTGTTTGTTAGTTAGTATAGATATGATGGGCCAAAGGACCTGTTTCTATGCTGTGTGATTCTATGACTCTTGAAGTAAGATTTCTATCTAATTTTGTTTTTCCTTACCTTATCCCGACAATGCTGAAACCAATTATGCAGGAAATAGTACAGAATATGTTCCTGCAAAACACTTCTTTGGAATTAACTGAGTAAAGTATACAGTCTGAAAGTAGTGGAAAACAAATTTGGGGCTAACATTAGAAGACTCTCACTAACGCAATCGGTGACCTTCAAGTAAGATGAACTTCTGGCTCATCCAGTGGAAGTCAAAGCCCTGGAGTCCTTTACAAAGCACACAGGTACTGAAATGAGAAACTGTAGAGTATTTTTGAATAATGAACAGAGGCAAATCAAATGACATCCAACATCATTTTTGTCTCATGAATAATGCTTGGATATTTCTCCGGCCTGTGTCCTTTAGTATCAGGCCAGGGAGTGGATTTACCTTCACCTTTTGTTGAATATAATTACAATCATTGAATCTCCTAACACAATCATTGACCAGAATCCCTACTGGATAAGCCATGGGTGGGATGCAATAGTCTTTTGGGTGTTATTGCTAGACTATTAATGCAGACACCCAGGTAATCATGTGGGGACCTGGGTTTGATCCTGACAGTGGAATTTGAATTCAATAAAAATCACAAATAAGAGTCTAATGATGACTATGGAATGATTGTTGATTGTCAAGGAAAAGTCCAACTGGTTCACTTGTCTCCTTTAGGAAAGAAAATTACCTCTAACCTGCAGCACCACAGCAACGTAGCTAACTCTTACCTGTTATTTTGGCAATTAGGGATGGGCAATAAATGCTGACCCAGGCATTGATGGCTACATTCCATGAATAAACTAAAAAAAAACTTAAGTGCGTGTCAGAGCTTCAGTGTCTGACTAGCCCAAGCCGTCCATAAGGCACAAGTGAAGAGCATGATGGAATGTGATATTTTATACTTAAGTAGATTATTGTAGTTCCAATAACACGCAGGAAGCAACTTATTTGATTGCTATGCCATTCGCCATTTTAAATATGAATTCCCCATATCACTGCTCACAATGCCTGCAGTGTCACTGGTTCAAAATCCTGTCTCACACAGCATGAACAGTGTCATCATGTATTACAAGGATTCAAAAAGGTTACCAATTTTGAGGAATGGGAAAATAAGCGTTGACCTAGATGGGGAAATCCACATCCCATGAATTAAAACTTTTTTCACTCAGAGGGTGGTGGGGCTCTGGAATACATTGTCAGGGAGGATAGTTGAGGCAGGTAACATTAACTTCTAAAAAGTACTTGGATAAGTATTTGATGTGTGTTAACTTTCAAGGCTATAGGCCAAGTGCTAGACAGTGGGGCTGGTGTAGATTTAGATTTGGCAGGCTCGATTGGTTGAAGGGTCTCTTCTGTGCTACACAATTCTATGAACGAACAACAAAACTGTACCCAATGAGGAGCATTTTATTAAAATCAGAAATACGCTCATTTAGATGTGGCTGTGCGCATTATATAACTTCGCCCTTTCAAAATCCTTATTACCATGTTCAGATCCTTAATTTATTATGGATTCTGTCGTCAACAGTGTCACGACTGCTTTCACCTCTAATCTCATCATCATCAGTGCACTATGCTCTAGGACAGTCTCTGGATGATTTTCACCTTCCCAAACATTAATTTGAATCAGGTACCAAGTCAAGTGGATCACCAGGAAGCCAAAAAGAGTGAAGTTATCGAGCACGATAAGCAACTAAGCATATCCAGAATTCTGACAGGGGAGCAAAACATGATGAATTATAGCCTGTAATCTTTCGCTTTATGAGTTAAAAAGGAAGTAACTTAAATATTCTGACATATTTTAGTTTTTAAAGTATATCATAAATTAACTTTATGAACATTATTATATAACAAATAAATGTAGATGTCCTATCTCAGGGCTTCCCAAAGTGGGGATTGAGAGACATGGTGAGCCAAGAGCTGAAATTTTGGGTTGTAAACTCTAACATAGTAGTTGCTGACCCTATTTCCCCTCCTCCAATTGGTCCTCACCACTTGCCCCCCCTTTGTTGAGATGTTGTAATAGTTTCCAAGCCTCAAAAAGATGCACAGCAGGAAAAACTTTGGGAAACATGATTTTATCATTAGGAAAACTTGACATTGCACAAATATAACATTACTTTTCTGAGCCAGAGAATGTTTCCAGTATTTTCTCCAATTTTGTATCATTAATAGGTATGAAACGCTGCAGGGTTTTTGATGGCAGTGTTACTTATATAAAAGGGAAGACACATCAATTCAGTGATTATTTTAACAGCTTGCAGGGTCTTCAAAACACTTTGCAGTGGAGCAAAGAATCACAGCAATAACTTTTGAATTTTTAAGCTTAACTCTGCACGTGCAAATGCCAGAAGTTGCTGTCAGTTTCAGAATGGAATGACAGTGAAGCCTGATAGGTTAATCATCATTAGTGTGACAATATTCAAGTTTTTTTCTATCCAAATAATTCTTGGTTTGGAAGCATATTGCAAGGCTGACGAGTTAGAGCAAATGCAAGAATTGGAACAATCTGAGTTAAAATACTAAGTAAAATAGAAAACAGTTTAAATTTTGTGTAGAATCCTATCGCAGTCTCAGTGATGAGGACTGTGGCAACATGTCTGGCAGAATTGAGCAACAAGTGCAGTGAGGCCAATATTGACGTCAAGATCACCTTGCTCCATCTTTTATGCTTTTCACAAATGATCTGTTGACATTCTTATAAAGCAAAGGCAAGAATAAATTCACCTCATCAATATTCACTGTCCTATCTTACCAAAATTGTCAAATATGATCGACATCAGGAAAACTCAATAAGGAAATCAGAGTGGGCATTTCGTGGATTTTCTGCTTGCTTGAAACAAACTCGATAATGGCAACTAGGCAACAGCATTGTAGATACAATCACATGCACCCCACATCCAGAGACATTGGCACCCAGGAAGAGGAAGTCCCACCTGTTCACTACACCATCTAACAAGACCTCCAGGTCCCTGCCCACAAGGCGGGATCCTGATTTACCCCTGTCTGAGCAAATTCCAGCAATCATCCAGGGCATCTCCAGCTAGCTGTTCATGTCTGCGTGCACAAGGGCTTTTAAAATTGGCATGGGTGCAAGGGATTGTGGTGAATTCTGGGATATCCCTGTAGCAGTGTACAGGGCACAGTAAGAGAGGATGGAAATCGGATGTGATATATGTAGAGGGACGGAATGGCAATTGGTGCAAACATTGGTGAGGAAACCCACTTCACAAAACTCAATGAGACTTGCACTCACTGTAAAAACAAACATAAGATTCAGCCCATTGTGTTCATTCCTGGATTTTTGCCATGTTTTGTTCTCCAGTAAAAATAAAAAGAATGTTATTTCTCAGCATCAGCGGATAGGATTGAAATTGTCACTCGCTGCCCATGAAATAATCCTCAGTATTACCGAAAGCACAAAAATGCTCAATATATTAATAAGATTATACTGCCTGCTATTTGAACACAGGCTTTAAACCACTTATTTTAAAAGGGTCAATATATCTATTTATACAGTGGACTCTATACTGTTCAAATGACTATTTTGAATGCATCAAACATTTGCCCACTAATATTGACAACAATCATTTTTAGATTTTCCTCATGAATAGGACATGCTAACAGTGCTCAAAGTTATGTTTAGTTCCTTTTTTGTGATTCCCCTAAACCATGTACTATTCTACAACATGAAGGGAAGAAAAAAAGAGTCTTCCTCAAGGCTGGTAAACTCATGGAATAACAATGGTATTGACAGGAAATTATTTCATTTCAAGAACATAAGGAAGAAGGGAAGAGTAGGGAGCACAGTGCCCTGAGCTTGCATGGAAATTCAAAAAAGCTCCTGTACCTAATCACCAGACCCTGTGATTCCCTTAATGTTCAAAAATCTATCAATCATAGTCCTACATATATTTAGTGACTGAGCATCTACAGCCCTCAGGGATATGCAATTTGAAAAATTCACAATCCTGGAACATTGTGTATAGCTGCGGGTATTACATTGTAGGAAGGATGTGAACGCATTGGAGAGAGTGCAGAAGCAATTTAAAAGGACGGTTCCAGAGATGAGAAACTTCAGTGGTGAGAACAGATGGTGGTGAAGAAGGCAAATAGCACATTGACCTTCATAGTGAGAGGATTTAAGTACAGCAGCAGAGATGTCTTACAATTTGCAATCTATTGCAATGTATCTAAGACTTCCTATCGATTGTGAGGATCTGTAAAGGAATCTTCAGTGTGAATGACTCAAGGAGTTTGACACTGTTCTCGAATGAGTAGTTCACTTTCATCCCTTCCAGTTACTCAATCTCTGGCTTCCTCTTTGCTGAATTGACGGATTCCAGGAATTTGGCCTGTTCATCATAAATTGAAACTGTAGATCATAATTGTGCTCTTCTCAAAATTTCAGCCACATGATGTACTGATAGCATCCATCTCTACTATTTTTTGACAAAAATCTAGGGACCTAAAATGAGATGTAATACAAATTATGTTGTTTTCTTATTCATTCATGGGATATGGGCTTCACTGACCAGTCAGCACTTATTGCCCAGAGGGTAGTTAAGAGTCAACCACATTGCTACAGGTCTGGAGTCACATGTAGGCCAGATCAGGTAAGGATGGCAATTTCATTCGTGAACCAGATGGGTTTTTATGACAATCAACAATGGTTTCAAGATCATCATTATACTTTTAATTCAGGTTTTTATTGAATTCAAATTCCACCATCTGCCATGGCAGGGTTTGACCCAGGTCCCCAGAACAATAGCTGGTTCTCTGGATTAATAGTCGAGCGATCATACCACTAGGCCATTGTCTTCCCAAACTGCTTTGGGCAACAGAATTTAGGGATTTATATAAGAGGACTTGTAATGGGCGTAAGTTCCTTTATTTTGTGTGTGTAGAGGCTTGGTGTGTCACTGAGTTTGCAACAACACAGGCTGAAGTAAAGCAAAGTTAGTTGCAAAGTGTAGAATTTAATGAAGTTATATTTATGCTAACATTGACATTGAACTATTGATCAAGTGATTTTGAGCTGTACACTGTACATAGGTGGCAGTGGACATGTGTAGAAGACCATTTACTCTGGGCAGGGAGAAATAAGAAGCCCACAGTAACAATCCATTGTCCTCATCACTTTTAGTGGAACGTGACTTCAAATCTGCGGTGTAACAATGACACTTATAAAAGAAAAATTAGCATAAAATATCCTCACAGGTTAATCTAGTAGATTTGATGAAGGAAACATGGAAGTGTTACAGTGCAGAAGAAGGCCGTTAAATGAGCGCCATTACCTCCTGCCAACCTTCTGCTTTTCCTCAAAATCTTGCACATTAATTTTATCCAAGCAACTGTCCACTTTCCTCTTGAATGCCTCTGTCACTCTTCCAGGCATTATATTCCGTGCCCTAGCTACTCCCTGTGTGGAAAAAAAACGTTTTTCCAGACCTCATCTTTCATTCTTTTGCAAATCACTTTAAATCTATGCCCTCTTGTTCTCGTTCCTTTTGCAAGTGGAACAATTTTTCCTTACCTACTCTATCCAGCTCTCTCATGATTTTGGTTCTGGAAAAAAAAATAAAAAGAAATAAAGTTAACAGAGCAGGAAGCTTTTATTTTAGGAAATATATAGATGGGTTTTCATTTGCTGTTTTGGTGTTGTCTGTTTAGGGCTACATCACTTCTGAGAATTTTACTATAATTTTTAATGGTGCAACTTCATTTAATAAGCAAGTGGAGTTTTCCTGAAAATGAGATATGCAGTCTGTCACATGATTGGTGGAGAGAGGTTTCTTGTACAACAGCGCTCTGCGTTCACTGATATATTCACTTTCCCCTATATATTACAGGAAGAAACTGCACATGGGAGGTTTGTTTTGCACTGAAACCTTTGACTTTTAGAATGACTTATCATAAAATACATACATTAAACATGAAAACTAATGGGATACCATTGAAAAATTTTCCTAATGATTCACTTACATATTAGAAAGTAAATGATTTGTGATAGTACACATAGACCATCCAAAGGTTTCAGATGATGATTTTTAACATGGATATATGGAACACGAATACTGCACTATCCATGTAACATAAGAAACAAGCTCAATAATGCAATCAGATGATTAAAAGAACATTACCTGAGTCGAGAGAGCTACCGAATGAGCTGTGCTAAATTGGATGATTTCTGGTTTGTGATTAATTGAACTTCTAAACCATATTTTAGCATGCTTTGTTTTTCTGTCCCCAGTCATCTCGTATTATTAAAGAGAAATTTCGTATATCTCTCCTGGAGTCCAATTAAGGATTTGCATCATGACTAGATTTTTCACTTTAATTACTGTATATGAAGTAGGTTTTGACTTATTTCGTTATTTATCAAACTATGTAGAAGAAACAGAATTCATCAAATAAACAGATATCTGTGGCTATAATTGCAGCATACACTGAATGTGCAGAAAGAAAATATGAGACTCCAAATTTCATCACATTGTACATAATAAACATCTGAATAATTAAAACATACATACATCACAACAGTAGTAATAATAATAATAAAAGACCCCTTTGATTGATTGACACATTACAGATTGTCACCTGATTCACACATTTTCTCATGAATTTGGATTTTGTGTTGAATCAGATCAACAATAGACCACAATGTCCTGTTCTTTCTCAAGTTGTCAAACTCAATACAGGATGAATCTAGTTCCCGATTAAAAACAGAACACAATAGCAAATTAAATGAAAACCACAGCACTACGTTGTCTTCTGCATCTGGTTCTCTTCACTCATATTTCAGATCATTCTCTACCAATGAGGAATTACACTGTTTTTACTATACCTAAAAATAGGGCCTAAAGGAATCAATGTTATAGTCAATTTTTTTATACACAAATATGTATGTGTTTGTATGCATGTGATGTGTATGTTGTGTAATGGTGCAAGCTCCTGCACACACATTGCAAGTGCATCATATGTAGTTTCATATATGAGTGCATGAATTAAACAAATATGTAGATGACGAGAATCTGGGTGAATGCAACTAAATATTTATTTTAAACTGATTCCACCAACACGGGTCAATGAAGAATGAGATCTATAGGACAAATAATGTGTAGTTGAAATTTCAGCATTACTCACAACAACACCTATATGTGATGATATGTAATGAATTTTTACATTTTCCCAAGGCATAAGGCAGAGTTGCCTATGGGATACCCATTATAGGAACCATCTAAATTCAATAATGAATGGTTGATCCACCACGCTAGTTTTATACAGAGAATCGGACAACCAACTTTGGTTTCCCTTGTCTCATCAAAATAGTTACCTATTTTAGTAAGATATCTTAGTGTTTCCCCTGCTGTCCTGCAAATTAATTCTTTTCAAGGCGGTACATTGGAGAATGTGCAATAAAGATGAATGAGTATGAATTCAGGGATAGGTGACTTCAGTTACATAGGCAGATTAGAGAAGTTGGATCTGTTTACCTACGGAAGAGAGATAGCTGAGATGAGATTTGATAGACATATTCAAAATTATAAGGGGTCTGAAAAACTCATGAAATGGTCAAGAATGAGATTACAGAGGCACAAAATTATTGGCATAACAAGCAACCGTGATTTAAGGATAAATTTATTCAGTCAGTGAATGGTTAAGAACGCATTGTCTGAGAATGTGGTAAAAGCATGCTCAATTGATACGTTCAATGTGAGGGAAGAATGTACAGGTAGCAAGGGGATGGTTGGGGAATGGTATTAAGTAAATTGTTCAATTAGAGAGCCAACATAGGTTGATAGGCCGAATCGCCTCCTTTTGCACTGTAACAATTCTGTGCTTCTGAGATTTGTCTGATTGCCTTTGAAAATCTGACATGAATCACTTCATATTTTGGGCATTCTAAATTTTAACAATCTTCTGTGTGAAGAAATTTCTCCTAATTTGTCCCATCTAACTCTTTCACCAATTATTTTAATTCTATGACATCTGTTTATAAACCTCATGATTCAGAGGTGCCGGTGTTGGACTGGGGTGTACAAAGTTAAAAATTACACAACACCAGGTTATAGTCCAACAGGTTTAATTGGAAGCACACTAGCTTTCGGAGCGACGCTCCTTCATCACGTGATTGTCCTTTCAGAGCGTCGCTCCGAAAGCTAGTGTGCTTCCAATTAAACCTATTGGACTATAACCTGATGTGTGATTTTTAAGTTTATAAACCCAATTATGAATGGAAAGAGTTTCTCCCTGTTTGCTGTAAAGACCATTATTTTGACAACTGCTATTAACTCTGTGCTTCACCTTCAATGTGCTGTGGTTAAACACCATCTTCTCCACATATGTGACCTTTGTTGCTGGTCACACCTTCATTAACCCTCTCAGCACCATCTCCTAGACATTGTATATTTGTTAAAGTGCCATGCTTATAATTATCCATGTTACTCCTTCTGAGGTCAAACCAGAGATTTGTAAAAGCTTTCTATAACAGTTTTGGTTTTGTATTTGACATCCCAAGTTACTGAGTCAAGTATTGCATATGCTTCCTTCAACATTTCTCAATATTTGTCAACTTCAACAATTTGTGGAAGTGTATTTCTTAGTCCTCTGTTCTTGCAACTTCTTTGAATCAAAAGCATTTAGATTATTTTGCCTCTCCTTATTTATTATGTATCAAATTGTACCTTTTGGCTGTCTGCCCATTTAAACAGTCTAAAGTCTTATGAACTATACTCCTATGATGTTCACTAACGGTCAAGTATTGCCTTGGTAATCAATTTCAAAATTGCCTTCCCTAAACCCAAGTTCATGTCCTTATCTTGACATCTGAATGTTCTGCTGGATGGGAGCCCCAGTCAGAAAAGTACCCGTTCCTCACAGATCTCTACCTCCCATCCCTTCACCAACGTGTACCCAAGTTCCCACCATTTAGTTTCCAAATAAGTCCGGCAACAAGTTTAAATCTACCCTAATTTATGTTGTCAGCTTTCCATTCATATGTCCCATGTCAACAGTAGATATTAAGGTATCAGTTTTAATTATGACATCTGAAAATGCTTGACTTCGCAAATTTTTAATAAAATTTTACTATTTTTGTCACAGCCAATGATTCTAATTCCAATCTGTAACCACTAGATGGCAGTAAAAAGCACATTTCCTTAACTTGTTTCCTTCAATCCACCATTTTCTTCCAATAATTATAATTTTTAATTGTTAAGCTAAGCTTTAAAAGCACTTTTCATAGAAAACGAACAATTGAATATTTTGACAATGACATGATTATACTTAATCAATAATGGTCATTTATACCTTTTAGTGCCTCCACTAAAAACTAGAATTCAAGGTCTCAGCTTTTTCCCTGAGCATCGATTGCACATGTTTTACCATCTAATAGTTGAGAGGAAACCTTTAACTGCACATGTGCATTCTGAGCATAGGCAACTTGAAGAACTTCCAGAATGCCGGATTGCATTCTCAGCATGCAAAAGTATCAGATCTCTTGAGAAAAGTGACAAGTTGCAGAATATGCTTGAATACTAACTGAGCATTGCATGCTGCAGAAATCTCCAGCGTGTGATCAAACTGCCAAGAGAAACTGATATTATAAGCGTAGGCCCTCCAGCATTGAGGATTTAAAAGTTCCTTTGCTATTTTATCAGAAGAATTTTCAAAAAGAAATATTGGATTGATGTGGAGTTGGAAAGATTTTATGGGAGGTTACCATTGACCAGAAACAGAACTGGACTAACTATGTAAATATAATGGCTACAAGAGCAGGTCAGATTCTAGGAATACTGCATCAAGTAACTGACTCCACAAAGTCTGTCCATCATCCACCAGGCACAAGTCAGGAGTGCGATGGAATGCTCCCTATTTGCCTGGATGAGACCAACTTCATCAACACTCAAGACATTTGTCACCATCCAGGACAAAGCACCCTATTTGATTGCACCATAGCCACAAGTATCCATTCTCTCCCCTCTACTGCTCAGGAGCAGCAGTGTGTACTATCTACAAAATCTGCTGCAGAAATTCACCCAAGATCTTTGGATAGTACCTTCCAAATTCATGACCACTTCCATCTAGAAGGACAAGGACAGCAGGTATATGGGAACACCACCACCTGCAAGTTCTCCTTCTTGCCTCTTACCATCCTGACTTAGAAATATATTGTCATTCCTTCAGTGTCCTGTGTCAAGTTTCTGGAATTCCTTCCTTAATGGCATTGTAGGTCTGTCTATGACACATGGACAGCAGTGATTCAAGAAAGCAGGTCACCACTCACCTTGTGTAGGGATGGGCAATAAATGCTGGCCAGCCACATCCCATTAGTGAATATAAAAGCTCGGTGAAGATGGTGGCAGGATCTGGATGGGGAATACTCACTTCGGTTTTCCATTGATTGCATTTTCAATGATAGGGAAATAAGGCAGCATGTGCACAGGCAAGAAACTCAAACTTAGCAGGACTATTTGAACCAGGTGTTATTTTGGATATAGCAAGTTGGCTTGATTTCACCATGACTCCAAAGCCCCCAGAGCGTGAATTGTACAATTTAAGATACAGTTCACCCTGACTTTTGGACTCAAAAGGATCCAGAAGGACTCCTGTTCTCAACCTCTCCCCTTGCCTGAGGTGTAGTGACCCTTAGGTAGAGCTCACCACATCATCTCTCTCTCTCTCTCTTTCTCTGTCTATCTCTGGTGAGGCAGTAGATCTTTGGTCCTTGGGAACTATGGTGACCTTTACTCAGACTTATCCCTACCTGAATTTCCAAGCATTTAATTTCAGGAAAATGATATATTTAAAGATATACAGCTCAATGATGCTTTATCACGAGACAAACACCTCATTACAAAAAAAGCAAACATAAAGATTGTCGAGAGAGATGCATTTGCTTTCTTTAAATTGATTTTAGTTGTTTCTGTGAAGTTAAGAAATCTGGACACTTTAGCCTTAACCTTCAGTGTGGGAGTCACGTATTTATGGAGTAGATATAAATTTTCATGAAAGGTTGCTATAGTCTGTTTAACTGTGACTTTATTTTTTAATCTCCGTATTGTGTTTTGCACTGGGAAATGTTTACCATCTGGATTCAGAGCAGGCAACCATGTTGAATTTTTTTGTATTTATATATCCTCAACAGAAAGGACAATAGCAAAAACAAAAAAAAAAAGAAATCTATTAAAATTCTCAAATCTTGCAAAGTGCTACATACTCTCTTTTTAGACTGTGATTGTTAAGGAAAAAAACACCTCTGTTTACTGTCAATGGGTGTAACTTTTATTGAAGTAATTTCAGTAGAGTCACTTGTTGAAAATTAAATGAGGGCTAATTATTATGAATAAAAGCAAATTACTGCGGATGTTGGAATCTGAAACCAAAAGAGAAAATACTGGAAAATCTCAACAGGTCTGGCAGCATCTGTAAGGAGAGAAAAGAGCTGACATTTCAAGTCTAACTGACCCTTTGTCAAAGCTAATTATTATGAATGCTTGGCTGAGCTTCAAAATCTATAATAGCAACAGTATTCACTGTTTGCTTGACAGTTGAAAGTGTCTTTTAAAAAATTAGAAATATGAAAGAGCTTGTTTGTTTACATCAGATTTAACTGCTTGAGGAGATTTAAAACCTTTGAAGTTTATGGGATTATTTTAAACAACAATTCTGAATAGCAAAAGCTTTTTTAAATGCTTTGAAGTTTATTTTATTTTCCTTCTGCATGTCTTTTGAGATCTGTCTCTGGCAGATACTGGTTGAATGGCTCTCTTGCTGACTTGGAGTGCATGTGAGGGGTCTTGAGGCTGTCATTTTGGGAAATATGGATAAACAAAGGAATCGAGGTATCCTTGTCCACCAGTCAATGGAAGTAGATGGACAGGTGGTGCAAGCAATTAGGAAGGTAAATGATGTATTGGTCTTCATGGCAAGAAGATTTGAGTCCAGAAGTAAGGATGTCTAATTACAGTCATACTACAGACTTGGTGAAACTATGCAGTAGTGTGTTGCATTCAGCTTTGGTCTCCTAAACTAAGAAAGAAAATGCATGTTATATAGACAGAGTGTGGTGAAGGTTTGTTGGGGTATATGAGGAGAGATTTGTTTGACTCGTCGTATGTGCACTAGAGTTTAGAAGGATGAGAGGTGATCTGATTGAATCTGATAAAATTCTAAGAGGGCTGGACTGCAGGGAGGATGTTTCCTTTGGTCGGGGAGTCTAAAACCAAGGAACACAGTCTCAGGATATGGGGTAGACCATTTAGGACTCAGATGAGGAAATATTCTTCATTCAAAGTGTAGTGAATCTGTGAAATTCATTACTACAGAAAGCTGTGGAGGCAAGTCACTGAACATATTCATGAAAGAGATTTTAGAATTTAAAGGCTACAAGGGGGTATAGGAGAAAGCAGGAATATGACATTGTGATGGAGGATTAGTTAGTCATGGTCATGTTGAATGATGAAGCAGGTTTGAATAGCTTACTCCTGTTCCTAGTTTCTATGTTTCTTTGGTCTCCTTAGACTTTGACATATGGCCATTGTGTTGAAGCACATGCAAAATGCTTGTGGTGTAAACCTCTGGAAAATGGTTTAAGTTAGACAATGATGTAGCATAGAGTTGTACAGATACATAGATAAAAACAATGACTGCAGATGCTGGAAACCAGATTCTGGATTAGTGGTGCTGGAAGAGCACAGCAGTTCAGGCAGCATCCAAGGAGCAGCGAAATCGACGTTTTGGACAAAAGCCCGTCATCAGGAATAGAGGCAGAGAACCTGAAGCTAGAGGAGGGTGGGGGTGGGGAGAAAGTAGCATAGCGAGTTTGTTTCACAACATGGTTGAAGAGCTTCAGGGCGGAGGAAATGACCTGGGAGTTGCAGTGGGAGAGAGACTCCCTGAGATTCTTGTAGAGAGAGGAGGAAAATGTCCACTCCATTGACTATTCGTTGTTGGGAAATGTAACCGCTGCATGGCTAAGATTGTCAGGAACTTTGGGAACAACATGGAAATTCAGAAGTTACAGTCCGTGATTCTCTATTATGACAGAAGTGGCACAGTTGTATTTCATCTCCATTCTCTTAGGAATGTACTTCCTAAACAACCAGTGAGGAAGGGTCACTCAAACTGAAACATTAACTCTGATTTCTCTCCACAGATGCTGCTAGACCTGCTGAGCTTTTCCTGCAATTTCTGTTTTTGTTGTTAATGAATTGAGCTTCTACTCTTATCCTGATAGTTCCAGTGTAAAGACCCTTGAAAAAGTTATATCTTTTTGAATGAACTACAACTGGCATAATGAGTTCATAATTGATGCCCAGCGGCCTTTCTGATGCTTGGAGATAGTGAGGACTGCAAGTACTGGAAAGTCAAAGTCGATAATGTGTGGAGCCGGAAAAAGCACAGGAGGTCAAGCAGCATCAGAGGAGCAGGAGTGTAGATGTTTCGGGCAGGACTCTTCATCAGGACTCCAACCTGAAACCTCGACTCTCCTGCTCTTTTAGGGCTGCTTGACCTGTTATGCTTTCTCCAGCTCCACAAATTTTGCCATCACATTTTAGTTACTGAACATAATAACCAATGAAAAGTGAAAATAAAAATGGTATTCAGTGTTTTAAACTTCCATCTTTACTGTCTATGAGAATACTTCAATGAGATGTCTATTTGATGACATTTCTGCTGCTTAGATCTGAGGATTCTCTGACTTGGAATCAGATTGACACCACACCAGTGAGCATGTTCGAATCTTGTGAATTTTTGAATCCAGCAGTGAGCACTGTTGCTTCACCATCAACCGCAGGACCTAGCCCCTTGTATGTTTAGTGATATAATTACATCAGATGTTGCAGATATGAAATAAAATGTTGTTGATACTGAAGATCTGAAACCAAAACAGAAACTACGGCAGCATCTGTGGAGCGAAAAACACAGTTAATATTTCGAGTCCGGTGACTCTTCATCAGAACTGAAAGCAGTGTTTCTAGACATGGAAAACATCAACACCAAATGTTACATAAAAAATTACTAATGCTTGACGGTATTAATAGACCCACAACCTCACCTTTCTCTTGTTTCAGTGTGATAAAGTAAAGCATGCTTTTTCAATTCCTCAAGACATTTTTGTTTTCTGAAGTTGGGAAGCCCTTATACAATATTCAATCTTTACTGATTTTCCTTTCAACCAAGGGCTAGTGAGATATAAAGTGGATATACTCTCTGCACCTCTATCACTGATACTTCATACTGATGGGAGTGGGCAACACTAGCTGTTCCTTTGTTCTTTGTTCGTAGTCCTGTTTTTGCTACTGCTGATTCACGGGATGATTAGCAAGTTTGCAGATGACTCTAAGATTGGTGGAATAGCAGACAGTGAAGGGGTCTGTCAAAGAATGCAGCAGAATATAGATGGATTGGAGAGTTGGGCAGAGAAATGGCAGATGGAGTTCAATCCAGGCAAATGCGAGGTGATGCATTTCGGAAGATCCAATTTTAGGGCGAACTATATGGTAAATGGAAAAGCCTTGGGGAAAATTGAGGTACAGAGAGATCTGGGTGTTCAGGTCCATTGTACCCTGAAGATGGCAATGTAGGTCAGCAGAGTGGTCAAGAAGGTGTACGACATTCTTTCCTTCATCAGACGGGGTATTGAGTATAAGAGTTGGCAGGCCATGTTACTGTTGTATAAGACATTGGTTTGGCCACATTTGGAATACTGCATACAGTTTTGGTCACCACATTACCAAAAGGATGTGGAAGCTTTGCAGAAGGTGCAGAGGAGGTTCACCAGGATGTTGCCTGGTATGGAGGGTGCTAGTTATGAAGAGAGGTTGAGTAGATTAGGATTATTTTCATTAGAAAGATGGAAGTTGAGGGGGGGACCTGATTGGCATCTACAAAATCATGAGAAGTATGGACAGGGTGGATAGCAAGAAGCATTTTTCCCAGAGTGGGTGACTCAATCACTAGGGATCATGAGTTCAAGGTGAGAGGGAAATATGCATGGAAAGTTCTTTATGCAAAGGGTGGTAGGGGTCTGGAATGCGTTGCCAGCAGAGGTGCTACAGGCAGGTACGATAGTGTCATTTAAGATGTATCTAGACAGATAGATGAAGGGAGCAGAGGAATTCAGATCCTTGGAAAATAGGCGACAGGTTTGGATAGAGCATCTGGATCAGAGCAGGCTTGGGGGGCCAAAGGGCCTGTTCCTGTGCTGTAATATTCTTTGGTCTTTGTTCTTTGATTGGGAGAAGTCATTCAAGCTGTAACTTTGCTAAGGGTTAATAACCAAAACTGAAAAGAGTTCGAAAACATACTGCCCTCAAAAAGCTGTTGACTAGGCCCAATATGGAAGCTGATGTTAATAGTAATTTTTTGAGAAAGGTTATTAAGCATTAGCAATAAAAGCCTCACCTTCTCAATCTCTCCCCTTGTTTTATGTTTGGTGACCCTTAAGTTAAAACACTACCAATTTTTTCTCTTGAATGAGAGAGCAGCCCAATAGTCCTTTCGGACTATGGCAACTTTAGCTTTTAAGTGTGAAGGGGCCAAGGAGATGGAGTTAGGATGTAAATAATCCATGATCTGATTGAAAATCAAAACATGCTCAGGGATCTTAATGTCCTCCCAATTCTACTTTCCTATGTTCTTAAAAAATCAGTGAAATATTGTAGCATCATGTCGTTAAAAAGATAATCCTTTTCCTTGCTTGATGTGTCTGAATTTTGAAGTTGGTGACATTTAAACATAAATGCAAAAAAAGCTGAAGAAGTGTCTCAATTATGTCTACAAAAGTATTTGAAGTGGTATTATTACTCCAATGCAAGTTATTAAACATGCACAATTCTTAAAATTGCTAAGTAGCAGTATTCTTCAAGAACTTCATAACTATACTGGCTTGTACCACAGAAGATATTGTTTATGCATTGTTTTCCATTCTGCCCCATTATCTGGCCATATATCATTCGCAGTGCAAACTTTTAGTGTGTTCCGTTTGTATTTTTGTCACAAGATCATGTTATTATGTTCTCTATTTACTAATACGGTAACCTGCAAAACAATTTACTAGACAGACTGCCCTTTTAAACACTTAAGTGTAATTTTTCAGTCCTGCAATTAAAGATAATGGGTTGCTTCTGCTAGTCTCTCCTAACCTTTTTTTTTGAATAAATGAATGCAGAACTCCATAAACACTGGGACAATCCTCGGATTTTTTAAAAAAAAGATACGATTGTGATCACTAATACATTTCCAAAATGCAGCCTGCGTAGGTCATCAAAAGGAACATCTGAGTCTTTCTATAATTAGCACCTGAAGAACATATATTTTCAAAGGCAATTTCTGTGTGACTAACAATGACTGCAGCTGCTGCTGGGTGTTCGAAGGCAAGATGTTAAAAGCTTTGATGGACGTTTCGGCTACTAATTGGTCAATGTAGCAATTCTTCTCTTGTACACATGATCACCATACAAGATTTATTCTCATTCATGTTACAGCTACCGCTGTACAGATATAGACTTCACTACCGTGTACTCGTAATATAATGAGCTGCAATCTGGTAAATAAGCATCACAAAATCAAGCAACATAGCAATGATATTTTTGGCATAAAATATTTCACTTTGGAGTAGCAGATGCATAGTTGATTCTAACAGAAAGCACTTTGCTGGATCATGGGGAAAGATCAAGGTGGGACCGCGGTCTAACTGGGCACCTCTTGCAAAGAACCAGCAGATGCAATAGACCATATAGTCTCCTTCTGTGCTGTGCAATTCTATGATTCAACTAACTTCATTATGAAGTCTGATAGAATAACTATAAAGGCTTCCAGAATGAATCTCACTGTTAACTGATTGCAACACTGATATAACTTTAATGGTTATAGAAAATCTCAGCATGATGGCAGGTTCTGGGAGTTTTAGCTTGTATAGGCAACAACAGGCACATTGTTGATACAGAAGGTACAATAGAATTCATCAGATGTTTTCCTGATTCATTCTGATGTCCACACATCAGCAGATGTGCAATATGTTTTTAATCAATTATGCTGGAGAGAACTCTTTCCCTGACCTAGTACAGTGTACCATTACAAATGGTATTAATCCATCTCAGTGTGTCAAATAAACTTCCTTCACTGCATTTTGTGTTATTGAATTTAAGAGATGCTGTTTGACATTTTGGACCCTAAATATCAATACAAGATTCTGTGCATGTATCTTCAAAACCAGTATTTCATTTGTTACTGGTGTCAATGTTCATCGTATCCCCAAACAATGCATCATGTATGATCTCCAAGATCTGTTGCATCCCATCAAGGTTACTTCAATAGTTTATCGCTCTTTTATGACACCTACTCCTGAGAAAAAAACAAAACAGCAATATTGTGAGAACACCTTCAGCTCCCTACTTCCAAACCACGTTGACTTAGATTAACATCCTTTAGGGAAGGCAATCTGCTGTCCTTAACCAGTCTGGCTCACATATGCTTCCAGATGTAGCAATGTGATTCATTTGAATCCTCAGGCCAAAATGATTATCAGGCCATTAGCAGTCAGGCAAAAGACAAGGTTGAAGCTTTTACAACCAGCTACAGCCAGAAGTTTTGATTAGATGATCCACATTGGCCACTTCCTGAGCCTTCCAGATTTGCAACATGATAAAATTCAAACAATTTGATTAATTATTTATAAATGGCTGAAGGCTCTCAATCAGCATAGGTACTGAAAATAACTCAGCTGCAGTGTTTTGTGCTTCAGAACTAACTGTACCTTGTTGAAATGTTCAGTACAGATGCAGCACCAGCATCTATTAACGATACGGGAAATTGTCCAGGTAGGTCCTATCCCCAAACAGCAGGACAAATCGAACCCTGACAACTATTTCCTCGTCAGTCTACTCCCAATTATCAATAAAATGATGGAAATAGTTATCAACAGTGATATCAAACAGCATTCACTGAGCAATAATCTGCTCACTGAAGCTTAATTTGTTTTCAGCAAGAGCGACATAGCTTCATACGTCAAGGAGACTTTGTCCAGAATTTGACAAACAGATGAATTCCAGAGGGTAGATGGGAATGATGGCCCTTGACATCAAAGCAGCATTTAAATTAGTTTGGTATCAAGGATACCTGAAGCTCTACACTGGTTTGACTCAAATCTAGAACATTCATTTTAGCTACGGGATATCACTGTCGGAGTGTCTCAGGGCAATGTCCAAGAACTAAGCATCTCCATTGTTTCAATAAGCCTCCTTCCTGACATAATGGGGATGTTCATTGATAGTGGCACCATTTTGAGCATCATTCACAATGTTCAGATGCTGAGTCAGTCCATGCCTCCATGCCCTGAGCAATGATCATCTCCAACAGGAGAGAATTTGACTATTTCTCCTTGACATGTATTGCTTAAACTTCTACCATCAAAACTCATGTCATCATAGAGTTATAGAGTTGTACAGCACAGAAATAGGCCCTTCAATTCAACCAGTCATGCACACTGGGTTTACTAAGCTGGACTAGTCCCATTTTCCTGCATTTGTCTCACATCCTTCTAAACCATTACTATCCATTTAATCGTCCAAATGTCTTTTAAATTGTATCCACCTAAACCACTTCCTCTGGCAGCTATTTAGCAGAAACTTAAATGGACCAGCCTTGTAAAAACTGTGACTTCTGAGCAGGTCAGGGGCTTGGAATTCTGAGGTGAGTGGTTCATCTTCTGACTCCTCAAAACCTGCCCAGCATCTATGAAGACTTATCAGGGGTATAATGAAATATTCTCCATTTGCCTAGGTAAGACCACATCTAATAACTGTCACGAAGCCAAGCCTCCATCCAGGAAATCAACCCACTCAATCAGCACTATGTCCACAAAACTTAAGCATCCATTCCTTTCATCATTAGCATACAGCGACAGCTGTGTATTCCATCTACAAGATGTGTTACAATAACTTGACAAGTCTCTTTCTGCAGCATCTGTTAATCTCACGATCAATACCATCTAAAGCAACAAAGGAAGCAGACACATGGAATCAACACCACTTGCAAGCCATCTTCAAGGTCATTATGCATTCCTGAGATTGAATTACATCTTTGTTCCTGGCTGGGTCATAAACTTGGAACTCCCTTCCAGAAGTACAATGGCTGTACCTATACTGTATGGAACCAACAATTCAAGAAGGAGGTTTATCAACACCTTATGAAAAACAATTAGGAATGGGCAACGAATATTGACCTTGTGACTGACACTCACAAAAAGTGATTGATTAAAACATAGCCAGTCTTCCTGAGAATTCTCTGTCAAACATAATTTTACTATAAATTCTGAGTCCTATGATCTTGTCCCACTGATGAAGAAGCAGCGCTCTGGAAGCTTGGACTCCCAAATAAACCTGTTGGATTTTAACCTGATGTTGTGTGGGTTTTAACTTTAAAAACCATTGTGGGACTATTATCACATTAAGGACTACAGCAGTTTAAGTCCTAGGCCTATTATGACCTCTTCAAATTAGTGTTAAATGTAATCCTAATTGTCTCTCCTAACATCTGATTAGTAAAAAACATAATGGGGATTACTAAATCAGAGGCAGTTTTTGCTCTTTGCATTCGTAATCATGTGGAACTGCGTAAGTATATTTTACATTGAGCTCTTGTAACTGACAAACAGAAAAAAAAACCTTCCCAACAGTGATTCTATGCTGGGTTCCCACTGAGTTCTCCTTCCAGATGAAGGGAGAACATACAGCCCTGAGCTCCCTATTTCTTCCAATCTATTCATCCTACTTTGCATTCTTTCCACTGAGGAATTATTTTACAACCATTAATACAAGTAGATTTGAGAACCTTTATAGCAAAACAAGACACTGACTATAAACCTTTAAGTCTACTGAAAATTGTACACACTGTGAAATCAAATTCCATTCAAGGAAGTGTGTAAATAAAATGGGAAGTGATACTTGGAATTTGTGAATTTATCAGGTTTCATTGTTCTACAGGTTCATGGACATTGCTGTGTTTTATTCTGGAGAAATAATCATCATAGCAGACCCTGAGATCTACGTACACTCCCAAACAGAAAGAAATTAGAGCAGGTTGAGCTATATTGCAGTGAGACATTCTGAGGTTAAACCTGAGACTGTGATAGCAGTAAAATATAGATTATGAATTTTCAAATTCCATTGTGAGACTTTTCATGGACCAAAATGACTAAATCCAAAGACTAATAATGATAGAAATTGAATGCAGTGGTCTCCTAACTGCGAATTGAGGCAAGTTTTGTGAAACCAATGTGAGATGAACAATACCATTGAGCCTGTTATGATCCTAGCTGATGGCTTAATTGATGACAATTTTTCTTTTAATTTTTATTAATGAGATACTCAGACACTGAAACATAGCCACATGAAGCTGTAGAGATCCTTTCACGAAACAACATAAGTTTAAGACACAAAAGACAAAATAACTATCTAGATTTATAACAGTTTAGAAAAATCATAAAACACACAGCAAAATAAAGCCTTCACCGATTTCCAAATACCTTAAAAATACAAAGATTCAAGCCCAGATAAGTGACTGCTCTATATGGAGTTTTTAGTATTTACTCATCTGATTGTCCACATTTCCCTTCCTATGGATTGTGGAGTCTTCTTACATGAATGCCAACAACAGAGCTTAGATTTTCTCAGCTTCTAATAATGAACAGATTTCTAAATGAACTATTCTGGTCTGGAACCTGCAGAAACTCCAGGCTCGAGGCCTGGAATGGAGCGGAGATGGTTGTTGGACTGGGAACTGATGTGGGTGGTCAGCAGCTTGCAAGGCCAGTCAGACCACATGTGGAAATCCCTGGGCAGATTATCTGCAATGTAATGTTTATCTGTAATTTGTTTACTTGACTGCAATGTTTATCCATTTAACTTACGTCTTATTTTCTAACTTATACAATTAACCACTGTAGGGCAATATAACTTTCTTCTTCTTTATGTCTCTATTTTGTATCTAAGATTTGTACCTCATAGAATGTCATATAACCCCTACAGTGTGGAAACAGGCCATTTGACCCAAGTCCACACCGACCCTTCAAAGAGTATCCCACCCAGACCTCCTCCCTTATCCTGTTACTCGACAGTACCCCTGACTAATGCATCTATTCTATGCACCCATGAACACTATGGGCAATTTAGCATGGCCAATTCACCTAAGCTGCACATCTTTGGACTATGGGAGGAAACCAGAGCACCCAGAGGAAACCCTCGCAGACACAGGGAGAATGTGCAAGCCCTACACGGACGGTCGCCTGAGGCTGGAATCACACCCAGGTCCCTGGTGCTGTGAGGCAGCAGTGCTAACCACTGAGCTACCATGCCTAGATAACTACCTAGGTACGTTGTACCTAAGAAGATGCCATGTGGGGCAAGATTGTAAACTTTTCACTGTCCACCTGTACTTCTGTACTTGAGTACACATGGCAATAAACCTAATTCCAAACTAAACTTTTCTACTGAAGTAACTGTGATATCCCTGAACTGCCCTGAAATACTGTAAGCAGTAAAATTACATTGACTTCTGACCCCAGTTAGGTGTCCTCTGAACTGCCTTAAAAACTTTCAATCTCTGGGTTTTCCAAAGTAAAATCAATCCCTGATTATCCTGAACTGAAAACAAGATAATAATTTTCAATGTTTGCCCAAATGTCACCACAGTATAGTCAATTTTCCATTACCACACAATAAGTATCCACAACTACTTACTTTCTCTGTGGAATGTAGGATTTAGTGACTGTTCCAAAAGGACTCTTTAGTTTGTATGTGTTAAGAAAAAAAAACGCTTCACAACATTAACCAATGCTCATATGCCACTATTTTGGAATCCTAACTCCAAAAATGATATAACTTATACACATTTCATCACAGGCTGAAATTACCATTTTTAATAATAGGCACTGAAACTCAGTCAGATAGGAGGATGTACTTGATTCCTATCTCCTATTCAAATATTTAGACAAAAGTCATTTGTGAATTATCCAGCTTACAAGAAAACTATTAAGCTAGACATGGGAATACAAAAATGAATCCAATTTCAGCGGCTGCTTTCAACAACAATATGGAAAAAAGAAATGTGGATAACAGCTAGGACCAAAGGTTTCTTGCAAACAGCACCAGGGTGAAAAGAAAACTGAAGGAATTGGTATTCACTGACAAATCAGGGGTATTTATAATTTTTACTTACACTGAGGATATCAGTCACAAATTAAACCATTGTAGCCTTATGTCAACACCTAACAACTCTGATACTCAAAGGACTTTTCAACTTGCTTGGCTTTTAAAACTTTGTGCTTATATTTGTTTGTGTGTTTGATGTTAGTATTTTATTTTTCTCTGGGTCAGTAAGTAATAATATTCTTCTTTCACTCGAGAGAACTTTGGAATTTACTCTTTCATTTTCGGTACCATATATTTTAATTGAAGTGTGATAGCTGAGTTCGAAAAGGAATAATAATGTGTTTTGCTATTATTGGAAGAGAGTTAAAAAGAGTGGAGCTAATCTCCCCTATTGCCTATAATAGACTTCGTAATTTGTCTGAAGTCAGTACATTGCTGTTATTTGCCCCTTCTCTCCGAAAGGTATTCTCTCATGCTGGTGTATAGTCCCACACATGAAAGCAGAGCTCCAGTACCTGAAGTGAAGAGATGTCAAGGTCATATATCCTTACAATTGAGAGCTTGAATCAAACTGCATGTTTCTTTTGTTTTCATAATAGGCAGAGGTCAGACTGTGGATGCAAATCCCAAAATAAAAATGTCCACTTTGAGACATGGTTCTGTAATTGAGCAGCACAGAAACAGAGGACTTGGGGGCAGGAGTAGTCCATTTAGCTGTTCAATCCTCCTGTCTGATTCAATAAGGTCATGACTAATCTGGTTGTGATCATTATTCCATTTTCTTGTCTTTCCCATTGCATTTGACTCCTTTCTGTATCAAAAATATACTTCTGACCTGAATAAATTCAATGGCTCAGCCATCGTAATGGGAAAAAAAATCCTCATCCTAAAAAGGAAGAACTCTTAATTGTTAGACTCAGTTCCTAAGCTGTAGTCTTGCTCACAAGAGGATGTGCTTTTTAACCTGCCCTATCAAATCTCTTAAGGGTTTTATCTGTTTCAACATGATCACCCTCATTTTTGTGAACTCATTGGTAATGATCCCGATCTGTTCAAGTGATGGGTTCCTTCTCCCAAAAATGAGTCAAGTAAATCTTCTCTGAAATGCTTGTAATGACATTTTCAGATAAACACATGTTGAACAACCCTGAGCATGTTCATAGTTTGACAGGGAATCAATTTAAGATAATCAGTTACCTCATAAAACCAAAGAACTGCGGAAGCTGGGAATCAGAAACCAAATCAGAAATTGCAGGAGAAACTCAGCTGCTCTGACAGCGTCTGTAGAGAGAAAGCAGAGATAATGCTTTGGGTCTAATGACCTTTCTTCAGAACTGTGTTTAACTTCAGCTTTTTCTCTACAGATGCTGCCAGACCAGCTGAGTTTCTCCAGTAATTTCTGATTTTTCAGCTCATAGCATGGCTAATCACTGCTTGCCAGAAGCAACGTACTTTAATCTGTGGGAAATTGTTCAAGGAAAAGGAATATGTTCAATCCTTGTGTGTTTTTTTAATTAACCAGGAGCTTGGTAGTCTCTAGTCATCCATGGCTTTCTCTACGTCAATGTTTTGGCCAATCAGAGTTGACATACCAAACAATCAGTATTATTTTCACTTACAGTATAAACTGTTGAAATCGTTGACATTTTTTGCACATTTTCTAATGAGTGCAAGATAAATAGTTTTGGGATTCTCTCTCTTTTTGGCAATATTCAATTTCTCAATTGTCATGTTGCAGCTTTATAAAAGTTTTATTAGGCCACACTTGGACTGCTGCATTCAATGCTGGTTGCCACATTGCAGGAAGGCTTTACAGAGGGCGCAGAAGAGGTTTACCAGGATGCTGCCTGGATTAGAGGGCATGAGCTATAAGGAGAGGCTGAGGGAGACTTGAATGAAGTCTAGAAAATTGTGAGATGCATAGATAGGGTTGACGGTCAGAATCTTTTTCCCAAAGTTGGAATGTCTAAAACTAGGAGGCATGCATTTAAGGTGAAAAGGGGAAGGTTCAAAGGAGATGTGAGGGGTAGGTTTTTTACACAGAGAGTGGTAGGAGAGTGGTACGTGCTGCCAGGGGTGGTGGTGGAGGCAGATACGATAGAAGTGTTTAAAGCACTTTTTGATAAGTACATGGATATGTAAAGAATGGAGGGATATGGATCAAGGGCAGGCAGAAGGGATTAGTTTAATTTGGCATTATGCTTGGCACAACATCATGGGCTGAATGGCCTGTTCCTGTGCTGTACTTATCTATGTTCTATGTTCTGCACCAATAGATCTCAGATTATTATTCACATGACTATGAGCATCATTAAGCAACACAATCACAGTTGACTATAGTTCTCATTTTACCCAATGTCATTTGTGCACAGTTTCTAACTTAGTGTGCTTAGCTTCCATGGGTGAAATCTTTTAGGAGAATGAGCACCATGGACTACAATGAGATTTCTAGGAAAACAAAACACAGAGAACTCCAACGCTGTCTGTCTGTCGGGAACAATTTGCTGCATCTCTTTGCAATTTGCCGAGTGGTAAGATGATTTTCTCAATTGGTAGTTAGTAATGTGATTATTAAACAATAATCCTCCTTAATTGACAATGAGACTCATATATATTCATTTTTGAAAAGCACCAAGTGATCTTGATGTTGAGAATTATTGATGTGGAAGTTTGAGTGGGGGTTTCCTGGTGACTGCAGCTACAAACTGCCCCCATGTTGCCTCTATCTCAGGGCATGATCCATGGGAACCATCTGCACTTACCCAGTGTTCAAGGATGTTAAGGTTTTCGTGAAGATCTATAGCTTGGGTTGTGGATGAGGTATTTGGTTAGTTCGCTGTTCGCAGGTAGATCTGTCGGTTGGCGAAGGCCTCCATTGTCAGGTCAGCTTGAGTGTGTTGTGCACATGGGTGAGCTAACCAACTACTTCATCCACAACTCAAGCCACAGATCGTCGTGAAAACCTTAAAGACCTATTGGCGCAACACACCGGAGCTGACCCGACAATGGTAGGCCTTTGCCAACTGACAGAGCACTACCTGTGAACAGCAAGCTAACCAACTACTTCATGGGCATTAACATTTGGTCATCATCATGGCACCTCTCCAATCCATTGCAGGCCACTCAAGAAGCACAGACTTGTGTTGCAGGGTGCATCGACAACTAGCAGTGCAATGCTGCTTCAAGGACCGACACCCAGTTCACAGCTTGGATCAGGTTGCATCTCACGGCTGCTTTCTTGCTCTCTTAGTACTCTTACCTACATACTCACAGCATACTTGAAGTCATGCCATTGTTGTACCTATTATGAAACAACATGCTAAGCAGTTCTCAGTCAAGAAGGCAAACAGCTTGTTGTATGACAGTTTGATACATTAACCTCACGAGTGCATATCACATGAGCAAGCAACTACATCTCAAATTAGGAGAGGAGTAATCCTCAATGAATTCCATGGATCCATCAGTTTGGAGCTCACAGTACAGAAAGTCAAGTGAAGCCTTCGATACCAATCTAGGGTTGTTGGCCATGGTCAGGGATCTGGTCAGGGTGATCTCAGGCAAGGCTCCATGACTCTGTCATCTAGGGAGTGGATCATGCTCAGTCCTATCACTCCAGAGCATCCTGTCCAGAATGTATCGCTAACACAGTCAGGGAGATGTATAGTCAGGGGCTGTTCAGTTAGTTCACTCAAAGGGGAGGCCATAGTCAGTCCATCGTGTTCATCCGCAGAAACTAAGGAGAAAGAGGTTTACGGAGGTAGTGGGGGTAATGGGTGCTGGGGGTGGTGGGGTAGGGGGGGCGTGGGAGGGTGTGGTGATGCTGCCTTGGAGACGTTACTTTGGAACTTACTCATCACAGTATAGGGATGAAGGCTGGTGAGAAGTAGTGATGACAAATCTGAAAGGGGATATAGTACAGTATGGATGGGGACAGGGTAACAGAAAAGGTTGGTTAATTGGTGATCAGTAGCAGCCTGCATTCAAGGGTATGACCACACCTTCAATGGCATGGACTGCGAAAAGAGAGGTAAAGCTCTTGTAGACATGGTGGCTGGGTTCCTGGAGTGGTGCAAAACCTATGGATTTCACAGGAAGAGCTATCAGTGAAGATATAGCGATTCAGGGCCTCACCAATGTATAGAGATGCACGCTGGAATCCACTGGCTGAGGAGTGCTCACTGTCACCTTCCATCATGCTGGAAATCAAAAGGATACAATGGGAAAAGAAAATCTTCCAGTCACGCTGAGAGTGGTGGGATATGTTTTTCACTCTGTGAGGCCTGCAGGAATCCCTGGTGTGATTATCACACATAGACCCATGCACTGTACCATATTTCCTGGTGAGCCTAATGCATTAGCTCCCTGAATACTGTACGGTTCCTTTCCCCAGACATCACTGACCACCTCAATCATCCCAACATTCTTGGAAAGAGAGGCCAGGAGATATGTTGGGATGTTTCAAGATGAGGAGCAATAATGTCACAAAATTAAAGCTTACATAGACAATCAAATCTCTACAAATGTTCTGTGTCCATGGTTCGTCTTCTGGCTAGGTTCATTGTGGCACCCCCAGTCTCCTTGTGAGGAAGGGGCACCTGGAGTGTGTACTCAGTTCCCTGTCCTCCTGCAGTCATGCTTTCGGTCATGAGAACCAATGGATGTAATACAAGTGTATGTGCTTCTCCAGCAGACCCTGAGAGTGCTCAACCTGTCTCTCCCTGGCAGCTACTCATGGAGGCAGCCAGGTACCAGTGTGCTTGAGGAACCTGGTTCTCTGAGAGCTTAACTATTCTGGCCCTGACTGTTTTCTGGCCAGATGCTGAGCTCTCTCAGCAGGAAGCGTTTAATGTGAAACAACATGAAACAGGGAACTGTACTCCACCATACCTGAAAATCCCACCTTTGGACCTCTTCTCAATGCTTAAATTAACATGAAGTTAATTTGTGGCAGGCTTTGAAAGTATTCTGCAACATCTCACTTGGTTTACATTTTTCAATGTCAAAGTGAAGCAGAGTAAAGCCATTATTTTTGGGTTGTTTTATTCTGTTGTGTTTGAAAGTAATGATGGAGCACGATTATGGTCTTAAAGCAGGTGCTTAATTTCTTTGTGAAATACAAGTCATTTCTAGTGCTCTGTAAGTAGTTTTTATGTAAAGTACTGAAGATTTTGATTTTATCTGTGATGCTAATGTCAGTTTTATTTGGTGCTATAATTTCAACTGTGAAACATAATATATTTGCTACAGTGGAGCTAGAATTTGAGAATACAGTTTATTGTGAGTTAGATCTAGGATGTTTATTGATATGTGTAATAAAAAGGGACGAGCAATTTATGATGAGAACGATATATACAATGCACAATGAGTTATCACATATTGCGGGATGATTACTGCCACCATAATGTCTCATGCTAAATGGCCTTGCTGTCAATCTTCCTGCGAGTTCCAAGTAATTCTAGATTTTTGCTGCAAATAAGCATTAAACTTGTCCCAGAAATTGGAGCTATGATTTCAAAAAAGTGATGAGATTTATGCTTCTGATTAGGCACAGAATGGGAAGAGTTGAAACTGTGATCTCTCATTCCTGCAGGTAGTAAATTGTTGCTCGAGGTTTTTGACGTTTTTAATTTCAAAGATATTTTTATTTCCCTTCTGTCCCTTCCCTCTCAGACGTAATTCATTTCTGTTGCTAATTTAACTTGAATTCACCCTATTTCCTTTCCAGTCTTTTGTACCATTAATTTTCTTTATTAAGAAGGGTTACGGATACAGACTACTGGTCCTGTTATTCACTAAGTTCCCAGAAGCTCCATTATTCTCACCATGCAGTTATCGTCTTAAACTTCCAGCAATCTGCGCTGCAAAAAAAGATTTGGGTTGATGAATGAGGAGTAAAAGAATCCTTGGTCTTCCTTCCTTCTCCAAATTTTGGTTCAATGTACAGATCAATTTGCTAACTTTAAACCAGTATTGTTGTTCCCATTTCATATAGTAATTTGTCTTATTTATTAGTCAGATAAAGGTGACAAAAGTAAAAAAACCTGATAGCACCTCAAGGTATACAATATTATATGATGGATACTGTGGTATCATGAAATGATAGCTTCATTTTATAATAGACAAAAATCCCAGGAGGTCCCTATAATATGAACAATTGAAAATGTGTTTAGATTTTTATCACAAATCTAAAATCTAAAATGTTTGAATGAAATGACTTGAGAATCATGCAGCTACTGTCTTACATTGTACATCCGATAATTAGATGTTTTAATTTCTGCATGTGTGAGATCAGGTATTGTCTTTAAAAATAAGATTATATTAAATAACAAATGGCAGTGATTTAAAACAATTCTTTGTGCTATGTTCATGAGCTAAGACTGCTGATTTCATAACCATTTTCTTTTTATAGGACCTATAAAATTCATTATGAAAACCAGCATGTTATTACCGTCATAAAAACATTAGAGGTTTCTGTGCTGAAGGTACTAAGCAATTCTAAATTGAGGTTGTTGCTCAGTATGGCATTCATGGAGAAGCAAGAGAACTTGATAATTTGGTTGTTTTGGTGCTGAATTGTTTTTCTATCTTAAACCCCAAATTGCACCAAACAGAAACAGAATGCAATAGATCTATTGAACGTAATATTTCTTTTATAATAGTTCTGTTCGCCGAGCTGGAAATTTTTGTTGCAAACGTTTCGTCCCCTGTCTAGGTGACATCCTCAGTGCTTGGGACCCTCCTGTGAAGCGCTTCTGTGGTGTTTCCTCCGGCATTTATAGTGGCCTGTCCCTGCCGCTTCCGGTTGTCAGTTTCAGCTGTCCGCTGTAGTGGCTGGTATATTGGGTCCAGGTCTATGTGTTTGTTGATGGAGTTTGTGGATGAGTGCCATGCTTCTAGGAATTCCCTGGCTGTTCTTTGTTTGGCTTGCCCTATAATGGTAGTGTTGTCCCAGTCGAATTCATGTTGCTTGTCGTCTGCGTGTGTGGCTACTAAGGATAGCTGGTCGTGTCGCTTCGTGGCTAGTTGGTGTTCATGGATACGGATCGTTAGCTGTCTTCCTGTTTGTCCTATATAGTATTTTGTGCAGTCCTTGCATGGGATTTTGTACACTACATTAGTTTTGCTCATGCTGGGTATCGGGTCCTTCGTTCTGGTGAGTTGTTGTCTGAGGGTGGCTGTTGGTTTGTGTGCTGTTATAAGTCCTAGTGGTCGCAGTAGTCTGGCTGTCAATTTGTAAATGCTCCTGATGTATGGTAGTGTGACTAGTCCTTTGGGTTGCGGCATGTCCTCGTTCCGTTGTCTTTCTCTTAGGCATCTGTTGATGAAATTGCGCAGGTATCCGTTTTTGGCGAATACCTTGTACAGGTGTTCCTCTTCCTCTTTTTGCAGTTCTGGGGTGCTGCAGTGTGTTGTGGCCCTTTTGAATAGTGTCTTGATGCAACTTCGTTTGTGTGTGTTGGGGTGGTTGCTTTCATAGTTTAAGACTTGGTCTGTGTGTGTGGCTTTCCTGTATACCCTTTGTGGTAAATTCTCCGTTCGGTGTTCTCCGTACCATCACGTCTAGGAATGGGAGTTGGTTATCCTTTTCTTCTTCTCTCGTGAATCGGATTCCTGTTAGTGTGGCGTTGATGATCCGGTGTGTTTTCTCTATTTCTGTGTTTTTAATGATTTCAAAGGTGTCATCAACATATCTGACCCAGGGTTTGGGTTGAATTTGTGGTAAGACTGTTTGTTCTAACCTTTGCATTACTGCTTCTGCTATGAGTCCAGAGATCGGTGAGCCCATGGGTGTTCTGTTGATTTGTTCGTATATCTGGTTGTTGAATGTGAACGCCACGACCAGCTATCCTTAGTAGCCACACATGCAGACGACAAGCAACATGAATTCGACTGGGACAACACTACCATTATAGGGCAAGCCAAACAAAGAACAGCCAGGGAATTCCTAGAAGCATGGCACTCATCCACAAACTCCATCAACAAACACATTGACCTGGACCCAATATACCGGCCACTACAGCGGACAGCTGAAACTGACAACTGGAAGCAGCAGGGACAGGCCACTATAAATGCCGGAGGAAACACCACAGAAGCGCTTCACAGAAGGGTCCCAAGCACTGAGGATGTCACCTAGACAGGGGATGAAACGTTTGCAGCACAAATTCCCAGCTGGGCGAACAGAACCACAACAACGAGCACCCGAGCTACAAATCTTCACCCAAACTTCTTTTATAATAAAATGAAAAACCACGGATATTGAAGGTCTAAAACATGAACAGAAATTGTTGGAAAAACTTAGCATCTGTGGATAGAGAAATAGTTAACATTTCGTGTCTGGTGACCCTTCTTCAAAAATGCACCGACCTTAGTTTTATCCCTCAGCATCTCCATGTTAATGAATTTCAGGTACAACATAACATTGAATTTTTCTTCTGTCACCTTTGCCTCCATGATGTTGTGAAACTTGAAAGGGTTCAGAAAAGATTTACAAGGATGTTGCCAGGGTTGGAGGATTTGAGCTATAGGGAGAGACTGAACAAGTTGGGGCTGTTTTCCCTGGAGCATCGGAGGCTGAGGGGTTTACAAAATTATGAGGGGCATGGTTAGGATAAATAGACAGAGTCTTTTCCCTGTGATCGGGGAGACTAGAACTAGAGGGCCTAGGTTTAGGGTGAGAGGGGAAAGATATAAAAGAGACCTAAGGGGCAACGTTTTCACGTAGAGGGTGGTATATGTATGGAATGAGCTGCCAGAGGAAGTGGTGGAGGATGGTACAATTGTAACATTTAAGAGGCATTTGGATGGATATATGAATAGGAAGGGTTTGGAGGGATATGGGCTGGGGGGGTGGGACTATATTGGGTTGGGATATCTGGTCGGCGTGGACAGATTGGACCGAAGGGTTTGTTTCCATGCTGTACATCTCTATGACTCTATAAATATCCTCTCCTTGTATCACAGACCTTTTCACCCACCTTCATCACATCTGAATCTTTCCCTCTGGCCTTTTGCCTGCACTTGACCTGTTCATTGAGAGCTGTCAATGTGAAATCGGTTGCCTCGATTTCTCTACCCCCCTCCACCCCTTACCCATTCAAACCTATATCCCTCTAAACTGACTGCATACCATGCTCCCAAATCCAACCTTGACTTTGTAATCAAGTCTACCTACAAGGATGGTGCTGTTGATGTCTGGTGCACTGACCTTTATATTGCGGAAGCTGAGCGCCTCCTATTGGACACCTTTTCCTATCCCCCCAACACTATGACTCTACCATCAGGTTATTGTGTTGATGATAGAAAATGAAGAGATATTATGGTATATGCCTTCAGTGCTTTCCAAAGCTTATAATTGTTCAAGGCTATGGGTGTAGTGTGGGAAAGTGGGGCTTGCACAGCTATTTGTATATTTTTGGTAGTACAAACCCATGGGCTGAAGGGCCTCTTCTGTACTATAGAATTCTATGATTCTCTAAGTCTATGACCCTCTTTATCTTGTAGATCCTGGAAACTTATTGTTTTGGTTTGGCTTTGCAAATTGCATTAACATGTATTTACCCCATTGCTAGCTCTGCAATGATGAAAGAAAAGTAAGTCCTGCATTTATATAGTGCTTTTCACAATCACCAGACATCTCACAGTTAGTTTACAGTCAATGAAAGAATTTTGAGATATAATCATTGGCACAATGTAGAAAACATGGTAGTCACATAGCTCTCAACAAACTCCCATAATATGTAAAGATCAAGCAACCTCTCTTTTTGTGATGTTATAGAAGGATAGATATTGGTCAGGACACTGTAGATAATTCCCCTACTCTCCTTGGAAATATAGATTTTTTGTATCCAACCAAGTCCACAAGTGTAGTCTTGGTTTAACATCTTATCCGAAAGATATCACATTGATAATTGGCTTTTCAGCATCAATTTGGTACCAATTCCCCTGGGGCACCATGGGGTCTCAATAATTAGCATCGCTGCCTCACAGCTCCAGGACCCTGGCTTCATTTCCAGCTTTAGGTGACTGTCTGTGCGGAGCTTGCATGTTCTTCCCATGCCTGTGTGGGTTTTCTTCAGGTGCTCTGACTTCTTCTCGCAGTCCAAAGATATGCAATTTAGGTGGATTGGCTGTGTCAAATTGTTCTGTATTGTCCAGAAATATGTAGATTAGTGGATTAGTGAGATTACAGGGATTGGGTCTGGAGCTGGGTCTTGGTGGGTTGCTGTTCACAGCATTGGTGCAGACTTGATGGGTTGAAGGGCCTCTTTCCTCCTTGTAGGGATTCTGTGAAACATGGACCCAGAACCTTGTGACTCAGAGGTGAGAGTGTTACCAATTGAACACCAGTTGGTGCAGCAGGACTGTGCAAGAGTTGATATATATTCAAACAACATTTAGTCTTTAAACAGAAAGAATAAATATTGTACAATTATGAGCAGAATTTGAGGTTTGGAATGTAAGGATAGAAGTAGATCATCATACATTTCAGCCATTTTGTTGTTGAAGTAACCTGTAGCCATTCTCTATCTTATTGCACCTATCTTGCCTAACAAAGGCCTAATAATATTTTTGTTCATATTTTCAATTTATTCACGCACTCAGATTTTCATTACTCTGCAAGAGGAAGTGTGTACTATGGTCGACGATATGTCATCTTGTCCTTGAAGAAATAGCTCCCACTAGAAGAAATAGCTGTGTTTGTTATTTGACTGTTCAAAATTGATGTTTCAGGCAAAAGCCCTTCATCAGGAATGAGAATCAGGAATAATCTTCTATACTCAAGCGAACACAAACCAGATTAATAATTTAATCCTTACTGTACCCCTTCTGAATTAGACAAAATGAGGGTAATTCCACCTTCAAATGAACTGAATATTCATTGAGATGCCATTTTATATTCTTTCATATTCTGTTAATGTTTGGCAATGACAGGAAAGAAGCATTGGTACCTACACAAACATGTGGAGGAACCAACAACTTTTATGGTGCCTTTAATGTAATAACATAAAAGGCTTTTCACAAACATATTAAAAAGAAGCAATAGGCACTGAGAAAGATAAGGGCAGATGGCCATACAGTTTGTTAAAAAAAATTAAGCAGTGTCTTAAAAAAAAGAGATAGAGAGATGTTGAAATGTTATCTTCATTTCTTTCTCCACAAATGCTGCCAGGCCTGCTGAGTTTCTCCTGCATTTTCTCCTGTTACTCAATGTAATATGTTTGCCAAAGGATGGCACTACAGTACAGAAGTCCTTGGAGTGAATTTCATAGAATGATGCTTAAATGCTGATTCAGGGACAGAAGTATTACCAACTCAGTCAAGCTGACATATCACAACAAATTTCTGATCCAGCTTCCTTTCAGGCAGTGCATTTCCAATCCCAATAAAAACACAGGAATGTAAAAAATAGGAACAATAGTAGACCTTAACTCTTGACTCCCATGTAGATCAAAAATTTGTTTTACTCTGCCCTAAATATATGACTCAGCTTGAACTGCTGTCTAGATTTGCGAATAATGGACATATGAGAGAAAATAAACCTTTCTCATCTTTGTCTTAAATGGGTGGGCCATGAGTTTTAGACAGATGAACATACGAATTAAGAGCAGGATGGGCCAATCAGGTCCTGAAGATCATTCTGTCATTTGATCAGATCATAACTGTTCTGCTTGTGGCCTCCTCTCCATTTTCCTGCCTATCCTCAATATCCTTTGGTTATTGGCGTGACCAAGCAGATGTCAAAACAAAGGATGAATGGGCACTGCACAACAATCACCAGACAGGAGTGTTCCCTCCCAGTTGGGGGACACTTCAGCACTCAAGGGCATTCAGCCTCTGGTCTTCAAATAAGCATCCTCCAAGGCAGCTTTCAAGATACACAACAATGCAGAATCACTGAGCAGAGACTGATAGCCAAGTTCCGTAACATGAAGATGGCCTCAACCACGATCTTAGATTCATGTCATGCTACATGTAACCCCTCCATAGTCTTCTGTATCTATGAAATCTTCCTCATTTTGACACCAACACCTTGATAACTTGTCATGACCTCTCTACCTTAATTAATTTGTACAGTTTTGGATTACGTGTTACTTTGGTTAGACTTTCCACATGTGGCACTTATAGCCATCATGTTATTCCAGCCATTTGGTTTGTCTCCAGCACCACCTCATTTTAAATTTTTTGTAATTATCTCTCTGCCTCAACTAATTTGATTATAGGTCATCACCACTTATTATTCAGGTGTTGACATTTTACTCACTCCATCTGAAACTTTTGATCACCTGCAGCGACTTGTTATTCAGCCTGTCGACACTCCACCCACACCATCTGTATGATCTTTTGATCTAGGAGAAAGTGAGGGCTGCAGATGCTTGAGATGAGAGTTGAGAGTTTGGTGCTGGAAAAGCACAACAGGTCAGACAGCAACTGAGGAGTGGTGAGATACATGGGAGGGGGGTGGGGCTGGGGGGGTAGGTAGCTGAGAGTGTGATAGATGGATAGGTGATAGGTCGGAGAGGAGGGTGGAATGGATAGGTGGGAAGGATGATGGACAGGTAGGACAGGTCATGAGGGTGGTGCTGAGCTGAAAGTTGGGAACTGAGATAAGGTGGGGGGAAGGGAAATTAGGAAACTGGTGAAATTCACATTGATGCCATGAGGTTGGAGTTTCCCGAGGCGGAGGGTAAGGTGCTTTTCCTCCAGGTGTCGGATGGTTAGATCATGGTGATGGAGAAGGCCCAGGACCTGCATGTCCTTGGTGGATTGGGAGGGGGAGTTGAAATGTTCGGCCATGGGGTGGTCTGGTTGGTTGGTGCGGGTGTCCCGGAGATGATCTCTGAAGCGCTCAGTAAGTAGGCGTCCTGTCTCCCTAATGTACCACATCGGGAGCAATGGATACAGTAAATGACATGTGTGGAAGTGCAGGTAAAAGTTTGGTTGGAGGTGGAAAGCTCCTATGGGACCTTGGATGGAGGTGAGGGGGGAGTTGTGGGCGCAGGTTCTACAATTCCTGCGGTGGCAGGAGAAGGTACCGGGAGAGGAGGATGAGTTGGTGGGGGTGTGGACCTGATGAGGGAGTCGCAGAGGGAACGGTCTTTATGGAAAGCGAAAAAGGTGGGGAGGGAAATATACACCTACAAACGGACCCCACCACCAGAGATATATTTCCCTCCATATCCCGATCTGCTTTCCATCCAAGGCCCCAAAGGAGTCTTCCCCCTCCGCCAAGGACATGCAGTTCCTCCACCCAACACCTGGAGGAAGAATGTCTCATCTTACACTTGGGGACCTTCCAACCCTACTGCATCAACGTGGATTTCACCAGTTTCCTCATTTCCCCTCCCCTACCCAGTTCCAATCTTCCAGCTCAACACCGCCCTAATGACCTATCCTACCTGTCCATCTTCCTTCCCACCTATCCACTCTACCCTCCTCTCCGACCTATCACCTTTACCCCGACCTCCATTTACCTATTGCACCTTTCCCATTCCCACCCCCTTCCCCTTTATCTCTCCACCCCCCGAGGCTCACAGCCTCATTCCTAGTGAAGGGCTTTTGCCCGAAACATTGATTCTCCTGCTTCTGCCTGACCTGCTGATCTTTTGATCTGGCTGTGTATAAATTCTGTGCCTGTGTGCTTCTCTTCGCTCACCTGATGAAGGAACAGTGCTCCAAAAGCTTGTGATTTCAAATCAACCTGCTGGACTATAACCTGGTGTTGTGTGACCTCTGACCTAGACTGGCTATAATCTGCTTTAAATATTTGTTTGAATATCCATGCTTTGTCCTTAGGTAGATTAGATTTAAATTATTGTCATGTTGAAAGAATCTTTAATTGATCATATAGACGATACTCCTTATTAGGGGTACACATTGAATATTTTGTTCAAGAATATTTTATAATCAACCTGTTCAGAATGTTATTACAAGACCTCAGGAATGAATGAGTGATGAATGATTGATTTTATTATAATGTGTATTTTACAGTAAGAATACAACAAAATACATTGAAAAGCTTTCATGTGTTGCTATGATTTAGTGTCATTTTGAATGATTTAACAATAAGGGAAAAGAAGGAAAGATAGAGCTTAAAGAGAGTCCATCAATCCTGAGCTAGCTCATCACCATCAACCGCATCCATGTCGCCATCCTTCCTTCACCATTTCATTCCTGTCTATACTGGATCCAACCAACGTTTAAATCGTCGATCGTCAGATGCCATATTTCACCACTGGGCCGATACTCGGCTACCACTGCCTCATTACCGCCTGTGTGTGACCTACCAATGTCAGAGTTGCATCTGTTGTCAGTCTTGAAACCAAGCCTCCTGGATCAGAGGTCGGGGCACTACACTGCACCACACCACTCAATATGGGTGGCATGGTGGCTCAGTGGTTAGCACTACGACTTCACAGCGCCAAGGACCTGGGTTCAATTCCAGTCTTGGGTGACTGTCTGCGTGGAGTTTTTACATTCTTTCTGGGTGCTCTGGTTTCCTCCCCCAGTCCAAAGACATGCACATCAGGTGTATTTGTCATGCTAAATTGCCCATAGTTCTGGATTAGTGGTGCTGGAAAAGCACAGCAGTTCAGACAGCATCCGAGGAGCAGTAAAATCAACGTTTCGGGCTAAAGTCCTTCATCAGGAATACAGGCAGAGTGCCTGAAGGGTGGAGAGATAAATGAGAGGAGGGTGGGGTTGGGGAGAAAGTAGCATAGAGTACAATAGGTGAGTGGGGGAGGGGATGAAGGTGATCGGTCAGGGAGGAGGGTGGGGGAAGATAGCAAAGAGTACAATGGGTGGATGGGGGTGGGATGAAGGTGATAGATCAGGGAGGAGGGTGGAGTGGATAGGTGGAAAAGAAGATAGCCAGGTAGGACAAGTCATGGGGACAGTGCTGAGCTGGAAGCTTGGAACTGGGGTGAGGTGGGGGAAGGGGAAACGAGGAAACTGTTGAAGTCCACACCGATGCCCTGGGGGTGAAGTGTTCCGAGGCGGAAGATGAGACACTCTTCCTCCAGGCGTTGGGTGGTGAGGGAGCAGCGGTGAAGGAAGCCCAGGACCTCCATGTCCTCGGCTGAGTGGGAGGGTGAGTCGAAATGTTGGGCCACAAGGCGGTGTGGTTGATTGGTGCGGGTGTCCCAGAGATGTTCCCTAAAGCGCTCTGCTAGGATGCATCCAGTCTCAATGTAGTGGAGACCGCATCTGGAGCAACGGATACAATAAATAAAGGCAGAAAGGGATGGGGAGGGAAATATATCCCTGGTGGTGGGGTCTGTTTGGAGGTGGCGGAAATGTCGGTGGATGATTTGGTTTATGCGAAGGTTGGTAGGGTGGAAGGTGAGCACCGGGGGGGGTTCTGTCCTTGTAATGGTTGGAGGGATGGGGTTTGAGGGCGGAGGTGCGGGATGTGGACGAGATGAGTTGGAGAGCATCTTTAACTACGTGGGGAGGGAAATTGCATTCTCTAAAGAAGGAGGCCATCTGGTGTGTTCTGTGGTGGAACTGGTCCTCCTGGGAGCAGATACGGCAGAGGCAGAGGAATTGGGAATACGGGATGGCATTTTTGCAGAAGGTAGGGTGGGAGGAGGTGTAATCCAGGTAGCTGTGGGAGTCGGTGGGTTTGTAAAAAATGTTGGTGTCAAGTCGGTCGTCATTAATGGAGATGGAGAGGTCCAGCAAGGGGAGGGAGTTGTCGGAGTTGTCAGAGATGGTCCATGTAAATTAAAGGTCAGGGTAGAATGTGTTGGTGAAGTTGCCCATAGTTTAGTTAACATTAGTCAGACGAAAATGGGTCTTGGTGGTTACTCTTTGGAGGGTCAGTGTGGACTTGTTGGGCCACTGTTTCCACACTGTAGGGAATCTAATCCCTCACAAATATTTGCTTCAATGAGATTAGTCACTCAAAGCATTTGGAAAGTTACTGTTCTTAATCTTAACATTATATTCATTACTATAGTATAAAATGGAATTGATTCCTAAATATTCTTAAGTGTGAATTAAAATGTTGTAGTTTCATACTTAGTTCATCAACAAATCACAAACTGATAACAATATTCTAGAATTAGAACATAGAACATAGAACAATACAGTGCAGAACAGGCTCTTCGTCCCTCAATGTTGCACTGACCTATGAACTATTCTCAGCTCGTCCCCCTACACTGCCCCAAAATCATCCATGTGTTTATCTAAGGATTGTTTAAATCTCCCTAATGTGGCTGAGTTGACTACCTTAGCAGGTAGGGCATTCCACGCCCTTACCACTTTCTGCGTAAAGCACTTGCCTCTGACATCTGTCTTAAGTCTATCACCCCTCAATTTGTAGTTATGCCCCCTCGAACAAGCTGATGTCATCATCCTAGGAAGAAGTCTTCCCCTGTCTACCCTACCTAATCCTCTTGCATGTCTCTATCAAATCCCCTCTTAGCCTTCTTCTTTCCAATGAGAACAGACCCAAGTCTCTCAGCCTTCCCTCCAGACCAGGCAACATCCTGGTAAATCTCCTCTGCACCTTTTCCAATGCTTCCATATCCTTTTTCTATTGGGGTGACCAGAACTGTACACAATATTCCAAGTGTGGCTGCACCAGCGTTTTGTATAATTGCAGCATGATATTGCGGTTCCGGAACTCAATCCCTCTACCAATGAAACCTAACATACCATATGCCTTTTTAACAGCACTATCAACCTGGGTGGCAACTTTCAGGGATCTATGTACATGGACTCCAAGATCCCTTTGCACATCCACACTACCAAGAATCTTTCCATTGACCGAGTACTCTGCCTTCCTGTTATTCTTCCCAAAGTGCATCACTTCACATTTAGTTGCATTGAACTCCATTTGCCACCTCTCAGCCCAATTCTGCAGTTTATCCAAGTCCCCCTGCAACCTGTAACATTCTTCCAAACTGTCCACTACTCCACCAACTTTAGTGTCATCTGCAAATTTACTAATCCATCCACCTATGCCTGTGTCTAAGTCATTTATAAAAATGACAAACAGCAATGATCCCAAAACAGATCCTCGTGGAACACCACTAGTAACTGGACTCCAGACTGAATATTTTCCATCAACCACCACTTGCTGCCTTCTTCCAAAAACCAGTTTCTAATCCAAACTGCTAAATCACCCTCAATTCCATACCTCTGCATTTTCTCCATCAGCCTACCATGTGGGACCTTATCAAAGGCTTTACTGAAGTCCAAGTATACCACGTCAACTGCCTTATCCTAATCTACATGCTTGGTCACCTTCTCAAAAATTTCAATGAGGCTTGTGAGACATGATCTGCCCTTGATGAAACCATGTTGACTTTCTGAAATCAAATTGTTGCTTGCTAGGTGATTATAAATCTTATCTCTCATAATCCTTCCCAAAACCTTTCCTACAACAGAAGTAAGGCTCACTGGTCTATAATTACCTGGGTCACCTCTGTTGCACAACATTTGCAATTCTCCAGTTCTCAGATACTAAACCTGTAGACAATGATGACTCAAATATTAATGCCAAAGGCTCTGCTATCTCCTCCCTAGCTTCTCAGAGAATCCTTGGATAAATCCCATCTGACCCAGGAGACTTGTCTACTTTCACTCCTTCTCGAATTGATAACATCTGTGTGTAACTAACCTCGATCCTTTCTAGTCTAATATCACGTACCTCATTCTTCTCTGCAATATTCTCCTTTTCCTGAATGAACACCAATGAGAAATGTTCATTTTGCATCTCTCCGATCTCTACAGGGTCCACACTCAACTTTCCACTTCTGTTTTTGACTGGCCCTTTTCCTACCCTAATCATTCTTTTATTCCTCACATACCTATAGAAAGCTTTAGGGTTCTCCTTTATTCTATTTGCTAAAGACTGCTCGTGTCCTCTCTTTGCTCTTCTTAACTCTCTCTTCAAATCCTTCCGAGCTGATCTGTAACTCGCCATCACCCCATCTGTACCATCTCATCTCATCAACACATAAGCCTCCTTCTTTTTAACAAGAGATGCAATTTCTGTAGTAAACCACGGTTCCCTTACCTTATCACTTCCTCCCTGTCTGACAGGGACATATCTATCAAGGACACGCAGTATCTGTTCTTTAAAGCAGCTCCACCTTTCGATTGTCTGCATTCCCTGCATTTTGCTACCCCATTCTATGAATCCTAAGCCTTGCCTAATTGCATTATAATTTCCCTTGCCCCATTGATAACTCTTGACCTGTGGCATGTACCTATCCCTTTCCATCGCTAAACTAAACGCAACTGAATTATGGTCACTCTCTCCAAAGTGCTCACCTACAACTAAATCAAACACCTGGCCTGGTTCATTACCAAGCACCAGATCCAGTGTGGCCTCCCCTCTTGTCAGCCCTTCGACATACTGTGTCAGGAAACCCTCCTGTACATATTGGAAAAAAACTGATCTATCCGATGTCCTAGAGCTATTACATTTCCAATCAATGTTGGGGAAGTTAAAGTCCCCCATAATGACCATCCTGTTGCTTTCACCCCTACCCAGAATAATTTTGCTAATCCTCTCTTCCCCCTCCCTGGAACTCTGCGGAGGCCTATAAAAAATTCCAAGAAGTGTGACCTCACCTCTCCTGTTTCTAACCTCAGTCCACACTACCTCAGTAGACGAGTCCTAATTAAAAGTTCTGTCAGCCACTGTTATACTATCTTTGACTAACAAGGCCATGCCTCCCCCTCTTTTACTGCCTTGCCTGTTTTTAATGAAAGATCTAAACTCTGGAACCTGCAACATCCATTCCACACCCTGCTCTATGCATGTCTCCGAAATGGCCAAAACAACGAAGTCCCAGGTACCTATCCTCACCTACCTTATTTCAGATACTTCTGGTGTTGAAGTAGACACACTTCAAACCACTTCGCTGTCTGCCAGTACATTCCTGTGACCCTGAAATCCTGTCCCTGTTCTTCTCACTCTCATCCTCCTGTGCACTGCAGCTACACCTCCGGTTCTCATCTCCCTGCTGAGCTAGTTTAAACCCACATGAATAGCAGCAGCAAATTTCCCACCCAGGATATTAGTACCTCTCTGTTTCAAGTGAAGACCTGTTTGTACAAGTCCCACCTTCCCCAGAATAAGCTCCAATTATCCAAAAACCTGAAACCCTCCCTCCTGCACCATCCTTGCAGCCACGTGTTTACCTGATCTCTCTCCCTAGTCCTTGCCTCGCTATCACGTGGCACGGGTAACAATCCAGAGATAACCATTCTGTTTGTTCTAGCTCTCAGCTTCCACCCTAGCTCTCTGAAATCCTGCCTTACATCCCTATCCCTCTTTCTCCCTATGTCGTTGGTACCTACATGGACAATGACTTGAGGCTCATCACCCTCTCCCTTCATGACCCCAAAGATACGATCCGAGACATCACAGACCCTGGCACTTGGGAGGCAATTCTTACATAAGGATTTTACATGCGGAAACAAACACAAAGAATACTTGAAAAATTCAGCAGATCTGGCAGCATCGTTGCAGAGAGGAACATCTGTGTGCTAATATGGGATAACTTTGTCAAATTATTCTTGTGACACTCTACCTGTTGATATATACTATCTTGAGATAATTCTGCTAGACTGAAAATCCTAAGGGGAAGACATTTCATTGTATCAAAGAGACTGTAGTGACAATGCTGATTAATCCCTTTAATGATCTGAATTCTCTTTTGATTGACGTGTTGTTTTACAGCAAGACCAATCATTTACTGGGGTATAAAGAAGGTAGAATCATTTACAAGTTATGAATCCATTTACCACTGCATTAAAAGTATTGAATTACCCTACCCCCAGTCATTTCTTAGGAAGAGAATTCTACAGTGGCATAACCTTCTGAGAAAAATAAAACTTCTCATTTCAGTCTTAAATGGGAAATCTCCTCTTCTTAAAGTCTGTTTCATATTTACAGTCTTTTCCACATGACAAAACATCCTATTCGCATCCACTCAATTCCTTGTAGAATCCAATATGTTTCAATAAGATCACTTTGTTATTTTACTAACTCCAATCGATGCAGGCCCAACCTTTCCTCAAAAGATAATTCTCTCATCCCAGGAGTCAGTTGAATGAACTTTCTCAGAACTTAGACTATAAGACTTAGGAGCAAAAGTAGGCCATACGGCTGAATGAATTTGCTCTACCATTCAATGAGATCACGGCTGATCTGACCATTCTCAAGTCAGGAGTGTGGTGCTGGAAAAGCACAGCCGGTGAGGCAGCATCTGAGGAGCAGGAGAATTGACGTTTCTCCTGCTCCTTGGATGCTGGTTGACCTGCTGTGCTTTTCCTGCACCCCACTCTCGTCTCTGATCTTCAGCAGCTGCTGCCTTCACTTTCTCCTTCTTGATCATTTTCAATTCCGCTTTCCTGCTTTTCCGACATAACCCTTGATTCCCTTACTGATTTGGAATCTGTCCACTTCAGCCTTCAATATATTTGATTTGATTTGATTTATTATTGTCACACATACCTAAGGACAATGAAAGGTTTTGTTTTGTGTGCAGTATAGGCAGATCATACCAAACAAAGATCATACGGCGATTGAACAGAGCGGGGAATATAAGGTTACAGTTGCAAAGGAGGTGCACCAAAAGTAAGATCACCATTAGATTTGAAATTTGAGAGCTCCATTCAGAAGTTTAATAACAACAGGGAAGATGCTATACTTAATGACCCAGCCTCTCCAGTTGGACTTCCCAGATTCACTATCCTTTGAAAGAAGAAATTCTTCCTTTTTTGTGTCTTAATTGTACAACTCCTTATTCTGAGATTATGCCCCCTGCTCCTAGACTGTCCCACAAGGGGAAAAACATTTTGGCAGCTACACTGTCAAGTACAGGTCATTCTGCTGTAACACGTTTCGTTAACACAAATTTGCTATAACATGATTGACGAATTGGAGACACTTTGTAAAGCGTGAACTTTTAAGATGTGTTAGCAATTACATCGCTAACACCTTAAACGCTGTGTCTAAAGTGCAATTTTTTCATAATGCGGGGTTGCACAAGGTCACTGCCATTACGTTACAGAAGAACTACCTGTACCCTAAGAATCTTGCATGTTTTAATCAGGTCATCTCCCATTCTCCTAAATTCCAGCAAGTACAGGTCTAACCTCTCCTCATAAAATGGTCCCTCCATACCCAGGGTCAGCCAAGTGAACTTTCTCTGGTCTGCCTCCAATGCCAATAGATCCTTTCTTAGGCCAGGTGCTCAAAGCATTTCAACTGTGGTCTAACCAGTGCTAAGTACAATTTTAGCAAAAACTCACTGCTTTTCTGCTCCATTCCCTTTGAAATTTTCCAAATGTCCCTTCCTAAATAAGACAAACCCAATAGTGCACAATACGCGGGATGTGGTCTCACTAACACCCTGTTCAACCTGTTAGCAAAACATCCTTACATTTATACACCATTTCCCTTGCAGTAAGTGAAAACATTCCATTTGCTTTCTGAATACTAACCTGCATAATAACTTCTTCTGATTTATATTCCAGGACACCCAGACCCCTCTATTTGCAGTGTTCTGCAAATGTTCCCTATTTAAAGAAATAAAACCCTGTATTCTTATTCTAGCTGCCAAAGTGGAAATGTGTATATTTTCTCGCATTATTTTCCATCTGGCAAATTTTTATCCAGTAACTTAACCCTTTTCAGATTGCTAACTTATTCATCAAATTCAATTTTTGTTTCATCAGCAACCATATATTTGGTCCCTTCATCCAAGTCACACAAGTGTTAATTGTTAATAGTTGAGAATGGAGCACTGACCAAAATGGTACTGCACTAGTTTTCTGTTGCCAACCTGATAACAACATATTGTTTCATAATTTCTGTTTCTTGTTAGCTAACTAAACCTCTACCTGTGTTAATATGTTACCTCCTCCATTGTGAGCTCAGATTTTCTTTAAGAACTCTGATGTGGTGCCTCATCAAGTACCTTCTGAAAGTCCAAACACATCTAAAGCTTCTCCTTTATCCAGGTTGCTTGTTATCTATGCAGAGAACTCTAATAAATTAGTCAAACATGAATCCCCTTTCATAAAGCAATGCTTACGTACCTGTTACATTGAGAATTTCCAAATGATCTGATATAAATTTCTTAAAGACAGATTCTAGCATTTTCTCTAATTCGGATGTTAAGACTAACTGGCCCGTCTTGTTTTCTGTCTCCCTTATTTCTTTAATAGAGGAGTTACAACCAATATTTTTCAATCTTTTGGGATCTTACTTGGAGATTTAAAATTGAAGCATCTACACTATCAGCAATCACCTCTTTTCAGAAACTAGGATGAAGTCCTTCAGAACATGGAAACTTAATTGCTTTTAGTTGTAATAGTTCTCTCAGTATCCTTTACCTGGTGATTTTAGTTGTTTACGTTCTTCTTTTCCTTTCATTTCTTGATTTAAAATTATTTCTGACATTTATTTCTTCAACAGTGAAGTCAGATACAAAATATCTGTTCAATTACCTCACCGCTTCCCTTTTTCCATTATTAATTCCCTAGATATAATCGATGGACAACAATTGTATACTTAACTTGCTCTTTTATTTTTTAAATATGTGTAGAAACTCTAACTATTTGTTTTTATATTTCGAGCTAGCTTTCTTTTGGGCTCAAATTTCTCTCTTATTATAATTTGAGTCATTACATACTTTTCTTAAAAAAAAATCCATTCAATTTTCTGAACATTCTCTAATCTTTGTGGAATTGAATCCTTTCCATTTCAATTTCACACTATCTTTATCTTCCTTTGTAAACCACAGATTTTGCATTTTTCCCCGAAGTCTTTATCTGTCCCTGGAATATATCATTGCTGAGCATTGAAAAATAGTTCCGTAAATGTCTGCCATTATACTGTTATCGGCCTAACCTTTAACTTAATTTCCCAGTTTACTTTTCTTTGTCAAGCACTCATAATTGCCCTTATTTAAGTTTCAAATGCTAGACTTCTGCTTTCCCTCAAACTGAAAGTGATATTCAATCATACTACATTCAATCCACAAAGATTAGAGAATATTCAGAAGATTGGATAGATTCTTGTTTTAAAAAGTATGTAATGACTAAAATTATAATAAGAGAAAAAATTAAGCCCAAGAGAAAGCTAGCGAGAAATATATTTAGTTATATACTAAATTAAGGCTATTAATTAATACTGTGTAATTTCACACTCTTAGGTCAAAAATAGCCTGCTTTCTGATTGGTTCTAGCAGTTGCTGTTCGCAAAAAACAGTCTCAAAACAAGCTTTGAGTGCATATTCTTAGTTACTTTGATTAACCTGACTCATCCAATGCAGATTAAAATCACCCATGAATATCTCTGTGGAGAAGGTGAGAGCTGCAGATGCTGGAGATCAGAGTCAAGAGTGTGGTGCTGGAAAAGCACAGCAGGTCAGGCAACATCCGAGGAGCAGGAAAATCGACATTTCGGGCATAAACCCTTCATTAGCAATGGCTTATGCCTGAAACGTTGATTTTCCTGCTCCTCAGATAGTGTCTGACCTGCTGTGTTCTTTCCAGCACTACACTCTCGACCATGAATATTTCTGCATGTTTCTCACAAGCCCCGTTATTTCTTTCTTATCAGTGTGGTTACTGTTGGAGGCTTATAAACTATTCCTATGTGTAAACTGATAGATGGGGATGTTCAACAAGATCTGGGTGTCCTTGTGCCCCAGTTGCTATAAGTAACCATGTAAGTGGAGCAGACAGTAAAGAAGGCAAACTGTATATTGCCCTTCATAATGAGAGGATTCAAGTACAGAAGCAAGGATGTTTTGCTGCAATTATACAGTGCATTGGTCAGGCCACATCTGGAATATTATGTGCAGTTTGTCTCCTTATCTGTGGAAGGATGTTCTTGCTATGAAGGGTATGCAATGACGCTTCACCATATTGATTCCTGGGAAAGTAGGACTAACATATGAGGAGTGATGGAGTTGATTCAGATTGTATTTCCTGCAGTTGAGAAGGATGCAGGAATGAGGTTCCCTTTGGTGGGAGAGTCCAAGGCCAGGCTTCATAGTTTAGGTATCAGGAGTAAACTTTTTATGGACTGAGATGAGGAGAAATTCCTTTACCCATGGAGTTGTGAGCCTGAGAAATTCATTACCACAGAATGTTGTTCAGGTCAAAACATGATATAGTTTTGAGAAGGAGGTAGATATTATTCTTTGGCTAAAAGGATCAAGGGATATGGAGGTGGGAAGGGTGAGTTTAGGGTATTGAGCTCAATGGTCAGCTAGGATCCTATTGAATGGTGAAGCAGGCTCGAGAGGGCATATGGCCTTATCCTGCTTCTATCTTCTATGTTTCTATGAGTGATCTCTTACTTTTACTATTTGTTATATCAATCCAAACTGATGCTACAAATTGATATTTAGATTAAGGTTCTTTCTGTCTCTTGCACTAATGTAATCCTTTCTTAACAGAGCTACGTGTCTACCTTTTCCAAATAGCTGTCCTTTCAAATTGACAAGTACCATTAAAAACTCAGGTGTAAGCTCTCGCTCTGAACTGCACTTTTTTGAGCATGAGACAGCACTGCTTAAGTGTTTGTTTTGGCTCACACATTGCCCTACGTGCTTCAGCTGCAACACATCACCTGGTTTGCCATTTTTACTGTATTTCATGTGCATAATTAGGTTTTCAAGTTTCAAAAGAACACACAATGATTATTTCTACATGCCAGCAAGCTATTTGTTCCTAAAATGAGGGAGGACCTTCTGCTATTATCAGAAGAAAGTAGCAACAGACTCAAGATCAATTGAATAAAGTTCAAAAATTAATCGTGAGACATTGGAGTCAAAAGACACTATGAGCAGGATTTTATGTTCCCTCATGGCTAATCTTTAGTTCAGGGTCACTTGTAATATTCTTTGGATGCTGCTCCTTCCATCTACCTGCCAATCCTGACCTTTTTGAAATTTCATGGCCAATTATGGACTGTTTCACACCCAGTCACATTGCCCAAGTTGCCATGGGGAAATCAATGGAAAGAAGTGGCCCTGCTCAGTTTCATTCCCTTCTCACCCTGAGACCCCCTTCCCCCATGCTTACCTGATCCTGACTCCTGGGACTCGGAAACCTGGGGGGAATCTGGCACTGACTGCCTGTAATCGGTTGGTAGAGGCAGAAACTCTCATGACATTCAATAAGTACTTAAAGTCGGACTTTAGGGTTTAGGCCAAATTGGGATTAGAATAGTTGGGTGGCAGTTTTTGACTGGGGTGGATGCTATGGGCTGAAGAGCTTTTTTTCCATTCTGTAGATCTCCATGACTCTATCACTGAGACTCTGGGGACTGTCACAGCTCCATTCCAACCAATCAGCATATTGTACAGCTGAAACCAGGGAATTGCTAACCAATCCAAGATAAGACATCTTCCTGAGTGAGAGGTAAAACCCCATCTCTAATGAGTTAGCTTTCCTTGAAGTATTTCAATAGCTACAGTACTGACAGCAATGAATTTTTCACTGACTTCTCAGTGACAAGAGAGACCCCACCATGCTAAAAATCCTGACCTATGAATGGACATTCGCCATGTTGCCCTAGTGTAACATATTGTAGAACAGTGACCCAATATGTTTTGTCTTCTGGCTCACAACTAGTATGCAATATATCTGTAAGGGACATGTTCATGATTATAGCATGTGATCTGATAGTATAAAGACCTCAGTCCCCAGCTCACTGAGTCCACTTGTAGCATGACACGCTGAGGGAAGAGTGCTACAATTTACATCTGAGTTGCTTAGCTTTTACCAATCACAATTGCCTGTGATTGTGATACATTTTGGTACCAGGAGCTGTAATAAAAGTCTTTTGAATCTTTCAGTGCAATCTTATCATGCCTCATTCTTGGGTTATGGGAGCTGATGGGCGTATGGTCTCATCAGATATGAATACATTGCTGAAAGTAAAAAGCCCATCATTGTATTTACAACAGATTGTAAGTGGTGACCATCTATAAACAAAGGACTGTTAGATCCTGGTTATCAAATTATAGCACAATGTCTAAACTATTATTTTGTGATGAAAATAAGGCAAGTTCAAAAAATGGCAGGGAATTTGCAGAGACAGTTGTATGTATGGGTAAAACTTGAAAATCTACCCCACTCTGATGAAGAAAATTTGTGTTGCATTTTGTTTGCACTAAATTTACAACTCATATTTGCCGTCATCTTATTGAATAGGAGCAGGCTTGAAGGGCTTTATAACCATAAACTGCTCCAATATCCTATGTTCCTAAATGGACCTTTGGGCTCAACTGATCTTTGCTGATGTTTATGCTTCACCTGATCTTCCTCCCATTGTCCAAACGGAAATCAAAACAATACAATATGGACATGATACAATGGTGTTGACTTTTCATGTATATCTGAGAATCAATCTCAGTTTTACAGTTTTTGTTGGCTTATTTGGAGGTGAATAAGAGATGATAAAGAACTGACAGACATTTCTCAACATTTCTGGCTTTCTTTTCCATTAAACAAAATTGAAAGTAGCACAAAACAAGTTCTTGATTTTCTTCATTTTCTGCCCAATGATATCCTTTGACATCTCTCGGCACTCTTCGAACTTTGGCTACATTCTGAGTGCGCTTCGATAACTCTTGGATGGCTTATTGGCCGGAAGACCTTGTAACAGCAGAGGAATTCACCTTGGGACCTCCAATTGACTTCCGCAGGTAATGGATCTCCTAATGACCTTTGAGGAACAATGTAAAATATTCCCTAGATCCAAATTATACCTGAAGTCATGAATATGGAGGCAGGAAGTTAATAAAAGCCAAAGAAATGAAACATGAGATTGGCGGAACTATTGAGTCCTATCAGGAAAGAAGGATCACCTGCAAACCAAACTGTAGCACTAAACGCTTGCAATGTGGGCCCTTGTGGTGGAGTTATGTTACAAATCCCCATATGTTTTTAATTATGGGAAGAACAGTTGAGCTCAGCTACAGCATGTCACATATGTAAAATTGGTTTTAAAGTTTATGCCAATTGACTGCTCCAGATGACATTACTGACTTGAAACAGGAAATGACAGTTAGGGAATCAGGATGTAAATACAAAGAAGTGAAATACTGTATATAAAGATAATAACTGGACTTGCCGGAACCGGAGGTTGGGGGCCGGGTGGGGGGTGTGGGTGGGGGGCAGCGGTGGGGGGGTGGAGCGGGGTGGAGGTGAGGTGTAGGTGGTGGGAAGAGAAATCACCAACAGATAAGAGAAAGATTTACTTTCATCAGAGCTGAAATCAAAACATTGCTGCTATTTCCTGTTACGCATTCTCCATCTGCCTCTACAGTATTGATACTAAAAAGTGAAAACTTCTTAATCTGAGCAGATGCCTGGAAATTCTAATTCATTTTTATACTTCATTTTTCTGGTCTCATTTGCACATTTGATGTTTACCAAAAGGTTTTATGAATTCAAAGGCAACTCAAAAACATATTTGTCTTGTGTAGAATTGCTGCTGTATTTAAAATTTTGGCTTTAAAGTATCTGATTTGCAGTTAGTGTTTTGCAATCTTGTTTTAAATGACTGATATTTCTGTTAAAATAGGAATGAACATTGCAGAAGTCGTTTAATCTAATAATGCAAACTGCAGTTGCTAGACTCAAATGCTGAGTAATTGTTTTCATAACAACAATCATTAAACACTACTTTATTCACTTTTAATTTGTGTCAGCTGTGGCTCAGTTGGTAGCACACTTGCCTCTGATTTGCAAGGTCTGGTTCAAGTCCCACTCCAGGGCTTGAGTAACAAAAAGCAAGTCTGATGCTCCATTGTAGTACTGGGGGGATCCATTGAACTGTTGATACACAGATACATCAAAAAGTAAATTGTGAAGAAGACATAAGGAGGCCACAAAGGGATAGTGATAGGTTAAATGAGTTGGCAAAGATATGTCAAGTGGTGCATAATGGAAGAAACTGAAACTATCTACAATGGCGGAAGAATGAATAAGAATTATTGAAATGGTGAGAGATTGCACAGCTCTGAGTTGCAGAGTGCCCTTGACCACAGAATCTCTGTAGTGTTGAAACAGGCCATTTGTGTCCACTCCAACCCTCTGAAGAGTAGCCTACCCTGACCTACCCCAGCTCTGTAACCCTGCACTTCCCATGTGATATGCAATTTAGCATAGCCAGACTTTAGATTAGAGTGGTGCTGAAAAAGCACAGCAGGTCAGGCAGCATCCGAGTAGCAGGCTTTTGCCCGAAACATCGATTTTCCTGCTCCTTGAATGCTGCCGGTCCTGCTGTGCTTTTCCAGCACCACTCTAATCTAAACTCTAGTTTCCAGCATCTGCCTAATTTAGCATAGCCAATCCACTGAGCCTGCAGGTCTTTGGAGTATGGGAGGAAACCAGAGCAAATCCACACAGATATGAGGAGAACATGCAAACTCCACACAGACAGTTGCCTGAGGCTGGAATTGAATCCAGGCCCCTGGTGCGGTGAGGCAGCAGCGCTAACAACTGACCCACCGTGCTGTTCTAAAATTGCAGAAGGTTGGTATGCAAGTGCATCAAGTGAAAATAAAATATATCATTGAAAGTAGTTTCTTTTTATTCATGTGATGCAGTCATCTCTGGCTAGGCCAACATTTATTACACATCCCTCATGACCATGAATCAACCACATTGCTGCGGGTCTGGAGTCATATATAGGCTAGATCAGGTAAGGACAGCAGTTTCCTTTGCTGAAGGATATTCATGAACCAGATAGGATTTTCTCCCAACAATTGACAACATTTTCATGACCATCATTAACCTCTTAATTACAGGTTTGATATTGAATTCAAATGCCACCATCTGCCATGACAGAAATTGAACCCAAGTCCCCAGAACATTCCCCAGGTTTCTGGATAAATAATTGAGCAACATTGCCAGCTGGACACCTCCTCCTCATATATTGAATACTAAGATAGACAAAGTATTCATTAGTTATACAGGGCATTGTTGAGACCACATCTGGAATTTTATATAGTATTAGAGTCATAGAGTCATTGAGATGTACAGAACGGAAACAAAACCTTTGGTACAACTCATCCATGCCGACCAGTTATCCCAACCCAATCTAGTCCCACCTGCCAACACCTGGCCCACATCCTTCCAAGCCTTTCCTATTCATATGCCCATACAGATGCATTTTCAATGTTGCAATTGTACCAACTGCCACCACTTCCTCTGGCAGCTCATTCCATACATGTATTACTCACTGCATGAAAAAATTGCCCCTTAGGTCTCTTCTATATCTTTCCCCTCTCACCCTAAACCTATGCCCTTTAGTTCTGGACTCCCCCACCCCAGGGAAAATACTTTGCCTACTTATCCTATCCAAGTCCCTCATAATTTTGTAAACCCCTCAGCCTCTTGGGAAAACAGCCCCAGCCTATTCAATCTCTCCTTATAGCTCAAATCCTCCAATCCTGGCAACATCATTGTAAATCTTTTCTGAACCCTTTCAAGTTTCACAACATCTTTCCGATAGGAAGGAGACCAGAATTGCACACAATATTCCAAAACTGTTTTTTTTTAGTTAAGGAAGGATGCAAATGTATTGGAAACATTTCAGATTAGGTTGGCCCTTATTTCAAGGAGGTTGGAGTATAAAAGTCAGGAAGTCTTACTGCAACTTTATAAGATGCTAGTGAGACTACACTTCAATACGGTGGACAGCTTAGGTCCCCTTATTTAAGAAAATATGTCTTTTCATTGGATGTACAACAAACTTTGTTTTAATCTGCACCTTATAAACTGGCACTCATGATAAATCAGCAAAAGCTATATGCTTGAAATACTGGACCTTTACTGTATTATCATGAAGGCTGCGATATCTGAGTAGCCAGTTTAGGGTGCGAGTAAGGAGGCTCTCTGCCACTATGTTTTAGTTAAAGTGGCATTATCTTTAAATGATTTATGCTGTAAATAAAGTATAACAGTGATGTGTACAGCCCTGCATTACATTTCTATTACTATTGTGTGTTTTTACATTGATACTGTGAACCTCTTGATCTACCAAAATATTTAATGAACAGGAACACCCCTTGTGCCATAAGTGTTGGATAATAAAAAAATTGCTGCAGTTCAGGTAATGTTCACGCGGATGATCTCCAGTGAGAAAGGATTGCCTTATGAGCAAAGGTTGAACACGTTGGGACTTTACTCAATGCAGTTTAGAAGAATGAGAGATGACCTCATTGAGACATATTGGACTCTCAAGGGGCCTGACATATTTGATTCTCAAGCTGAGGGGATGTTTCCCCTCATGGAAGACTCTAGGTCCAACGGGCACTGTCTCAGAATAAAGGAGCACCAATTCAACACTGAGATGGGGAGGAATTTCTTCCCTCAGAGGGTCTTTGGAACTCCTTGTCACTGAGAGCTGTGGGGTACAGTCCTTGTGTATATTTAAGGCTGAGATAGATTCTTGATCAATTGGGAATCAAGGGTTACAGGGAAAAGGCACAGAGGGTGGATATGAGGAATGCCAGATTAACCATGATCTCGTTCAATGGCAGACAGACTCAAGGATCAAACAACCTACTTCTGTTTCCATTTTTTATGGTCTTATGGTTTAAATGACTAATACTTAGAATGAATAGGATTTCTTATGAGGAATGGCTAGACACATTAGGCTTGCACCTGCTGGAGTTTGTAAGAGTAATAAGTAACTTGATTGAAGCATACAATATGCTGAGGGGGCTTGAAAGGCTGAATGGGGAAAGAAAATTTCTATTTGTGGGACATTGTAGAACTATGGGTCACTGTTTAGAAATGAGGATTCTCTCTTTAAGACAGAAATAAGTAGGATTCTTTTTCCAACAGTGGCATGAGTCTTCGGAATTTTCTTCTTCAAAAGGCAGTTGGAGCAGATTCTCTTTAAGGTAATGGTAGATACTTGATGAGCGAGGGGCTGAAAGATGATTATAATTAGCAGGGATGTGAAGTGATCAGATCAGCAATGATCTTATTAACTGGCAGAGCAGTTAAGGGACCAAGTGACCTAGTCCTGTTCCTAATTCATAGCTTCCACAAAGGAAATACTGCCTTTTAGCATGATAAACCAAGATAAATCTGATGGTTCAGGCTATGTAAAAGATCCCCTTTAGAGGACTTTTAGGGGAACTATCCATCCTAAACTGGCCAACATTTATTCTTTGGTCGACATCACACAAGCTTAACTAAACATCACTACATTGGGACTTGGAGAGGTTAAAATCTTCGAGGAGAAAGTGAGGACTGCAGATGCTGGAGATCAGAGCTGAAAATGTGTTGCTGGAAAAGCGCAGCAGGTCAGGCCTATCACCCTCACCTTGACCTCCTTCCACCTATTGCATTTCCAACGCCTCTCCCCCAAGTCCCTCCTCCCTACCTTTTATCTTAGCCTGCTGGACACACTTTCCTCATTCCTGAAGAAGGGCTCATGCCCGAAATGTCGATTCTCCTGCTCCTTGGATGCTGCCTGACCTGCTGCGCTTTTCCAGCAACACATTTTCAGCACTTGGAGAGGTTTGCCGAGCGTGAAGGGGCTGGCGTGTTGCTTACCTTTAAAGTAAGGTCTACACTTGCTCAGGTCTGGAGCTGAAGTGCGACGAAACTAAGCAATATCATGAAGTTAGTGAAGGGACATCTTAGTGATGGTGTTGATATGTGGTTGGGAGTTCATCCTCGAGTCAAGGAGGACATCAAGGCTGTGAACAGTTAGGTTCCATTTCAGACAGTTTCAAGGAATGGGGATGATGCCAGGGCTGAATCAAACAGGTTATCGAGGAATGGCATTGAAGGAAGTCGAGTTGAAGATAGAGTCACAGTTGAAATATTTTCCAGGATGTTCTCATCAATAAGCATTGACATTGACCTTGATGAGCTCCTCACCATGCTTGCCTGTCATCAGCGTGAGAGATTTGTCCATAGATTGTCTCAGTAGCACAGGAGAAACCATGTACATAGTTACTATCTGTCATATCTTACTATTTCTCCTCATCATTTTTTGAAATTGATAGCTTGGGAAGAGAGTTGAGAAGGGCACAGAAGACAATGGTATTCAATTTTGCAAATATTTAATTTATTTAGTGATGAATCAGATAATGATTTTACTAATGTCCTTTAGGGAAGGAAACTGACCCCTTACATGGTCTGGCCTACACATGATTCTAGATCCACAGCAATGTAGTTGACTCTCAGCTCAGTTAAGGATGGGCAATAAATGCTGCCTAGCCAGCGATGCCCTCATTTTGTGAATAAGGAAAAAAAGGTATAGATCCAGGAACAAAAGCAGCTATTTATATAATGCCGTTAAAGTAGCAAAATATCTGGCTGCTTCACAGAAAAATGAAGTAGAGAGTAACAAGGGTCACATTAACAGTGCTCTATTTTGGAAACTTATGTTCACTGCTAACCTTTGGAGGAAAGTGTAATACTTAGAGAGTCTTTTTATCTTATATTCTAGATTCCAAAATGTACTGTTTTAAAATTTTTCTACTTTCGTCCTATGGATTTGTGAGGTTCAGTTAAAAAGCTTTGAAATGAAACTTTCACTTGCTGGAGAGGACAGAATGTTCTTCTGGCAGCTTCTCAGACTTCTGCAGAGTTAGAGAAACAACTGTTTTTAATTAATTGAACAAGATGCATTTTGCACTGCCAGTTCTTTATTTAATACGTGCATTTACTAAAATGCCTTATTTATTGCAGATAATGGCAACTTTTATAGCGGGCATAGATAGAGTCATAGAGTCATACAGCACAGAAACAGATCCTTCCATGCCAACCATAATCCCAAACTAAACTGGTCCTACCTGCCTGCACTTGGCCCATATCCCCTCAAATATATATTTTTTCTTTTTTTGTTAGTGGGATATGGGCATCGCTGGTGGTGGTGAGCTGCCTTCTTGAACCGCTGCAGTCCACCTGCTGTGGGTTGACCCACAATATCCTCAGGGAAGGAATTTCAGGATTTTGACCCAGCGATAGTGAAAGAACAGCAATATATTTCCAGGTCAGGATGGCGAGTTGCTTGGAGGGGAACTTGAAAGTGGTGGTGTTCCCATACATCTGCTGCCCTTGTTTTTTCTAGATGAAAATAACTATAGGTTTAGAAGGTGCTATCAGAAGATCTTTGGTGAATTCCTGCAATGCATCTTGTAGGTAGTTCACACTGCTGCTACTGAGCATTGGTTGTGGAGGGAATGGATACTTATGGATGCAGTACCATACAAGTGGGTTGTTTTGTCCTGGATCCTGTCAAGCTTCTTAAGGGTTGTTGGAGCTGCATACTGGGAAAGTATTCCATCACACTCATGACTCATGCCTTGTAGATGGTAAATACGTTTTGAGGAGTCAGGAGGTGAGTCACTCACCGCAGTATTCCTAGCTTCTGACCTGTTCCTGTAACCACAATGTTTATGTGGTGGGTCTAGTTGAGTGTCTGGTAAATAATGACCCCCACATGTTGATAATGGGGGATTCAGTGCTGGTAACACCATTCACTGTCAAGGGACTGTGGTTGGATTGTCTCTTATTGGTGATGGTCATAGCAACTTACCACTTTTCAGTCCAAGCCTGGATATTGATGAGATCTTGTTGGAATTGAACATGGACTGCTCCAGTATCTGAGGAGTCACGAATGGTGCTGAATATTGTGCAAATGTCCGTGAACATCCCCACTTCTGACCTTATGATAGAGGGAAGGTCATTGATGAAGCAGCTAAAGATGGTTGGGCCTAGGACTCCACCCTGAGGAACTCCTGAAGAGATGTCTTGGAACTGGGATGACAGGCCTCTAACAACCACAACCATCTTCTGAAGTGTCAGGTATGACTCTAACCACTAGAGAGTTTGTCCCTTGATACCCATTGACTCCGGTTTTGCAAGGGCTCCGTGATGCCACACTCGGTCGAATGCAGCCTTGATTCCAAAGGCTGTCACTCTCATCTTACCTCTGAAATTCTGCTCCATGTTTGAATCAAGGCTGTAATGAGGTCAGGGACTAAGTGGTCCTGGCAGAGCCCAAACTGGGCATCACTGAGCAGGTTATTGCTGAGCAGGTGCTGTTTGATTGCCCTGTTGATGACACTTTCCATCATTTTTCTGATGATCAAGAGTAGACTGATGGGGTGGTAAATGGTCAGGTTGGATTTGTCCTGCTTTTTAAGTACAGGGCATACTTGGGCAATTTTCCACAGTGTTGGGTTGGTACTTATTCATGTATTTGTCTATATGTCTTTCAAACATCGTAATTGTATTCACATCCAATTCTTCCCCTAGATGTTCATTCTACACACAAACCACTTTCGTGTAAAAAAGAAATTGCCCTTATTTCGTTTTTCAATCTCTCTCCTCTCACCTTAAAAAATATGCCCCCGAGATTTGAAATCCCCCATCCTAGGGAAAAGACACTTGCCATTCACCTTGTCTACTTATCTATTTGTAAACATCTATAAGGTCACCTTAGGGCAGCACGGTGTCTCAGTAGTTAGCCCTGCTGCCTCACAGCACCAGGGTCCCAGGTCTGATTACAGCCTTGGGCAACTGTCTGTATGGGTTCCTCCAGGTGCTCTGGTTTCCTCCCACAATCCAAAGATGTGCAGGTCAGGTGGATTGGCCATGCTAAATTGTCCATAGTGTTTCGGTGCTTCGTCAGAGGGAGGTGGGTTATTCTTCGGAGGGTTGGTGTGGACTTGTTGGGCCAAAGGGCCTGTTTCCACACTGTAGGGAATCTAATCTAATCAGCCTCCTGAATTCCAGTGCAGTCCCAGCCCATCTAAACTTTTCTTTATAATACAAACCTTCCAAACCCAGCAACAACCTCTTCTGAACCCTCTCTCGCTTAATAATATCTTTCCTATGATAAGTAGACCAGAACTGGTCACAGTACTCCAGAAGATGATTAAACATGATTAAATTAAATGAAATAATGACTAAAGTAACAAATTTAGAACAGACTAACTATTTCTTTTACACAGAAGTTTGACAGGCTGTGCAATTAATGGTTTGGAGCAAATATCATGGCTTAAATTTTTATCTCCCAGTAGAGGTACAAATTGGGTCAAGAAATGTTGGACTTATCTCAAAAGTTTCACATTGCTACAGTGCATTAGCAATAATTGATATTCATCTCTAAAAGGATGCTGCCATCAAGCCAAAAAATACAGCTCCAGGTCGTTTTGCAATAATGCGACAGCTGTGTTCCCCTGTGACCTCACGTTATAGAAAATCATGTTGTTGAAGATCGTTAAAAGATAATCGCTACACCCGTTCAGTAGAAAGTTTGCGTTATCCAAACAGTATCCACAATTTGTCAATTGTGTTATAGCCAATTTGCGCTGACAAATTGTGCGTTATAGAAGAACAATCTATGACACAAATGGGCTACAAGGTATATGAATTTCAGTGCCGGTACTATGCTAGATAAGCATGCTGTATGTCTCAAAGGCTGGTGGATGACATCCATTGGCTGTTTTCAGCAAATAAGGTTCTGACTATATCAAACCAGCCCATACTTGCACAACACACAACAGATTCAGGACATTGGAGATGATGGTTTGGTGATAAAAGATGGGGGTCATGGAGGTACATTTTCCAGTGTTACACTTTATCAATGCATAACAGAGTCAAAATTAGATTTGACTCTATGAATGAACACCATTTTCTAAACGACCACAAGTGTGTCAGAATTTGTACTGACAGCCAATTTAGGCATGTCTGTCGAACTTACATTGGAGTGTACCCATATGTACGAAAAGCTACATATATCAGTATATGGACTCTATTCTTTGCAGACTGAAATAATTTTTGTCTGTTCCAACTCAACAAAATAGGTGACAGAGATTTGCCTGTTTGTTTCTCATGGCAATGTTGCCCACTTTAAAATGTAAACATGGATTGAATGTTAACTGTCAGTCATCACTAACTGGGACTTTCACAATGGCAATGTTGTTACCAATCAGAGTCCATTTACAAACCAAACAACGCTCTTCACTTGTACAGTTTAAAAGTTGTTTTCCCTTTACATTGGCATTCTTGCAAATTGTCCTGTGAGTGCATGATGAAAAGCTTCAACAAAATGTGCCTTTTTCCAACAATACTCTGTATACTAAAATAACTGCTTTTCTTTATTGGAACAATCAATTTTCTTTTGTGTTCCCAACTCTGACCCTTTTTGGTGTGGCCAGCCATTGGAATATTTAATTCTATGAGTGAGTACATTTTAAATCACTTAGGATTATATTCTAAGCCTAGATTAATGGAACTTTCATAGAGTCATCGAAACAGACCCTTCACTCTAACCAGTCCACGCCATATATAATCCCAAATTAAAATAATCCCACCTGCCTGCTCCTGGCCCATGTCCCTCCAAACCTTTCCTATTCATGTACTTATCCAAATATCTTGTAATTATACTTACATCCATTACTTCCTCAGGAAGTTCACATGTAAACTACCACCTAGGTAAAAAGTTTACCTCTCGTGTCTTTATAAAATCTTTTTCATGTCATCTTAAAAATATGCCCAGCAGTCTTCAAATACCACATCCTAGGGAAAAGATATCTACCACTAACTCTATCTGTACCCTCATTATTTTATAAACTTCTCTAAGGTCACCTCTCGACCTCCTGCGCTCTAGTGAAAAACATTCCAGCCTAACCAGACTTTCTTTTAACTCAAACCTTCATTCCTGGCAGATCCTCGTAAATCTCTTCTGAACCCTCTCCATTTCTGTGGGTGTTAACATGTCATCCTTAATGTTAAACACCTCAGAACAAAATGTGGGTGCATCTCAAAATTACCAAGTTTAAAGTTCTTTATTGTCACTACTTAACTGAGATTATTTAAGGACACTTTTAAAAACAAATATTTTAAGAGAAAAACGATGAATACATTGCTTGTGAAATACTCTATGAGACTGATCAACAGTTTCCTTGGAGTGATTTGTTGTTTGTGCTGAGTTAATTGAGGCTAATTAATGTGATGTAAGGAGCACTATATGTCCAAGAGAAAATAAATATGAAAATATATAATATTACAATAACCTAACTACTGAGTAACCATTAGATTAAGTTGAGAAAGTGGGCAAATCCATGTCAGATGGAGAACAGTGTGAATAAATGTAAGGTTGTTCCACTTGGGTTATAAAAACAGGAAGGTGGATTATTACTTGAGTAGGAAAAGTGGGAGGTGCAACAAGACTTAGATGTCCCAGGTTCACCTGAAAGTAGGCAGGCAGGGCTAACAGGTGGTGAAGAAGATAAATATTACATTGGCCTTCACGGTGACAGGATTTGAGTTGAGGAGCAGGGATATCTTGCTGCATTTGTACAGGGCCTTGGGAAAACAACTTCCCAGAGTATTGTGTGTTATGTTTGGCTCCTTATCCGATGAAGGGTGTTCTGGTTATGGAGGGATTGCAACGAGGACTTGCCAAACTGATTCCTGGGATGGCAATATTGACAAATGATTGGGGTGCTGATTAGGGTGGTGCTGGAAAAGCACAGCGGGTCAGGCCGCATCCAAGAAGCAGGAAACTCAACGTTTTGGGCACAAGCCCTTCATCAGGAATGAGGCGTCTGCAGTCCTCACTTTTGCCTATAGGACTATATGCCTCAGGATTTTAATGTTCCAGGTGTGATAGAAGGCTATTGAAAGGTGAGGGGGGGAAGTTGCATTACTGGTAAAGGAGTATCTCACAGGTATACTGAGGGAGGATACATCAGAGGACTCGTGCAGCGAGGAACTCAGGAATAGGAAAGGTGAAATCGCAGTGCTGGGGGTATACTACAGGCCTCCAAACAGCCAGTGGGAGGTAGAGGAGAGAATATGTTGCCAGATTTTGGAAAAATGTAAAAACAGCAGGGTTGTTGTGGTGGGTGATTTTATCTTTCCCTATATTGACCGGGACTCACGTTTACTCGAGGCTTGGATAGGGCAGAATTCATAAGGACAATTCAGGAGTGTTTCTCGACATAGTATGTAAACAGCCCAACCAGGGGAGGGGTTATACTGGACCTGAGTTGGGAAATGAGCCCAGCCAGGTGAGTGAAGTTTCAGTGGGGAAGCATTTTGGGAATCGTGACCATAATACCATGAGTTTTAAGATAGTCAAAGATAGGGATGACAGCAGTCCTTGGGTGAAAGCGTTAAATTGGGGGAATGTGAACTATATTGGGTATATTAGCAGGAACTGCAAAATTTTGATTGAAGGTGGCTGTTTGAGGCTAAACCCACATTGGACCTGTCTGAGTATTTCAAGTGGCAGTTGATAAAAGTCTAGGAGCAGCATATTCCTGGGAGAATGAAGGATGGGTATGGCAAGTTAAGTGAACCCTGGGTGACCAGGGATGTTATGACCTTCATCAAAAAGAAAAAGGAAGCATAAATAAGGTCTAGGATAATGGGAACTGATGAAGACTTTGAAGTATATAAGAAAAGTAGGAAATAACTTAAACAAGGGATTAGAAGAGCTAAAATGGGTCAAGAAAAGCTTTTAACAGGATTAGGGAGAATCCCTAAGCTTTTTAGACACACATAAAAGGCAAGATGGTAGCCAGGGAAAGAGTTCGCCCACTCAGGGACAAAAGAGGCAATCTATGTGTGAAGCCAGAAGAGGTAGGTGAGGTCCTACAAAAATACTTTGTGTCAGTTTTCATCAAAGGGAAGGAATTGGAGGAGAATGATCTCAGGGAAGGGAATGTCGAGTTTCTAACCCACATTGCTATTATAAAGGAAGAAGAGGTGTTGCGTGTCTTAAAAAGTTTTAAGGTTGATAAGTCCCCAGGTCCTGATGGGAACTATCCCAAAACATTGAGTGAGGCAAGAGAACAAATTGCTGAGGCATTGACAGACGTACTTGTATCCTCTTTGGTCAAAGGTGAGGTCCCAGGGGACAGGAGAATAGCCAATGTTGTCCCACTGTTTAAAAAGGGTAACAAGGATAATCCAGGAAATTACAGGCCAGTCAGCCTCACGTCGGTGGTAGAAAATTATTGGAAAAGATTCTCAGGGACGAGATTTATATGCATTTAGAAGCAAATGGGCTCATTCGTGATAGACAGCATGGTCTTGTGCATGGAAGTTCGTGCCTCGTGAACTTGATTGAGTTTTTGGAGGAGGTAATGCAGATGATTGATGAGGGAAAAGCAGTTGATGTTCTCTACACGGATTTCAGTAAAACCTTTGACAAGGTCCCTCATTGTAGACTGATGTAAAAGGTGAAGTCATATGATATCAGAAGTGAGCTGGCAAGATCTTTTCAGAGCTGGCTTAGTTATAGGAGGCAGAGAATAGTGATGGAAGGATGCTTTTTGGAATGGAGGGTTATGACTAATAGTGTTCCATAGGGATCAGTGCTGGGACCTCTCTATTCGTGGTCTCCAAAAATGATTTGGAGAAAAACATGGCCGGTCTAATTAGTAAAGGTTTGTAGACAATACAAAGACTGGTGGTGTTGCAGGTAGTGAGGAGGAGTTTCAGAGGATACAGCAAGATATAGATCAGTTGGAGGCATGGGCAGAAAAATGGCAGATGGAGTTTAATCCAGAAAAATGTGAGGTCATTTTGGAAGGTCGAGTACAGGTGGAAATTATACAGTGAGTTAAGAGTATTGATATGCAGAGGGATCTGGGTGTGCAGGTCCACAGATCACTGAAGGTGACAGTGCAGGTAGATAGTGCAGTAAAAAAGGCCTATGACATACATGCCTTCATTGGAAGGGGCATTAAGTATAAAGTTACACAAGTTATGGTGCAGCTTGATAGAGCTTCCGTTAGCTCACACTTGAAATATTGTGTCCATTTCTGTTCACTACACTACCAGAGGATGTGAATGTTTTGGAGAGGGTGGAGAAAAGGTTTACCCTGGTGTGTGGGATTTAAGCTATGAAGAAAGCTTGGATAGATTGGGTTTGTTTTCGCTGGAACTCAGGAGGTTGAGGGACGACCTGATAGAAATTTATTAGATTGTGAATGGTTAGAATGGAAAGTATGCGGGTTTTTCCCAGGATGGAGGGGTCAATTACTAAGGGACACAGGTTCAAGATGTAGGGGAGAAAGTTTCAAAGAGATGTATCAGGGAAGTTTTTCACAAAGAATGGTGAGGGCTTGGAATGCGCTGCCAGAGGAGCTGGTGGAAGCAGACACAATAGCAGCATTCAAGAAACACCTGGACAAATACATGAATAGGAAGGGAATAGAGGGATATGGATCCTGTAAGTGAAGACAGTTTTAGTATGGAAGGGCAAAATGTGACGGCACAGGTTTGGAGGGCCGAAGGGCCTCTTCCTGTTCTGTATTGTTCTTTATTCTTTGTGATTTCACAGGAGTTTAGAGAAATGAAGGGGAAATCTCATGACGACTTATAAAATGCTAACAGAACAGGACAGGGTAAATACAGGAAGGATGTTCCTGATGACCATAGAGTCCAGAACCAGAGGTCACAGTCTCAGGAAATAGGGTCAGCCATTTAAGACTGAGATGAGGAGAAATTTCTTCACCTAGACAGTTTTGAGCCTATGGAATTCTCTGCCATAGAAAGTGATTGAGGCCAAAACATTAAATGTTTTCAAGAAGGATATAGATATAATTTTTAAGGGGATTAAAGGATGTCAGGAGAAAGCACAAACAGGGTATGGATTGGAATGGTCATATTGAATAGTGGAACAGTCTTTAAGAGCAATCAGTGTTCCCCTGTTCCTATTTTCAATGTTTTTATTGTAGGTAGTGGTGAGGTAAAAGGAATTTTCCATTATTTTAATTTGATGGGATAAAAACATAGAATTAGACCTTATTATGTCCATTAAACATTTCTAAAATGAACTAATTTTGGGGACCGGTTTCCCACATCTTAATAGTTCCGAAACTGGTTTTTGATTGAATTTTCAGACATCCTTTGTGATTGTCCAAAATGGTTTAGCCCTTTCCTAATTTCAAGAGGGGCTTAATATCAGTTGAAGATGGATTTGCCTAATTGGGTAGCACAGGCTGAGGATTGCTCCATCGAGGATTCTTCAGTGAATGCCACCAAAATTCACTTCAGATGAATTAATTTTTTAAAATGAATAGGCTTAAAATTTAACTTTTTAAAAGAGTGTTAGAGTTGTAGAGTCATACAGCACTGAAAATCCCATCCAGTCCAGCCCAAAGGCTGATCGAAAGCAATTTTGTCTCCAAAGTATCTTTCATTGTACTTGCATTTTGCCGACTAAGTTTCCCTAATTAAACTGGCCCCACTTGACTGTATTTGGCCCATATCCTTGTAAACCATTCCTATTCATGTACCTGTCCAAATGTCTTTTAAATGTTGTAACTATCTTTGCAAACATCACTTCCTCTGGCAATTCATTCCACATTGGAACCACCCTCTGTGTGAAAAATTGCCTCTCAGATCCCTTTTAAATCTTTATCCTCTCACCTTAAAAATATAGCTCCTAGTTTAGAACTCCCCCAGCGTATGGAAAAGACCTTTGTTATTCATCTTATCTACATTCCTCATGATTGCGTTAATCAAATAAGGTCACGTCTCAATCTCCAGTGAAAAATGGCCCAGCCTATGCAGCCTCGCTTTATAACTCGAACTCTCCGGTCCCGGCAGCATTCCAGTAAATCTTTTCTGGGCCTTCTCCAACTTAATAATATCCCTCCTATTGCACAGGAACCAGAACTGTAAACAGTACTCTGGAAGTGGCCTCACCAATGTCCTGTTCAACCTCAATATGATGTTCCAACACCGATACTCAATATGATGTTCCAACACCGATACTCAATATGATGTTCCAACACCGATACTCAATATGATGTTCCAACACCGATACTCAATATGATGTTCCAACACCGATACTCAATATGATGTTCCAACACCGATACTCAATGCTCTGAGCAATGAAGGCAAACATGCTAACCAGTGATGCAACTTTCAAAGAACTAAGTACCTGCATTCTTCAGTCTGTCTATTTGATAGTGCTACCTAGCGCCGTATCATTAACTCTATATGCCCTGCCCCTGTGCAACCACGGCATAACATACAATCATAAGAAATAGAAACGGTCGGCCACTCGGCCCCCAAGTCTGCTTCACCATTTAATAGGATCATGGCTAATCCAACACTCTTCACTTCCACATTCCTGCCCTTTTCCCGATAAGATTTCCCTCCTGATCAAAAATATGTCTATCTCAGCCTGAAATAGACACAAGGACTCAGCCTTCACAGGTCTCTGTGGCAAAGAGTTCCACAAACCCACAACCCTCTGAGAGAAGCAATTCCCTCTCAAGTCAGTCTTAAATTGGTGTCCCTTAATTCTAAGACTATGCCCTTGAGGCTAAGCTCTCCCATGAGGGGAAATATCCTCACAGCATTTACCCTGTAAAGCCCCTTAAGAATCTTACATATCTCGGTAAGATCACCTTTCATGCTTCTGAATTCTTGGTACCTCAGCCATCTAACGTTATTGAGGATTGAATTGCAACTTCAGGTGGCCCTGGTTGGTGTGCATAACTCCCATTTCATGCCCAAAGGCAGATATAAAGCAATTTTGTCTCCGAAGTATCTTTCATTGTACTGGCATTTTGGTGATGTGCATGCAACTTGAAAAAAAACCCTGTTAACATTGTAATTCTCTTGCTGAATCCATTTTCAAATTCATTACTAGTGTAATAATTGAATAATTGACAAATTCTCTACTGGAAACCATTTCCCTACTTAAATGATTGCTTTATAAATAAAATGATTGTTCCTTAGCAACCAAATTTACATGATGGCTGCTATTTATCTGCTGGCATACCTACAGAACTGTTTCAATTAAAAGAAAAATAACACATCATTTCTGACTCTACACAGTTTGGTGTCAGTTTATAAGTGGGCCAAATTCTCACTGAAATTGCTGGTTATAAATTTCCCAACCATCACGTGTTCATGATGAAAAAGCTATCCTAACATTTGTATGAATGGTCCTTTCCTATTCCTTACTGTATATTCATAAAAATACAACAGAGATATTTAACATGAATTTTGCCACAATCTTCAACTCTCAACCCAGACTTACCCAGAACATTTTTACTGTGAGTACCATTACTGCTCTTAATCTTTATATTCTTCTGTCATCTGGTAGGACAGAGGAAAATGCATGTAATTGTTTGAAGTGAATCACCTGAGTCACAGGACTTCATTGTAGAATTTCCTCCGGGTAGTGTCCTGTGCTCAGATCAGTGTTCAGCTGCTATATCAATGATCTTTCCAAAGTTTGTGGATGTGTACACAGTGTTCAGCACCATTCACAACTCTTCAGATATAGTAGCCGTCCGTGTCATAATGTAACAAAACCTGGACCACATTCAGGCTTGAGATAGAAGTGACAAATTGACATCTATTTCATGCATGGGCTTTGCAATGGCCATCTCTAAAAATAATGTGGAGGTGCCGGTGTTGAATAAAGTCAGAAGTCACACAAAAACCAGATTATAGTTCAACAGGTTTATTTGAAGTCACAAGCTTTCAGAGTGCTGCTCCTTTGTCAGGTAATGGTCTTTGTGTGACTTTTGACCATCTATAAAAATTGAGAATCCAGACCTTGTCCCTTGATATTCAGTGACATTACCATCACTGAATCTCAAACCTTCCTATAGGTTAACATTAATTAAAAAAAATGGAAATAGTAACGGAAATACTATAGCTACAAGAGCAGTTGCAGAGGATAATTCACCTCTGACTCTCCAAAACTTGTTCACCCCATATTCTCAATGGCAATTAGAGATGAGCAGTGACGGCTTGTCTAGCTATATACTCCACTTGAATAAAAAGGGAAGGTCCAAGGCTGATATTATTTCATGTTAGGGTGGAGTATGGCTTCAGTGGTAAATATTTTGTTATACTCATTCATTGGATGTGGACATCACTGACCAGGCCAGCATTTATAGCCCATCCCCAACTGTCCAGAGAGAAGTTAATAGTCAACCACATTGCTGAGAGTCTGGAGTCACATGTGGGCCAGACCAGATAAATGACATTGTGAATGAGATGAGTTTTTCAGACAATCATAAATTGATTCATAACCATCATTAGGCTCTTTATTTCAGAATTTTTTGATATCTCTATACTTCTGCCATGCAAAGAGTGAGAACTTCAAGTATTGAGGCTTCTGATGACAATGACTACTGTCTTTAACTTACAGTAGTATGTAGGATGCTCCTTATTGGAGGGATGCTGGTGAACTGATGAAACACTCAGATAAACAGACACACTTTCAAAAGCAGTTTCATGTTACAAATCAGATAATGGAAGATTTTGCTTTCTTAGGCAGGATTCCAACTGTCATGAGGCACATGGGAAATCTTGGGACTGAAAACTATGAAAGCAGCAGTGGGGTACGAACTGAAATGACCAACATGAGAAGATCTTTGATAACTTCAATATGCTTTTTTGTAGCTCTACCCTTGTCACCTTCATTGTAAAGGGGCCATGATGATGTAGATCAAACGAAGCAATAATCAATAGAACAAGAACTGTATTTGTCATGGCCTGGATCATGTGGGCATCACTGTAATTCCTTGTTTGAATGATGACATAGTTGAACAAATGCCAATGCTTGAAATGTGGGCATTGCAATGAATTTATGAGCTTGTCTCACTGGCAGGAGACGGTGTTGTTAATGGCAAATTCTTGTTCTCGACTTTTGAAAAGAAGGATTTCCTTAGAATTTGTTTTCCCTACTCCTTTCTTCCATATAATAATCTTGCAGAGATTGTACATCCTTCCCAGTTCTGTTGTTGAAATCTCTGAGGAGGATTGTTGCATTACCTGTGGGATCTGATGCTGGTGACTGCTTAATGTTGATGTGGAATCCTTCCTTGCTCAAGTCTATTGCCTGAAGTGTAGGGGTGCATGTGTTGATGACTGTGATATGCTGATTTGTTCCAGAATAGTTTCATTTAGTCTCTTTATCTCCAACTAAGAAAGCAGACAAGGGTTTGTTTTAATAATTATCTAGAATATGGCACCTCCCACATTGTCAAAAAAGTGTGGTGCTGAGAAAGCACAGCGGGTCAGGCAACATCGGAGGAGAAGGAGAGTCAACATTTCGAGCATAAGCCCTTCATTAGGAATGTGAGGGGCCTCCCTCACATTTCTGATGAAGAGATTATCCCTGCACCCACACCTCCCCTCATCTCTATCCAAGGTCTCAAAGGATCCTTCCACTTCCAGCAGAGACTTTCCTGCACATCCAAACACCTCATCTACTGTGTCTGTTGCTCTCAATGTGGTCATCTCTATATTGGGGAGATAGGACGCAAACTTGCAGACGTTTCAGAGAACATCTCTGGGACACATGCACCAATCAACTCCACCACCTTGTGCCTGACCACTTCAACTCTGCCAAAGGCATGCAAGTCCTGGGCCTCCTCCACCACCAAATCCTTACCGCCTGACGGGAGGAAAAACACCTCATCTTCTGCACAACCTCCAACCACACAGGATCAATGTTGATTTCACCAGTTTCATGATCTTCCCTCCCCCCCACTTTTCCCAGTTCCAACTTGGCACTGCCCTCTTGAACTGTCCTACCTGTCCATCTTCCTTCCCACCGATCCGCTCCACCCTCCTCTCTGACCTATCACTATCACCCCCCACCTGCATTTAATGATCCCATTCTCAGCTACCTTCACCCCCCAATCCCACCCCACTTATCTATCAGCCCTTTTAGGCCCCGCCCCACACACCCCTACATTCCTGATGAAGAGTTTATGCTCAAAACATTGACTCTCCTGCTCCTCGGATGCTGCCTGACCAGCTGTACCTTTCCACACCATACCTTTTGACTCTGATTTCCAGCATTTGCAGCCCTCGCTTTTTCCTAGTTGATTACCTCCCACATGTATTCAGGATTTGCACTGCAGTGTCAACTGAGATGACGGAGCTCAATTATCTGGAGAGGCTCTTCAAACACCTGATTCAGAGGCAAGACACAACATTTACAACACCCAACATAAAACATCTGATTTTTGACTGTGATTCCATGAGTGGGCAGCATTTTCTGAACATTAATGAGTGTGATAATAGCTACACTAACAACTAATTTAAGGTAACCAGTCGAGCTTGTGATGCAGCTCATTAATGCTTACTAGAAGTCCCATGCTTTCAGCAAACGGGAATTATGTTCAAAACTTATTCATTTTTGAATTACTGCAAGGTTTTTGGGAGCCATTGTTCCCTGTTTCTTTCTCCATTTCAAAACCTCAGATAACCAAAGTAAACTTGCCAACCATCCATTTGATTTGATTTGATTTATTTATTGTCACGAAATACAATGAAAAGCAATGTTTACGAGCAGTACAGGCAGATCATAGTAAGCAAGGACATTCAGATCATAGGTGGAAAAAAAACTTAGACAGAAGCATACAGGTTACATTGTACAGGATGTGCACTAGTTAAGATGAACATTAGCAAGTTTGGCATTATTTGAAGCTAACGAGTCTATTCATCAATCTAATAATGGCAGGGAAGAAGCTGTTCCTGAACCTGTTGGTGTGTGTATTCAGGTTTGTGTATCTTCTGCCTGATGGAAGAGGTTCTGTGAGATCACGACCGGGGTGTGATGGGATTTTGATGATGCTAGCAGCCTTTTTGCAGCAGTGGGCCATGTAGATGGAGTCCACAGATGGATGGTTGGATTCCGTGATGGTCTGGACTGTGCACACAACTGTCTGTTGTTTCTTACGGTCCTGGGCAGAGCAGTTACTGTACCAGGCTGTTATGCACCCGGACAGTATGCTCTCAATGGTGCATCTGGAAATGTTGGTGAGGGTTCTTATGGACATGCTGACTTTCCTGAGCTGCCTGAGGAAAAAGAGGTGTTTATTGTATCTTCTTGACTGTCTCATCTATGTGAGAAGTCCAGGATAGATTGTCGGTTATCGTCACTCCTTGGAACTTGAAGCTGTTCACGTTCTCAACCTCAGTTCCATTGAGAGAGAAAGGGTCAGTTAGACTCGAAACATCAGCTCTCTTCTCTCCTTACAGATGCTGCCAGACCTGCTGAGATTTTCCAGCATTTTCTCTTTTGGTCTCAGTTCCATTGATGCATGTTCTCCTCCTTTCTTTCTGAAGTCAATGATTAGATCTTTAGTTTTGCTGACATTGAGAGAGAGGTTGTTCCATTACACAACATCAACTAGCCCTCTCTCTCCTTTCTGTATTCTGACTTGTCATTGTTAGATATCTGTCCCACCACGGTGGTGTCATCAGCAAACTTGCAGATAGCGTTCCTTTGGAATTAGACAACAAAGTCATGGATGTACAGGGAGTACAGTAGGCCGCATCCTTGGGCGGCTCCAGTGTTGAGTGTTGTTGTGGAGGGGGTGCAGTTGTTAATCTACTGATTGTGGTCTATGGCTCAGGAAGCTGAGGATCCAGTTGCAGAGGCCGGAGCCGAGATCAAGGTCACAGCGCGTTGAGATCAGTCTGGAGGGGATAATAATGTTGAAGCTTTAGTTGATGAGCAGGAGTCTGACAAAAGTGTCCTTATTGTCCAGATGTTCCAGGGAAGAGTGCAGGGTGATGGAAATGGTGTCCGCTATGGACCCATTAAGTTAGTAGGAAAACTATAGGGGATCAAGGCAGGCTGGGAGGCTGGTGTTGATGACCATCCTCTCGAAGCACTTCATGATTATTGAGGTCAGAGCCACTGGACGGCAGTTATTAAGGTACATTGCACGTGTTTTCTTAAGTATGGAGATGATGGTGGTCTTCTGGAAGCAGTTGGGGACTTTGGCTTGTAGGAGGAAGAGGATGACGATGTTGGTGAATACCTCTGCCAGTTGGTCCACACAGGATCTGAGTGCTTGGCCAGGGACACCATCTGGGCCCATCACTTTCCTTGGGTTGACCCACATGAAGTCTGATCTGCGTCTGCAGCGGTGACCGAGGGAGCAGGTGTGTCCAGGGCTGTTAGGGCAGGTGACACCACGCCACTGGCATACTGCTCAAACCGAGCATAGAAAGCATTGAGAGCATCAGGGAGGGATGTGATTGTGTCCACCATCTTACTCTGCTTCATTTTGTATCCTGTCATGTTGTTTAGGTCTTGCCACAGACGGCGAGTGTCCATATGGCTGGTTTGGAGTCTCTAACGTGGTCCAGTCCTGCCTCTTGGTACCTCTGATAGCTTTACAGAAGTCATATCTGGATTTTCTGTAGAAGTCTGGGTCATTCAACTTGAACGTTGCATGCCTGGTGTTCAGTAGAAAGTGGATTTCCTGATTCATAAAGATTTCTGGTTGGCAAACACGAGGATTGATTTCTTTGGAACACAGTACTCAACGCATTTGCTAATGAAGCCTTTGACGGAGGTGCATACCTTTCGAGGTTTTCTGCTGAGTACTTAAACGTGGTTTAGTCCATTGATTCCTGTTTCTGCCTGTAATCTGTGAGGAAGTACACAGCGCTGTGATCAGATTTTCTGAATTGTGGGTGGGGGATGGATCAGTAGGTGTCTTAATGGTTGTGTAGCAGTGGTCCAGGATGTTTGGTTTACTGGAGGGACAGGCGATGTGTTGGTGGTACAGGCAGCACCTTTTCCTCCCATGTTATATGCTATTATAATTTTTATAATCATCTAGCAAGCAGCAATTTGATTTCTGATAGTCAACATGGTTTCATTGTGAGACATGCTTTCATGACTCACAAACCTCATTGAGTTTTTTAAGAAGATGACTAAGCATGTAGATGAGGGTAGGGCAGTTGACGTAGTATACTTGGACTTCAGTAAAGCCTTTGATAAGGTTCCACCTGGTAGGCTGATGGAGAAAATGTAGAGGCATGGAATTGAGGGTGATTTAGCAGTTTGGATTAGAAACTAGCTTTCTGGAAGAAGGCAGTGAGTGGTGGTTGATGGAAAATATTCAGTCTGGGGTACAGTTACTAGTGATGTTCCACAAGGATCTGTTTTGGGACCACTGCTGTTTGTCATTTTTATAAATGACTTAGATGCAGGCATAGGTGGATGGATTAGTAAATTTGCAGACGACACTAAAGTTGGTGGAGTAGTGGACAGTTTGGAAGAGTGTTACAGGTTGCAGGGGGATTTGGATAAACTGCAGAATTGGGCTGAGAGGTGGCAAATGGAGTTCAGTGCAGCTAACTGTGAAGTGATGCACTTTGGGAAGAATAACAGGATAGCAGAGTACTGGGTCAATGGAAAGATTCTTGGTAGTATGGATGTGCAGAGGGATCTTGGAGTCCATGTGCATAGATCCCTGAAAGTTGCCACCCAGGTGGATAGTGCTGTTAAGAAGGCATATGGTGTGGTAGGTTTCATTGGTAGAGGGATTGAGTTCCGGAACTGCAATATCATGCTGCAACTATACAAAACGCTGATGCGGCCACACTTGGAATATTGTGTACAGTTCTGGTCGCCCCATTACAGAAAGGATGTGGAAGCATTGGAAAAGGTGCAGAGGAGATTTACCAGATGTTGCCTGGTCTGGAGGGAAGGTCTTATGAGGAAAGGCTGAGAGACTTTGGTCTGTTCTCATTGGAAAGAAGAAGACTAAGGGGGGATTTGATAGAGACATACAAGATGATCAGAGGATTAGATAGGGTAGACAGAGAAAGACCTTTTCCTAGGATGATGACGTCAGCTTATACGAGAGAGCATAACTACAAATTGAGGGGTGATAGATTTTAGACTGATGTCAAAGGCAAGATATGTACACAGAGAGTGGTAAGGGTGTGGAATGCCCTACCTGCTAAGGTAAAAACAATGACTGCAGATGCTGGAAACCAGAGTTTAGATTAGAGTGGTGGTGGAAAAGGACAGCAGTTCAGGCAGCATCCAAGGAGCAGTAAAATCAATGATTTGGGCAAAAGCCCTTCATCAGGAATACAGGCAGAGTGTCTGAAGGATGGAGAGATAAATGAGAGGAGGGTGGGGGTGGGGAGAAAGTAGCGTAGAGTACAATAGGTGAGTGGGGGATGGGATGAAGGTGATAGGTCAGGGCGGAGGGTGGAGTGGATAGGTGGAAAGGAACATAGGCAGGTAAGACAAGTCATGGGGACAGTGCTGAGCTGGAAGTTTGGTGAGGTGGGGGAAGGGGGAAATGTGGAAACTGGTGAAGTCCACATTGATGCCCTGCCTTCTTCCACCTTCCGCAAAGACTGTTCCCTCCGTGACTACCTGGTCAGGTCCACGCTCCCCTACAACCAACCCTCCCGTCTTGGCACCTTCCCCTGCCACCACAGGAATTGCAAAACATGCGCCCACACCTCCCTCGCCTCCATCCAAGGCCCCAAAGGAGCCTTCCACATCCATCAAAGCTTTACCTGCATATCCAACCAATATCATTTATTGTATCCGTTGCTCCCGATGCGGTCTCCTCTACATTGGGGAGACTGGACGCATCCTAGCAGAGCGCTTTAGGGAACATCTCTGGGACACCTGCACCAATCAAACACACCGCCCTGTGGCCCAACATTTCAACTCCCCCTCCCACTCAGCCGAGGACATGGAGGTCCTGGGCCTCCTTCATTGCCTCTCCCTCACCACCCGACGCCTGGAGGAAGAGCACCTCATCTTCCACCTTGGAACACTTCAACCCCAGGGCATCAACGTGGACTTCAACAGTTTCCTTATTTCCCCTTCCCCCACCTCACCCCAGCTCAAAACCCCCGGCTCAGCACTATCTCCATGACTTGTCTTACCTGCCTATCTTCATTTCCACCTATCCACTCCACCCTCTGCCCTGACCTATCACCTTCATCCCTTCCCCCACTCACCTATTGTACTACCTGCTAAGGTAGTCAACTCAGCCACATTAGGGAGATTTAAACAATCCCTGGATAACTCATGGATTATTTTGGGATAGTGTAGGTGGACGAGCTGAGAAAAGTCCAATGTTCAGCGCAACATCGAGAGCTGAAGGGCCTGTTCTGCGTTGTATTGTTCTATGTTCTATTGTAATATTTAGCATTGTTTTGCTTGGTCCAAAGAGTGTAAGATGAAAACTTCTGCAAAAATCTCCCTTTCCAGCTTTATTTGTTATATTGAAGGAACTACATAAACCTGTTATAGTGCTAACATTGTTAAAGAAAGACAACAAGTTACAGACACAGAGGGTAGAGAAAAAAATCCAGGGTTTGGGGTCGAAGCATGCAGAGGCATAGCTACCAGTGGGGGATCAAAACAAAATGTGAGATGTGTAATGCTCCAAACTTCAAGGTGTACGGACATCAAAGATTAATAATTAATATCCCACCAGTTGAGCATAGCTCAATATACAATAATATTTCTTTCTGTGGATTTTGCAACTACTGTGATTCTCCCTGTTTGGGTTTTTTACACCAACAAACACTTGCCACTTTAAGACTTAAATCCTAACTTCTAGATCTATCTCAACTGCTAAAGCCTTCAGTCCACCTTCATTAATAAAGGTGCACACTTCATGACTGCACACTGAGTGCTTATCCCTCTCTCTCTCTCTCTCCCACCATCTCACTCCATTCATTTCTCTTTCTCTCTCTCTCCCCCTCTCTGTCTCTCTCCATTCATTTCTCTCTCTCTCTCTCCCCCTCTCTGTCTCTCTTCATTCATTTCTCTCTCTGCTGACAGTGCCTTCCTGTCAAGCCCTATTCACTCTCATTGAGAGCCTAATCTTTCTGCCCCGCTCCTGGGTTCAAACACTGACCTTAAGGTGGATTCTTGTGGCAATCCCCAAAACTACGGCAATTACAATATTTGCTTAAAATATTTCATAGTCACTGGATTTTCCAGAAAGCATAACAATGCCTCGACTTCCTCAGGAGGCTAAGAAAATTCAGCATGTCCACAAAGATTCTTACCAATTTTAATAGATGCACCATAGAAAGCATCCTATCTGGATGAACCACAGTGTGATTTGGCAACTGCTCTGCCCAAGACTGCAAAAAAAGACAGAGAATTGTGAGCATTGCCCAGTCCATCGTACAAACCAGTCTTCCTTCCATTCACACTGTCTGTATTTCCTGTTGCCTCGGGAAAGCAATTTACATAATCGAGCAACACCCCCACCCTCTTATACTCTCTTCCACCTTCTTCTGTTGGGCAGAAGATATAAAGGTTTGAATACAAGTATGAACAGATTCAAGGACAGCTTCTTCCCCACTGTTATCAGACTTTTGAGTGGACCTCTCAAATGTTAATGATGATCTCTTTCTCTGTACCTTCTCTGCTGCTATAACACTATATTATGTTTAACTACCCCAATGCACTATGTATAGTACGATCTGCCCATAGAGCACACAAAGCAACACTTTTCACTGTATCTTAGTACATGTGACAACAATAAATCAAACTTAAATTCAAACAAACTCACCCATGACCAATGACCATTATTCATCGACTGCCAATGTCCTATGCAATTAAGTGCTCGAAATCTAACTCGCATATTTCTCTCCCAACAATTGTTCCCAGCAAGAGTCTTGAGATGAACATTATGCCCTGGCAGTGCAAAGTCCCAGATGGTATTCTTCTATTTTTGTACCATGATTGCAGGCAGGTTTTGCAATGTAGAGCCCAAGTGCCAACACAACTAACAACTTCAAACCAAATATTTGCAATGATTGACCAATAGCAAGGATGCTTATGGCCTCCCCATAACAATCTAAGTTTAATTACTGTGCTTTTGACAGAGACCCATTTTGAAATGGCTCTAAGAGTTAATCAGTACTATATTGCATTCTTGGCTTCTGTTAACTGCAAATTCTAAATGTACAGAGCACAAAGGCAAATGTAACATAGCTGTAAATCCACATACTCTTTCTAAAAGATACATGACAATATTTAGCATGCAAAGAAATGTCCGTTTAAAAGACTTTATTTACAATGTCCAATAAAATATGCAAATTAAGATTTTCCATTACTCAGCTCTGTACAGTACCATTTGATAAATTAAAACTTATTAAGAACACATATCTGTTAATGAGGTGAGATCTAACAGATTCCCCTCTCAAAGCTGAGAAAAACAATCCCATGCCCCTTCAAACATTCATTACATATGTGTATCTCCAAGTCTGTATTTCTTTCTTTGAAGCCTTGGAACTTGAAAACTTCACAGCATGGGAGAAAGACCAAAGTTAATCGATTTACATGATGTCTCTTGTCACATTGTTTCTGGGGTAAACATAATAAAAAACACTGTTGGTTTCAGATTATCCCATATTGGTAAAGGAGCCATTTTTTCACCATTGAAAGCATTTTCTTCCTTCCTATCATTGCTGTGTCCCCAGTGTAAAAGAAGACATTTTCATCAAAATACCTTTCAGCCTCGACATAGATTTTGTTTCAGATTTAGATTTGTATTGGCATGTGTGCTTAAGTACAGGAGTATGGTAAAAAGTGTACAAACTTGCCAATCTCAATGTCATTTCACCAAATTCATTGACTTCCTGCATAGACTTTGAAAGAGGAGGGAAACCTGTCAATATTGAATGACTTGGAACCCTCCTTAACTTTCAAGTCAGAGTCTTATTAGGGGATAGCCCTAAAAATTACATATGTTGTAAACCTGATCACTATCAAACAAGGAAGTATTGTTCACTCATTGAGTGGGATCAGCCTATGTAGCTTTTGCTTAACATCCTTTTATACTGCATTACCATATTCAACAGTCCCAAAATACATTGGATCCTACAATGACTAATGTTGTCTCCACCCAATAATTGTGCATAACATCATCAGATTGGGGGATTTAATGCAAATTCAACATGACTTCTTTCAGAGCCAATATACTATACAACAATAAATAGAGTATGGTCAGAAGGGAAAGAAACTACAAACATAAGAGTGTGCTAGCAAGTCAGGCTAGACATTGCAAAATATTTCAAAAATCACAATAAAAGATATTCTATCCAAATGTTCGTATCCTTGCCTGTTATGTGGGAGACAAGGTTCAATTCACTGCCAGGGAGAATCCAAGCACTTCTCTTATAGGTTACGGGGTGAAAGCGGGAAAATGGGAATGAAAAGCCCAGATATGATTGAATGATAGAGCAGACCCGATGGGCCAAATGGCCTAATTTCTGCTCCCATGTCTTATGGTCTTATTGACAGCAAGGTTAATTGATGAATGGCATAGATGAAATGGGTTTGATATAAGGGTTTGATATAATTTGATATAAATGCCATTATCGATATATGGCTGCAGTCTGGACAATGAATGTTCAAGGATATTCAATGCTCAGGAAGAATAGGTAAAAAGAGAAAGGAGGTGGGGTAGCATTGTTAATAAAGGATGAGATTGGACCATTAGTGAGAGATGATCTTCGATTGGAAGATTGAAATGTCAAATAAGTTCAGGCAAAGAAAAGAAATGACAAGGGCAGCAAACATTCATGGAGATGTTTTTTGGCCACCAAACAGTTGTAGTAATATAGGGAAGAGAATAAATCAGGTCTTTTACCTGGGGTGGAGGAGTCCAGAACTAGAGGGCATAGGTTTAGGATGAGAAGGGAAAGATATTAAAGAGACCTAAAAGGCAACCTTCTTATGCAGAGGGTGGTACATGTTTGGAATGAGTTGCCAGAGGAAGTGGAGGAGGCTAGTACAATTAGAACACTTAAAAGGCATTTGGACGGGTAGTAAATAGGAAGGGTGTAGAAGGATATGGGCCAAGTGCTGGCTAATGGTGCTAGATTAATTTAGGATATCTGGTCGGCATGAACAAATTGGACAGAAGGTCTGTTTCCATTTGTACATCTCTATGACTTTATCTCTCTAAATTATGCATGCAACAAACTTAATAAAGTAATCACAGGGGAAGTCAATCAATATAGATTAGATAAAACTGACTAGCACAAATACATAGAAGAAAAATCCCTCATAAAGAAGATGATTTTTTGGAGAAAAGTGTTGAGGAAATAACTAATGAGTAGGCTATTTTAGATCTAGCAGAATGATTAGATTAGATTCCTTACAGTGTGGAAACAGCTCATTTGGCCCAACAAGTCCACACCGACCCTCACAAGAGTAACCCACCTAGACCCATTTCCCTCTGACAAATGCATCTAACACTATGGGCAATTTAGCATGGCCAATTCACCTGATCTACCCATCTTGCACTGTGGGAGGAAACTGGACCACCCAGAGGGAACCCACACAACCACGGGGAGAATGTGAAACTCCACACAGACTGTCGCCCAAGGCTGGAATTGAATCTGAGTCCCTGGTGCTGTGAGGCAGTAGTGCTAAGCACTGAGCCACTGTGCCATCCTTATTATGTGCTGATAAATATCATCAATATTCTTGCTGTAAAAGAACCTTAATGAAAAGTGATCATAATATGTTTAAATTCTATACTAAGTTAGAAAAATATATCGTTCAATCTGAAACTACAATCTTAAATCTAAACAAGAATAAACTATGAAAATATGAGGAATAAAATAGTTATATTCAACTAGAAAACTATGTTGATATATAGTGGTTAACAGACAAAGGGTAGCATTTAAACAATTCATACATGGTTTGCAAAAGCGTTGCGTTCCACTGAGGCACAAAAATCCAACAGTAAAGGTGATCCAATCATGGCTAACACAAACAGTTAAAGATCTATAAAAAAGGCTTGTAAGTTTTCCAAAAAGGCAGAAAGCATGGGGAATGGGAGCATTTTAGAACTCGTCAAAGGATGACCACGAAACTGATAAAGTTAACCTGTGAGAAATGTAAAAACTGACTGTAAAAGATTCTGTGGGTATATAAAATGGAAAAGATTAGCAAAGATGGCTGTAGAGATAATAAATGCATTGGTAGTCATTCTCCAAAAGTTTGGAACAGTTCATGCAAATTGAAAGGCAGCAATTAATTCAGGAAAAAATGAAGAGTTGGAATTAAAAATATCATCGAATGGAATTTTGGAATTAAAATATCATACCACAGTCAATTGTTGTAGAAGCATGTTTTGTTCACTAATGTCCATTAGAGAAGAAAATCTGCTATCCTTGTTTGATGTGGAGGTGTCAGTGTTGGTCTAGGGTGGACAGTCAGATGCCACATGACACCAGGTTTCGTCCAAAGGTTTATTTGAAGTCACAAGCTTTTGGAGCACTGCTCCTTCAGCAAGACAAAGGGCCAGTGCTTCGAAAGCTTGTGATTGCAAATGGATCTGTTGGACCATGTGACTTCTGACTTTATGCTTGTCTGGCCTACATGTGACTCCATCCCCACAGCAATGTGGTTGACTCTTAACTGCCCTCTGGGTAATTAGGGATGGGCATTAAATGCTGGCCCAGCCAGCATTACCTGCATGCCATGAACAAAAATAATAAAATGGTCAGCTGCCTCCAATAAATTTAGATTTAGATCCTGAAGCTGTGTTGATTGAGCTCCAACAACCACAACATCTTTCTTTGTGCTTGGTACGTCTCCATCAAGTGGAGAGATTTTCTCCTGATGCCTATTGACTCCAGTTTTTCTCAGGGTCCTTGCTGCCTTAATTGATCAATTACTAGCCTGCGGTCAGGAGCAGTTACACTCGCTTCACTGCTGGATCTCAGATCCAATCTCATGTGATCTGATCTAATTCTAATGTGTCCAAATGAAAACCAAGGATGTAAAGCTGCCAGGACCTGAATGATCTTGGAGAAAATGAAGCTGGAGCACCAGTGCAGAGATTATTGCTGAGCATGTGCCACTTGAGAACACAGTTGGCATCCCATTCCACTCTGTTACGGATGGAGGGGAAGTTGATTTAGACTGGCATTGCAGTCAAAGCTGTCAAGAGATTGCCAATACTGCCAAAGATCGTTCCAAAAAGAAAATGTGGGGTTAAAAAATAAAGAGAGTTCAGTGTTCAGCTCACCTGTTGACACAAGCCATTCTAATATTTGTGTTGCATGACTGATTTTACCATTTTCATCATTTAACATCTATCAAGTGATTGTTTTGGTGGACATCTCTAACTGCTTAAAGTGTGGAAATGTGTGTTTACATCAGGGTTAAGACTTAAGTGAATTGTTTGTTTTCATAAGGAACTAGTTGAAGGAATTTCAATGTATGACATTTTTTCTATCAATGGGGGTCTTTGCATTTTCAATAGCGATATAATCAGTAAACACACAACTTTATTTTCTGTTAGTCTGCTTTCTGAGGTTTACCCAAGGTGAATTCCGCGTAAGTTGGCATGGAGGAAAGGGTCATGATTGGGAGAGGTATACAAGGGGTTATAAAGGGATATTTAGGGTAGGTGGGCATAGAGTGGCATGACGGTTATAGCTAGATAGGCATTGGGTTACATATGAGTTATGAGGAAACATGGGAGATGAATAAAAGGCATACATTAGCTCAGCAGTTGTGAGGAGACTTGGTGAGTAGGTGCAGAGACATAGTTTGATATGGATAGGGCGCAGGGCATCATATGTCATGGTTTTGCATGGATTAAGTATGAAGTTAAGGGGAATGAATGGATGACAGCAGGACAAATAGTATATATGTTAACCTTGCTTTGTAAACTGAACAAATTTGAACGTCTGTACAACCAGCCTTGTGAACTGACAGTGTACTTTATACTTCCCAGGTTGCTCTGTCTGATTCCAAATCCTGCCCTGAACTGAAAATGGGAAACACATATAGCCATTTATAAAAGTTGGATTCATGGAGCTAGAATTTCATCTGCCTCTGTGCACTTGATGTGGAAATTAGCATTTGGAACTTTGAATTATTATTACATATTCAACATAGATTTATGAAAAGGAAATCATGCTGGACAACCCTGTTAAAGACTATTGAGGATGTAATTACAGAAGAGAGATAAAAAGGAACAGTGGTTTGGGTATATTTGGATTTTTAGAAGGTTTGAGATAGGTCACATACAGGAACTTAGGAACAGGAGTAGGCCATTCAGCCCACTGAGTCTTCTCCATCATTTAATATGCTCATGGCGGATTGAACACTTCAATGTCTTTTACCCGCTCTACCTCAATAGCCCTTTAAGCCATTGATTATCAAAAGTTCATCAATCTTTACTTTAAATATACACAAAGACGGAACTTCTATAGTCCTCTAGCCCTCTGAGCAGGATAATTTCTCCTTACCCTGGTCCAAAATGGTAACCTACTAGTTCAAGATTCTCCAACCAGGAGAAACATCTTATTTGCATCTATCCTCTCTATCCCTTTAAGTAGATCATAAGAGCATAAGATAGAGGAACAGAATTAAACATTTTGCCTCATTGCGTCTACTCTGTCATTTGATAATGACTGATATGTTTCTCAACACCAGTCTCCTGCCTTTTCCCTGCAACTATTTATCCCCTTTCCAATCAACAACTTATCTATCTCTGCCTTAAATACACTCAATGACTTGGCCTCTGCAGCACTCTGAGGCAATGAGTTCCACAGGTCCACCACCCTCTAACTGACAAAATTCATCCACATCATTATTTCAATGTATTCTGAAGGTTCCAATGAGATCATCTCATTTCTCCAGTGAATACAGGCCCAGTTTGACCAATCTCTCCTCATAGGACAGTCCTACCATCCTGGGAAAAACTGTGGTGAGCCTTTGTTGCTCCTCCTCTACTGCAATAGTATCTTTTCTCAGATAAAGAGATCAAAACAGCACACATTACTCCAGGTGTGATCTACCTAAACTCTCAAAAAATTAACATAAAATTTCACTATTCTTTTCCTCAACTCCTCTTGAAATGTAGGTTAACATTCCATTAGACTTCCTAATAGCCTGTTGCACCTGTACATTAACCTTCAATGAATTATTAATAAGGTCAACCTGTTGACAGGCTACTATTTCTAATCTCTCACCATTTAAGAAATACTCTCCACATCTGTTTCTCTTACCAAAGTGGATAAGCTCACATTTTTCCACATTATATTCCATTTGGCATGTTATTGCCCATTCACTAATCTGTCCAAATGCTCCTGAGGTTGCTTTACATATTCCTCATAACAAATATTCCCACTTAGCTTTGTAACTTCTGAAAATTTGTAAAATGCAAATTTGGTCCCCCACCTCCCCACTATTGTGAATAGCTGGGGCCCAAGTACTGAGCATTGTGGTACCCCACCAGCCACAACCTGCCACTGTGATAATGACCCAGTTATTTCTACCTTTAAGTTGAGAGTGAGGCGCTGGAAAAGCACAACAGGTCAGGCAGCATCAGAGGAGTAGGAGAGTCGATGTTTCGGGCAAGAGCCCTTCATTAGAAATTAGGCTTTTGAGCCAAGGAGGTGGAGAGATAAATGAGCATGGGATAGGGCTTGGGGGAAGTTAGCTGAGAGTGTGGTAGGTAGACGGAGGCGGGGGGTTAATGGTGATAGGTCAGAGAGGAAGGTGGAGCAGATAGGTGGGAAGGAAGATGGACAGGTAGGACAGGTCATGAGGGTGTTACCAAGTTGGAAGGTTGGATCTGGAATAAGGTGGGGAGAGGCGAATGAGGAAATTCACATTGATGTCATGGGATTGGAGGGCCCAAGACAGAAGATGAGGTGTTCTTCCTTTAGGTATCGGGAGGTTAGGGTGTGGCGATGGAGGAGGCCTAGGACCTGCATGTCCTTGGCAGAGTGGGAGAGGGAATTGAAGTGTTTAAGTCAGTTTTTATCCATGCTAGGACATTATCACCTATACCATATGGTTTAATTCTGACAAGCAACTCTGTGAGGAGCTTTATCAAACAATTTCTGAAAATCCAAATATACTAGATGCTAACACTCTATGTAAATTCCTCAAAAAACTCCACCGATTTGTCAACCACTATTTTCCATTTGCAAATTCATGCTAAATGTGCCCAGGCAGATTTATTTTAATCCAAATGTCCATTAAACACATTGTTTATGAAAGATGCTGGCACTTTCCCCACAACTGAAAGAAGGTTGATGTCAAGTTCCCTTCTTTTCTCTTGCTCATTTCTAAAATGGCAGGAAGGATCCATAAGTTTCTGATCTGCAGGGATTATTCAAGAATCCATCTCATTTTGAAAGGCAATTAACAAAGCATCAGCTATCTTTATGTTGATGTCCTTCAACATTCTGGGACGTAGACTATCAGGTCTTGGAGACTTATCAATTTCCAACAGAATTCAAAGAATCCCTACAGTGTGTTTTCAGGCTATTTGGCCCATTAAGTCCACACCACCCCTCCAAAGCGCATTCCAACCAACCCATCCTATCCCCCTAATGCTGCATTTCCCCTGGTTTACCCCCCCTAGCCTGTACATCTCTGGACACAATGGACAAATTAGCATGGCCAATCCACCTAAGCTGCACATCTTTGGAATGTTGGAGGAAAGTGGACCACACAGAGGAAACCCAAGCAGACACAGGGAGAACATGCAAACCCCACACAGACAGTTGCCCAAGACTGGAATCAAACTCAGTTCCCTGTGAGGCAGCAATGCTAACCACTGAGCCACCATACCACCCATTAAACTGTCAATGCAACATTCTTACTGATACCAACTCCCTTCAAATCCTCATTCTCTCCAGTCACTGGATCTCTAATTCTGGGAGATTTCCTGTATCTTCCTCAGTGAAAACAGATAAAGTAATCACTTAGCTTCTGTGTCGTTTCTCTGTTCTCCATTACAAGTTCTTTTGACTCTGTCTATAATGGACCCTCATTCCTCTCAACAGCAAAGACCCTCCTCCCAATTCAAGTGTTCACTTTTCGTGAGGAATAATGTTCTGAGCTGGAGAAAAGTGCATCACTTTCAGAAAGAAATCCATCACTTTCTGCTCTCTGCCCACAACTTACCAACTTCCCTCTATTTTCTTGACACACCACGTTAGGAACAACTTTGAGCTTCCCCCAAACACTGAGCCCCAATATAATAGTCATTCACATGTGTTTTGTTACGTTCATTCATGGGATATCAGCATCACTGATTAGGCCAACATTCATTGCCCACCTCTAAATGCCCAGAGGGAAGGTAACAGTCAACTATATCATGGTGGGTCTGGAGTCACTAACACACCAGGTAAGAACAGCAGTTTCCTTCTCTAATAGACATTAGTGAACCAGAAGGCTTTTTCCTGACAATCAACAATGGTTTCATTGTTATCATGAGGCTTAATTCCAGATTCTTTTTTTCCAGTTTCACCATCTGCCGTTGTAGGATTTGAACCCAGGTCTCGAGAACATTACCCGAGTCTCATGGAATGTTAGAATCACTATGGTGCAGATCGAGGCCATTTGGTCCATTAAGCCTGTACCGACCCTCCAAACAGCATCCCACCCTATCCCCATAACCTCACATTCACCATAACCCACCTAGCCTGCAAAGCCCTGGACATCACAGGGCTATTTAGTGTGGCCAATCCAACTAATCTCTACATCTTTGGACTGTGGAAGGAAACCAGAGCACCCAATGGAAACTTATGCAGACACGGAGAGAATGTATAAACTCCAGACAGTCACCCAAGGCTGAAATTGAACCTAGGTCCCTGGCACTGTGAGGCAGCAATGCTAACCACTGTGTCACCATGCCACTTTTTCTTCCCCCACCTGTCTTACTTACCCCCATGAGGCCTGTAAGGTCTGGTCTTTGGAGTATTGGACTATCGATAATACCAACACTAGGCTTGCATTTACCACAACCCTCCCCCAAAACACCCTCCCTCCACTCCACTCTGAGATCAAAAGCATCACATTTCCCATACCCTCCCAACCTTTACACCTTTATTGACACCTCTTGACTTTCCATCTTTGGACAACACATCTACTACCTATGACTGGAACATCCAACCTATCATGTATCCCGTCCCTCTATCTAAGTCGTTTCCCCATACCCTCAATTTAACCAACTATTGACATCATTAATCCCAGTTTTAAGGCACAATTCTCAGCCACCATCCCTGTCAATGAAATCTTCCCCAAATGTAACCGCATCACTTACACTTACAATCAACTAATCTCAAGTGATCTCTCTAACTTTCTTAGACCATTCTTGACCAGCCTTTTACTTTGTGCCTATTATCCTCCAGCCTCCCTGCATTGATCTTCCTTCATGCCCCATGTGACTTATACTGCTGACAACCAATTTCAATCATTGCTGGCACGTCTGAAGACATCCATGAAAGGACCACATAGCAGCTACTCCTCTGAGTTCTGGAAGATGATTACCATGCATGTTGTACACCTCTGTAATGCAGCCATGAATTTGAAGGCCTTAGTTATGAAGAACTTAATTGGGAGGGCGATCTTATTTCAGTAAAACTGTTTGTTTAATGAGCATTCATGAGATGGAAATACAGACAAAAGGGCTTCTCGATGCTTACCATAGGAAAGCTTGACCTGTCTTTCAAACTTCCGAGAACTTAATTACAAAAGTTCATCCCATCGTTTGGAATCTGAGTTTGGACTCCCTTGCAATTAATTGCCCTCACCCTCCTTTCTCCCCACTCCAGGTGGGCCTGGAAGATTCCACCCAGGGAATCAGGGGTCCGTGACAGGATTTACAAACAAGGGTGAGAATAGGCATTGCTGGGTAGAGGTGCTTGAGAAGAGGATTGCTTCACACAATTCTCACAATAGTGAAAAACCCCATGCAAAACCCATTGTACTCAGAAAGCCTACAATTGTTTGCAGGGAAGAAAAGAACTCAAGACTAATTAAACAGAACATCCTGTAACTGGGGTAAAGAATGAGCTAGAATTTATGACAATGCATTTATCATGCTTTTACTTGCAGTGAACAACATTCCATAATAGACACAGAATATTTAACATAGTATGGGATATTATGAAATTGATTAACAGAAAGGAATAATTTTGTTGTTCAAGTGAACTAACAATTGTCTCGAAAAAGGAGCTAAATCCTAAAATAAGTTTGATGTGAATTTTTAGTGGGATTACTTTATTCTAAGAACAAATTCTAAAATATAGCATCTATCAATGCATGTAATGGACACTCAAGCACATTTTTTAATGCTGGAACTGGGGCCATAGAGATGATTAAAGCGCAAGGTGTAGCCAAGGACTTTAATAAACTCTCAGACCCCAATTTCAGCATTAAACATAGTGGAACATTCATTAGAACCATACTCACTGTAGTGTACTCCTCGTTATAACATGCAAAAATGCTTGGCTCCCAAGCACTATGTTATAATGAGGGTAGAGTGTAATTATTAAGTACTTTACCTCAGTTTGTGTTCATTGATTGCTTAAATCTTGCATTTAAAACTTCTAAGCCGTAATATATTTTAATGATGTGCAACAAACTGAGTTTTAAAACTGAACAGATTTAAAATCTGGCAGTTATAAAGGACTGAGAGATTCAAAACCTGTTCCAAATCACAGCAGTTTTGGCACTATGAAGGCATAATGATGTTTGAAAAAGCATGTGTTTGCACTGTAGGTTGGACTACAGGGTCGATTCCTAAGTGATGTCTTATTTACTGCAGGCTAGGCCTGCTTTAGGCCTACATACCAGATGCAGTCTGACTCAATCGAAACTAACTCCATGTTCTGAATATTTGTCAGTTTCTGCAAGGCTGTATTTTTAAAATCAGTGATCTACTTTTCTCTTCCCATTTCTATGTTACGGAATTCCAGGATTCCTTCAGAGCTATAGTTCATTACTTAGACAAAAGAATATATAGTTTGTGTGCAGGAGTCAACAAAATGGTTTATATTAATGACTGCATTACTTGAATACATGGTCTGATATCAAGCTTTTAACAATAATGGCTTTCATCTTGCACCTATAGAGTTGTGTTACTCAGGCATATCCATCCATGGCATTTCATACCTACTGCTGCTTAGTTCATTATATACAGGCACACACAGCAGTGTACAAAGTATTATTCCCTGTTAATTAAATGAAGCCAAACATTAATTAGTTAGACAAATTGATTTGTCTTTGTAACACTATCACCAAACTTTTTTTTTGTCCTCCTCTTAGTTTAGGTTGTACTTTCACCCAATACCTTTAGTTTCTTCTCCCCCTTCCTACCCCCCTTTTTTCCCTCTGATCTATGTCTGGAGTCGTGTGGAGGGATCTAATCTTTGGAGTGAAATTATAGGTCTACAGATGTTTTCAAGATGTTTCCCTGTCAGTAGCAGATTATCCCCTGTAGCAAAATCTCATTAAAGTGCAATTTACAGAGCATTGCTGCTGTTGCCATCAACCAAAATTAAAGGCATTAATTTTTCAAAGTTCACCAGAAGTCTTTACATAAATGATGTAGCAGTTTGGGAGACCAATTTACATAAGTGATATTTGCAGAATTAACCCGTATTAGTTGATTAGTTGTACAAATGTTGTAGGGGTAAAATGAAAGGGGAGAGGTGGAATGTGGTGGGAAGTGGGAGGACAGTGAATTTATAGATGTACTTGTAGAACATGAGTCAGATTGTAAAGAAGTGTTGAAATAAAACAAGGGGCACATGCTGGGAGGAATGTCAAAAGAGGATGTTGATGTTTTTCCACTGAACCCATAACGTTTGCAATTGCAGCTATGATAACCAGATCCAAGATCAGATGGGACACCCAATGAGCCTTTAAATTTCAGTTTTAAACATCTGCAGACAATATAGTACAGAAAACTTTGTGATTTGCTGAACACATTTGTTTAGATCACATTGAGTGAAGAAAATAAAACAGCATCAGAAGCTGAAATTGAAACAATTAGTTAGCTGCTCAGTCATCCATCAACTATTATATTTAAAGACTATAGTAAAAATATTATGATACGTTGTTTGCAAAAATCTTAAGTAGTACACATACTCAACCTGATTTTACCAACATCTAATCCATTAAAATGTTTACTGATGTAATAATTAATTGATATTTAAATGTGTTCATCCCATGAATGAATATACAAAAAAGTAATTAGGAGGAAATTGTGGCTTAGTGGTAATGATTAGTAATACAGAGGTCAAGGTTAATTGGATTAGGTTCAAATCCTAAACTCACCAGTTGTGGAATTTACTTTCAATTAATAGTACAGGAATTGAAAACTGGTCTCAGTTACTGTGACCACAGGATTATTGTTAAAAAGCTGAGCTGATTCACTGATGTCTAACAGGAAAGGAAATCTGCAGTCCTTACCTTACCTTACCTTTGACTATAGATCCTCTGAACTGCCTCTATTCATTTTAAGGACAATATGTTGCCAGTGACATCTACATTCCACAAAAGTAAAGTTCCAATATAATGACTGCAATAATTAAGACACATAGAGTCATACAGTATAAAAAACATGCCCTTTGGCCCAAATTGTTCAAGTCGGGCAGGTTTCCTAAACTGAACTAGCCCCATTTGCCTGCATTTGGCCCATATCCCTCAAAACGTCTCCTATCCATTTACCTATCCAAATGTCTTTTAAATGTTATAACTGTACCTGTTTCTACCACTTCCTTTAGCAACTCATTCCATATATGCATCACCCTCTGTGTGAAAAGGTTGCCCCTCAGGTCCCTTTTAAATCTTCCTCCTCTCACCTTAAACCTCTGCCCTTAGTTTTGAACTCCCCTACCCTTGGGAAAAAAAACCTCAGTTATTCACCTTATCTATGACCCCCATGATTTATAACCTCTGTAAGGTTCAGACTACCCTCCAGGGAAAAACGTCCTAACCTATTCAGTCTCTTCTTATAACTCAAGCCTTCGAGTCTCACTAACATCCTGATAAATCTTTTACTCACCCTTTCCGGTTTAATAACATCCTTCCTACAGTAGGGCATCCAGAATTGCATGCAGTACTCCAAATATGGTCTTACCAATGTCTTGTACAGCTGTGACATGATGTCACAAATCCTGTCATCAATGCTTTGACTGATGAAGGCAAGCATGCCAAATGTATTCTTCACCACCCTGTCTACCTGTGATGCCACTTTCAAGGGAGACTTCTGGGTTATTCTTCCTGGTTTACCCATGATTAAGACATTGCTGCGTGTTTACAATTTTCCAAGCATTTGTATATATGCTGTAGCAGTTACCTATGCAAACCAATGATTATGTTGCAGTTGAAATCAAAAATGCCATTTGAATTTTGACATGTTATATGTTTAAAATGAGGAATTCTTCTAAATATTTGTAAAAGGACAGTTGGCATATTTATGGAATCTGCAACAATTCAATAAATCTATAATGTGAGGCATTTAGAATGTTGAAAGCTAAACTCAGTGATTTGAATTTATTAATTCTGTTCAATGCATTTGGTAAATGCTGGCCCAGTCAGCAACATCCACATCTCATGCAAACATCTTTTAAAAATTGTATTTTTTTCACATTCTTTCTTATAATTTGATAATTCTGCAAGATATTGAGCCTTCTCTTTAAGAAAACTTTACAATTTCTCTGTCTTCGATCTGAAACAGATGCTCTCACACATCCTCAAATTGAATTTCATCTTTTACAATTCTGCCCAATTATTTAATAGATTAGACTACTTACAGTGTGGAACTAGGCCGTTCGGCCCAACAAGTCCACACCGACATGCAACCCACCCAGACCCATACCCCTACACCTAACACTACAGGCATTTTAGCATGGCCAATTCACCTAACTTGCACACTTTTGGACTATGGGAGGAAACCCATGTAGACACAGGGAGAACATACAGTCAGTCACCTGAGGCAGGAATTGAACTCAGGTCTCTGGCGCTGTGAGGCAGCAGTGCTAACCACTGTGCTATCCACAAATAGGTCTGGGGCTGTTAATATCTATTGGCTCCCACCTGCATAACTTATGATGTGACCTCCCATTGACAAATCTAGGTGCGTAGCTCTTCGCATTTTCATCTAAATTATTGATGTACATAATAGAACATAGAACATAGAACAGTACAGCATCGAACAGGCTCTTCAGTCCACGATGTTATGCCGACCATTGATCCTCATGTATGCACCCTCAAATTTCTGTGACCATATGCATGTCCAGCAGTCTCTTAAATGTCCCCAATGACCTTGCTTCCACAACTGCTGCTGGCAATGCATTCCATGCTCTCACAACTCTCTGTGTAAAGAACTCTCTGACATCCCCTCTATACTTTCCTCCAACCAGCTTAAAACTATGACCCCTTGTGTTAGCCATTTCTGCCCTGGGAAATAGTCTCTGGCTATCGACTCTATCTATGCCTCTCATTATCTTGTATACCTCAAATAGGTCCCCTCTCCTCCTCTTTTTCTCCAATGAAAAAAGTTGAGCTCAGTCAACCTCTCTTCATAAGATAAGCCCTCCAGTCCAGGCAGCATCCTGGTAAACCTCCTCTGAACCCTCTCCAAAGCATCCACATCTTTCCTATAATAGGGCGACCAGAACTGGACGCAGTATTCCAAGTGCGGTCTAACCAAAGTTTTATAGAGCTGCAACAAGATCTCACAACTCTTAAACTCAATCTCCCTGTTAATGAAAGTCAAAATACCATATGCTTTCTTAACAACCTGTCCACTTGGGTGGCCATTTTAGGGGATCTATGTACCTGCACACCAAGATCCCTCTGTTCCTCCACATTGCCAAGAATCCTATCCTTAATCCTGCACTCAGCTTTCAAATTCGATCTTCCAAAATGCATCACCTTGCATTTATCCAGGTTGAACTCCATCTGCCACCTCTCAGCCCATCTCTGCATCCTGTCAATGTCCCACTGCAGCCTACAACAGCCCTCTATACTGTCAACGACACCTCCAACCTTTGTGTCGTCTGCAAACTTGCTGACCCATCCTTCATTCCCCTCATCCAAGTCATTAATAAAAATTACAAACAGTAGAGGCCCAAGGACAGAGCTCTGTGGAACAACACTCACCACTGACTTCCAGGCAGAATATTTTCCTTCTACTACCACTCGCTGTCTTCTGTTGGCCAACCAATTCTGTATCCAGACAGCTAAGTTCCCCTGTATCCCATTCCTCCTGACCTTCTGAATGACCCTACCATGGGGAATCTTATCAAATGCCTTGCTGAAGTCCATATACACCACATCCACAGCTCGACCCTCATCAACGTTTCTAGTCACATCCTCAAAGAACTCGATAAGGTTTGTGAGGCATGACCTGCCCCTCACAAAGCTGTGTTAACTGCATTTAATCAAGCCATGCTCTTCCAGATGGTCATAAATCCTATCCCTCAGAATCCTTTCTCACACCTTGCAGACAACAGATGTGAGACTTATTGGTCTATAATTGCCGGGGATTTCCCTATTTCCTTTCTTGAAGAGAGGAATTACATTTGCCTCTCTCCAGTCCTCAGGTATGACTCCAGTGGAGAGCGAGGAAGCAAAGATCTTCGCAAGTGATGAAGCAATTGCATTTCTCATTTCCCAAAGCAGCCAAGGACAAATCTGGTCCGGGCCTGGCGACTTGTCAATCTTAATGTTTCACAAAATTTTTAGCATATCAGCTTCCTCTATCTCTATCCATTCCAGCATGCACACCTGCTCTTCAAAGGTTTCATTCAAAGTTTGTTTCTTTCATAAAGACAGAAGCAAAAAACTCATTTAGGGCTTCCCCTACCTCCTCAAACTCCACACACAAGTTCCCTATGCTATCCCTGATCGGCCCTACTCTTTCTTTGACTATTCTCTTATTCCTCACATAAGTGTAAAATGTCTTTGTGTTCTCCCTAATCCGTTCTGCCAAGCCTTTCTCATGCCCCTTCCTGGCTCTCCTCAGACCATTTTTGAGCTCCTTCCTCGCCTGCCTGTAATCCTCTAGAGCTGAGCTTGACTCTAGCTTCCTCCACCTTATGTAAGCAACCTTCTTCCTTTTGACAAGAAGCTCCACCGCTCTCGTCATCCAAGATTCCTTTATCTTACTCCTTCTTGCCTGTCTCAGAGGGACATATTTATTCATCACTCGCAACAACTGTTCCTTAAACAGTCTCCACATGTCTATAGTGCCTTTACCATGGAACAATTGCTCCCAGACCATGCTTCCTAACTCATGTCTAATCGCATCATAGTTTCCTCTACCCCAATTAAATATCCTCCCATTTTGCCTAATCCTCTCCTTCTCCATAGCTATGTAGAATGTGAGGCAGTTGTGGTCACTATCACCAAAATGCTCTCCCACCACAAGATCTGATACCTGCCCCGACTCGTTTCTGAACACCAAGTCTAGAATGGCCTTTCCCCTTGTCGGCCTGTCAACGTACTGAGTTAGGAAACCCTCCTGAACACACCTTACAAAAAAAGCTCCATTCAAATCTTCTGCTCAAAGGAGGTTCCAATCAATATTGGGAAAGTTAAAGTTACCCATTACAACAACCCTACTACGTCCACACTTTTCCAAAATCTGCCGACCTATGCTTTCTTCAATCTCCCTGCTGCTGTTGGGGGGCCTGTACTAACCCCCTAATGAGGTGACTTCTCCCTTGCTGTTCCTAATCTCCACCTGTACTGACTCGATAGGCAGATCTTCCTTGACAATGTAAGCTTTTGTAGCTGTGATACCCTCTCTGATTAGTAGTGCTACACTCCCTCCTCTTTTCCCTCCTCCCTATTCTTTTTAAATGTTCTAAACCCTGGAATATCCAGCAACCATTCCTGCCCCTGAGAAACCGATGTCTCTCTTATGGCCACAACATCATAGCACCAGGTACTGATACATGCTCTAAGTTCATCACTTTTATTCCTGATACTCCTTGCGTTAAAGCAAACATACTTTAACTGATCCCTTGGTTCCTTCCCAGGAAAATCCTTCCCACGAGCTTGTCTACCTCTTGCTATTGCGTCATCTGCATCAACTCTCACCTCCGGTACACAGCTCAGGTTCCCACCCCCTGCCATACTAATTTAAACCCTCTCGAACTACTCGAGCAAACTTCCTGAAAAGGTAATGCCTTGGTAGAGATCCATGGGGAACACCACTTGTAGATGCCACTATTCAGAATGCATTTCCCTGCTCTCCATGCTCTTCCTTATGATAATCAATTAACAATCTATTTCATCAAATTTCCAAATCCGTATTTCTTATTTTCATCAAGAATCTCTCATCTCGAGCCTTATAAAATGCCGACTGAAATGTTTGCACTTACTCCTCTATCCTATTTGTTAGTAATGTCCTAGGAAATCCAACCAATTTAGGCAGACATGAGCCATCCTCCACATCTGTCTCTTTGATCACTTCGTACAGTTCAAATACTAAATCACTAATAATCGATTCCAGTAATTCACAGTTCTTACTGCAAGTTCTCAGTTTCTCAGCCCCTGTTTTTAAATAATGGACTGACAGTTCTAATGCTCTAATCCAAAGATATAACTTCCAAATGCAGAGATCTTTGAGAAACTATGACCAATGTCACTGCCATTTCTTCATTTTTTTTCTTTATTTACTAAATCGGGTTATAACCCATCAAGTTTTGGAAATCTGAGTCTTTTAAATCTTATTCCTTCCTTCATTTAGCAAATTTTAAACTTGTTAAATCCAATAGATTCTGCATCATAACATGGTTTTAGTTTTTTTTATTATTGCTTGTATTGCTTTCTTACTTTACTGTGAAAAAGAGAGAAACCGTACATGTGTTTTGAACATGTGTGCGTGGGAGTTTATAGAATTATAGGATCCCTATAGTGACGAAACAGATCATTTGGCCCAATAAGTCCACATTGACCTTCTGAAGAGTAACCAACCCGCACCCATACCCCTCTCCTACTACTCTACGTTTATCCCTAAATAACGCACCTAGCCTGAATGACTGAGATGATTGGCAGAATCAGGCAAGAAGTGACCTCTCTGACCTATCACCTCCATCCCCACCCCCATTAACCTATCGTACTCTTTGCTACCTTCTCCCCAGCCCTAACCCCCCATTTATCTCTCCACCCTGGAGACTCCCTGCCTCCATTCCTGATGAAGGGCTTTTGCCCAAAACGTCGATTTTCCTGCTCCTCGGATGCTGCCTGACCTGCTGTACTTTTCCAGCACCACTCTGATCTAACCTCTGGTTTCCAGCATCTGCAGTCCTCACTTTTGCCAAGATGTATAGTGAGACCCAGTTCAACATTGAGGTCATCTCACTTCAAATTTTATACTGTTCACAAGTGGTGTGGCAAGACTCCTGTTAGGCAGTAGCGAGATAGAACTTGTTGCTCATTGTTTCTTGTTGAATGCTTTGATCATGTCACAGCTCACCTCTTTGATATTCAATCTTGCTCAACTAAATGCTGGGGAAACTCAACAAGGAAACCAGTGTTAACACCTTAGTGGATCCAACTCATCATTTGCTCCAAATGGTCTTCTATCAGAAGGATGTTGTTAAACTTGAGAGAGTGCAGAAAAGATCACGAGGATGTAGCTGGGACTGGAATGTTTGAGCTACAAGAAGAGGCTGGTTAGGGGCTGGAGCTTTTTTCCCTGGAGCATTGGAAGATGAGGAGTGACCTTATAGAGGTTTATAGAATCATGAGGGGCGTGACTAAGGATGAATAGCCAAGATATTTTTCCTAGAGTGGGGGTGTCCAAAACTAGAAGACATAGGTTTAAGGTAAGAGGAGAAAGATTTAAAAAGGATTGGAAGGGTAATTTTCTCATGCAGAGGGTGGTGCATGCATGGAATGAGGTGCCAGATGAGGTGGTAGAGGCTGGTACAATTGCAACCTTTAAAGGCATCTGGATGGGTATATGAATAGGAAGGGTTTAGAGGGATATGGGCCAAGTGCTGGCAAATGGGACTAGGTCAGACTGGGATGTCTAGTTGGTGCAGACAAGTTGGCCCGAAGGATCTCTTTCTGTGCTGTATGACTTGATGACTCAATGATCTTCTAGTCAGACTCGGGCATCCAATATCGTAGGGCATGCTCCAGGAGCACCGGCCACACACACTCCACATCCATGGATATTGGTATTTGCCATGTGCCATCTTCTAAGGACTCTCATGACGAATCTCCAATTCGCTTACAGAGCTTTTCTGCATTTCAGTGCTGTAGAGATTTATCAGCACATTCATTGTGGTGTTGCAGCAGGGACACTGGGCATTCAACTCATGGACTGGACTGGGCCACAACTCCAGTCTCGTCGCTCGCTGTCTTAGTGACCACTCACTCTGAGCCTAGCAGGATGCTCCCTGCTTTCATCACTTACATGGCCTTGCCTTGCCTTTTTTGTGCTTTGTCCTCTCAGCCAGAGATACCAGGCTTATATTACAGCTGGTGTGCTTTGCCATTTAGTGCAGACTCAAAGCAGGGAAGTTAGTCATAGTTGTCAACAGGCCTCAATAAAGTCAAAGAGGATGAATTTTGCTCAGGATGGCTTGGCGCAGTGAGTCAAGGACAGCCACCAGTACTAGTGCAGGTCCTGTTTAGGGTGGTCCAAGTCAGGATATTGTGTTGTTAATCGCTAAGGAGCCAAAAGACAGGAAGCATGCCACCTGTCTGGACACTATTTGCCCTAATGTGGGCTGTATTGCTGCCTGAAATGAGAGACAGGCAGGAATAATGGGAGATAAAACTGAGTTATTTTTAATTCATTTGCAGAATGAGGGCATCTCTGGCTGGGCCAAAAGTTTTTGCCCATCCCGAATTGCCCAGAGGGCAGTTATGAGTTAACCACATTGCTGTGAGTCTGAAGTCACATTTAAGCCAGATTGGGTAAGGATGGGCAGCTTCCTTCCATAAAGGACATTAGTGAACCAGATAGGTATTTTCCTGACAATCAGCAATGATTTCATGGTCATTTGAGCTCTTAATTACAGATTCTTTATTGAATTCAAGTTCCACCAACTGTTATGGTGGGATTTGAACCTGGGTCCCCAGAACATTGTCTGGGTCTTCAGATTAGCAGTCCAGCAACAATACCACTAGACCATTGCTTCCTTCGCTGGTATAACTGGTACCTTTGATGCAGGTGGGAAGGTGGCCTGAGCAAGTGAGTAGACAGCACAGAGGACATGCAGTAATGGTGGTGTTGGGGGGTGTTGAGGGGGTGGTTAGGGCTGGAGCAGTTGAGAGTGTTTGAGAAGATGTCTCAGGCAAGAGCCTTGATGGGAGGTGGCTCGCGCAGCAGAGAAACAGTAAGTATGAGGTAATTCTGAGATGGCAGACCTCTTGCTAATGAAGTGTGGAAGGACATCAAACTTTTATCTAGAGGGTTGACCATTCCTCCAGATGGCTGAGACTGCTCTAACCTGGGTGGAAAGCTCAGACCAAGTTGACATGGTTTAGACTCATTCTCTCCCCTAATGGTCCTGAGGGAAGGGGCAGTTTTATTGCTGCAGAACCTCATCCAGCTCCAGGACACTACCAACACAGGTCTGAGGCAAATATCAGGAACTGTGCGGGGCAGCTCTGTACTTGTCTGGGTGCACAACAAGCTTTTAAGAATGGTGCTGTGCAAGGGACACCGGTGAATTCTGGGATATCTACTGAGTGGTGAGTTGTTCTCGGAATGGCACCAGGTAAGATGGTATTGAAATTGGACGTGACAGACACCACAAAGAACACAGTAGTTAATTAATGAGGTGAGTTTGATAAGTTAGAGTAAAAGCTTTCTCATCTTTGTGGCATTAGACCCTTCAAAAAACTCAATGCAACTCAGATGTAGCCAAAAAACTCATAAGATTCAGCCTCATGTCTTCTATTAAAACCTTACCATGCCCTGATTGTTCATTATAGACCTATCTGAATTGGTCTCCAATGGATCCTTGCTGCTCTTGTGCTTTATATATTTATAAAAACTTTTACTGTTAGCTTTGCTATGACTTGCAATCTTTTTTTAAATTTCCCCTTTTACTGCATCTTTTTACTCTCTTTTAATCCCTTATTGCTTTTCATGTCTTTGCCAGGCTGCAGAATTTCCATTGCACTTGAGGAAGACCTTTCTTTAAGTTTGACATTGCCATGTCCCTCTTTCCTCATTTTTTCAATCTGTTTCTCAGCATATTGCATGCTCATAATTTGCAATTGGCCGTGTGCCAGTTAATATATGGGCCCATAGGGGCCCAGTTGAATATAGGGCCCCCCACAGTAAAACTCACTGGAACACATAAAAATTGCATCCAGCTGCTGAAATGCTTTCATTTTACCGTGGCATATGGTCATGAGCTTGTTTTATTATTAATGCAGTTTTAACGCATTCTATAGACGTATTGTTGCATTTCACAACAAGGTTGTGTTTTTATTGGATTTGGGAAGGTTTGGGTTGGGAAAGTCATTGGTGAACTATAGGGGGACCCCAAATATTCTTAGTTCCCACTAACCCAAGTTCTTAAACCAACTCCGCAACTGGTGCAAACCAGTTGGAAAGATGTAACGTTTGACAGGGCTGTTTTTCCTGAACTGGCATTGTATCAATGCCATGAATCCTACGCAATGCATAAAAAGTTTAGAGGTCATGATAGTCTGTAAACTGATTAACAATTACAAGTGAGCAAAAGAAGTAATTATTTTCAGACCCTCACTTCCATGGAGACAAATCAGCTCCAATTCCCCACCGCAGATCCAGCTGAGACCAATGAACACAACGTTGACTATTAACCAACCAAATGTTTGTATTCTTCCAAAATTCACCATCTCAATGGCTGTGTACTTATCGTCTGAGAGACCAGGGAAGCATTTCAATTTTTATGCTAAATTGGAAATAATTACAGAAGTGACTTGTGCATTTGGTATTTTTCTGATTCTCTAAAACTGGCGAATTTTCAAAACGTCTCATGACATATTTAGGGGTGACAAAATGCACAAAAACGAAGGTTCTTTCTTGAGTGATTTGTTGAACAAATCTTTGGAAATGGATATAAATAAGAAATTGCTGGAGAAACTCAGCAGGTCTGGCAGCATCTGTAGAGAGAATGCAAAGTTAACAATTTGAGTCCAACTCTTCTACTGAGGTCAGAACACTTCAGAATTGGGTCATTGGACTCAAAACATTAATTCTGTTCCTCTCTCCATTGATGCTGCCAGATCTACTGAGGTTCTCTAGCAATTTCTGGTTTTGATGTTGAAGTTCCTGTGTTAGACTGGGATGGACAAGGTCAGAAGTCACATGACATTAGGTTATAGTCCAACAGGTTTATTTGAAATACCATTCTTTTGGAGTGCTGCTCCTTCACCAGAATCCACAGTTCTTTGTTTTACTTTGAGAATAGATTTTTGGTTTATCAAAGAAATCTTGTTTCAAAGTTTTGATTTTTTTTTCTCTCTGTCTCATAACTTGCCCTGTGCAAAGTTGAACTTGGTTCTGGTTAAAACAGTTGGGAATGTTACAAGTGCTGGGTAAATTTATTATGATGCAAGTGTTGCAATTGGTACAATTAAATATAACCTTTAATTTGGTTAAACATGTGTAGCATGTTACTTAAAAATCAGACTTACCCTTAGATGCCCCTCTTCAAATAAGTAGGATTGCTGGAATAAAATGAAGGTGTAATGTATTGATCCATTAATTTGTCTGTTAGCAGGTAATTGGCCATCTCACAATGGTGACATGAAGAACTATAATAATCCTTCTGAGGGATTTGCAACATTGGGATTGACTGATGTGGTGCACATAACACCAGTTGGGTACAGTCTGCTACAACCAATACTCTGGAGACTACCAGTAAATATTAACACTCAAGGTGTTAATACCAAAGGAGCATTTATTACTCAATCCGGTGCAAATAGGTATTTCAATTGATTTTTAGTTGAACTCAAAAAAGGTTGACTGTCAAATCTAAGTTCATGACAGTTTGAGTTATTAAATGTTTTTACCAATACCTTGTCCCAAATTAAAAGTCCTTTGTTAAAATATTGGAATTTAAATTTTATGTAAAGTGCTCAAAAAGTATCTGCATAGAGTATTTTTCAAAAGGACACACATGAAATGCTGAAGTTAGAATCCCCAGGAGCGTTAAGCACTGCGTTAAGAATTTTGCAAATGCATTTGGGAGTTCATAGATTCATGGATTTATACAGAAAAGGCCCTTCAGCCCATCTAGTCTGCACTGACATGATCATAGAATCCCTATAGCGTGGAAGAAGACCATTGAGTCATTGAGTCCACACTGACCCTCTGAGGAGCAGCCCACCCAGAACTAGCCCCCTACCCTATCACCCCAGAGTTACCATGGCCGATCCACCTACGGCTAATAAACCTAACCTACACATCCCTGGACACTATGGACAATTTAGCATGGCCAAACCACCTAACCTAATCTTTAGACTGTGGAGGAACCAGAGCAACCAAAGGAAACCTACACAGACATTGGGAGAACATACAAACTCTACACAGACAGTCGCCTGACGTTGGAATCAAACCTGGGTCTCTGTCACTGTGAGGCAGCAGTGCTAACCACTGAACCACTGTGCCAGCCATTACTGCCACTAAATATTTGCTCATCCTAATTTCCTGCACTTTTCCATTTCCTTGAATGTTATGATATTTGGAGTGCTCTTCCAAATATTTTTTAAAGGTTGTAAGGTTTCCCACTTCCACTACCTTCCCAGGCAGTGCACTCCAATTCCCAGCACTCGCTGAGTGAAAATGTATTTTCCCAAATCCCCTCTGAATATCCTAAAACTATGCCCCGTTTTGATTGACCCCCATGAGGAACAGTTGCTCTCTTTTCACGCTGTCCATACCCCTCAAAATCTTATACACTTCAAACATGTCCCCCCTCAGTCTTCTCTGCTCTAAAGAAAACAATCCAAGCCTATGTAAACTCTCCTTATAGCTCAATTTCTCCATTCCAGGCAACATTCTGGTGAACCTCCGCTAGTGCTATCACTTCCTTCCTGTGAAGAGTTCATCTCAAGATCTAGACGAATTCAAACCCCATGCTAATGGCATAAGAATCACATCAACATCTACTTTGTATAGTTTTGACAAAATCAGGAAAAATGAAATTGTGTTTTGTAGTTATCATCAGATTTGCTGCAGTAGATATTCCAGTTAAAAACAGTGAGCAACAATGTCATAAAAAGCAAGTGTTTCTCTATCAGCAAAGAGGTTATAGAAAGAGTTTATGTCTTGCAATTTACTCTTGCAATTCTTTTCCAGGGGTTTTGCAGGAAAAAATAATAAAATAAATGACAAGATAAGTTAAAAGGCAGGTGAAATGAAGATGAGCATCCACTGAACTCAAAATGTGGGATAATGTCACAAAGATAAAGGTAAGGACTCTCTACCTGAATGCACGTAGCATTCACTACGAGATAGATCATTTGAAAGCACAAATTGAGGTAAATGAATGTGATTCAATTGCCACTACAGGAACACAGGGTTACCAAAATAGGGAACAAAATATTCAAGGATCTTCAACACTTCAGAAGGACAGACAGAAAAGAAAAACAGTTGGTGATGTGTTGCGAATAAGAGATAGGGTCTGTAGATTAGTAAGAGAGGATTTCAAATTGAAAGAACCAAATGTGGGGTCTGTATGTCAGGAGCTCAGAAACAACAAAAAGTGCATAAATTTATAGTAGGACATGGGTGGAACTGAAAAGTAAAGAAGGGATGAGTATCTTTTGGGATTGTATTATAGGCCCCCTAACAGTCAGTGAGAAATTGGGAAGCAAATATGAAAGGAAATCTTGGATATCTGTAAAAATCTTAAACTTGTAACGGTAGGGAATTTTAACTTTCTAAACATAGACTGGGACTTCCATAGTGTTAAGGGCTTTGATTTTTTTTTAACATGTGTATAAGAAAACTTTCTTCTTCAGTATGTGAATGTACCTACTAGAGAAGGAGCAATATATGATCTTCTGTTGGCAAATAAGGAAATAAGGCAGGACAGGTGACTGAGGTGTTATTGGACAAGTGATCATAATTCTAACAGTATGAAAATAATTATGGAAAAGGATAGACCTGATCAAAAAGTTAAAGTTCTAAATTGGAGAAAAGCCAATTTAAAGAGTATTGGATGGGAACGTTCAAAAGTTGGTTGGAGGAGGCTATTTGCAGGTAAAGGGGCAGTTTGGAAGTAGGGAGCCTTTAAAGAATGAGATAATGAGAGTCCAGAGACAGTATGTTCTTGTCAGTGTGAAGAGAAAGGCTGGCAGGTAGAGGAAATGCTGGATGACTAGAGAAATTGAGGCTCTGATCTAAAAAAAGGAGATTTTGAGATTGAGTGAATCCCCAGAACAGTATAAAGGCAGCAGAGTATACTTAAGAGGGAAATTAGGAGGGCAAAGTGGGACATAAGATAATTTTAGCATATAGAGTTAAGAAGAATCCAAAGAGACTCTATAAATACATTAAGGGCAAAAGAGTAACTGCAGAGAGAATAAGGCCCCTAAAAGATCAGTGTGATCATCTATGGGTGGAACCACAAGAGGTGGGTGATATACTAAATGATTATATTGCGTCAGTATTTACTATGAACAAGGACGTGGAATCTAGGGAACTTGGGGAAATAAATAGTAATGGCTTGAAAAGAGCTCATATGACAGAAGAGGAGCTGCTGGAGATCTTAAAATGCATAAAGGTAGATAAGTCACCTGATTAGGTGTTTCCTAGAAGCTTGTGGAAATCCAGGGAAGACATTGCTGGTCACCTTGCTGAGATATTTGTATCATCGATAGCCACGGAAGAGGTGGCAAGAGACTGGAGGTTGGCTAATGTGATGCCATTAATTAAGGCGGGCTGTAAGCAAAAACTAGGGAACTATAGACCCGTGAGACTTACATTAGTAGTTAGAGGTGATTCTGAAGGACAGGATTTATATGTACTTGAAAAGGCAAGGATTATTTCAGGATAGTCAGTGTGGCTTTGTGTGTAGGAAATCATCTCACACTAACTTGATTGAGTTTATTGAAGTGGTTACAAAGAAGATTGATGGTACGTGTTGTCTACATGGACTTCAGCAAGGTTCTGCATGGTTAACTGGTTAGTAAAGTTAGATAATTTGTGATCCAAGGGAAGCTAATCAATTGGATACAAAATTGACTTGAAGATAGGAGGCAGAGAGTGGTGTTGGATGGTTGTTTTTCAGACTGGAGGCCTGTGACCAGTGGTGTGCCACAAGGATCAGTACTAGGTCCACTATTCATTATTTATAAAAATGATATAGATATGAATATAGAAGATATGGTTAGTAAGTTTGCAGATAAGACCATAAGACCATAAGACAAAAGGAGCAGAAGTAAGGCCATTCGGCCCATCGAGTCCACTCCGCCATTCAATCATGGCTGATGGGCATTTCAACTCCACTTACCCGCATTCTCCCCGTAGCCCTTAATTCCTTGTGACATCAAGAATTTATCAATTTCTGCCTTGAAGACATTTAGCGTCCCAGCCTCCACTGCACTGTGGCTATGAATTCCACAGGCCCACCACTCTCTGGCTGAAGAAATGTCTCCGCATTTCTGTTCTGAATTTACCCCCTCTAATTCTGAGGCTGTGTCCACGGGTCCTAGTCTCCTCGACTAACGGAAACAATTTCCTAGCATCCACCCTTTCCAAGCCATGTATTATCTTGTAAGTTTCTATTAGATCTCCCCTTAATCTTCTAAACTCCAATGAATACAATCCCAGGATCCTCAGCCGTACCTCATATGTTAGACTTACCATTCCAGGGATCATCCGTGTGAATCTCCACTGGACATGCTGCAGTGCCAGTATGTCCTTCCTGAGGTGTGGGGACCAAAACTGGACACAGTACTCCAAATGGGGCCTAACCAGAGCTTTATAAAGTCTCAGTAGCACAACAGTGCTTTTATATTCCAACCCCCTTGAGATAATTGACAACATTGCATTCGCTTTCTTAATCACGGACTCAACCTGCATGTTTACCTTTAGAGAATCCTCAACTAGCACTCCCAGATCCCTCTGTACTTTGGCTTTACGAATTTTCTCATCGTTTAGGAAGTAATCCATGCTTCTATTCTTTTTCCCAAAGTGCAAGACCTCGCAAGATGACACCAAAATAGTTGGTGTAGTGAATGGTGAAGATGAATATCTTAGAGTACAATAGGATGTTATTCAGGTGGGCCAATGGGCAAAGATTTAGAAAGGACCAGTGGAGTAACTTTTTTGTGCAGAGGGTGGTATGTGTTTGGAATGAGCTGCCAGAGGAAATTTTGGAGACTGATACAATTTCGACGTTTAAAAGGCATCTGGATGGATATATGAATAGGAAGGGTTTAGAGGGATATGGGTCAAATACTGGCAAATGGGACGAGGTCAATTTGGGATATCTGGTTGGTGTGGATGAATTGGACTGAAGGGTCTGTTTCTGTGCTTTATGAGTCTGTGACTCTATATGAATATCTGTATTAGGAACAGATGCCAGCCATTTGATCCGTAATCTGTTCTGCCATTCACTGAAGTCATAGTTGATTTGTTCGTGTTTCGTAATCCACATTCCCAGATATCCCCATAGCATCTGATTCTTTTGCCTAACAAAAATCAGCCTCCATCTTAGAAATATTCAATAAATACATTGCATCAACATTGACACAGGAGAAAGACATGGTGGATGCTGAGTCTCGCGTGGGGTATGTTGATATTCTGGGACATGTCAATATAAAAAAGGAAGAGGTGCTGGGTGTTTTGAAAGGCATGAAGGCAGCCAAGTCTATCTATCCCAGAATGCTGAGGGAGGTGAGGGAGCAAATTGCTGGAGCCTTGTAGAAAATATTTGTATCTTCTTCAGTCACAGGAGAGGTATCAGAGGACTGGAGAATAGTCAATGTTTTCCTTTGGTTGACAAGGACAACAGAGGTATTTTGAGAAATTATAGGTCAGTGAGCCTTCTGTCAATGGTAGGGAAATTATTGGAGAAGATTCTTAGGGTTCGAGTTAGGATTTGGGATTTACTCATATCTGGAAAAATATGGATTTATTAGTGATAGGCAGCAGGGATGGTCATGTCTCACAAAATTGATTGAGTGTTTTGGGGAAGTGACTAAGCTGATTGATGAGCGCAGGATGGGAGATGTTGTCTATATGGACTTTAACAAGACCTTTGATAAGGTCCCTCATGGGAGGCTGATACAGAGGGTGAAGTCAAATGGGTACTGTGTTGAGCTGGTAAGGTGGATAGCGAACTGGCTTTAGTCATAGACAGTAATGGTAGAAGGGTGTTTTTCTGTCTTGAGATCTGTGACTCATCGTGTTCTGCAGGGATCGGTGCTGGGAACCCTGCTGTTTTATGATTTGGAGGAGAATGTGGCCTGGTTAGTAAGTTTATGGATGACATAAAGATTGGGGGAGCTGCGGATAGTGAAGAGGATTGCCAGACGGAACAGCAGGATGTATAGACTGGAGACTTGGGCAGAGAAATGGCAGATGGAATTTAATCCAGTCAAATGTAAAATGATGCATTTTGGAAGATCTAATGCAAGAGAGAAGCATAGAGTAGATAGCAAAACTCCTAGTCACATCACACACACAAGGATCCAGGTATACAGGTCCACAGTTCCCTGAAAGTGGATAAGGTGGTTAACAAGGTAACTGACATGCTTCCCTTCATCAGTTAGGGCATAGAATCTAAAAATTGGCAAGTCATGTCGAGATTGTATAGAACTTTAGTTCGGCCACATTTGCTTACAGTTCTGGTTGCCATACTACCAGAAGAATGTGGACATTTTGGTGAGAATACAGAAACTGTTCACCAGGACATTGACTGGTTTGGAGGATATTAGCTATGATGAGAGATTAAGCAAACTTGAATTGTTTTCACTTGAAGTTTGGAGGATGATGGTGACCTGATAGAAGTTTACAAAACTATGAGAGGTATGGATAGAATTGACAAAATCTCTCGCAGGAGGTTGGTAAGCAAAATTAAAATACATGGGGTAGGAATCATTGTGATGGCATGGATTGAGAATTGATTAGCAGGTAGAAAACAGAGTTATAATCAATTGGTCATTCTTGCATTAGCAGGCTGTTTGTAGTTAAACACTGTAAAGATCAACACTTATTTCCCAACTGATCATTGTATATCTCAATGACTTGGATATAGGAACTGAATGTAATACTTCTACGATGACTCAATATTGGGTAGGAATGTTTGTAGTGAGCAAGATATACTATAGCCTGAAGAAGACTGGGAGAAGCTTGTTGAGTGAGCAAGAACATGGTAAATGGAATATATTGTGGAAAATATTGAGCTTATCTACTTTGTTAAGAAGAACAGCTGAGCAAATTATTTCTTAAATGATTATAAAATCAGAAGTGTAGATGTACAAAAGGACCTGGATATTCTCATCAATAAGTCACTGGAGGCCAAGATGCTGATGTGAAAAGTGTGGTGCTGGAAAAGCACAGCTGGTCAGGCAGAATATTCCTGATGAAGAGCTCATGCTCGAAATGTCGATTTTCCTGCTCCTCGGATGCTGCCTGATGAGCTGTGCTTTTCCAGCACCACATATTTCAACTCTGATCTCCAGCATCTGCAGTCCTCACTTTCTCCAACATGATGATGCAGGAGGCAATGAGGAAGGTTCCCAAAATATTAGCCTTTATTTTAAGAGGATTTGAGAAGAGGAATAGTGATGTCTTTCCTCAACTGTACAGCACCTGTGTTAGACTGCACCCGGAGTGCTCTGCGCACATTTGATCTCCTTACCTTCAGAAGGATGTTATTGCCACTTAATGAAGATTCACCAGAGATCCCAAGATAGCGGGAGTCTCCTGTAAAGAGAGATTGGGGAAATTAAGCCTGTATTCTTAAGAGTTTCAAAGCAGAAATGATGATCTTATTGAAACCTACAGGGTAGATGGAAGTAAGTTGCTTTCCTGGGTTGGAGAGCCATGAATCAGAGAGCACAATTTCAGAATAAGTGGGAAGCCATTCAGATGGAAATGGTGCAAAATATTTTTGTTCAGAAAATTGCAAATCTTTGAAATGATCAGAAACCTGTCATAGACAATGTTTCAAGATTGACAGATTTCTAAAAGCCAGTGATTTAAAGGGATATGGACACAGTGTGGTAAAAATGCATTGATGTCAATGATCAGGCATGACTCTACTGAATGGGTTAGCAGATTCTATGGGCTGAATGGCCTACTCCTGCTCCTCTGTCCCTATAATGAAATTTCTGCATCCCATTCTCTGACAATGAAGTCCTATTATTTTAATTGGCTTCAACTAATACTATATTTTGTTGGTCTGAAATATTACTGTTTCTAAGGGCCAATACTTGTCTTTTCTCATTTAGCTGTCAACAAATTCCAGCTCATAGATTAGAAAAAAAATTGATTTCGCTCTTAATTTTCTTAATTAATAGTGTTTTCATTTTGTGCTGTTTTAGTCCTCTTTTAATCATTGCACTCCCTTCCTCTGTTTGCATGAGTAATCAATCCTTGAGGGATAGTGAAATATGGTTTATTATAAATATAGTGCTCTCAAATAACTCGTAAACTTTAGTTGCATTGCTGGCCAATCAGGAGTGAAATTGCAAAGCTAAAGCCTCTCAATGGGCTGAGGGATATTTGCAACATTCAGTCTTGGGCAGAATATATTTTGTATTTCTGGCACCCCTCAGAAACCATTCACTTCAACTAACAGTTCACTTTCAATTGATTCCATTGCTTGACAAAATTACTTTAAAATTTTATTGTTTTTAAGAATCTTACAATGAAACAAGGATTTGATTTCAACACACAGCGTGACATGATGGTTAGTAAGGCATTTCGCACAGTTGCCTTCATTGCTCAGGGCATTGAGTATAGAAGTTGCCAAATCAGTTTTCCTTTGTGTGAACCCAAGGAAAGCGATGGGGCCACATGGAGTACCAGGCCGTGCACTCAGAGCATGGGCAGATCAACTGGCAGGTCAGGCAGCATCCGAGGAGCAGGAAAATCGACGTTTCGAGCAAAAGCCCTTCATCAGAAATGGAGGCAGGGAGCCTCCAGGGTAGAGAGATAAATCTCTCCAGGGAGAGAGATTGTCTTCAGGGAGGCTGCTACACTAGCTGAGTTTCTCCAGCAATGTCGGTGTTTACTTGAGTTAAGATACAGATCAGCCATGATCTCATTGAATGTTGGAGTAGACATGAGGGGCTGGGGGCCTGAAGCTATGTTCCCAACTGATTTACCTCTCCATGCCTTCGTTCAAATCTAACATAAAATTAAGGGACTGCTGTGATTCACGGTACCTAAGGCAGTTATGTTTCAACTTGTTACGAGATGAAATTCTATTGCTGAAAAGTTTAGTTTCAAGTGGAAGCCTTTAAAGAAGGGAACTTGGAATCTGAAACAAGGTGAAATAATTTGCAAAGGTTAACAGCAGTGTAATCAAGGAAAAGCTACCTGTTGAACATAACCAATTATACATGAAAGAAGATAAAAAGAGATGAGGAGAAATAACTTCACCCAGAGAGTGGGGAGTCTATGGAATTCTCGGCCACAGAAAGCAGTTCAGGCCAAAACATTAGATGCTTTCAAGGATTTGTTAGATATAGTTCGTAGGATCTAAAGGTATTGGGAAAAAGCAGGAACAAAGGATTGCGCTGGATTATCAGCCATGGTTGTATTGAATGGCAGAACAGGCTTGAAGGGCCAATGGCCTACTCCGGTACCCATTTTCTATGTTTGTAACATAGAATACTGTGAATGTTGGAAATCTGACTTCAAACAGAACAAATGCTAGAAATACTCACCGGGTAAGGTCAAACAGTTCTGACAAAAGGCCTTTGAGTTGAAATATTGGGCTGAAAGCTATGGAAGTGATACAAAGCAGATTACCCGACCATCCATGAGGAAGAGGGGAGAAAATCAGTGACCAGCTGACAAGCCCAGCCAATAAACAGAAACGCCTGTGAGTTGGTCAAAATTGTTGGGCATCCCTACAATGCAGAGGCAGAACATTTGACCCATTTATCTTCTGAAGAGCATCCCAACCAGACCCAGCTCCCTGTCCTATCCCCACAATCCTGAATTTTCTGTGGCTAACCTGCCTAGCCTGTACATCCTTGGACATTATGAGCAATTTAGCATGGCCAATCCACCCTAACCCTCACATCATTGGACTGTGAGAGGAAGCCGGAGCACCTGGAGGACACTCACGCAGACACTGGGAGAATGTGCAAACTCCACACAAACAGTGGTCTGAGGGTGGAATCAAACCTGGGTCTGTGGTGCTGTGAGGCAGCAGTGCTAACCACTGAGCCACCCTGCCACCCCACAGAGTTCCAACTCTCACTGGCAGGAAGCCTCGCTATTTGGAGTACCAGAACTCTTCTTTCATGCAGGCCCCGAAAGGAGATCCATTAACTTCCAGAATTGGGAAAGTTGGGGGTGAGGGATTGGTAGGGGGTGAGGGATTGGTAGGGGGTGGGGGGGTCAATGGAGTTTCAGGATTCTCAGGATGTGGGTGTCACTGGGATCTATTGGACCTCCCGATCAATAACATGACTTGTAAAATTATTCTACAGACTGTTGAGTTAGTTCCAACAAGCCCCATCCTCTTCTTTCTAGGAACTGGTCACCTATTGTCTGAAATGTAGTGATTCAACATGAAAAGAAATTTTGAAAAAATCAGTGAAGTTGTTGTCATTAGAGAACTGGAGGACAGACTATTTTTTAAAAGAATTCATAATTTTTTTAAGGATTTCATAATTACTCAGAAATAACTTCAAATCAAGCATTAAATAACAAGAACTTTGTCAATGTTAGCCTCAATATTACATTCAGAATAAAGAAAAGTGGCTTGTTGGCTCAGTGGTTGGGTGCTGATGATGTCTCAGTTGTTAACACAGTGCTAGGGACCTGAGCTCAATTCCATCCTCAGGTGACTTTGTGGAGCTTAGGCATTCTCCCCGTGTCTGCGTGGGTTTGTCCAGGTGCCCTGGTTTCCATCTTTGTTCAAAGATGTGCAGGCAAGGTAGTTTGGATGTGCTAAATTGCCCATAGTGTCCAGGAATGTGCAGGCCAGGTGGATTGTTCATGGGGAATGCAGGGCGACAGGTGTGGGGTGGGTCTGGGTGTCAGTGTTAACTCAATGGGCTGAATCCCTGCTTCCACACTGTGAATTGAATTTATTGTCACATATTTCGACGACAATGGTGGTGCCATCAGTGAACTTGTAAATGGCATTAGTCTGGTATTTGGCGATGAAGTCATGGGTGTACAGTAGGGGTCTAAGTACATACCCCTGGGGGCTCCAGTGTTGAGTGTTAGTGACGATGAAACATTGTCCCCTGTCTTCACTGATTGTGGCCTGTGGGTCAGGAAACTGAGGATCCAGTTGCAGAGAGTCGGACTTAGTCCGAGATCGTTAAGTTTAGTAATCAGTCTCGAAGGGATAATAGAGCTGAAGGCTGAATTGTCGTCAATGAGTAGGATTCTTACGAAGCTGTTCTTGATGTCAAGATGTTCGAGGGAGGAGTGAAAGGCAAGTGATGTGGCATCTGACGTGAATCTGTTGGTCTGATAGGCAAATTGGAGTGGGTCAAGAATAGTGGGGATTCTATTCAATGAAATGTGGGGCAGTGTGAGTTTAGGGGAGGGGGTGAGTGGGTTTTGTGTTTAGATATTTGGGAAAAAAACCTACCTACTTGCTTGGGGTGAGGAACGGGGCTTGACCCCTTCCAAAAACCTGAGATGAGCATGTAATGAACTCTGTTTCTCCCTCCATCCCTGACCTGCTGAGTATTTCCAGAATTTGTGAAAAAAATGACATGTTTTTTAGTTGTTGATACCAGTTGTTGATAATTTAGAGTGTAGCCTGGCCCTGCACACTTTGTTGAGCCAATGCGACTTGACAAACTCTTGTACACAACACAGTGGAATAACAAAATACTTCTCTATGTCATGATGTGATGTGAATTTCTATTTGGAAACTCCTGTTAGTTTTAAAGCTCTCCGGTGACGAGAGCTGCCAAGTAGAAAGAAATATTGAGTAAAATCTTTTTATTACAAAAATATACTCCATTCATGTAAAAGTCATCTGTAAGTACATACGAAAGGTCCCAAAACAGTCTTTGCAGAGAGAAAAGTCAACAACACTTTGGAATTTGACATTCCTCATTGATGTGATGTTACGCTTGACTCAAATTAAAGTTGGAAAGTTGCTAGCTTAGAGCCAATCCTGAAGCTACTTTCTAGCAGTTTTGGTTACAGTTCAGGTGACTGTCATTGAATGTAGTTTGCAGTAGATCCTTACCCAGAAAGATGTTGTGGTCAAAAGCTTCTTGGTTCATTAGGATGGAATTTATTTAATTTTCTGAGGGAAACTTGATGCAAAAATGCTTTTTGACTGCCAAAGGTATCAAACAGAATTATAGCAAACATGTTTGGTCCAACAGTACAGGATTTTAGGTCTCATGGCATAGTCAGTCATCTATCAAAGAACTACTTGAATTTATATAGCACCTTTCCAGACTTTAGGGTATTGCTCTATAGCTAGTGGTACATGTTTGGACAGTACTAACTATTATAATCTTTCATCACTATTTACAGCTAACTAATGACCTTCTGACCCCTTTTGAACTAAGTACTTAACAAATTCTCTTTGAAGGAGCAGTTCAAAACAGCTTTACCCGTACTCGACTCTCCTGTTTTCCAATGACACTTAAACCCTTGGCTGTAATCTGCTTCTCATGTTTACATACTTCTCTCTCTTTACATTTATACTTTTACTGCCAATTTATAGAAACCTTACAGTGAGACAGAGACCATTTGGCCCATTAATTCTGCATTGACCCTCCAAAAGGCATCCCACGCAGACTCATTGCCATATCCCTAATTTACCATGGCTAATCCATCTGGCCTGTACAATTCTGGACACTATGGGGTAACTTAAAATGGCCAATCCACATAACTTGCACGTAGAGGGGGCATGGTGACTCAGAGTTTAGCGCTACTGCCTCACAGCGCTAGGCACCTGAGTTCGATTCCGGCCTCGGATGACTGTCTGTGTGGAGTTTGCACATTCTCCTTGTGTCTGCATGGGTTTCCTCCCACAATCCAAAAATGTGCAGGTTAGGTGGGTTGGCCATGCTAAATTGTCCATAGTGTTAGGTGCATTAGTGAGAGGGAATATAGAGAAATAAGGGAATGGGTCTGGATGAATTACTCTTCTGGAGGGTCAGTTTGGACTTGTTGGGCCGGAGGGCCTGTTTCCACACTGACGTGATTCTAAGTTTATTCACCCAAAGCTGGAATTGAACCTGGTCCCTGGCACTCTGAGGCAGTAGAGCTAACCATTATGCCACCATATTATCTCCAGTGTTTTCATTTATAATAACTAGTAATAATTACTCATTCAAAGTATTCCAATTGATTTATGAGGCATAGTTGAATGCTTTCAAATCTAGGATGACTACTTCTCATGTGTTCTGCACTCCAAATAATTAATGATATCTCATGTGATACCGTCAAAGATATATTCCATTATAGGTGTTAGGTGTACTGGGTTCTCATTTTCAAGTTCATGTCTCATGCCTTTCCTGAATATCTGCAGATGTGACTTATCCATATATTTAACATACTAAACAATTCTTTACATCATCCATCTATGCATGCGATAACATCCTGTGGCTATGATCTGAAACCAAATTGTCAGGATGTGGGTGTTACTGGGGTCTATTGGACGACCCAATCAATAATCCTACAAAATATAAATTAATTCCAACAATCCCAGCACTCTCTAGGAATTGGTCACCTACCATTTACAATGTTGTGATTCCATATGAAAGGAAATTGGCTTCATTAAAGAACTGGAGATTTTTAAAAGAATTCCTAATCTGTTAATTACTCAGAAATAACCTCAAGTCAAACATTAAATACTGGCAAGGAAATTTGCTAGAACTACTTGGGAGGATTTAAACTAATAAGGTGGAGGGGTGGGACCCAGGGAGATAGTGAGGAAAGAGATCGATCTGAGACGGGTACAGCTGAGAACAGAAGTGAGTCAAACAGTCAGGGCAGGCAGGGACAAGGTAGGACTAATAAATTAAACTGCATTTATTTCAATGCAAGGGGCCTAACAGGGAAGGCAGATGAACTCAGGGCATGGTTAGGAACATGGGACTGGGATATCATAGCAATTACAGAAACATGGCTCAGGGATGGGCAGGACTGGCAGCTTAATGTTTTCGGATACAAATGCTACAGGAAGGATAGAAAGGGAGGCAAGAGAGGAGGGGGAGTGGCATTTTTGATAAGGGAGAGCATTACAGCTGTGCTGAGGGAGGATATTCCCGGAAATACATCCAGGGAAATTATTTGGGTGGAACTGAGAAATAAGAAAGGGATGATCATCTTATTGGGATTGTATTATAGACCCCCCAATAGTCAGAGGGAAATTGAGAAACAAACTTGTAAGGAGATCTCAGCTAACTGTAAGAATAATAGGGTGATTATGGTAGGGGATTTTAACTTTCCAAACATCGACTGGGACTGCCATAGTGTTAAGGGTTAAGATGGAGAGGAATTTGTTAAGGGTGTACAAGACAATTTTCTGATTCAGTATGTGGATGTACCTACTAGAGAAGGTGCAAAACTTGACCTACTCTTGGGAAATAAGGCAGGGCAGGTGACTGAGGTGTCAGTGGGGGAGCACTTTGGAGCCAGCGACCATAATTCTATTCGTTTTAAAATAGTGATGGAAAAGGAGAGACCAGATCTAAAAGATGAAGTTCTAAATTGGAGAAAGGCCAATTTTGATAGTCTGAGGCAACAACTTTCCTGAAGAAGGGCTTATGCCCGAAACGTCGATTCTCCTGCTCCTTGGATGCTGCCTGACCTGCTGCGCTTTTCCAGCAACACATTCTTCAGCTCTGATCTCCAGCATCTGCAGTCCTCACTTTCTCCTAAGAACTTTCAAAAGCTGATTGGGTGCAGATGTTCGCGGGTAAAGGGACAGCTGGAAAATGCGAAGCCTTCAGAAATGAGATAACAAGAATCCAGAGAAAGTATATTCCTGTCAGGGTGAAAGGGAAGGCTGGTAGATATAGGGAATGCTGAATGAATAAAGAAATTGAGGGTTTGGTTAAGAAAAAGAAGGAAGCATATGTCAGGTATAGACAAGACAGATCGAGTGAATCCTTAGAAGAGTATAAAGAAAGTAGGAGCATACTTAAGAGGGAAATCAGGAGGGCAAAATGGGGGACATGAGATAGCTTTGGCAAATAGAATTAAGGAGAATTCAAAGGGTTTTTACAAATATATTTAGGACAAAAGGGTAACAAGGGAGAGAATAGGGTCCCTCAAAGATCAACAAGGCGGCCTTTGTGTGGAGCCACAGAAAATGGGGAAATACAAAATGAATATTTTGCATCAGTATTTACTGTGGAAAAGAATATGGAAGATATAGACTGTAGGGGAAATAGATGGTGACGTCTTGCAAAATGTCCAGATTACAGAGGAGGAAGTGCTGGATGTCTTGAAATGGTTAAAAGTGGATAAATCCCCAGGACCTGATCAGGTGTACCTGAGAACTCTGTGGGAAGCTAGGGAAGTGATTGCTGAGCCTCTTGCTGAGATATTTGTATTATTGATAGTCACAAGTGAGGTGCCGAAAGAGTGAGTTGGCAAACGTGGTGCCACTGTTTAAGAAGGGCAGTAAAGACAAGTCAGGGAACTATAGATCAGTAAGCCTGACCTCGGTGATGGGCAAGTTGTTGGAGGGAATCCTGAGGGACAGGATGTACACGTATTTGGAAAGGCAAGGACTGATTCGGGATAGTTAACATGGCTTTGTGCATGGGAAATCATGTCTCACAAACTTGATTGAGTTTTTTGAAGAAGTAACAAAGAAGATTGATGAGGGCAGAGCAGTAGAAGGGCCGGGTGCTGGCAGGTGGGACTAGATTGGGTTGGGATATCTGGTCATCATGGACGGGTTAGACCAAAGGGTCGGTTTCCATGCTGTACATCTCTATGACTCTATGAAATAGAGTCATGGAGTCATATAACACGGAAACAGACCCTTCAGTCCAAATCATCCATGCTAACCAGGTTTCCCAAAGTAAACTAGCCCCACTTGCCTGCATTTGGCCTATATCACTCTAAACCTTTCCTTTTCATGTACAAATGTCTTTTAAATATTGTAACTCTCCTTGTCCATACCACTTCCTCTGACAGTTCATTCCACATACAAATAACCCTCTGTGTGAAAAATATCCCCTTCAGGTCTCTTTTAAATCTTTTTCCTCTCATCTTAAACCTATGTCCACTAGTTTTAAACTCCCCCACCCTAAGGAAAAGTCCTTTGCTATTCACCTTATCTATGCCCCTCATGATTTGATAAACAATGTCACCCCTCAACCTCCTACGCTTCAGTGAAAAATGTCCCAGTCTACCCAACCTCTCTGTATAACTCAAAACTTCCTGTCCTTGTAATATCCTAGGAGAAAGTGAGGACTGCAGATGCTGGAGATTTCCAGCAACACATTTTCAGCTTGTAATATCCTGGTAAATATTTTCTGAACCCTGTCCAGTTTAATTATATTCTTCTTATTGCAAGACAACCAGAACTATCCACAGTACTCCAAAAGTTGCCTCATCAACATCCTGTACAATCTCAATATGATGTCCCAACTCCTATACTCAATGATCTGAGCATTGAAGGCAAGCATGCTAAAAGTCTTAACTACACTGTCTCTCTGTGATGCTACTTTCAAAAGGTATGTACCTGAACCCCTAGGTGTCTCTGTTCGACAACACTACCCAGGGCCCAACTATTAATTGCATAAGTCCTGCCCTTGTCTGTTTTACCAAAATGCAATATCTCACATTTATCCAAGTTAAACTCCATCTGCCACTCCTCAGCCCACTGACCCAAATGATCTAGATCCCTTTGTAATCTTCGATAACCTTTTATATTGTTGACTATACCACCAACTTTGGCGTTATCTATAAACACACTAGCCATGCCTCCAAAATTCTCATCAAAAATATTTATATAAATGACAAACGGAGGAGGATTTAACAGCAATGCCTGAAGAGCATTGCTGTACATAAAGAAAATATTCTTTAACACATTTAACAAATTCCTCACCATCCAAGCCCTTAACATACGGCAGTCCCAGTCTATGGTTAGAACGTTAAAATCCCCGACTATTACAACCCAAATATTGGTTCCTCAATTTCCCTCTAACTATTGGGGATTCTATAGTACAATCCCATCACGGTTATCATCCCCTTCTTATTTCTCAGTTCCACCCACATAGCTTCACTGGACAATCCATCAGGAATAACCCCTCTAGTTACAGCAGTAATGTTTTCCTTAACCAAAAGCACAACTCCCCCTCCTCTCTTGCCTCCTGTTCTATCCTTCCTATTACATCTAAACCCTCCAACATCGAGCTGCTAGTCCAGTCCCTCTTTCAGCCATGTTTCTGTAATAACTATGATATTCTAGTCGCACATTTCCCCATACATGCCTTGAGTTGATCTGCCTTACCTGTAAGACTCCTCACATTGAAATAAATGCAGTTTAATTCTTCAGAGTTCCCTCATTCTCTGACTTGCTCTTCACTGCCTTTTCTAATTAACTTGCTCTTTTAAAATTTAGAACTACCCTCATCTGTCTTTCTACTCTCCCTGCTTCTTAGGATCACCCCACTCTGTCTCCCTATTAGTTGAAAGGCTGCCAAATAACACTCGCAAATCTCCCCAACAAATTATTGGTCCCTTTCCAGTTCAGGTGAAATCCATGCCTTTAGAAGAGGTCTTTTCTGTCCTAGAAGAGATCCCAATGATCCAAAACTCTGAATCCTTGCTCAGCACGCCATCTTTTCAGTCATTGATTTGCCTGCCCTGTCTTTTTATTCCTACTCTCACTAGCACGTGGCACTGGGACTAATCCAGAGATTACTCTCTTTGAGTATTTGCTGTTTAATCTCCTAACTTCCTTATTCACTCTGCAAACCCTCAATAATTTCTCTAATTCTTACCAATGTGTACAACTTCCGGCCACTCTATCTCCCTTTTGACAAGATGTTGGAACCTTTTTGAGATGTCCTTGACCCTGAAACCAGAAAAGCAACATAGCATCCTGAATCCACACTCATGGCTGCAGAATCTCCTGTCTATGCCCCTGAAAGAAAAGTCCCCAATAACAATTTGAATCTTGACAAACCCCGCTTAACATTAGATTCATTTTTGGTCCCCAAGCTCTGGCTGCCACTTATATTTTCCCTTGAGAGACTATTCCCCTCAACAGTACTCAAAACAGTACCTCTGCGTGAGAGAGAAATAACAGCGGGAGACTCCTGAATACCTTCCTACTTCTCCTGACAGTCACCCATCAATCTGACTGAACCTGTGGTGTAACATTTCCCTAAATCCACTAACCATCACACTCTGTGTGCTCCTCAGTGACTCTAACTGCCTCTCCAGCTGATCCAAATGGTTTCATACGAGATGGATCCAAACACATCTCCTGCAGACGTAGTTTCCAGGGACAATCAACTGTTCCCTATACTCCCACATCCAACAGGAGGAGCCTACCACTCCAATGACTGCCATTATTGCCCCCTTAAGCATTTGCTTCCTTAGATTTGCCTAAAAAATATCCACACTTCCCTCAAATCCAGTGTGCATAGACTGATTACTGCTGATACACAATGCTGGGAGAACTTAAAAACTATATTCTATATTAAAAGGCTGAAAAGAAGAAGTTTTAAAAAGAACTGCTTTTTCAAAAAAATTACAAACTACTCTTTCCTTATCCACAGTTTTTAACTTTAAGCATGCAAAGAGAAAAAAGAATCTTAACAGTCTAGTACTTAGCTGAAACTCCGAGAAAACGAAAGCAGCCTCCTCCTCAAATCGCCTATTAGTCAACTCCCAAATCATAGAATAGAAGTCATACAGTGTGGAAGTAGGCCATTCGGTCCATCAAGTCCACAATCACTGCCCGAAGAGCAACCCACCCGATCACATTAACCCTGCTGTTTCCCTGGCTAACTTACACATCCCAGGACACTATGGACAATTTAACATGGAACAGTACAGCACAGTACAGGCCCTTCGGCCCTCGATGTTGTGCCGACTTTATATACTGAACTAACCAACATATCCTACATTTTATTATCATCCGTGTGATTATCCAAGAGTTGCATAAATGTCCCTAATGTATCTGACTCTACTACCACTATTGGCAGGATAGTCCACACACACACCACTCTCTGTGTAAAGAACTTATCTCTGGCATCTCCCCTCCACCTTCCTCATGGGCATAATTTTAAGCTTAAAATTATGCACCCTCATGATAGCTATTTTTGCCCTGGGGAAAAGTCTCTGGCTATTCACTCAATCTATGCCTCTCATCATTTTGTACATCTCTGTCAAGTCACTTTTCATTCTTCTTCGCTCCAGTAAGAAACACCCTAGCTCCCTCAACCTTTCTTCATTAGACATGCCCTCCAATCCAGGCAGCATCCTGGTAAATCTCCTCTGTTCCCTCTCTAAAGCTTTCACATCTTTCCTATAATGAGATGACAAGAACTGAACACAATATTCCCAGAGTCGTCTAACCAGGGCTGTGTAGAGCTGCAGCATAATCTCGTGGCTTTTAAATTTAATCCCCCTCCTAATGAATTGGAAATGCTGGTGTTGGACTGGGGTATACAAAGTTAAAAATCACACAACACCAGGTTATAGTCCAACAGGTTTAATTGGAAGCACACTAGCTTTCGGAGCGACGCTCCTTCATCAGGTGATAGTGGAGGGCTCAATCCTAACACACAGAATTTATAGCAAAAATTTACAGTGTGATGTAACTGAAATTATGCATTGAAAAATTGATTGTTAAGTCTTTCATCTGTTTGAATACCATATAGTTTCACTTCTTTCATGTGTAAATCACAAATACTTTTTTTAAAAAGTTGCATTCTCAGGTTAGCTGTTAACAATGGGTGATAGCTGGACAATATGTTGAAGGTGTTGGCCCCCTGTGTTCTCTGTCTATGCCATGATGTTTAGATTGATTCTAATCTAAAAAGTGAGATAACGGAGTTTTACATGAATTCATGCAGTTTTTGAGCACAGATTTTTACATGCAGTTTCTGAGCAAAGTACAATGTAACCCTGCAAGTACAAATTCACCCCACAAAATATATGTGAGCATGTGGGTCTTTGTCTGTCTGTGTGTGTGTGTGTCTGTCTGGGTTGGGAGTTGTGAGTGTGAGAAAGTGTATGTGTGTAGTGAGTGTAGAGTGTCATAAGTCTGTGAGGGGGTGCATGTGTGAGTGTGGGAGTGTGGGTGTCTGTAAGGGTGTGTGTGTGGGTGTCTGTGTGCGCGTCTGTGTATATGTGTGTCCGTGTGTATGTGTGTATAGGAGTGTGTGTGTGTGTGTGTGTGTGTGTGTTCTTGCCTAATAATATAGTAATTCCCCCTCCTCCAACTAAATAATTTCCCATACCGTCTGCTTCTATCCCTTTCCATAACTATAGTAAAAGTCAGGAAGATATGAACACTATCACTGAAATGCTCTCCTACAGAGAGATCTGACAACTGACCCAGTTTGTTGCCAAGTACAACATCCAATATGGCCTCCCCTCTAGTCAGCCTAGCTACATATTGAGTCAGGAATCATTCCTGGATACACCTGACAAAGTCCGCTCCCCCCAAACTATTTGCACGAAGAAGATTCCACTCAATGTTAGGGAAGTTGAAGTTAGCATGGCCAATCCATATATCCTGCACATCTTTGGACTGTGGGAGGAAACCAGATTACCTGACGGAAACGTATGCAGACATGGGGAGAATGTGCAAACTCCACACAGACAGTTGTGCAAGTATGGAACTGAACGCAGGTCCCTGGCACTGTGAGACAGCAGTGCTAACCACTGAGCCACCATTCCACCTCAGGTCTGAGTAAAGGAATGTAGGATCGCTGCTCTTGACATTATTTAAACCGCTAACATTGAAATCATGACAAACAAGTTAAAAACATAGTCTTCAAAGTTCTGGGCAAACAAACAAAGTCTCTCTCTGGAACCATTGACACCTTGACAAATAGGTGGAGGGTCCTTTCCCATAAATTCTGTACAACCAAATCTCTCCTCCCTCACATTTTGTCTTGTTTGGACTATAAAAAATCCAGAAATAATTTTAAATTTCGAGAGCTCCTGGTTGAGAAATCCAGAGGAAAGTCAAAACTTCCAACTCAGAAGCAGCTGCAAGATCTACACTATTTTTCGTGGGCGGCACGGTGGCACAGTGGTTAGCACTGCTGCCTCACAGCGCCCGAGACCCGTGTTCAATTCCCGCCTCAGGCGACTGACTGTGTGGAGTTTGCACATTCTCACCGTGTCTGCGTGGGTTTCCTCCGGTTTCCTCCCACAGTCACAAAGATGTGCAGGTCAGGTGAATTGGCCATGCTAAATTGCCCGTAGTGTTAGGTAAGGGGTAAATGTATGGGTGGGTTGCGCGTCGGTGTGGACTTGTTGGGCCGAAGGGCCTGTTTCCACACTGTAATGTAATCTAATCTAATTTTTCTTCCCCTATTTTTGTTGGGATGCTAGTAGCAACATAACTGGCGAAGTGGTTAGCACTACTGCCCCGCTGCGCCAGAGACCTGGCTTCAATTGCAGCCTCGGGTGACTGCCTGTGGGAGTTTGCACATTCTCCCCGTGACTGTGTGGGATTCATTTGGGTGTTGATTTCCTCCTGTAGTCCAAAGATGCACAGGTTCGGTAGGTTGGCCATGCTAAATTGCCCATAGTGCGCAGGAATGTGAAGGCTAGGTGGATTAGCCATGGGAAATGCAGGGTTAAAGGGACAGGGTAGCGGCATGGGGCTGGGCAACTTACTTTGGAGGGTTGATGGGCTGAATAACCTGCATCCACACTATAGGGACTCCATGATTATGTTCAGAATAAAGAAATATGCAGCTCACCTAAAGCAAAGGAAGAATTTATAGTGGGCATCTAAAGAAACTTTACTGTCTTTCTTTGCAATTCTGGAACATTTTAATGTATCTATATTTGGCAAAGAGGAATAAACCATCGAGAAGCAATAAATTAAAATGACCATTAATTAAAATTAATGTGTCCACTTACACATTTGATTTTCTTATTGTATGTATTATTGAGTCAACCAATGTAACCTTCCAATTATTCTTAATTTCTAACTTGCCTGACTTAGCATGTAGTTTTCATACAACCACTTTGTAAAAACACTCAAATCAACACCTGCTGCAAACTGTTCTACTTGATAATTGCAGAGACGTTCAATGTTCTATTGCCAACAGTTGGCTTGCTGGATTATAAGAATGATATCTAAGCTTCAGGGTTAAGTTATGAGGAGAGATTATACAATTTTTTTTTCTCCAGAATTTAGAAAGTTAAGGGATTTCATAGAATCTCTACAGTGTGGAAACATACCCTTTGGCCCAACAAGTCCACACTGCCCTCCAAAGACTATCCCAACCAAAGCCATTCCCGATTACTCTACCTTTACCCCTGAACAATGCACCAAACTACACATCCCTGAACACTATGGGCAATTTAGCGTGGCCAATTCACCTGACCTGCACACCTTTGGACTATGGGAGGAAACCAGAGCACCTGGAGGAAAGCCACGCAGACAATGTACACACTTCACACAGTTACCCAAGGCTGGAATCAAACCGGGGTCCCTGGTCCTGCGAGGCAGCAGTGCTAACCACAGGGCTACCTTGCCATCCCAACCAATGCAACCTTCCAACTATTCTTAACTTCCAATCTGCAATTTGATGGAAGTTGTCAAGATATTAACAGGAAAAGACAGGGCAGATAAAGAGAAAGTATTTCCACTGCATGGAGATTCTCAGGCTGGAGGGCATAGTCTAAGAATTAGGCCAGACTGTTCAGGAGAGATGTTAGGAACCACACCAAGTGCGGTAGAGGTTTGGAACTCTCCTACACAAATGGCAGTTGATGCCAGATCAGTTGTTAATTTTAAAACTGAGACAGATAATTGTTTGTTAAGCAAAGGCATTTAATGGAAGCAGGTGCATGGAGTAAGGACACAGATCATTGAATGAAGGAATAGGGACTGAATGGTTTGTTTATGTTCAAATATTCCTATCAAGAACCCAACATAAAACCATTACATATTTCAAGATTTGGAGATCCTGGCATTGGACTAGAGTGTACACAGTTAAAAATCACACAACGCGAGGTTACTGGATGTACACATGTTGAACTATAACCTGGTGTTGTGTGATTTTTAACTTAGTATATATTTCAAGTCAGTCATCACTCATAAATTGAAAGCTGAAAATAAAAGTATGTTCAATAAAGTGACTGAGTTGTTGACTTTGTTAAAATGAAAATAGGTAGTTCTTTTCGCTCAGATCAACTGAAACCTGAAAATGTGGAGAAAAATATATAAAGAAGTTCAAATACCAAAATGGTTTTGAAGTGCTTACAAAGGGAATCCCCAAGCAGATGAGGGCTCTGTCACATCCTGAAATTGTTTTTAAATTGAAAGAATTGCGGTATGTTGTCTTATCCATTGGAAAATGCAAAGTATTGTACAATATGCTAATCATATGAATAATTCATATTTTTAGATGTTCAGTAACAGCATTAGGCATGAACTTGAAAATTATAACCTAGTTAACCTCAAACCCATAGCAGAGTAAATACTTTTGAGCTTTATACAGGGTGCAGAAGTCAGGTTAAATGCTTTTCCAACACTACTCTAATCTAAAAGGATGCAGAAGTCGCAAGGAGCAGTCTTTACAGATTTAGATTAATAGATTATACTGGAGTATTCACCAGTAAATATTACAACGAAGGTCAAATTGTTTCTTTTTATTAATTGGTAATTTGAGTTATAATGAGCAAAATGTTGCTTCCATTTAAGGTTTTTTTCAAGTCTTGATTTTTAAGAATTCTCCAAGAGATTGATTAATCAATACAGTCAGATGTAATGTTGACCCTGTTATGACTGAACAATGGCCCTAGGTGACGCTCCCCAATTCATTGCAGTTCCAGATGGAATACCCTAAATTGTGAAGCTCCTGGGTGGGAACTGACTCACCTTCTTTATTCACCCCAGTCTCTATGTTGGTTGCAAGAAGATTAATCAATAAATGATCCCGTTCCTTACAGATACCTCTCTTCCAAACCCAAATGAACTTGTCTTTTGAAAAAGGGGCAAATTTAATTAGGCTTTCCTGAATGGATAAAGAGAATGAGTTTATAGATTACTAAACATAGGAGGAATTAGTAATGCAATACACATACACAGGAACAAAGTAAAAAATGAGATCAAAACAAAATTTAAGATAAAATAGATATCAGGATCCATTTCTGTATTGTAAGTGAAGAGCAGATAGTTGAATGATGTGGCTACTGCATTAGCCAAGATGTTAACATTAATAGTTGAACAGTTAGTTTCACAGCCTATAGTTTTGCAAATTGATTGAGATTCTGTAATTCTGAATTACTTATGACTGTGAATGAAATCCCACATACAAGGTGAGAGAGAAAGGGTCTTCTTTTACCTGCAGCACAAGGGCAATTGGGGGATAGTTCTTCAGCTTTGTCCTCCACATAATGCAAATGCTTGAACACAAGTAAGTAAAACAGAAGAGCTTTTAGTACCACTGGTACCCTCCAGTAGAGTTGAACTGGTATTTTAAATCACTGTTCTTGTGTACTATTCAAAGGAAAAATACAAAATGTGCCTGCAATTGGGGAGTTTGCAGAATGGGTTACTCTTGAGTAGGTGGTCTTTTTTTTTAGTCACAGGAGATTACAGTCCAGTCCAGTTTCCCTTGCCTCTTCCCCCTTTGAAGGGCCATTGTTTGAAGTTCCTTTTGGCTCCATCGGTGTGAGAATCGGTAGGACTCTCTCTCCAAACAGCCACTTAATTTACATCTGCTGCCACTTGTGGCTCTAGCAGTCTCCTGTTTAAAAAAAAACATTTGGAATTACAAATAAAAAATGGCTACAAGACTTTGAGGTTCATGAAACCACAAAATGTATCTAAATGGGTTAAATAACAAGAGTGAATTTTTTTACTTGAAATGGAGATGATTGTTCACGTTTGCTGGTGATGAGTACATGGAAAAAATAGCATCATTGTTTTGGTACAGTATTGTCCTACTCTAGATGAGTACTTGAATATGGTGGATATATTATCACGATTGAGTTAACCACGATGACTCCAGTTTATGTTTGACATCACATCAATTTCTGAAGGGACTTAACACATGCACTAAGTTTTTTAGTTATTGAAATTTAAAGAAAAGTTTACTAGAGTGATTGTCTTAAGATCAAAGCTTAAACAGGTTGGGACTTTACTCATTGAAGTTTAGAAAAATAGGAGGTTTTGTGGCTCAGTATTAATGTCTCTACCTCTGCAGCAAGAGGCCCATGTACAAGTCCCCCTGCTCCAGAGGTGTGTAATAACAGGTCGCTTAGGAAAATAGGTTAAATAATAAAAATAATTCTTAAGGGGTTTGATAGGATAAATGTTGAGAGAATGTTTTCTCTCATGGAAGAGTTGAGGACAGGGGGCATAGTCTCAGAATGCAGGGGCATCATTCAAGACTGAGATGAGGCAGAATTTGTTCTTGCAGATGATTGAGAGTCTTTGGAACTCCTTACTACAGAGAGCTGTGGGGGTAGAGGCCTTGGGTATTTAAGCCTGAGATAGATTCTTGACCACTTCAGGAGTCAAGGATTGTAGGAAAAGGGCATGGAAAAGGACTTGAGAGGAATATTGGATCAGCCACGACACTATTAAAATGTGGAGCAGGCTCATGGGGCTGAATGGCCTACTGCTGTATTTACTTCTTATGGTCTTATAGTCTTATTAAATGCTGAACAGACCTGATGGGGTGAATGGCCTTCTTCTGCTCCTATCTCTTGCAGTCATAGTTACAATCCTCTTATCTTAGTGCTGCCTGACCTGCGCTTTTCCAGCTGCTGCCTGACCTGCTGCGCTTTTCCAGTGCTGCCTGACCTACTGCGCTTTTCCAGCTGCTGCCTGACCTGCTGCGCTTTTCCAGCTGCTGCCTGACCTGCTGCGCTTTTCCAGTGCTGCCTGACCTGCTGCGCTTTTCCAGTGCTGCCTGACCTGCTGCGCTTTTCCAGTGCTGCCTGACCTGCTGCGCTTTTCCAGCTGCTGCCTGACCTGCTGCGCTTTTCCAGCAACACATTTTTAGCATTCTCTTATCTTACCCTACTCAACAACTATTTGTACTTGTATGGCATCCTCTAATATAATTAAATATCTTTAATGAAATAATAAAGGAGAATCTTAAAACAAAGTATGATGTAGGGCAAAGGGTGATCAAGCAGGTGGAGCAAAACAACAGTGACCATAATTCCAAGGAACCATTGACTGCTCCTTTATGAGAGAGAGATGATTGGTGATGAGTTTAACCTGAGAACTACCTGAGATGTGGTTGAAAAAATTGTGGTGGCATGGTGGTTAGCGCTGCTTCTTCACAGCACCAGGGACCTGGGTTCAATTCCAACCTCTGTGGGAGTTTGCACATTTTCCCTGTGTCTGCGTGGGTTTCCTCCAGGTGTTCCAGTTTCCTCCTACGATCCAAAGATGTGCAGGTTAGGTGAACTGGCGATGCTAAATAGCCCATAGTGTTCAGGGATGTGTAGGTTAGGTGCATTAGTCAGGGGTAAATGTCGGGTAATAAGTCTGGGTGAGTTATACTTCAGAAGGTCGGTGTGGACTTGTTGGGCCAAATGGCCTGTTTCCACACTGTAGGGATTCTATGGCATAGTGATGTAAGCCAGTGTGGGAATTGAACCCAGACTTTCCACGTCATTCTGCATTGCAAACCAGGCAGCCAGTTAGTCAATCAAATGAGCTAAACTATCCCTCCTTCCACCATCTTAAAGGAGAAAGGCAAGTTTGAAATAATATTTCAGGTTCAAGTGGTAACCCTTGAAAGTTCCCACATTCCAAAATCTTCTTCAATTTTACAATACATTTGAAACTACTTTAACACTACCTCTGCCTTGTAGTTCATGATGTCATCTGAACTTCTCGATTACACTTCCTTGCCATCACGTCCTTTTATCCATTGTTGTCAATGTAAAACCCTCCTGTGACTCATGCTGGAGTTTCATTCTGCAGCTATGGCACTAGCCTCTCATAGCTTTCCAGCTTTGCTTTTAACTGTCGTCACTATTGTTTTTCACTTTATTGAAATTATAGTGTATATTATAAAAAATTACAGCTGGTGGCAAGTGAGCAATTTACTCTCGGTTTAGATGTCATCCAAGCACGCCCAGAGCAAATTACAGACTTATTAAACTCTCAACCATCCATAAATCCATTTATCTTCCGCTTTACAAAAGAGCAATTTAAATTGTTTTTCTTCCACTATAAATCCGTTTTACTATACACCTAATACTTTCAATCATTGACATACCAATACATTACAACATGTATTACAAATGCATAATTTGAGCTTCATCATCCCTTATTGTTAAAATTATATTATTTCTCCTTGTGCAGACCTTTCTCTGGTTAATGTGTTGGAGTTAGTCCCAGGGATCTACCAGTGCCACTCCTGAGGTGAGAGCTTGGGCATGTGCAACACTTAGCCCTTTGATGGGAGGGTGGGGGTGAAGAGGTCAATGATCAGGAAGCATAGATTTAAATTAAAGGGCAGGAGGTACAGAGGGGATGTGAGGAAAACATTTTTCACCCCAGAGGATGATGGGCATCTGGAACACACTGCCTGAAAGTTAGAGGCAAAAACTCTCTTAATATTTAAGAAGTATTTAGATGTATATTTGCAATGCAAAGGCTTACAAAGCTATAGCCAAATTCTGGAAAATGAGATTAGAATAATTCAGTGGTTGGTTTTGACTGGAGCAGGTGTGAGAGGTGGAGGGACTATTTTTTTGTGCTTTAGACACATAAATTCCCTCCTTTGTCTTTGAGTGGACCTACCCTTTCCCTTGTACCCTCTTGCTCCTAATATACATGTAAACTGCCTTGGGATTCTCCTTAATCCTACTTGCCATTGACATTTCATGGCTCCTTTAAGCCATTCTAATTTCTTTTTAAAACTCTTTTCTGCTTCCTTTATACTCCCCAAGAGTCTTGTTTAATTTCAGTTTCTGAAACCTTGCATATATTTCCTTACTCATTTTAATTAAACTTACAATATCTCCACCATCACTGAAACTTTGATCACCCAGCCAATCTCATTCACCAATACAAGTTCTAATGCAGCCCCTTCCGAGGTTGGACTATCTGCATATTGTTTCCAGAATCACTCTTAGCTGCACCTAATACACTCTGCCACATCCAACTCTCTGGCACGAACACTGTCCCAGTGAATATTGAGGAAATTAACTCGCCCACTGCAACAATCCTATCATTTTTACATCTCCCTATGATCTGCTTATTTATCTCTTCCTTTAAATCCCACTGGCTACTGGGAGGCCTAAAGTCTAACCTCTTCATTATAATTGCACTTTCCTTATTCCTAAGTTCTACCCATATGGCCTTCCTAGATAATCCCTTCAAGATGTCCTCTCTTAGTGCATTCTCTGTGACATTCTCTTCAATCAGAAATGCAATTCCCCCACTCCTTTTACATCCCTCTCTGTCGTGCCTGAAACATCTCAACCTTGGAATGTTGAGCTGCCAGTCCTGCCTTTCTCTTGGCCACACTTCTGTAATGGGTACAACCTTGTAGTATCCCCAGATAGTAATCCCATCTATAGTTGAGAAACAATACTCAGTGTTGAGCAGCTTTAATAGCTAAAATTAGATTTTAGATTACATTACAGTGTGGAAACAGGCCCTTCGGCCAAACAAGTTCACACCGACCCGCCACCCACCCATACCCCTACATTTACCCCTTACCTAACACTACGGGCAATTTAGCATGGCCAATTCACCTGACCTGCACATCTTTGGACTGTGGGAAGAAACCAGAGCACCCGGAGGAAACTCACGCAGACACGGGGAGAACGTGCAAACTCCACACAGTCAGTCGCCTGAGGCGGGAATTGAACCCGGGTCTCTGGCGCTGGAAGGCAGCAGTGCTAACCACTGTGCCACCGTGCCGCCCATAAAGTGATCTAGTGAACTTTCCAAAGTGTTTAAATTAATTTAGTGGAGTATATCTGGGAAGGGCTGAAGACAGTCATCATCCCATGCTGTGAAGAAGCCATCAACTTCAAGATCAGGAAACGCCACGACTGGTTCAATGAGAATGATCACATCATCCAAGACCTCATCGACAAGAAGAGGAAAGTTGCCCATATCTGCTAAAACAACATTAACAGCAAAGCAAAGAGGAGAGTTCAGCAAACAGCAAAGGTGCAGTTACAAAGAAGAATGAAGGAAATCAAGAACCAATGGTGGACTGAGAAAGCTAATGAGCTGCAACCGCTTGCTGGCAAGCATGACAGCCTGGACTTCTTCAGTGCCAGCAACACAATATATGCCTGCAACAACCTTGGCTGCAAACCAGTGCAGAGTAAGAGTGGAACCATTGTTAGGGATAGAGAAAACATCAGCCTCTGGTGTACAGAACATTCAAAAGAACTCTTAAGCCACAATACATTCATCGATGAAGACATATTTGATGAAGGCCCCAATTCCCCATGAAAGGTGATCTTTGGCTCTCACCTAGTGTGGCAGATGTTTAAGCCACCATTACACACATAAGGAATGGAAAATCCATACGATTAGATGGGATTCCAGTGAAGATTTACAAACGTGGAAGAGCAGAACTTATCTACCATCTCCATCAACTGTTTCTAAAAATCTGGGATGAAGAAGAAGTACCTGCAGATCTCAGAAATGTTGCCATCACCACCATCTTCAAGAAAGGAAACAAAGTAGCCTTTGGGAAGTACTAAGGAATCTTGCTATTCTCCATTACCAAGGAGAAAATGAGGTCTGCAGATGCTGGAGATCAGAGATGGAAATGTGTTGCTGGAGAAGCGCAGCAGGTCAGGCAGCATCTAGGGAACAGGAGAATCGACGTTTCGGGCATTAGCCCTTCTTCAGGAAGAAGGGCTAATGCCCGAAACATCGATTCTCCTGTTCCCTAGATGCTGCCTGACCTGCTGCGCTTCTCCAGCAACACATTTCCATCTCCATTACCAAGGAGATCATCAATTAAATCCTCACTAAACACCATCCTCAGCCTCTGAGGAAATCCTTCCTGAGAGCCAGTAGTGTGGTTTCTAACCAAACCAAGAAGCTATGGGTATGATGTCCACTGCTAGACAATTGCAAGAGAAATGTCAGGAACAGCAGCAACCTCTCTACATGGTCTTTTGGCTGCCGCTTCTAACTCACTCATTCGGGAAGTGCTGTGGAAGATGATGTCAAAGGCTGGCTGTTCACTGAAACTTCATCTGTTTCCTCCATGAGAAAATGTTAGTGATAGTCCTCACCAATGTTAATATGGTGGAATCCTTTGAGGTCAAGACAGGGGCCAAAAAAGGATGTATCATCTCCCCCACCTTTTTTCTCCATCTTCATCACCACCATTTTTAATCTTGACAAGAACAAGCTTCCCAGTAGTGTGGATGCAGTCTACGACTTGGATAGAAAACCTTTCAACCTCAACAGCTTGAAATCCAAGAAGGAAATGACACCAACCTTGCTTGGAGAACCTCAGTATAGATGACAATGCCAGAAAATATAGAATATAGAGGAGTACAGCACAGGAACAAGCCTTTCAGCCCACCATGTCTGTGCCTACCATGGTTCTAAACTAATCCTATCTGCCTGCATTTGGTCCATATACCTCTTTTCCATGCCTGTACATATCTCTGTCTAAATGCCTCTTTAACATTGCTAACAAATCTGCTTCGATCATCTTCCCTGGCAGTACATTCCAGGCATCCACCCCCTTCTGTGTAAAAAACCCTGCCTCCTTTAAACAATCCCTCTCTCACCTTAAACCTACGGCCCCTAGTATTTGACATTTCCACCTTGGAATAAAGACTCCAACTATTTACCCTATCCATGCCTCTCATGTATAATTTTATATACTTCATCAGGTTGCTCCTCAGCCTCCGACACTCTTGTGAAAACAATCCAACATCTCCTATAGCTCATACACTGCAATCCAGACACCATACTCTTCTACACCATCTTCCCTACCTACCCATAGTGTGGGAGCCAGAATTGCACACAATACTCCTCCAAGTGTGGCCTGAGTAAAGATTTTCATAGCTGCAATATGACTTGCTAACTTTTATACTTAGTGCCCTGACTGATGAAGGCATGTATGCTGTTTGACTTCTTTACCACCTTATTCACTTGTGTTGCCACTTTCAGAAAGCTATGGACTTGCAATCTAAGATCCCTCTGTATATCAATGCTCTTAATGGTCCTGCTATTTACTGCATACATTCCTCTTGCATTTGACCTCCTATATGGCATCACCTCACACTTGTCTGGATTAAACTCCATCTGCCATTTCTCTGCCCATCTTTCCAACTGATCTGTATCTTCATGTATCCTTCGACAAAGTTCCTCACTATCCATTTCATCAGAAATTTTCATGCTACCTGCAAACTTACTAATCAGACCACGTACATTTTCATCCAAATCATTTATATATATATATATATATATATATATTACAAACAACAGAGGTCCGAGCACTGATCCTTGCAGAACACCACTGATCATAAACCTCCAGTCAAAAAAGCACCCTTCCACAACTACCCTCTGTTTTCTATGACCAAGTCAATGTCAATTTTGTATCCAACTTACCAACTCATTGTGGATCCCACATGACTTTATCTTCTGCAACAGCCTACTAGGAAGACCCAGTATCTGTATCTCTTCCCCCTAAATGGCTTCCCTTTACCCAGTTTCCCATTCTGCCTTAATTAAGATGAAATTTGCTGTAAAATAATTATTGGGACGAGGAAAGTCACTGCCTTTCCTCACTGACACATGCTTTTCTTCTTTTGACTCGACACAATGTGCTGCCTCTAGTGCTCACATGGACGTGGTGCTGAACTGTTGGATACTAATGCCTTTCTTTGTGTTTCACTTTAGAAACTGTACAATGGAAGCTGTTATGCATCAGTGAAATTAGGTGGCATGAGAGTTCATAACCAGTCTGAGATGCAAGGGTTGGGATTTGAGGAGAGATGGGGTGACATGGTCAGTCTGAGGGGGCATGGGTTATCACATGGGGTGTTGGTGGGAATAAGGGGTAAGGCTGAAATGATTTTGCGAGTTGGGCAGCTGTTTTCAGGCAGCTGAGGTGGATCGTCTAACCAGCCCACCTGTATACTAATACATCTGACATACTCCATCATAGCTGACACAGCACACTGCGAAACTGGAAAAAAGCTGAAAGTCCTGGACAAAGTTAAGGGAGCATTTTGGAAGACCCAACAGTCAGGGTTTCCTTAGCACACAGAAAAAAAAAAACAGGGTTGGACGTTCTCAGTGGTTCACTGATTTCTTAGTGCGACCCCAGTATGCTCATTTTTTTTTTGATTGGATACGACAATGCTGACTAGGTCAAAATTTCTTCCCAACCATTAACTACCCAGTTAAAAATAAACACAACACCGGGTTATAGTCCAACAGGTTTAATTGGAAGCACACTAGCTTTCGGAGCGACGCTCCTTCATCAGGTGATTGTCTAATCACCTGATGGAGGCGCGTCGCTCCGAAAGCTAGTGTGCTTCCAATTAAACCTGTTGGACTATAACCTGGTGTTGTGTGATTTTTAACTTTGTACACCCCAGTCCAACACCGGCATCTCCGAATCATTAACTACCCAGGCATAGTTTGCTACAACTGAAAGATTTGCTAGTCCATTTCAGAATCAACTACATTGGTATAGGTCTTGAGTCACATGTAGGCCAGACTAGGTCAAGCTGCCAGAGTTGTGCCCCTAAAGAACATTGATGGACCAGATGATTTTTTAAAAAGCAGCATGTGACAGTAGTTACATGATAAAGAATTCTACTGAATTTTACCATTTGGAATGAGGATTTGGGGACTGTATTCCTGAACATTAACCTGTGATTCTGGATTAATTAGTCACCACTGCTTCCCCATGTCAATCCAATATTTCTTGCTGTAGTCCCAGTAACGTTTGCAACTTGTGTTTTTATGATACCATTTTTTCGTCCTCTGGGTGCCTCTTTTACTAATCTGGAAGATTGCCTGGCAGTTCAAATATATGAAACTATCCTTTTTTTGCAGCAACTTTTTAACTGCAGAAGTGTGAAAGATGTCAATTAGTAAGTGAAAATGAGTCAATTGACATATGCAACTGAGCAACCAAAGGCAGAAGTTGATGACAGTGGCTAAAAACTTCTCATTTAAAAGCTGTTTTATATTGCAAATTCTGTCATGTGTTAAATTAATTTTGAACGTATCTCTTGTTCTTCGCATCCATAAATGATTAGCCATGGGTATAAAGAGAACAATATCAAATGCTGACAATAGCATACTGGGGATCACAGTAAGCTGTGCTGGAATGTCAGAGTTGTCGGAGAATGTGATCATTTTGGGCACTGGCTAGATATCATAATGAATGCTGATCAAAGTAGTTAAACATGACAGAGTACATTTTGGAGAAAATGGAAATTTATCTTAATTGAAACCATTTTTTACTTGAATGCAAGAACAGAGATTTGGAAGCGCGAATGCAATTAAAAACAGAAGTCTAGTTGGAAAAACCATCAGGGAAATTGGGATTTTGGGTGATGGGGCATTGAATATAAAATCCACAAAGTGATGATGAATCCATGCATGATATTTGTTATTCCACACTTGGGGTATTGCTGCAATTATGGCCTATGCATTACAGAAACAAATTGCAATCGTGGAACAGATTCACTAGGCTGGTATTAGGAATACGTCAGTTATAATTACCGGAAGAGTCATGAAAAACTGAATGCATTCATTTGTAAAGCAAAAACATTTAAGAAGGGGGAAGCCCAAAAGAGAATTGAATAAATAGAAAAATCCCCTGTCACTGGTAGGTGAACTGGTAATGATGGGCATTTGTGCAAGATGGATATTACAAAACATAAAGTGGAGGGAAAATGTTTTCATCTAAAAGATAATTAGAATTTTGAATACATTATCTTGTACCCACATGATTGCTGAAGTTGGATTAAATTTAGATAATTAATTGAAGAAAAGTAAAACATTAAACAAATGGGAAAGAATGGGAAAGTGGGATGGTACATAATGAAGTGTAGCTGGTATCAAGAGACAATTAGAGAAATGACCCTCATCTACATTGACTTATCCGTGATATGTCTTTAATTTCCAGGGTGGCAATAATCTCTGGCCCAGACTTTTGTTGAGTTTGGTGAAAGTGAGGGCTGCAGATGCTGGAGATCAGAGTCTAGATTGAAGTGGTGCTGGAAAAGTACAGCAGGTCAGGCAGCAACTGAGGAGCAGGAAAATCGACGTTTCAGGCAAAAGCCCTTCATTCCGACGTTTGACGAAACGTCGATTTTCCTGCTCCTCGGATGCTGCCTGACTTGCTGTGCTCTTCCAGCAACACTCTAATCTAGACTTTTGTTGAGTTTGGTCAACTCCAGAGGCATTTAAAAATGGAACGGGACCTAATTTGGGGATTTCTGCCCTCCCATTCCTAGTGTTGGGAATGTTCACACGCATGAGATGACAGTATGTGCATGAAGCTACTGTGTTCCTGACCAAGCTGGGAGTGGACATTGCATACTGCCTTAAAATGTTGAGGACCACGTTCTACAATCCCGAATGATCTGGAAGGTGAATTCAAAAGGTCATATCCATCCGCCAAACCCTTTGCAAGTGTTCAGGCTCCTTCCTCAGCATCTCAGGGTTTCTTTTTGTTTTTGTATGTTTCATTGGTTCAGTGCGTGGTGCACATTGAGTGAACAGGGAGAAGGCATGGGTCATAAAAGGAGGGCATGTGAGGATGGAAAAGACATGAAGGGGTGCAAGAAGGCATGGGAGTATGGAACGGACATGAGGGTATTGGGTAGGGGGCATGACGGCATGGAAGGTACCTGTGCATACCCTTCCCTGGATCCAATGCTATTCCTAATTTCCCTTGCATAGAGGGAACATAAAACACAGGAGCAGTAGTAGACCATTCGATCTTCGAGCTTGCTCCGATGTTCGTTATGATCGTGTCTGATTTGTGCGAAGTCATTGAGCTTATTCCATCTCTGTCCTTGGAGTGAAACCCTTGGCATTCACCTCTGTGTGTATCTGTCCCATTGCTGTCTTTGTGTGAGGCTTATGTCCTGCTGAGTATGCAGGCTGAGCTCACTCTTTCCAACTCCTCCACCAAGACTCTTGTACGTAACCTGAACAGTCAGATTCCACTCTTCCTCACGGTGTGCCATGACCCACACCTTCACAGGTCAAAATCAGCTTTTGCAAGAAGCCCAGCTGCAATGCACTGTCCTCCTTTAAATCAGCATCAAGTAGTACTAGCCAGTTATAATACTGGGCATCCATGTTGATGCATACAGCCAATTGCAGACTGCAATAGTTTTTTTAAATTTCAGAAATATGCTTTATTCATGAAAATATCTTCGTACATACATAGTCACAAACCCAGTTTAGTTCTGTACAGTAGCATAAAAATAGAGGGAGATGGCATTCCAGTGGTAATTTGACCAGACCAGTAATTGAGACCAATTGGTGGGCGGCACGGTGGCACAGTGGTTAGCACTGCTCCCTCACAGCGCCAGAGACCCGGGTTCAATTCCTGCCTCAAGCGACTGACTGTGTGGAGTTTGCACGTTCTCCCTGTGTCTGCGTGGGTTTCCTCCGGGTGCTCCGGTTTCCTCCCACAGTCCAAAGATGTGCAGGGCCAGGTGAATTGGCCATACTAAATTGCCCTTAGTGTTAGGTAAGGGGTAAATGTAGGGGTATGGGTGGGTTTCGCTTCGGCGGGTCGGTGTAGACTTGTTGGGCCGAAGGGCCTGTTTCCACACTGTAATGTAATGTAATGTAATGTAATGAGAGACCCAGGCTAGTGCAGTTGGTGGACTTTAAAATCCAGACAGTAAATCTGGGATATGTGGTCAGTCTCTGAAATGGTCACCATGACAATTGTTTGGGGCGGCACAGTGGCTCAGTGGTTAGCACTGCTGCCTCACAGCACCAGGGATCCGGGTTCAATTTCCACCTCGGGCAACTGTCTGTGTGGAGTTTGCACATTCTCCCCGAGTCTGCGTGGGTTTCCTCTGGGAGGTCCGGTTTCCTCCCACAATCCAAAGATGTGCAGGTTAAGTGAATTGGCCATGCTAAATTGTCCGTAGTGTTAGGTGCATTAGTCAGGGGTAAACATAGTGGAATGGGTCTGAGTGGGTTGCTCTTCGGAGGGTCGGTGTGGACTTGTTGGGCCGAAGGGCCTGTTTCCACGCTGTAAGGAATCTAATCTAAAAAGGGAACAAACAAACATTGGAGTTTGACTCTATCCAAACCAACCAAAGGCATCTCTTACTTGAATCAGACTATGTGTATGTACAAGTTGGTGTGATCCCTGCATTGTATTGAGCAGGTGTGCATTAACCAGGCATTGCAATTCTCATGCCTGTTTACGGGAGCTCTTCTGTTTAACTCCCATTATAGCAAACATGACCATAAACGCCATAAATGTTAAGAATGCAATTGTCATATGGTGGCAATTAAATGGTAAAATTATCAAAATTCCAAAGGCATATCCCCTGCAGTTTTTCCTGCAATGCCAGATTCTGTAATTGCTTTTGAAATATTAAAAAAAAGCTTCTTCACAAAACGATTCACAATTGATTGTGTATCTCATTAATAAAATAAATAAATGAAAGCAATCTCCACCTGGTTACTCTTTGTACTTTGGGACATTTAAATACATTACTTGAACTTAATATACTGAAATTTGTCTTACCTAGCTTTTCAATGTATCATTGAATTAAAACTAGTCAGTGAAAAATTGTAATAAATCTAGAGTCTCCAGAGTCCTTACAGTTTGCATATTTAGTTGACTAATCCAATCCCTCCTGCTGTTATGGGTTCTCACTTTTAAATACTGAGCATCCCATTCATTTGTATTTAAGATAAAATTATATTTATTTTTTAAACAAAAAATTGAAACCATTTAATAAACATTTCTGACAGATACTGTTTACCCAGACTTGACCCAGTTTATAGCATTATCTTATTAGTGTAATCTCCCGTGATCCTTGGTCCTGTATTAGATAATGTATTACGAAAAGCATTATTCTTTCTTTCTCCTCCCTGTCTCAATCAGCACTAATAGAAATATGGAGTATTGCCCCACAGTTTTAATAAGCCATTCTTTATTTGTAATCTATTATGGCTGTGTAAGGGAATATTGCACATCTGCACTGTGGTAAAATGCTACACTTACAGTATGATTCATAGTTATAAATCATACACAATCAAGCTCAATAAAACTTTAATAAGCTAACACAGCATCTCAGGCTATTTGTATTTTCACATGCTGTGTAATGGTCTGACATAATTTCTTTTGTTACTTTATATTGATAATTTGCATTGATTACCACCTGCAAAGGATGTTCCTCTCATTAAGATATATCATCGATGAAGCAAAATTCAGAATAATTGAAAAAAGAAATTACTTTGTTGAGATGTATAGATTGTACTATAAGACATGTTGTTTCAGAATAACATAATTCCTCTTGCTGATTTGTCTGGAGTAAGGTACTTTCCTGTTTTTGCATGGATAGAAATAGGAAGATCTGAGCTCACATGTGAAAAGAGTGGACTCCTGCCCTACCTCCAGTCTTTCATTGTTGCTTCCTCCGTTTGATTGCTATATCTCATCCTTGGTGGCTTGTTATACCCCTTGCTAGCCACTTATGCATTTATATTTTATAGTTGGTCTTAGGATTACATTCCCTTGCTTATATTTTATGTAACAGTATCTGGCAAGTAAAAGCTTAATTTAGCTGTGCTAAAATGTGATGCATTGTAACATTTTATTAACTTGTTACTCCAACGGTAATTCATAAGTATAGTTGCTTAAAGTCCCAGTCTTTCAATCATTGTTGTCTACCTCAGAATCAAAATAACCAAGACATTTTCAATGTGTTCCAAGCTTAATTTGACCTATTTACTTACTAATTTTAGAAAAACACAGTAATTTACTCAAATCAACAGCAACAAATTGCCCACTCAGTGTCTGCATCTTCCCTACAGTCTCCTGGCATAAAGTCAATACCAGAAGTCTTGCATATTACACTTGGTTAAATTGTATTTACATGCAATACTGTACTTGCCAATTAATGAGGGTTCCGTTAATGGGGATTTTCTTTAAATGGACCATCTGCTCAGGTACTTACTTATTACTCATTTATGAGAAAGGAAAACTGCTGAAGTGGAGGAATATTTCATTTCTTTTTGGATTCCATGCATTGAATTTTCCCAAAACTCAGCTGATTGTCACTTCCAGGCTGTTCCTGGAAGGGTTCAATGCGCGTGTTTGTTTCATGTACTTTTGCCCTGCACGTTTTATCAAGAATGCACCACATCTCTACACCAGTGCTCTGTGCTATTTTGCCCTCAGTATTGGTGAAATGCTTTCTAGTGACATTCCGTCCTGGCGTGTGGGTGCTAATGCTGTCAGTCTGGACTGAAGTAATCACCTGGGTCAGTGCGATTTCAATTAGACCATAAGACATGGGAGCAGAAGCAGGTGATTCAGCCCAACAAGTGTGCTCTGCCATTCAATGTGATCATGGCCAATGATAATTCCCCAATTCCACTTTCCTGCCTTTTCCCCACGATTCTTGATTCGCTTACTGATTAGGAAAACTTTCTAGCTCAGCCATGAATATGCCTAATGACCCAACCTCAACAGTCCACTGCAAGAACAAATAGCACAGGCGCATGGCCTCTTGAGAGAAGAAATGCAACCTCATATATACCTTACATTGGGAACCTCTTATTTCTGAGATTATGCCCTCTGGCCTGAGAATCTCCCACATGGGTCAAAGCGAGCATTCATTTCGAGAGGGTTAGTCCGCAAGAGCAGTGGTGTACTACTGAGACTCTATAAGACTGGTCAGACTGTATTTGGAACAGTGTGCGTAGTTTTGGGCCCCATTCCTTAGAAAGGATGAGCTGACCTTAGAGGGAATCCAGAGAAAGTTTACATCTATGATTGCAGAGATGAGGGAATGGTTAAAAACTCTGGGTGTGTTGTCAATGGAGTTTAGGAGGATGAGGTGGAAATCTGATAGAAGCTTAGAGAATACTGAGAGGCCTGGATAAAGTGGATGAGGAGAAGGTGTTTCCTGTATTGGGAGACCAGATCCCGAGGCAGGCTCAGATTGAAGGGACAACCCATTAGAATTGAGATGAGGAAGAATTTCTTCAGCCAGAGGGCAGTGAATCTGTTGAGCTCATTGCTGCAGAGGGCTGTGAAGGCCAAACTATTGAATGTCAATAAGTCAGAAATATTTTCGGCTCTTAATTATTCGAGATCAAAGATAATGAGACGAAGCAGGAGAAACATACCAGCCATGATCAAATGGTAGAGCAGACTTGATGGGCCAAATGGCCTAATTCTGCTCCTATAGGAAGAACATTTTTGAATGTACACAGTCAATTTCCCTAAGGAATTTGTAGTTTAAATAACTTTAGCTTTTGCTTTTCTAAAGTCCAATGCAGTACAGGCCAATCTACTCAAACTTCATCATAAACCAATCCCGCCATACCTGGTATCAACCTAGTAAATTTCTTTGGATCTCTTCCAATTCCAGTATACCTTTTCTTAGATAAGAATAAAAACTGTTCAGAGCATTTCAGCTGTGGTCTGACTAATAACATATAGGGGTGACACACAGTAGCTCACTGCTGGCTCACAGCGTCAGGGACCCGGGTTCAATTCCCACCTTGGGCAACTGTCTGTGTGGAGTTTGCACATTCTTCCTGTGTCTGCGTGGATTTTCTCCGGGTGCCCCGGTTTCCTCCCACAATCCAAAGATGTGCAGGTTAGGTGAATTGGCCAGGCTAAATTGCCCATAGTGTTAATCAGGGGTAAATGTAGGTGAATGGGTCTGGGTGGGTTACTGTTTGCAGGGTTACTTGTTGGGCCGAAGGGCTTGTTTCCATACTGTAGGGAATCTGATCTCATATAATTTTAGTAAAACCTCCTTAATCTTTGTACTCAATTTCATTTTGAATAAAGGCCAATGCACCATTTTCCTTCCATATTACCGACTGAACCTTATTACAGCTCTTTGGTAATTCATGGGCAAGGATTTCCAAATCCATTGGCTATTGCCATTCTCATTGACAACCATTGGTGGTTCATCCTTCTCATTGAATCCTTTTATTGAATGAGGGTTATGAAACATCTGCTTAAGTATCTGCCACTACTCATTTGAGTGTGTTGTTTCAATTAGACCATAAGACATGGGAGCAGAAGCAAGTCATTCAGCTCAGCAAGTCTGTTCCACCATTCAAGGTGATCGTGGTTGATGATAATTCCTCAGCTTCACTCTCTTGGTGTACTCAAGGCAGGAAAGTGGAGCTGAGGAATTATCATCAGTCACAATCACATTGAATGGTGGAAAAAAATGGTTGGGCTGAATGGCTTGCTTCTCCTACCATGAATTATGGTCTAATTGAAAACCACAAATAGCCCTTGGCCTATTTCTGAAGCCTGATTTCCGAGTTGAATTGACATTTTGCATCAACAGTAGAAGATAAGAGTCACATTCCAAAGTTACTAAAAATTTCATGGATGAGCACTTGAAGCATCGTAACATTCAAAGGGGTGGGTCTAGTTCTAGAAAGTGGAACAAGTGTAGCAAGTAATGGATATTTTGAGGGTATAAACTTGATGGGCCGAATGATCTCTTCTATACTGTATAATTCCATGTTTCTATAAAATCCCGGTTCCTTTTTCCTTTTACTTTTGTACTCACTGAGGAAATCAGACTGGAGAGGATTATCATTTATTGTTGAACACCAAAATGTTACCACTACTCATGGTATATATGGGCTCATACCAGCCCAGGACACAGTTCTACAGATCCATCTCTGGATCTGCTTTATACTCATCTAGACAAATTCAAGAATTGCAAATTTGAAAGCTTCCAATCAGTCTAGTCAGAGCTGTTATTACACACTTCTGGTGCAGGTGGGATTTGAACCCAGTCTTTTTGATCCTGAGGTAGGGATATTATCACTGTACTGCACCTCATTCCTCAGCTGGATGGAGATCAATCTGATCAGCAATGTTATGACACCTCTGGAGCAGGTGGGAAGTGAGCCTGGGTGTCCTTACTCAGAGGCAGGGACACTACCATTCCATCACCAGTGCCTTCTGGCCTTGCTCCATTTATTTCTTTTTTCTCTTTCTCCCCAGCAGTGTTATCATACAGAACTGAGCAACCTTCCCGCCACCAAAATCATCCTGACTTATTTTCTTTCACTTTTTAGAACAATATCCACCACAAGTATAGAGTCACAGAGTCATACAGCATGGAATCGGATCATTCGGTCCACCTCATCCATATCAACCAGGTTTCCTAAGTCGAACTAGGTGCATTTGCCTGTATTTAGGTATAAACATCCATGTGGCCAAATCAGCATTTGCATGCAAAGTCTGTTATGTGCTTTCACCTCAAGCTTTGTCCACCCACATTGCATTATTCTCATTCACTATCTACTTCCCTTCAGGTGAACAGTTCATGCCCAATGCTTGGCAGTGACATAATGAATGAAAACGTATCACCATCATCATCATCACTGGCGATCCCTCACAGATGAGGATGACTCCCTCCCACACTCCGAGTGAGTCTGTAAGTGGTTATACAGACCGATGCGGCTACCTCAGGCTCTGTTACACTTGGGACAGGTGGCGGTCACGGGAAGATATGGGTGGGTCATTGGTGTGACTGGGCACTCCTTTCGCTGTTTTCACCTGGTTGTCATTTTCCCTGACGGTGAGTCTCCAAGTCTCCAGGTGCTCAATGCCTTCACGGATGCTGCTCCTTCGCATTGGATGGTCTTGAGTCAGTGCTTCCCAGGTGTCTGTGAGAATGCAAGTGTGCATGCTGCAGTGCTGAACACACTGAGGCAGAGTACCGGCATTTCCCTCTCGTGGTTGCTGCTGTGGTTAAACTGGATGAGGAGTACAGAGAGACCTCGGAATAGGAAGTTGAGGAGCAAAGTTCACATGTGACTTTCAGTAACAAGAATAACATGAATGTTTAATAATGCAATTGGCTGATGGATACGTGCGATTCCAGAGTTTGTAAAGGAAACAAAACAGATGTGGTGGCAAACATGTAGCTGGGAGCTGTCTTCCAATCTCTTTTGTCTCTGAGAGCCTCCCCCATACATATGGAAGCCTTTCTCCAACAGGGAATGTCTTGAGGTTAGGAGGTGGTAACACCTGTGCCTAATTGTGGTGGTGTTTTGGGTTTGCTTCTCCTTCAAGTAAGATACAAACACTTAAGGATGTAAATCTTGCAATATCAGCCAGTTCCTGTTAACCACACACATCTAAGTGGTGAATTCCATTGGACGTGACAGTGTTGAAGAAGCTGAGTTTGAACATATGACAGAAGCGGGGCACTGTGGTAGTGTCCCCATGTCTGAGCCAGGAGCCCTGGATTCAAGTCTCACCTGCTGCAGGTGTGTGTAATAATGTACAAATACGTCAATTACAAGATATCAGAAGGGAAGGAGATCTGTTACTCAGCTAAACTGGGGTAAATATCCCTGCAGAAACTGTGTAATCCATTGGTTTCAATACACTGAAGTAACCAAAGGACTAGAGTTGCCTCATGACATTTCTAGATCACTATCTATTGTTGAAAAGATGTAAAAGTCTGACTAAGATAATTAAACAATTGACACAACATCTATGAAGCATACCAATTGCGAGAAACAGAAAGAATACGTAGCCATCTGAATCATTGTATAACTTCCTGGTAATAGAACATAGAACATAGAAAAGTACAGCACAGAACAGGCCCTCTGGCCCACGATGTTGTGCCGAGATTTAATCAGAATGTAAAATATAGTAACTTAACCTATGCACCCTTCAACTCACTGCTATCCATGTGCATGTCCAGCAGTTGCTTAAATGTCCCCAATGACTCTGCTTCCACCACCACAGCTGGCAACTCATTCCATGCATTCACAACTCTCTGCATAAAGAACCTACCTCTGACGTCTCCTTTATATCTTCCTCCTAATATCTTCAAACCATAACTTCTCATACCAGTCAATCCTGCCCTGGGGAAAAGTCTCTGGCTAATGACTCTATCTATTCCTCTCATTATTTTGTACACCTCGATCAGGTCTCCTCTCTTCCTCCTTCTCTCCAGAGAGAAAAGTCTGAGCTTATTCATCCCTTCTTCATAAGGCAAGCCTTCCAGTCCTGGCAGCCTCCTGCTAAGCCTCCTTTGCACCCTCTCCAAAGTCTCTGTGTCTTTCCTATAGTAGGGCGACCAGAACTGGACACAATATTCCAAGTAATGTCGCACTATAACCGGCAGGCAGTACAGGGATCTCCTGTGATGGTTCCCCTCAACAAGAAATATTCCATTTTGGATACTGCTGGGGGGGGAAGCGATCTACCAGGGGTAAGCAATGGGGTACAGGTCTCTGGCGCAGAGTCTGTTCTTGCTGCTCAGAAGGGAAGGGGGAAGAGGAGCAGAACTTCAGTCATTGGGGACTCCATAGTTAGGGGGACAGATAGAAGGTTCTGTGGGAACGAGAGACTCATGAATGACTTGTTGCCTCCCAGGTCCCAGGGTTCATGACGTCCCTGATCGTGTTTTCGGGATCCTTGAGGGGGAGGGAGAGCAGCCCCAAGTTGTGGTTCACATCGGCACCAATGACATAGATAGGAAGAAAGGTGGGGATCTAAGGCAGAAATTCAGGGAGCGAGGGAGGAAGCTTAGAGCTCGAACAAACAGAGTTGTTATCTCTGGTTTGTTGCCCATGCCACGTGCTAGTGAAACAAGGAACAGGGTGAGTGCGTAGCTGAACACGTGGCTGCAGGATGGTGTAGGAGGGAGGGTTTTGGATTCTTGGATAATTGGAGCTCTTTCTGCGGAAGATGGGACCTCTACAAACAGGATGGTCTTCACCTGAACCACAGGGTACCAATATCCCGGGGGAAAATTTGGAAATGCTCTTCAGGGAGGGTTTAAACTAATATAGCAGGGGGATGGGAACCTGAATTGTATTTCCAGTATACAGGAGGTTGAGAGTACTGAGGTCAGGGATAGGTTTACATGGTCGCAAGAGGGCACCGGCAATCAAGATGTTGGTTTGAAATGTGTGTACATCAATGTCAGGAGCATCTGGAATAAGGTGGGTAAACTTGCAGCATGGATTGGTACCTGGGATTTCGATCTTGTGGCCATCGCAGAGACATGGCTAGAGGAGGGACAGGAATGGTTGCTGCAGATTCCAGGATTTAGATGTTTCAGCAAGAACAGAAATGATGCTAAAAGAGTGGTGGGGGTGTATGGGGGGGGGGTGGGGGAAGGTGTGTGGAGTGTGGCATTGTTAATCAAGGGTAGTATTACAGTAGCTGAGAGAACATTTGAGAACTCATCCACTGAGGTAGTTTGGGCTGAGGTTAGAAACAGGAAAGGAGAGGTTACCCTGTTGGGAGTTTTCTATAGGCCTCTGAGAGGAAAGGATAGCAAAGATGATTCTGGAGAGGAGGGAGAATAACATGGTAGTTGTTATAGGAGACTTTAACTTCCCCAATCTTGACTTGGAAGTTCAAATAGTTTAGATGATCAGTTTTTGTTCAATGTGTGCAGGAGGGTTTTCTGACACAATATGTAGACAGGCCAACAACGGGCTATGCCATGTTGGATTTGGTACTGGGGAATGAATCTGGCCAGGTGTTAGATTTGGAGGTAGGTGAGCACTTTGGCGATTGTGACCATATTTACAATAGCAAGGGTAGGCTTAGGTATATACCACAGGGAAAGAGGTATAACTGGGGGAAAGGCAATTATGATGCGATTAGGCAAGATTTAGGATGCAAAGGATGGAGAAGGAATCTGCAGGGGATGGACACAGTTGAAATGTGGAGCTCATTCAAGGAACAAATACTGCGGGTCCTTGATGAGTATATACCTATCAGGCAGGGAGGTAGTTGTCGAGAGAGGGAGCCATGGTTTACTAAAGAAGTTGAAGTTCTTGTCAAGAGGAAGAAGAAGGCTTATGTGAGGATGAGGCGTGAAGGCTCCGATAGGGAGTTTGAGCGTTATAAGTTAGCCAGAAAAGATCTAAAGACAGGACTAAGAAGAACCAGGAGGGGACATCAGAAGTTATTGGTGGATAGGATCAAGGAAAACCCTAAGGCCTTCTATAGGTATATCAGGAATAAAAGAATGACTAGAGTAAGATTAGGGCCATTCAAAGATAGTAGTGAAAAGTTGTGTGTGGAATCTGAGGACGAGATTGGGTTGGGATATAGGTCGGCATGGATGGGTTGGACCGAAGGGTCTGTTTCCATGCTGTACATCTCTATGACTCTATGACATAGGGGAAGTGCTTAACGAATACTTTTCGTCAGTATTCACATTGGAAAAGGGCAATGTTAGTGAGATCACAGGCATACAGGCTCCAAGATTAGATGCGATTGAGGTTGACAAAGAGGTGGGTTTAGCAATTTTGGAAGATCTGAAAATAGATAAGACCCCTGGGTCAGATGGGATTTATCCTTGGATTCTTTGAGAAGCCAGGGAAGAGATTGCAGAGCCTTTGGCTTTGATCTTTATGTCATCATGGTCGACAGGAGTAGTGCCAGAAGACTGGAGAATAACAAATGTTGTTCCCTTGTTTAAGAAGGGGAGTCGGGACAACCCTGGTAATTAAATACCAGTGAGCCTAACGTCAGTTTTGGGTAAGGTGTTGGAAAAGGTTATAAGAAATAGGATTTATAATTATCTGGAAAGGAACAATTTGATTAGAGTTAGTCAACACAGTTTTGTGAAGCGTAGGTCATGCCTCACTAACCTTATTGAGTTCTTCGAGAAGGTGACAAAACAGGTGGATGAAGGTAAAACAGTTGATGTGGTGTATGTGGATTTCAGTAAAGCTGTTGATAAGGTTCCCCACGGTAGGCCATTACACAAAATAAGGAGTTTCGGGATTGATGGTGATTTAGCGGTTTGGATTAGAAATTGGCTAGCTGAAGGAAGTCAGAGGTTGTTGATTGATGGGAAATGTTCATTCTGGAGCTTAGTTACCAGTGTTGTGTTGCAAGGGACTGTTTTGGGGCCACTGCTATTTCTCATTTTTATAAAGTATTCTGGATGTAGGCATAGAAGGATGGACAATTTGCGATTGACACTAAGGTAGGCAGCATTGTGGGTAGTGGCGAAGGTTGTTGTGGGTTACAGAGGGACATAAGTAAGATGCAGAGCTGGGCTGAGAAGTGGCAAATGGAGTTTAATGTGGGAAGTGTGAGTAGTTTACTTCGGAAGAAATAACAGCGAGGCAGAGTACTGGGCTAATGGTAAAATTCTTGGCAATGTAGACGCACAGAGAGATCTCGACGTCCAGGTGCATAAATCCCTGAAAGTTGCCACTCAAGTTGATCGGGTTGTTATGTTGGCGTCTATTGGTAGGGGATTGAGTTTCGGAGCCATGAGGTCATTCTTCAGCTGTACAAGACACTAGTAAGGCTGCACCTGGAGTGTTACGTGCAGTTCTGGTCACCGCATTATTGGAAGGATTTGGAAGCTCAGAAAGGGTTCAAAGGAGATTTACTAGGATGCTGCCTGGTATGGAAGGAAGGTCTTATGAGGAAAGGCTGAGAGAACTGTGGCTGTTTTTGTTGGAGAGAAGAAGGTTGAGAGGTCACTTTGTCGAGACATATAAGATAACCAGAGGGTTAGATAGGATGGACAACGAGAGCCTTTTTCCTCAGATGGTGAAGGCTAACATGAGGCGACATAGCTTTAAATTGAGTGGTGATATATTTAGGACGGATATTAGAGGTAGTTCCTTCAATCAGAGAGTAGTCGGGGCGTGGAACAGCCTGCCTGCAACAGTAGTAGACTTGCCGATGTTAAGGGCATTTAAATGAGCATTGGACATACATATGGATAATAATGGAACAGTGTAGGGTAGGTGGGCATCAGATTATTTTCATAGTTTGGTGCAACATCAAGGGCCGAAGGGCCTGCACTGCACTGTAATGTTCTATGTTCTAAGTTTTTAAGTTCTATAACAGACCTCACAACTGACGAATGACTATCCTATTTAAAGCATGAGGAAAGGGTTACTTTATATAATTTTAGCTGGTTAATTTTCATTAGTACTTATGTGCTCAGTCTTTGCTTTGCCAATTCATGCCTAAGCTATTGCGGTTGGGTGTGCATCGCTAAAGGAGAGTGTGAGTAATCCCTGTGAGGCATTATCTTGGTTTGGAGATTTAATAAACATATCTACATTTTATGAAGTTGTTGTACATACCACTGTATTTTCCCCTTCTGGTCAAGCTTCCTGTATTGTAGGATTCTTGCCTCTGGGATGCAAAGCCATGAATTCAAACACTGTCCTTGAACTTGAAAACATAATACAAGAAAACATATCAGTAAAATATTGAGGGAATGCTGCATGTTATAGTGTATATGTTAACCATGGTCTTCACTCCTTTTCCAAATGGATTTGAAGAGGAACAGAATATTTCCTGAGGTGGCTGTATCATCTGCCCCAAACCTAGAGGCATAGAGTTATAAAGCTGTACAGTGCAGAAACAAACCCTTCAGTCCAACTCATCCATGCAGACCAGATATCCTCACCTAAACTTGGCCCATTTGCCAGCACTTGGCCAACATCCCTCTAAACCCTTTCTATTCATATACTCATCCAAATGCTTCTTAAATGTTGTAATTGTACCAGCCTCCACGACTTCTTCTGACAGCTCATTCCATACACTCACTACCCTCTGTCTGAAAAAGTTGCCCCTTAGATCCCTTTTATATCTTTCCTCTCCCATCTTAAACCTATGCCCTCTAGTTCTGGACTTCCTTACCCCAGAGTAAAGACCTTGTCTAGTTACGCTATCAATGCCTCTCAAGATTTTATAAACCTCCATAAAGTCACCCTTCAGCCTCCAACGCTCTAGGGAAAACAGCCCCAGCCTATTCAGCTCTTACTATAACTGAAATCCTCCAACCCTGGCAACATCCTTGTAAATCCTTTCTGAACCCTTTCAAGTTTCACAACATCCTTCTGATAGGATGGAGACACAATATCCCAAAAGGGGCCTCACCAAGTCCTGTACAGCCACAACATGACCTCCCAACTCCTCTACTCAATGCTCTGACCAATAAAGGAAAGCATACGAAACACCTTCTTCACTATCCTATATACCTGCAATTCCACTTTCAAGGAACTACGAAGTTGCACTCCAAGGTCTCTTTGTTCAGCAACACTGCCCAGGACCTTACCATTAAGTGTACAAGTCCTGCTCTGATTTGCCTTTCCAAAATGCAGCACCTTACATTTATCTAAATTAAACTCCATCTGCCACTCCTTGTCCCATTGGCCCATCTGATCTCGATCACGTTGTAATCTGAGGTAACCTTTTTGCTGTCCACTACACCTCCAATTTTGGTGTCATCTGCAAACTTGTTAACTATATCTCCTCTAGATGTTTGCATCTAAATCATTTATAGAAATGACAAAAACCAGTGGAGACTCTCTAATTATTCACTCATTTGTGGTTTGAGAGTTTTTGATGTCTGTAAATTGGTTGCCATGTTTGACGCTACAACAACAGTATTTTGTTAACTGTAAAGTGTTTTGAGCTTTCCTGAAGATGAGCAGCTGCTTTAATTTCAATTTTAATAAGCTACTGTAATATTCAATATCTATTAGTTTGGAACTTATAGTAAGTTGTGCCAGTTGGAGTAGGTAAACACAAAAGATTGTAAATAGATTAAGTAAATAATCAAACTGAGACAGATATAGATTAATGTGAGGATATGTCAATATATTCCCTCATGTCTCAGGATCAATAAATTGGAATATGTTCTTAAAGGTGTAAGATTGAGAACTCAGGAGGACAAAATTACAAAAAGGTGGTGCAGAGGTCCACAACTAATCAAAACAATGGATGAAGAAGAGGAAAATCTCAGAGTAAGATAATTAAGCCTCAACACCCCACCATGTTCCCTGGCCAATATCTTTGTCTCAGACTTGCTGCAATATTCCAGTGAAGCTCAATGCAAGCTGAAGGAACAGCAGCATGTCATTTTCCTCTTGGCGACCCTACAGCCTTTTGGATTCAATATTGAGTTCAATAACTTTAAGGCTTGAGCTCTTCCATATCCTAGCCCCAATCTCACACATCAGGCCTTGTTACCATACAGTCTGCTATTACACAGTGCCCATTGTTAGCCACTAACAGCCGCCATTAACAGCTATTCACCCTCCCAGTCTGTCCAATTGTTCTTCTTTCTCTTCGGATTCTATCTTCACCTATCATTTACTCCATACGCCCCTCCCCCACCCTATCTTCTGCATATCAACCAACATTGCCCTAGCTACCATAAGTTCTGAGGAAGGGTCACTGGACCTTAACTGTTAATTTTGATTTTTCTTCACAGATGCTGCCAGACCTGTTGAGCTTTTCCAGCAATTTCTGTTTTTGTTCCTGATTTACAGCATCCGCAGTTCTTTCACTTTTTACTTAGAAAGTTACAGCTTGATTTCCATCACAGCTCTACTAACTCCACTAGACCATTCACCCACTGCGATTCTTGGCAATAAAACACCTCAATGGGCATGAACCTGAGGTACTAAAGCAGTAAACTCAACAGAAAAAGCTAAGGCTTACATCTGGGCAAACAACGCAGAGATGGAGAGAGAGAGAGAGAGAGAGAGAGAGAGAGAGAGAGAGAGAGAGAGAAAGAGAGAGAGAGAGACCAAGTGGCAGTAGGAGAGAATGAGACCTGGCAGCACAGACGGGAGAGTGAGTCAGCTTTTCAAGATGGCGACACTGGCACAGTAGGTCCGTCCACTCCGGGCCAGCTGCATTTTTTTCTCTTTTCTCTTTCCTTCTCTTTTTTTTACTTACCTTCTGGAGTTCTGAGGAAAAAGGCAGCAGCAGAGATAGCTTCACCAGCAGTGTGGTAGCAGTGGTGGGCAGTGTGGTAGCAGTGATGGGCAGTGTGGTAGTGGCAGTGGGCCGCGTGGTAGTGGGGGTAGGCCATGTGGTAGTGGCAGTGGGCGATGTGGTAGTGGCAATAGGCCATGTGGTGGTGATGGTGGCCCGTGTGGTAGTGACCGTTGGCCGTGTGGTAGTGGCGGTGGGCCATGTGGTAGTGGCGGTGGACCGTGTGGTAGTGGCGGTGGGCCATGTGGCAGTGGCGATGGGCCATGTGATAGTGGCAGTGGACCATGTGGTAGTGGCGATAAGCCATGTGGTAGTGGTGGTGGGCCATGTGGTAGTGGCGGTGAGCCATGTGGTAGTGGCGGTGGACTGTGTGGTAGTGGCGGTGGGCCATGTGGTAGTGGTGGTGGACCATTTGGTAGTGGCAGTAGGCTGTGTGGTAGTGGCGGTGGGCCATGTGGTAGTGGCAGTGGGCGATGTGATAGTGGCAGTGGGCCATGTGGTAGTGGCGATGGGCCATGTGGTAGTGGGAATAGGCCGTGTGGTAGTGGCGATGGGCCATGTGGCAGTGGCGGTGGGCCATGTGATAGTGGCAGCGGCCATGTGGTAGTGGCGATTGGCCATGTGGTAGTGGTGGTGGGCCATGTGGTAGTGGCGGTGGACTGTGTGGTAGTGGCGGTGGACCATATGGTAGTGGCAGTAGGCTGTGTGGTAGTGGCGGTGGGCCATGTGGCAGTGGCGGTGGGCCATGTGGTAGTGGCGGTGGACCGTGTGGTAGTGGGTGGTGGACCATATGGTAGTGGCAGTAGGCCGTGTGGTAGTGGCGGTGGGCCATGTGGTAGTGGCGGTGGACCGTGTGGTAGTGGTGGTGGACCGTATGGTAGTGGCAGTAGGCTGTGTGATAGTGGCGGTGGGCCAAGTGGTAGTGGCGGTGGACCGTGTGGTAGTGGTGGTGGGACATGTGGTAGTGGCAATAGGCTATGTGGTAGTGGCGGTGGACCGTGTGGTAATGGTGGTGGGCCATGCGGCAGTGGTGGTGGATCGTATGATAGTGGCAATAGGCTGTGTGATAGTGGCGATGGGCTATGTGGTAGTGGCGGTGGACCGTGTGGTAGTGGCGGTGGGACATGTGGTAGTAGTGGTGGACTGTATGGTAGTGGCAGTAGGCCATGTGATAGTGGCGGTGGGCCATGTGGTAGTGGCGCTGGGCCATGTGGTAGTGGCAGTGGACCGTATGGTAGTGGCAGTAGGCTGTGTGATAGTGGCGATGGGCTATGTGGTAGTGGCAGTGGACCGTATGGTAGTGGCAGTAGGCCGTGTGATAGTGGCGATGGGCTATGTGGTAGTGGCAGTGGACCGTATGGTAGTGGCAGTAGGCTGTGTGGTAGTGGCGGTAGGCTGTGTGGTAGTGGCGTTCGGCCACGTGTTTTGTACCTAGGTATCATCGTACCTAACGATGTTGTAGACTTTTCACTGTACTCCTGTATTTTTGTACGTGAGTATATGTGACAACAAAACCTAAATCAAAATTAAAATTGAAGTGTAAGTGAATTTATTGTGAAGTGCTAAATCTTTATTACAACCAAACAGCAGCGGTTCGAGAAGGCAGCTCACCACCTCCTCCTCAATGGCAACTAGGGATGGGCAATAAGTACTGGCCCAGCCAGTGATGCCCTCATCCCACAAGGGCATAAAAATAAAGGCCTGTCTGGGATTGAAAATTAACATTGATAAGTCTGAAGTCTCATTCATCTGCGTTTTAATTACAGTTGGAGTTTTCTTTCTCTCTTAAGTTCAAACTTTTTGTCTCTCTCTTTATCTTTAGTCTTTACGGTTAAAATTCTTCAATTTGGATTGGTTGTTATTTATCCTGTTCCTGGATGTTACAAACCCCATATTGAGGATATTATTCTGTTTTGGACTTCTGATGCGTGTACATTGCTGCTTCAAGTCACATGAAGTAATTGTGGGTATCTGCTACCAGGATGAATGGTAAATCTTATTCATTTGATCGCAAAACTTGGGTCATTGTGCTTCATTTAATGCATGAGGACAGGTTGCTTACACTTTGTTTTGAGTTTATACAGCTGAGTTAGCCTATTCAAGGTTTTTTTTAAAACTCATGAAGTGATTCAATTAATTAGATAAACAAAAGATCTTTCTACCAGTGGGAATTCAGATCAAAGGGACACATTCTTAAAATTGCCTCTCATTTTTAAAAAAATCTTTCTACTCTCACCCTAAAACATATGCCCCCTAGACTTGAATTTCCCCATCCTAGGGAAAAGATACTTGCCAGTCACCTTATCCAAGCTCATTATTTTAGCAACCTCTATAAGTTCATTTCTCAATCTCCTATACTCTAGTGAAAGAAGTCCCAGCCTATCCAGACTCCTTATAACTCAAACCCTCCAGTCCTGGCAACATCCCGATAAATCTCTGCTGAATCCTCTCTAACTTAATGATATCCTGCCTATATTTTTCTCTAACCAAATCTGCCATCCTTATCCAGTCTAGCTCAGTTGTGACTTCCGTTTCAATGTGGTTGACTGTCACCAATTATGAATGGCAATAAATAGTGGCCTTGTCAGTGACACCCATATCCTGTGAATGAATGAAAAAAAAAATGAAGTTGGTATACAAATCAGCCATGATCTAATTCAGTTGTCGCACCTGCTCATGGGGCTGAATGGCCTCCTCTTGTCCATCTGTCCACAATGCATTTCACTTTGTGTTTAACTTAAGTGAAAATTGTAATGGATCTTTGTAAGTGTCAGACATCTGACTGCTAAGAAACCAAATCATACAACAGTTTATATTTAAATTGCACCTTTTCCATGGTTAAATGCCTCAAGCTGCTTTGGAGACACAGCACAGAAACAGCATCAAATGCAATTGGGGAAATGTAATGCCCTCTTGTCAGCTGATAGAAATAATGTATTAAATTAAAGAATTATTTTTTACCAGCAATTGCAAAATGTCAATCTCAGCAGAAAGGTAGTGTTCAACTTTTGTTGCTCGATTCAAGTCTAGGAAAATTATCGTGTACAGCACTGGTACATTTTCTAATCCTAGTTATTAGTCCAAATGATATTCTGAATGTCTGCCAGAGTACGTTATATCGAGACTTTCTCACTTGATGCAGACCAGGGAGTTTGCAGTCGATAAAGAGGCCACTCAGTCTAATTTATTGCTGGCAGCCCTTTGCTAGATCAATCCAGAAGCTAATTGTGTTGGTCTGTGCTCTTTGCAAAAGTTTGCTTGACATATTTCTTCAATTTTCCCTTAAAAGATGCAATTAGCTGCCTCAACCATTTCCTGAGCCGGATTTTAATGCAAGGAGAAACTAGAAGCGTGACCAGGTGTAGAGAAATAAAGGCCAGTATGTCTGCCACTTGCTTTTTAACTCAGTCACCTCATAATCCATGCTGGGGCGACACAGTGGCTCAGTGGATAGTGCTGCTGTCTCACAGCACCAGGGGCCTGGGTTTGATTCCCACCTTGGGCCACTGTCTGTGTGGAGTTTGCACATTCTCCCTGCGTCTGTGTGGGTTTCCTCCCATAGTCCAAAGGATGTGCAGGTCAGGTGAATTGGCCATGCTGAATTGCCCACAGTGTTAGATTGATTAGTCAGGGGTAAATGTAGGGGAATGGGTCTTGGTGGGTTAGTCTTTGGTGGGTCGGTGTGGACTGGTTGGGCCAAATGCCTGTTTCCACACTGTAGGGAATATAATCTGATCATATCATTCTGCTCATTTGTCTAAAGTGTGACTTGGATATCGAAACAGTTCGGAGAGGGTTTGTTAGACTGATTCCTGGGATGAATAGGTTGTCCTATCAGGAAAGACTAAGCAGGTTGGACTTGTAGTCATTAGAGTTCAGAGGAGTAAGAGTTTACCTTACTGGAACATGCATGTCTCGGAGACGACTTGACAGTTTAGACACAAAGGGGATATTTTCCGTTTTGGGGATATCCCGAACTGGGGGCCAGAGTTTAAAAATTAGGGATCTTTAATGTAAGAGAGAGAGAGACAAGGAAGAATTTCTTCTTTGAGAGGGACATTAGTAATTGGAGTTCTCTTCCTTAGAAAGTAGTTGAGGTTAGTAGTTGAACAAAGCTGAAAAATGTGTTGCTGGAAAAGCGCAGCAGGTCAGGCAGCATCCAAGGAGCAGGAGAATCGACATTTTGGGCATAAGCCCTTCATCAGGAAAAGGGTTGAACAAATTCAAGGTTGAGATTGATGTATTTTTGATCGATGAAGGAGTCAAGAATCTTGGGGGTAGAGGCAGAAATGTAGAGTTAAGGCCATGATCAGAGCATTCATGGTTTTATTGAAAGATAGAGCAGACTTAATGGGCTGAAGGGTCTACTCTTGCACCTATTTCTTATGAACTTATGATGTAATTTCAAATCCAATGAGCAAACTAAAAGTGGATGTTGAAGTAGTTAAGACCTAAACAACATTATAGGGCACAAAGTGAAGCTGAGCAAGATGGCGGACTCAAACACATCCCGCCCTGGTGCACTCAATGCTTTCTATGCATGGTTTGAGCAGAATGCCTGTGGCATGGTGTCACCTGCCCTGACAGCCCTAGACACACCTGTTTGCTCAATTGCTTTTGCAGATGTCAGATCAGTCTTCCTGTGGGTCAACACAAGGAAAGCCATGGGCCCGGATGGTGTCCCTGGCTGAGCACTCAGATCCTGTGTGGAACAACTGATGGAGGTATTCACTGGTATCATCATCCTCTCCCTCCAATAAGCTGAAGTCCCCACCTGCCTCAAGAAGACCACCATCATCCCTGTACCTATGAAAGCATATGCAATGTTCCTTAAGGACTGCCGTCCAGTGGCTCTGACCACAATAATCATGAAATGCTTCGACAGGATGGTCATGGCCCTCATTAACACCAACCTTGACCCTTATAATTTGCCTATTGACTTAACGGGTCCATAGCAGATGCCATTTCCCTACCCTGCACTCTTCCCATGAACACCTGGACAATTACGACACGTTTGTCAGGCTCCTGCTCATCTACTACAGCTCCCCTTTCAACACCATTATCTCGTCTTGACTGATTTCAAGGCTGTGGATCCTTAGCTTTCTGACCCGCAGAACACAATCTGTGAAGATAGACAGCTGCACCTCCTCCACAATAATGCTCAACATTGGAACCCCCCCCCCCCCCCCCCCCCAAGGATGCATCATTAGCCCCCACTGTACTCTCTCTATACCCACAACTGTGTTGGCAAATTCCACATGAACACCATCTACAAGCTCGCTGGTGACACCACCGTGGGTAGGATGGACATCTAACAATAATGAGTAAAAATGCAGAAGGGAGATAGAGGGCTTGGTGGTGTGGTGTAATGAGAACTACCTCTCTCTCAACATCAACAAAACTAAAGAACTGATCATTAGCTTCAGAAAGAAAGGAAGAGAACACACCTCCATCTACACCAACAGAACTGAGGTTGAAAGGGTGGGAAGTTCCTCAAAGTGATGATATTTGACAACTTGTCCTAGACTTCCCATGTAGATGTGATGGTCAAGAAGGCACAACTATGCCTCTTCTTCGTCAGGCAGTTCAGAAAGTTGGCATGTCCATAAGGACCCTCACCAACTTTTACAGATGCACCATTGACAGAATACTATCTGGGTGCATAATGGCCTGGCACGACAACTGCTCTGCCCCAGGCCGTAAAAAAACTGCAGAAGGTTGTGTGCATAACCCAGACCATCGCAGAAACCAGCCTCCCATCCATGGACTCTATTTACCTGGCTTGCTGCCGCAGGAAAGGCTCCCAACATCATCGAAGACCCATCTCAATCCTGTAATGATCACCTACAATCTCTTCTATCAGGCAGAAGATACAGAAACTTGAACACATCCAACAGCAGGTTCAGAGACAGCTTCTTCCTGCTCATTATTAGACTGATGAATGGACTCTCAAACCCCAACTAATGCTGATCTTGTTAACGTTGATCTCATCTAGCGCACAGCATGGAATGTAAACTGTACGTCTCTGTCTTAGTCCTGTTGCTCTGTACATCTTTGCTTACTATAATCTGCTTGCCAAAAACTGAAAGTATTGCAGATGCTGTAAATCAGGAACAAAAACTGAAGTTGCTGGAAAAGCTCAGCAGTTGGAAGGGGTCAAATAGCCTCTTCCTGTTCCTATTTCTTATGATTGATTGATTTACTATCACGTGTACCAAGGTACAGTGAAAAGCGATGTTTATAAACAGTAAAAGCAGACCACGGCAACATCTGTGAAGAGAAATCACAATTAACGTTTCAGATCTCGTGACCTTTCCTCAGAACTTGTATTCGGACGAAGGGTCACTGGATCTGAAATGGTAACTCTAATTTCTCTTCACAGATGTTGCTGTGGTCTACTTGTACTGTTCATAAATGATGCTTTTCACTGTACCTTGGTACATGTGATAGTAAATCAGTTAAACATAAGAAATAGGAACAAGAAGAGGCTATTTGACCCCTTCATTCTGCTGCGCCATTCAATAGTACTAAGGCTGATCTAACATTCCTCATCTCCACATTCCTGCATTTCCGTGTAATCCTTGATTATCCTACTAGTCAAGAATCTATCTCAGCCTTGAGAATGCTTAGGGACCCTACCCCCAAAGCTCTTTGCGGCAAGTAATTCCAAAGACTCACAACCCTCTGAGCGAAGAAATTCCTCCTCATCTGAGTCTTAAATTAGTGCCTGTTTATTTAGGGTCTAGTCCTAGACTCTCCCATGAGGGTATATACCTCTCAGCATTTGCCCTGTGAAACCCCATAAGAATTCTGTTTATTTCGGTGAGATCACTTCTCATTATTCTAAACTCCAGTAAATAGAGTCCCAACCTTTGTTCATAAAATAATCCCTTCACTTCGGCGATCATCCCAGTGAACATTCTCTTAACCTACTCTTATGAAATAATACCTTTTCTGAAACAAAAGGACCATAACTTCTCACAGTACTCCAGATGTGGTTTCAATTGCATCTTGTACAGTTGTGATAAGATTTCCCTACTCTTATACTCTACCTCCCTCTCCTTGAAATAACATCCCATTAGCCTTCCTGATTGCTTGCTGTAGCTGCTGTTCTAGTTGAACTGGTTTTCACTGACTTTGAATCACTGCAGTTGAAATGGACAAGGGCTGTATGGGCACTGTCTTGAATGTGCTGCTGGAGATTAGAGGAGCTGGAGGGGGAATGTGCCTCCTAATAGAGGTATGAAGTCTGACGTTGGGATAAAATAGTCACAGTTGAAGGTTGCTGTGGTGGAGATGGGGCTATCCTGGATTCAGTGCAATTTAATGAGCTAAGTATGAATACAATGCCACATATACTTACATTCTGACCCATGCATTATAGACATTAAGTCTACTCCACCACATCACCCTTGAATCCATTTATGTTGTGGTGCTCCAATCTCGTTCATTGTATCAATTTCACATGCACATCTATCTAGCCACCACTTTCCATCACCCTCGTATGATCAAAATCATCACTGGTTCCACTTTGCCAAATGTGCTGCACCAACTAGATAAAGCCATTTTTTTACTCTCAATCTATGTCTCTTCTTTCCTTTCATGAAAGACAAGACAGCCCAGAACAGCAGGAAGAGGGAAGAGTAAACTCTTGGGACCCTCCAGAGATCATGCATATAACAGGTGAACAGAAGGAGGATTAACATAGCTATTGGAGATAAGGAGGCAAAGAATGACCTGGAGAAGGTAGGATGAAGAAGACAATCGCAATTACTTGTGAAATGGACCAACTGGTGCAACTTAAGACCATAAGAAATAGGAAGAGGAGTAGGCTGTTTGGCCCCTCTTGTCTGCTTTGCCATTCAAGAGGGTTGCAGTTGATCCTACATTTTTCAAGTCCACTTTCCTGTGTTTTCCCCATAACCCATGATTCCCCTTGTATTAGTAAAGGGCCCCTTAAAATCCAAGAGAAAGATAGTTGCATTTATCCCTCAATGCCCTGCTCTCCTGAGTTGTCCAAGGCGGCCTTTCATTGTTTTATTCTTCAGGTCAAAGCCTTGCTGTTGCACAATGTTGGGTAGTATACAGAATCAAACAATGATCATTTGGGATAGTGTGGCTGGTGCTGAAAGAAAGACAGTTTATGATGTCTCCACATACCTCAAGTACAGCTTCAGCTTGCTGATGGCCTGGCCAATCACACATCTGGTAGTGTTGCAATATTCTATGTTTCAGTGAATGGGTGTCACAAGTCAAGTTTTCAGTATTACTGAACAGCCATTAATAGGGTATTTTTCAAGGTTCAAGACAAGTGGGGCCAGTTTAGCTTGGGAACATAGTTGGCGCGGACTACTTGGACTGAAGCATCTGTTTCCATGCTGTGACTCTATGACTATGACATTTGGACAGATACAGGAACAGAAAAGTCTGAGAAGGATATAGTGCAAATGGGACTGGTTTAGTTTGGGAAACTTGCTGGACATGGACATATTAGACTGAAAGTTCTATTCCCAAGTTGAATGGCTCTATGACTGTATGAATGAACAAACTTGGAATTTTGTGGTATGGCAGTTGCCTAAGAATCTCAGTCACACCTGCATAAAGATCTTTTTGGTTTTCCATACCAGTTGCACATCGATGCAGAAGTCCATGTGCTTAATGATTATTCCACATTGATGTGAGGGTACATGAACTGCCAGATGTCTGCAATTGATGACACCCTGCATCTATAAGAACACAGCCAGTGATGCAAACCAGAGTGCTTGTGTCATTGCAGGCATCACTGAAGGCAATCGTGACGTCATTACCAATGTTAGGAAACTAGCCATCAGTCACTTGTCTTGTGAACTTGTGGGCAGTCAACTGAAGGATCCAAGATTATGTCTGCCTTAGAGTTCAGGAGGCAGAAATATTGAGGGAAATGATGATTTTGGCATCCACAGTTAGCATGTGGTCAACTTGCTTGATTTATTTTTGACTGAGGTGAACTCCCACCATATGGAAAAACACTTTATCTCTCTTATCATTCTCCCTCCATGAATCATTTTTTGTGACATCAAAAGGTAGTAAGTATGGTGTTATATTTTGTTTATCTTCCTACACAACTCATGCCATCAGTTCCAGATCATGTACTCCATGGAGGTTTTAAAAAGGTGGCCGACTGTGATGGTGAATGAGTGCCTTTTCAAACCTTCATCATGAAAGATTACTTGACACTCATAACATTTTGCAAAGAGAAGTTTGAAAACAAATAACGTGTAGGGCTGCCACCATCTGAGAGACATCATGGAGGTTCCTGAGGGCTTGGTGATGAGACACATGTCAGTCAAACTATGAAGTCCCTGACCACCTGTTCTGAGGTAATTAGCTTGTTGCACTGCCTAAAGTTTGCATTCTTGTAGCAGAAGGCTGCTCTATCCACCAATTTACAGCTTATCTTGTCAAACAGTTTAGGTCTATGGCAAAGTCACAATGGTACACAGACAGATGGATTGATATCCTGTCCCATTGCTACCCCACCAAGAAACAGGGAACTCAGTCTTCCAGCTGTACCGTTTCTCTCTACTTTACGGTCTTAACAAATCTGTAAATGTATATATTTATTTGCTAACTCTATCTAACAGAGGAAATACAGTGGGAAATGAGAATGTGCAATCTTTCATGCCTACTTCAAAAGGGACATAATGAATTGTAAAGAAATGGAAACAGAAGCTAGGAGCAAAGTAGTAAAAAGTAGCTTCATCGGAATTGAGGTAAGTTACCCAATAGCAAGAACGGCAATAAATTAAATAAAGCACAGATCACTAATCAAAGTTGAATTTTATAAATCCACATTCACTAATTTAACAATCTCCTTCAGTAATTTTGGGTTGTCTTGAGGATCAGCTGAGATTTTAAAAAAAATTCTCTTAGATCATTTTTATTTTCCCTTTTCCAATAATTCTGTAACCATAGCAACATAACCAGTTTTTCAGATTTCCCTTCGCAAAATGTTATAAGCGTCAAGTAATTTTTCATGATGAAGATTTGAAAAGGCACTCATTCACCACCACAGTCGGCCACCTTTTTAAAACCTCCATGGAGTACATGATCCGGAACTGATGGCATGAGTTGTGTGGGAAGATAAACAAAATATAACACCATACTTACTACCTTTTAATGTCACAAAAAATGATTCATGGAGGGAGAACGAGAAGAGGGATGAAGTGTTTTTCCATATGGTAGGAGTTCATCTCAGCCAAAAATAAATCAAGCAAGTTTAGCCAGAGGGCAAGAATCACAGTCCGTTATTTGTAACTATAAGTTGATCTTAAGAAAGGTGTTTGCAGAATTATGGCCCAGCGTTAGGGTTTAAAAGCTGAGAGCCAAGTTTAAGCAGAGCTCCACAGCCAGCTGTGTGTTGGAAAGGAAAACTATTGTGCTGTGCTCTGTGTGAGAGGGTAAGTGCAGTGGGGGCTGGGCACGGCTGGGCTACAACAGCAGAGGAGGCAGCATCAAAGGACCCCTGCCAGCAGGTGGCGGCAACATGACATGGGGGCAGGGTGGGGTGGGCAGGTTGGGGGTGTTGTGGGGAATATCCCATCCCCCCACCAGAAGCCCTGTACAAAAGCCTGCATAGTGCACTGTTGCTATGGAACTCTATTCCATTATTAAGCTGATTTTCTCTTAAACTGTTGATACATTCTTCTGCCATGTTTTAAGTCTAATAAGGTGCCAAACTTTGTGTGCACTATTGCGTAAATGTGCATGACGTCTTTCCAGAGCAATTAAAATGCTTGGTATGCAAATAGATTTGTCTAAGTATAGTTTAATAACAGGTGTAATGTCTTTATACAGTGCAACTTATTGTATTTACGCAAGGGTAAAGTCCTAATGTTGAATTTAGAGTTATTTGGTTGATATCTTCAGAATTGCTCAACAAGTGTCAGAAAAAAAGACTCAGGTAGTAATTTACATCGTACATATGATGACAATGTAAAGCAGGCAGAGAAAGTTAAAAGCTTAAAAATGTGTTGCTGGAAAAGCGCAGCAGAAGAAGGAGAATCGACGTTTCGGGCATAAGCCCTTCTTCCTGAAGAAGGGCTTATGCCCAAAACGTCGATTCTCCTTCTCTTTTGATGCTGCCTGATCTGCTGCGCTTTTCCAGCAACACATTTTTAAGCTCTGATCCCCAGCATCTGCAGTCCTCACTTTCTCCTAGAGAAAGTTAAAAAAACAAACAAACATTTCGCAGCCGAATCTGACAGTGCTCTTCTTTGTGATAATAATGAGGAAAAAGAATCTTGTCTTCAAGAGGTTTTTCTGCTTTGGTCTGTAGCTATACCATGGCTCCTGATCAGAGAGCAGTGTCTTCTGTTACACCGCAGACTGACCTGAGTCTGACCGGCACTGAGATGCTGCTTTGAGCCATATGTAGAGTTTCAAAACCCTGACAGCAGATTTCTCATGATGGAATGTAGTTGCCTTGCCTTCCTCCGTACAAGGTTTTGAAACTTCACAGGAGGTCCGATTGACTTCAGTGCCACTTTAAAGATATGACTTTACTCTGGAGAAGGGTTCCAAACGGTAACTGGTGCAAAGCGAAATCAAAGTGAGGTGGACAGGTGTTGGGGGGTGGGTTGGGAATGGGTTGGGAATGGTGGGGTGAAGGAGCTGAGAATAGATTGGGATGCAAACCTGAAACTGCGGCACAGAAGCATAACATTCCAAATGGATCAGCATTAAGAGATAATAGAAAAAAGTGAGCTTTAACTGGATCGTTAAACTCCTAGTCAGACCTGAGAATCTGTACTAGATAAAAACTGAAAGAACTGCGGATGCTGGAAATCAGAAACAAAACAGAAATTGCTAGAAAAACTCAGCAGGTCTGGCAGCATCTGTGGAGAAAACTCAGGGTTAACATTTCGGGTCCTCAGGCTGAGAGTTGTAAACAGTTGTTGGTTAGTATTCAGTTCTGAGGAAGGGCCACTGGACCCGAAACATTAACTCTGATATTTCTCCACAGATACTGCCAGCCTGTTTAGCTTTTCCAGCAATTTCTGAGAACCTGTGCTGTTTGGAGCACTCTGCAAAACTACAGTAAGATAAGTTGAGGTGTTGCACTGTAACATGCTAAACTTGTTGGAGGGTTGGATGGGTGAAATGACGCAGCACAGGTGTTATGAAGTGAAGGCGTGAACTGTACCTTTAAGTGAGAGTCAAAGCTGTCAAGCTCCTGTCATGTGACTGACTCGCAGTTACAGAGTGTGCTGGAAAATTGAAAGATGTAACATATTGTTGTAACCTAGATACCTTATTTGCTTTCAAAGCAGTTTAAAGTTAACCAATCAGTTTAAATTATGTCCTAAGATAATAAATCCCAATCGAATTTGAATTTTACTGGTTTGACAACAATGAGACGATCTGATGTTTTGGGGTATAAAAAGCAGGCATTTTGGACAGTTAGCCTGAGAAAGAGCACCTTCTGCCATTGAAAGACAGCTATTCAGCACAGTCTCTAAAAGATACCTTTTCATATGAAACATCTTTGCAGCAGAGAACTGAAGACCGACCAGGGAGATCTACAAACAGAGGAAATTCAACACCAGAAATGACAGCTGCTGTCTGATTTTGAAAAAAATTGAGTTGCTGTAAACTTAATAGGGGCTTTATTGGATGAGTATATTGTTCCAAAGTGGGAGGTAGATAAATCTTGAAGCGAAAGGAGATTGAGAGTTGTAAATAGTTGTTGTTACATGTTCACTTTTGGAGTTAAAGAATAATATTTTTTCTTTAAATAGTGGAATTTGGGGAATTCTCTGTCACTCATATTTTGATAGATTATGAGGCAAAGTGAAATTTTCTGTGTTTGGTTTAATTAACAGAAGGACTGTTGTGTCCTTCTGTCCTTGTTACGACACAACAGTTCTGTTGTGTCGTAACAATTTGAGGGCTCTGGTCCGTGATTTAGACAGTTTTAGACAGATTCAGTCTGAGAATTGGACAGATTTGAACAGATTTGGAGTACAAAGGATCTCAGCAATTTAAACACTTGTAGGTTAGTATCTTAGATCTTTAAATAAAATATAGGCGAGACAATTTGTTTAATTTTGGTTCCTTATATTTGGTTAAATTAAAAGTGAGAGAAATAGCTCTTAAAATTGCTCAAAAGTTTTGGGATTTGAAGATGATTCCCAAATTTGCAAAGAAAGTTTAGAAGGAAAGAAAAAGACCTTAATTTTAGAATTAGAAAAGAAGTAAGAATTGGGTTTAACCAAGGACAAAAGTAAAGCTGAAATTGCAAGGGAGTTACTCAGACACCTAGGCATGTCAGAGAAACAGACAAATGCAGTAGAGTTAGAAAAACTTAAATAACAATTGAGGAAAATAGAGTTAGAAAATAAAGAGAGAGAGGGGAAAAAGAAAGGGAGAAAGAGAAAGAGAGAGAGAGATGAAAGAGAGGGAGAGGAAAAAGAAAGAGAGAGAAGATATTTAGCTGAGCAAAGGGAGAGAGAGAAAAAATAAAAAGAGTGAAGGAGAAAGAAAGGAGAAACGGAGAGAGAAAAAGAGAGAGAATTTGAACTTCAGAAGTTGCGACTTAGTAAAGTCAAGTTAACAGGACGGAGATGAAAAGAGAAAGTACTGATATATAAATAAATATGTTAAAACACTGCCACATTTTGTTGAGAAAGATGTTGAAGCCTTCTTTATTTCATTTGACAAATTGGCTAGGCAGGTGGAGTGGTTAGAGGACTTAATGGGTAATGCTAGTTCAGACTAAATTGGGAGGCAGAGCTCATGAGGTTCAGTTAGCAGACACTCTGTTTGATACAATGATGCAGGAAAACCTGAACAGGCAGAGGATCAGGCAGAAGTATTTAGTTCTGAAAGGCTAATGGACTTACACCAGAAAGACGAGACAATAAAAGATCTATATGTTGATGCATACTCATTAAAGAAGCCAGAGAATATTCCTGAGAATTATTATCTCAAAGATGGAATCCTAAGATGAAAATGGAGACCACGGCAGGTTAGTGCACAGGAGAAATGGGCAGAAGTACACCATATTGTGTTGCCATTAGCATACAGATAGGAAGTGTTACGGAGTAGTACATGAGCTACCCGTAAGAGGTTATCTAGGAGTACAAAAGACTTGGGTAAAGGTATAAAAGCATTTCTATTGGCCTGGAATGCACAAGAATGTGGTTAACTTTTGCCATACGTGTCATACATGCCAAATGGTAGGTAAGCCTCAGGCATAAATAATACCAGCACCTTTGTTGCCAATTCCCACATTCGAAGAACCTTTCACATGGGTTATGATTGTTTGTGTAGGTCCCCTCCCAAAAATTAAATGTAGGAAACAGTACTTGTTAATCATAATGGATGTGCCTATCAGATTTCCAGAGGCAACTCCATTGTGGAGTATTAAGGCAAAAAGGGTGGTACAGGAGTTAGTAGCTTTCTTCATACAGTATGGGCTACTGAGAGAGAGTCAATCAGACCAAGGGTCTCATTTTACTGCGAGGCTGTTTAAGGAATAGTTGGGTACATAGCACTTTAAATCACGTATGTATCATCTGAATCTCAAGGAGCTTAGAAAGGTGGCATCAGACCCTGAAGACCATGTTCAGAGCATACAGTCAGGATTACCTGAAAGATTGGGATAAAGGTATTCCATTTGTATTGTTTGCCATTAGAGATGCCCCAAATGAATCTACTCAGTTTACTCCCTTTGAGTTAATATTCAGCCATGAAGTGAGCAGGCTTTTGAAATTATTCAGGACCAAAGTCAGAGATCTCACACTTGGACTATGTATCTGAGATGAGGGAGAGATTACATTTGGTAGGTGAGTTACCTAAACAGCATTTCTAGAGGGCACAGCATAGAACGAAGGAGGTGGCAGATAAAAACTCAGAAATTTGGACAATTTCCTGTGGATATGACATATTAGTATTGTTAACAGTGGTGGGAAATCCCTTCAAAGCCAGGTGTTGAGGCCCCTATCAAATTGTGAAAAAAGTTGAGTCAGATAAACTATCAGATGGATAAAAACTGTATTGGATATGTCATGTTAATATGTTGAAACCCTATTATTATGCAGAGAAGGAACTGGAGAAATAGGTGTTAGTTACTCCCCCACAGTGGGAGGAATCAAATCCAGATGTTGTGGAGTTTGATGTGCCTCAAAATACATTAGCAATGAGAATGTCGTTGAGGAGTAGGTTAGATTAGTGAACTATCTGTCTCAGGAGCAAAGAACGCAGATGAAAGGTTTGTTATGAGCACATATGCAGAAATAATTTGGGGAGGACTAATGCTATTGTGCATGAGGAAGTAGTAGGGAATGCTGCTCTGATAAAACAACACCCCTCCAGACTTAATCCTTTCAAAGCCACACAGGGCCAGAAGGAAATGGATGCGATGCTGAACGAAGATATCATAGAACCGAATCAGAGCGAGTGGAATTTGCCGATCGTGTTAGTTCCCAAACCTGAGAGGACTCAACGATTTTATGTAGCCTATTGGTCAACACCGGAACAAAATCAGATTCATAACCAATACCAATACTGGAGGACTGTAAAGAGAAAGTTGGACAAGCCATTGACAACACAATGTTGGACTTACTGTGTGGTTATTGGAAGGTACCTTTATCAGAGGAAGTGAAATACATTTCTGTGTTTGTAGCCCCAAATGGCCACATCAATTCAAAATGATGCCCTTTGGAATGAAGAACACACCAGTCACATTCCAAAGATTTGTGAACAGAGTTGTGGCTGGGTTTACAAACTATGCAGTTTATCTGGATGGATGTAGTGATCTTTAGCGAGTCATGGATAGATCACATGGTACAGTTTGTAGAGCTCTTTGAACAATTAAGGGAGGCAAAACTGATAATAAGCCTAAAGAAAACAGAATTTTCAAAAGCAGAGGTGATGTTCTTGAGACATAACATCGGTCATGTAAGGTTGACCCCAAGGAATGCAAAGATGAAGGTCACCGAGGAATTTCCATGACCAACATCGAAGAAAGAGGTGCTTTGATTTTTGGGACTAAGCGGATTCTGTTGGAAGTTTGTTCCAAACTTCAGCAGCACAGTGGCACCATAAAGAGATTTGCTGAAGAAGAACACAAAATTTTGGTTGACAGAACAATGCCAGGAAGCATTTGACAATTTAAAAGCAGTATTAACAACCACACCAATTTTAGATATGCCAAACCTTTTGAAACCCTTTAAAGTTGCAATTGATACTAGCCACATAGGAGTTAGAGCTATACTACTACAGGAAGATGATGATGGAATTGAACTGCCAATTAGTTATTTTTCAAAGAAACTTAACATCCAACAGAGAAAATACTCTGCGATCAAAAAGGAATTCTTGATTTTGGTACTGGATTTGCAACATTTTAATGATTATGTCATGAATAATTGTTGGACATGATTGTGTACTCAGATCACAATCCTCTTACATTCTTAGAATGATTTAAAAACAAGAATATGAGACTATTTTGTTGGACTTTTATGTTACAGACTTTTAATTTATAGATTACACATGTTGTAAATCACAAGAATGTGATAGCAGATGCATTATCATGGATTTAACAGATAAACTATAGATAGGATTGAACAGATACCAATGTTATATTTATATATGTGTGTGCGTTTGTGTATGCAAAGGTTAATATAAACTTAGATTAATGTACTATGTATGTCATGGTAATGTGCTGAAGAAATAGAAAAATGCCATCTTTTCATTGTTTTGGTCCTTTTTGTCTTGGGGGGGAGGAATTATGAAGTTGAAGATATGTACTGTACCTTTAAGAGAGAGTGAAAGCTGTCAAGCTCCTGTCATGTGACTGGCTCGCAGTAACAGAGTGTGCTGGAAAATTGAAAGATGTAAGATATTGTTGTAACCTAGATACCTGGGTTGTTTTCACAGCAGTTCAAAGTTCATCAATCAGTTTAAATTCCACACACATCATTTATTGCATCCGCTGCACCCGATGTGGCCTCCTCTATATTGGGGAGACAGGCCGCCTACTTGCGGAATGTTTCAGAGAACACCTCTGGGACACCCGGACCAACCAACCCAACCACCCCGTGGCTCAACACTTCAACTCCCCCTCCCACTCCACCAAGGACATGCAGGTCCTTGGACTCCTCCATCGCCAGACCATAGCAATACGACAGTTGGAGGAAGAATGCCTCATCTTCCGCCTAGGAACCCTCCAACCACAAGGGATGAACTCAGATTTTTCCAGTTTCCTCATTTCCCCTCCCCCCACCTTGTCTCAGTCAAATCCCTCGAACTCAGCACCGCCTTCCTAACCTGCAACCCCCACTCCGGCCTATCACCCTCACCTTGACCTCCTTCCACCTATCACATTTCCAATGCCCCTCCCCCAAGTCCCTCCTCCCTACCTTTTATCTTAGCCTGCTGGACACACTTTCCTCATTCCTGAAGAAGGGCTCATGCCCGAAACGTCGATTCTCCTGTTCCTTGGATGCTGCCTGACCTGCTGCGCTTTTCCAGCAACACATTTTCAGGTCTGATCTCCAGCATCTGCAGTCCTCACTTTCTCCTCAAAGTTTAAATTATGCCCCAAGATACTAAAACCCAATCAAATTTGAATTTTACTGTTTTGACAACATTGAACCAATAAGATGATCTGATGATTTAGGGTACAAAAATCAGCCATTTTGGAAAGTTAGCCAGAGAAAGAACACCTTCTGCCATTGAAAGATTCCTATTCAAACCATTCTCTAAAAGAATCTTTTCATATGAAACATCTTTGCGACCAAGGAGATCTATAAACAGAGGAAAACTGACACCAGAGATGACAGCCGCTCTCTGGTTTTGAAAAAACTGAGTTTCTGTAAATTTAATTGGGACTTAATTGGATGAGCATATTGTTATAGAATGGGAGGTAGATAACAAAGAGGCTTAGAGTTGTAAACAGTTGTTATTTAATGTTCACTTTTGGAGTTAAAGAAAAGGACTTTTTTTTCTTTAAATAGTGGAATTTGAGTAGTTCTCTGTCACTCACATTTTAATAGATTACGAGACAAGGTGAACTTTTCTGTGTGATTGGTTTAATTAGCAGAAGGGTTTACCATCATGTCATAACTCAGGAGAAAAGCTATTTGCCCCATCATACACATGGCAACTGTTTGAAACACATATCAAACCTGTGTCCCTCCATTGTCCTTTTCCCTGTGTCCTGGACACTTTCATTCGAATATTTAAGTAATTCCTTAAGTAATCATTGAAACTGTTTTTACTGACCTTTCAGGTACTACTTTCTGGATCGCAACATATTGGAATATAATAAGTGTTGGTGGAATGCAAGCTACTTAGTCTGCTATTAATACAGCACTCAACACCAGCAACTGAACTTGTGAACCTGTCTGAGATTTGTCTCAGTTTTGCAGAACTGATCTATGTGAGTATTCTAAAATCTTATCTGAGAAATGTGAAATTATTTTGCCTGGAGCTCACATTGAATTACACAGTTGTGCATTGAATGTGAACTTTTCTGAAACTGAAAATCAGTTTATTCCATAGAGAAATGATCAATTGAAGAATAATTTTTGATCTGCTCACATTTTCCTCACCAGCCCAGTCCAATGTGGGACTGATACATCGAAGACTCTAATGCCCTCTGCAATCAGCAACTTGTGATTTGGCTCTCAATCATCAGTTGTATCAGCTTTGAGTCTGCTCATCAGTTCAATCTGACATCTTAAAGAAAAAAATGTGCAATTTCATAATGCCTTCATGATCCAAGAATGTATTTCACAAGTATTATTTAAAATTATTTGTTCACAGCATGTGGGTATCTCTGGGAAAAGTGTGGTGCCACAAAGGCACAATCGGTTAGGCAGCATCTGAGGAGCAGGAGAGTTGAATAAGCTCTTCATCAGGAATCTCCAGGTGTCTCTGGGAGCCTATGATTTATTGTCCACCTTCACATGTGCAGGTACCTGATTAGGAAAGGTTTAGAGGGATATGGGCCAAATGTGGGCAAGTGGGACCAAGTTTTGAAATTTTGGTCAGCATGGAAGGGTTGGACTGAAAGGCCTGTTTCCATGTTGTATGACTTTATAACTCCGACTCTATGACAACAAACCCATCTGGCTTACTAATATCATTTAGGGAAGGAACGTTGCCATCCTTATCTGATCAGGATCACATGTGTCTCCAGCCCCACAGAAATGTGTGAACTTTTAATTAGGCATGGGCAGCAAATGCAGAATGGAACAGCAACACCCCCCAACCCAGGAACGCATAACAAAAAGAGAGTTTTCTGTATTGTTGCGTAAATACTGATGTTGAAACAGTAATGCAGCTAGAAATGTGGCTTGTTCTGGAGCACAAGTCTTCAGTACTATTGCCTGAATGCTGTCAGGGCCCATAGCCTTTGTTATATCCAGTAGCATCAGCCATTTCATGACATCATTTAGAGTGAATTGAATTGTTCAAAGTTGGACATCTCTGATGCTGTCGACATTGGAACTTCCCAGTGATTGATTATCTGATCAGCACTTGTGGATAGATGCTAACATCACATCTTTTGCACTTTGTTCTGGGTTCCCCCATTATTGAGGCTCAAGTATTTGTGGAGTCTCTGGCCTCCTGTTAAATTGACCACCTTCAATCATATTTGGATGTGGCAGGATAGCGGAGGTTAGATCTGATCCATTTGTTGTAGGATCACTGAGCCCTGTCTACTGCCTGCTCCTTCTGTTATTTGGAGTATTGATTCATCAGCGAAGGCAGGGCAATAGTAATCAGAAGGAGGATTCCAAACCTATGTTTAACTTGATGCCAAACAACTTAATTGGTTCTAGAGTCAATGTTGAAGACTCCTAATGATCTACTATTTACTCTAGTGGGTTTATTCTGCCAAGGTGACAGGGCATACTCTGGGACACTGTTTGTAATGTATAATTCCATGCGTGAAACCATATTAGGCTCTTGCTTGACTGTTGTATGGGAACAGCTCTCCTATTCTTGGTATAGGTCTCCAAATATTCATGAGGAGGATTTTGCAGGGGTTGTTAAAACTGAGGGTTTGCCTTTACGATTGGAGGCAACATTTCAATACAGAAATCACAGCCACCAATGTTGCAAAATCAAGATTTCAAGAAAGATAATGAGCAGATAGTCAGATTGTTTAGTGATGTTGAAAAAAGGATACATATTGGCCATGTTAGCAGGGAGAGATCATTTTTTTCTTGGAATGTAGTATGGGACAATTATCAGATGAGTTTCTCCAGCAATCTTTGTATTGGTTTCTGATTTCCGGCATCCACAGTATTCTGCTTTATGGAATTGTTTGTGTCGAGCTGTGATAGTTGACACAGTTTCACATCTCATCCAAAAGCAGCTCCTTCTAGAGTAGGAATATAGAAACATCGGAACAGCAGTAGGCCATTCAGCCCCTTGAGTCGATTCCACCATTCAATGACATCATGGCTGATCTATGACTTAATTCCATGAGCCTGTTTCTGGCTCATGTCCCTTAATACCCTTGTATAACAAAAATAAAACTTAGAATTAAGATGAACAACTGATCCAGCATCTATTGTCATTTGTGGAAGAGAATACCAAACCTCTCCCACTCTTCATGTGTAGAAGTGCTTCCTCACATCTCTACTGAACAGCTCAGACTATGACCCTACTTCTGGAATCCCTAATCAGTGGAATTAACTTATCTTTATCTTTTCCTGTTATTATCATGGAGATTTTGATCAATCACCTTTCATACTGCACAAGCTGTGCTTATGGTCATATGCTAATGGCTTGAAGGTGTATTGAGGATCTACTCACTCAGTGGCAAGAATGGTAACTCTACATGAGCCAAGATTTGCACACAATGCAATTTAGTACTCTGCTGAAGAGGAAACACCCAGATAAAAAGACGCTCAAACACAGAAGAAGAAGAATTTGAGTTACGTTTCTCCTGTAGAATCTGCAATAGCCCCCTTGGAGATCAAGCAGAAGATTTCTGATTGAAACAAAAAGTCTTCTCTAAAATTAATCCTTGGGCATAAGATTCTGATTTGTGCTATCAGGCCCTAAGTGTTGGTGTGGATCAGGGGAGCTGGCAGGCTATCTATTAGGTTTGCTAGTTTTAGGGAAAGGTTAAGTGGGTGGCATATTGTGGGAGGCAGGCCTAAAGTTTCCATTTGCATTGCTTGGTTATGGAATTGCTGGATATCTTTACAGGCACAGCAATGTCCAGGAAGAGCTATCTTCCTGACACCCAGTGGAGGCCCGAAAGGGGAATATGCTATGGGAGTTGGGTTATCAATTAAATTACAGATTAATTTTGTGGATACTGCGGTGAACAACTCAGGAGAAAAGCCTTTGTGAAATTAGAATTTTCCTCCTCCTTTGCTTTTAACAGATTTGTTAGTTGCAACTTCATTCCAGAGGGAATGATAACACAGACTGCAGACTGGTAGGGGTCATGCAATGTGAGCTCCCAGGTATACATTCAAGAATTGATGGCCCTTGTGTGAATGAGCAGGAAGGAAAGTAAGTTGCTGTTTCTTCCTCTCCATGAAAAGGTGGTAAATCATTTTAAGAGACATAATGGTCTGAATTTTCCCTTTGAGACAGGTAGCAGTGCCCGAAGAAAAAGTGTTCTCATAGGCATGACTTTCATTGCCGTGTGTGGTGCTAGGCTGAAGTGTGAATTTTTTAACTTTGGTAGAGAAAAACAGAACGGCATAGCATATCTGAAATGGTGATGTTGGTCTCCAAAGGACTCTGGGTATTCTTGTTATGAATCACTAAGAGGCAGAGACAGCATTTGATTGGGAAATCTTTTATCACAAAGGACTTAGAATACAGGGAGTTTTGTTTTACACATTCATGGATAAGCAGTATTGATCGTTCATCCTTTACTTCCTTTCAGAAAATGGTGGTGATTTGTCTTCATGATTCGCTGCAGTCCATGTGCCTGTGGTGTGACCCTCAGTGCTGTTAGGGAGGGAGTTCCAGGATTTTGACCCAGTGACACTGAAGGAACAGAGATATGCTTCCAAGTTAGGGTGGTGAGTGGTTTGGAGGGGAACCTGCAGGTAGTGGTGTTCCCATATATTTGCTGCCCTTGACCTTCTAGATGGAAGTGGTCATATGTTTGGAAGATGTTATCTCAGTAGGTTTGATGAATTTCTGCAGTGTGACTTGTGGATGATACACACTGTTGCTACTGAGTGTCATTGATGGAGGGAATGAATGTTTCTGGGTGTGGTGCCAATCAAGCTAACTGCTTTATCCTGGATGGTGTCAAGCATCTTGAGTGCTGTTGGAGATGCAATCACCCAGGCAAATGGGGAATGTTCAGTCACACTCCTGTCTTGTGCCTTGTTGATGATAGGCGGTCTTTGAGAGACAAAAGATGAGTTACCCATTGAACGACTCATAGCCTCTGTCCTGCGTTTGTAGCTGCAGCATTGGTATGGCTATTTCAGTTCAGTTTCTCATCAAAGGTAACTGCCAAAATTCATTGAGGAGGATTCAACAATGATAGTGGCATTGAATTTCAAAGGGTGATGGCTAGATTCTCTCTTAATAGTGATGGTCATTGCCTGGCACTTGTGCGACATGAATGTCACTCGCCACTTGCCAGCCCAACAATGGATATTGTCCAGATCTTGCAGCATTTGGGCATGATGAGTTGCAAGTGATGCTGAACATTGTGTAGTCACCAGTGAGTATCCTTATTCCCGATAAAGGGCTCTGGCCAGAAACATCGATTTTCCTGCTCCTTGGAAGCTGCCTGACCTGCTGTGCTTTTCCAGTAACACACTCTCAATCCTTATTTCTGACTACTGCTGGAAGGGAGGTCTTTGATGAAGTTGTTGGAGATCATACAGTCTCAGATACCACACGGGCATTCGTGCAGAGATGTCCTGGAGCTGAAATCCTGGAATTGGATTGGCCCTAATTCACCACAGCTACCTTCCTTTATGTTAAGTATGGCCCTAACATATGGAAACTTTTCCCTCTTGATTCCCACTGACTCCAGTTTCGCTAGAGTCATTTGATGCTGCACTCAATCAAATGTAGCTTTAATGCCAAGGGAAGTCACTCTCACCTCACCTCTGGAATTCAGTTCTTTTGTCCTTGTTTAGGACCAAAGCTGTGATGAGATCAGGAATTGAGTGGCCCTGGCAGAACCCAAACTGAGCGCAAGTCAAAGTAAAATAGTGTGGATGCTGGAAACCTGAAACAAACACAGAGAATGCTGGAGAAGCTCAGCACCTCTGGCAGCATCTGAGGAGAAGGAAATAGAGTTACCATTCTGAATTCAGTATAACTGCTTCAGGATTCAGTGTAGTGAGCAGTTTATTGGTAAGCAAGAGCTTCTGGGTAGCACTTTAGATGACACATTCCATCACTTTAAGGATGATTGAGAATAGACTGATAGGTGATTGGTCTGGTTGGATTTCTCCTGTTTTTTGAGTATGCGGACATGTCTTGGCAATCGTGTTGGGTTGAAAATGTGTTGCTGGAAAAGCGCAGCAGGTCAGGCAGCATCCAAGGAACAGGAGAATCGACGTTTTGGGCATAAGCCCTTCTGGTGTAGCTTTACTGGAACAATTTGGCTAGAGGGATGGTGAGATTTAAAGCATGTATCTTTAGTGCTGTTGCCAGAATGCTGTCAGTGCCCATAGCCTTTGCAATATTCGTGCCTCAGACCATTTCTTGATATCACGTGGAATCAAGTTGACTGAAGACTGGCACCTATCATATTGGGGATCTTTGGGGGAGGCCCAGATGGATCATCCACTCGGCAATTCTGGTTGAAGATTATTTTGAACAGATGTTTTGCTGTAATTGTATAGAGATTCAGTAAGACCATACCTGGAGTATTGTACACAATTTTGGACTCCTCATCTTAAGAAGGGAATGCAACAAGAGTATAATTATTGCAATGGCAGGATTGTATTGTGAGTAGATATTGAGGAGACTGGGCTCACACTCTTTTGCATTTAAATGTATGACAGGCGACCTCATTGAAACCTATATATTTCTTACTGAGCATGACAGGGTACCTATAGGTTGGATATTTCTCATAGCTGGTGAGTCTCAGGATATGGCTAGCTCATTTAATACTGAGATGAAGAAGAAGTTCTTCAGTCAAAGGGTGGTAGAAGTCTTTATCTCAGCAAGCTATGCATCCCAAACATTCAGCATCTCAAAGAAAGAAAGTAATAGATTTCTGGAAATTAATGATGTCAAGGGATATGGAAATAGTGCAGGAAATGATCACATTGAATGGTGAAGTGGGCTTGATGGGATGGGTGCCATAGCATTGATCCTATGTTTTAGGAGGGTCTGAATGCTACTGAATTCAACTTACATACAAAATCCTCAACTATAGAAGACGTTGGGAGTGTTCTCCCTGGAGAGAAGCATACTGAGAGGAGAGCTGATTGAGCTTTTTGTAACTACTGGTGGACTGGACAGAGGTGAAGCTGTTTCCATTTGTAAATGAAACAAGAACAAGAGGGCACAGATTTAAAGTGAGGTACAAATGAAGCAAGGGTGATGGGAAAAATAACTTTTTCACACAGTGCATAGTAATAATATGGAAGGAACTGCTTGGAAATGTGACGGAAGCAGGTTCAATTGAGGGCATTGGATTCAATTGTTTGGATAGTAATGGTGTGCAGGGATATAGGGAAAAGGCAAGAGATTGGTACTTGGTCATGGAGTTGATCTAGATAATGGAGCACAATGGACCAAAAGGTCTCCTTCTGTGCCATCATAATTCTGTAAGTCTACATATCGATGCAACTGAGGATTTTTGTGGCATAGTGTCCCTCTCTCTGGGCCAGAAGACCTGAGTTCAGGTTCCACCTGATTGGCTTAAGCATCTAAAAATATAACTGATTCTGTGAGTGGCTAAGCCAAAGTGAATACAGCTGTGAGTTACATTGGTGTGCAGTGTGCTCAATATGTCTGTCATGGTTCCTGATGTCATTAATGTGCGGCACAGTGGTTTAGTGGTAAGCACTGCTGCCTCACAGCACCAGGGACCTGTGTTCGATTCCTGCCTCGGGCGACTGTCTGTGTGGAGTTTGCACATTCTCCCCTTGTCTGCGTGGGTCTCCCCTGGGTGCTCCAGTTTCCTCCCACCGTCCAAAGATGTGCAGGTTAGGTGAATTGGCCATGCTAAATTGCCTGTAGTGTTAGTGCATTAGTCGGGGGGAATGGGTCTGGGTGGGTTGCTCGTTGGAGAGTCGGTGCGGACTTGTTGAGCTGAAGGGCCTGTTTCCACACTGTAGGGAATCTAATCTAAAGCCTTCATTGATTTATATCTTTGGTCTATAACTTTCATTCAGTGAAGCACAAGAAATATTCCATAAAGAAAAGTTGTACGTTTGTGTATGATTGAGTCTGATAGAAAGCAGGTCTAATGCTGCATGGAATTAAATGTATCAACCTACCAAATATGTTATCCAGACCTGGTGTCGATTGCAGATAGCATTTGGAAGCAGGAAGAACTTGGAGCCACTGAATCCTAGAACTAAATTTTCTGTGTTTTAAAGGCATAAATAAAATGCATCAGATCTGATTTGTTTCAAAGATTTAAGTCAGCAGTCAAAAGATGAAAGTTGGTATTATAAGTGAAATAATGTGCAGAGTTCCTGTTCTCTTACTGTAGAAAATCCAGCATGAGATAGGAAGAACATGCTGCTACAGTCCATCTGGTTATTGCCAGAATCTAACACCTTTCTGTTAACCCTTCCCTTAAATGTCAAATCAATTCTCCCTTACGTTTTTGACACTATCTGTTTCCCGGGTCAGCCTAATCCACACAGTCATCACTCTGTGCACAAACAGCAGTTACATTGAAACCGTTTTGGCACCTTCCCTCTTTCTAAGCTTGAACATGCACTTGCAATCTGAGACACCCTGAAACATGTGATCACTGTTAAAAGTATTTATTACCTTCTGGCTCCTGTGTGTGTATAATACCTCCCCAGTCTTTATCTTCTCCAAAGTAAGCTACTCAGGCTGTTCAACCTTTCCTCACAGCACTGAACAGCACTGAGCCTTAACTGAAGGGTTGGATTTTACAAAAAGACATATTGTCCACCCCATCAATCACTCTGGTGGAAAATAAATGGAGCTGGATAGGAATTCCCCATGAGAGTTTTTTTTGTTTTGTTTGCCATTTACATAAATGATTCAGATGAGAAAAATGAAGGCATGGTTAGTACGTTTGTTCATGACACCAAAATTGGTGATATGGTGGACAGTGAAGAGAGATGTCTAAGATTAAAAATAGACCTTCATCCAATGGGTCAATGAGCTGAGGACTGGCAGATAGAATTTAACTTGGATAAGTACAAAGCATTGCATTTTGATAAGACAAAGAAGGGCAGGAATTACACAATTGAAAGTAGGGCCTTGAGTAGTGCTGTAGAACAGAGTGACGTAGCGGTTCATAGAGTTAATTCTTTGAAGTTTATGGCACATGTAGACAGAGTGGTTAAGAAGATGTTTAGCACATTTGCCTTTTTACTCAGATCTTTGAGTATACAGGTTGGGTAATCATGTTGAAATTGTACAAGATGTTGGTGAGGCATCTTTGGGAGCACTGTGTTCAGTTCTCATCGGCCTGCTCTATGAAGGATATTATTAAGCTGGAGAGGGTTCAGAAAATATTTACCAGGATGTTACTGTGTATGAAGGGTTTGAGTTATAAGGAGATGCCGGATAGGCTGGGACATTTTTCACTGGAGTGTGAGGGGGGTGAACTTTTCGAGGTTTATAAAATCATGAGGGGTATAAATAAGGTGAATGGCAAGTTTCTTTTCTGTAGGATGGGGGATTTCAAGACTAGGGGATAAGATGAGAGGAGAAAAGATATGAGGGGCAACCTTTTTTACACAGAGTCGTTTATGTGTAGAATGAAGTGACAACAGTTACAAAGTTTAAAAGACTTTTGATTACATAGGTGAGTAAGAAATGCTTGGAGGGATATGGGCCATGCCCAAGAAGGTGGGACTAGTTTAATTTGGGATTCAGGTCGGCATGGACCGGTTGGACCAAAGAGTCTGTTTCCTTGTGGTACGACTCTATGACTCTATGAGAGGATGGCAGAAAGGGATGACAGGGGCCAGTAGGCCTGATAAGCTCAGGTGTGCTGAATCCAATGGACACAGGAGATTTCCATATCTGAAGTACAAACCCCTGTTTCTAGCAGCCCACACAATGAAGGCTGGAATTTATATAAAAAACGGTAAAGGAAATAAAAAGAAATGATATGCAGAGAAATGAAGAGCCAGGGTCAAACAGGGACACAGTGAAAAATAACGATAAGCCTTAAGACTCTAACCCTTAATGGGCGGCATGGTGGCACAGTGGTTAGCATTGCTGCCTCACAGCGCCAGGGACCCGGGTTCAATTCCCGCCTCAGGCGACTGACTGTGTGGAGTTTGCACATTCTCCCCGTGTCTGCGTGGGTTTCCTCTGGCTGCTCCGGTTTCCTCCCACAGTCCAAAGACGCGCAGGTCAGGTGAATTGGCCATGCTAAATTGCCTGTAGTGTTAGGTGTAGGGATATGGGTGGGTGGCGGGTCAGTGGGGACTTGTTGGGTCGAAGGGCCTGCTTCCACACTGTAAGTAATCTAATCTTAATGTGTGGAGCATTTGCAACAAACTGGATGAATTAGTTAAATTAATTGCACAAATAAATAGAAAATAGGTATGAAAAAGTCAGGATTACAGAGACATGGCTACTGAATGACCAGGGATAGGAACTGAATATCTGAGCATATTTAGGAAGGATAGCCAAAAAGATGAGAAGGCTGTGGAGTTGCATTCCTGGTTAAAGAGCAAATTAAGACAATAGCTAGGAAGGATATTAGCTCTGGCAAAGTTACATTTTCGTAGGTAGAACTGAAAAACATGGGGCAAACATATTATTGGGATTGTATGTTGAACTCCAAAGTGCAGGAGTGATTTGAAACGGAAAATTAAAGATGCATTGCTATTTGGGAGTGCATGATAAAATAGGGCTGAGTCAGCACTGCTTCTTCAAGGGGAGGTCATGCCTGACAAATCTATTAGAATTCTTTGAGGAGGGATGAACAAAAGAAATAGCAGATGGAATACAATGTGGGAAAGTGTGAGATTACACACATTAGAAGGAAGAATAGAGGCTTAAATGGGGAAAAGTTTCAGAAATCTGAAGCACAACAGGGATTAGGAGTCCTAGTTCAGGATTGTTTTAAAATTAACAGATAGGTTCAGTTGGCAGTTAAGAAGGCAAATGCAATGTTAACATTCATTTCAATAGGGCTAGAATACAAGAGAAGGGATGTACAGCTGTGGCTGTACAAGGCTCTGTCCAACCAACGTTTGGCAAATTGTGAGCAGTTGTGGGCCCTGTATTTAAGGAATCATGTGCTTGTCTTGGATAGGACCAAAGGAGGTTTACACGAATGTCCCCAGGGATAAAGGGCCTGTCATATGAGGAGTGTTTGAGGATTTTGGTTGATATTCGATGAAGGACGAGGATTGAAAATTACATAATACTGAGAGGCCTGGGTAGTTTGGACATGGAGAAGATGTTTCCACTAATAGGTTTCAGCCTCAGGGTGAAGGGACAACCCTTTAGATCTGAAATGAGGAGGGATGTCTTCAGCCAGAAGATGGTGAATCTATGGAATTCATTGCCACAGTAGGCTGTGGAGGCCAGGTCAATGAGTAAATTTAAGACAGAAATTGATAGGTTCTTGATTTGCAAAGGGATCAATGGTTATGGGAAGAAGACAGGAGAATGAGGTTGAGCAACATATCCGCCATGATCAAATGGTGGAGCAGTTTCAATGGACTGAATGGTCTTATTTTGTTCATATATTTTATAGTCTGAAGGAATGTCTGTAATTATAGGTGACATTAATCTGCATATCGATTTGAGAAATCAGCGAAGTAACAATATTGTACGAGAGGAATGGACGGCAGAGCAAGCTCACATGCCACATGGCCTACTCCTGCTCCTATTTTCTATGTTTCAATAGCAAAACTAGAAATTGCTGGAGGAATTGCTGCATCTGTGGGGGAAAGGAGGACTTCCCATTTTAAATCTAGTGACTCATCATCAGAATCAGTTTGGAGTTGGAATCTGTCTCTAGATTATTCGTCCAGGCTGCTGATTAACTTGTCCTCTTAAATAATCATTATGCTACAAGCCTCCATGCTTCTTAGGATGACCTGATGACCTAGTTATCCCTACAATTGGGAGTTGTGTTTTGGACTGTCAGTGGGTGAAAAAAGACCAAAATAACCCATCAACAGTGCAGGAGGAGAGTGTGAACATAACTAATTACAAAATACACAACTGGAAAAAAACATAGATGTAAATGTAAAATATAAATTTGGAGAGGGGAACGAAATTTACTGAACGACATGTCAGTGGAAAAGGAGTATAAGTGAATGAAGAAATGGTGATTAATGCAGCGTACGATGTATCACATAAAATTTTGCAAGATTGAAGTGCCTAAACAGTGCAAATGCAGATGTGAGTGTCTTGCATCAAAACAACAAAGGAAATAGATTGATGAAGAAAAAAGTAAATCACACACACACACGCACGCCTGGCCTCAGTGATCTGGCAAGAGTCCAGCTTGTTTTCTACTTAGCTGCTTCATGTAGAGTGGATTGTGCTGATTACAAGGTTGGATTACCAACAGATTTTAACATTTTATAGGCAGAATACAGAAAGAATCAGTGCTTGGAACTGAAGCAAAGAGGCAGGAGGGACAAATTCTACAAAAACAATTAGAATTGTTTTGTTTCCTACTCTCTGCATGGGTGTGTCAATTAAAAATTAATTATTAAATTCACAACAGATGGGAATGACGGACTTAAATAAGAACACATTATAACCCTGTCTTTGCATCATTGTCAACACCACGGCCTGAGACCACAAACAGTTTTTCCATGTAAGGGAGCAATTCATATATATGTCCTGTGATCTAGTACATTACAACCATGGTCATGGGATCTTCTCTCTTTCAGAGACACATTTGAGGATTGAATGCCCACTTTGTCGATCACCTGCATTCTGTCTGGATGTACATTGCCAAATGATTGCCTCTTTAGTTTCCCATTCCCATTGCTACACTTCAATCTCTCTTGCTGCAGTCTCTATGCTGTTCTAGAGAAATTCAGTACAAGCTTCAGTAATAGTTTTGGTTCAGTTGGCAGCAGTCTCATGCCAGAGTCATAAGCTTATGAGAGTACAAAGCTAAAAGCTGGCATCTTCAGTGCAATGCCAAAGACAGAACTACATGATCAGAAATAACCTTTGGATGAGACATTATATCGAGGTCTCAACTGTATGCTGGTTTGGGTGGATTTAAAAGATCTAATTCGAAAGTGAGCAACAGAGGTCTCCTTGGTAGCATGGCCAATACCTATCTCTCACTCAGCGTCACTAAAACAGATTGGTCATTTCTCCTGCTTATTGTTGGGGCTGGCTATGTTCATATTGACTGCCATGTTTTCTACATTACAACAATGATTGCACTTCAAAAGGTACTTCATGGCCTGAAATACACTCTGGGCTGGTCCAGTGCTCATGAAAAGCACTATATAAATGCAAGTCTTTCTTTCACACACTTTGCAGCTCCCGTTCTCTTTATAAGGAGAGAACCGACAAATTGGAATGGCTGTGTGGGTATTATGGAAGGGAATGAATGAGAGAGGTGGCGTTGCGGTGGAGACCCTCTAGAAGAACATTGACCTGGAACCTTTGGAGATTTTTGTCTTGTTCTGAGGCTCTTATATTCTCTTCCAATTTCACAAACTTTCTTGTTTTATTTCCGATCCACTTTTCCTTTAATATTGGTGCTATTCACATATTCTGTGAGTGTTTTAAACTATATTTAAAAAAAAAATTCTCAAACAACATGTCTATCTGTATTATGAAACATCTCTGGAGCAGGTGGGACTTGAACCCAGACCACCTGGCTCAGTGGGAGGGACACTACCATTGTCCCACAAGAGCCCTCTGCAGCTGATTTTAAGAATTATTAAATAGTTCCCACCAGATGATTTAGATTAAAATAACTCTCTGCATTTGCCTTAAATATCTTTAGTTGTGTTTATTAAATCACACCATTTCACTTTTATGGCATTTTAATTATCTTTTTGTTTCCTTTAATGCACCGTGAATTATTTGGTATTACATGTGTGTCTATTCTTTTACTTTCCTTGTTCTATTTCATTTTATTCCGCTTTCATTTTTGAAAGGAGAGACGTAGAATATTCAACAATATTGATGTGTTGAACGAGAAGCAACTGTTTCCCATTGAGAATCTTTTTGCCCATGGAAGAAGAAAGGTTACACCTAAAATGGTAACTCTTTCCACAAATCCTGTCTGAGCTGCTGTATACAGAACCTCTGCTTTAATGTGAGGACAGATTCTGTGATCAGATTATTGTTATTGTAACACTGTTTCCAAAATTCCAACTCTGAATGTCCTGACATCAGTGAAAGTTGCACCAAGTTAGTTTCCAGTTGAGGAAAACAAATACATTCATTATTCATTTAGTCTTCAATATATTAAAGTGTAAATTATGCTGTATCAAATTTAAACTACAAAGTTATAATCCTCTGAAGCTCACACTGTAGTTTATAAAATATGGCATTTTACACTTTATAAACATCTTACTGGAACCTTGCATTTTCTCCTTTTTAACTTCCATCTTAAATAAGTGGCTCTGGACACCATATGTACATCCTAGTCTTGTGGAAGTACAAAGGAAGACAATAAAGTTGATAGATGAGATTGCAGTTTGATTTAAATGCAGGAGAACCAATGAAATTTACATTTGCTTCAGAGGTGATATTTTTGGCATCTTTTATGTTCAATGATTTTGAGCTCTCAACTATCCATATTTTCAAATATGTCTATCTTTGTTTTGAGAGCTAGCTGACCTGTGCAACAGTGCACAGAGGAAGAGTGACAAATCATGTCTAATAATTGCCTTTAACCACCTGGTTTAAGTTATACCATTATAGCGTTTCATTGCAAACTGAAGAAATGAAAGAATCTTTTATTCAGCCTCTTTTAAATTCAAAATATCAAATAAATTTACTTTACACTTGTTATGCCTTATAGTTTGTGTATGTAATATTGGGACAGTATCCCTTTAAGCTGTGAGTCAGGTGACACTGGTGTGTCATAGAGTCATAGAGTCGTAGGGATGTCCAGCATGGAAACAGACCCTTCGGTCCAACCCGTCCATGCTGACCAGATATCCCAACCCAATCTAGTCCTACCTGCCAGCGCCCGGCCCATATCCCTCCAAACCCTTCCTATTCATATACCCATTCAAATGCCTCTTAAATGTTGCAATTGTACCAGCCTCTCCCACTTCCTCTGGCAGCTCATTCCATACACACACCACCCTCTGCATGAAAACATTGCCACGTAGGTCTCTTTTATATCTTTCTCCTCTCACCCTAAACCTATGCCCTCCAGTTCTGGACTCCCCGATCCCAGGGAAAAGACTTTGCCTATTTACCCTATCCATGCCCCTCATAATTTTGTAAACCTCTATAAGGTCACCCCTCAGCCTCCAGCGCTTCAGAGAAAACAGTCCCAGCCTGTTCAGCCTCTCCCTATAGCTCAGATCCTCCAACCCTGGCAACATCCTTGTAAATCTTTTCTGAACCCTTTCAAGTTTCACAACATCTTTCCGATAAGAAGGAGACCAGAATTGCACACAATATTCCAACAGTGGCCTAACCAATGTCCTGTATAGCTGCAACATGACCTCCCAACTCCTGTACTCAATACTCTGACCAATAAAGGAAAGCACACCAAATGCCTTCTTCACTATCCTATCTGCCTGTGACTCCACTTTCAAGGACCTATGAACCTGCACTCCAAGGTCTCCTTGTTCAGGAACACTCCCTAGGACCATACCAGTAAGTGTATATGTCCTGCTGAGATTTGCTTTCCCAAAATGCAGCACCTCACATTCATCTGAATTAAATACCATCTGCCACTTCTCTGCCCATTGGTCCATCTGGTCAAGGTCCTGTTGTAATCTGAGGTAACCCTCTTCGCTGTCCACTACATCTCCAATGTTGGTGTAATCTGCAAACTTACTAACTGTACCTCTGCACCTGTCATACTGCACCTATGGAAGAGACTGTCTGTATGACCCTTCGGACTCAGTCCTCTTTACCTGAGGGTCCCAGCATTCCTGAAGTAAATCCTTCACCAGAAATAAGAAGATAGCTAGCACAAAGCAGGAGGCATTGAATAGACTCTCTTATTACATGTGCTTTCTATTTGTTGCATCTAATGGAGTTGTGTATGATGTCCACGTGAATAATTTTGCTGTTTGTACACATGTGGTATTTGGAACTATGTAAACACTGGGGTTGCATTGTTAGGGGGGATCTTCAAGGTAAAGGGGTGTTTAGTATTATGCAACAGATAATTTGTTATTGCTGGGAAGTGTCCTTTTAAGAGGTATGCCATGTGACACTATTGAGTGCTCCTAAGGTTTGTCTTATACTTTATAGAGTACACTGCTGTGGGATAAAGTTGTGTTACAGACCATGATGATTTCTGTGATTTTAAAAATTCTGTTCTGGAGTATTGTAAAATAAAATGGCCTTTATGAACTTAATCTCCATAACAGGACATGAGCTCAGCAGAAGACAAAGCTACCATTATATCTCAAAGTTAAAAGTCACACAATACCAGGTTATAGTCCAATAGATTTATTTGGAAGCACTAACTTTTGGAGCATTGTTCTTTTATCAAATGACAGCCATCTGATGAAGGAGCAGTGCTCCGAAACCTAGTGCTTCCAAATAAATCTGTTGGACTATAACCTGGTGTTATGTGATTTTTAACTTTGTCCACCCCAGTCCAACACTGGAATCTCCAAATCAAGACTGTATCTCAAACTGCAGAAACAAGGATACTCCATACAAGTTTATTTATCAATCTACTTACAGCAATCTACTTAATTTTTAAAAATGCCCATTGTGGAACTATCAGTAAAACCCTTGTCACTGAGTCAGAAGGTTGGGGATTCAAGCATAAAGCTTAGGCTGATGTTGTGAGGGTATTTACCATGTTTGACATGCTAGCCTTGTTTGGTGAGATGTTCAGTTAAGACCCTGCCTGTCATATTGGACTAAACTGCGGGAATGTGTTCTCCTTGGTGTTCTCAACAATATTTATCCTCAACAATATCTATCCTCAACAGCATGACAAAGTGAAAAAAAAGCATCTAAGCTGGTTTTCCTGAAGTTTGGGGGTGATTGCCATGTGGAAATTGACTGTCACATGTCCCACTTTAAAATGGTTACCACATTTCAAAGAGTTTGATGCTTGTGAAATTACTTTGAATGACAGATGTGGTATAAATTATAGTTTGTAATTTTGTTCAACAACTTTATTTGCAGTTTTCTGCTTTTGAGGTAACTTTAAAAAGCAGAAATTATGTTTTACTTCCTACCTGCATGAGGGAGAGAGAGAATTGCTGAAGTGGTGATGGAATTGTGGAAGTTTTATGATTGGATCAAATAAATATTTGAAAACATTAGCTTGCTTTCAGCTTATACTGATGAATTGAAGGTAAAAACTGTAGGATGGAATGGTTTTAGTTTCAAATGTCCATATGTTAGTTCAAAGTGATTAAATCCTGTGGGCTCATTAGAAGTGTCCCCACTGGTGAATAGTAACAAAAAAATTATTTTATCCCTGTCATTAGGACATTATCAATAATTTGTTCTCCTCATGGTCTTCCATGCTTGACACCGTCCTTCCAATGCACCTTGGGTGACAAGCAACTTGTTTTATTATCAGCCTCATTATAATCTTTTTCAATATTAGCAATATACAGTCAGATTAAGGTTTGAATTTTATTCCCTTGGGTAACCCGTACCCTGTGGACATTGAATGAATATTCCCTCTTGTTGGACAGTCTTGAACAAGAGGTCATAGATTTAGAATGGGAGGAGGGAAGCTCAAAACTGAGATGAAGAGAAACTGCTCTCTCAGATATATGTGAAGTTGTGGAACTCACTGCCCCAGACTGCAGTGGAGGGAGAATCAATCGACAGAGTCAAGAAAGAAATAAATCTGTTGCTGATGAAAAGTGGGATCAAGGGCTATGGGGAGCAGGCAGAAAAGTGGAGGAAGACCAGGATAAGATCAGCCATGATTAGAGTGGTGCTGGAAAAGCACAGCCAGTCAGGCAGCGTCTGAGGAGCAGGAAAATTGCATTTCAAGCAAAAGCCCTTCATCAGGACCGATGTTCATCTCTCCACCCTGGTGGCTCCGTGCCTTCAGTCCTGATGAAGGGCTTTTGCTCGAAACATCGATTTTCCTGCTCCTCGGATGCTGCCTGACCGGCTGTGCTTTTCCAGCACCACACTAATCTAGACTCTGATTTCCAGCATCTGCAGTCCTCACTTTTGCCTAAGATCAGCTGTGATCATGTTAAATGGTGGAGCAGGCTCAAAGGGCTAAATTGCTGACTCCCATTTCTAATCCCAATGTTCCTGTGTAAGAACATTGAATTTTCCACTATCAATTTTGCAGTAATTTGTCTTTAAAACACTGCCATAGGAAACATCCATAGTTGTTTTTAAACAAAAATACTGATTCCAATTCCTGATTTTAGATCAGGGTCCTACATAAACTATTAAGACCTGGTTAAATAGTTCTTCAAAAATTTGAATTAGACTTAAAGTAGCAAGTTTCATTAATAATTGGAGCTTTCCCATGATCTGACATATTAGGCATATCTGGCAAGATTTGACTATATCTTTGTGTAATCTTGGTCAACAGAAATGTTTCAATATTTTAGCTGGTATTTTCTGAATGATGAAGTGGAATTTTGTGAGCCACTCAAAATTATGTTATGATGCTCAGAGTATCTTCTGATGAGCCATTGCACATTCTTATCCACTGCTTTTGACGTGGTCCCTATTTCCGCAATAGTACTTTGTCTTTCAAGTCATGACACTCAGCTACTGTTCCAGATTTAGCTTCTGAGAAGACTTCTTGATATAACTCTTTCAATTCTGAATCCATTTGTTGCATTTGTATTCAAGAAGGCGAGCTAAACATATACGCCTCATTCTTTCTACATTCATAATCTGTCATTAAGTTCTCAAAAATTATGTCTGATAACTGAATTTTTTCCATCATTTCCCCTTTTCAATGACTCCTTCTCTTGTCTCATTTTAGGCACCTGAGATTTGTTCTCAACATATTCAGGAAGCAATCCAGGCTCCTTTGTAACATTTCAGTTTCTTTTACCTTGACTGAATGTTCTATCATTCTTGGTGTGGACAATATTGTTGAACTTGCCAGGTCATTTGCAGAAATAAAAACAATTCTATTTATAAGAACTTATTTCACCATTCCCGCTACATCCCCTCCCATTTACCAAGTCAGTCTTCAATCAAACTAAGTATAATTTGACTTGTTTGAAACTTGCATTTATATCTCAATTTAATATATTTTCATTCAGTAAACCCTCTGGAAGACAAATAGTATCATCAGCCCATGTTTCTTAGTTTCTTTATTGTTTTATGCACTTGATTCAAAGCAGAAGGAAGTACTTTCCTTTTGGTGACAAAAGATGCAGAACCTTCAGTGGTCTGATACTACTTGTTGATATTAGGAAAATAATGTTCATTTCAGTCCCGAGCCATCTCTCCCTGAGCTGAACATTCTACGCAACATGGTCTTTCCATACTGTCACTGCATTTTAAAAACCTACTTCCTTTCTTTATTCCGTATTTTTTTAAATTTCCTTCGACATTCCTACTGCTACATTTAGTCTCATCTAACAACAAGCAATTGGCTTTGGTATACCCAAATATATTACACTGAAAGCAAGTTAATGTCTTGGCAACACTTTCTGGTCCCAGCTTTACTCTTATCTTACTTTCATGTCATCTGTCTTTAAAAATTGTACTATCCACAGATTTTCTATTCTTCAAATTACTCTGTCAATTTCCATTTGACCATCTCCTTACCTGTAGTATGCTGTGTGAAGTGTTACATTAATATAGCTTCTCTGATCTTTAATATCTGACACTCATTTATATATACTTTTAAGTTTTGCAGAAATGCTATATCTGAATTTGCCCATGAGCATAATTTCACTCACATTCTCAAAACTTTCCTCTAGTTTAAGTCATCTAACCCACTGCCCCCACAGCATGTCTTTCTCCTTTGCAAATTTTACAAATATTTGATGAGGCTTTTTTTTCCTTGTATCCGTCAATTATCATTGATAAGCTTCAGGCACAAGCTCAAAGTATTGACTTTTTAACAGTTTTGTACTCTGGATATAGTTCTTCTCACAAGCTGGTGCACACAGCTGTACCTGTCAAAGCATTCCATAACATTAAGGTGTAAATGTCTTTTGGCCACTTCATTTATCTAGATAACTTAACAAACGAGGTAATATACCTTTTGACTCCATTCTTATTAAATAGAGTCATAGAGATGTACAGCATGAAACAAACACTTTTGTCCAAATGAGCATGCTGATCAAAATTTTTTAAAGTTGTAACTAATAGGGGCGATAAAGGATTATCAGCAGGTATAATATACTTGATCAGCAGGTGTAATATACTTGAATTTTGAATAGGTATATGTTATAGGATCATAGAGATGTACAGCATGGACACTTTGGTCCAACTCATTCATGCCAGCCAAATATCTTAAATTAATCTAGCCCTATTTACCAGCATTTGGCCCATATCCTCCATCCAGATATCTTTTAAATATTGTAATTTTACCAGCCTCCACCACTCTGCCTGGCATTTTATTCCATATGGAATGTTGCCCCTTAGATCCCTTTCCCCTCTCACCTTGAATCTATGCCCTCTAGTTTTGGACTCCCTAATCTGCGGAAAAGACCTTGACTATTCACCCTATCCATGCCCCTCAGGATTTTATAACTTCTAGGTATTAAGCTTGGTTTCTTAGCTAAATCAAATCCCTCATTGGAAGCAGAATCATCCTTCGCTCTATGTAGTCCTTCATCCTCTTTACTATAAGTTTTACTTTGGAGTTGTGCAGTTGTTATATGTCCAGAAACACCATGTACCTGTGAAAAGAAAGGCACAAGCTTGTCATATCCAGTGAACTCATGCATCTAGCTGATATAATGACTAGATATGTCAGATCCTAGACTGAAATCTGGCTTGCTACATCATATTTAGTTTTGGTTTTATTTAGTGAAGTATTCTTTTATCCTTCAGTGTTGCAGATTTGGTTTTAACAATCAAACAGAAGTTTATTACACAATAGAAATGAAAACAAATAAGGAATAAACTTTGCATACAACACATTTTGTAAAGTTTTGAAACACATGATAAGAACATAATCCCTAACACTCTTACAAATACCAGAGACAGCTTCCCTTTCTATTACATCACTAGGTTTGACTTAATTGATTCTTCCAATTCTAGTCTTGGGAGTTTGATAGCTTTTACTTTGATTATACACACAACTGAGTTTAGACTTTGTCAAGTTCAAATAACTCCTTCAGGGTTCTAACCAAACAGTTCTGGTCTGGAGTTTCAAACTATAACACTTACATTCAAGTTACCTATTTCCTTACCATTCTGAACAAACTCCTTTTCCCAGAGTTTTTTTTTACGTCTAACTTTAACTTGGACTTCTGAAAGTTGCAAATACAAGCTTTTCAGGCAATGAGGGTTTCTACTAATCAAAAACAAAATCAATTCCTCATTCTTCTAAACTGAAGCCAAGTTAATGCTTTTTGATGTTTACTCTGTTTAATTGTGGAGCTCCCACAATGTAAAAAAGAAATTCCCTTTATTCCACCAGGAACACTTTCTCTCATACTAATATTTTTAAAAATGTTAAAAATCACACACCACCAGGTTATAGTCCAACAGGTTTAATTGGAAGCACACTAGCTTTCGGAGCACCATTCCTTCATCAGGTGGTTGCGCTCTGAAAGCTAGTGCTTCCAAATAAACCCGTTGGACTATAACCTGGTGTTGTATGATTTTTTAACTTTGTACACCCCAGTCCAACACCGCCATCTCTAAATCATAAAAAAAAATGTGACTCCAGCAATACTGACAAGTAAATCATTAAACTGTCTCATAGACACAGAACAAAAGCCAATGGTACTTGTTCAAAATCCAAAATACAATATTTGACAAGATCAGGTTGGACAACATGATCCTTTACTTGTGGAATAACCTACCTTTATATTTAGCGAAAAGGAGAGGTTGGACAGACATGGATTGTTTTCACTGGAGTGTTGGAGGATGATGGGTAACCCAATCGAAGTAAATTAAATTATGAAAGGCATGGATAGGGTAGATAATCAGAGTCTTTTACCCAGGATTGAAATGTCAAATACTATAGGGCACAGAGTTAAGATGAGAGGGGGAAAGTTTAAAGGAGATGTATGAGGCAACCTTTTGACACACAGTAGGTGCCTGGAACACACTGCCAGAAGAGGTGATAGAAACAGATACATTAACAAAGTTTAAGAGCTATTTCGACTGACTTGTGAACAGGCAGGGAATAGAGGGATATGGACCATGTGCAGGCAGATGCCCCTAGTTTAGAATAGCATCTTGGTTGGCACAAGTATGGTGGGCCTAAGGGCTTGTAGCTTATGCTGCACTGTTCTATGTTCTATTTTCTAATTTTCCAGGTTAATACTTCATTTTTAGATATTGCCTCGAGCTACTCCTAGTATGCCCATGTGCACTCTTCACTAAACCAAAATTGATCCTCTGCCTTGATGGCAGTGTTCGAGTGAAGTATGTATTAAACCATTAATTTAAGGATTGTGGTTATATACAGTTAAAATTGTGTACAAAGTGTGTGAAAGATGCCCAGTTTTGAGTTACAGGTGCATCTGCAGCTGTCAGATTGCTGATAGCAAGGTCATGTAGATTATTCCCTCTTGTGGGTTCCTTCACCCATCTATCATAAAACCAGTCCCACCACTGTGTCCTCAAAAACAAAAACTGAAATCACTGGAAAATCTCAGGGGGCTCAGACCATTGAGTAATCAGCATGATGCTGTGAGACTTCATTGGTTGGGACGTTATGTTGAGGTTGTACAGGAAGTTGGGACGTCATGTTGAGATTGTACAGGAGGTTGTAACGTCATGTTGAGGTTGTACAATTGGGGAGGCCACTTTTGGAGTACTGTGTGTTGTTCTAGTTGCTCTGCTGCGGGAAGGTTATTATTAAATTGGATAGGGTTCAGCAAAAATTTTCCAGGATGTTGCTGGACTGGAAGATTTGAGTTATGAAGAGAAGCTAGATAGGCTGGGACCTTTTTCACTGGAATGTAGAAAATTAAGGGCTGACCATGTCAAGATTTATGAAATCATGAGGGACATAGAAAGGATGAATAGCAAAGCTCTTTTCACGAGGGTGGGGGAGTTCCAAACTAGAGGCCATATTTTTAAGGTGAGAGGAGGACAATTTAAAAGGAACCTGACGGGCAACGTTTTCACACAGAGAGCAGATTGTGTGTGGAATGAACTAGCAGAGGAAGTGATAGATTCAGGTGCAGTTATAACATTTAAAAGATACTTGGACAGCTATAAGGCTTAGAGGCATAAAGGCCAAATGATGGCAAGCGGCACTAGTTTAGATTGGGAAATTTGTCGGCATGGATGAGTTGGACCGAAGAGTGTGTTTCCATTCTGAATGGCTTCACGGCTCTAGGTCTGGCAGGGAAAACAGTTTTGGGTCCAATGACCTTTCTTCAGAACTGATGGTGGTTTGGAAAAGGCAGGTATTTATGCAGTAGGAGGAGGGCGCAGGAGGAAATAAGTGGATATTGAGCCCAAAAAGAGAGAAAAACAGTCGAATCAATGACTGGGTAAAGGTTAGCCTGGGCAAATGAATAGCGGCTAATGGGAACTATAAATAGCTGACAGTGGGTTGTGTGTGGTAGCTGCGCTTGTAACGACAAGGCCTAGTTATGTGGAGATAGGAAAAAGACATGGGAGAAGGTAAGCAAAGCTATGTTTTCAGGATGGGGTCAGTTATTGGTAGACAAGTAGGAGGCTGGAAGAACACAACAAGCCAGGGCAGCATCAGGAGGTGGAGAAGTTGACAATTTTGGGTGTAACCCTACTTCAGGACAAGCTCCAGTCCTGATGAAGGGTTACACCGAAATGTTGACTTCTCCATCTCCTGATGCTGCTTGGCTTGCTGTGTTCTTCCAGCCTCCTGCTTGTCTACCTTGGATTCCTGTATCTGCAGGTTTTTTTTGTCTCAATCTAATGCTATTGAGCTATGCTTGGTGATGTGAATTGTGTAACCTTACTACATTCAGCTCATCTTGTTTTTGGTATTAAGTATGGAGAAGCTTTGATTCATCAGTTGAGTGAGAGCAATAGCTGATAATCAGCATGATTGTGTGAGACTTCATTGGGTCTGAAGTCAGCGCTGAGGAATCCCAGGACCATTGAATCCTGAGCCACCATCTATTCCATTGGTGAGAGAGGGCATGTTCAGAGATGGTGATTGAGGTATGTGGGACGTAACCAGATTTTGTGAATATGATTATGTCAGGCTATTGCTTGACGAGTCTGTGGAACAATTCTCCTAATATTAACACAATGCCTTCGATGCTAGCACTGATGACAGGGTATATCGTCCGCAGTTTTGGATCCCATTTCTCAGGAAGGATGTACTGGCTCTGGAGGAGGAGGTTCACGAGAATGGTCCCAGGAATGAAAAGCTTAAGATATGAGGAACATTTTGGGACTCTGGGTTTAGCCTCAATGGATTCTAGGATGAGGGGATGGGTGGGGGGGGGGGGTGTGGACTCTAATTGAAACATACAGAATACTGAATGGCCTGGACAGAGTAAATGTTGGGAAGATGTTTCTATTGGTAGGAGGGACTAGGGACCTGAGGGAATAGCCTTAGAGTAAAGGGAAGATCTTTTAGAATAGAGATAAGGAGAAACTTCTTCAGCCGGAGAGTGGTCAATCTATGGAATTCATTGCCCCAGAAGGCTGTGGAGGCCAGGTCATTGAGTATATTTAAAACTGAGATAGATTCTTGAGTATCAAGGGGATCAAGGGTTATGAGGAGAAAGCAGGAGAATGGGGTTGAGAAACTTATCCGCCATGATTGAATGGTGGAGCAGACTCAATGGGCTGAATGGCCTAATTTCTGCTCCTATGCCTTATGGTCTTATGGCATGCCATTATCATTCAGGTGCATAGGCATGCCAATTTTTCTCAGTCGGATTTTATTGCTTTTTGACTTTTCTGTCATGGTATACAGTTGACTGGCCTGCTGGGCCACTTCAGAGAGTAGTTAACATTTAACCACATTTAAAGTGTCTGATTTAAATGTCAACCAGTTTGGATTAGGATGACATATTTCATTCTGTAAAGTATCACTAATATTTATGAAAAGATCATAATTTTATAGTCACTATTATTGAGATTAACCTCTTTAATTTCAGGTTTATTAAATAATTGAATTGAAGTTCCAATGGCTGCTCTGATTTGAATGCATTCCCATAGAGCATTAAACTTGATCTCAAGAAGACCAGCCAAATGGTATTACCACTACTCCAACAGTGTCTTTAAATGACGCTACATGAGTTGTTTGTTTGGAAGGACATGATAATAGACAATAGACAATAGACAATAGGTGCAGGAGTAGGCCATTTTGCCCTTCGAGCCTGCACCACCATTCGTTAATGATCATGGCTGATCATCCTCAATCAATGTTGCCATATGGCTATTCTGATAGCCATAAAGATTCAACAACCAAATCACACAATTATTACTGTGCAAAAGGGGCTACTCGGTCCCTCAAATCCTACTGGCTCTTTGATTGAGTATTATGACTTAGAACCATCTCCTGCCTATTCCCCACAACCCTACCCACTATTTCTATTCAAATAGTCATGTCATACCCCCTTGAATTGATTGAACCTGCCTCCACCACATTTCCAAGCAGCGCATTCGAGACCTGAACTAATCACTGTATAAAAAGGTATTTTTCTCTCATCGCGCTTGTCTTTTTAAAAATCGTTTTAAAATTGTGCCCTTTTGTTCTTAATCCTTTTACAAGTGGGAACAGTTTTTCCTTGTCTATGCTGTGCAGACCTCATATGATTTTGAAAATTTCTATTAAATTTCCCCTTGAAGGAAAACAGTCACAATATCTCCAGCTAGCTATATAATTGATGTTTGGCATCCCTGGAACCATTCTTGTTAACCTGTATTGAACTCTCTTCAATGCATTTGCATCCTTCCTGAACTGATGTGCACAAGTGGTCTAGATGAGGTCTTACTAACATCTTCTACAAGTTTAATGTAATTTCCTTGCTCTGGTATATTACACCTCGTATTCATGGAGCTAGGATACTGTATGCTTTGTTAAATGCACCCCATACCTGTTCAGCCAGCTGTAATGTCTAACATACGTAGACACTCAGGTCTCTCTTTGTATCTCTTATTTGCTTTGTCACTAGAGTACACAGAGAATGCATGTGCGCACTGTTTATGATATAAATGGAAGAAGATTCTGTGATGGATTGGAAGTGCATCCTAGCTTTTAGGAAAGGAATGAGTATCTATTATGCTGAAAAATGATAAGTGCATTAGGAGCTGTTCGGAACATGATGTCGTAATGGAGTGTGATAGAATCTCTCATAGCTTTGACAGATGAGTGTTCATTATGGGAAACCAAGTGTTTAGGTTGATGTTGTATGTAAGGTCCAATAAAATCTTGATTGTCAGATCTGGTTGTAAATATTACATACAACTTCAGTGTTGGAGAATTGTTGAAGGCACTGACTTTGTGATGTACCTCCTTGTCTTATGAGGACAGGTCTCTGCTGAGATTGCTTGATGACAAAGACTTCTTTATTTGGATCTGTCTCCAGTTGCTTTCATTTCTCCCCTGTCTAACAAGGTTCAACATATAGTATTTAATATTGGCCTTCAGAATTGTTTTGAGCTGTCCCTTATTGCAAAAGAGGTTATTCAGCCCATCATGTCCTACTGGCTCGTTGACTGAGCATTATGACTGAAAGCCACCTCTAGCCTGTTCCCTATAACCCTACCCACTATTTCTATTCAAATAGTCATCTCATACCCTCTTGAATTGATTGAATTGATTGGACGGAAAGATATTGTGAAACTTGAAAGAGTTCAGAAAAGATTTACAAGAATGTTACCAGGGTTGGAGGATTTGAGCTATAGGGAGAGGTTGTTTAGGCTGGGGCTGTTTTCCCTGGAGCGTTGGAGGCTGAGGGGTGACTGTATAGAGGCTTATAAAATCATGAGGGGCATGGATAGGGCAAATAGACAAAGTCTTTTCCTGGGGTGGGGGAGTCTAGAACTAGAGGGCATAGTTTAGGGTGAGAGGGGAAAGATTTAAAAGAGACCTAAGGGGTAACATTTTTACACAGAGGGTGGTACGTGTATGGAATGAGCTGTCAGAGGATGTGGTGGAGGCTGGTACAATTGCAACATTTAAAAGGCATCTGAATGGGTATATGAATAGGAAGGGTTTGGAGGGATATGGGCCGGGTGCTGGCAGGTGGGACTACATTGGGTTGAGATATCTAGTCGGCATGGATGATTTGGACTGAAGGGTCTGTTTCTGTGCTGTACATCTCTATGACTCCATGAACCTGTCTCTCCCACATTTCCCGGCAGTGCATTCCAGACCTGAACGACACACTGTATGAAAAGTATCTTCTTCTTTCATCACACTTGTCTTCTTAAAAATAATTTTAAAATTGTGCCCTTTTGTTCTTAATCCTTTTACAAGTGGGCAGAGTTCATGCGTTATGCTGGCTTTGGAATACAGTATTTGGGATTGGAGAATCCCCATGACAACCATACAACTGAGCCAGTGACACTGAGCTCTGAAGAGTATGCTGTTGTTACCAGATATGCAGAACCTAGGAAGAACTTCAGGGTAAGGTATTTTATCCTGTCACTCATCGTTGCAGATGGATTTAAAGCAGCGAAAACGAATGCATCAAGTGTGATGTTTCTAAGTTTTCTTTGCCTCATAGCCATGGAAAAGTGATGTGAAAATCACTGTCTGGTAGACCTTGACATTTGAAGATAATATCTATTCTGTCTCCAAAACCTGTGTGGGCCCTATTTTTGCCAGGTGGTGGGTGATCTCACCATCCAATGTGCTGATGTTGGAATGAATATTTCCATGATAGAAGGACTTCTCAGCTGTTTTGAGGGATTTATTGTTGATGGTGGCTATGGATTCTTGGAGCTTATGGCCAAGAGCAGGTTGGTACAAGTTCTGTGTTTCTCTGGCTTGTTAAGAGTCCAAAGCATTGTAGCTTAGGTATTAGGAGCTAGCTGGTTATCATCCAAAGTGTTTGCTTTGAGACCATAGTCATTGTGAACAAGAGTTCAGTTACCAGCTGTTTTCTGATCTTTGAGTGAGCATTGAGTCCTTGCAGATTGAAGAAGTTTTTGTCAGTCCTGGAGGGAACTCATGACCATTTTAGGGGGAGGATATTACAAGGAAGTATTTTTGTCATGATTGTATGTATATTGCTTTTTATTCATTCATAGTGTGAGGATGTGTTGGCTAGGCTAGCATTTATTGCTCATCCCAGAAGGTAATTCAGAATCAACCACATTAGTGTGGATCTGGAGTCACATGTAGTCCAGATAATGATGGGAGCTTCTCTACCCAAAGGACAGTGGTGAACCAGATTGGATTTTCCCAACAATCAATTCACGGTCATCATTCGAGTCTTAATTCCAGATTTTTATTGAATTCAAATTCCACCATCTGCCGTGGCAGGATTCATGCTAAAACTGTAGACAATCTGCACCACATTTATTAAACACAAAATTTAAACCTGCTTACCCAAAAGCACACGGACACACATATTCCTTCATGATACCCTGTTCCAAATATCCAGTACATAAACACTCATACACACACTTTCTCATTGCTATTCCTAATAGTCAGCTTACACACCATTCTATTGTTGTATTTCTTCGTAATGGCTGGCGCATATCTACTCAATTACCAAATTGCCTTCTTAAAAGCCAGAACATATATTTACTTTTGAATATTACCTGGGTCTCTGAATTAACAGCTCCGCGATAGTACCACCATGTTATTGCCTCCTAAGAATAGTGATTGTGCACGCATGTTTGTATGTATTATGCATGCATGTACGGATGTATGCTCTTTGCTATTAATAAGAACATACATGTGCATCTCTCACCTTGTTGTTAGATAGACAATGGAGTGATGCAACGTGTGCATACTGGTTACCAGGAAATGGTGGAAGCAGTGAAATGAGTCCGCAATTAGCTGTTAGGAAAAGGATATTGTACTGGAATGTGTGCATGGACTGTGCAGTTCTTCTGTGTGTGCAAGTGGTGATTGTGAGGGAGATGGTTGAACACTGGAGTGCCTGGGCACACCAGTTATTAGGAAAAGCAGTGAAGTGTTTGAATGTAAGCATATGTTCTGGCTGTTAAGAAGGCAATTTAGCAACTGAGTATGTATGTGGTGGCCATTAGGAAGGAAATACAACAATAGAATGGTGTGTATGCTGACTATTAGAAATAGCATTGAGAATGCGTGTGTATGAGTGTTTATGTACTGGATATTTGGAACAGGGTACCATGAAAGAATATGTGTGTCTGTGTGCTTTGGGGTAAGCAGGTTTAAATTTTGTTTAGTAAGTGTGATGCAGATTGTCTACAATTTTAGCATGAATCAGTGTAGCATCAGTAAATTGTTTCTTGTACTGCTGGCAACCCTGTCAGCTCAGCAGCAAATATGGTCAGGAGGTTGCCATGGTTACAGCTGGTACTCGCTGATGGTAAGATCATAGCAGTTTAATTATTTTTAAAGTGCTGGTGGCTTGCAGGGAAGATATTTCTAGTTGAGTTGTTATGCCATGCATGAATTCCGCAGGTATGTATAATAGCAAACAGCTATAATCTTAGCTGATTTACCATGAAACGTCTATCACACAGCTCCAAATTTGTTACAACGTAGTTCAAAGTCACACCAAGGATGGCAAAAATTGCAAGATTGAGGCTTGTATAGTTGTCACCTAACTCCTTAGCAACATGTAAGGTTCTACCACCAGGAAATATTTCCCTTGTTTGCCCCGACTTCCATGGAATTTCAACCATTGTCAAAGATTAGAATGACCTCTGCGATATGTTATCTTAGAACATAGAAGAATACAGCGCAGTACAGGCCCTTCGGCCCTCGATGTTGCGCCGATCCAAGCCCACCTAACCTACACTAGCCCACTATCCTCCATATGCCTATCCAATGCCCGCTTAAATGCCCATAATGAGGGAGAGTCCACCACTGCTACTGGCAGGGCATTCCATGAACTCACGACTCGCTGAGTAAAGAACCTACCCCTAACATCTGTCCTATACCTACCCCCCCTTAATTTAAAGCTATGCCCCCTTGTAATAGCTCATTACAGTCATACATTAATTCATTATTTATTACCAGAACCAGTTGCATGTTAAAGAACTCTCTAACTCAACAAATTGTTATTGTTTGCCAAACCAATTATTTAATTTAAATTGAAAATGATAGTGCAGCAATTTCTTGGTGCCATGTAGCTAAGCTGATATGGTTTCAAATTAATGTTAAAATGGTCTTAGAATTAGAATTAGTCTTTTAGAAATAGCCTTCATTGTCACATATACTCAATGAGTATAGTGAAAAGTTTTACGGTGCCATCTTAGATACAAGATTCTTAGATCCAGCTTCTTTAGTGAGAAGATCTTAGAAAATACACAAATAAAATGTCCAGTGTTGCAGAAATAAAAGATCAGAACCACTATTTTCCAATCCAAACCATTTTGGTACCCAACCTCCAGTCCACACCCAGCCCTGGCTCTAGACCGTGATGGGTTTCACCTTGAGGATCATGAGGCTGGGAGATCTTGAATCGTATGGATGAAATATAATCTTTACATGATCTTAATTAGTCAAAAAAGGATGCGTTGTCAAATGTGGATTTTGTAGATCCAGGAAGAAGGGTTTGTTGGCAGCACTAAGTTAGAAAATCAGTGATGAGGGTTGGGATTTAAGATCTTCATACAAAAGAAAGAGAACTGATACAAGGAGAATGAGTTACGAAAGTGCAAACAACTTTCTTAAACATATCCATCACACTTTCCTCAATTTGCAAATGTTGTGGAATCCTCATGAACTGAAAAGAGATTAGCCCTGTCCAAGAAGACAGTCAGTCTTCTTTAAAAAAATTGTGCAAATTAAAGACAACCTGCAATTGTTTTTATATAAAACCAGCATTGGTCAAATACTGTGATGAGGTCAGCAGGAGATTGATCTGCTCATCAATGCTAGGGTTTGGAGTGCTTTCCTCATTACAGTCATACATTAATTCATTATTTATTACCAGAACCAGTTGCATGTTAAAGAACTCTCTAACTCAACAAATTTGCAGAATCTCAATAGATTAAATAAAAAAGTACTTCCATTTGTCAGACTTACCTGGTGATCTGTTTCGAAGTTAGCAGTAAATAAGATTCAGGTCAGCACTGTGGAACTAAATGGATTAGGATTCATATCAGGACATTTCAAATCGATCCTGTGTTGGATATTTGTGCAACTTCAGCTGCATTGTGTTGCCACCAAGGCAAAACATACCCAATATTGAAAACATTAAGAAAAAGCGATTATGTTAATGTTTTGCAGTTATTTCTTGACTGAACAAAATAGTGAAAATTGACACCATAAACAGATGCCCAAATTTTGTACTTTACTGCAATAATGTGGATAAGAGCTTTGCATTGTTGCTAAGTATTAAAACATGACTCTGGTTGTTAACACAGCAATGTTGGTGTGAAGAGTTATTAGCCTGCACAGTTGGGAAAAGCAATGAAAAATAGGGAGGGAACATATCAGGGCTGGGTGTCTCGTGAAAGGCAGTTGGGATCAAGTACTTCAGAGGAAGACTGTCACCATAAAATGCTTATTGGCTGTCAGCTTAGGGTGGAATCTGCAAGTGAGATTGATTAAAACGAAACGTTTCAAAATGGTATCAACTGGTTGAGACAATGGTGCTCACTACCTACCGTGCTGGTGTGTACATCACAGAACAGGCTTCTGCCATCGATTTGGAATTTCATACGTTGTAACTGAACCTAGAAATGAGCAGTATGTATCATCACTGTCACATGACAGTTAACTGACAGCTAGGAGGATTTAAAAGCTTGTTAGCAGATGCACACTGGCTGCACTGGGACAGCTGAAAGGATCCTTTGTATAGGTATAATACCTCTTCCCAACTAATCTGTCAGTCATTTGATCGGCAGTTTTGATCCCAAGTTATTACAGATAAGCCTCAAGTCTTCTTTATATGGAAAGCACTTGGACTGAGTGTTGTCATCGACAGCCTATCAACTGAGACTTCATGTTACAGACATTTGCAATGCCACTCCTTAGGGTAACTGACTTTTGCGTTCACTTGGTGAACACTGTGAGTTCAATACCATTGAAACAAGATATTGGGACACAATTGGGCACTGCAATTATTTTTCCTGCTTTCCCCATTTTCTCAGTTAGACTTGCAAAGTGATCAGAGTTAGATGTTTCCCGGAAGTGAGGAGGAAATGTTGATTCACATCAAACCAAGTTCCCTATTACTCACGAACTAAATACAGTGCTGGAGAAACTCAGTAGGTCTGGCAGAATCTGTGCAGAGAAAGCAGAGTTGATTATGGGTCCAGTGACCCTTCTTCATGTGCTCGGAACAATGGTTCATTTTATAGCAATTCTGAGCCAGAAGGTGGTCATGCTTAAAACTCACACAGTGACTTGAAAGCAAAATCTCAGCTGAAGTACTGAGGGAGTGCTGAACTATCAGACGTATTGAGCTATAAATTCAAGGGTGCCATCCCTGTTTTATATAACACCAAAAGGAATACAATTTACTTTTGTATCTGTAATAACCGCAATAACTACAGTATCTATCAGCAGCCACTCCAACAAGGAGGGTCCCGCTGTGGTCTTTATGGAGCTGGCCACTTTGTCCATGTTGAAGAAAGTGGCTTCCATGATTTGTGCAAAACCTTGACTCAAATAGAACTGGACTCCTCCATATCCTGAGTTATTGGATGAAAACTTCATGATTGGCTTCCTCAATGCATCTAATATTTTGTAGCATTTCTCTGTCAGCATAGTAGACTGGTCGCTCAAATTTTTCACCTAAGAGCATGAGAATTCTACTCTGATCACATGCCCTAGCGAGCGGGCACATGTAATATCCAAACAAAAGCAGAACATAGCTGATATTGAAAATCTGAAATAAATACGGAGAATGCTGGAGAAACTTGGCCCGTCTGGCAGCATCTGTGGAGAGAGAATGGAGTTAACATTTTGAGTTTTATGTGACATTTCAGCAGAATTTGTAATATCCTCCCTACCCTATCCCCTGCATATTGAGGGCAATCAATGATTCACAATGTAAAGACCCATCTCTAAACTACACGTGATGCCAGATTGCAAGTTGGCATCCCCTGGGGTCGAATCAAGTTGCTTTGCAACTTCAGTCTCTTCTTCCTCAAGTGACAGATGCATGTCTGTATTTTCACCACATGAAATAAAGGAAAGGTTCAAGGACTAAGTTTTAGTGACAGGTAAGAGCAGAAAAAAATAATTGTCGACTGAAAATAGTTTTGGTTTGTTATGCAGTGTGCGTAGGCTGAAGTAGAAATGAAAATGGAAAACGAAGGTAAAGTGTAAAGAATTCTGTCATGGAGTTTTTCCTGCATTGTCTGTTAGTACAGCTCCAATTCACTTTGATTCCCAATAGATTTTCTAACAAGGGGGAGACACCTCGGATAAACACTAATGCTCAATTACAAGTGACCTCAGTTCAAATGAAAATTGAGTGACTGATCGGTATTCTGAAAAAGGGTCACTGCACTTAGAGTCAGAGAGTCATAGAGTTGTATAGCATGGAAACAGACCCTTCGGTCCAACCCGTCCATGCCGACCAGATATCCCAACCCAATCTAGTCCCACCTGACAGCACCTGGCCCATATCCTTCCAAACCCTTCCTATTCATATACCCATCCAAATGCCTCTTAAATGTTGCAATTGTACCAGCCTCCACCACATCCTCTGGCAGCTCATTCCATACACGTACCACCCTCTGCGTGAAAAAGTTACCCCTTAGGTCTCTTTTATATCTTTCCCCTCTCACCCTAAACTATGCCCTCTAGTTCTGGACTCCCGATCCCAGGGAAAAGACTTTGTCTATTTATCCTATCCATGACCCTCATAATTTTGTATACCTCTATAACGTCACCACTCAGCCTCCGACGCTCCAGGGAAAACAGCCCCAGCCTGTTCAGTCTCTCCCTGTAGCTCAGATCCTCCAACCCTGGCAACATCCTTGTAAATCTTTTCTGAACCCTTTCAAGTTTCACAACATCTTTCCGATAGGAAGGAGACCAGAATTGCACGCAATATTCCAACAGTGCCTAACCAATGTCCTGTACAGCCGCAACATGACCTCCCAACTCCAGTACTCAATACTCTGACCAATAAAGGAAAGCATACCAAACGCCTTCTTCACTATCCTATCTACCTGTGACTCCACTTTCAAAGAGCTATGAACCTGCACTCCAAGGTCTCTTTGTTCAGCAACACTCCCTAAGAGCTTACCATTAAGTGTATAAGTCCTGCTAAGATTTGCTTTCCCAAAATGCAGCACCTCGCATTTATCTGAATTAAACTCAATCTGCCACTTCTCACCCATTGGCCCATCTGGTCAAGATCCTGTTGTAATCTGAGGTAACCCTCTTTGCTGTCCACTACACCTCCAATTTTGGTGTCATCTGCAAACTTACAAACTGTACCTCTTATGCTCGCATCCAAATCATTTATGTAAATGACAAAAAGTAGAGGATGCAGCACCGATCCTTGTGGCACTCCACTGGTCACAGGCCTCCAGTCTGAAAAACAACCCTCCACCACCATCCTCTGTCTTCTACCTTTGAGCCAGTTCTGTATCCAAATGTCTAGTTCTCCCTGTATTCCGTGAGATCTAACCTTGCTAATCAGTCTCCCATGGGGAACCTTGCTGAACGCCTTACTGATGTCCATATACATCACATTTACTGCTCTGCCCTCATCAATCTTCTTTGTTACTTCTTCAAAAAACTCAATCAAGTTTGTGAGACATGATTTCCTATGCACAAAGCCATGTTGACTATCCCGAATCAGTCCTTGCCTTTCCAAATACATGTACATCCTGTTCCTCAGGATTCCCTCCAACAACTTGCCCACCACTGAGGTCAGGCTCACTGGTCTATAGTTCCCTGGCTTGTCTTTACTGCCCTTCTTAAACAGTGGTACCACGTTTGCCAACCTCCAGGCTTCCAGCACCTCACCTGTGACTATCGATGATACAAATATCTCAGCAAGAGGCCCAGCAATCACTTCTCTAGCTTCCCACAGAGTTCTCGGGTACACCTGATCAGGTCCTGGGGGTTTATCCACTTTTAACCGTTTCAAGACATCCAGCACTTCCTCCTCTGTAATCTGAGGATTAACACTTGAAATGTTAACTCTGATTTCCCTCCACAGATACTGACAGACCTGCTGAGGTTTTCCAGCAATTTCTGTTTTTGTTTCTGATTAATTCACAGTTCTTTTGGTTTTTTATTTTTGACAATCATATCATCTGTTTTCTGTTAACAGCAGAAAGCAAGTTCACCCCCTCACTCCCAATTTTCAAGACTTTCTGCATCCATCTCCAGCTTTAAAACCCTCCTCAAATTCATCCCCCCCTTTCCATTCCTCCCTTTGTTGCTATCTATTTTCCCCAATGCATATATCTATAAGGCATATTGGGATTATTTTCATTTAGAAGCCACTTTACCAATGCGGCTTGCTGCTGTTGAATGCCACACTTTTTAAGCAGGTGTTAAATGTGCATCATACATTAGATCTTTTAACTGTAAGATTTATTATACATTTGAAGGATTACTTTCACTTTCATTTTGAAGTTGCTGGTAATCACTGCAACATTTGAGCTCTTAACAAGGAACAGACCCTGTGCACATCTTCCATGCAAAAGCATGCAAAGTTGCTGAAGTAGAAAATAAGGAATTAGAAAAAGATTATGTAGCACTTCAGTTTTACTTGCTTTTGAATGAGGCTGTCTCCTTGATTAAACATCACACCAGCAGGATAACTTCATCCTGTCATGCTAAGACACAAAAATAAGAGAATTTCGGAAACCATGCCACCAATCCCTCACATTAAAATGTCATTGTCTTCTGCTTAAAGAGGATGTTTCAACGTCACCCAGTTGGCGATAGACATTGGTTATTATGACACAATGTCACTGGAAGCACAGAATTTTGTAACATAGTGTCAAAATATATCACACCACAAGACTTTAAGAAAAAGAATAAAGAATAAAAGAAGTAAAAAAAAATGCGAATAAGCAGCCTCTGAACACTTTAATGTTACTGCATGTCAAGTAAAAGTACAGCATTAAGCATCTCCTGCAGCATAAAAATACAACGGAACCCGTGCGGATTGCAGCTGGGATTGTAAGTCCACAAAATAGAACTTGTTTGCCAAGAAAACCATCCCTGTCAGTCATAAAGGACTGAAGGGTGAATTTGATTCAGGATAAATTAGATGCAGATCATTTTTAAAAACAAACATTTATGTCAGATTAAATCTAACATAAATCTTTACATTGCATTAGCTGTAATGCAAATATTAACAGATAATCAGGTAATGGCATAAAGATGGAAAGGTGGTTATCAAAAGAAACAAGTACTGTCTGATGAGACTGCAACTTTAACTCAACTTTCCTGCCTGCATCCCTTGAATTATGGCCTGATGGGGACTGGAAGCTAAGTGTCAGTGTGGTCTACTGCACTTAACTCGTTTCTGTAATGCTAGACATTTTATTTCTGTGATGTCTAAATCTTATAAGGAAAGAAGCTGTGTCTAGGTACTTTTGTATCTAAGTCAGCGCTGCAATTGATGACATAAAAACTTTTCACTACACTCATTGAGCATACGTGACAGTAAAGGCTATTCTATTGTATTTTATTCTCTCTTGATTAAAAATTAACTCAACTTTGAACATATTCAATGACCCAGTACTCTCTTTGGAGAAGAATTCCAGTGATTATCAACCTTCTGAAGCAGGTAAATGTTTCCTCAGTTGCATCTTAAATGGGAGGGCTTTTTTTTTAAACAATGTCTCCTAGTTCTATATTCCCCAAGGCGGGAAACATTCTCTCAGCATCTATTCTGTCAAGCCCCCACAGAATCTCATGTTTCAGTAAAATCCCCTGTCACTCTTCTCAGCCCCTCCAAGTATTACCAAACTATTGTAAATTGACAGCTCTTCAGTTTCAAAGTATGCACGTCTTTTCAATAACCTGTGTTTCTGAAGATGTTAAATCCTGACCATAAACAGTAAGAACAAAACAAAAATGTTCTTTTTCACCAAAGCAAATTCGTTACTAAGTACTTTAGACTGTCAATAAACAAAGATCTGATCAGAGTATATTTTGAACCATTAAAATGCTGTTTTAAGATGGACTAATTATCCAAACAGGATCAATTATGACAAAATAAAAATGATTTATATTTGTCAATTAGAAGCATTTTGCAAAGCAACAGCAAAGTTTATTGGAGGAAACAATTATTGCCTGCCAACTTGTTCTTACTGAAAAATTTTCCCCATTTCATCATCTGGTGAATGTTACAAGAGTTTTGATCAGAATTTATTTATTTGCTCGACATAAAAATTATGACTGCATAATTTAATACTTTAAATCATTTAATGCAAATTTTAAACATCCATAGTAAAACTGTTTTTTTAAGAAAAGCTGTAAGATGCAGAGTAAACAGTGAAAAATAAAAAAAACTATGAATTAATCAGAAGAAAACTTGATTCCGAATTGTTATGATTAGTCAAAATCTGGAGTTCTCATACTAGCCCCAACACCAACCACACCTCTCCCCGAAAAATCTATAGGTGCTAAGAAACAAGATAGAGATTTTCAATGAAGCCTTTGACAGGGCATTTGTAGTTCTGTGGTACTGTCCGAGCCTCAGAGTAGGCATAACTGAGTTCAAAACCTACCTGCTCCAGAAGTGTGTCAATTACATTCCAAACAGTTAGACTAGAAAATATCTAAAATTAAGGCATGAATTAAATGTTGTTTAGCAAAGGTATTTAGAGCTATGGAGTTTTGGTACAGAGCATGATCCAATTGATTGGCAGAGCGTGTTGATTGATTGGCTGACTGTTATTCCAATGGTTTTAATTATTGTTGGATAAATGTAGGACTTTCAGGCTCTAGTTTGAGAGACAGTACAAAATGACAATAGATTTCTGATTGCTTTGCGCAGTGAATGACTTTATAATTCTTATGTAAAGCCTTGAGCAAGCATGCAGCAATATTGGTGTGATCAGACATCTATGATTTCACCCGTTCTCCTGGGTGGTTTTGTACCTCTGAAATCAGTGACAATCCACAGCAAGTGAAAAAAATGAACGACAGACTTCACCACATTTACATTCAAATATAAAGGCATTAGGTAGAATCTACACTGTCCTCGTGACATCCTCCCACAAAAATAGTTCTTAGTCAATGGGGTTGCACACATGAATGCATCAAAAACATAATAATCCTTATTCTGTGCTCTGTCCTAACTGATTCTTATGAAAGCATTATCGTATGTCATATACACACAAACATATCAACTGTCAACATTGCTCCATTACAAAAGTGACAGAGAATTTTTCAATATCTGCAAAGTTAGTTACTGCATGGATGAGAAACTCTGGCTAATAGTTAAAATTAGCGATAAGATACAGAGCCAATTGTCATGGCTGTCACAACAAAATAATCCCTTTCCTGACATTTGCTTTCAAAAAGAAATGACCCATTCCCCTCAAAATTACTCTGATATTAGTGAGCTATAAGGAGAGGCTGAATAGGCTGGAGCTGTTTTCCCTGGAGTGTCAGATTGAGGGGTGACCTTACAGAGGTTTATAAAATTGTGAGGGGCATGGATAGGATGAATAGGCCATGTCATTTCCCTGGGGTGGGAAAGTCCAAAACCAGAGGACATAGGTTTAGAACATAGAACATTACAGTGCAGTATAGGCACTTCAGCCCTTGCTGCTGCGCCCACCTGTCACACCAATCTGAAGACCATCTAACCTACACTATACTATGTACGTCCACATGCTTATTCAATGACGACTTAAATGTACTTAAAGTTGGTGAATCTACTACCATTCCAGGCAAAGCATTCCATAAATACCCCTACTACTCTCTGAGTAAAGGAACTATCTCTGACATCTGTCCTATATCTATCACCCCTCAATTTAAAGCTATGCCCCTCGTGCTCGCCGTCACCATACTTGGAAAAAGGCTCTCCCTATCCACCCTATCTAACCCTCTGATTATCTTATATGTCTCTATTAGGTCACCTCTCAACCTTCTTCTCTCTAACGAAAACAGCCTCAAGTCCCTCAGCCTTTCCTCGTAAGACCTTCCCTCCATACCAGGCAACATCCTAGTAAATCTCCTCTGCACCCTTTCCAAAGCTTCCACATCCTTCTTATAATGCGGTGACCAGAACTGTACGCAATACTCCAAGTGCGGCCGCACCAGAGTTTTGTACAGCTGTAGCATAACCTCATGGTTTCGGAACTCGATCACTCTATTAATAAAAGCTAAAAAACTGTATGCCTTCTTAACAACCCTGTCAACCTGGGTGGCAACTTTGAAGGATCTGTGTACCTGGACACCGAGACCTCTCTGCTCATCTACACTACCAAGGGTGAGAGGCGAAAGATTCAAAAGGGACGTAAGTGTCAATATCTTGATGCAGAGGGTGGTGCGTGTATGGAATGAGCTACCAGAGGAAGTGGTGGAGGCTGATAAACCTACAGCATTTAAAAGGCATCTGGACGGGTACATGAATAGGAAGGGCTTGGAGACATATGGGCTAAGTGCTAGCAAATGAGACTAGAATAATTTAGGATATCTGGTCAGCGTGGACGAGTTGGACTGAAGGGTTTGTTTCGGTGCAGTACATCTCTATGACTCTCTGACCGGATCTTTGCTACCTTGATTCATGTTATGACCCATTTGGGAAAATTCACTGATTCTCAAGAGCCACTATTCCCAGAGGCCCACAAATACCCCAATTTACCTGACTGTTGGCATTAAATTAACATGATGCAGAGAAGCCTGTGTTGGATTGCTGTGGACAAAGTTAAAAATCACACAACACCAGGTTATAGTCCAACAGGTTTATTTAGAACACTAGCTTTTGAAGTGCTGCTGCTTCATCAGGTAACTAGTGGGGCAGGATCATAATACACAGAATTTATAGCAAAAGATCACAGTGTCATGTAACTGAAATAAAACCTGAACAAACCTGGATTGCTGTTAAGTCTTTCATCTTTTGGAATGGGTTGCAGGTTCCAGTTCATTAATATGTAAATCCCAGAACTTTTCTTAATTTACATTCTCGAGATAACTTAAGGTGTTATAAAAAAAGGGGACATCTCAACTCAGACAATGCATTCAAGGTATGAGGTTAGAGTCTGCCTGTATCCCAATCTTGAGCCAGACTGGTTCTATTTCCAAAGTAGGAACTTATAAAATATTACATGGATTGACTGCCTGAAATTTGTGCTTTTGCCCATCAAACTGATACTGACCAAGCCCTCCCTCGCTATTGTTCCAGCCATTTTCCAGTTGTGTTTTTTACTTAAAGCATGGCAACTGACAGCAAAGAACACAGGTTGCAATGGACACTGTGAGAACTAGGCTCCACTTGTTCATGAGGTACTTTCTCAGTGTCTTCACATCCCCTTTAACCTTGCACTACCTTGACAGCCTATTTTCACACATTCCCCCAGGTATAGTCCAACATTAACCTCCCTCTGCCCTCTCTGTCCATGAATCCTGGCACTAAGCCAGATGAGGCTCATGCTGATCCTCCACACATCCTGGAAAGCCACTGTGGTAGTCCCTTCTGTAGCTGTTCTGTCCTTCTGGAAGTTGCAGGTTTGGAAAATGATGTTGGAGAAATCTTGAAGATGATACACACTGTTTGTGCTGTGCAATAGGGGTGAACACCATGAATGTTGAAGCTGGTGGATGCATGAACAATCAAGTGGGCTGCCTTGAGCTGGGTAGGATTGAACTTTACTCTTTGTAGTCTGAGCATGTCTAAGCAAGTGTGGAGTATATCATCACACTCCTGACTTGGGCCTTGTTGATGGGGGAAAGGCTGTGGGGTGAGGAGGAGTGAGTTACTCGTCACAGAATATCTAGCCTGAGCTTTCCATCGAATTGCTTCCTTGATGCACGCCCGCACATTATGAAAGTTAAAGTTTGGGAAATCAGTCATGCAGCACAAACAGCACAACAGTCTGATCAGACCTTCTGAAATTCTGAGCATTGTTGTATTATTCAAAATGCGCATGTTGCTTTTTGCACAGTAATCCTTGGCAACTTTGCCAATTGGTCCACTTTTAATGTTCAAGCCAGCCTTTCCACAAACCTAAAAGTGTTCCTTAACTTCTGTAAAGGTGCCCTGGAACCAGATGTAAAGGAATAGTTTACCTCTCCAAAAGGTGGTAAAGGATAGAGGTTGGGGGAATATAACACATTGGTCCAGCCAATCCCTCACACCTTCTCCCTCCCCCTCACCCACAGAGACTCTCTAGCCAAACCATGCAACTGCATGTCCTCTACCCTACCAATATGACCCCTTATACCACTATGTCACTTTCATGCCTACTTCCAAACATTGCCCTCTCTCCTGGCACCTATCATGCTATTTCCTTTAGTATTCATAAATAGCCATTCACATAGGAGAAAAAATATAATTCTATTACTTAAAGTTCCATATTATAGATATGGAGCTTCTGCAAGCCCATGACCAAAGAAGGAATATAATGCTGAACTCTTAATTTTCTTTCACTATTTTTTCTCATGACAATAATGGTGGACTTTTAACTTATTTCTTTATGTTTCTACTTTGTACCTAAGATTTTTTTATCTAGGTACCTTTGTACCTAAAATGACACTGGGAATGGTGACATTGCATACCTTTCATTGTGTCCCTGGAAATGAGTATATGTGACAATAGAACCTAATTCGAAATTTAATTCTAACATTCTTTTGGGATAAAATCACTCACATTCAGTCAGGGATATTGACAGTTAATGGCAGGTCTTGACACTTGCTGACACTCATGACATTTCTTGAAAAGTTCGAAACTTGTTGACACTTTTTGACAGGTTGAGACTTATCAACACTTCTCAAAATTTCTTGCTAGGTGTTGTTAAAATGTTTGACAATTCCAAGGGGTTTATGCACCTTTTATGCACAATTTTCTTTCCAATTAACAGTCTCAAAGGGGGTCTAACACCCAACCAAATGACCCCGGACCACAAAGGATATCTGATACCAACTCCCAAATGATCCCTGATCCCCAACCACAAGATGTCCTGGAATCTATTTGACATTCGTAACAGGTTAACTGAACTGTTCTTACAGCACCAGATTATTAGGACATGAAGTAGACCAGAAACAATGGTAGAAGCAGAATTTATACTTGCTTTGAAAAGCAGAAGTGAACTAAGGTTTGAAGTAGATAAAATGGAAAAGGACAGTGAGAAGAGATTGAAATGGACTGAAATAAAAGCAAATTACCGCAGATGCTGAAATCTGAAACCAAAAGAGAAAATACTGGAAAATCTCAGCAGGTCTGGCAGCATCTGTAAGGAGAGAAAAGAGCTGACGTTTCGAGTCTAAATGACCCTTTGTCAAAGCTGGAATGGACTGATCTTTCAGAGAGCTGGCATGGTCATGACGGGATGAATAGTCTCCCTTTGTGCTATAAAAAAATTAAGTTTCTATGAAATAGATGACTTTACTCATCAATTTATACCTTTTACGTTTGTAGCTTAACATTTAGACTACCAGAAATTAATATAGCACACTGTGGGTTTGGTTTTCAATTGACCTTACATGTTAGAATTGGCATTCTCAATCATTCACCTGATATTCACCTCAGTTGAGCAACTTCACTAGATCAGCTTGGATATTATCCTCTTTAAATTTCTCCTGGTTCGATGTTGCAGCAGCTTGCAGACATCATGATCCATTTCTGCAATTGATTGTCAGACACTTTCTTCATATTGGCCAAACTGCTACAACTGGCAGAATAGTGACAGACAACTAGTTTTCCTTTGTAAGAGGACTTTAACCTCAGTGGTTTATTTGCATGTTAGTTCCAATTAGTTTAAAGATTCTTGCCATTTCCTTCGTGATCTGGTTAAACTGCGGGTATTGGAAATGCTTTTCCAGTGACTTGAGCAGAACAAGTGGGTTTTTTTTAAGATCCTCTGCAGTATGGAAACAGGACCTTCGACCCAACAAGTCCACACTGACCCTCCGAAGAGTTCACATTCCCTATCTTTACCCCTGACTAATGCACCCAGCACTATGGGGCAATTTAGCACGGCCAATCCGCCTGACCTGCACATCTTTAGACTGTGGGAGGAAACTGGAGCACCCGAGGAAACCCACGCAGAGAATGTGCAAACTCCACACAGAGGTCACCCAAGGCTGGAATCAAACCTGGATCCCTGGCGCTGTGAGGCAGCAGTGCTAACCACTGAGCCACCATGTAGTAAGGGAATCGAAAATTACCTTGTAAAACATAAAATGGAGGATCTGGCTAGGCAAATCAAAATGAAAACTATAAGCACAATTATTACCAGGTTAAAAATGTTATCAGAAAAGTGTACTGTTCTTTCATTTGCAAATATTCTTTCTTTAAAAGTTGTTTGAAGGTTTCCAGGTGAGAATGATTTGATTTGATTTATTATTGCAACATGTACCTAGGTACAGTGAAAAGTTTTATGGTCCGCAGAACATGTCTTGGGTTTTTGACTTAGTAGGCTAGCAATATTATTACGTAGGCATCACCTACCTGTGTAACTCTAATTGGCTTTCCTTGCTTCTAGCTCTCACTTCAAAGCCACGTGGGGAACTGATATTTCCCCTCAGTTGGCATCTCTTTTAAGTTTGACTGACAACATCTGAACCACTGAAGAAAGCACCAGTATGAGTTAGACGGGGATTGTCATCTGTTGAGTATTAGTTTAACATTGGGACACTGGAATTATATTTGAACACTAAGGACTCTGGGACACTGTTATAACACGTTCCAAAGTGACAACATTATTTCACATGAATATGCAAGCAATGGAGGGCTAAAGACCAAGGACGGGTAGAAAAGATTTATTTAATTTGGTGTCATGCTCACCATAACACTGTGGGCTAAAGGGTCCATTCTTTTGCTGCACTGTTCTATGTACCATGCTCTATTCCCAGTGACCCTTTTACTATATTATGGTGCCATAGTTTGTTTTAATTTTTGCAATAATTTGTCCACTAATTGGGAAGTACAACCTTCCACATACTGTTTTGACTGGATTATTTTAACTATTCCTGCAAGCTTGTTGTAACACTTTCTCAATGCATCGGTAATTTTGCGATTTAATTCACGTTCTTTTGAGGCATTTATATGATTATGAACACAATCTGTTCTGCTATGACGTGGAAGAAGCATTCTCGTGCAAGCTTGTGTTTTGAAAATCATGAAATAGAAACAACGGGGCCTATGGGAAAAAACAGGGTTGGGGGCAAACCTCCAAAAATACTTGTAAAAATAGAAACAAAAATAGTAGTTAACCTAACACAAATGATAGCACAGTCTCAGAAAATTTTAAAATCATGTATTTTAATTAAATAATGGGGCGGCAAGGTGTCACAGCGGTTAGCACTGCTGCCTCACAGCGCCAGAGACCCGGGTTCAATTCCCACCTCAGGCGATTGACTGTGTGGAGTTTGCACATTCTCCCCGTGTCTGCGTGGGTTTCCTCTGGGTGCTCCAGTTTCCTCCCACAGTCGAAAAAAAATGTGCAGGTCAGATGAATTGGCCATGCTAAATTGCCCGTAGTGTTAGGTGAAAGGGTCTGGGTGGGTTGCACTTTGGTGGGTTGTTGGGCCGAAGGGCCTGTTTCCACACCGTAAGTAATCTAATCTAATATAATCTAATAAATTCAACACTTTTTTGAGTTACAGTATTCATTAAGACAGGGACTGAGAGTCATCGTCAGCACATTCATTACTTTCAGATACAGTTCTGGGTGCAGGGTTATGATGAAAAAATATTTAGATCAGAAATGGATGATCTCAGAAATGTAAGTTCTGGATGGCATTCACTTCCAGTATAAACCTGTCTTATCCAAATTGAAGATTTGATCTAAGGTGTAGCCTTCTTCCCCAATCAATTTTTTCACCACACTAGGAAAGGACAGCACACCTTCCTCATAAGCACTGGCAGCTTCGTCAAATAACTTCACATTATGAACAGCTTGGCAGTTCTTAAATCCAGCAACCAACCATTACTAGTCCTAAAAGCAAACACATCTTCAGGATTTTCAGCCTTTTTCCTTAGGTCCTCATAACTTGATAAGGCTTTCTGTTTTATGGTTAGAAAGGTGATCCCAGATTGCTTTATTGATTGATTGATCTTCTATCTACACACTTAGAAACCATTCCATCACCTCAAGTTCCTTTGTTCATGATCTCACAGAATCGCACATTAGCTAACAAAAGTTTGCATTTTACAAAAACTGGCCCCCAACTCACCAATCGCGTTTCAGCCAAATTGCATTGCCGAAACGTACATTATACGAGGAAGACCAGCGCTATTTTGCCCTACTGTTTGTTAAATTTTGGCATTGCATTTCTTCCAAATTATTTACTGACATCTGTAGATACAAGGAAGAGCATCTGAGAATAAGAAACAAATGTACAGAGAGATAGAAAACATGTGGAGTCGACAGACAGAACTTGTGAAACTTAAAGGAAATTGCAGAAATAAAGTAATTAGAGCATCTGAGAATGTTGGAAGACAAAAGTGTGAGGATGTAAAACCTACAAAATAGTAAAAGGTTTACTCAATTTTCAAAAAGGTTATTTCACATTTAAAAATTCAGCTATTACATTTGAAATCCATCCCAATAGATCAACCTTTATTTTATTTTCTTTGAAGAACTGCTTATCATGCTTGGAAATGTAACAGCAAATGCAATGTTCCAGAAATTCAATATAAAAATAACATCAACCAAAAGTGTTGACAAAAACATGCAATTTTCATTTGAAACCAGCCATTCCAGCATAAGCATTTTGAGAGAATGCTTTTACTGAGTCATGTCTTTTATTTGTTAAAACATTGAGAGCTGATCTTTCCTGACCTCCTGAGGGAGATGTGCCAGCACACATTGTAGAACTTCCCATTATAATCATGTTGTTACACACTCATTCGCTTAGCAAGTTGCCATTTTTTTTTTAAAATTGATTTCCTTGCAAGAAAACATGTGCATTTCTTTGAGTCTGCAACTCTCCCTGAAGAATTATGCGGTGTACATCATGACTGAAGTTTGAGATCAAAGGTTGTTATCCAAACTCCAGGGTGATACTGCAGCCTCAAAATCACTGCTGTGTAATTTTTAATTCTTAAATACATATTGTCCACTGAAGAATTCATGGGAGCATTTATTTTTTTCATGTTTCTTTTTCAGGAATTGTGGGGGGGGGATGGGGGGGGGGGGGGGATGAATATTGCTTGCATATTCATGTGAAATAATATTGTCACTTTGGTACAAGGGAGAATCACAGTCAAGATCGTGCAAGATTTGCAGGGGAAATATTGGTTAAAGTCTGAAGTGTTATAAACATACATCCATTTTTTGTGTAATTTTAATTGTTGCAGTAAACTCCAGCCCAGTTCTAAATGTGCTCTTGATTGACCATCAGAGAGTCCAAATTTATGCAAAGTGAGCAATACTTGAGGCTGGTCTACATTTCTTAAGGAATGCACTTCACAAAAGGAAGATTTATTCTGGCTGCAGCAAGTGTTTGAATATCTAAACAGGAAGAAGAGTGAAAATAATGCAACAGACAGTATGTCCCAAGGTTCTCTGACATGTTATTGGAAGCCATGGTTCAGTAAATAGACAGAAAGAGCTCCTTCAATATTTTCTATTTTTAATCCAGTAATTAGATTAGAAGCTTTTATCTAATGCGTATTAATTACATTTTCCCAGCTTAAGTTCCATCTCCCATTCCTTCATCTATCGACATGATTAGTCAGTCCTCTTTACATTAGTCATGCAGTTACATAGCTTGGTGTCATCATTAAGTATTTACATATACATGTTGTGTTGTCCTTCATGGGTAGTACAATGAAGAATCTGAACAAGTCCCTGCTTTTCATTTATCTGTTTCCTTATTACCGGGAAAACCACAATTTAGCCAGAAAATTTGCAGGAATTTTATTTTTCTTCAAAGTTTAAAATTAACACTGGCAAAACATTTTATGAGAATTCAAACAAGGGAAATGGATTGAACATCCTTTGCTCACTAATTCAGTTATCTGCTCCATTTTAGTAGACTTGTGGGCAGCACATGTAGTTTCTGAAGGAACAATGTTATCATCAGGACTATCTTCATTGGAGTGATATGTACTTCAGGCCCCTTTTAGTAATGCTAAGCTTAACTGTACTTAATTTTTAAATTAATTTTTGTACTTTTTTTTCTATTTTCTCTTTAAATGAAAGTTAATGTTGTGCTGTAAACTACTCAGGAGTATTTTCACATCGGCATTGTTCAACCAGCCAATGATTCCAGGATTTATCACTTTTTGCGAGATAATGGCCTAGTAGTATTATCGCTAGTGTATTAACCTAGAGAACTTCCTAATGTTCTGGGATCTGCGTTCCAATCCTACCACGGCAAATGGTGGAATTGGAATTCAATAAAAGAATTCTGCAATTAAGGATCTGACTATGAAACCATTGTTGACAAAAAAACTCCATCTGGGTTGGGGTGGCATAGTGGCTCAGTGGTTAGCACTGCTACCTCACAGCACCAGGGTCCCAGGTTTGATTCCAGCCTCGGGCGACTGGCTGTGTGGAGTTTGCACATTCTCCCCGGGTCTGCATGGGTTTCCTCTAGTTTCCTCCCACAGTCCAAAAATGTGCAGGTCAGATGAATTGGCCATGCTAAATTGCCCATAGTGTTAGGTGCATCATTCAGAGGGAAATGGGTCTGGTTGGGTTACTCATCGGAGGGTCGGTGTGGACTGGTTCAGACCTGTTTGCACACTGTCGGGAATCTAATCTAATCAAAAAGATATTAGGATTATATGAGCCATCCTCCACTGTTATTTACAGCCCCTGGGCTTAGGGAACTGGCAAACATATTAAACAGAGCTTCATTCATTTCCTTGAAGATTCTAGGGTATATCCAATCTGGTCCAGGTGCCCTCTTTGACATCTAATGCTTTGAGTTTCTTTGCAACACATGCTTTAATGACCTTGACATATGTTATTAATTCTTAAGCCTGTTCGCCTGGATTTGGAATTTTCCCAAAGTCTTTATTTGTGAAGACTGATGTAAGAATTAATTTAATACATCTGCCATTTCCTGACTTTGTGATATTTCTATCTAACATTGCCTAATATAAATGTCTGGTCTAACACTCCCAACTACTTTGTGTACAGCACTGAGTAATTCCTGAATCTTTTTTCTTTGGCTGCTAATCTTTATCTACTTTTGTTTTCATTGCTTTCACCTGATTTTCAAAGATTTTCTCTTTTCCTTACTTCTTGGTTTGAGGATACAAATCAAGGGAAGTAGATTAGAACAATGAGAAAAGAAAACCAGGCGAGGTGTACTGTATAAGTTTGAAGTTGAAGGTTTGATATAACTTTTTTTTTCAACTGGTAACAAAGGTTTTTGTTATGCCCCTTGTATGTTGTTGTGTTTTGTCAGCTCGAGACAAATGGAAAGTATTATATGTTTAATCTGAGTTATGATGGGGACCTGAGGACACTCTGGCCTGCTCTTTTAGCCATGGTCCTGATTAGATTAGATTAACTAATGCGTGGAAACAGGCCCTTTGGCCCAACCAGGCCACACTGACCCTCCAAAGAGTAACGCACCCAGACCCATTTCCCTCTGACTAATGCACTTAACACTGTGGACAATTTAGCATGGCCAATTCACCTGATTTGCACGTCCTTGGACTGCGGGAGAAAACCAGAGCACCCGGAGGAAACCCACGCAGACACAAGGAGAGTGTGCAAACTCCACACAGACAGTCACCCAAGGCTGGAATCGAACCTGGGACCCTGGTGCTGTGAGGCTGCAGTGCTAACCGCTGAGCCACCATGCCACCCCTTTGGGGCAGTGATGGCCCAGTGGTATAATCACAGGACTATTAATCCAGAAACCCAAATAATGTCCTGGGGATCTGGGCTCAGATCTTGCCATGGCAGACAGTGGATTTTGAATTCAATAAACAAAATCTGCACTTAAGAGTCAAATAATAATGAATCCCTTGTTGATTATTGGTTCACTAATGCTCTTTTGGGAAGGAAATTACCATCCTTACCTGGTCTGGCCGACATCTGACCCACTGCAATGTGGTTGATTTGTAACTGCCCTCTGGGCAATTAGACATGGGTAATAAATGCTGGCCTAGTCAGCGGTGTCCTAATCCCTTTAAAAAATTTAAAAAATACAATATTCATGAATGACGGAGATAATGGCATAAAAAGACAAATATCCAAATTTGCTGATGACACGACATTGGGCAGCATTGTAGGTAGTGTCGACAACAGCATAAAATGACAGCAGAATATTGATAGATTAAATGACTGTAAAAGCTGTGGCACATGAATTTTAATATAAGCAAGTGTAAGGTTATTTATTTCAGACTGAAAAAGGAGAGATCAGTATATTTTACTGGGCACAAAGTAGGTGCCCAATGAGGTAAAAACAATGACTGCAGATGCTGGAAACCAGATTCTGGATTAGTGGTGCTGGAAGAGCACAGCAGTTCAGGCAGCATCCAAGGAGCAGTAAAATCGACGTTTCGAGCAAAAGCCCTTCATCAGGAATGGGGCTTTTGCCCGAAACATCGATTTTACTGCTCCTCGGATGCTGCCTGAACTGCTGTGCTCTTCCAGCACCATTAATCCAGATGTCCAATGAGCTTTGGGAGTTCAGGTGCATAACTCTTTAAAATGCCATGAACAAATGCAGAAAATAATCAAGCAGGCTAATGGATTGCTGGCCTTTATATCTAAAGCGCTGGAGTATAAAATGAAGACAAAATGCTGCATTTATACAAACCCTAAATTAGATGCCACTTAGAGTACCGTGAGCAGATCTTTACCTTACGAAGAACATTTTGGCTCTGGAGGGAGTTCCATGCAAGTTTACAAGGTTGACTTCAGGGGTTCAGTTCTGAGGAGAGATTAGACTAATTAGGCCTTTATTCTCAAGAATTTAGAAGGTTAAAGGGCAATGTAATTGAGGTCCTCAGGATATTAACAGGGAAAGACAGGGTAGACAACAATAAGCTATTTCTACCGGTTGAAGATTCCAGAACCAGGAGCATAGTTTAAGAATTAGAGGCAGGCCATTCAGGGAAGATGTTAAAAAACATTCATCCAGGCAAAGAGTATTGGAAGTCTGGAACTCTCTTCCTCAAAAGGTGGTTGAAGCTAATTTAATTGTTAAATTTAAATCTGATATAGATTTTGTTTATGAAGCAAGTTATCAAGAGGAATGGACCCAAGGCAAGTATACAGAGCAGACCACAGATCAACGGTGATCATATAAAATGGTGGAGCAGGCTCGAGTGGCTGAATGGGCTTCTCCTATTCCTATGTTCCTATATTCCTGAGCTGTGGGTGCCGAGTTCTTGAGTACATTTAAGGCTGAGATAGATCGATTCTTCATTAGTAGGGGAGTCGAGAGTTATGGGAAAAATACAGGAAAGTGGATGTGAGGAATATCTGGTAAGTTATAATCCTATTGAATGATGGAGCAGACTCAATGGGCTGAATGGCCTACTGCTGTTTATATTTCTCATGGCCTTATGGACTTCTACCACCCTCAGTAACTAAGGCCAAATTAGACAAAATTTAATTCATTCTCATATTCACTGACCTCTATTGGCTTTCAATAATCAAACCTAGAATTTTAAGATTCTCATATTTGCTCTTAAATGTTTCCATAGCCTCACTCTCTCTAACACTATAAATCTTTACTAGCCCTACAGCCACCCACTGCCCAGATATCTGTGTTCTCTGAGTTCTGGCCTCTGGAGCATTTTAGTTTACAGTATATCATCCTGGGAGCATCTTGGGACACATTATGCCACTAAAGGTGCTATATAAGTGCAAATTGTCTCTGTCATTTATGGTAGTTATGTTTTATTGCACGTGGGAATTCTTATCTGATGTTCTCTCCTAACTGAGTCAATGTTGTAAATAAAATTTACTGTGCCAAGTGTGCATTATGGATACATTATTGATAGACATAAATATGATTTAAAGTTAAATTTAATATGAATACTGAGCTCTTGTTTATCAAACCATTTAAACATCACACCAATGAAATTTCTGATCAAAGTATCAAGCTTAGATCCAAAGGAAATGGTTAAGGAGAGTACTGCCTAATTATTTGATCTTCATGTATCACTCATAGTGGATCAGATTTGATTCATCAATCCAATCTAAATAGCCAATCAGTTAAAATATCTTGTTTATTGTTACCTCTTTTGTTTTAAATGGAATGTGAAATGAATGGTTGGATACTATCTGTCCCCGCTTGTGTCACTTACAAAACAGGCCATTCGTGTTTTTTCTGTAATATTGTATGACGATACATAAAGCATGCACCCTGAATGCACTCAATTCATAAGAACAAGCATGGATGACAGGAATGGCAGGTTCTTTTCAGGTGTATATCTCACCCTGCATTGGACAGCAGGTAAATCTGGAGTGTATTTCCCCAAGCAGCCATTATTTTTGTTTCATGTATGCAAATTCTTTATCCAATGCTTTGAAAGTAATTTTCTCCCTTAGTGGAACACAGCTGTCATCACGTTATGATGGGCTGACAGGACAGGTAGAGGGGCTGTCACTCATGCAGAGCAATGACCATGTGATGTCAGGGATGGAGCATCAGAATGGACATTTCCTGTCAGAAGTCCAAAATTATAGGGAAGTGGACGGCATGTTCTGATGCACAAATATGCAGATTGAAAATAAATTGTTTTCAGAAAATGCTTGGGCATAAAATAATTTGCTCGTTGACATATTTCCTGTTCTTTGTTATTTTACATCGTGCATATAAAACAAATGCAATCAGCGATTCCACAAGAAGAACTCAGTTCGTAAATTCATAGCAAAGATGCAGCTGTGTGATTGAAACAGTTTGATGCTTTATTCTTATTTATACACTGAGTCTTTGAAAGTAATGAAAAGGAAAGTTATGGAAACAGATGACAGGGAAATGTAAAGGTGTCATTTCTGCTTCAAATGTGCATTGTTTAAGAATTGACGGTTACAGAAATATTTATGCAGAGTGGTGTATCATTTAATAACCTATTTAATTATTATCATATCTCGGCAGTTACCAAAATTAGAAAAGTGTAAATTAAAACCACACTGAGAAGTGAGTCTTTAGTATCCACGCCTTACAGCAGGCAGGCATGTCTCTGGTCTTTTAGGCAGGAAAAATGAAGACCATCTGTATGTCTTTGTTGTACATGCTGTGCCTCTAGCTTCTGTGCTGTTCCAAGCCTCTCTGCTGACTTTAAATGTTGAATTTTTTGAATAGGAAAAATTTATGTTTCAGATGAAACAAAAAAATGCTGATTTAGGTTTTGCCATACCTCAAAATATTTCAGCGCAAACAGTCAGTGAGGTTTTTTTTAATTGATATTTTTTGTTGTAATTTTTGCAAGGCAACATTTTTGTTTTGGTGTTTGAATTTGATGAGAGGCAAAGGGCTGAAAGAGTGATGAGGCATTTTTCCTTTGCTTCATTCATGCCCTTGTACACAGCAATTCTAATTGCTTTTATTCCATGTATCATCACTCCTGAGCTTTTAAATGGGCATCCGTTATTTCAAAGTTTTTAACAGCATCAGGGTTACATGTTTGATTCCAGCCTCGGGCGACTGTCTGTTTGGAATTTCCACATTCTCCTCGTGTCGGTGTGGGTTTTCTCCAGGTGCTCCAGTTTCTTCCCACAGTCCAAAGATGTGCAGGTCAAGTGAATTGGCCATGCTAAATTGCCCATAGTGTTAGGTGCATTAGTCAGAGAGAAATGGGTCTGGGTGGGCTACTCTTTGGAGGGTCGGTGTGGACTGGTTGGGCCGAAGGGCCTGTTTCCACACTGTAGGGAATCTCATCTAATCTAACAGCTTTTGTGCCTTCTACTTACGAGATGTCATGGTGGCTCAGTGATTAGCACTGCTACATCATGGGACCTGGGTTCAATTCCAGCCTTGGGTGATTATTCATATGGAGTTTGCATATTTTCCCCATGTCTGTATGGGTTTCCTTCCACAGTTCAAAGATATATAAGTTAGATGGATTACATAGAACATAGAACTTTACAGCGCAATACAGGCCCTTCGGCCCCGGCGTTGCGCCGCCCTGTCATACTAATCTGAAGCCCATCTAACCTACACTATTCCATGTACGTCCATATGCCTGTCCAATGACAACTTAAATGTACTTAAACTTGGCAAATCTATCACCGTTGCAGGCAAAGCATTCCATACCCTTACTACTCTCTGAGTAAAGAAACTACCTCTGACATCTGTCTTATACCTATCTCCCCTCACTTTAAAGTTGTGTCCCCTCGTGTTTGCTGTTCCCATACTTGGAAAAAGGCTCTCCCTGTCCACCCTATCTAACCCTCTGATTATCTTGTATGTCGCTATTAGGTCACCTCTCAACCTTCTTCCCTCAAACGAGTACAGCCTCAAGGCCCTCAGCCTTTTCTTGTAAGACATTCCTTCCATACCAGGCAACATCCTAGTAAATCTCCTCTGCACCCTTTCCAAAGCTTCCACATCCTTCTTATAATGCGATGACCAGAACTGTACACAATACTCCAATTGTGGCCGTACCAGAGCTTTGTACAGCTGTAGCATAACCCCCTGGTTCCGGAACTCAATCCCTCTATTAATAAAGGCCAAAACACTGTCTGCCTTCTTAACAACCCTGTCAATCTGGGTGGCAACTTTCAGGGATCTGCGTACATGGACACCCGAGATCTCTCTGCTCATCTGCACTCCCAAGAATCTTACCATTAGCCCAGTACTTTGCATTCCAATTACTCTGTCCAAAGTATATCATCTCACACTTGTCCACATTAAACTCTATTTGCCATCTCTTAGCCCAGCTCTGCATCCTATCTATGTCTCTCTGCAACCTACTACATCCTTTGTCACTATCCACAACTCCACCAACCTTAGTGTCATCTGTAAATTTACTAACCCACCCTTCTAAGTCCTCATCCAGGTCATTTATAAAAATGACGAACAGCCGTGGACCCAACACCCACCCGGTACGCCGCTAGTAACTGGACACCGAGATGAACATATTCCATCAACTACAACCCTCTGTTGTCTTTCAGCAAGCCAATTACTGATCCAAACTGCTATGTCTCCCACAATCCCATTCCTCTGCATTTTGTACAATAGCCTACAGTGGGGAACCTTATCGAATGCCTTGCTGAAATCCATATACACCACATCAACCAGTTTACTCTCATCTACCTGTTTGGTCACTTTGTCAAAAAACTCAATAAGATTCGTTAGGCATGACCTACTCTTCACAAAACCGTGCCGACTGTCCCTGATCAGATTATTCTTTTCTAGATGGTTATAAATCCTATCTCTTGTAACCTTTTCCAACACTTTACCAACAACTGAAGTGAGACTCACTGGTTTGTAATTACCAGGGTTGTCTCTACTACCCTTTTTGAACAAGGGAACCACATTTGCTATCCTCCAGTCCTCAGGCACTAGTCCTGTAGACAGTGATGATTTGAAGATCAATGCCAAAGGCTCGGCAATCTCTTCCCTTGCTTCCCAGAGGATCCTAGGATAGATCCCATCTGGCCCAGGGGACTTGTCTATTTTTACACTTTGCAGTATTTCTAATACCTCTTCCTTGTGAACCTCAATCTCTTCTAGTTGAGATGCAAGTATCTCTGCATCTTCCTCACCAACATTTTCATTTTCTATAGTGAACACTGTCGAAAAATATTTATTTAGTGCTTCCCCTATCTCCTCTGACTCCACACACAACTTCCCACTATTATTCTTGATTGGCCCTAATTTAACTCTCGTCATTCTTTTATTCCTGACATACCTATGGAAAGCCATAGGGTTAACCCTGATCCTATCTGCCAACAACTTATCATGTCTCCTCTTGGCTCTTCTGAGCTCTCTTTTTAGGTCTTTGCTCACTTCCTTGTAAGCCTCAAGTGCCCTGAGTTTTCACATTTTGTCCTAACATAAGCCTTCTTCTTCTTCTTGACCAGGGATTCCACTTCCTTAGTAAACCACGGCTCACGCATTCTATATCTTCCTCCCTGCCTGACAGGTACAGACTTATCTAGGATATACAGGAGCATTTCCTTGAAAAAGCTCCACATTTTTAATGTGCTCATCCCCTGCAATTTCCTTCCCCATTCTATGCTTCCTAAATCTTTCCTAATTGCATCATAATTTCCCTTCCCCCAGCTGTAACTCTTGCTCAGTGGAGTACACCTATACCTTTCCATCACTAAAGTAAACCTGACAGAATTGTGATCGCTGTCTCCAAAGTGCTCACCTACTTCCAAATCTAACATGTGGCCATGGGAGATGAAGGATGGGGCGGGTCTGGTTGGGATGGTCTTTGGAAGTTTGGTGTCGACTTGATGGGTTGAATGGTCTGCTTCTACACTGCAGGGATTCTAAATGTTCAGCTGATGAGAATTATCAGCTTTTGGGTCATATTTTCTTAAATTGGTATTTTGAAATTAATGCCAGAATTGTGGTATTGTACATGACCATATATATTAATCAGTGACTGAACTTGTATTAAATCTGTACAAAGTGTTGAGCCTGCTCATCAGTCTAACTAACTCAAGCTGAGCACAGGTAACTGATTTTTATTGTACACTTCCAATTTCTATGTTTATTAAATAATGTGACTGTATTCTGTATAGAAATAAATGGAACCAAGGAGAAGCACCAATCAATAAGACCATTAGACATAGCAACAGAAATTAGGCTATTTGGCTTATCTTGTCTGCTCTGCCATTCAGTGATGGCTGATAAGTTTTGTCAACCCCATTTTCCCCCCTTTTCCCCATTACCTTTGATCCCCTTGTCAATCAAGACCTTATCTATCTCTGTTTTAAATATACTCAATGACCTGGCCTCTACCTGGGGGTAGGTTTGCTAGCACTCTTCGGGGGGGTTTAAACTAATTTGGCAGGGGGATGGGATCCGGACTTGTAGTCCAGCAAGTAAGCTAGCTGTGGGTCAGGATGCCCAAGACTGTAGGGAGGCTGTGGAGAAGGTAGCACTGACAGGGACTACTTGCGGACACAGAGATGGGCTCAAGTGCGTATACTTCAACGCAAGGAGTATCAGAAATAAGGTGGGTGAACTTAAGGCGTGGATCGGTACCTGGGACTATGATGTTGTGGCCATCACGGAAACGTGGATAGATGAGGGACAGGGGGATCTGCCTCTGGAGGTAGTATGGGCTGAAGTCAGAAATAGGAAAGGTGCAGTCACCTTGTTGGGTGTTTACTATAGGCCCCCCAATAGCAGCAGAGATGTGGAGAAACAGATTGGGAAACAGATTTTGGAAAGGTGCAGAAGCCACAGGGTCGTAGTCATGGGCGACTTCAACTTCCCAAATATTGATTGGAAGCTCTTTAGATCAAGTAGATTGGATGGGGCGGTGTTTGTGCAGTGTGTCCAGGAAGCTTTTCTAACGCAGTATGTAGATTGTCCAACCAGAGGGGAGGCCATATTGGATTTGGTACTCGGTAATGGGCGGCACGGTGGCACAGTGGTTAGCACTGCTGCCTCACAGCGCCAGAGACCCGGGTTCAATTCCCGCCTCAGGCGACTGACTGTGTGGAGTTTGCACGTTCTCCCCGTGTCTGCGTGGGTTTCCTCCGGGTGCTCCGGTTTCCTCCCACATCACAAAGATGTGCAGGGTCAGGTGAATTGGCCATACTAAATTGCCCGTAGTGTTAGGTAAGGGGTAAATGTAGGGGTATGGGTGGGTTTCGCTTCGGCGGGTCGGTGTGGACTTGTTGGGCCGAAGGGCCTGTTTCTACACTGTAATCTATTCTAATCTAATCTAATCTAATCTAATGAACCGGGACAAGTGGTGGGCTTGTTAGTGGGTGAACATTTTGGTGATGGTGACCACAATTCTGTGACTTTCACCTTGGTTATGGAGAGAGATAGGTGCGCACAACAAGGTAGATTTTATAATTGGGGGAAGGGAAATTATGATGCTGTAAGGCAGGATTTGAGGAGCATACGTTGGGAGCATAGGCTGTCAGGGAAGGATGTGGTGGAAAGGTGGAACTTTTTCAAAGAGCAGATACGACGTGTCCATGATATGTATGTACCTATCAGGCAGAAAAGAAATGGTCGTGTGAGGGAGCCTTGGTTGACGAGAGAGGTTGAATGTCTGGTAAAGAGGAAGAAGGAGGCTTACATAAGGTTGAGGAAACAGGATTCAGACAGAGCAGTGGAGGGATACAGGATGGCCAGAAGGGACCTGAAGAAAGGGATTAGGAGAGCTAAGAGAGGGCATGAAAAATCGTTGGCGGATAGGATCAAGGATAACCCCAAGGCATTTTATGCGTATGTGAGAAACCTGAGAATGACGAGAACGAGGGTAGGTCCGATCTAGGACAGTAGTGGGAGACTGTGTATTGAGTCGGAAGAGATAGGAGAGGTCTTGAACAAGTACTTCTCTTCAGTATTTACGAACGAGAGGGACCGTATTGTTGAAGAGGAGAGTGTGAAATGGACTGGTAAGTTAGAAGAGATACCTGTTAGGAAGGAAGATGTGTTGGACATTTTGAACAACTTGAGGATAGACAAGTCCCCCGGGCCTGACGGGATATATCCTAGGATTATGTGGGAAACAAGAGAGGAAATTGCAGTACCGTTGGCAATGATCTTCTCGTCTTCACTGGCAACAGGGGTGGTACCAGGGGACTGGAGAGTAGCGAATGTTGTGCCCCTGTTCAAAAAAGGGAATAGGGATAACCCCGGGAATTACAGGCCTGTTAGTCTTACTTCTGTGGTAGGCAAAGTAATGGAAAGGGTACTGAGGGATAGGATTTATGAGTATCTGGAAAGACACTGCTTGATTAGGGACAGCCAGCACGGATTTGTGAAGGGTAGGTCTTGCCTTACAAGTCTTATTGAATTCTTCGAGGAGGTGACCAAGCATGTGGATGAGGGTAGAGCAGTGGATGTAGTGTACATGGATTTTAGTAAGGCATTTGATAAGGTTCCCCATGGTAGGCTTATGCGGAAAGTCAGGAGGCATGGGATAGAGGGAAATTTGGCCAATTGGATAGAAAACTGGCTAACCGGTCGAAGGCAGAGAGTGGTGGTAGATGGTAAATATTCAGCCTGGAGCCCAGTTACAAGTGGAGTTCCGCAGGGATCAGTTCTGGGTCCTCTGCTGTTTGTAATTTTTATTAATGACTTAGATGAGGGAGTCGAAGGGTGGGTCAGTAAATTTGCAGATGATACGAAGATAGGTGGAGTTGTGGACAGTGAGGAGGGCTGTTGTCGGCTGCAGAGGGACTTAGATATGATGCAGAGCTGGGCTGAGGAGTGGCAGATGGAGTTCAACCCTGCCAAGTGTGAGGTTGTCCATTTTGGAAGAACAAATAAGAATGCGGGATACAGGGTTAATGGTAGGGTTCTTAGTCAAGTGGAGGAACAGAGGGATCTTGGGGTCTATGTACATAGATCTTTGAAGGTTGCCACTCAGGTGGATAGAGTTTGTAAGAAGGCCTATGGAGTATTATCGTTCATTAGCAGAGGGATTGAATTCAAGAGTCGTGAAGTGATGTTGCAGCTGTACAGGACTTTGGTTAGGCCACAGTTGGAGTACTGTGTGCAGTTCTGGTCGCCTCACTTTAGGAAAGATGTGGAAGCTTTGGAGAGGGTGCAGAGAAGATTTACCAGGATGTTGCCTGGAATGGAGAGGAAGTCGTACGAGGATAGGTTGAGAGTTCTTGGCCTTTTCTCGTTGGAACGACGAAGGATGAGGGGTGACTTGATAGAGGTTTATAAGATGATCAGAGGAATAGATAGAGTAGACAGTCAGAAACTTTTTCCCCGGGTACAACAGAGTGTTACAAGGGGACATAAATTTAAGGTGAAGGGTGGAAGGTATAGGGGAGATGTCAGGGGTGGGTTCTTTACCCAGAGAGTGGTGGGGGCATGGAATGCGCTGCCCGTGGGAGTGGTAGAGTCGGAATCATTGGCGACCTTTAAGCGGCATTTGGATAGGTACATGGATGGGTACTTAATCTAGGTTAGAAGTTCGGCACAACATCGTGGGCCGAAGGGCCTGTTCTGTGCTGTATTGTTCTATGTTCTATGTTCTATGTTCTACAGCCTTGTGTGGTAGTGAATTCCACAGGTTCACCATTCTCTGGCTGAAGAAGTTTCTCCTTATCTCCATTCTAAAGGGTCTTTCCTTCACTCAAAGGCTGTATCCTCCGGTCTTCATCTCTCCTGCCAAAGGAAACAACTTCCCAATGTCCACCCTGTCCAGGCCATTCAGTATTCTGTAAGTTTCAATCAGATCCATCAAGTATTGTATTGTAAACTCCATCAAGCATTGTCCCAGAATCCTTAAACATTCCTCACATGTTAAGCCTTTCATCCCTGGGATCATTCTAATGAAGCTATTCTGGATCTGCTCCAGGGTCAGCACATCCTTCCTGAGGAATGGGGCCCAAAATTGCTCATAATACTCTAACTGTGCTCTACCCGAGCTTTAGAAAGCCTCAGAACTACATCCCTGCTTTTAAATTCTAGTCCTCTTGAGATGAATGCTGAAAAATATGTTGCTGGAAAAGCGCAGCAGGTCAGGCAGCATCCAAGGAGCAGGAGAATCGACGTTTCGGGCATAAGCCCTTCTTCAGGAGGGTGTGCCAAGCAGGCTAAGATAAAAGGTAGGGAGGAGGACTTGGGGGAGGGGCGTTGGGAATGCGATAGGTGGAAGGAGGTTAAGGTGAGGGTGATAGGCTGGAGAGGGGGTAGGGGTGGAGAGGTCGGGAAGAAGATTGCAGGTCAAGAAGGCGGTGCTGAGTCCGGGGGTTGGGACTAAGATAAGGTGGGGGGAGGGGAAATGAGGAAGCTGGAGAAATCTGCATTCATCCCTTGTGGTTGGAGGGTTCCTAGGCGGAAGATGAGGCGCTCTTCCTCCAGGCGTCGTGTTGCCATGGTCTGGCGATGGAGGAGGCCAAGGACCTGCATGTCCTTGGCGGAGTGGGAGGGGGAGTTAAAGTGTTCAGCCACGGGGCGGTTGGGTTGGTTGGTGCGGGTGTCCCAGAGGTGTTCTCTGAAACATTCCGCAAGTAGGCGGCCTGTCTCCCCAATATAGAGGAGACCACATCAGGTGCAGCAGATGCAGTAAATGATGTGTGTGGAGGTGCAGGTGAATTTGTGACGGATATAGAAGGATCCCTTGGGGTCTTGGAGGGAAGTGAGGGGGAGGTGTGGGCGCAAGTTTTGCATTTCTTGCGGTTGCAGGGGAAGGTGCCGGAGTGGAGGTTGGGTTGGTGGGGGGTGTGGACCTGACGAGGGAGTCGCGGAGGAAGTGGGCTTTCCGGAACGCTGATAGGGGAGGGGTGGGGAGGGAAATATATCCTTGGTGGTGGGGTCCGTTTGGAGGTGGCGGAAATGACGAAGAATGATATGATGTATCTGGGGGTTGGTGGGGTGGTAGGTGAGGACCAGTGGGGCTCTGTCCTGGTGGCGATTGGAGGGGCGGGGTTCAAGGGCAGAGGAGGGGGAAGTGGAGGAAATGAGGTGGAGAGCATCGTCAACCACGTCTGAGGGGAAATTGCGGTCTTTGAAGAAGGAGGCCATCTGGGTTGTTCGGTATTGGAATTGGCCCGCCTGGGAGCAGAGGCGGCGAAGGCGAAGGAATTGGGAATATGGGATGGCGTTTTTACAGGGGGCAGGGTGGGAGGAGGTGTAATCTAGGTGGCTGTGGGAGTCAGTCGGTTTATACCACACCCTCCTCATTCCTGAAGAAGGGCTTATGCCCGAAACATCAATTCTCCTGCTCCTTGGATGCTGCCTGACCTGATGCGCTTTTCCAGCAACACATTTTTCAGCTCTGACCTCCAGTATCTGCAGTCCTCACTTTCTCCTCTTGAGATGAATGCCAACACTGTATTTGCCTTCCTGATTACTGATTCAACCTGCAAGTTTATCTCAAGAGAAACCTAGACTAGGACCCCCAAGTCCCTTTGCACTTCAGATTTCTGAATTTTCTCTCCATTTAGAAAATACCTCTGTCTATACCTCTGTTCTTCCTACCAAAGTGTGTGACCTCACACTTTCATCTGTTACTTCTTTGTTCACTCTCCTAACTTGTCCGAATCCTTCTGCAGTCTCCCTGCCTCCTCAATGCTACCTGTCCCTACACCTATCTTTGTATCATCTATGTTTGATTAATGTTTGATTAATCTCTGTGGCTTGCTTGGGAAATTATTTGTAATCTTGTTTCTCTGTCTGGGGGTAAACAGAGGACAGCTGAGATTAGGAAATCTGATGGAATCTTCCCAACCCCTGAACAATGTACATGATGGAGAGAAAGTTGAGAAAATCACATGTAATGGCCAGAGAGCAGCAACTCACGTTGAGACCAAAAGATCTCATTGTCTAACAGGCAGTCAGACAGTGAGATAAGGTTCTTACTATGAATGGCAAGAGGCCTATTTGCATGGACTAGCTTTTATTGCTTTCCCATCCTAAGCTAATTTCACATCATTTTAGAGACACAGAGGCGAAAAAATCTACAGTACGGAAAAAGACCCTTCGGTCCCTCACATCAGTGCCAGTCAAAACAGCACCTAATTAATCTAATTCATTTTCCAGCACTGGGCCCAAGGTTTTGAATAGTTTGGCATGGCAAGTATTAAATGTGATGAGAGATTCTGCCTCTACTACTCTTACAGGCAGTGAGTTCCATATTCCCATCACCCTCTGAGTGAAAACATTTCTCCTCATATCTCCCTTTACTTTAAACTTTGCCCACGGTCATTGACCCCTCCCTCAAGGGGAAAAGTTCCTTCCAGCCGACTTTACCTATTCCCCTCTAACGTTTGTACATCTCTCATGGCCCCTTTTTATCTTCCCTACTTTCAGGAGAAAAGTATCCAGTCTGTCCAGTCTCTCTTCATAACTGAAACTCTCCAGCCCAGGCAATATCTTGGTAAATCTCCTCTGTACCCCCTCCAGCGCTATTACTATAATGTGGATTCCAGAACTGCACACAATTCCCTGTGGCCTAACCTTAGCAAAACTGGAAGCAATGCGTATCATGGGGCAAACTCTCTGCTGGTTGGCATCAGACCTGACAGATATGAAGATGGTTATAGTTGTTGGAGGTCAGTCACCTTAGATCCAGGACATCTTGGTATGAGTTTCTTAGGGTAGTTTTCTAGGCCCAACCATCTTCAGTTGCTTCATCAATGATCTTCCCTCCATCATAGAGACAGAAGTTAGGATGTTCACTGATGGTTGCACAATGTTCAGCACCATTGACGACTTCTCAGATACTGAAGCAGTCCACGTTTAAATGCAACAAGTTCCAGACAATATCCAGGGTTGGCCTGACATGTGGCAAATCACACTCACCCCATACAAAGGCCAGGCTATGACTATCACCAATAAGAGATAATCTATCCACCACCCTTGACATTCAATGGTGTTACCGTTGAATCCCCCACTATCAACATCCTGGGGGTTTCCATTGTCCAAAAACTCAACTAAACTGGCCACATAAACACAATGGCTACAAGAGCAGGACAGAGGCTAAAAATAAGGCAGCAAGTCCTGACTCCTTCAGCCTGTCCACCATCTACAAGGCACGAATCAGGGGTAAGATGGAATAATTCTCGCTTGAATGGGTGCAGCTCAACAGCACTCAATAAACTTGATGCTATCCAGGACAACACAGCCAGCTTGATTGGCATAATGTCCACAAATATCCACTCCCTCCAGCACTGAAGCTCAGCAGTAGTGTGGACTATCTAAAAGATGCAATGCAGAAATTCGCTAAAGATCCTCAGACAGCACCTTTCAAACCCATAACCACTTCCATCTAAAGGGACAAGGGCAGCAGTGGTGTGGGAACACCACCACTTTCTAGTTCCTCTCCAAGCCACCCACAATCATGGCCTGGAAATATATTGCTGTTCCTTCACTGTTGCTGGTCAAAATCCTGGAATTCCCTCCCTGATGGCATTGTGGGTTAATCCACAGCACATGAACTGCAGCAGTATAAGAAATGGCTCACCACCGCATTCTTAAGGGCAGTTACAGAGGGGCAATAAATGCTGGTCAGCCAGTAATTGCCATATCCTACAAACGAATAAAAAAACATTTTATACAGTTCCAGCATAACCTCCCTGCTCTTAAACTCTACATGCGGACTAACAAAGGCCTTCTTAACCATATAATTGATTCTTCGGGATCCTTGATTATTCTCTTAGAACTCAGTTATTTTGTGTCAACTTTAGTGCTAACATCAACTCTACATTTCTTTACATTGCTTTGTCTTTTTACGTTTCACCCTCAGCAATTTCTCCTTCGAATCCTCCCACTTCCTCCCGACGAAAGGGGTAGCCATGAGCACCCGCATGGGCCCCAGCTGTGCCTGTCTCTGTCGGTTACGTGGAACAATCTATCTTCTGGAGTTACACTGGCACCACTCCCCACCTTTTTCTCCGCCTCATTGATGACTGCATTGGCGCCACCTCGTGCTCCCATGAGGAAGTTGAACAGTTCATCAACTTCACCAACACATTTCACCCCGACCTTAAATTCACCTGGACCATCTCGGACACCTCTCTCCCTGTCCTGGACCTCTCTATCTCCATCAACAGTGACTGACTCAACACTGACATTTTCTACAAACCCACTGACTCCCACAGCTACCTGTATTACACCTCCTGCCATCCTTCCTCCTGCAAAAATGCTATCCCCTGTTCCCAATTCCTCCACCTCTGCCACATCTGCTCCCAGGAGGACCAGTTCTACCACAGGACACACCAGATGGCCTCCTTCTTTAAAGATTGCAAGTTCCCCTCCCATGTGGTTGAAGATGCCCTCCAATGCATCTCATCCACACCATGTACCTCCATTCTGCAAGCCAGCCCTTGAACCACAACAAGGACAAAACACCACACCCCCCCCTCACCTTCTAACCCACCAACCTCCGTATACATAGCATCATCCACCGACATTTCCGCCACCTAGAAATGGACCCCACCACCAGAGATATGTTACCTCCTCATCTCCTAGCCGCTTCCCATAAAGACCATTCCCTCTGCGACTACCTGGTCAGGTCCACACCCCCTAACAGTCCACCGTCCCCTCCCGGCGCTTTCCCCTGCCACCGCAGGAATTGCAAAACCTGCGCCCACACCTCCCTCCTCACCTCTGTCCAAGGTCCCAAAGGAGCCTTCCACATCCATCAGAGTTTCACCTGCACTTCCACACATGTCATTTATTGTATCCATTCCTCCTGATACGGTCTCCTTTACACTGGGGAGGCTGGCTGCCTTCTTGTAGAGTGCTTCAGAGCACATCTCCAGGACACTTGCACCAATCAACCCCACCAACCTGTGGCTGAACATTTCAACTCCCCCTCCCACTCTGCCGAGGACATGCAGGTCCTGGGCATCCTCTATTCCTTACCATCCGATGCCTGGAGGAAGAATGGCTCATCTTCCGCCTCAGAAGCCTTCAACCCTAGGGCATCAATGTGGACTTCACCAGCTTGCTGATTTCCCCTGTCCCCATCTTACCCCAGTTCCAACTTTCCAGCTCAGCACCGTCCTCATGACCTGTCCCACCTGTCAGTCTTCCTTCCCACCTATCCACTCCACCCTCCTCTCTGACCTATCATCTTTACCCCCACCTATTGCACTCTCAGCTACTTTCCCCCCAGCCCCGTCTCCCCCTCCACCACCGAAACTCCCATTCCTAATTTGCCCGAAATGTCGATTTTCCTGCTTCTCGGATACTGCCTGACCTGCTGTGCTTTTCCAGCACCACTCTAATCTTTTTACGTTTTGCCCCCAGTCAGAGATTAAGTGCTTACATTACTTTTATCTTGACTTGCCTTTAGTGCAGACACAAATCTACGCAGTTGTTCCGGGTTAAAAGCATAGAAAATCAGAGCAGGGAGTAGGTCATTTGGTTCTACCATTCATTACAATCATGGCTTAATATCCAACTCAGTCCCCTAATTCCAGCTTTTCCCCCAGACCCTGAGATCTCTGTCACCCTAAGTGGTAAATTTAATATTTTCTTGAAACAATTTGGTATTTTTATGGTGATTGTAATGAGGTCAGTAAGATGGACTTCATTGAATATAAGCTCCCTGATTAGGTCTGTTAATCTGGTCCAATCGGGGAGCCCTAGTTGACAGATACGAATAGGACTGTATTCCCCTTCACTGTTTTGATCACACAGCACTGTCCTTTGATGTGAAGGGCAGTGTTTGTCACTGGCCACCCGGGTGTTTTCCTATCTTCCTGGTGGTGGAATTTGAATAAAGATTGGTGCACTTTGTGTCTTTCACTGTGTCTCACACCTGCGCACACACACACCATGGGTGCTGGGGAAAAAAAAAATATAATAAGCACTGCCGCACTTAGGTGGTAGTGTGGGGGTTAAATTATTAAAAATTAAAAAAAATAAAAAAATAAGAAAAAAAATCAAGAAATTCGCAGTAAGAAGAATAAAAAAAATAAAAAAATAAAAAAAAAACAGAAAAAATAAAGAATTGGACTGTATTCCCCTTCACTGTTTTGATCACACAGCACTGTCCTTTGATGTGAAGGGCAGTGTTTGTCACTGGCCACCCGGGTGTTTTCCAATCTTCCTGGTGGTGGAAATTGAATAAAGATTTGTGCACTTTGTGTCTTTCACTGTGTCTCACACGTATACCCCACACCATGGGTGCTGGGGATAAAATAAGCACTACCGCACTTAGGTGGTAGTGTGGGGGTTAAATTTAAAAAAAAAGTGGAGTGTCAGAAGGACTGATACTCTGGGACCTGACTCTGAATAACAACCTAGAAAAAAAAATGAATAGGAGTGTATTCCCCTTCACTGTTTTGATCACACAGCACTGCCCTTTGATGTGAAGGGCAGTGTTTGTCACTGGCCACCCGGGTGTTTTCCTATCTTCCTGGTGGTGGAAATTGAATAAAAAAAATTTGTGTACTTTATGTCTTTCACTGTGTTTCACACGTATACACACACACCATGGGTGCTGGGGAAAAAATAAGCACTACCGCAGTTAGGCGGTAGTGTGGGGGTTAAAAGAAAAAAAAAGAAGAAAAAAAAATGAGTAGGAGTGTAATAAGCACTACTGCAGTTAGATGGTAATGTGGGGGGAAAAAAAAATGAAAAGGAGTGTATCCTGTTCACTCTAACAGCTGACTCTGAGGGAGCTGGACCAGTGTACGAAGGACTCTCCTTTGTTGTATCAAGAGGAGGGGGCTAACCCTAACCCTAGCTACCCACATCCTGTGCGCTCTGCAGAGAAGAAGGAAGAAGGAGAAGGAGAAGAAGGAAGGAGGAGAAGAAGAGGCAGAAGGAGAAGGAGTGAGTTCTGAGTCCTGGGCCTGCTTCCTGTGCTGCAGCCTGGACCTTGCCCACAGCTATCTCAACTGCTACTGATGCCTGGGGCCTACCTCCACTGCTGCTGCCAGGGCTTAAAAAAAATGAACAAGAGTGTCAGATATCCTGGTCACATTGAGAGCTGGCCCTGAATAAGCTGGATCAGTGACATGCACTATGCACGTCAAAATAAGAAAACGATGGGCTACCAGCCGCTGTGGAGTTAATTCAGTTTTGGCCATAGTCACTTTCTGTGGCAGTTAGTTCTACAGGTTCGCCATTCTCTGGGTGAAGACATTTCTCCTCATCTCAGTCCTAAATGGCCAACCCCATATCCTTAGACTGTGTCCTTTGGTTTGGCCTCTCTGGTCATTAGGAACATCCTTCTTCTGTTTACTCGTTTAGTCCTGTTTGAATTTTACAGGTTTCTATTAAACCTCCCTACAACCCTACACAATATTTTCCAACTCCACTTAATATAGTCCTCACTGATCCTGTCAGTGTTCATCTGCCAGTCCTGTCATCCCAGGAATCAATCTAGTTGCCAACAGGATTCAGGTATGGGGTGGATATGTTGCTGTATAGCATCACGCATTTTCAGTCTCAACATGCACCATCTGCCAGCCACCTACACAATAAACACAATGCGTGTACATCAACTGAGTGGTCATGTCCCAAAGTCTAAGGGCAGTAGACCTCATTCAAGTCAAGGGAGATTGTCATTATTCAAGAGTTGCAGCATAGAATAGCCTCCAATATCAGTCCAGGGCCTTGGCATGCTCAGTCTGCTGCTTGGGGTCATGAGGGTCAGGGAGCTGAACCTCTACAACTGAGGGAGTGGGCCACATTCACTCTGTGGGTCCGTTCTGAGGAGTCATGGGAAATCAGTCAGGAATCTGCACAGAGATCAGTCAGGGGTAGCTGAGGAACTCAGGACTGTCAGCTAACTGGGTGAAGGGCGGATAGGCCAAGATCGTCCCTGGGGGGGCCCGGTCGCAAAATGCCAAATGGCGGTTTTCGAAGACCAGTGCTGGGAGAGGGAAGCTGGGAATGTCAACCGTGGGCATGAGAGGCAGCATGCTGGGGTAGAGGGCAGATCACAATTGTGAAGGGGCAACTTATTAAATAAAGGGGAAGATGACAGAGCATGGAAGGGAAGGGAGTAACGTAGAGAGGTGGGAGTCAATGATAGTCAGCAGCACCCTAGCTTTGATGGGAGGGATTCAAGTGGATAAGTTTGAAATGTTGAAATTCCTTGCTCCTGTTTATTGCACTCCCATTTGTTAAAGAATTTGTTCCCTTTAGGTTTCACTTGTTGGAGGTTTAGCTTCAGACATTGGCACTGTGGTTTGGGGTCAGGGACCTGGAGGTTCTGGTGGATAAGGTAGTGGGGATGGTGGGCTACCCAACATTCCTGTGCCCCTACATCCTGGGCCTGATGAAGACCAGGACCACTCCTGTGGAGATGCTGAGAATTCCATGTCCCATTCACCAAGTAAGAGCCATTGCCTTTGGGGTGCACCTCCCCCACTCCAGCCAGTGGATGGTGAGGATCTGGAATGCACCGCCTGGGAGGGTAGTTGAGGCAGGAAACCTCACAACATTTAAAACAGATTTGGAAAAGCACTTGAAGTGTCATAACATTCAAGGCTGTGGGCCTGGTGTGGGAATGTGGGTCTACTGTAAGAAGCAATATACTTTTGTCAGCACAGACTTGATGGGCTAAAGGACATCTTCTGTACTCTGTGATTCTGTGATCAATTACACTGTGTGCTAAGTAGGACACAATGCTGTAGGGGAGCTCTCTGGCCAAAGCAGTGACTTCCTTTTCTCATTTCCACTCATCTGCAATGAGCGGTAATAATGTCACATTCCTTGTTTCGAAGCTAAATGTGGCCGAAAATCCAATCACATCATCTCTGTGAGACATGGACACCTCATGAATTCTTTACTCTGGAAAGTGTCTAGGTGGCTTTTCCTGTTGCAGAGCCACGCGTTTCATGTTGCATTATCCAAAAGAAGGGATGTGGTGCTGATTAGGGACCAACATTTATTTTGGGAAATCTGACCAATCACATCCATAGGCTAATGGAGAATAGCAGCTCACCATTAAATATATGACCGTGCAAAACATTATCTAAGGGACAGGAATGGTAGACAGTTTGGAAAGGCTGGTGATGATATTTACAGTCAAAGGGTAAGGCCAGTCACCAGACTCGCTAAACAGATCAGCCTGGACGTCTATTTCGATGGGCAGCCTGTACATCTGGATTAAACTGGTGGGTGATCTTGGGAATCACAAATCCAGCCCTGAACATGTCAATTCTCATTTCTGCAGGTGTTGGAATGGGGTCGCGCCTTGAGTCGTGCGCGCACAGTTTCGGCAGACAGCTGGTCACTCCAATCAGCAGCTGCTTTCACTGAAGTAGGATTTTGACAGCTCTGGAGTGCGAAACTTGAAGTGTACAGAGTAGTCCTGGTAAAAGCAGATCTGAACTTTGTGCTTTTATTCGAATGGCCAGTGTACCATCTTGAAGGGTTAAGGATTTGGTCCCATGACTCCTCACATAGTGGTCGGTTTCACTTGTCATGGTAAACAATTGAATTAAATGTTTGATGCATTAAGGCTTCCTGTAATTGAAGGGATGCAAATGTAGTAAATGGCTTTTTTATTAATAAGAGGTATTCTTATTGAAATTGAAATTTGCAATTGACATTTAGAATTTTGATAAAATATTTTAAAATCTTATCTGTGGTCCTAAACTCTCAACATGATTTTATGCTAGGTGAGTTTGATATTTTAGATGTCAAGGCAAAGGGTGGTGTGAGGGCTGCTTGGGTTGACAATAAATTGGATTAAAAGCTATCATGGGGCAGATGGAGATTTTTTGGTTGTCATGAATGGCATAAAAGACCATAGGGTATGCTTGGAGTGGCAATGGTTAGCATGGTGGCATGATGTACACAGGCATGTTGAAAAGCTGCAAAGTTTGGCTTAGATGGTGTGATGGTGCATGGGGTTGAACATGAGGCATCAAGTGTCATGGATGACATGTAAGGGGAATTTTGAAGGGGTATGATGGTGATTGGATATTTCATATTTTACTCTTTTACCCGAAGGGGGCAAGGGACCTGGCTTCAGTTCCAGCCTTGGGGTGACTGTCTGTGTGGAGTTTACACATTCTCCCCTTGTCTGTTGGGTTTCCTCTGGGTGCTTCAGTTTCCTCCCGCAGTCCTACAAGTTAGGTGGATTGACCATGTTAGATTGCCCTGTATTGTCCAAGGATGTGCAGGTTAGGAGGAGCAGTCATGATAAAAACCACATGCAGGGTTACAGGGACAGGTGCGCGGAGGGGTGGCTTTGAGTGAGAGGCTCTTTGGAGGATTGGAGCAGAATCAATGGGCTGAATGGCCTCTTTCTACAGCAGGGATTATATGAGTAAAGCATCAGACACAATGCCAGATTCCCAAACAGGTTAGGCAATCATTTCAAATAAACTGAAACAGAAATTACTGGAGAAATTCAGCAGGTCTGGCAGCAGCAGTGGAGAGAAAGGCAGAGTTGATGTTTTGAGTCCAGTGAACCTCTTCAGCATTTCTACTTCAGGACCGTTTCTTTCTTACAATTTTGCTGCACGCAGCAATCAGGCAAGTCTTAGCTGTAACAAAATTTGTTACATTTTTCGATGAAACGAGCAATGCTCACTTCAAATAATCTGAAGGCACTGGAATGCATCACAAATACGCACACATATTTATTCATCAGCCAAGATGAAAATTTGAATTACTTTCTGTGATTCATTGACATTTATTTCTAGAGATTTCAGGTATCTTTGGGTTTTTATTTTAATGGCTCATTGGGACACTTTTTTTACCACATTGAGTACTTGAGTCCACCATACAATGGTTATAATCATGGTAAATTCTCAGCAATGTTATAAATGAGGCATTGGAAAATGACATTTTTACTTTGATAATTTTTAAATAAGGGATTTTAAAAGTTTTATAAGTCACGCTGAAAAGTTGATTTTTTTTGGAAAGGGTTCATTAGACATTTTCATGTTAAGTTTTCTTTAAAAAACATCCACCTTCAGTTCAAAAATGTTGAGGGAAAAGTTTGGAGAAGGCTTGTCAGACAGATGCATAGGTACTGGTGTAAAATTTAAACAGGCAATTAAAAAAGTTTATTTATTCATGGGGTGCAGGCATTCTGACAGGGCCATCATTTATTGCTCATCCTTCATTGTCTTGGATAACATATATAACATGAACAAGAAACAGGATTCGGCCATTCAGTCCCTCAAGCCTGCCATAGGTTCTGATCTTCTGGTGATGGCCAAGTGGTATGACTTGTAGATTATCAACCAGAGATCCAGATAAAGTTCTGGGGATGTGGCTTTTGCCCAAAAGGTCGATTCTTCTGCTCCTCGGATGCTGCCTGACCTGCTGTGCTTTTCCAGCATCACACTCTTGACTCTGATCTCCAGCATCTGCAGCCCTCACTTTCTCCTAAGTGGCATGACTGGTAGATTATCAACCGGAGATCCAGATAATGTTCTAGAGAAGTGGATACAAATACTGATGTGGCACATGGTGCCATTTGAATGCAACAAAAAAAAAATCTGGAATTACAAAGTCCAATGATGACCATGAAGCTGTTTTCAATTGGTGGAAAAGCCCATCTGTTCACTAATGCCTTTTCAGGAAGGAAACTGCCACCCTTACCTGGTCTGGCTTACATGTAACTCCAGACCCACAGCAATGTGGTTGACTTTCAACTGCCCTCTGGGAAATTAGGGATGAGCAATAAATGCTGGCCTAGCCAGCAGTGCCCACATCCTGCGAGTGAATTAATCAAAAGGCATTAAGGTAAGATATTGGAGCACAATTAGGCCATTCAGCCCTTCTAGTCTATTCTATCATTCAGTCATGTTTTTCAATCCCTGTTGTCGGCTCCTGCCTTCTGCTCATAACTTTAATCCCCTTACCAATCAAGAATGTGTCTATCTCCTTCCTAAATGCACTCAATGACTTGGTCTCCACAGCCCTCTATGGCAATGAGTTCCTCAGATTCACCACCCTCCTCCTCTCAATTACTATTTCACACAATTATAGCTAACCTGCCCCAAGCCTCAATACCTCTTTCATCCAATTCTTCATAGCCCTATGTTGCCCAATGCTTCAAAAATCTATGCATCTCCTCTTTAAATACTTTCAGCATTCTAGCCTGCACAACTGTGAGGTAAAGAATTGCAAGCATCCAGTAGTCTGCAAGAGATGGAATTCCTTTCTATCTCAATTTTAAGTGAGAGTCCCCTTATTTATTATCTATGTCCCCCAATTTGGGAATCTCCTGCTCATGAAAAGATCTTCTCAACATCAACCTTGCCAAGCCTTCTTAGGTACTGGAAATCTGAACCAAAAACAGAGACAAAAACTGAGCACTTCTGGCATCAGCTATAGAGAGAAAGCAGAGTGAAAGTTTCGAGTCCAGTGACACTTCTTCAGAACTGGTGGTAGCTAAAAACAAAAAATGGTGGTATATAATCTAAGGTGATGTGAGACTTCGTGTGTTTCAATAAAATCAACCTTTATTCTTCTAAACTGGAATGAATAAAGGCCGAAGCTGTTTAACTGTTATTGATAAAGCAACGTCTTCACTCCAACTTGGACAAATAACTCACTTTTTTCTGCTATATCCAGTAGTTTACTTTAGTTTGCAAACTATTTCAGCCAGGAATGTGTGGTACCACACAGTGTTTCACTGTGGGCGGCATGGTGGCTGTCTGATACTTGTGTGATGGAAATGTTTCGTGTCATTTATAAACCTGAAGGTTAACCAAGTACTCGTGCACATGGCCACAGTATCGACAGAACCCTAAAAGGTACTGATCATTGTGTAAACATCCACATGCTTCCCAATTCAGAGGTGATTAATGAAGTAATTAAAGATGGTTAGGCCGAAGACAGATGATAAACGGTGTCTTGGTTACATTCCCTACAGCATGGAAACAGGCCCTTCAGCCCAAGAAGTCCACACCAACCCTCCGAAGAGTAACCCACCCAAACTCATTTCGCTCTGACTAATGTACCTAACACTATGGACAATTTAACATGGCCAATTAACCTGGCCTGCACATCTTTGGACTGTGGGAGGAAATCCACACAAACACTGGGAGAGTGTGCAAACTCCACATAGACAGTCGCTCAAGGCTGGAATTGAACGTGGGACGCTGCTGCTGTGAGGCAGCATTGCTAACCACTGAGCCACCACGCCGCCCACAGTGAAACACTGTGTGGTACCACACATTCCTGGCTGAAATAGTTTGCAAACTAAAGTAAACTACTGGATATAGCAGAAAAAAGTGAGTTATTTGTCCAAAGGTATTGTCCTTACCTCTGGACCAAGAGGCCCGGATTCAAATCCTGCCTGCTCTAGAGGTGATAAAACGTCCGAATAGGTTGTTTAGAAAAATAGCAGATGGTGAAATTTGGATTCAGTATAAAGCTAGCTGAGGTTGATTGTTGTAAGGTGAAAACTCTAATGTCCTTGAGCGAGGGCAATCTACTGTCCTATCTGGTCTGACCTGCATGCGACTCCAGACCTGCAGCAATGTGGTTGACTCTTAACTGCGCTGTGGGCAATTAGGGATGGACAATAAATGCTGGTCTAGCCAGTGATCCCCTCATCTTGTTGATGAATAAAGAAAACGCAAGACATAAAACATAAATGACTGGATTACTCACCAGACTCATTAGCACCTGAACAGACACAAAACGTTACATGTTGTAAAGCTGTTAAAAAAAAAGAAACCAGAATATTGACTTCTACTGAAACTAATGGAAAAGAAACACTGAGTTGTGAGTCATTTATTTGCACATGTGTGTAGAAACCACCTACACTCCCTGTCAAACGCTGTACTTTCCAACACCTCCAGCCCATAAAAATTAGCATGTGAAAGAAGAGGCAATAATGTGGAAATCTGTAAAATTACAAATATAAATATCTCTTTTTTTCAGCTATATTCAGTAGTTTATTTTAGTTTGCAAACTATTGCAGCTAAGAATGTATGGTACTGCACTTGCATAACACAATATTTCAACTTGTACATTGCTTTTCTGAGCAAGAGGACATTTGAAGGAACCAAACTCTGACTTTAGCATTGGTTCCTAAGGGAATTCATGATTCACTTAAAGTCACTTAAAGTCTCAGGAAGGAAACCACACTGTTAAATGGTCACAAACATACAAGGGAGTGATTGAAAAGGTTCAGAGAAAGACCAGGATGGTGATAGCTAACATCATATGGGTCAAGAGTGCAGAAATCAAGGCTTTTCAGTTTTCAAATGAGATTGTTAAGAGGTGATTTCATTTGGTTATATCAATTAATAAACAGTACATCAGTAAAATAATTCAAGCTAAAACACAGAAAGTAGGAAAGAGATCTAGGGTGGAATCATCTGCTCTCATTCACAGCGAGTTTGGACATGGGAAGATGTATGACCTCCTGCTCTGTCACAACTGACCAATTAATGTCATCCCATTGCGGCTTGTATTCGTCCAGCTGGAGACTGATGTGTCGCTATGCTGCATGCAGGGAAGCTAAAAGTGTGCAGTCACCTTGTCATATCCAGTAGTAGATGAGCGCAGTTTGAAATCAGTCCCTCCCTCGATTAAAGTTGCTTGGTGCCTGATCCACAAACAGTACACCAGGAAGCAATTGGGCCTGGAAGCTAAGAGCCACCTTCTTCCCAATTGCTAACCCAATGCACCTCAACACCCGCTCTCCAAGATGCCCCTCTTTCTTCCTATGAGACCCAATCTATGAACACGACCTCGCTCCAACTCTCCACATTACTTACCCTTGGTACAGGGAGCACTCTGACCTTTGGACTTTGGAGAGAAAGTGAGGTCTGCAGATGCTGGAGATCAGAGATGGAAATGTGTTGCTGGAAAAGCGCAGCAGGTCAGGCAGCATCTAGGGAACAGGAGAATCGACGTTTCGGGCATTAGCCTGAAGAAGGGCTAATGCCCGAAACGTCGATTCTCCTGTTCCCTAGATGCTGCCTGACCTGCTGCGCTTTTCCAGCAACACATTTCCATCTTTGGACTTTGGAGCCTTTCCTTCATGACCTCTCGGGTGTGGTGCTAAGCACAAAATAGAAATATAGGCTCAGGAACCCTTGAGCCAGTTCCAGCATCCAATAAGGTCATGGCTGATCTGTGACATAACTCCATTTACCCACCCTTTGGTCCATATCCCTTAATACCTTTGCTTAACAAAAATTTATCTATCTCAGATTTAAAATTAACAACTGATCCAGCACCCAATGCTTTTTGTGGAACACATAAAAGTGGATAAATTGCCAGGACCTGATCAGATGTACCACAGAACTCTGTGGGAAGCTCGGGAAGTGATTCCTGGGCTCCTTGCTGAGATATTTGCATCATCGATAGTCACAAGTGAAATGCCAGAAGACTGGAGGTTGGCTAACATGTTGCCACTGTTTAAGACAGGGGGTAAGGAAAAGCCAGGGAACTATAGACTATAGTGAGTCTGACATTGGTGGTGGGCAAGTTTCTGGAGGGAATCCTGAAGGACAGGATTTACATATATTTGGAAAGGCAAGGACTGGTTAGGGATAATCTGCATTGCTTTGTGTATGTGAAATCATGTCTCACAAACTTATTGAGTTTTTTGAAGAAGTAACAAAGAGGATTGATGAGGGCAGAGCAATGGATGTGATCTATGTGGACTTCAGTAAGTCGTTCGACAAGGTTTCTCATGGGAGACTGGTTAGCAGGATTAGATTGCATGGAATACATAGAGAACTAACCATTTGGATACAGAACTGGCTCGAAGGTAGAAGACAGAGGGTGGTGATGGAGGGTTGTTTTTCAGACTGGAGGCCTGTGACCAGTGGAGTGCCACAAGGATCGGTGCTGAATCCACTGCTTTTTGTCATTTATATAAGTTATTTCGTTATGAGTATAGGAGGCGCAGTTGGTAAGTTTGCAGATGACACCAAAATTGCAAGTGTAGTGAACAGCAAAGAACGTTACCTCAGAGTATAAAGGGAGCAGAATTGGATGGGCCAATGGGCTGAGGAGTGGCAGATGGAGTTTAATTTAGATAAATGCGAGGTGCTGCATTTTGGGAAAGCAAATCTTAGCAGGACATATACACTTAATGGTAAGGTCCTAGGGAGTTTTGCTGAACAAAGGGACCTTGGAGTGCAGGTTCATAATTCCTTGAAAGTGGAGTCACAGATAGATAGAATAATGAAGAAGGCATTAGGTATGCTTCCCTTTATTGGTCAGGGCATTACGTATGGGAGTTGGGAGGTCATTTTGCAGCTGTACAGGACTTTGGTTAGACCACTTTTGAAATACTGCATGCAATGCTTGTTCCCTTCCTATCGGAAAGATGTTGTGAAACCTGAAAGGGTTCAGAAAAGATTTACAAGGATGTTGCCAGAGTTGGAAAGTTTGAGCCATAGGGGTTGGTTTCCCTGGATTGTCGGAGGCTGAGCGGTGAACTTATAGAAGTTTCTAAAATCATGAGGGGCACGAATAGGATAAATAGACAAAGTGTGCCCCTGGGGTGGAGGAGTCCAGAACTAGGGCATAGGTTCAGGGTAAGAGGGGGAAGATGTAAAAGGGAACTAAGGGCCAACTTTATCATGCAGCGGGGTGGTGCATGTATGGAATGAGCTGCCAGAGGAAGTAGTGGAGGCTGGTACAAGTACAGCATTTGAAAGGATCTGGATGGGTATATGAATAGGAAATGTTTAGAGGGATATGGGCGACGTGCTGGCAAATAGGACTAGATTAGGTTAAGATATTTGTTTGGCATGGACGAGTTGGACCAAAGCGTCTGTTTCCAGGCTGTACATCTCTATGACTTTATGATTCTAAAGTAGTTCAAAACATCTATCACTCGTTGTGTTTGGAGCTACTAACCTCTGATTGGCCAGCAGTGCTCAGGCAACACTTCCAGTCAGAGGGTCTTCATTCCAGAAGGAGTCCCACTGCTGTCTTTGCTATTGCCAGACTGGCAGGATGATCTTTCATTGGCATTCCAGCCAGCAGGTGGGGCCTGGACCAACGTAGCATCCTCAGAGGTCCATGTGTGGTAATGGTTTTTGGAAATGGAAGCCATGTTTTGACATTTTGATTAATACACATGGAACCTACTGGCTTAGAGGGGACACTACCTTTGGCATCTCAACAAGAGGCGATTGGGATGGAATTTTACCTCAACCCTCCCTTATCTCTTTCCCCCCTGCCCTCCCCTCTCACTCAGGGGAACCCAAGAATCTATCAGTTAATGCATTACTTTTGAAATATTGTTCTTCTTGTGATACAGTATATGAGGCACCCAATTTGCACAGAAGTACATTCCAAAATATGTTTAAATGTTAATTTTGGCGATTTTGATTAAGAAAGATATGTCAGTCAGGAAATGTGGGTTAACTCCTCTGGTTTTCTTTGAAGTTACGTTGCCAGAACTTTATTTAAGAGAGTAACAAGGCTGCATTTTACCATCTCCTCCAAAAAATGGTTCCCCGAACTGTGCTGCACTCCGTCAGTACTGCACTGATGTGTCAGCCTAAATATCATCCTCAAATCTTGGAGAGACACTTGAACACACAACCTTCACTTAGAGCTAAGATGCTCCCAACTGAGCCATGTGGAGAGGTTTTTTGAAACATAATTTGAAAGGTTACGGTGCAGATGAAAATATCACTGTCAATGGTTGAATGCAGAAAGTTGAGGATCTGCAAGAAGCCAGAATTCCCCCACCTCTGAAAACATTATTGAACGAACTCCACAGAGGCTAGTATCCCATCACCAGGACTTCCTCTATTTACACATGAACAGTTCTTGACTATAGTGCTGTTTATAGCCAATACTGTGGCTTTAAAAAGTGTGTTTTGTCCAGATTTCGTTTTGAGAGAGATTGAGGGACAGGTGCTGAGTAGTCTATGAGAAAATAAATAACATGTGAAGCCTTGTGTGTGCTTTTTTTTCAATGTTGGAACAACAGAAGCAGCCTGAAGGGGTGTGGTCAAATTCCCACAGAACCAGGATCTTTAGTTTAGCTTTCAGCAGAAGTTGCTGGGGTTGTTAAAAGCTTTCACATCTCTATTTGCAACACCTGAAAGCTAAAGCTCTCTGCCTCTGAGTTATTTTATGAAGTACTTTCTTCCTGGATTAGAGAACCGCACCTGAGACAATCAGTTTTCTGAATTTGCTTTTTGCCAAGGGTGTGTTTATGGCATGTTGTTAAATGTAACAGTTAATTAGTAATTGTTACTGTCTCTATTGTTCTGTTAAGTTTTCCAATAGAATAATTATTTCATTGTATTCTAACGTTAGTGGATTAGCAAAGTGTGTTTTGCTTTAAATCTGGTAGTTTGGCCAATCAAATTGCATCTAGAATACAACATCTTATGTTTACCTTTCAAATAAGAAAAAAGTTAGGGTGTAGACTATCTTCTGAATAGTTTGAGGGGGTTTAGATTGTTTGATAAGAAGAGTCAGGCACCAGAGTGTCAGTATCTCTGATATTTAACCTTTTCTGTCAGCCAGGACTCCCTGATTGAACAAGATTTCCATGGAACTCATATTCTATGAGGTCCAGCTGGCTGACCTAGTTACAATCACTACCGTTATGAGCTACAAAGATAGGATAAGAATGCTCCAGGGCTTGGAATGAAACCTAAAAGCTCCCCTCTTGTCCCTGCAGTCCCCTGTCGCCCCACCCCACCTTCTCCACAATCACTTTAGGGAATCAGCTGGCAACCATTTAAGAACAAAAAGTAGGTGCCTGTACACTGTGATTGGGTAGATGTTTGACATCCAATATCAAAAACTATCATTAGTTTTACTCTCACAAACTGTTTCACAACTGTTTGGCGGCATTTTAAAATCTGACAGTCTTTCTCAAGGTTTTATTCATCCTTCTTCGAATATTACAAATGTCACTATTACTGAGAAGTAATTACTTATTTACCCTTTCAAATTGCTTCACGATTTGAACACATTTCCTGACAGAATCAGTACTTACGTATCAGAAAGAGACAAGTTTTGTTTTGTTGCAGTGTTCATCACATGACTTGAAGAGGCAACAAAACTGAGACTTTTTGAGTAGGATGTATCACATGACTGGAAAGGAATATGAAATAGAGGTTTCCATGTTCAATGTGCCAAGATATTTTCTGTTTTGTATATGCTGTATGACATAATTTTCTTCTATTGAGGTTGTAACTACTTTTCAAAAGATTAAAAGCTTCTAGCCATCATTCAAATAATCAAACTTAATTTTATTTTACTATTTTGCAACTGATGTTTGACATTTTGATTCTCACAAAGCAGTTACATAAATATATGGCTTCTTTTCAAATCTCTCTCTGTTAGATTTATATTCACTCTCAAATTTTAAACATAAGATACATAAAGGCAGTGAGATTTCCTTGCTGTTATTTTCCTTTGTATTTCTAGACAGCCTTCATGCGAGTACAATGTCTTTAATATCAAACATTTTAAATGATGCTTGAAATATCAGTCACTTGACTTTGATGTCACACACAATTAAATTCAACCCATCTTCTCTCAGTTAATAACAGCAATCTCACCAAGTCTAGTGCCTAATTAATACATGCTATTTGTCACATAGCAGTGACACATGCATTTCAGAGTGCCTGAAATGTTGTTTGGTGCTGAGGTGCAGTTAGCCAGCCCTGCGACAGTGAATCTGTCTTATGTTTGATTGGCTTTAATGATATCAAAAGGCTCCAGAGTCTTGTGTGTTCAAGCTGGGACTCGACAGTGCATAGAAGGTGTTACTGATGCGTTGGTTCCCTTTAGGCTGCTAAATGGTGAGGTATTTAGGAAGATATGTAGCTAGAACTGAAAGGTTCATACTCACTAATTCATTAAGGTGGACGACAGAAGGAGAAAAGATCATTCCTATGGTGATTTGTTTAACCTTGTCGGGTCTCTGCTGTTGTAAAGCTATGTGGTACAATACACAGTCATAAATTTTCTTATTTTGCCTTATCTGTTTCATAACTCTTAATGCAGAGCTTTACATAAAAAAGAAAAATATTAGAAATTGCTGAAAGTAAATTGTAAACATCAGTTAAAATTGACAGAATAAGTGCTGGAGACATTTTCCCATCAGAACATCACAAAAAAATAATAATAGTATTTTTCTCTCATTATTCTTCCTTTTATACATCACTATTATAGATTCAAAGGTTTTTTTTTTACCAAATATGTGTTAGCAATAGCCACAAAAGTGATTTGTAGGAAATTGCTGTATATAATCATATTTACGTTAGGTGAATGCAAAATGTTAATAGCTTGATGTTTCTCAGGAGGAGTAGATTGATGCAACTGATTATAAGACGAAGATTACAATTGGAGGCTATCTTGCAGAGCTTTGAGAAATGAGTTTTTATTTTTGTACAAAGAACATATAAGCTTGGGACAGATATTGGTGACGTTATTGTGTTGCGTTTAAGGTACTAGGTTCCCTTCTTACTTTTTTTTCAAGGACTCATTTATCTTGAATGGATTAAAAAAAGCTAGTGGAGAGAAGAATTAATGTACATCTGCTAACCAATTGTGCAATAATCAAACAGCAGTTTTAACCTGTTACAGTATGCCTTATTAATAATTAACATATATTAATCACTTTATTTCATGCATTTTTCTTGGACATTAGTAAATTGACCTCAATGCAAGATGTCTGCATTGAAGGTACCACAACAAACTTGACATTGTTTGTGCATGGGGCAAACAAACAGAAGCAGACACAATTTATTGAGATTCTATATCCACCTCAGAACCTTGACAAATAAGCACCAACTCTTTCATCAACATTTCAGTGAGTATTGTTCTGAAATACCATTTTTTCCTTCTATTGTGGGTATCAACTTTACCTGATTTTATAGCATATTTGTACTTGAGTTGACACAGTGACAAACATTAGCTGCACCAGATGGGAGATGGAGTGAATGCATCCGAGGGAATACAAACCTCCAGCTGGGGATGATTTGTGTTATTGGGTTTGTCCTCCTACCAAGTGGTTTATGGAAATGGGGTCAGGTTGTAGGGATGCTGTATCCCACAGCGGTTTTATCTCGATGCTGGCATAGATTCAATTAACTTACTGAAGTCCTGGGGTCATTTTCTAATATAAGTGTGTTATGATGGAAGATAGCGAGTGAGTGTGAGAGAATGGGAAGAGAAAACAAAACATTAGTGAGTGTGCGCTCACGAGCTCTGGGAAGGAGAGAATTAATGTAGGAGGGGAAGTATCAACCAGCACACATGAACAGTGTGCTCCTTTATTACATGGTTATCGTCGTATACAGCATTCAGGAGTGGACTTTCTGCTTACTGTTCCCATGTATGATGATGCTGATGGTTGGCCATGCATTATTGTTGCCAGATTTTCATCTCATTCAAAATCAGAGTCTACAATGGGCAATTTTAATCCCAAACGTTAAGTTGAAAACCTACTCTTTGGTTTACTCTGAATTTATACAAAGTCAAGAAAAATATAAAGCAAGTCCAAAAAGACTAGATAAATAAATCTGCTGTAAGATTAGTAGCTTATCAATCCTGTCTTCAGAATTAAAGTTATTTCTTAGAGTAGCTATTGAAGGTGAGTCTGCTACTCCATGAATGGATATTTCAAAGAGATTGGTTTGGAATATTCCAGAATTTTGCAATACTTATACACCAATGATAATTGATTACATAGAATTCTTTAATAGTTAATTATACTGTGATAAATCTAACCTCATAATAAATCTGAATCTCAAAATTACATTGCAGTTTATTTAGATTGTGTAAAGGCTGAAAGACCTCTTCTGTATTCTGATTTTTAGGATTCTATGAGTGTAAACATTTGGTTTAACAACTGATTAATTGCTTACAATACATTCTGGTGAAGGAAAGTTTTGAGTCATGATCGGTAGTTATGGTTGCAAAATTAGATGATGCAGTGCCCATCGTTTTGAAGTTGCAGATACCTCCAAAATGATATCCATACTATGTGTACATGCTTACATCAAGAATGGGTTCAATGCTATTTTGTCAAGGTCAGTTATATGGGCTTTAGGAACATATACTGCAAACAGAGGCAGTAGATGAATCAGAGCATCCATTAAGATGCACTGCTGGTTTGATGATCTTGCTGTCCTTTAGATATTGTTGCTGTTCACTTAAATTCACACAACTGAACATGTCTTCAGCATATAATTTGAAGAAATTATTGACAATTCTTTATTTACTAGCTCATTAATCTCTGCTGCATAGTTCTGTTGGAGTTTGCAGAAGTGCTGAGTGATCCACAAGGTTATTTGAAGTTGCTGAAGTTGGCAGGAAATGGAACCGTGTTTAAAGAAGACAGTAGTTTTGACTTTGAAAGTTCTGCCTAGATCACCTACTCCTAGTTAATAGGCTACATATCCACCTTGACCTGTGGTAACCACAATATGAGCCACACTATCCCATCAATCATTATAGAGCAGACAACCAGATTGCTCAAACAACACTTCCATGACCTCAAACATCGAAGGAGTCTGCTTCTCTTTAGAGTGTGTGTTATGATTCACTGATGTATCCTGAAAAACCAAAGCAGTATGAGATGCAGCAAGCAGCAGAAGAGAGAGAGAGGATAAGGAGGTAGCAAATACACCTGTCTTTCAAGCTGGAATGTCTGTGATCCCCATTCTAAATCCCCACTCAACTGTCTGTGATCCCCATTCCAAATCCCCAGTCAATTGTCTGTGATCCCCATTCCAAATCTCCACTCAACTGTGATCCCCATTCCAAATCCCCACTCAACTGTCTGTGATCCCTATTCCAAATCCCCACTCAACTGTCTGTGATCCCCATTCTAAATCCCCACTCAACTGTCTGTGATCCCCATTCCAAATCCCCACTCAATTGTCTGTGATCCCCATTCCAAATCCCCAGTCAACTGTCTGTGATCCCCATTCCAAATCCCCACTCAACTGTCTGTGATCCCCATTCCAAATCCCCACTCAGCTGCAGTTACACACGTTACATTCCGACGATAAGCAATCATCACAGCATCCTCTCGCCTGCAATGTTGAAAATAAGATCTTCCACGAAACAAGCATTTCAAACTAACCTTGTCAAATAAATCTTGTGATATTCTATTCAAGATGGTAACAACTTACCTTGATGCCTTCCCTGAGTGTCTGGCTTGTAGCTACTCTTTACCTGGCTGAGTGTTCTTATATCATGGCTGCAGCATGACTGGTGGAAGGTACTGACTCTCACTGGGAGACTCCACATCACATTGCAGGATGCACTTCAGCAGTTTTGGGTCTAGGAAGCTCTACTTTGACTTGCACCTTCTAAGAGTGAGTGACAACAAGCTGGCTGGCAAATATTGTGTTTACTGCTTTAAGAGTCAAGAGCGCGGTGATGGAAAAGCATCAGGAAGGGGCTCTTGCCCAAAACTTTGATTCTTCTGCTCCTTGGATGCTGCCTGACCCCCCTGTGCTTTTCCAGCACTACGCTCTTGATTCTGATCTCCAGCATCTGCAGTCCTCACTTTCTCCTTACTGCTTTAAGAGCTGAGTGCACTAATGAGCCAAAGACCTGAAGAAGGAATGAGGCTCCGAACACTTGTATTTTCAAATAATCTTGTTCGACTATAATTTGGTGTTGTTATTTTTGATTGTCAAAGACCAGGCAGACAACATATGACCAGCAACAATGAAAACTACAAGCAGCACAATGCTAGACTAAGATTGTGCATGTATTTGCATTGTAATTGTGAGCTATCAAGTTGCCTGTTAAGGAAACCTTTTTGAGATTTTCAAATAAGTTTAACTTATCCTATATCCCACTCAGTTGGAGAATGGTAATCCTATATTAAGGCAAAAAGCAGAAGGATATGGGATGGTGGTCAAAGACGTGTTTTCTTGAAAACCACAGGGAAAAATAACTCAAACAAGTTTTGAGGAAGTCCAGAAATTATGTTGATGCTCTGATCCCTGGAAAACAAATCCCTAAACAAACAGTGCTAAACTGTGAGTATTTCATTGTTGAGCTGGTCTATGCTGACAGTAAACAAGATCCAGATAGGAGCATGGAAGCTGGAGAGTCATTGAGATAATGTTGGGTACCACTCCTGCCCCCAAAAAAAGCATATGAACAAAAAATGCTTGAATCACAGACAAAATCAGCACAGGCAATTTGTTTTTTCAAAAACGCGGAAGAAATGCAACTGCAGTGCTGAATCTCCAGAGTAGCTTAATAACCTTGCTCTAACGTTGATACTGTTTGCAAAAGATGGGGAACATTAGGAAGATGACTACAAAATTCCCTCACATGAACTGGAAGCTCACAGATGTCCTAGTCAAATTTAGGCTTATTAAACAAAGGAAAGAGCTGTACTCAATAGATGCGTTTGTTGCAGAAGCAAATAAACGAAAGGTTAAAAATAAAAAGAGGCATTGGATTAGATGGATTACTCAGAATCACCAATTCAAGCCTGTGTCAAGAGGCATGATTTTGTTCAGCTGTGCAAAATGCTGGAGGATCAACTTGCCAGAAAGGTGAACTTCAGAATTCACCATCTAGAGCTAATGTCTTACAGACAGCAGACACAAGAATCAAACAATCAGTTTACCAGTGATGAAGAAAAGGACTGTGACTTCATTGAACTCTGGATCAGTGGTGCTGGAAGAGCACAGCAATTCAGGCAGCATCCGAGGACAGGCAAAATCGACGTTTCGGGCAAAAGCCCTTCATTGAACTGTCTGAGCTAATAATAGAGCTGGTTATTGCTTCAACGCTGATCAAAATTTGGTAAAAATACCTCTTTGAGAAAAAGAAAGGTATTGACATTGACTGTTAAAAGATAGCAGAAAATGTGAAGCCTTGTAGCAACACCTGAAGCATTAGGTCCAGCTATTAGTATTAGGATGGTAGGCAGAACGCATTGAGCAAGCATGTTGCATGGGAAGTGTGATCTGTTGTGCACATTGTGAAACCATCCTGCCTTCCAAGATCTTCGAATTCATGTGGTGTGAAAAGACAGTGTCCTCACCTGTGCAATTAACCCAAAGATTCAGCCAGAGGTAAAAATACGATAGAACCAAACGATAAATATTGACTGATAGCAATAACAGAGAGACCTGCAAGCACAGAAACATGAGATAATCAGCAAGACAGGCCAGGATGAAGTTTCAGAGTGCAGAACTTTTAACCAGAAGACAAACAGTCTCTCCATATTGTCTGGCTGTGACTCAATGTGACTGACTCCTAACTGCCCTCTACACAATTAGGACCGGACAATAAATGCTGCCAGAGGCCCAGCCAATGACTCCCACATCCCATGAGTGAATACGAAGTTAGAAACTTTTGCCATTATTAACACCATACGCCCAGAAAAAATAAGCAAACACTCATTTGAAATCAAAGTTGACACAGAAGCAAGTAGAACTTTCTACCATTCAGAATTCTGAAGGATATGTATTGTCATTGGAAGTTAGTGACACAATCTACACCCTCATAATTTTCTGTGTATAATTGGTCATCGATCCCTTACATTGATATCTTGATGATGAAATGCAGCTACAGCAGTGGAAATCACAAGTGTTCTACTTGGTGGACATGAATAAACTAGCAACAGCAGGATTATCAGCATGTATGGAACTCAACAGTGCGACTGTTCATGAAATCAGCAAGGTACCAATATGGAGCAGAACAGGACAAGATCCCTTGCCCTGAGTTGACTCAGGACTTACAACAAATATACTTAGCCAGATTTCATGTATTAGGAAGCTTCAAAAGTATTGCTGTGTTGCACCTCAGAAAAACTGTAATTCCATTAATTGATCTTTCTGGAAAGTGCAATGTTCACATACAAGAAAGGCTTCAAACCAAAACAGAACATGCTGGAAAAGTTCAGCAGTTCAGACCTGAAATGTTTACTTTGATTTGTCTCCACAGGTTAGACTAGATTCCCTACAGTCCACACCGACCCTCCAAAGAGTAGCCCACCCAGACCCATTTCCCTCTGACTAATGCACCTAACACTATGGGCAATTTAGCATGGCCAATTCACCTGACCTGCACATTTTTGGACTGTGGGAGGAAACCAGAGCACCCGGAGAAAACCCACGCAGACACAGGGAGAATGTGCAAACTCCACGCAGTCAGTTGCCCGAGGCTGGAATCAAACCTGGGACCCTGGTGCTGTGAGGCAGCAGTGCTAACCACTGAGCCACCATGCCACCCACAATGCTGCCAGACCTGCTGACCTTTTCCAGCAATTTCTGTTCTTGGTTCTGATTTACAGCATCCATCGTTCTTTCAGTTTTATATTAAGCTTAAAACCAAGCTTGATGACATAAAGCATAATGGGATTATCTGTTGAATGCATTAGTGTACAGACCGGTGCAGTTCAATTATGCATGTGTTCAAGACAGGTGGCACAATCAGGGTGCATTTGGACCCAAAATGTCAAAACCTTTCTCTAAAACGCTGCTCATACAAATATCCAACATTAGAGGAATTGAGCCATAAATTTCCAGGAGCTAGATCCTTTTCCATGGATATCAAGCATGAATATTGGTCGGTTCACTTGGCAGAGCAATCTCTTTGAAACTGCTACTTTCGTGAAAGCATGTTAAAGATATTGCAGGCTACCTTTTTATATATCTGTAAATGAGAAACTATTTATATTGCATAGGAACAGAAACTTAGAAAACAGGAGCAAAAGTGGGCCATTCAGACCTTCGAGCTGACTCCACCATATCTGTTCATCCAACTCAATCCCCTGTTCCTGCTTTCTCCCCCATAAGCTTTGATCCCTTTAACTGAAGACCAATATGTAACTCCTTCTTGAAAATGTTCAATGTTTTGGCCTCAACCACTTTCAGTAGCAACAGATTCCACAGGATCATTGTTCTGAGTGAAGAAATTCTCCATATCTCAGCCCTATTTCCTTCAACTATGACCCATGGTTTTAGATTCCAATGGTGTCCTTCCTGCATTTATCTTGTCCAGTCTTGTTAGAATTTTATACATTTCTAAGTGATCATCCCTCATTCTGCTCAACCTCAGTGAACATAGTTCTAACAATTGTCCTGGAATCACAGACATTCACGAGATGTAGGTGTGACTGGCTAGGCCAGCATTTATTGCCATCATAAACCTCCTGGAGAAGGTAGTAATGAATTGGCCTCTGGAACTGTACGGCCTGTATTATGCAGAGACAACCACAGTGCTGTTGGAAGCAAGTTCCAGGCTTTTGACCCAACAATAGTGAAGGAACAGTAATATCTTTCCAAGTCAGGAAGGTACGTGGTTTGGTGGAGAATTTGTAGGTGTTCATTTTTCCATTCATCTGCTATCATTGTTTTTCTAGTTGAGAGAGATTGTCGTTTTGGAGGTGTTGATGGAGGAGTCTTGGTGAGTTAATGTAGTACATATGATGGGTGATACACATTGCTGCTACTGAGTATTAGTGATGGGGGAAGTGAAGGTGAAGCTGTCGGTTGGGGTGCCAATCAAATAGGTTGTACTGAATAAATTATGTCAAACTTCTTGCATGTTGTTGGAGAGATACTCATCGAGGCAAGTGGAAAATATTCTGTCACGTTCCTGACTTGTACCTTGTCAATAGACTTTGAGGAGTCAATAAGTGAGTTGCTCAACACAGAGCAACAGACTCTGATAAACTCTCATAGGTACAGTATTTATATGCCTGTCCCACTTACATTTTTTGTCAATGCTAACTCTACGATGGAGGGGGGTGGGGGTAATTCAGTGATGGCATTGCCATTGAATGTCAAGGGGCTATGGTTTTATTATTTCTTGTTGGAGATGGTCATTGCCTGGCACTTGTGTAGTACAGATGTTTCTCACCAATTATCAACCCAAGCATGGATATTGTCCATGCCCTGCTGTACTTTGACACAGACTGCTTCAGCATCTGCGGAGTCATGAATGGGTCATTGAATCAGAGAGACATAGAGCGATACAGCATGGAAACAGACCCATTGGTATAACCCATCCATGACAACCAGATATCCTAACCTATTCTAGTCTCATTTGCCAGCACTTGGCCCACATCCCTCTAAACCCTTCCTATTCATATACCCACCTGGATGCCTTTTAAATGTTGTAATTGTACCAGCCTCCACCACTTCCTCTGGCAGCTCATTCCATACGCATACCACCCTCTGTGTGAAAAAGTTGCCCCTTCAGTCTCTTTTAAACCTTTCCCCCTCTCACCTTAAACTTATGCTCTCTAGGTTTGAACTCCCCAACCCCAGGCTTATCCATGCCCCTCAATTTTAAAAACCTCTATAAGAACATAAGAACTAGGAGCAGGAGTAGGTCATCTCGAGCCTGCTCCACCATTCAATAAGATCATGTCTGATCTTTTTGTGGCTTCAGCTCCACTTACCCGCCCTCTCACCACCATCCTTAATTCCTTTATTGTTCAAAGAATTGTGTATCTTAGCCTTAAAAATCTTTACTGAGGAAGCCTCAACCACTTCACTGGGCAGAGAATTCCACAGATTCACAACCCTCTGGGTGAAGAAGTTCCTTCTCAATTCAGTCCTAAATCTGCTCCCCCTTAACATTGAGGCTGTGCCCTCCTGTCCTAGTTTCACCCGCCAGTGGAAATATCCTCTCTGCTTCTACCTTATATGTTTCTGTAAGATCCCCCTCGTCATTGTTCTAAATTTCAATGAATGCAATCCCAGTCTACTCAGTCTCTCCTCATAAGCCAGCCCTGTCAACTCCGGAATCAACCTAGTGAACTTCTTCTGCACCCCCTCTCATGCCAGTATATCCTTTCTCAAGTAAGGAGACCAAAACTGTACACAGTACTCCAGGTGTGGCCTCCCTGGCACCCCGGACAGCTGCAGCATAACCTCCCTGCTTTGAAATTCAATCCCTATAGCAATGAAGAACAAACTTCCTTTTGTCTTCTTTTTAATTACTTGTTGCACCTACACACCGACCTTATGTGATTCATGTACAAGGACACCCAGGCCCCTCTGAACAGCAGCATGCTGCAACTTTTTATCATTTCAACAACAGTCCTTTTTACCTTTTTTCAACCAAAATGGCAAACTTCACATTTATTAACATTGTACTCCATCTGCCAGTCCTTTGTCCACTCACTTAAACTATCTATGTCCCTAGTAAAGTTTCACAGTCCTCTGCACACTTTGTTCTGCCACTTACCTTAGTTTTATCCGCAAACTTTGACACACAACACGTGGTCCCCAACTCCAAATCATCTATGTAACCAGTGAATAATTGTAGTCCCAACACCGATCCCTGAGTTACATCATTAATCACTGATCGCCAACCAATAAAGGCTAAGGTCACCCTTTAGCCTCTGACACTCCAGAGAAAATAGCCCTAGCCTATTCAGCCTCTCCCTATAGCTCACACTCTGCAATCCTGGCAACAGCCATGTAAATCTTTTCTAAAGCCTTCCAAATTTCCCAACATCCTTCCTATAGCAGAATGGACTGCAATGATCAGTGAATATCTTCTCTTCTGCACGGTGGCTCAATGGTCAGCGCTGCTGCCTCTCAGTGCCAGGGACCTGGGTTCCTGCCTTGGGTGACTGTCTGTGTGGAGTTTGCACATTCTTCCCATGTCTGCATGGGTTTCCTCCGGGTGCTCCGGTTTCTTCCCACAGTCCAAAAATGTGCAGGTCAGGTGAATCGGTCATGCTAGATTGCTCATAGTGTTAGGTGCATTAGTCAGGGGTAAATGTAGAGTAGGGGAAATGGGCCTGGGTGGGTTACTCTTCGGAGGGTAGGTGTGGACTTGTTGGATCAAATGGCCTGTTTCCACACTGTAGAGGAGCTAATCTAACTTTTATGTTGGAGGGAAGGTCATTGATGAAGAAGCTGAAAATGGCTGAGCCTGGACACTACCTTCAGGAACTTTTGTGGAGATGTCGTGTGGCTGAATCAATTGATGTTCACAAACCATAAGCATCTACCTTTGTGCAGGAATGACACTGCTGATTTTAATGCTGATTCTCATTGACTCTGGTTTTATGAGAGTTCATTGATACCACACTCAGTCAAACACTGCAAATATCAAGGATAGACACTCTTCATTGTAAATGGTCAATTCCTTCATTTAAATGGTGTCCCCTATTTATAGAGCATTCTTTTGCATCTACACCACCCAGTCCCCTCAGAACCTTACTTATTTCAATAAGGTCACTTACATGCATATGAATATAGCAATCAAGAACAGGCTCATCTCCCCTTCAGTCCTTCAACTTCTCGCTCATGAAAAATCTACCTACCTCTGTGTTAAAAAGATTCAAACAATCAACTTGCTTCATCTTTTGAAGAAGAGCTCCAAATTCCTATGACTCCCTCCAAAAACCTCCTCACTGAACGTGTTAATAAAAAAATCAAAGAACTGCGGATTTTGAAAATCGAAAGCAAAAACAGAAATTGTTGGAGAAACTCAGCAGGTCTGGGAGCATCTTTGGAGAGAAAGCAGAGTTAGCATATTGCGTCCAATTCCCGTTTTTCAATTTCTGTTTTGTTGCATTAAATGTATTGGTCTGCTAGACCTTCTCTAACCTCCTTCCAATGCATTTATCTCCTTCCTTAAATAAAGAGCCTAATGCTCCAGATGTGCTTTCACCAATGCCCTGTATGACTGAAACATGACCTGTCTACACAGGCATTTAACTCCCCCTGCAATAAATAGTAACATTCTACTAGTTTTCCTAATTACTTGCTGTACCTGTGATTGATTCCTTAAGACACCCAGATGCTTCTGCAGGTCAGAGCTCCACAATCTTCCACCATTCATTGAACAACTTCACATTCTCCCATATTATAATCCATTTGCTAGATCTTTACCACCTGTTTAACCTATCTAAATCCATTTCTAACCTCCTTAAATCCTTAAACCAAAACTACACACGGTACTCCAGGTGTGGTCTCACTAATGCCCTGGATAGTTGCAACAAAACTTCCCTCGTTTTAGGTGAAAGTGAGCACTGCAGATGCTGGAGATCAGAGTTGAGAGTGTGGTGCTGGAAAAGCACAGCAGGTCAGGCAGCATATGAGGAGCGGGAGAATCGCTTCTCTTGCTTCCCTAGTTTTATACTAGTCAGCAATTGTGATGAAAGGATGAACATTTTCATGCTACACGAGATCAGCATTCATTCTACGTGGAACTATTCTTAGAAAAATGGGATAGATCAATGACCTTCTGTCCACCATAAAGATGTAGATATTTGCTGATGGCTGATTAATTTTCAACATCATTCACAATTGCTCAGATTCTGGATCAGTCTGCTGAACCTCTGTTACACTCTGATTATGACAAGTGTATACTTCCATCTATAAGAGGGCCAGAACTGTACACAGAGGTGATGGGTGCGTTCATTAATCAGTGTGTGATGTATCTGTAAAGATATGATATTTGAAGATATATATATTCAACTTGATCACTTAAGAGATCATCAAATGTCTTTCTATGCAGTGCCCAGTCCTAGGGAATACGTTAGGAGAAAGTGAGGACTGCAGATGCTGGAGAATCAGAGTCAAAAAGGGTTACACTGCAAAAGCACAGCAGGTATAAGCCCTTCATCAGGCTTATGCCTGAAATGTCGATTCTCCTGCTCCACGGATGCTGCCAGACCTGCTGTGTTGTTCCAGCATCCTGGGAATACACTGCTTGTATTAACAATAATGCGGCTATTGCAACCTCGTTTTCTGTTTGAAGTGCATCCTGTTAGCTATATTAAAATAACCCCTCTCCTTCATTCTACTTCATGAATTAAAGCCTCCAGTGCTGAATTCCCCCACTATCAATATCCTAGGGATTTGACCAGAAACTAATGTGGATTTGCCATCCAAATACAAAAGCAGGTTGGAAGCTAGGAAGACTGCCGAGAGTAATTCACTTCCTGACTCTCCAAAACCTGTCCTACAAGTCAGGAGTTTGATGGGATATTCCCTACATGCCTGATGGATGCAGCTCTAGCAACACAGAAAAGCATGACACCATTCGGGACAAAGCATCTTGCTTCATTGACACTCCATCCATGTGCATCCACTCCCTCCACTATTTACGGTCAGTAGCAGCGCTGTGTACTGTCAACAAGATGCACAACAGAAATTCACCAAGGCTTCTTAGGCAGCACCTTCCAAATCCACGACCACTTCCATCTCAAAAAAAAAAGAACATGGGCACACCAGCATCTGCAAGTTCCCACCCAAGACACTCATCATCCTGACTTGGAAATATATCATCGTTCCTTCACTGTCACTTGATCATAATTGTGGAACTAACTGATGGCATTATGGGTCTTTGTCAAAGCTTGACAAGGGGTCAGTTAGACTCAAAACGTCAGCTCTTTTCTCTCCTTACAGATGCTGCCAGACCTGCTGAGGTTGTCCAGCGTTTTCTCTTTTGGTTTCAGATTCCCGCATCCGCAATAATTTGCTTTTACGTATTATGGGTCTACTTGCAGCACATAGACTGCAGCACTTCAAGAGGAGCCACCTCACCACCACCGTCTCAAGGGAGTTACAGATGGGCAATAGATGGTGGTCTTGCCAGCGATGCCACGTCTAATGAGCGAATTTTAAAAATCAGTGAACCTCAGAACTTCCTCTCGATCCAGTTGAACTACTTCTACTGTTTCCCCTGTTCAGATCCTTTTCCCATAAACAGTCCCTGTACCTGCTGCACATAGAGTGCACCTCTTGTTTAGGAATTACAGACCAGCTTTGTGTATCTTTCATGCAATCTTTCTGTGGTACTTGCCTCATGGGTTTGGGTATCCTGCTGAGATGTGCAGTTGCTCAGGATGGTGCTTAGAGCTGAGCTACAGATTGCAGTTATTGTAATGAGCAAAACGTAGAGTGAATTTGCAAGTTACCAATGTTGCAATGACGAGGCATGCAAACTACCCATTCCAATTCCCAAATCTATTGTTAGGTTTCTCCAATCTCTTCACTCTCTGTCTATTGGCCAAATATGTACCTTAGTAACATTCATTTTTATAATAACGATCTTCAGCTCCATAATGTTTCTGACAATAATGAATAAATCAGATGTAGAAATATTCTTATTTGTTAAACTTGTGTGCTTAATGTTTAAGATATGGATGAGATATCCCATTTTTTGTGTGTTAATTGGAATACCCTGGTGGAAACTGAATATTTCCATTTATCAAAGTTGTATATTTTACTGACTGAAAATCTATTTGTGTTTAAGTAACTGCTTGATAAAGAAATACCAATATATATTGTACTCCCATTAATTGTAATCCATTCTGTAACAGCATTTTGTCATAGCATGAATCCAAAGATTAAGTGGTGCTTCACTTCAGTAAATGGGAAATTTTGTTCATTATCAATCTTTTGCAATTTACAAATTATTTAACAGAAACATTTAATCAGTTGCCAAGCCAAAAAAAAAGGCTATGGGACTGGGAAAAGATGTTATTAACTATGCTTGAACATATTCCCAAATATAAAGAAACTTTCCTCTCCAAGCAGAATAGGTTGATAATTAATTGCAACAAAGGCAAGATGGGCTTGTTCATCATTGTCAGTGCAAATTACAACTGCATTTATGAAATCTCTTTAAGTTAAATGATGTTGAATGAACAGCTTAACCTATACAAAGTCATATTTCTCTTTTCCCTAATTGTCTCATTGAATTGCAGTATTTAAGGAAGCATTTCAGCCTATCATACCAATACCACTGCTAATGCTGTGGCTTGTGACAGCCCCATTTTCACAATCCTTCAAGTTCCCTTTTGTATTAATCTGTTTTTCAAATTCTTATCCACTTCCATTTTGCCTCCAAAGTCATTTGTGAGTATAACAGTGGAAGTAAAGGTTGGAGACAGTGAAAACAGTTGTTGCTGATAAAGAGGTCAAAGTGATTGATAATGAATCAGTAGCCAGTTTTACACGGTGCCGCATTTCCATTCCCACATAGATGAATCTCGTTGCTTTCTTGTACGAGTAAACGTCCTTGAGAGAAAAATAAGTTATCCAACTTTCCTCTTTCTTCTTTCAGTGAAAATCCTGACATAATGTCTTAATGTTACTAATTTGCCATCTAATGGCACTGTCAGGACCTACAGTTCTATTAGCTCCCCTGTATATTTCTCTGCTCTAGGAAAAAAGCAAATTCATTTTCTGACTCTGTTCACAATTAAAGTTTCTCAATTTTACAGTTAGTAAGTTTGCAGATGACATCAAAATTGGAAATGTAGTGGACAGCAAAGAGGGTTACCTCAGATTACAACAGGATCTGGACCAGATGGGCCAATGGGCTGAGAAGTGGCAGATGGAGTTTAATTCAGATAAATGCGAGGTGCTGCATTTTGGGAAAGCAAATCTTAGCAGGACTTATACACTTAATGGTAAGCTCCTAGGGAGTGTTGCTGAACAAAGAGACCTTAGAGTGCAGGTTCATAGCGAGTTGAAAGTGCAGTTGCAGGTAGATAGGATAGTGAAGAAGGCGTTTGGTATACTTTCCTTTATTGGTCACAGTATTGAGTACAGGAGTTGGGAGGTCATGTTGCGGCTGTACAGTACATTGGTTAGGCCACTGTTGGAATATTGCATGCAATTCTGGTCTCCTTCCTATCGGAAAGATGTTGTGAAACTTGAAAGGGTTCAGAAAAGATTTACAAGGATGTTGCCAGGGTTGGAGAATTTGAGCTACAGGGAGAGGCTGAGCAGGCTGGGACTGTTTTCCCTGGAGCATCGGAGGCTGAGGGGTGACCTTATAGAGGTTTACAAAATTATGAGGGTCATGGATAGGATAAATAGACAAAGTCTTTTCCCTGGGATCGGGGAGTCCAGAACTAGAGGGCATAGGTTTACGGTGAGAGGGGAAAGATATAAAAGAGACCTAAGGGGCAACTTTTTCACACAGAGGGTGGTATGTTTATGGAATGAGCTGCCAGAGGATGTGGTGGAGGCTGGTACAATTGCAACATTTAAGAGGCATTTGGATGAGTATATGAATAGGAAGGGTTTGGAGAGATATGGGCCGGGTGCTGGCAGGTGGGACTAGATTGGGTTGGGATATCTGGTCATCATTGACGGGTTGGACCGAAGGGTCTGTTTCAATGCTGTACATCTCTATGACTCTATGACTCAACTGTTCTGTGATTAAAGCAATTCACCTCCAGTCTGTTCGAAATGGGCAATTTAGTGATGCCGTTTCCTCGACAGTTCCACAGACTGCTCCTCGGATGCTGCCTGACCTGCTGTGCTTTTCCAGCACCACTCTAATCCAAACTCTAGTTTCCAGGATCTGCAGTCCTCACTTTTGCCTATTTCCACAAGAATAACTATCCTCTTAACATTTAGGAGAATGGTAGATGCTGAAGAGTCAGAGGTGATAAAAGTGTGGAGCTGGAAAAAGCACAACAGGTCAAGCAGCATCAGAGGAGAAGGGGGAGTCAACGTCTCAAGTCAGAACCTTTCATCCGAACTGGGGGAGGGGAAGGGGGCTGCAAAATAAATAGAGGGATCTATCCTGTCAAGTTTGTAGATGACACAAAAATAAGTGTGAAGACAAGTGGTGAGAATGACATAGGGAATCTACAGGGGAATATATATAACTGAGTAGAAGGGGCATAATGTAGGAAAATGTGACCTGATGCACTTTGGTCAGATGAATTGTGGAGATGAATATTATTTAATTGGAGAAAAACTGCAGAAATTTAACTCAAAGGGAGATTTTGGAATTATAATAATTGAGCATCAAAATACAGCAGGTAATAGGGAAGACAAATGAAATGTTGGCCTTTATTTCAAAGACAATGGAGTATAGAAATGAGGAAATTATTCTGCATTTGTACAAGACACTTGTCACACCACTGTTGCAATACTGTGAAAAGCTTTGGTTCAGTTATCTGAGGGGGGATAGATTTGCTTTGGGGAGAGTCCAGAGAAGGTTCACTCGGCTGATCCCAGTTATGGAGGGAATGTCTCATGAGGAGATGCTGAATAGATTGGGCTTGTACTTATTGGAATATACAAGAATGAGAGGCAACCATATTGCACCATTTAAGATTCTCAGGGAACATGACAAGGGTACATGTGGAGAAGTTGTTTCCCCTTGGGGAGAGATGAGGACTGAGGGCATTATCTCAGAATATCTCAGTTGACCTTTTAAGACAGAGTTGAGTCATAGAGTCATAGAGATGTACAGCAGGAAATAGATACTCCAGTCCAACTCGTCCATGCCGTCAAGATATCCTAACCTAATCTAGTCCCATTTGCTAGCACTTGGCTCATTTCCTGCTCAACCCTTCCTATTCATATAGTCATGCAGATGCCTTGTAAATGTTGTAATTGTACCAGCCTCCACCACTTCCTCTGGCAGCTCACTCCATACACACACTACCCTCTGTGTGAAAAAGTTGCCCCTTAGGTCTCTTTTGTATCTTTTCTCTCTTGCTCTATGCCCCCTAGTTCTGGATTCCCACACCCCTGGGAAAAGACCTTGCCTATTCACCCAATCTATGCCCCTCATGATTTTATAAACCTCTATAAGGTCACTCCTCAGCCTCCTGGCTAACTTAGTACTTATGGTTTATATTTTTAAAATTTTATAAAGAGACAGATTTCAATAAAACATATGATCAAGAAAGAACCCACTCTACTCACTACTGTAGACTTACAGCAAGGTTACACATAAAAGCTATGCACTTACCTGTTCCTGTGCTTTGAGCTCTCCCACACAGGTTCCTCCACAGTCAGCTGTGAATTTTGCTGTTTGTTAATTTTTCCTGGACACACTCTGGTGTCCAGAGATTCATGAACTCAAACAACAAAGACAGTAACTGTGCAGATTCACTGCTGTGTCAGTTAGCAGTGTAGGTATCTTTCTCTCACTCCCTCATTGACCATGTGGTCGCTGCTTTTTATCTGTCTTCCTCCTTTTAAAAGTGCCGTTGTTTTGCTCTTGTCTCTCCAAAGTTTAAAAAAAAAACAACAGCGTATAAAACAGTAATTGCTGCTCCTGGACTTTGAGCAAATCACCTCCAAAATCTAAAATACCTCAAAAAAGGAGCAGTCCTTACACCCACAGTTTTTTCCCATCCTCCATCTTGGATTACTCAGAGGAGTAATTACTTCTCTCAAAGGATAGTGAATTCTTTACCACAGGTCATTGAGTTTATTCAAGGCTGAGATGAATAGATTTTTAATCAGTAAGGGGAATCAAGGGGGAGGGGGAAAAGGCAGTGAAATGGAATTAAGGATTATCAGATAAACTACAGCCTCATTAAATAGCTGACCAGATTTGATGGGCTCGGCTCGCACTCGCTCTGCTCCCCGTTCCGGGACTCGGCCCTCTCTCACTCTGCTCCCTGCCCTGGGATGTGGTCCACACTCACTCTGCTCCTGGTTAATGCCTCAGCAGCAACTTTTCTCACCTCGTCTCACCTCTATTATCTCGGTTGGTTCGGGTACTATAAGAAATTAAAAACTGGGATGGCAGGGTCAATGAAAACCTGCTGCAAAGAGGAAAAAATAGAAAGGAAAAGGAAGAGGAACTGGTGTGAGAGGGGCTCTGGTGCTTGATATGCTTTCCTTTATTGGTCAGAGCATTGTTATAGGAGTTGGGAGGTTATGTTGTAGCTATACAGGATGTTGGTTAGGCCACTTTTGGAATTTTGTGTGCAACTCTGGTGTCCCTGCTATGGAAGGATGTTGTGAAACTTGAAAAGGCTCAGCAAAGATTTCCAAGGACGTTGTCAGGGTTGGATGGTTTGAGCCATGGGAAGAAGCTGAACAGGCTGGGGCTGTTTTCCCTGGAGAGTCGGAGGCTGACGGGTTACCTTATAGAAGTTTATAAAATCATGAGGGGCATGGATAGGGTAAATAGACAAGGTCTTTTTGTGAATTGGCCATTCTAAATTACCCGTAGTGTTAGGTGAAGGGGTAAATGCAGGGGAATGAGTCTGGGTGGGTTGCTCTTCAGAGGGTCGATGTGGACTTGTTGGGCCGAAGGGCCTGTTTCCACACTGTAAGTAGTCTTTTCCCTGGGGTTGGGGAGTCCAGAACTAGAGGGAATAGGTTTAGGGTGAGAAGAGAAAGATTTAAAAGGGACCTGAGGGGCAACGTTTTCACGCAAAGGGTGCTGCGTGTATGGAATGAGCTGCCAGAGGAAGTGGAGGAGGCTGTTACAAGTACGACATTTAAAAGGCATCTAGATGGATATATGAAAAGGAAGGGTTTAAAGCGATATGGACCATGTGCTGACAAATGGGACTAGATTAATTTGGGATATCTCATTCACATGGATGAGTTAGATTGCAGGGTCTGTGTCTATGCTGTGCATCTGTCTGACTCTGTAACTGAAGCGTCTTACTCTGCTGCCATCTTGCTGAGAGTCCTCGACAATATACAGAAGAGAAGAACAAAAGGAAAAAAATATCCTTTTGCAACGTTTTGATCACTAATCACACCATTTGTATTGTTTTTAACAAAGATCCATTCATAGCTAGCTTCTCATTACCTTTTATTGTTCAGAAACACATTGCTGAAGCAATAGTAATCCATTTTGCAAGCTAATGTTGCTGCAATGTGTGCACTGGATAGAATTGAGCACTAATGTGAGCATTCTTTGTTATGCTTAATTAGGAATCATTAAAACATTTACATTTCAAGGGAAAAATGTACTTTTGTTGTGAAGTACTCTTCCTATAAAGTTTATTTAAAGATATTATCAGTTTGTCTTATTCAATCAGATCACTGCTGGAAACCAGCTACCAGACGAACAAGACCTGGATATTGTATCCCAGACTTTGATAGTGATCTCAAAGCTCCAAAACAGTTTTGTGCAAGGCAGGAGTGATCACCAGTATATGAAATGCTTCAGAGATCAATCATTTCTTGATGAGTCCTGACTTCTGTTCTGGATCAACATCCAACGACTGGGAAGAATGAAATACTTGTATGATGACAGTTGATGATACAGATTGATAGAATCTGGACTTCAGGAGTTAAGTTATGAGGAGAGATTTTACAAATTAGGCCCCTATTCTATAGAATTTAGAAGGTTAGGAGGTGATATCATTGAGGTCTTCAAGATATGTTCCAGCCTCGGGCGACAGAGTTTGCAGATTCTCCTCGTGGGTTTTCTCAGGGTGTTCTGGTTTCCTCCCACAATCCAAAGACGTGCCGGTCAGGTGAATTGGCCATGCTAAGTCTCCCATAGTGTTCAGCGATGTGTAGGTTAGGCGCATTAGTCAAGGGTAAATGTAGAGCAAAAGGATAGGGGAATGGGTTTGGGTGGGATACTCTTCAGAGGGTCGGCATAGACTCGTTGGGCTGAAGGGTCTGTTTCCACACTGTAGGGAATCTACGTAGGGATTCTATGATTCTATGATATTAATAGGGAAAGATGGAGTTGTTAAAGATAAACTGCTTCTAATGGTTGAAGATTCTAGAACTGGGGGAGCCATTGTCTAGGAATTAGGGGCTGACCATTCACAAGAGATGTTAAAAAGCACCTCTACACGCAAAGAGTAGTGGAGATTTGGAACTCTTTTCCTCAAATAGTGATCGAACCTAATTCAATTGTTAAATTTAAATCTGAGATAGACAATTTTGAACTAAAGAAAGGTAGGAAGGGTATAGAGTCGAGAACGTGGTGCTGGAAAAGCACAGCCGGTCAGGCAGCATTCGAGGAGGAGGAGAATCAACCTGTCAGGCAAAAGCCCTTCATCAGGAAGGGATATGAAGGGATACCGGCTGAAGGCAGGCAAATGGTGTTAAACCACAGACCAGCCATAATCTTGTGGAATGGCATAGTCGGCTCAAGGGGCTGAATGGCCTATTTTCTCAATTCCTATGTTCCTAGTTCATTTAATCCCTTGATTTATCCATCTGGGATGGCAGGATTCACATATGAAGAGTGATTGGATCAGTCAGGACTACGTTCACTGGAATTCAGAAGAATGAGGGGAGATCTCAGCAACCTGTACAATTCTAACAGGACAGGACACTGCAAATGTAGGAAGGACATTTCCCATGACCAGTGAGTCTTGAAGCGGGGGTCACAATCTAGGGATTCAGGGTGGGCCATTGGGACTGAGATAAGGAGAAATGTCTTCACATAGAGAGTAGTGAACTTATGTAATCCTCTGCCGCAGAAAACAGTTGAGGCCAAAACATTGAATGTTTTCAAGAAGGAGTTTGATGACCTGTACTTGTTAACTCTAAAGAGATCAATGAGCATGGGAAGAAAGCAAGAACAGAATTCGAAGTGGGAAGTCGAACATGATCATATTGAGTTGCAGAGCAGACTTAGAGGGCTAGACGGCCTACTTTTTCTCCTGTTTTTTATAAATCCACATACAACTCTTTTATCCTGAGACTGTTCTTCTCTTCAAGACTCCCGAGCTGGGGGAATCAACTTCTCAGTGTCTACCCTGTGAAGCCCCTTCAGAATGTTGTCTATTCTATGGAAACACCTCTCATTCCGTTAAACTCCGGACTTATTTAAAAGCACTCACATTAATAAGCAGCAATCTCAACCCAGGAACCAATATCGTGAATCTTCTCTGTCACATCGCCATTGCAGGCACACCCTTCCTTAAATTGGAAAGTAAAACTGTACACAACACTCAAAGTACAGACTCACCGAAAGCCTTTTAAAATTGTGGAAGTTTCACAAACTTTGACACCTTAAAGACCAATGGATCATTTGCCTTCCTAACTGCTTGTTATACCTACACACTAACTTCATAGAGTCATACAGCATGGAAACAGACCCGTTGGTCCAACTAGTCCATGCTGAAACTAATCCAACCTGGCTGCTGTGGCCCATATTCCTCCAAATCTTTCCCACTCATGTCGTTATCTGAGTGTCTTTTCAATGTTGTGACTGTTCATTCCACACGTGAACCAACCTCTGTGTAAAAAATTTACTCCGCATGTCTTTTTTTAAAATCTCTCTCCTTAAAAATATACCCTGTAGTTCCTTGAAAGAGCGCATCCAAGACTCTCTGAGTATCAACTTAGACAATCTTCATGCTATTCAAAGCAAAAAGGTCTCCTCCCCTGTTCTTTTGGTCAAAGTGAACAATGTCATGTCTCTTCCACCTTATACCTCTAGTTTAGTACGTTACCCAGAAGATCCCAGCACTGGCAAGGAAGTTATCGATCCAAACTACATGTTGGGTTGGAGCTCCTTTACCTCAACAACAACCATCTCATAAGAATAGTAGAAGCGATGTTACTTGATTGATGGGAGATTGAAGTGCTTTTGAAAAGGAGGGTTTTCATGTGGAAATGGGAGTTATGCCAGAAAGTAAATCCTCCAAAAGTAAAAATGGGTGGAAATCTTAACATCATTCTAACTATTTCTAGCTTAAACCCTCGTAGCTTTGAAAGTAAGTAGGGAATTTCTTGGAGCAACTGGAAGATTAATTAAGCCACACAGACACATTATTTCAGTGTCTCTTTAAACCTGAATTCAGGCATTAAGAGCCAACGGACCTTATTCCTGAATTCACAGCCGCTCACCAGGTGAGCACACAATGGAAAGCACTTCTTCAGAATGTAACCAACAGAATGTGAAGCCTTTGATCAATCAAATTGAATAGTTACAGCCAGGTCCAGGGGAAAGGTTGCTCCTCGCAGCACTCCTTCTCAGAAAGCACTTTCACGGCTTGACTAGAGTCTGCCACTTCTTTGAAGTCAGTCCACTGTCTTGTACTTCACTCATCTTTAGCATACTTCGCTGCAGACAGTCTTCAACATGGCTCACCAGCTGCTTCACTTTGGCTTCTGATGCAGAACAGGAACTACAGCAACACCTGCACCAGTTGCTGTCTTCTAAGCCAGATGATACTGCACAGGACAGGGGGGATTGACGGATAGATCCATCCTGAAGGATTTGAAACGCCAACATAGGGTTGATGAATAAAGGATAAGTCTGTCATCTTGGGTGGGTGCCAATGCAAAGAAGTTTATGGCAGGTCATAGTTCCCAAGGGGAAAGGTAAATGAACCACAGTTAAGGAAAAATTAGTTAAAGTTTGCATCAGATCAAAGAAAGTAGCTTTAAGGGCACCAGAAAAAGTAGCAAGTTTGAGGATTAGGAGCAATGTCAAACCAAGCAAAGGAGGACCATGAAACTGATTGAGAAAGGGGAAAGAGAATGTGATTGCAGACTAATGGGGAATGTAATGCTGCACTGTAAAATATTCTTCAGGTAGGTGAAGAGGATAAAGATTAGCTAAGACAAATGTGACCCCATTACAAGTGCAGACAGAATAATTTATTGTGGAGGACAGGGCACTGGTGGCAAACAATTTCTGTGTCATAGACTTCTCGGAAGAAGTTTCAGAAAATCTCTTAGAAACATGAAATGATCAAGTGACTTGTGAAACTGAGGAACTGAAAAATGTTGGTATTAGTAAAGAGGTAGTGTTTGAAACATTAACAGTATTGAATGTTGACAAATCCACGAGACTATACTCTAGAGAGGAGGTGGTAGCCACAGAGATCATGGGTACATGATTATTTTCTTTAAATATTCCATTGATTCTGGAAGGTAGCAAATGTAACCCCACTCTTCAAGAAGAGAGAAAGAGGGAGAATGGTAAATTACAGACCTGATGGCTTACAGATTAGATTAGATTACTTACAGTGTGGAAGCAGGCCCTTCGGCCCAACAAGTCCACACCGACCCGCCGAAGCGTATACCACCCAGACCCATACTCCTACGTTTACCCCTTCACCTAACACTACGGGCAATTTAGCATGGCCAATTCACCTAACCTGCACATTTTTGGATTGTGGGAGGAAGCCGGAGCACCCGGAGGAAACCCACGCAGACACGGGGAGAATGTGCAAACTCCACACAGAGAGTCGCCTGAGGCGGGAGTTGAACCTGGGTCTCTGGCGCTGTGAGGCAGCAGTGCTAACCACTGTGCCATCGTGCCGCCCACTAATATTCACTGTAAGGAAATGTTATAATCTATTATAAAGTATGCGTATGGAATATACTGTAGATAAATGTGAAGTAATCACTGTGGAAAAGAATAAAAGGAGAATGTTTTTTAAATGATGGCAGGTTTGGAAGCGTGGATGTCCAAAAAGACATGGGAATCCCTGTACATGAGTCACTCTAAGCTTACTTGCAGATACAGCAAGCAATTAGGAAAGCAAACATGATAGTCTGAGGTACAAGGTATTTACAAAAATAACGTACAGTGCATTACAAAAATAAAGATGTCTTGCTGCAGTTGTTCAGAACTCTAGTGTTACTGCTCTTAGGTTGTTGTATACAGTTTTTAAAGTATATAGCAATGATATACTTGCCACAGGAGGAAGACAATGGATGTTCACAAGATTAATGTCTGGTTTGGTGGATTTATTTTATGAGTAGAGATTGCAGATAATTATTTATATTCCATCAAGTTTTGAAGACAGAGGGATGAACTCATTGAAACTTCTAAACTTTTTGCAGTGTGTGACAGGATGCATTTAGATAAAATGTTTCCCACGACTTTAAATACAGGGGATGCAATCTCACAATTAAAGAAAGGTCATTTAAAATTTTAAAAAAGGGGAGAATTCTCTGCCCCAGAGGGCTGTGGAAGCTCAATTATTGAGCAGGCTCAAAACAGAAGTCGATAACTTTCTGGACACTAATGACATTAAGGTTTAGGAATACGGCAGTGAATGACTACCCCCTATTCCCCAAAGCCTGTCCACCACCTACAAGACACAAGTGAGAAATGTGATGGAATAGTCCCCACAGAGTTCTGAGGAACACTCACTCCACCCGAAACGTTAATGCTGATTTCTCTCCACAGATGCTGGCAGAGCTGTTGAGCTTTTCCATTAATTTCTCTTTTTGTTGGGCATATATCTCCATTCCTAGCCAATAGTTGTGGTTATAGACTCCCTGTATCAGATTCACCAATTCTACTTCTCAAAGGCAAAGCAATCCATTCTCCTCAAAATTCTGTCATGTTGAAATGCATTTCCTTTTAGTTCACAGAAACAAAAGTCATGTTTACAATCAATGCTACTATTAGTCGTGGATCAGTTTGGCAGCACTGTTTCCTCTGGTTCAGATGGTTGTGAGTTCATACCTTGTTCAGAGACTTCACACAAAAATCCAGGCTGATACCTTGTGCTGCACTCTCAGAGAACATTTCCTTTGGTTGACATCTTAAAACTACCTGATGAAGGAGTAGCACTCTGAAATCTTGTACTTCCAAATAAACCTGTTGGACAATAACCTGGGGTTGTGTGGCTTTTAACTTTGTCTACCCAGTCCAACATTGGCACCTCCACATCTGAAACCAAGGCACTGACTGCTCTCCCCCCAGGTGGATATAAATAGTTGTGTGCCTCTTTGCTTAATAGAAGAAGATTTAAACCCAAGGTCTTGGCAAATGATTAATCTTGAGTCAACAAATTAGTAACAATTAATAAATGTACTATCCAGTAATTATCACATTTTTCATGAGCTTTCTGTGCACAAATTGGCTCCTATATATGACCAATTACAACAGTTCATTGTCTCTCTGATCAGGAATGGCACTACACGAATGCGATCCTGTTGGTTTTATTTTCTGTCAGTTCAGAAATGCTGAAAAATGCTGCCAACTGCTGCCCAAACAAAACCTGCTCCAAATTATAGAGAAATATAATTTTTTTCATTCATTTATGGGGTGTGGGCTGGCCAACATTTGTTGTCCATCCCTAGTTGCCTTTGAGAAGATGATAGTGAACTGATACCTTGAAATGCTGCAGTCCATATGCTGTAGGTAGACCCATAATGCCATTCAGAGGAGAGTCTCAGCATTTTTATCCAGTGTCACTGAAAGAACAGCAATATGTCTTCAAGTGTAGTGAGTGGCTTCAAGGGGGACTTTCAAATGGTGATGTTCCCTTATATCCTTTGTCTCTCGAGACAGAAGCGGTCATGTGTTTGGAAGGTGTTGCCAAAAGAGTCTTGGTGAATTCCTTTGAATCCTTCTTCAAATCCTCTCAGAAACTCCTGAAGGTCAGCAAATACCAACTGATGAGTCAGCGGGATAAACCATCCTCAGCCCTGAAAAAATGATAGAAATCATGAGATAAAATAATGCAGTTCTTGATTGTTCTTTGTCACTCGTGAGGATGAGCTTAAACAACTTGTCTTGTGTGCTCGGAATATTAACATGGTCATCTAAGGTCAGTTCTCCACTGAATACCTCATATTCAGGCAGATACACTGTTTATCTTGAAACATGTAATCTCAAATAAATCAATTTTCAACATGCAATGCAGCAATTTACCGTGTCCTTGTGCAGCATACTTGCCTGGAATGGAGGCGAAAGGAGGATAAATTTACCAAAGCAGCACAAAGGCATTGGATTAGATTGCAAATCACATGGAATTCCTAAGTGTGGAAAAACCCATTTTTGGAAATGGGAGGAGCTTTTAAGCAAACTGCTTTTTTTCGAGCCTTCAGATGAGTTTTAAAGGGGAGGAAAATACGTAAAAATTGTTGTTCTCATTAGTTGTGTCTTTTCTTTAACTTTAAGATGCAATGTAAACAGCTATTTTCAGTAAAAGTGTCATGTTCCAGCAATCAGTCAGGGTGTTTCTATACAGTAATTTTAGCTTCATCTCAGCATGTGGTAACAGAAGATACAGTAGTTTTTCAGCCTTTGACAGGGCAGTCATTCCATGTAGCACTCATATCCGTCCCTATTTATTTTTCATATATATGCAAAAAAACTGACATTGTGTTTTTACATTTTTGTGCTTTTACTGTACATCTGCAAAACATGTTGTGAGCAAACGGCCTGTACAAATGATGGACTTTATCTGTGGGCTATGTATTTGCAGATTTTCCAACCTTTGGAAATATGGTTTCTTTACTGGATGAACAGACTAATGTACCATGCACGAAAGTAGAATTATTTTATGCAACATTGAAAAAGACAATTAATTTGCATAATTCTATGTATAATACCATGACTTTAAGGTAGGCTAGTCTGTTCAACGTTCCTGCCAACCCAACATATTATGTCACTTTGATAAGTTAATCATGCTCATGGATAATTAATTATACTTAATGACAAAGTGAACTTTGTACCTATGCATCACAGCTTGCTTCTTAAAGAAAATCTAATATCTATGCTTTCAGAAGTAGTGTTCCACTGAGCACTTTAACAATTTAAACATACTGAGACAGAACAGCATTAATATGGTGTTTCATCTGGATTCCATGACTGAGTGTTCAGAGTATTGAATACAGGAGTTCAGAAGTCATGTTGCGGCTGTACAGGACATTGGTTAGGCCACTGTTGGAATATTGCGTGCAATTCTGGTCTCCTTCCTATCGGAAAGATGTTGTGAAACTTGAAAGGGTTCAGAAAAGATTGACAAGGATGTTGCCAGGGTTGGAGGATTTGAGCTACAGGGAGGGGCTTAACAGGCTGGGGCTGTTTTCCCTGGAGCGTCGGAGGCTGAGGGGTGACCTTATAGAGGTTTACAAAATTATGAGGGGCATGGATAGGGTAAATAGGCAAAATCTTTTCCCTGGGTTTGGGGAGTCCAGAACTAGAGGGCATAGATTTACGGTGAGAGGGGAAAGATATAAAAGAGACCTACCTTGCACAAAGAGTGGTACATATATGGAATGAGCTGCCAGAGGAAGTGGTGAAGGCTGGTACAATTGAAACATTTAAGAGGTATCTGGATGGGTATATGAATAGGAAGGGTTTGGAGGGATATGGGCCGGGTGCTGGCAGGTGGGACTAGATTGGGTTGGGATAACTGGTCGGCATGGACGGGTTGGACCGAAGGGTCAGTTTCCGTGCTGTACAGCTCTCTGACTCTATGAGTGCAACTGGGAGAGGACTATGCAAGTACAAAGGAATATGGACAGTTGGGATGTTGCTGAATGCGATTTCAAATGTGGTGGTAGCCCATTGTGCAATCACTAGAAAGTGTGCCGCCTTTCCCTTTCCTCTGATCTTTATGCTAAAAAGCTATGGAGTCATGAGCTATAGGTGCACTTCTTAAGAGGCGCCTTAAATAAGTTGACTTAAAAATAGACTGTTATGAGTCAGATGAGTCTTGCTTGTCACATTGCTGAAGCAAGATTCTTAAACAGGGGTTAGATCTTTGTATCTAAGGCCCCAACAACAAACAAGGCTTCCCTGAATGTTAACAGCCCAGTCCACTTATGGCCTAACAAGTGGTCTTTAAAGGCAATTAAGTCAAAGTGTTCATTATATACATATTGACCATTGAGCTGAGAGGAGCAGGAATGTTGCACCTTGCTCCATATTTAAGCCACAAGAGCTAATCTTGACCCTGGCTGCCACCACCAACCCCTTCAAAAATGGCTTCCAAAATAACCCTCTTGATTGCAATACCCCCAATCCCTGTGTTTATTATGTTTTATATCCAGAGGTACTTGTATACACAAATGCATATTATTTTTCCCCACCAACAAATCATCCAGGGCATTTATTCATCTATTAATCACCATTAGTAAAACACCTGTATATCCCAATTGATTAATTTACATGCAAAGTCCTTTAATGGTAATGTAAATCATGAAGGGTGAGCTGGGGATAAGGAAGGTGTCAAACCCAGTATTTATTGTTTTCATCTTGTGCAGATGTAATCTTACACAAAACTGAATGTTATTTTCCCCAACACCAAATCACCCATAGTATTTCTTCCCATCTATTAACCACCACCAGTAAATCACCCATGTTTCTAATTGATTAATCTTTGTACGAAGCCCATTAAGGGAAATGCACGTCATCAAAGGTGAGGGAGAGGTAGAGAGAATGGAAGGGTTAATCCATGTATTACGCATCAATCCCTAATCAATTCAACTCCAATCCATCCCAAATAAAAAGCAGAGAACTGCATATGAATCATAGAATCCATGTCATACAAAAAAAGACTATTCAGCCTATCAAATTTGCACAGACTTTCCATACAGCCTCTCAACCAGATGCACCTGTACACCGGTAACCTCACATGGAGTTTTTATCATGGTTAATCCACATATCCTGCACATTCCTGGACACTCTGGGCAATTTAGCATAGCCAATCCATCCTAACCTGCACATCTTTGGACTGTGGGAGAAAACTGGAACACCCGGAGGAAACCCATGAATAGCACCAGCAGAGTTGCTACTGCGGATAAGACTGTGCACTAGGTTAAACCTGATCTTCCCGGACCTGGGGAGAGGGAGGGTGAAAAGCATCAAGAATGCAGAGCACAAGACTCCTGAGAGACAGTTTACTTCAAAGGATGAAGTTTGGTGCTGAAACCACAGAGCTGCCTCTACATGGATAAGAGGTGTGGTCGATGTGGGGTCAGGTCCCGTGACGTACAAAGTTGGAGTTGGAGAGGTGGTCCTGAACAAGCACATGGACCACATGAAAACAGCAAACTCACAAATGGAGCAGGAGCAAAGCATACATAGCACCTCAGAAACCTCAGAGTCTGACATGGACAGGGTGGATGTCACAGCCTCGATTCCTTTACTACCTGAAGAAGGTTAATTTCTCCAAGGTGCTCCGGACCAAAGGAGTGGGCTACTTTCCAGTATACACCACCTGTAGCTGAGGCTGAGTCAGAAGAACCAGACGTGTTATGAAAATGCCTCAGGAGCGGCCACAAGAAAGAGAGCAGACCTATGTCCCCGGACTCAGAGGAGGAGGGTTGTAGTGATTATAATGAGGTCAGCCAAGTGGATCTCATAGAATATGGGTTCTCAGGATGGCAGCCAGTGACAAGCAGTGTTCCGCAAGTGTTGGGGCCACAACTTTTCACTTTATACATTAACGATGTAGAGGAAGGAATTGGGGGCATTCTGGCTAAGTTTGCAGATGATACAAAAATAGCTAGAGGGGCAGGTAGCATTGAGGAGGCATGAAGGCTGCAGAAGGATTTGGACAGGTAAAAAGAGTGGGCAAAGAAGTGGCAGATTGAGTACAATCTGGGAAAGTGTGAGGTCATGCACTTTGGTGGGAAGAATAGAGGCATGGACTATTTTCTAAATGGGGAGAAAATTCAGAAGTCTGAAGTACAAATAGACTTGGGAGTTCTAGTCCAGGATTCTCTCAAAGCAAACTTGCATTTTGAGTCAGTAGTCAGGAAAGCAAATGCAATGATAGCATTTATTTTGACAGGATCTGAATATGACATCAAGGATGTACTTCTGAGGCTCTATCTAGCTCTGGTTAGACCACATTGGAGTGTTGTGCACAGTATTAGGCCCCATATCTCAGGAAGGATAAGGCCCTGGAATCTGTCCAGAGAAGGTTCACAAGAATGGTCCCAGGAATGAAAAGCTTAACATATGAGGAACGTTTGAGGACTCTGGGTTTATATTTGATTGAGTTTAGAAGGATGGGAGGGGGGATCTAATTGAAATATACAGAATACTGAATGGCCTGGATAGACTAGATATTGGTAAGATGTTTCCATTGGTAGGAGAGACTAGGATCCAAGGGCACAGTGTTAGAGCAAAGGGAAAATCCTTTTGAATGGTGATAAGGAGAAATTTCTTTAGTCAGAGAGTGGTGAATGTATGAAAATCATTGCTACAGATGGATGCGGAGGGCAGATCATTGAATTTATTTAAGACTAGGTTCTTGATTATCAAGGGGATCAAGGGTTATTGGAGAAAGCAGGAGAATGGAGTTGAGAAACCTATTAGCCATGATTGAATGGTGTAGCACACTTAATGGGCTGAATGGCCTAATTTCTGCTCCTATCTCTTATGGTCTTATGATTGGGGTTGTTAACCTGGAGCAGTCGGGGAGCCCTGGCTGACAGATGTGAACAGGCATGTCAGGGGTTCAGTTCATCCTGAGAGCTGGCTCTGAGGAAACCAGACCAGTGTCAAGGACACTCCACGTGTAAATAAAGGGTGACTTGGTGACAGGATACCAGCCCCTGTGGATTTATTTCAGATCTCATAGGCAATGTCCAACTACACTTTTTTGAAATGATCATCTGATCATTTAAGGCAGCTGGGTGTGATCAGACTACACATAAATCTGGTCATGTCTCAAACTGGACAACAAGCCCACTTTAGATTAGATTACTTACATTAGATTAGATTACTTACAGTGTGGAAACAGGCCCTTCAGTCCAACAAGTCCACACCGACCCACCAAAGCGCAACCCACCCATACCCCTACATTTACCCCTTCCCTAACAATACTGGCAATTTAGCATGGCCAATTCACCTGACCTGCACATCTTTGGACTGTGGGAGGAAACCGGAGCACCCGGAGGAAACCCACGCAGACACAGGGAGAATGTGCAAACTCCACACAGTCAGTCGCCTGAGGCGGGAACTGAACCCGGGTCTCTGGCGCTGTGAGGCAGCAGTGCTAACCACTGTGCCACCGTGCCACTCACCACTTTAAGAGGATTGCTTCTCTCAAGCACCACTTTTCTCAACTATACGGATGCAATGATTGAAATTTATGTGATGTCGGCTCAGTGACAGACAAAATATGATCAAAATAGGAACACAAGGTCAACCTTGCATATTTATGTCAAGTATCTTTGAATGGGTGGAAGAAAAAAATCAAACGGTAAATAATTCCCGTGAAGCCGATGTGTGCTGCCATATAGACAGTACAAACTTGTGTTACTGAAGGCCCAAGAACTGATCATCGCCAGTCCTCCTGAATGCAAATGATGAATGTCCCAGCAGGTCAGTTGTGACAGTGGGTTTGGTCGATTCACATAATGAATAGATGTGACTGGGGTTAATATATGTGAATTGATTTCCTCCTGATGCCTGTAAAGATAGGGTGTACTTTAGCAAGACCTGTTAGTGCATATTTGACAGAAATGTGGGGTTGAGGCTACATCAGATCATCCATGATCTTATTGAATAGTGGAGGAGGCTAGACAGGCTGAATGGCCTACTCTTAATTCATATATCTTCACATCTGTTATGATGTGCAAACAGTAGATGATGTGACCACAGACATCTTCCTTTTACTGAACCTTCCCCTGTGCATTTATGGCTTCAGATAGCAGCCAGTGACCTAGAAAGAGAATACACTGAGGAGGAGGAAGGATTATAACTTGCTCTGAAATTAGTCTTCTCCAGCTTAGATACTTGCGCTGCCTGCACCTTGGCAGTGCATGATATGGAGGTGAAATCTGTACTGTATGTGCTGAGTCACCAGACATACTTTTGCTACATGAAGGGCTTTTGCCCGAAATGTCAATTCTTCTGCTCCTCAGATGCTGCCTGACCTGCTGTGCTTTTCCAGCACCACACTTTCGATACTTTTGCTACAGTCCAGCCAGGAGAAAACCCAGGCTATCAGCTCAGCAGAGAACTAATGAGCATTTTTATTCACTTGTGATATATGGGCAACACGAGCTGGACTAGCCTTTATTGCCCATCCCTAGTTGCCCTTGAGAAGGTGGTGGTGAGCTACCTTCTTGAACCATTAGAATCTATGTCATGTAGGTAGACCCACAGTGCCAAAAAACCAATTCCAAAATTCTGACTCAATGACAGTGAAGAAACAGCAATATACATCCAAGTCAGGATGATGCGTGGCTTGGAGGGGAACTTGGAGATGATGGTCTCCCTAAGTATCTGCTGTCCTGGTCCTTCCAGATGGAAGTCATTGTTTGTGCAAGGTCTCTTGGTGAATTTCTGCAATGCATTTTGTTGTTAGTATACACTGCTGTTACTGGGCATTGGTGGTGGAGAGATTAGATGCTTGTGTATATGGTGCTGGTCAAATTGGCAGCTTTGTACTAGATGATGTCAGGCTTCTTGATAATTGTTGGAGCTGAACTCATCAGTGGAGAATATTCCATTACACTCCTGACTTTGCCTTGTACATGGTGGACAGTCTTTGGGGAGTCAGGAGATGAGATACTTGTGAGACACTTGCTGAAGAATTCCAAGCTTCTCACTTAATCTTGAAGCCAGTATATTTATATGGCTAGTCCAATTCAGTTTGTGGTCAATGGTAAGTTGTCTAAAACTCAGATGAGGACCCAGCAGAGCAGAGTCGAGGAGAAAATGGATAGACATTGGCAGGCTGATTGAACAGCAATCTGTCACTGTCAGGATTATAGTAAAATAGGAAAAGGAGTAGGCCGTTCAGCCCCTCATGGCTATTCCACTATTTAATGAGATTATGGCTGATCTGCAGTCTACTCCATATATCTGTCTTTGGACTGTACCCCTTAATATCTTCGTTTGATTAAAAAAAATCAATCTCAGATTTAAAATTAACAACAGATCCTGCATCCACTGCAGTTTGTAGAAGAGAACTCAAAACAGCACAGTGGCTCAGTAGTTAGACTGCTGCCTCACAGCGCCAGAGACCTGGGTTCAATTCCCACCTCAGGTGACTGTGTGGAGTTTGCACATTCTCCCTTGTTCATGTGGGTTTCCTCTGGGGGCTCTGTTTTCCTCCCACAATCCAAAAATGTGCAGGTTAGGTGAATTGGCCATGCGAAATTGCCCATAGTGTGAGGTGAAGGGGTTAATGTAGGGGAATGGGTCTGGGGGGGTTGCTCTTTGGAGGGTCGGTGTGGACTTGTTGTGCCAAAGGGCCTGTTTCCACACTGTAAGTAATCTAATCTAAACGCTTATCTGCCTTTGTCATAGAGTCATGCAACATAGGAACAGGTCCTTCAGCCCACCATGTCTATGCTGACCCACAAACACCAACCTACACTAATTCCATTTACCAGCACTAAGTCCACAGTCTACCATGCCCCTGGCATTTTATGCTCATCTAGATGCTGCTTAAATGTTGTGAGATTACTTGCTTCCCTACCCTCGCAGGCAACACATTCTATGTTTCTACCACCCTCTGGGTGAAAGAAGTTTTTTCCTCAGGCCACCTCTAAACCATTTACTCCTCACCATAAACTTTCTGCCAGGAGAAAGTGAGGACTGCAGATGCTGCAGATCAGAGTCGAGGCATAAGCCACTCCTGATGAAGAGCTTATGCCTGAAACATTGATTCTCCCGCTCCTCGGATACTGCCTGACCAGCTGTGCTTTTCCAGCACCACACTCTCGACTTAAACCTCCCACCCTCTGGTCTTAGCCATGGGGAAAGATTCTCACAATCTATCCTGTCTATGCCTCTCATGATTTTGTATATCTCAATCAGATGTCCCCTCAGGAAGAATATAATTTAATAGGAAAGGGTTCAGAAGAGATTTACTAGGATGTTACTGGGATTGGAGGGTTTCAGTTATAAGGAGAGGCAGGATAGGCTGGGGCATTTTTCAGTGGAGTGTAGGAGGTTGAGGGGTAACCTTATAAAGGTTTTCTAAAATCATGAGGTGAATAGATAAGGTGAATAACAAAGGACTTTACCGAGGCAGGTGAGTTCAAAACTTGATGGCAAATTTTTAAAGTGAGAGGAGGGACATTTAAAAGGGACCTGAGGGTCTACATTTTCACCCAGAGGGTGGTTCATATGTGGAATAAACTACCGGGGAAGTGCTAAGTGCAGGTACAGTTAAAACATTTAAAAGACATTTGGACAGGTATGTGAATAGGAAAGGTTCAGAGGGATATGAGCCAAGTGGGAATAGTTTAGTTTAGGAAACTTGGTCAGCATGGACGAGTTGGACCCAAGGGTCTATTTTCATGCTGTAAGTCTGTATGACTCCTCTATTCCAGTGAAAACAAACACAGCTTATCCAGTCTCTCCTCTAAGCTGAGACTTTCCATCTTAGGTTACAACCTGGTGAATCTTTTCTGTGGCCTAATTAATGTTTTATAAATTTGCAACAAGACTTCCTTGGTCCTAGGTTCTATACTCTGACTAATGAAGGCAAATTTCCCTTATGCCTTCCTCCCCATCCTGTCTACCTATACTGACATCTTCAGGCATCAATGGACTTGTCCATCTAAGTCCTTGTGTTCCTCAGTACTTGTATGTACAAGTGCTCCCTGGCATTTATCCTGGATGGTCTTTCCCTAATTCTCAGACTATATGATCTAGTTCCCAAATTACCAACCAGTGGAAATAGTTTATCTTTATCTATCTTGTCTTTTCTTGAAGACTTACATCAAATCACCCCTAAACCTTCTACATTACAGAGAAACCAGGCCCTAAATTATGCAACCTCTCATCATAACCTAACTCCTGAAGTCCAAGTGTCATTCTTGTAAACCTACATTGTATTCCCTCCAAGACCAATGTATCCTTCCTAATGTGTAGTGCCCAGATCTGCTCTGTGGTCCAAGTGGCGTCGAACCAGGGTTTTTAAATGTAATTCTTGTACTCTAGTTCTCTGGATATAAAGGCCAACATTCCATTAGCTTTCCTGATTGTTTTGGCACCTGTTTGTGACATTTTAAAGATCTGTGCACCTGAGTCTCCAATCTCTTTGCTCATCCATTTTATTGAACTTCATACCATCTGTTGAGGAGTGTAGCTTCAACTTGGCACAGGCCTTCACACAGAGCTTGGAGACCATCCATCCAGCTTGGAGAGAGTCACCAACTCTCTCACTACACTTGCGGACTGATTCTAAGTTCCATGAAGTCATGTCCAATTACTGAGCTTCCATTCCTTAGAGGCAGAAACTCCCTAAAGTCTTGGTGCGGAGGCTAGAGATTATGAACTTGAAAATTCATGGAATTTCTACTAATCGCCATGGGATTCTAAATTGTTATGGTGCATGCTGAGATACCTAAATCAGGACGTTGCAAGACCTAACGACAGTTGACAATTTGTCTTTCAAAGGATTTAGAAGGATTGCTTGGGTCCAACTCAGGGAATTGACAATGGTGCACAGACCTGCTATCTGTAGGTTTCCTTTGGGTGCTGCAGTTCCCTTCCACTGTCTAAAGATTTGCAGGTTAGGTGGATTGGCCACGGAAAATGCAAGGTTACAGGAATAGAGTAAGGGGATGGGATTTTCTTCAAAGGGACAGTGTGGACTCAATGGGCCAAATGGTCTGCTTCCATACTGTATGGACTCTTTAATTCTCTGATTCCCTCTCAATGATTTGTTTGAATTTGTTCTCCAGCCTCAGAAATTCTCGCCTTAATTCCGGTTTGATATGACCGAACCTGGAATTGGGTTCTCAGCTCAGAATTGTTGCAATGCCAGCTACATTTAATAGTCTTTCACTAACTGTTGGGCTATTACTGCTTAGGAGCACAGACAGGCTAAGGTATGACAAGATAGGTAGAAAGGCTGCCCAACACACTATTGAATATTGTTTTCTTGGCTAAAATCAATGTAAAATGCTGTATTTGTTTTCTGGATGATGGCCAAGGGAACAATAAGGTGTTGAGCAACACTTCAGTGATTCACTCAGGGAAGCCAGACTCTGACAATCTGTTCACAGGCAGTCTGCTGATGGACAAACAGCCTCCTCTTTCTCCTCCTCAGTTGGATGCCAACAACCAACAGCAAGCCCTCTACCCTCATGATAACCCAATTGTGGGCAATCCAGCAGATCTCAATAAATCTCGTAGCTCTCACTTTATTATCACTTTCTTGACATGATGCCTCAGCAATTGGAGGACAGATTTCACAAAGTGTCCTATGTCCTTTTGAGTTTAATAATATCCTCCTCACAGGTTTCAGTGCTTCCACGTTTTGTGCTTTCAGCAAATTTGACAATTGCACCAGGATTCTAAAGTCTAAGTCAATACCATACATCAAGAAGTATGGGGGACTTAACTCCGAACCCTGGTCATCGCGTTTATAAACCTTCCTCCCATTCAATAATGACCATTCACCACTACTCTCTGTTTACTGTCACTTAACAAATTTTGTATTCATGTTGCTACTGTCTCTTCTGTTCCATGAGCTATAACTTTGCTCATGAGTCTGACATGTTTTGCATCTCACTAGGATAACATGC